>NC_062240.1:10536836-11969748 GCF_905475465.1 Pieris napi
ACAACACTTACTACTAAATAGGTTATATATTTGTGTTCTTTGACAATTCTATTCCAGTCTTTAAATCAAGATTATGGGAGCCTCATAGCCTAGCTGTCTTATTAAGTGGCAGCTAGGTGAGGGGTACCGGGTTCGATTCCCAGTTCGAGGGCAAGTTTTAATTTAAATTTGTTCTCGGCCTTTGGGAGGGTTGTGCGGTACCGGGCGAGTGCTTAAACCGTACGTGAAGGACACGGTCGAATTTCTAAAGACAAGCACGAATTACAAAAAATCCTATACTTAACGCTGGCTAATGCACAAATCGTGCCAGAGCCATTAAAAAAAAAATCGAGATTATCTGCCATATAACATAGAATCGTTACCCTACTATAATATATGAACTTGACAGTGTATGATATTATTAATCGTATTTACACTACACTACATTACTAGTGCATCACCCTTCTGTGTTTGACAAATGCCGTTGATTTTCGTATCACAAACACGCTGGCTTCTTCGGGAGGTTTTAATTCACCAAGCAAGTTATACTCATTGAAATAGTAGGGAAGAAGATTGGTTACTGTTATAATAAGTTTAATATTATATTTTCACTATATTAAACAGTTTAATAAATATTTGCCAATAATTCCATTAATATTGTTTTAAATAGTATAATTTTTAATAAATTTTGAATAATATGTACCTTTCGATCTTTAATCAAATAACACTTTTTATTTCTATAAAAAGCGTTTTCACGAATTAAAACATGAAAAACTCATCAATTACGAATCCCACTTCGTATATCTAATATCTCGACTTATAAGCTTCTATATTGATTAATGATTTGCGGTACCGTAAGGTTCTTGTCTCATCAGCACCATAAATCTAAAAGTATTGTTGTATTACCCAGTATAGATTTAGAAACAATAACGATCGACTTTGACTTTATACTATTATCACACAGATCGCTAGTATGATATTGATATATAACAAAAGCCCGTAAATTTTTAATAAAAACATCATACCTAGTCTGTGTCTAGGTACACATAGGTATGTGTGTAAGGTTACACTCTAAAATTACTAAAAAAAAATCATTGCTTTGTTGAAATATCCCTGTAGGTGATTGATTAACGTGTCGTATTGAAACAGTGATGTGTTCTGAGAAGAACATATCAGAATAGATACGGTCGTGTGTTCTGAAAAGAACAGTTTCATCGTGTCGTAAGACACGGTAATATGCCCTGACAAGGACAGTTGTCAAACGTTTTCGTCGAGAAACAAGAATATTTTGTCCTGAAAAGGACAGTTGTTAGACGTTTAGTCGAGATACGATAATTTGTCCTGAAAAGGACAGTTTTAGCTTTATCGTAAGGATACCGAAGTGTTCTGAGAAGAACACGTTCGTACGCTTCGACGGCTGCGTGCAGAAAAACGCCAACTTTTTGCCGCGCCGCGTTTTTATCGCCTACTCTGGTACCTGCGCAACCAACCAACGCTCCGCATTTGGGCACCACATGTCAATATTAGTTGTAAGTGTAGGATAATTTTTAAGTATAATTGTACACAGTTTTGTAAATAAATATCATTCATTATTCCATCTTCACCTCTTCTCTACAAGTAATAGGGAGTTTTATTTTAACATCGACCAAATAATTCTGAACCAGTCAACCTCAAGCAACATCCCTAAATCCCTAATACTCTGGCACAATTCCTAAAGAATTGAACTAAATACATCATAGTGATTACCGTCGAATGTAACCGCAGTCAATCAGCCGTGGTATGTGCACCGAATGAGCTAACTGTTACAAATTTAAATGATTAAGCCAAGAGATTATCTGGTAGGCGTAAACATTAATAACCGGAAACATGCGCAATCTATGCTAACAAAATGGAAAGGTTAATTTTGACGTTAGGCCGGAAACTGCACTAAGAATTTTTATACCACAGATCTTTATAAAATGGCGGTTAGGTACTTGTCTATTGCTCTGTTGCTTATTTTTCTTAGAAGAGAAAAGATAGAGGCTAAATGGTAATGCGAATAATTAAGTAATTAGCTATTTTGCAAATCCAATCGCAAATGTAATATTTCATTGACTATAATGTAATTATATTATGTTCATAGGTACTCTATGGTACAGAACAGAATTCACATATATGAGGAGGAAGAAAAGACGATATCTTATTAAAAATATATTATGTTGGAGTGCCTAAATAATCTCATCCATATATTTATTGCAAAGATAAAAGAGGGCAGGAGACCCTAGACACCCGTCACGATCCTATTTCCTTTCAATTATTTCGTCATAATTAAGTCTTATTAAACTTAAAAATGGTATTGGATCAAATGGCATTGTGCCCTTTGTTTTGTGTTTTTTCTGGGTATGAGTCATTTGCACTTCGTAAAATTTATTTTAGAATTCTTGATTAGCAACATAAACCATTTATAGCAACTTGATAAAAAAAATAGGAACCAAAAATTACAGAAAAAGTAATAGGTAATACTATTTTGTATTGGTTTGAATTATTACTAAATTAAGTAAACTATAAATTTATTAAGATGCACAAGACAATATTTATTTCGCTCTACAAACGTACAAATATAAAAGAATTCAAATTGAATTTTAAAAACACAAACTATTAAATAATTGCAAATGATACAAAATAAGGTAGTAACTTTTTTTTGTCTACCCTCATATTTTTATGAGCACACTTTTTTTACTTTAATGAGATATACTGATCTGTGACACACATTTCCACACCTCAATTGCTACAGGTAGTCGTTTACTTTAAAAAAATGTCTAGCGGTGATCAAGAGGAACAGCGGAATAGATTAATAAGAAGCATGTTCGTGAATCTACAACGTAAGTTTGTGATGAGTTTACTTTGACTGAATTTTAAATGACGCGTTTTTCTCATTACAAAATGTGCTGAACTAAAGTCGACTTCCATTTTGGAAAGAGCGAGGCACTTAGAAGACGATGAAAACCACACACCGATGACAATATTGAATTATCTGTTTATATCATTTTCGTGAAACTATAATACATAAACGTGGAAAAAGATTCAAAATAATGTCGGCTTATGAAAAGGAAAACGCGATGCATTGGTTACTTCATTTGAGTTTTTATTTCCACTAACGTCGTCCATATTTGGCTTGAATTGGTGAAATGAGGTCACGTGTTTTTGTTTTGTTTTTATTTAATTACTATGCGGGTCACTAAAATACAAGTGTTAACCTGCCCATGGACGTAATGAAACCTTTAGGAGGCTAATTTTAACAGACGTTAGTAGATACTTGTAATCAATGTATATTGTCTAACTCAATGGTCTAGTGTGTAGCAAATTCAACTATTTATTATCAGGCTTAATTTATGTAAATTATTAAATCGTACGCACAACTAGTGAGAGTCTTAGTGCGGATACTGAGTCCACCAACATTTTTACTCTGTCTTTAATCGTTAGCATCGAAAAAGACATTGCAATTTTTAAAACATTTTTTTACTTCTATTATGTTGCTATTTACAGCTCTAAATTCTCCACAACGAGAAACTGCTGAAGAAGTATACTCCAATGCACCACCCACTCCAGAACTTACCATTGAATATGTTCGGTTGAGGAATGATGACGATGAATTGACTGATCCTGAAAGACTAGAAAATTATATCAAGACGCTTAGAGCGGAAAGTGAGGCGAAAAAAAAGCAAAGGCGTGTAGATGACGACATATCTACTGACGAATTGGAAGAAAATGATGGTTTGTTTCATTTTGATAAACTTGACAAGACTTCAGTAGTATTAACTGTGTCTTCTGTCTGATTTATTTATATTATTCCTTACCCAATTTTTTTAGTCGTTTACTAAGAAACGTATCTTAGACCTCGCACGCACTGCATAACTTTTTAGATTTAATTTTCATACTTATTTACGTATTAGAACTTGCTCCGACTCGTCCATAAATATCATGAGGATATTTCCGGAGTAGTTGACGCCCGGGCCCGGCGAAAGACGGGCTCGACTACCAGACCTAGATTTAAGCAAATAAAGTCGCTTTTTAGGAAAGATTATTAGGAGATTTCACACTGCCCTGCTGCCTAGCTTTTCGGATATGCCTGATCGCGTGCTCGATAGGTTACTATATATAATAAAAAAACTAGTACAGTCAAACCTGGGTAAACGAGAGTTCAAGGGAGCACAATCTCATTCTCGCTTATGAGGTACGCAGCAATTTCAAGTCACAGCAAGTACGAAAGTAGTAAATATGTAATATGATAAAATTATGTGCCTAATTATGTGAACTCATAAAATAACAGATGTTAAATTTGTACTTTCTTTTGTCATTTGTTACTGTATCTGTGTATCTTTTATGTATGTATGTATTTTTATGGTAGCTATAGTTAAAATAAATAATATAAATAAATAAAGCTCGACTGTCGCTTATAGATAAGTAGCAGTCTCACTTACGGAGGTCAATGAGGGAACTTAAGACGGGTTCCAGTTATTACTCTCACTTACCCAGGTTTGACTGTACTTATAAGTTATAAAAGTAAGATTACTTTGTTAATAATTCCCATCAGTTGTATGAGCTCAAATAATTTGCTAAGTTTATTTATAACTCGATCTATAATACATGCATCTTTGCCCCATGTCCCACTATGATCCTGGTTACAGATTCCACCGACAACTTAGATAATCGTTCCCTTGAAGAGGTCCGACGTAGGACGACTTCATGGGAGTACAGTCCCATACTACAACGATTTTCGGACTCTCCTCGCCATCCTGCCTTACTTACTAAGTCACCATCATCGCCAGAGCAGCAAACAAACCTGCGTCGATCGTCACGTAAAAGGAAGAAAGTCGAGTTCCGATCTATGAATTTATCCACTACGCCCGAACGTCCTTCAACTTCCCGACCATCTAGGCAGAAAGAGGTATCCAGGCGTCCAAGTGCAAAGTTCAGGCGTACGGTCAATACTAGAACAATAGGTACGCAGACGGTGGATTATTGGTTCAATATGTTAATGGACGATTATTGTGAGTACGACATTATTCCACGACAACAGGCTCAATGATTATTGTATCTATGTTAAATCTCTACGTCTTTTTTTACGAGATAAGAAGTGGATCAGTTGAAAAGTTTGGTGTGTGTGTAACTTAATACAATATTAAAATATGTATCTTTGGTTTTCCTGTTTCAAATACGTAGCCTTGATCAATTTGATTGTTTAATAATTTACTGTTTCTATTAAGTATGTTTCTTTAAACATTTGATCTCTCGTATTCTCCGTGCTAGCAGAATAGAAAGCGAGATCCACGAATTGTCAGTGGGTAAATACTTTGTTTTTAATACTAAATGTTAATGGAATTACACAACATTCTTCACACATCTTGATCATGGCGAAAATATAAGCCTATGTTTATTAATATATACATATATAGGTTACTTTATACCTAGTTTTTGTTAAGTTTCACCTTTGTCACTTGTTTTTTTAGTTTTAACGTTTTTTGTTGTCATTGTGAATATTTGTATACCGGAATCAATCACAGAAAATAATTAAAAAAAGTGTCCATAAATTGTTTTCATTCTATATTATTTTCATTAAATATGTACAAAAACAACTGTTTTATTTCAAAATACTAAAGTACACTATTTTTATATTTCTAAACTTATTCTTGAGGGATATGGTATGTAGATATGGATTTGATTCAACACATTTTTTCCAATAAGTTGTTTAAGAATAGCATAACAACTGTAATAATAAAACTAACCTATTAAACTAAAATATTTCTTATTTATGAGTCTCATCAGGAGTTTCCTATTTCTTAATCATTAATTTAGGCTGGTGCTTAATCGATATATAATTTAAAAATGAGCATTTCTCACAACCACAAAATTAAATAATTAGAAAATCCCTACGACATTAGCTAACTGATGATCTGTTGAATCAAAATGCTATAAAACAACATTATCGAATAGTTTTCGTCATTATCAGAGCGCCCGTTACGACGACAACATGAGAATAATACTGTTGGTGAGTACTTTAACATATTCCTTAATCCTAGAAGTTTTACAGCATAATTCCATAGACTATATTTAGTTTCTTATTTTCAAAATAAGGTTAAGTTTATAATTAGTTTTACTTCTGTTTTCAGACTACGTTTGCTGCGGTATACCTAGCGTCTACATCTGCTATCCCTATAGTAGATGGGCAAAGCAAAGATATAGTTTCGGGTGTGTTTATACCTGCTGACACATTTAATCACTTGCAAGGTCGAAAAAATGGCCAAGATTCTTCACTGGAGCAGAGGAGCGGAGACCCAGCAAGTCAAAACAATGTCCAAGTGACCTCCAATAACTCAGGCCAGCAACCAACACAACAGAATGTAATTGTTAACCAACAACCAAACGCGGGTAACGCGCAACAGGCAGTCATGGTTAATCAACAACCAAATCAACAGCAAGTCAATCAAACCCCGCAGCCAGTGTACGTCAATCAGCCTGCCCAACAGACCTACGTAAACCAACCGACACAAGGCCAAACCTTTATAACCCAACCTGGTCAACAGACGTATATTGGCCAACCAGGCCAACAACAACAAACATTCATTACGCAGCCAGGCCAACAAACGTTTATAAGCCAACCCTCACAACAGCCCACTTATGTAAACCAGCAAGGCCAACGTATTGTATTTAGTCAACCCAGTCAACCAGGCCAAACAGTGCTTATGGCACGACAGCCTCAACAAACGTTCATCATGGCGTCACCACAGGGCCAGCCCCAACAGATGGTAATTCAGCATGTCAACCAGCCTTCAAATCAGCCGACGATGATCCTGGCTACTCAACCTAATGGTCAGCAAGTTTTATTGCAACAACAACCAAACCAAGTACTTGTTTCTCAACAGCCCAACCAGCAGCCAACAGTTTTAGTGTCTCAGCAACCAAATCAACAGACTTTCTTAGTTCCTCAGTCTGCCGGGCAGCAACAAATCGTGGTTGGACAACCGTCAAGCCAACAGCAATTTATTGTTCAAAGTCCACGAGGACAGTCAGGCCAGCCACAAACCATATTTGTTACTGGACCACCAAATCATCAAACCTTCTTTGTTCAGCAACCGACCCAGCCAACAGGACCACAGACAATTTTTCTTCAACAACCAGGCCAGCAACCAGGTCAACAAACCATTCTAGTACAGCAACCCGGGCAGCAATTACAGTCAAACCAGCCAGGGATAATGGTTCAACAACCTATTCAGTCAATGTCGAACAGCAATCAAGGCAATGTAATCACGCTTGTACCCAATCAAAGTAGTGGCCAAATATTAATTCCAGTTCAACAAGGAAAATAGTATGTCTAAATTAATTGTTTGAATAATAAAATACTAATTCGTAAATATTTATATTATTTTACTGGTTATTTATAATATTTTTAAAAGAAAAAAAAGGATGAAGAAACGTTTATTTGATTAAAGCACACACACACACATGTATATAAAAGAAGTACAAACACAACACCGATTTTCAGTCGGCCCATACTATCTTGGAGTCACATCTATATACGAGTACACTGAACAAAATAAAAAACGTTTAACACCTACCAAAGTTAAAATCTTACTTTAAATGATATTAAAAAAAAATCGTATTGTAATTCATTATTTTATTATATTTGTTTAGTTAATATACTTAGGTACTTTATTATTGCCTTCATTACCGCACAGTATCGCTGAGTACTGAATATATGTATATAAATAGATATAATTTAGCAGTACCCAATTAACTTTATGAAAATATGTTCCTATATCAAAACTACATAAATTTAAACGTGAACGTAAAGTTTGAATTATAACTAAAATAAATTCTGAGATTCTGGTTTTTATTTTTTTTTAGTTAAAATATGAATACAATTATTTGTAGAAACTTTACGCTTCATCATATTCTGTAGTTGGAATTTTTTGTTACTGTCAAAGTCATAATGTCATAAACAATGTTTTGAATTGTTATCAATAATCAAATATCAGAGTCAAACGTAAATAAAATGGCGGCAGTGTAGGCCGAAGGCTTTATGTGCTTGCCTTGTAATACCACTTAAAAGAAAAACATATTGTTTGTTAAGATTAAACATGTCGTCAACAGAACCTTCTCAAAATAAGACATGGGAGCTGTCACTATACGAGTTACATAGAACACCTCAGGAAGTAATAACAGACGCTACGGAGATAGCCGTCTCCCCGCGTAGTTTGCACAGTGAACTAATGTGTCCAATATGTTTAGATATGCTCAAGAAGACCATGACAACAAAAGAATGCCTACATAGATTTTGTTCGGATTGCATTATAACTGCATTACGGTCTGGTAACAAAGAATGTCCGACCTGTCGAAAGAAGTTGGTTTCAAAGCGGTCCTTGCGACCCGATCCTAATTTTGATCTACTTATATCTAAAATATATCCAAGTAGAGATGAATATGAAGCTCATCAAGAAAGAGTGTTGGCTAAGATTAATATGTCCCATTCTCAAGCTTCCCTTGTAAACTCTATCACAGAAGGAATCAAATTACAGTCTCAGAATAGGCCTCAACGATCCAGGAAAAATCAAGAAGAAAGCAGTGCTAATAGCACATCTACTGTTAATGGGAATAATACTGACCCACCACAAAATGGAGGTACAACAAGCATTACAAACAATAGAGAAGGTTCCTCATCCACAGGAAATCCTACTCCATCTGGTCAGTCAACATCAAATCCTGCATCTGTAAGAAGTACACCATCTCCAAGTCCATCCAATCTGAGTTCTGTGTCAAAAAATACTAGTACAACTAAAAGAGCAAAGTCTGTACTAACTTCAGAGAGAAGTGAAGAAAGTGAATCTAGTGATGGCAGGTTTGTAATTAATTTTTGATTTCAAACTCTGTAAAATGTTAAACTATATATTAGTAGAAAAAAACTTCCTTATAATGACAACTCTACATAGATTAAAAAAGTGTGTTGTAACAGTAAAAAAGTGTGTTGAAACCCTAAATAATAGAATGTTCTCATGTATATATCAAGTATGAATAAAATGTAAAATAATTTCAAGTGTCAGTTAAATATTTTTCTTATTGTAAATCCACTTACATAGGAAACATATATTTGAAGTGTGGCTTGACATAAATCTCATTGAATATTTTATCACTTTATACCAACTTATTCCAGAACAGAGGGTGAAAATTCTATGGACACAGAGGGTGAGGGGGAGGTGCTGAATCCAAATGAGATTGAGCTGGTTTTTAAACCACATCCCACTGAAATGATGGGTGATAACCAACTTATGAGAGCTTTGAGAGATAGCTCTGTACGATACTTGAAGACCACAGCTAATGCTTCTGGTAATTTTTAAAATACATGTAGTAATGGGATAAAAAATATTCAGAAAAACCAAAGACTTTACTAAATAAGTTGCTTCTATAAATATGTTTACTATTATCGTTCCAACATGAAATTCTAATATGACTTGAAATTTATTACAGTTGACCACCTGAGCAAATACCTTGCAATGCGGCTTACACTTGACCTCGACACTGAGTTGCCAGAGGCATATCGACTGCTCAACTTCTGTATCTATGTTGCACCAACACCTGGACAGTTTGTGCCATTAGTAGGAGCACAGACATTAAGGCAGATCAATGATAAATATTGGAAGGTATATTTTTAATTCCATTTCAAATTGATAAGTGAATCCTTACATGAATACAAATATTACTAAGCAAAAGAGTTAGTGCTCTCCAATCTGTTGTAATAAAAATATTTATATGTTGAATAGCATATTTACCAAGGAATGGTAAAGGCTACATACAAAATAACACACTAATATAGTTACTAAAGGTGACACTGGGATGCAAAGGTATAAATCACTCCCATAGTAAGTTGTTGCTTTTCTGTGGTGGAATTAAGAGTAAGGTACAATTTCAACCGCATCTGTGAACTTTTAACAAACACCTTTTTTGTTGTATATTCAATGATAATACAAAGCTTGCTTACAATTATAACATGGTGTGAGCACCAAAAATGATAAGGAGTAGGATAGCTCTTGATATAAAAAGAGGCACATTTACTGCAGAAATATTTTAAACCACACAAACAGATTGAAACTATTTTTGTTTCAGGTCAACAAGCCTCTTGAAATGTATTATTCTTGGAAGAAAACCTAGGAATAAGCAAGCTGCAATTAATTTGCAGCCATAGTGATAATTTATCTAAGAAAAATCATCAATTTTATGTTTTGAGGCAGACTCTATGTGATACAACTATATATCTAGTTTAGTGAAATTTAAATAATTAGCAACATAGTTCATTATTACATTAAGTAAGAATTGAAATGTAATGAATATATGCAATTTTTAAAATACAAAATAGCAATAAGTTTTCGATTGTAATAATATTAATGGAATCTGATTGATTGTATGTAAACTATCTATATTACTTGTATTTAACTGTATATTTGCAATAAATACAAAATTTTATGTTTTGCTTGTATGTTATGTAATTTAAAAGTAGATTGAAATATAAACCACCCTATTAATATTACTTAATAATTTAATTGTGTCAATATATACAAAAAAGCATTGCTTCAATAAATAACAAAATTGAGTATACCAAAATTGTTGATGTAAAGGCTGGTATTGTAGAAAAAAATAACAATATATTGTAAAGGTACATCACAAATTGTACTGAACTATTGATGCTTAGGTGGTATGAAACGGAGTCTAAATGCAAAATATTCTCTTCGGAGGGCTTTGGTAATATCAAGCTTAATTATTTTTAGTGCTTCTGCTATTTCTTCCTTGCTCCCACCTTCATGAGCTGCTGCCAGTCTTTCCACCGATGCAAAGTCTAATTCTTCTATTCTTTCAGCTTCATCAAGAAGACGGCCCACATCTTTTAAATAATTCCGAAAAGAAACACTGTCTGCATCTATAGAATAATTAAGTAGCCTTTCATTATGCTCCCAAAAGTCTAATGCTCTTCTTCCATGCTTCATATTACTAGAAAACATGAAGTTCCTGAAAAGTCGTCTCCCTTTTTCGTCGTTTAACACATTTTCAATTTTATCCGTAAAGCGATCTAAATCTGAATTAGTTATTCCTTCCAGGTCATCACAGCCGCATACGGCAAAACATTTATCCATTTTCTTGGTATCATTTGTTTACCTTGACTTTATCGATCTTGGGAGGAATTTCTCCATATCTTATAGTTTAAAAATATCAGACATTACTGTTGTAATACCACAAACAACACTTCTCTTATTTTTATTAATTTCTTACACAAGAAAAGGTTAAGTTAATTCAGATTTCTGTTTTGTTTACAAAAATAGATTAAATTATTACCCTTGTTCACTTGTGATTAAATTTTAAAAGTTACGTCACTTTGTCAAAGACACGTATAGAACATGCGCATGTTTTTTGTAGTCTGTGAGATCTCAGATCGGTGATGTTGAGCTTGAGCCAAAATCATTTTTCTACAGGCGTGATCTACTAACGCTAAAGGTTTGGTCAGTGAGACAGCGGACGGGACGGCGACGCGGCGTGAGCAGCAGGCGCCCAGCGCGACACCAACGGTCGCGTCCCGTCACCGTCGCGCCCGACAGTAGTGCAAGAAGAGTACGACGGGACGGGGCGTGAGCGCGTCGCTACACGTTGTGTTATATAAGTATTCGTAGTAGTCATTAGTAGTCATACAGATAGAGAGACGCGACGCGTCGCGCCCGGCGTGACGGCAGCTTTGTATTCAACTACAAAAATGGACATGGAGAGAGTTGAAAAACTAATCTAAAGTGTTCGAGCACAGTTTTTGTATGATTTGGGCCATTCTCAATACAAAATTGCTAGCTTGAAATCAGCGATTTAGGAATTAATAGTAAGGAATTTCAAAGAGCTTGTTTCAAAAATGCTCGAGAAATCAGGCCGAGTCGGCCGACGCAACGCTTGCAGGATCATCACGTCCGCAGTGTGACATCCACGCTGCGTCGCCGTCCCGCCAGCGTCCCCTGTCTGACCAAACCTTTAACAAATTAACTAATCTATTCAGGGAATGACTTTAGACCACGCCAAAGCGTGGCAAGGCCACATGACTATTTCGATTGGCGTTAGTGGTTGAAAAAGTTTTTTTTTTTTTTTTTTTATATACATGTGTCTTTACTAAGACATCATGGCACATTACAATCTAGCCTAACTTAAGACTAATAAGTAATTTAAGTCTAACCTAATTTATTACAAAGGATATTTAACATAAGAAAGTGTCCAATAACACTACTTACAGTCTCTATTAAAGGGAAGACACTTTGTTCTTGTGTTCTATTTTTTTTTTCAATCACTGTTTAGCACTTAATACTAACGTGCACTAACACTAATTCACTAGTTCAAACGGTTTTGTCCTTTTCAATCTTCTCACTAGGCCAGTGGTGTCTAGGAGTTGAATAGCCTCGACATTCACGTGATGGTGGAGCCTATGTTCGTGGGCTCCAGCAGTCTTTTTTATTATTGTGGCGACGTCCTCTATATTAAGGTCCCGATGGAGGTCGTTATTGCGAATATACCAGGGAGCATTGACTATTCCCCTGAGCACTTTGTTTTGGAATCGTTGGATTACTTGGATGTTACTATTACTGGTGCAGCCCCACAGCTGGCAACCATAAGTCCATACAGGTGTCAGGACTTGTTTGTAAATCAATAATTTATTTTGAACTGATAACGCGGAATGCCTTCCGAGCAACCAGTACAATTTAGTGTAACGGAGATCCAGCTCTTCACGCTTCTTTTTAACATGGACCTTCCATCGGAGTTTGGTATCCAGCGTCATACCTAGGTACTTAGCTGAATTTTGGAACGGCACTTTGACATTATCAATATATACTGGCTGGTAATTTGATGTTTTGTTAGTAAAGTTTATGTGAACTGATTTAGACTGATTTAATCGTATCCGCCATTTTTTGGTCCACAAGCCAACAGTATTTATGGCTTTTTGTAGTTTTACTACCGCTTCCTTTTCAGTATCTGCCGTAGACATGATAGCAGTATCATCGGCAAAGGTAGCGATTACGTTATCTTCTAGTTCAGGAATATCGCATGTGTATAAAAGGTACAGGACCGGACCTAATACACTCCCTTGCGGCACCCCAGCTTTTATTTCTTTCAGTTCTGAATAATCATCTTCTTGTCGTACTCTAAACATTCTTTGTGTTAAGTATGACTCTAGTATATTTGAAAATTGACGAGGCAGTAGTTTCTTTAATTTATAAACAAGTCCTCGGTGCCACACTTTGTCAAATGCTTGAGCTACATCCAGAAAGACCGTGGAGCAGACTTTTTGTTCTTCTAGTGCTTTTTCTATATTATTTGTAATTCTATGAACCTGCTCAATGGTAGAATGTTTTTCTCTGAAACCAAATTGGTAATCCGGTATGAGCTGCTTTTTGGCAATAATAGGGTTAAGACCAGGGCCGCGCCGCCCATGTGTGCGAAGTGTGCGGTGCACACAGGCGCTAAGACAAAGAGGGCGCCGCCACCGAAATTATTTATGATTACAATATTCTTACGTACGTTTGAACTTTGAAGTGTCATTTTACGCTTTGGGTTTTAGTTTACGTTAATTACTCAAGAGCTTAGCGAATCAAAAGAAAGGCCGCTGCGCCGTGAGTTTCTTGAGTGTGTTTGTCTTATAATTTCAATTATATGCCGACATACCTTAATAAAATCCAAAATGAACTAATTTTTATACTCGGTAACCAAATTCAACATTTATTTTAAATTTATGTCGAATTAATAAATATTTTTCAATAATACTGGATTGTACTCCTGACGTTTCACAGGAAGAGTAAATTAGTATGATAATAAGGTTTGTCAATTTTAACATGGAAACTATAAAGTTGGAAATAAGAGAGCATTTCCTTGCTTTCTGTCCTATTATAGATACAAATGGCGCTGGAGTAACGTCATTTATAATAGAAAAATTAAACGAAATTAATTTGGACATAAACAATTTAAGGGGACAAGGCTTTGATAATGGCTCAAATATGCACGGTAAGAATATTGCTGGATTTAAATCCCAGCGCTTTTTATGTACTGTGCACTAGCCATAGTTTAAATTAAATAGTAAACGACGCTGCTAACCTCAATCATCACACGACTGGGTTTTTTTGATATTGTGCAAGAATTATATAAATATTTTTTGTCCTCTACTAAAAGATGGGATTTATTAAAAAATATGTCATAAATCTGACCTTAAAAACAGTTAGATATAACATAGTAAATAAAGTATGTAACAATTTAATTCGCGTTTTTGGTATTTTTCACGGCAATTAGCAAGCGGACGGACCTACTTAAGAAAATAATCTTTAAGTAATTATATTAAACTAAAGAACATTTTTCTTTCGGTCAAAATTGACAAATAATTAAAAATACATTGAAACTTGAAGATTCGTAATACACCTCAAATAAGGCTCAAAGGCCGGCAACACACCCACTATAAATGTCTATGGACTGCGATGACTGCCCTTTTTGGTCGTCCCGCAGGCTCGTTTGCCCCCCTATAAAAAAATAGGAGGCGCTTCATGGGTTTCGCACACAGGCGCTGCCGGGGGTCGGCGCGGCCCTGGTTAAGACGTTTGAGAAAGAGTTTCTCAAATAGTTTTGCTATAACAGGTAACAATGAGATTGGCCTGTAAGACGTTACTTCGTGTGGTGGTTTTCCTGGCTTAGGAATCATTATCACTTCCGCAACTTTCCACATATTGGGAACATATTGAAGTCGAAATGAAGCATTAATTAAGGTTGTCATTTTAACTACAGCTTTACGGGGGAGATGCTGTAGTACCTCACCAGTAATTAAATCAAAGCCTGGCGCCTTTTTTTTAGTTCAACATTTAATTTCACTTAAAACTTCTTTTGGTGTGACTAGACGGATGTTTAGTTGTTCTGACGATATTTCTTCGAAGTCAAGTGAATCTTCTTCATCGATTTGAAATATATTTTCTAGATGATCAGCAAACCTTCTAACTTTTTGTATATTACTTACAGCCCAATTCCCATCAGACTCTGTCAAGGGAGGAATATGTGTTGTAGGTTTTTTGATATTTCTTATCGCTTTCCAGATGGAGTAGTTGGTGGAACCATCAGAAGTTAATTGGTTTAGGAATCTCTTTATTGAAGTATCTTTATGTATTTTAATCTCTCTCCTCAGTTGTTTAGTGAGGTTATTCAGATGTTTTTTGTCTTCAGGACATCTTGTGTAATGCCACCTATTTCTTTGAGCTCGTTTTGTCTTTATCAGATTTATAATCTCTTCTGGAAAGTAGTTGTTTTGTACCTTTTTCTTAAATTTTGGAGTATTGCTCCAAGCAGCTTGTTGGATGTTCTTTGTAAATTTATTTACTTCTAAATCTAATTGTTCCTCAGTCTTTAAAGGTACTCTTAGGTCTATAATATTCTCAAGATAAATTTTGAAGCTGTCCCAGTCCGTATGCGGGTTCACGAGACATGGATTCAGTTTCCGCTTTACAGGGTCTTCGCCAATTGTGAGTAAAATTGGTGAGTGATCTGAGTTCATATCATAAGCTTCCTCTATTTGGAGAACATTTGGTGATACTTCTCTAAATATGAAGAAATCTATAAGATCTGGTATTTTATTCTTGTCTGTTGGCCAGTATGTAGGCTTCCCTGTCGAAATTGCATCACATCTCAAATCTTTCATAGCATTAAATAGTTCTTTTCCTTTAGTCGTTATTAATCTTGATCCCCAGTAGGTATGTTTTGCATTGAAGTCGCCTCCCAAAACAAATCTATTTCCAAGACTTTTTAGCAGGGTTGTGTACTGGTCGTACTTAAGTGCATGTCTTGGTGGGCAGTAGATAGAAGATATTGTTAATGGACACCGCTTCATTGATAGGCATACAGCCACAGCCTGAATATGTTCTTTTTCATATTTAAAGACCTCATGGTGTTTCAAACTGTCCTTTATTATAACTGTACTTCCCCCGCTGGATTTATTACTTGGGTGAAGGGCATGGTAGGCGTTATATCCTTTAAGTTGAATGTACGACTCCCTGGTAAAATGTGTTTCCGATACCAAGCAGATGTCAATGTTTTCATGTTTAAGAATTATATGAAGTTCTCTTTGGTGTTTTAAAAGCCCATTAGCATTCCATGCCATTATTTTTAAAGACATCATTGCTTTGGACGTTTAGAAGCTGCTATTTTGGTGCTGCTTTCAAGTTTTTTAAGTCTTTCATCAAAAGTTGTCAATAATGAAAGTATGGTGTTAATCTTTTCATCTAAGCCTGTGTTAGATTTAGTCTCATTTTGTGTTGAGGATAGAATCTTGGGACCTTTAGTAACCTCAGCGAAGGAAACAGTCTTGGAAACTAATTTTGCTGGTTTTACAGGTTTGTCCGTTTCAGTTTTTGATTTGGATTTTAAAACGTTTCTCATTTTTTGCAATTCTTTAGCTACAACACAGCCTCTGTAATTAGCTGGGTGTGACTCACCACAGTGAACGCACTTCGGTTTCGCGTCTCGTGGCTTGTTACAGTCTACTGTGAGATGCTTTGCAGTACATTTTACACACCTCGGCTCCTTGGAGCAGTATTTCTGTGTGTGCCCATAAGCCTGACACCTCTTGCATTGGGGGATCAATTTTGGTGATTTCAATGGCTGTACATCAATTTTGCAGCCAAGTATCGATTTTATTTCATAAATATTTTTTATGTTTTCCTGATGGTGGAAAGAGAGAATGAACATGTTTAGCGGTTCCTTGTTTTTCCAGCTATATTTGACGGCTGCGTCTAAGATTTTAAATCCTTGGAGAATGAGGTCTTCAACTATCCTTTCAGGCTTGCAAGAGGCATGCAGATTTTTTGCCATTACTCTTATTGGCCTACTCTGCTTGTTCTCGTATGAGAACCACGAAGCATTTTCTTCTTTAAGGTGTTTTGTGATACCTCTGTAGGTAGCTTCACTATTGCTGTTTATCTTCACCGATCCATTCCTAAGCATTTTCACGGTGAAAGAGTCTTTATTTAATTCTTTTTTAAGTAAGGAATCGTAAAATGATTGGTATTCAATCACATTTTCGACAATAATCGGAGGTGGAAGGGGTTCCTTTTTGGGTTTTTCTTTGGTTACTTTATTACAAGTAACTTCTTTCATGGGGGAAGGGGAGGTGTTTAGTTTCCTTTTCTTTCTGCTTTTTTGTCGCACCCATTCCGTTTCTTTAGCCAGTTCTTCTTCGTCCGTCTCATACTGAATTGATTCAGCGGCTGCCTCATCCCTTTGTGTTAAGGGCTGATCTATTTTTTGTTCTAGCTGAGCTATTCGTTCCTTGAGTTGATGGACAATACTTTCCAGGTCTGAGCATCGGGCTCTTTCCTTTTTCAGTTCACCCACTAGTAATTGCTCGGTTTGGGTTTTAATTTCAATAACACTTGGAGATGACATCATAAATTTTATATAATAATTAAAATTATAAAGACAAAACCTCGCCTTAATTCATTACACAATAACATGTATTAGGTCAACGATTCATTGTAACGCGATCGCGGCGCTGCGTCAGCGCGTTGCACTTTTTCGATCACAATATTTAATACGCGACGTTTCTAACCGAAATGAAAACAACAACTGATATTTGAATGAATATTTGATTAACTCCAACGGCAAAACCTACTTACACAAAACAAATACCAAAAAAAACCTATGGCTTGGTCAGTCCTGTAATGCATTTTTTAAGAATGGGACTAGTGCCATCTAATTACTTCTTTAATCATTATTATTTTAAAATATTGAATCTGTACATTGACCTTATAAAATATGATATTGTATTAAAAGAAAACAGCACATGAAAAGACTGGTAGCCCTTAGCCTTAGCGGTTAATTGCAAAATGAATGCTACCTTAACAAAAACTGTGGCAACCGCAGTTTAGTTAAATTTAATATAAAGCTATCATAGTTAAAATATTAGAAATACCTATAAAGTTCAAATTCGGTCTCGAATCTCGATCAAGTCCGAAATTCCTTTCGGCGATACCAGGGGCTTGAAACAAAATCACTTTTTCAACCACTAACGCCAATCGAAATAGTCATGTGGCCTTGCCACGCTTTGGCGTGGTCTAAAGTCATTCCCTGAATAGATTAGTTAATTTGTTAAAGGTTTGGTCAGACAGGGGACGCTGGCGGGACGGCGACGCAGCGTGGATGTCACACTGCGGACGTGATGATCCTGCAAGCGTTGCGTCGGCCGACTCGGCCTGATTTCTCGAGCATTTTTGAAACAAGCTCTTTGAGATTCCTTACTATTAATTCCTAAATCGCTGATTTCAAGCTAGCAATTTTGTATTGAGAATGGCCCAAATCATACAAAAACTGTGCTCGAACACTTTAGATTAGTTTTTCAACTCTCTCCACGTCCATTTTTGTAGTTGAATACAAAGCTGCCGTCACGCCGGGCGCGACGCGTCGCGTCTCTCTATCTGTATGACTACTAGTTACTACTACGAATACTTATATAACACAACGTGTAGCGACGCGCTCACGCCCCGTCCCGTCGTACTCTTCTTGCACTACTGTCGGGCGCGACGGTGACAAAAACAAATACCAAAAAAAACCTATGGCTTGGTCAGTCCTGTAATGCATTTTTTAAGAATGGGACTAATGCCATCTAATTACTTCTTTAATCATTATTATTTGAAGAGCGCCTCTTTTATTCTTAATACAAATGTGTGTTTCCATTTAGTGAAGTATTCAAATATTTTAGCTAAAATATGCAATCAAAACGTATATTTTATTAACCATTCGATATTTTTTGATAATTACATTACATTGATCGTCATGCCCATTAACTTGAGTTTTACTTGCTGAATTTTTCAAGAACAAGAAGCGAGAGTATCGCTGTCACAGAATACTAAGCGTAACGCCGCTTGTAATTTGTTTGTTGTTTATATGTGGTCTGTGCGGGGTTCATTATCTGCTACCGGAAAAAAGATGCTGTCAAAAATATTGTGATTTCAAATCGGCCATTTTGCAGGTTTTTCGGTGACTGTAACACGTGTTCGGTAGGTTACTCAAAAAGATTTAAGATAATGTATGTGAAGTGATATTTTGTTATTTTATAATATTAGAAAAGAGCATTTTGTTTCAGGTTGCCAAAATGGCTGTAGCTAAAAAGCCAGTTGCTAAAAAAGCTCAATTACACCAGAAAACTGGTAAGAAGGGTGTCAAAGGCGGTAAAATCCGTGGTAAGGGTCAAAGAAGGAAAATCAATTTGAAATTCACAATTGACTGCACACATCCCGCCGAAGACAGCATCCTCGATGTGGGAAACTTCGAAAAATACTTAAAAGAACGTGTAAAAGTTGAAGGCAAAACCAATAACCTAGGCAATCACGTTGTCATCGCTCGCGACAAGACGAAAGTAGCTATCAGCGCAGGTTAGTATTTATATATTTAATATTTATTTAAACGGCGTTCTTGGAACTATACATCTATTTATGAAATCTTGTTAACGTTTAGTACAGGTCATGACTCAAGGCATATGTTATAAGCATAATATCACTCCAGGCCAGTTTTAGTCCTGCAAGTACTTAAAGCTCTATTTTAAAACTTATGAGTACACTTAAACTTCATAGGCTGTGTGTATGTATGTGTATATAACTTCAATACATAAACTTAAACCAACTTTTCCAGACATTCCCTTCTCCAAGAGGTATCTTAAGTACCTGACAAAGCGTTACCTCAAGAAGAACAATCTGCGTGACTGGCTTCGAGTGGTCGCCTCAGCCCATGATTCATATGAATTGCGTTACTTCAACATCAACGCTGACAGTGACAATGAAGATAATGAGGATTAGACCTTTGATTATTATATAGTTTTACACTATTTTGACTTTTATTTGTACCATTTTCATTTCATGATTAGAAATAACCATGAAATGAAATCTTTAATGAAAAACCTATAACATTTGGTTTATATTAATCTTTCCCTACCAAAGGACCAGCTTTGTTATGATTTCTTGGAAAAACTGATTTTGTTTTACTATTAAACTAATTTGCACAGATAATTAAAAATATTAGAGAGTTACTGCTTAACTTATTTTTTTTTACCTCGCTTAGCCTTGTCTAATGCAGTAATAACATAATTCAACAATTCCAATATCTGTTCAGATTAAAAAGGCTTGCAAAATTTTTTTACTAGATTTGTGGCATTCTTAGTCTTAAGAGCATACCTTTTTTTATATGGATTGTAAATCACAAACACAAAATGAGGAAAAGTTTTTTACCATAATTAATGTTAAGGCTAAGGTAGAGAATTTTGAGTTATTAAGTCAAATATAATTATTAAAAATTTAATTTCATAGAAATATTTAATAGTAAACTGGCATTAAAATGCCTGCACTCTTTTCTACCTTACAGTATGTTTGGTCATTAATATCTTGGGTAGGTGCAGGTGCATCTAGGTAAAATTCTTAAGTGAAATCAAATGTGAAACTGAGTCGCCGGACCTTTGCAAAAATTCAGGTATATTTAAGTAGAGTAAGCTTCCTCCAAACATGTTATTTCTGGAAAATGTAGCGACGCTTATAAACTTTATAGTGTAATGTTACAAACAAACTGCATAGGTAAACACTACCAAGAATTTTTTTAAACCCTCGCTTGGAATAGAAGAATACATGGGTACTAAAAATTCGAAATAAAATTCAATTATACGTACGTAATTTTTATTAGTTATAAATAAAAGTACACAAAATAATAATTATGTACATAAATAAAAAAAACTTTACTTACATAATTATTGGTTGATAATACATTATGAAGAAAGTTTGAAATGTGATCTCTATAAATATCTCTACAATCTAAGTAACATACACGCCGCGAGACATTCCAAAATGCACTACAATCATCAATCGTATATTGTACTAAATCGGTAACAACATGGTTATTTAAATATTTATTTAAAATAAATAACTATTGCTATCAGTGCTGCCAGCTTTATACAATATTGGCTCTCAAATCAGGTAAAAATATATATAAGGATACAGAATAATTATAAAATACCTATAAAAACAATAAGTTCATAAATTATTACTTAACATTAAGACCAGCCAAAATAATGGCTCATAAATGGCAACACTGACCTAATAACAATGATAATCTGTGAAACATTTCATATATTCGCGGCGAATTTGGCGTTTCGAAATTCGAATTAAAGGCCATAATTGTTATCTATGGATTGTATCCAAACGTTTACTTGCGAGCAGCAATTTCCTTCATACGGTTGAGGGCTGAACCGGCTTTGAACCAGGAGATTTGTTGCTCGTTCAATGAGTGATTCAACTTAATGCGTTCCGTCTTACCATCCTTGTGCTTGATTTCACATTCCACTTGCTGCAACAGATTTTCAACATATATATTTTTTAATTGGGATGGGGTTTTTATACACATTTGCGGCTCAGTAACTGCATGCACAGGAAATATTCGTGCTTGGGGGTTTGAATATTGGAAATTCAAGTGATCAGTTTTGCAGTGAAGACACAAGTAGCAATATTCTGTATAAATCAATGATGGAGGTTACTTGCGAACTGATATTACCCATCTCTGTAAATGGCCATAGGCACATATGGGACTAATCTGTGCTGGGTGAAATTCGCAAGTGAACTGACTGAGAAATTAATCTATCAATATATTTTAATATAATGAATAATTAAATATAGTTGCTTATATTTTTAAGCTGTTGCATAGATTTTATCGCGGGCTTTGCGCGTGGCGGGCGAATCAAGAAATTCCGTAACGAAAATAAACCACACGATGACGTAATATACGTGCGGCCAATACGCGTTAGAGCGGGACAGAACGCATACTCCGTCTCACATCGGTCTGTCGTGATCGGTGACGTAGCGCAGGTGCGTTAGAGTGGGACAGAACGCATACTGCGTATTCACATCTCTCTGACGAGATCGGTGACGTAGCGTAAGCGCGGCCGTTACGCGTTAGAGTGAGACAGACTATATAGGCGTGTTAGTCTGAGTCTGGTAGATTGAATTAATGGCGCGTCTAAACGGGCCATGTTTTGCTGCAATTGATGGCTGCACTGTTAACAACTAATTGTCCGGCCATTAGAAAAATATTTTAATGCAGCTGATGGCCGAACAATCTATGGCTGGGCAATGTGTTGCAATATGTCTGCAATAGTATGGCCCATGATGCAGACTCCTAAACGGGCTACACCAACCGGCAACAATGGCTGACGAAATCACACTTGTCCCAGCAGCTTATATTGTTTTAAAAAAGAAACAGAAAAAGAAGAGATTGTGGATTCGACCTTACTTAAATAGGCGTGAAACTGTAGACAATTTGAGTCTAGAAATAAGTATTGATAATAAATTATTCAAGAACTAGAATGTCAAAAGCAGTAATTTTTACGTAGTAATCTAACGTCAAATACAGAATATAGCAACAGGCACACTTCACTCATAGCAAACGTCATGTCGCCTAGAAAAGGATACACTGTGCATAACAAAGAGAGTGACTGAAACAACAATAGAACTGGCTGTGCAATATTGCAGTTGAATTCGATAGCCTAGCGATCGTCCGGCCACCCATTGGGGCAATATCGGCCATATGTGGCTATACAAAACATGTTTGGCTATATGGCCGGGACATTACTGCAATATTGCATAGTGTGGCTGCTATTGTTTGCAATGTTGCAGGCCACAGTGTTGCAGCCATCAATTGCAGCAAAACATGGCCCGTTTAGACGCGCCATTATATCAATGAAAAAAAATACTGCATAAATAAAGAATTATAATTGCATAAGTTGATAAAAAATGCTATGCAATAGCTTTACCGCGGCAGTCCCCGAGTGCCACACGTTTTTTATTATATACATACCTTGCCAGGTGCGAGGTCCTTAAGTCCGAGAAGGGAAATCTTGTCTGTAGGTTGGATTTTGTCGTAGTCACTGGCGTTTGCGAAAGTAAGTGGCAATAGACCTTGCTTTTTCAGGTTGGTCTCGTGGATTCTGAGAATTCAAAATTAATATGTATTTTGGTTTTTCTTATTTTCTTATAAATTAAACATTTATAATGACAAAATTTTTAAACTAACCATAGTCATGATTTAAGTATCCATATAATTATATAGAAAATAGCTAGTTCGTCAGGACAAGTACACATTGTGTGCCATTTTCATATTTAAACTCTAAAAATAATTTTAATAAGCCAATGAGGAATCATAGGAATTAATTCAACTAAATAACCAAAGACAACATTAAAATTACCTGGCAAAAGATTTGACAATGATGGCGCGACCTCCAAGGTGACGGGGTTCCAATGCAGCGTGCTCTCGACTCGAGCCCTTTAAAACAATTTAACATAAAAAACCCCATAGTTTAAAACGTAAGATTTGTTTCTTTTACAAAATTCATCGGATTAAAAATGAATTATTTTTTTGTAGTATTCGCTTTGACCAGAATACATAAACGTTAATGGTTACGTAAGCAATCGTATACGCTGTACCTGAGGATCGAACGTCACCTTCATCCTAATTTCAAGATCTGTCAAATCATTATTTCTAGTTGAATTTGACATGTCATTGCTCAAGTGACTTGACATATTGGAATGCGGGTATTGAACATATCGTTTTAAAAATAATATTATGCACAAGAAATAGAAGAATTATTTACTTCGAATATTATGAAGCTTCAGTGAAATCAACATTTGGCATACAATTGTTTACGTAAGAGCAAATAATTAAGGTAATTTATATGAATTTTTTTATAACTAAGTTAAATACTGCTTAAAACCTCTTTAATTAATTATGTCTATGAATTGTGGAGGAAGGTTCTTATGGCTGTTTTATTTGAAAGACCTTGACAGCTCAGCTCCGACTGTCTTGGCGAGCCATTGGAAAGGTAATCTTTGTTATTTTTATTTTTAACTAAGATAAATCCTACTTTAAATCTCTTTTATTTAATAACACGTTTGTCTATGGAGTGTGGAGGACTGTTGTTCGCTTCTGCCGACCGAAAGGACTCTTTGACCAGTCTTACGACAGCTGAACTCGGACTGACTCCAGTGACTGGAGTTGTATATATAGCGGTCGGAAATATTTAGCTAGGGTGCGTTCAAGTATTACATCACGCAATTTTTGGAGATTATTGACACCCCCCCCCATGTATCGCACCGTAACGTTTTTCTGTACCCAAGTATAGTAACGTTTCATGACCACCTAGTGACTCTTTATAGTTCAAAGTTACCATTATGTGGTGTAAATGACTAGAAAGTCGAAAATAATATCAACAATAACGCGTAATTCAACCCCCGCCCCGCATCGTAACGTTTTATGAAAGGACAACACCCCCCCCCCACAAATTTATGTAATACTTAAACGCTCCCCTAGCGCGATTCAGATTTTGACGTGTTGTAGGTACAGCTAGGACATTTATATCTCACCTCTCCGTAGTTCTCGTCTCCAATAACGCACCAGGGCACGGAGGCAGCCTTGTAGGCGCGAGCAGTTCCGGGAACTGGTCCCCATTCGCCGGTCACTTGGTTGCGGACCTTGTTCAATTCACCATTTTCGGCGTTCGTTGCTCTGAAAGCATTCACCAATATTTATAAGGATAAGGAAAGTTTTGTTTACGAATAAACTTTAAGGTTCAACTTCATACAGAAAAAATGGCCGATAACTCTTGAAACTAGGTTTATGTTTGAATGATTTTTTGAATCATATTTTATTGATTTTTGAAGTTATACTTCTTTAGGCGCGTTATGAAAAATTGATGAGAGTGAAATTTTACGATGCGCGCGCACCGTGACACTAAATTAATAGAAAGTTGCCCACGGAAGATGCTACGGCATTGGACATAATTTAAAAAGAACATTCGAATAATAATAGAATTTATGTTACACTTAATGTAAGAGAATAATAATAAATATTTATTTATTTCATTTTTCAAATGTAAACTGAACTTTATTGACTATAATGACTCCTTTTCCAGACTTTGATTATTTAATTGTTTGATTTGTTAATTATTTGCATGCAATCAAAAACTATTTTTAATAATGCCAAAGAAGTATAACTTCATACGTGCGTACATAAGTACACGCACCCTTTTTATTTTTCCTTTCTAAGTTTCGTAAATTCAACCTTTTTGTATTTTATTTTTCTGAAGCATAATTGTGAAAATGAACTCACGTGATAAACATATTGTTGGAGATATTGTCAAGATGTCCACGGTACTTGAGCCATGGTCCAGCCGCCGAGATGTGGTCAGTCGTGCATTTGCCCTTCACCTTGATGAGGATGGTGAGGTCAGTGAGGTCCTTGCCACTCCACTTGTCGAACGGCTCCAGGAGTTGGAGACGGTCGGATGTTGGTAGTACGTCCACTTTCACCTCTGTCAGGGAAATTTTTATTTTATACATTTATTTCATTTTATAAAGAAGGCCTAGTAAAACGTGAATTAACCAATCAAATCAAAATACGTGTATTCAGTTTAGATGCGTCTTAGGGCATGCTTATGAATGTCAAAAACGTTTACAAAATTCACGAAAGAGCAAGACTACGCCATCCGTTCGCAAAACTACCAGGAGGCCTTGTTCTGAGAAGAACGGGCAAGAAGCTCAGCAAGTTTTACCCTCCCTCTACATTACTATTATTCAAAGGAAAATGTCATAAACCACAACGTCATTAATGTTACGTTAGTAAAAAAAACGTTCTGTGATTTACCAAATTTACCATTACACACATATTCACAACACTTCCAAGATAACAAACCAAATTATATAGTATAAGATCCCGCTATACAACGACCTTCACCGAGAGGCTTATTTAATGAAACTTATTTTATATTTAATTTAATATGTCAATAAATATAATCCATATGGGTTGCCTAGCAAATTTCAGTCCAGAGTATGTTTAATTAATATTTAAAAAAAAATTTTTTTTTATAATTTGCATGTAGTGAATTTTTTGAACTTTTTCCAATCAATATTTTTAATCAGGGTAGTATTATATATGTATCACTATAACCTTCTTTTATACTAAAGATGTATATATACTTTATTGCCACATAAAAAATATACCCATAAATAATTAATTGATTAAAAACAACCTAACGTTTGCATATTCTATGGGCTTCATACTTTCGATTGGTATAATAATAAATAATAATAAAATATTTATTTGTTTTCTCTCACACAAAAAAAAAAATACAGACACAAAATACAAATTTCAGCATTAACAGGCAAAATCTGTGTGAGAGACTGGCGACTGTACTAGGATACCTGTATTACAGATTGCCAGTCCCTCCGCATCCGGACCGAATGGAATTTAAGTAGGTACATCAATTTGATCGAGAAACTATTACAAATATTACAAATATACTCACATTTAAGTGGGTGTATGTGATGGTGCATGTATGGTTTAGTGTATGTAAGTGTTAATGTATGTATGTGTTAGTGAATTTATGACTTAGTGTATATATGTCTTAGTGAAGCATATATGAGCCTGGGTGATAGTGTACCTATGTACTCGTATACATAACGTGTTAGTGTTAGGTATTAGCTGAGGACTACTAACAACTTCTCAGTCCCCTCGTAGTCTAGATTTTTAAGCCATTTGACTGTAGCTTTTTTACACTCATATTTAGTAAGCGGATATATGTTGATCAACCTGTTTATCTTGTTATATAGGTGACAGCCCATAAAACCAAAAAACCTTCTTGAGAAAGCTGTGGACCAACGGGTATCTGAGGTGCAGACTTTATATTTGCATCGTTTGTTGTCATTCAAAGAAGGATCATAGCGAGTTATGGAGTGTTGTTTGAGCACAGTGTTCAGTATAAATAGTTGACGAACACTCAACACGTCAGATAAAAGATATAGATCTTTGGTAGGGTAAAAAAATGGTTTAGAATAACTTACTTTCAATAACGCACGCTGAGCCCTCTCCAGTTTTATAAGATTAGTTTTACAAGCCCCTCCCCAGACAGTAACACAATAGCTTAAAACGGATTGGCAGAGGGATTGATAAACCACTTTAATTATCGATTTTTCAGCAATATTACGGAGATTCTTAAAGGTGAAGATAAGTTTCCGAGTTCGCGATAGTAGCAGGTCAATGTGGTAGTTAAAATTTAGCGTGCTATCAACAACGACACCTAGATACTTAGTATTGTTGGCAACAAAGATCTTTTGACAGTCACAAGAATCAGTATCAGAACATACATGAGCAGTTAAACCAAGGTTAGTACTAGAACCAGGAGTTTTTATATAGAACGGTATACATTTAGTTTTATTGACATTGATAGTTAGGGCATTCATTCTGAGCCATTTGTTAACAACGTCGAATCCTCTTTGAGCAATGTCGACAGTATCTTTCCAGCTATCACCATGAAACACAAGTGCAGTATCATCTGCAAATGTTATTATTTTACCATTTTGTAACTGGAGGTCACAAAGATCATTGATAAATGCCAGAAACAGTGTCGGACCTAAAACACTACCCTGTGGCACACCATAGCGTATCGGCAAATCGTCACTAACAATGTTGCCCACCCTTACTCTTTGCTGTCTATCACTCAAGTAGCTTTCAAATAGTTTAAGCTGCAAACCACGTATACCCAAAGCCTCCAATTTATCCAGCAGAATAGGACCAGCGACCGCGTCAAAAGCTTTCGCAATGTCCAAAAATACAGCTAAAATTTTATTTTTCTTATTTAGTTTTGTAACAATATGATCAGTTAATTGATGAACTGCGTCGCTTGTTGATGAACCCGGTCTGAATCCAAACTGTGAGCTGGAGAGTAGGTTATTACTTTCTAAATAATCGATGAGGCGTTTGTTAATCAATTTCTCAATGATTTTGGATAGGGTAGATAGTTTAGAAATAGGTCGGTAGTTACCGACACAATCTCTATTACCACCTTTAAAAACCGGAATTACTTCAGCTAGCTTGAATAGGTCCGGAAAGATCCCTGTAGAAAGAATCAAATTAAATATATATGTAAGTGGAGGGACTAAGATTTCATGATAACGTTTGAGAAAGGCTCCAGAAATATTATCTCTGCCCGCAGCACCGTCCTTCTTCAGTTGCAAGATAAGAGATTGAACTTCAACTTCATCAGTAGGTAGCATGACGAATGAGGACAGTGTAGGATTGATTGATGGTTTTTTATAAGAGCTATTAGAATATGATTTTTCGGCAATATCTTTCCCGATAGAAACGAAATATTTATTAATGTTGTTGACTGAGACCATCGGGTCCAGTGGAGAGACCAATTCAAGTGCAGTGCTAGTTGTATTGTTAGAGTAGGTTAGTTGTTTGATAGTGTCCCAGAGAACTTTTGTATTAGTCTTAGCAGCTTTAAGTAGGCGGTTGCTCTCATAAGTATTTTTAATATTTTTTAAAAGTGAGTTGCAGAAATTTCTATACCTCTTGTAAGTTAACGTTAATATTTCGTTACTAGGATTTTTTCTTGATTTTTGATGTAGTTTGTCACGATGCTTTACACATCTTAGTAGACCTGCAGTCATCCAAGGCCTCTTGATCCTTTTACGATTTGGGATGGTTAAAGTTTTCGTATTTGCTTTAATTACAGTGTCAAGCGCAGTCAGAAGAAATGCTGTTGCCTCATTGGGATCAGTCATTTTATATACAAGGCTTAGATTTAAGTTCTTCATAGCATCGTCCAGAGACGGGTAATCAATCTTTTTCAGAGATGAGTATTTGTCAGTCATAGTGCTACGTTCAAGTTTCAGAATTAAAGTGTCGTGATCCGTGACTGAGGTTTCAGCAACATAACAAAAGACGCGATAAGAACATTTTAGTATTACATGGTCAAGACAAGTCCTGCCATGAGTTGGAAATATGTGGGCTGGCAATAAACCGTGAGAAGCCAACATATTCAAATACGTTGAAGAATTAACATCCTTATTGTTATCCAATATATCAATATTGATATCACCTATCAGAACTTTATGTGGACTACTAATCTCAGAAAGAAGTTTGTCAAGAGATACCAAAAACCGTTGAACATCTTTGTAACCAGGTGGTCTATATACTGCAATTAGTGTTACATTATCCTCAAGGTTAATCAGTAAACAGTTGGCATCACAAAGGTCAGGCTCGGATATAACTAATTTCAAATGTTTTTTGTAAAATACTACAACTCCTTCATTCTGTGTGAAGTTTTTCTCGGTTAGAGCAGAGTTGTATCCCTCAAGAGATGGTAAGTTACGATTATTATGCAGCCAACATTCCGTTAAGATTATTAAGTCCCAATCAGTCCTGGATCTAAACAATAAGGTTTGAAAATCAGAAAAGTTACGGTTTATACTACGAATGTTTTGATGGATAATTTTTAGACACTTATTCGGGCAGTTCATAAGTCTCTGGCAGTCCTCTATGTCACAAAGAGAAGATTGTGCAACATCAAGTTTATCGATATCATTTATAATTGCATTAGTTTTAGCGAATTTTATTTATTGAGTCCGCAACTATGGTAAGACAAAAAGGCACGCGGTACAGCACAACCCTACGAGGATTCCACAATCCCGGGGACAACGCCACACAAATGAGACCAACACAATACACATACACACGGCACGAAAACAGACTGAGATTGTTGTTAACAGTTACATTCTTTCTATGAGTACACTTTGTATATATTGAGTGCAAGTGATGTATAATTTCAGTGAGTGTGTGAATATAGGTTAAAATTAGTGTAAGAGCAAATACAAATTCAAACGAAAATACATTATAGACTAAACGAGAACTTAACATGAAAAAATTGACTAAGGTAATTTTATTACTAGCAAGACTAAAGTAAATCAATAGAAATAAATGACAATATACAGTTAATTGGCAATATAGGTTAATGAGAAAGCAGTTACATACAATGAGTCATGATTCCTTTGCCAGCTGAGATAAGCATTTTTCTGATTGGATTAAAATCGGTCTACCAGTCGAATCCTTACGCAAAAGTATTCTTCCATTTGAATGCCAGCACGAGTAGTTATGTTTCTTGGCAAATTGACGGGTTTCAAACATAAGTTTTCTTTGAGATGGACCTAGATGTTCGTCAATGTAAAGTGGAGTCTTTATTCCTGGCAAACCGATAGTATGAGTATTGAGCTTCTCAGAAACCGGCCTTCCTTTGTTAAAGTTTCGCAGCTTAGTCAATAAATCATTTTTAGCATTAACACTCGTAAATTCAACAACAACAGGTCTTGATACTCCTGGTCTACCCGGCAGCCGATACAAGTCACGTACAACACTCCTATTTATATCGACATCCACAGCTTTGCCGATGACAGAAAGGGTCGAGAGTAAGTTGTCAAACTTTTCGTTTTCAGAAATCGGGATATTGCGAATCTCCAGAGTTGCATCTCTTGTACGAAACTGTATATCCTGGATATGCGATTCTAAGTTTTTTATGGCATTATTATTATTTTTTTGGTTAGTTTCAATTTCCTTTACTCTGTCATTGGTCTCCTCCTGAAACTTGTTAATAAATTCTATTCCTTTTTCTATTTCTGAGTTAGACTTCTTTATTTCCTGGAATTCAGTTTTTATATTGGATAATTCAGAAAATAATTTGTTTAAGGTGTCATTTAGAGTGGACTTCCAATCACGTAGGTTTCGTTCTTGATCCTCTTTCCATTCAGAAAGCATTTTCAGGACATCCGCTCTTAAGTCGCTACTTTCGGAACTAGAATGAGCATTCGGGGTAGAGGTCTCCATTCGTTGTCGCTTGGAGCGCGTTGTTATATTGGTGTCACCCTTGGCAATACAGCCCGCACTCGTCATCGGAGACTTCGAAAGATCAGACTCCGATCGGGAACAAGACATCACAGAAGTGTTACGAGGGGGTGAGCGTTGGATATTGGGCATATCTTCAATGAACCCAGAGTTCAATATCGCAAAGCAACAATAGACAATCGCACCAGTTGATCGTAGCAGGTATAACAGCTTTGTAGTACCGTAGCAAATCACAAGCGTCGTAGTCTAACTTACGTCATTAGCCGAATGTGATGTAGAATTTCGGCTCGCCGGCACTCAACCGTTTGGTGTAATGGCAAACAACAGCGCTCACTTCACAGCTTATCCAAGAAGAGGCACGGGTTCAAAACCACAAAAGTCCAAATAGTTCAATTTAGTATTTTAATTTAAGATTTTAAATTTAAATTTCTCACAAAACTCAACACAGTGGACACGTCCAAGCGCTTCCGCGGTCCGGAGGGGAGAGGTATAGAATTTATCTAATAATCATACCGGTGAAATGTTTAAAAAAATATTTTTTTTTAAATTAATTAAACATACTCTGGACTGAAATTTGCTAGGCAGCCCATATGGATTATATTTATTGACATATTAAATTATATATAAAATAAGTTTCATTAAATAAGCATCTCGGTGAAGGTCGTTGTATAGCGGGATCTTAGACCATCTATAAGATTTATTAATGCATTTTTTAATTCAAAACATTGAGTTCGGTATCATGAAAATTAGCACAAACTTATGTAGTTTTAATCAAATTGATTACAAAAGTTTTTTTCTAGAAAATTCCACATGAATTATGTTATAAAAACTTACTGGAGCCATCAGCAGGTGGGTGCTCGTACGTGTCCTGGCCAGGGTCGAAGCCCCTTGCGGGCAATTCATCACCGTAGGGGTCAGACAGACGGAATTTCTTGCCATCTTTTCCTGTTAGCTCATCCGTTACTGGGTTGAAGTCGAGACGACCTAAAAAAAATCGAGTTTAGTCTTTGGCCATAGCCTCCAGCCTCCGGAGTGTTTTTGAATAAGAAAATCATTTCGCGCTTTAATTCAATAGACATCTTATTCTTCGGAGCCATGCCCAACTTATCAAACATGCTTCGAAAACAAGAGAAACAAGAGAGACTTAGGTCTAGGGTGAGGTGGGAGAAACTTTTAGTGTAGTGTGTATTCATATCTCAAAACGCTCGTATATCGAGGTACCACTGTATATTATCATATCTTTATATGTATATATAATTCTACTGTACGTATGTGGACCAATTTGAATGAACTTTAGATTCACAAATAAACCCGGCAGATGGCGCTGCAGTCGGTATATATATATATATATATATATATATCTTTTGTGCATGTGTTCTTAATTAAACTTCAAAACGGCTGGACAGATTCTGATGAAATTTTATGTGTTCAAGTGGAGTCGAGAATTATTAACATAATTAGTTTTTTTTGTATGTAAGACGTGTGTACAGGACAATGTCTGTCGGATCCGCTAGTATAATATATATTCTTAATATAAGATGATTTACTACGAATATTTCACATAAATGTCCAATACTACTTACAGTCTATTAAGACACTCTTCTAGTGTACTTTTTTTTTGTTTAGCGCTAAGTGCACACAATCATCTCACCAGGAACTCACTCTCTTCTCACGTGGAATTACTTATATTAATTCTGAAATACCTGCAATGGACAGTGCTGTGACCAGTTCGGGGCTGGTGACGAAGCAATGAGTGGCGGGATTGGCGTCATTACGTCCGGTGAAGTTACGGTTGTATGACGTCACTATTGTGTTCTTTTCGCCCTTCTTCACGTCTTTACGGTCCCATTGACCGATGCAGGGTCCACACGCGTTGGCCAACACCTGTGATAGGGCTATTTAAGTACCAATATGCTATTTGACGAGATTTTTTTTAAAGAACCACGTCCGTGGTTTCAATGTCAGAGCGCTCGCGAGTGCGTTGCCGGCCTTTTAATTGGTACGCTCTTTTTTATATTAGTGACTATAGAACCTTTTGTTTTTTTTATAATTCTGTTAAATATTGGCTAAACAAATACCTAGAACGTTCATAATTTAAAAAAAACATGTCGTCGCACTATGACGTACCATGCTTGTAAACAAACGACAATGGTAATTATTATCATTCTTATATTGCACCAATACGATTTTATTATATTACGATCAGAAACAGATCGAAATTAAACTACCATTAGATTAGAATTAGACAGGCGAAAACATTATTTACTTATTTATTTATTATTCTACGTCATAGACGATTCGACGATGACTGACGTGTAATAATCTATATTTTTAATTACGGATTATATGATTGGAACTTAACAATGTATTTAGGAAGTACATTTCGCTGAGAGATGTTTTCTAATATTTAAAGTGTTTCAGTAAGTTTAATTACTTGATTTATAACTTACTGCATTTTTTGTAAATTTAAAAGATTTAATAAAATATTGTTAATCTTATTAATAATCATATTATATTTCAGAAAGCTAATTTGATGTTATACATACTGCCAAGTCTCGCAAGTGAGTTGCCAGAATTTAATTTTATTATTAAATCGTTAATCAAGAAAATACTTACAGTGCCTCCGAAGTCTCTCAGCGTCTGCGCAATGCCATCTCGTTCAATTGTTGCGCGAACTTGTTCTGATCCAGGGGTCACGTTGAACGGGATTTTGGATTTGAGACCGTGACCTATCGCCTGTAAGTAATATAAGGAACGTTTAAAGATAATATTAATATTGTTACGAAGACGGGTCGACTGGAATATTTCTAGACCGAATTATAGGTGTGGGACAAGGACGGTATGATGCGAGAGAGAGAGAGGGAAGATCGGAACCTTCTCGAAGGTAGACCGAGCACTCTAGAACACCGTACGACAAGGACGGAGCAATGTGCGAAAGAGATAGCGAGTACGCACGTTCTAGAATTGTGCGATCTGCGAATATAAAACGTATTTTTTCTTCTTGTTTGGGGCAAACGGGCAGGAAGCTCACCTGATGGTAAGTGATCTTCTATGGACACACTCAATGCCAGAGGGCACAAGGTTACGGGTCTTTTAACAATTGGTACGTCCTTTTTGAAGGACCCTAAGTCGAATTGGTTTAATATAATAAAATAAGACACGGAAGCCTGATCACCTATTTGCTTATTCATAAAAAACCACATGAAACAACATATATAAATCTGAGGCTTAGAACTAAATGGTTCAATTTTTTTTAATGAAAATAACCACGGTCCGGTTTTTTTTTTATTTTAAGCATTTTTCATTCTTAAATACCTACATATCTTGACAAAGACAAACTTCTATAAATTAATGAAATGTGAAAGTTCATGTTTTTCTTTGAACAATAATTTTACATGGTGGTAGATTAGCAGCAGCTGAGAAGTTGGCCTAGTCGCTTCAGCGTGCGACTGTCATCCCTGAGGCCGTAGATTCGATCCCCGGCTGTGCACCAATGGACTTTCTTTCTATGTGCGCATTTAACATTCGGTCGAACGGTGATGGAAAAAATCTTCAGTAAACCGTCTTACACACAAAAAGTCGATGGTGTGTGTCAGGCACAGGAGGCTGATCACCTACTTGCCTATTAGATTGACAAATGATCATGAGCAGATGAGGCCCAGACCTAAAAGCGTAGTAGCGCCATTGATTTTCATTTAATTTGAAAATCCATATTTTTTCTATTTTATATATGTAAGACTTACCTCCTTAACAATACTGGCACAACGCCCCATATCCTCATAAGAAGAGTTGGTGCAAGACCCAATAAGACCAACACGGATGTCCACCGGCCAGTCGTTCTTCTTAGCTGCTTCTCCTAACTTCGAGATTGGATTTGCGAGGTCAGGTGTGAAAGGTCCATTCACATGTGGCTCCAGAGTGGACAGGTTAATTTCGATCAGCTAAAAATATTGATCAGTGAGATGCGCAAGAGTTCTCTAACTAAAAGAATATTTCCACCAACCGAAATCTGACGACCACTTGGCGACTCTTCCGAAAACCAGCTTAAGTTTGTATAAATAAATTAGTCTTTAGCAATAGAACTTTATGTAATAGAAATATATAAAAAAAGTCCAATACAGACTATAAAATTTAGAGAATATATGTGATCCTTTATTTGTTTTGTCTATGATTTTCTTAAGCAAAAATAATTTAATGATATCTAATATATACAAATATATTTATGGTTTGTAATTGGCGTGGTCTATTACAGATCAATATTTTATATATAGTCTATGTAGGGTATATAACATGTTTTAATAGAAGAACTTATTATTGCTGCCGTTTTCCATACGATATTCCATTCCACGATAAACTCGCCAGGCCAGTTTCGTAATACACTAATTCTATTTTAAAATCTCCAGAACTCAGTTTTTTTTATATCAATCGGGGGCAAAGGAGCGTACGGGACGCCCAAAAAGGGCATTCATCGCTGTCCATTGTAGCCGGTGCGTTGCCAGCCTTTGAGGCAGTATGCTTTTTTTAAACAGTTAGAGGTATCTACCGTACCTTTCAGGGAAGACCCCCACCGGGAGTTGATTTCATAGTTCGTCAGTTCGCAAAAGAAAATCTTGTGAAGCAAAGCATGGAAGACTTACATTATTATTAATGTTATATTAAAAAAATTAAATAAAAGTATCACTTATTCCACGTCATTAAATTTGAATCTGTAGGAATCCCTACTCATCGGCAAAGAAGACAGAGGGTGTAGGCCGAGAGAAAAAGCCGGCGTAAAAAACTCTCGGTACTACTCTTTTAAAATAGCAAATCATCAAACAACACTTATTTTAAAACAAATATCGCAAATTAATTAGAGGTAGCCTGTCTAGCACTAGTCCCAGGCCCTTTTATCAACTAGATAATCGTTAACTTTATAGTACGCCTTTTTACACAGATTTTCTTTCATACATTTCTTAAATTTATTAAAAGGCATAAAATATGGATTTTATTAAAGAAGAGTATCCCTTTTCCCAAAAAAAGAATGACTAACTTTATAAATAGTCTAGTACGGGGAAATTGCAGCCTGCGTTTGTTCCGAGTATTAACATGTGTGCGTATGTTCTATTCTAGTAAACTTATCACTATTGGTACATACCTCATCGTATGGTGCTTTGGGGTCAGGTGTGAGGAGATGTTTGAAGGAGTTAGCGGCGCTTGCCACGCCTTCGCGTCCCGTCGACTTAAGATACGCCTCCATGCGAGAGTTGTATGGGAATACCTGCAAATCGTAAAATTATGGTTATACTTATACATAAGGTACGACTAGAGCTTGGACTTAGGTAATTAGTACGACACTCCCACGTCAAAAAACATATTCAAATTTGTCTAATGTAAAAAAAAAACTATTAATCACAAAGAAAACTTATTTGCAGATTTCGGTTTACTTGGTGTAAAGAATTCATTTTTATTTTGCTAAGACATCATTATCAGTAGGGAACTGTGCCTTGGCACAACAAGGGAATGATTTTTTATAACCAGCAACAAACCGTCAAAAATATTATTTTAACAATACAAACACCAAAGCTACATAAGTTACAGACACAGAGGAAACTAACAAATGCGAAAGTTTTGTAAAAAAATGTTTTTGCTTAACTTATCATCCAGACATTCTGAATTCTATTCGTGACTTATTCTGATTTTAATCCTTGTACAAAGTAATCCGGTGTTTTAATGGTTTCGCTATAACTGTTTCTCATATGATCAAGTACCAGGACACAATAAAATATTATGAGGTTTTTTATTTTGAAGTATCGGTCCTGGTCAGAATTGTTAAATAATTTAAACTGGTTAACCAACGTTCGTACTCACACTAGTGGTAGCTCCGATTTCAGCACCCATGTTACAAATTGTGGCCATTCCCGTACAAGAGATGGAGTCAACACCAGGTCCATGGTACTCCACGATGGCTCCAGTGCCTCCCTTTACTGTGAGGATGCCGGCGACCTTCAGGATCACATCTTTGGGGGATGTCCAGCCTGACAGCTTACCTAAAAATTACAGTTCTTTAGTTGTCTTTTTGAATGAAAGACTGTGCAATAGACACGAATTTTGACATTCCGGCTTTATTATTTTTATAAAAATCTATGTTTTAGAATCCGGAATTTTTAGGAATTCTATTTGAACTAGATCTATTTTGAAGCCAAATTTACTGGTGTTAATAGTTTTCTTAACTATAAGCAAACAATGACTAGTAATTTAATTGTATTTTTTTTTGTAACGTTGTTGTTCACCATAATTGTCATATATTTTAGAAAAGATACCTTGTAACATTGCTCAGTACTTGCGGTTTGAAATAAAGTAATAGGCGTAAAAATATATTAAGTAGAGGTCAAGGGACAAAATATGCACGTTATAGGTGGTTATCTCAGCAGTAGATCTCTGATTACGTTATCATAAACATTTTTACTGTGATTTTAGTACCAGAGCTAGATATCATTTTTATCTAAACAAACTTGTAATATTTAAATAAAATGCATATGTAGAATACTAGAATAATCTAGATAAGTTTTATTATTATTATTAAGTGCAGTTAATATGCACTATCAGCAGTGTTAGAGCAATTGTTTAAGCAAGACTCGACCTTGGGGTCGTATGTTCGACCTCGGCCGCGTGCGTCTATTTTCTATGTGCGCAATTTACACTTGCTTAAGGTATATCACCCAATACACATACAGAAATCTGCTCCATACACACGGACTTCATTAAAATTTCACTTAGTGGAAGTATTTGTTGAAAATGTGACGTCGTCTTTGAATTTTTACATATTTATACATTACATAAATATGAAATCGTACTAAACATAGTAAAGGTGTGTCGCATGAGTTATGTAACCTAAGCTTAGTAAATTTACATACATATTTAGTTTTTCATACAACCATAAATTAGATAACATTCCCCTGCCTAGGAGTGTAAAATATGTCACTTATATTCGTTAATATCTTAAGTAACAGTTTTTTATTAGTCCAGGGACGCAACCCCGCCAGTCCTAATTTGATGTTATGTTATAAGTTCTTGTTCTGAACCATTAAAGACATAAACCTTAGTCCACATCACAAATAACCACGACTTCGGCTGCGTGCTGAATAAGCCTGTAGGTGATTGATTAACGTGTCGTATTGAAACAGTGATGTGTTCAGACAAGAACATATCAGAATAGTTACGGTCGTGTGTTCTGAAAAGAACAGTTTCATCGTGTCGTAAGACACGGTAATTTGCCCTGACAAGGGCAGTTGTCAAACGTTTTCGTCGTGAAACAAGAATAATATGTCCTGAAAAGGACAGTTGTTAGACGTTTAGTCGAGTTACGATAATTTGTCCTGAAAAGGACAGTTTTCAGCGTTATCGTATTGCTACGATACCGAAGTGTTCTGAGAAGAACACGTTCGTACGCTTCGACGGCTGCGTGCAGAAAAAGGCCAACTTTTTGCCGCGCCGCATTTTTATCGCCTACTCTGGTACCTGCGCAACCAATCAACGCTCCGCATCTTGGTACCACATGTCAATATTAGTTGTAAGTGTAGGATAATTTTTAAGTATAATTGTACACAGTTTTGTAAATAAATATCATTCATCATTCACTATTCCATCTTCACCTCTTCTCTACAAGTAATTAGGGAGTTTTATTTTAACATCGACCAAGTAATTCTGAAGCAAATCAACCCGAAGCAACATCTCTAAAGTGGTGACCCCGAGAAGAACAACCCCGAGAAGAACAAACCCGAGAAGAACACCAAGAAAATTGAAGATGTCGACAACAGAAAAATCCGGTGCAGAGCGTCTAACTTCATCATCACCGTCGAGCCAAGAAGTCTCCGGCATTTCACTGTCGCTCTGCGTGCCACCACCTCATCCGCAACAGCCAACCATTGACACACTCATCGGTGAAATAAGAAGATTGTCTTCAGAAGTTGCTGAGCTACGAGCACAACCTCTTGACAACTACAGCAACCGTCGCCCTCGCCACCGTTTCCAATCACGCTCGCGAAACGCATCTCCATATCACAGCGAAAACCGACGAGAGTCGCAGATGGAAGACCGAAGCCGAAAAAAGTCTCCAATGCCATACTGCTACTACCATCATCGCTACGGTATGGACGCGAAGAAATGCGCACCACCATGCAGTGTCAAGCCTATTAACGAGTCGGAAAACTAAAAGTAACGCTGGCCGCGGCGGGAACTGGCGTTACCGAATCATCACACCGCCTTTTCGTTACCGACAGGGTAACAAAACTTACCTTTTTGGTCGACACAGGAGCCAATATCTCCGTGCTACCAAAGAAAAAAGGCTCACGCGAAAAACCACTGCCGTTTCAACTGTACGCCGCTAACAACACTGTAATTCCTACATACGGAGAGAAGTCACTCACACTCGATCTTAACCTCCGAAGACCATACACATGGAAATTCGTCGTAGCAGATGTGTCCAAGCCAATCCTGGGAGCAGATTTCTTACAGTACCACCACCTCATTGTCGACGTAAAAAACCGACGATTGATCGACGGGAAAACACAGCTGGTAACTAACGCTCAACTCAGTACTGCGGGCATACCTACAGTTCGCAGTATAGACATTGAGCAAAATTACCACAGCATTCTAGCAGATTTCCCAGGCACAACTAGACTCACTTCAATGAAGCTAAGTCCTAAACATTCTGTCGAACACTTCATTGAAACAAATGGACCGCCTCTTCACTGCAGGCCACGCCCCATTGCGCCGCATCGTTACGAAATGGTCAGAAAGGAATTTCAGAGCATGATTGATCAAGGGTTATGCAGACCAAGCAAAAGCCCTTGGGCATCACCTCTTCACGTCGTGCCAAAGAAGAATGGAGACCTACGCGTGTGTGGCGATTACCGAAGGCTAAACGCTATAACCAAGCCCGATCGGTATCCCATACCACGCATACGTGATTTCACATACCAACTCGCAGGGAAGAAAATTTTCTCCACACTTGACCTCAACCGCGCCTACCAACAACTGCCAGTCAGCGAGCAAGATGTGGAGAAAACCGCCATCATAACACCATTCGGCCTTTTCGAGTTCCCGCGCATGTGCCCTGGTCTAAAAAACGCCGGCCAGACATTCCAACGTTTTATTCACGAAGTACTGCGCGAACTCGACTACGTATTCCCTTTCGTTGATGATTTACTGATAGCGTCAATCGACGAGGAAGAGCACCGAAAACATCTACGCACCGTATTACAGCGACTAGAAGAATACGGCATTACTATCAACCCATCAAAATGTGTTTTCGGCCAGCCAACTGTCAAATTCCTCGGTCATCAAGTCACAGCGGAAGGAATACAGCCACCCCAAGAGAAGGTACAGGCTATCACAGACTTTCCAAAGCCACAAACCGTAGAAGAGCTGCGACGTTTTCTCGGTATGATAAATTTTTACCGCGAAAATATCAAAGACGCCGCCACCATACAAGCGCCGCTAAATAACTATCTGCACAACATCAAGAAGCGTGATAAAACTAAGATCGACTGGACCGCTGAATCGACGCAAGCTTACGAGGCATGTAAAGAGAGCATAAAAAACGCCGCTTTACTCGCTCATCCGTCTCACCATGCGACGCTAGCGATATTCAGCGACGCGAGCGACAAAACAGCTGGTGCCGTACTAAATCAATTTGTCAACAACACATGGCAACCACTCGGCTATTTTTCGAAGAAATTCAGCGACGCACAGACTCGCTATAGTACCTACGATAGAGAGCTACTCGCCATCTACATGGCTGTCAAACATTTCCGAAAAATGTTCGAGGGACGAGAAATCATAATATTCACGGACCACAAGCCGCTAACATTCGCTTATACAAAATCAAATACAAACAGCGAATCACCGAGACGCACCCGACAGTTACTTTATATAAGCGAATTTACCACTGATATACGACACGTCAGTGGGTCTCAAAATGCAGCCGCAGACGCATTATCACGCATCGACGCAATCACATGTCCATCGCCGATCGACTACAATCAACTTGCAATAGCTCAAGAGCGCGATAGCGATACAATGCAAGCACTCAGTCTACAGAGCAACCTATCTTTCAAGGAAGTTAACCTGCCCGCGTCAAACATTAAATTACTCTGCGAAACTTCAACCTCATACATACGTCCGTACCTACCCGTAGAATACCGACGTACCGCATTCGACGCAGTACATAACGTTAGCCACCCTGGAATAAAGACCACGAGGAAATTAATTACCCAACGCTACTTTTGGCCCTCAATGAACGCAGATGTCGGCAAGTGGGCAAAAGTATGCCTACAGTGTCAGCGCGCCAAAATACAACGCCACACAACAAGTCCATTATTAATTTTTTCACCAACCGAACGATTCGAACACGTGCACATCGATATCGTTGGTCCGCTACCTACCGCGGCCACCGGTCATCGATACCTCGTGACAATGATCGACAGAGCGACGAGATGGCCCGAAGCATACCCATTATGCGAAATAACAGCCGAAGACGTCGCCAAAGCAGTGTACGAAGGTTGGATTTCCCGTTTCGGTTGCCCTGCTACAATAACAACGGACCAAGGACGCCAATTCGAAAGCAGAGTATTTGCATCTCTTTCTCGCTTACTCGGAATCGAAAAAACGCGTACAACTTCATACCACGCACAATGTAACGGTATCATCGAACGATGGCACCGTGTCCTTAAGGCCGCATTGAAGGCAAGATTACAGACCGCAAGAAGCTGGATTAACGAGCTACCAACCGTCCTACTCGGATTACGCGCCGCTATGCGAAGTGACACCGGCGTAAGCGCCGCCCAACTTACCTACGGATGCAACATACGCTTACCCGGTGATTTCTTATCAACGACCCGCGATAACGTCATTATGGACTCTGCCTACATCGATCAGCTGCGCGACGCAATACGTAACTTGCACCCAATGCCTAACCAACCACACAGCAACACAAAACCTATATTCATACACCGCGACCTGCAAACATGTGAATACGTTTTCGTACGCATAGACGCCGTAAAGAAGCCATTACAAGCACCCTACGACGGACCATACCGCGTGCTGAAACGAGATAGCAAGATATTCACGCTGCAGTTACCTAACCGTGAAACAAAGATCTCTATTGACAGACTCAAACCCGCCTACACAATTGCCGAGCCAGATGTGCCCACTGACACAATACCGAGTACCTGCAACAAGCAAATCACATCAAGTGCGAGCGAACTACATAAACCATTAAATAGCCTGAAACATCAAAACGACAACAACCTGAAACATCAAAACGATAACAACCTGAAACATCAAAACGACAACGACCTGAAACAACAAGACATTGGGAACAACACAATACCTACAAGGACAACTCGCCGAGGCCGCGTTATACGCCTGCCGGTACGCTTCGCTAAAGGGGGAATCCTGTAGGTGATTGATTAACGTGTCGTATTGAAACAGTGATGTGTTCAGACAAGAACATATCAGAATAGTTACGGTCGTGTGTTCTGAAAAGAACAGTTTCATCGTGTCGTAAGACACGGTAATTTGCCCTGACAAGGGCAGTTGTCAAACGTTTTCGTCGTGAAACAAGAATAATATGTCCTGAAAAGGACAGTTGTTAGACGTTTAGTCGAGTTACGATAATTTGTCCTGAAAAGGACAGTTTTCAGCGTTATCGTATTGCTACGATACCGAAGTGTTCTGAGAAGAACACGTTCGTACGCTTCGACGGCTGCGTGCAGAAAAAGGCCAACTTTTTGCCGCGCCGCATTTTTATCGCCTACTCTGGTACCTGCGCAACCAATCAACGCTCCGCATCTTGGTACCACATGTCAATATTAGTTGTAAGTGTAGGATAATTTTTAAGTATAATTGTACACAGTTTTGTAAATAAATATCATTCATCATTCACTATTCCATCTTCACCTCTTCTCTACAAGTAATTAGGGAGTTTTATTTTAACATCGACCAAGTAATTCTGAACCAGTCAACCTCAAGCACACATCCCTAAAAGCCCTTAAAGTAAAGCCCTTATCTAATCGATTGCTATTAGGTTGCCCGAGTACCGCCCTGTATCAGCAGGGTGCGACCCGACACCACTGCAAGGGGACAGCCCCGAAGGGGTCTAAGCACACCCCTTGCGAGGGACCGTGCAGCAATTACCACGGGATTGAAGACCGTTGACAATTAGCAGGATGCGTTCCAATCAATTTAAAATCGAAATTTATAAATTACGTACATTTTCGTTCATTCGTACTTTACTTTTATAAAAAAAGATGTTAATTTTGTTTATATAAATTATTTTTGAACAAATTAACACAAGTCATGAGGTAAACGTGCTGAATTCGTGAAGGTTTTCGTCACGCGTTTAGACAAACCCAAATAAGTACTTACCAAATTATTTATCAGTTTGTGAATTTCCCATTACATATTTAGAAATGTGTTATAATTCAATTAAATAATATAAATAAACCTAACAATCATTCAATGCGAATTTGTCACAAATTGTAGCAATATTTTCATGATCAATTCTATCACACTTAAAGCGGAGTAAACTTCATCTTCTACTAAGTTAAAATTTTGTATATGCCGGGATTTCAAACTTAACCCTCTTTTTAAAAAAAAAAACAAATAGGTGTAAAGGGAGAATAAAAACCGTTCTTGTTATAGAATAAACCCATTCGCTTTCAAACTTAAGAATAAGAGTATCACGGTCTCGTAACATATCTCCTTGTATCAATTTGTACCGTCCAATTGTCCTCATAAAGCCGAAACGCGATACGTTACTGCGCAAATGTTATCACTTATATCGTATACGTCTTGTTTGTTTTACATAAATATCGCAGAGATAATATGTTGTCATTATGAAATTTCAGGTGTTAATGCATGCTTTTTAACATCTACTGTTAGACAGGAAAACCCCAAATCAATTCTAATAATAATTGATTGACGGGGCTTGAATTTCGCGTTATTGTTAATATTATTTTCGACTTTCTAGTACTTTACACCACATAATGGTAACTCTTAGGTATAAAGAGTTTTTCCAAATTTTGAGAGAGAGAGAATTTCGTGACGTAATACTTGAACGCTCCTTAAGTGTCCATGGGCGGCGGTATCACAAATAATAATAATATCAGGTGAGCATGCTGCCCGGTTGCCACCAAAACAGAGATATTGTATAGAATATATTTAAATTACCAATACTGGGAACCGTTATAAACTTTGAATACCGCGGCATCACTATCATTGAACTTCATCAATTGATAACCGTCGCAGTATTATACGTATTAGTTTTATCTAAATTATGTAAACATTATTCATTGTTTATCTTTCTACTAAATTATTATATAATATAGCATACGGGGGGAGACGAAGAAACGATTGATTCAGATTCGATACATAAAGTATAATGTGTGTAATTTATAAAAATTTAACCACGAGAAAATACAAATAATGTAGAAGTAATGCAAGTGGCAAGTGTGCGTAAACATGTTTTCCGAAGTGAACTTTGAACAGAATTTAAATATTTCTCTAAAGTCATGTAATATTCGTATGAGTAAACAGAATGTTTAACACATTTAACACGTAATTATAATATGTATTCGAAAAGAACATTTGGTCTTAGTTCTGCGTACTTAAGCAATATTTTACACAGTATAAACATAGTTCGACCCACACTTAACAGTCTTCTATTTGGAATGACGTCACGTGCGTAATAATAGGAATTTATAGAATCTAAATCTCCGCTCTACTCATTGATACCAGTAGGTATTTCGTTTTGAATTATATTTTAAGGAAACAAGTTATAATTGGATGGTCAATGGGTCTACGACATCGTTTCTTAACCATTTTTATGTCGCAAAAAGGCAAAAAGTTAAGTAAAACAGTCTTGCGACCCCGTCACTGTAAAATTAAAATTTCGTTTTATAACACTACCCTATAATTATTCATTCCTTTAATAAACTAATCTTTTGTAGCTATATGTAGTTTGTATTTATTAATTTTCAACAGACTACGACCCCCCCCAAGGGGCGCGACGCCCGGCTTGGGTAACGATGGTCTACGACATAGACAAGTCTTTAATAGAACGCAATAAAGCTATGAGAATTAAAAGTAATAATAAAACAATCTTGCAAGTGATTGTGCTATGTTCTAATACTAGAATATAGTGTATAAAATGTATAGTAAATAGAGCATGACATTGAATGCCTGGCTCTCGGCCACACTTGTCTTATTTATAGATAATAAAAAAGATACGCAATATGTCACCTGCACAAACATTCTATGGAGCATCTAGAAAGGGAAAGTGATTTTGACACCATAGAACTGCCCGCCCATATCATTTATATTTTTGCAGATTTTATAAGATAAACTTGTTATATAAAATTAGACAATGGTTAAGGGTAAAATGAATCCTATTTTATTATTTACCTTACCAACTAACCCCCAAACTATATCTTAAAACAGAGTATCAAATAAACTATTGTAAGTTGATAGATAATTGTTTTTTTAATTTTTCATACAACTTAGAAAGTAAGATATCTTACTTAGAAAATAAAATAAACTTACCAGTAAGCTTGACTCCAATAACTTTAGGGCACTTGAGCTCCCAAGGAATGTCAGCCATAACATCTACCGCATCAGCACCACCAACACCTGAAATAATTTTTCATTGAGAATATTGCCTACAATAAATATATCAGCAATCATAGTATGGTTTTCATTTTGCAAATGCCATGAAGTTCTGAAGAAATACTACTACAGTAAAATAATAAAGTATTGATTATATTATAAGTGTAGCAACATTTCTTAATTATAAAGTTATAGGCAGATGTTAATTAAGATTTTATTAAAGTTAATTGCTGAACTAAGGATGTTTAAAGATGAGACTGACAAAAAGAGCTACATTGCATTCATATTCATACATATGCATATGATTTGTATAACAATCTACATTATGTTTTATAATTACTAATGTCACGCCTTAATATTCATCTGCATAGTAATAAATTTTTTTTTATAGAATTTTCAATAACATAGCGGTTGTTCTCTTCAATCACAACAATTAAATCAAGAAATATTATTAAATATAATTTATTTTTCAGTATCAAAATAATTAATTAAATCATAAGATGTAGCTTAAATATGCACTTTTTATCACTTATAATAAAAATTATGAATTACCAATGCACAGTCCTCCTAATCCACCTCCATTTGGTGTGTGTGAGTCGGTACCAATCATGAGAAGACCAGGGAAAGCGTAGTTCTCCAGAATAATTTGATGGATAATACCAGAGCCTGGCTTCCAGAATCCTACTCCATATTTTGCTCCAGCGGTTTCTAAAAATTTGTAAACTTCCTTGTTGATGTCCTAAAAGTTTGACAATAATGTTATAGATACAAAATCAATTCACATTTTTTGTTAGTTAATATAAATAATGAGACAAAGTTTTGCAAGTTAACATAACAAAAAATTATATTCATGTCAAGAAAAGGTAGTGTAAAAAAAGTATTTTGGTTACTATATTTGTAACTGCACAAGATTTTTGGATTGTATCATTCACAAAAGCTTTTAAAGAAATATAAAATATCTCGAGAAGGAATAACAGGTAGGTGTTCTATTATACTTTTATTTACCTTTGCTCTAGCCAAATCTTCGGTACCACCAATCTGGGCCTCAATCAAGTGATCGCAGTGAATAGTAGATGGCACAGCCACTGTTGGTAGACCAGATGAGATAAATTGCAGCATAGCCATCTGGGCTGTGGCATCTTGCATAGCCACTCGGTCAGGGCGTAATCGGAGGTAACTGGTACCTCTTTCGATATCCTGTTAAAATCAAATTTAGTAACCATCTATTACAACAACATACTAATTAACTAAAATATAAAACCAGAGCATAAATAGAAATATTTTTTATTATCAATTGCACCTCCATCTTCATTTCAGACATTCTTTATGTAATTAATTTAATTTTTTAGGTTAGATTCCTTTAATAATATTATTATACATCTTAAGAGTGGAATATCCTTATCACTAACCTGTCCTTTTGGGTCATCAAGATGTGAGTACAAAACTTTTTCCGACAGGGTCATGTCACGACCTAACCTCTTCTTAACCACCTCCAAATTTTTCGTTAATTTTTCGTAAGGTAATGGGGCCTTGTCGAATCGGGACATAGCAACCTAAAATCGATCATTAGACAATTTAGAGCCATTATAGTACCACCTCCGAGCTCAATTTTCTAATACAAAGTGATTACATAACAGTGTCATTGTATCTATAAAATCTTGTATAACTGACTTTTGCTCAAGATTAGGTATACCTGGGCCGCCGCAGCCGTCAATGGGGACACGCTGAAGCATCTCTGCTGAATTTCCAAGAGGACAGCTCTCGTCCTGCTTCCCTGAAAAGATCATTTAGCTGAATACTCCCTCCTGCCCTGACCAGTGTAAACCGGATAAAGATGAGCAATTAATGATAAAACGATACCAATTACAGCAAGAGTGACCCAAACTGACCCCTTCATTCAGAGTTATCTATATTAATTACACAGAGTGATAGAATAGTAAACAAAGTGATAAACCTGACTTGTGCTGGTTTTAAGGTTTTCATTAAAAACGATTAATACTGTGGGGATGTGTATTAAATAATTAAACCTTACCTGGCCATGCAAAACTCTCATACAGTGTGCCATGGTTGCCGGACTTTTTAGTATTTTTGTTAATAACTTTTTTCACTTAAAATTTAGATAAACGTAGATGGCATCGATTTTTAATTGTTTTTCTTTCCTCTTTAAACAAAATAATAATATTTTTTTAGTTACACCTCACTAACACGACCACCACTTTTGACTAAAAATTAGATTAATTTTGGCATACTGCCCGTGCCCCGTGATAGACGTATACGGTTGATTGTACCGCTGGGCGCTGTGTCGTCAATCGTCAGTTGTCATTCCTTCCTTCATGGATAATATTCATAGTTCAGTGTCAATTCTAAGTTTCCCTCTAAATCTGACGTTCGCTGACTAAAGCCTGAAAAAGAAGGTTTCTTAATATTTAATCTAAACAAAATAGCAAAATTTTCTTCTGAGTTCTGAGATATTTCTCAAGCATATCAGTGTCTGTCTCTACCAAATGGATAAATAAATGTCTTAATCTGTGGCCCCGGCTAAAATAGTGTGCGACAATGTGCTAACTATAGACTATCTTCTTTCTTATCGTAAGGTGCTCCTAAGTCTAATTTCGATTAGCAAATAGCAATTGCCAATTTCCTAGTCTGTGTCCTGTGATTTAGTAAAAAAAATTGAAATGAAAATGATCAAAATACATAATATGGATTACATGAAAATCACAATTTCTTATTAATATAATTTATGTAATCGAAACACTACACCGTTTAAAAGTTCAAGCGCAATTAAGACGTCAACATACATTATATACGTCCAATAAAAATAAAGTAAAAATACACCAAATTTCAAAATACACTGTTTGCTTGAAAAGTTTTAGTTTTAAAACAATCCATGTAATATGACCAACGCTACTATCCAGGTAAGTAATCCTATAGTAGGAAACTCTTAGTTACAGTTGTGTTAAGTAGCTAAAGAAAACCACTGACAAATAGTTGGTTGTGTGATAATTAAACATATCAGAAAGCATGATTTTAGCAGGCCTATAAGTGAAACAAGTGAACAATTAAGTGGAATTTACAAAACCCAATAGCAAAGGTAGAGACATTTCTCTAACTTTAGATATGGCCACATTTCAAGTGCTTTTACTTGTAGAATATAATTCATATGCATCAAAAACTATCCTAGTTATGTAGTGTGCACTTCTTGGTGTAACTTAACAATTTAACTGTTTTTAACTTTATTTCCACTTATTTTAGGAAATAGAGGGTATTGATGACTATTGGGGTCCAGCATTCAGATCGGTGTATGAGGGAGAAGGTGGTCATGAAGCTTTTCTCCAACAGCTGGATGAGAGAATTAAGCAGCATGATAAAGAAATTGAAAAGCTTTGCAACTTCTACTATCAAGTAAGACTAAATATATCAGAGTAAAAAAAACTTATATGTAATATTCCTAAAATATATACTATATCCTCTTGTTTATTACAATTAGAGAATTATCACTAAATAAATTCAAAGTCCTCGTTAAACGAAAATTAATCAACAAAGCTTTTTATAAATTTGAGGACTACTTAAATGATCCTAATCCTTGGGATTGAATTGCTCCAGTTCAAACAATTTGTATGACAATACTTGGCGATTAAAAAGAGTGGCGGAAAGTTTCTTGCCAGTTCTTCTTACCCGCTCTACGCCCTTGACTTGCGAACTGGTAGTAAATGTAAATTTACGATTAATTTAACTTGACGATTCAAAAGTGTACTTGGTTACCTACTTGAATAAAGATATTTTGAGTTTGAGTTTGAGTTTGAGTTTATTAAAGATTAAAACTCAAATAAATGACATTGTATTTCCTAAATTACTAGATAAATATTAAAATAATTTATATAATTTTATTATTCTATAGGGTTTCATAGAGTCCATCCGTGAGCTGCTGGAAGTTAGATCTCATGCTGAAGAGCTTCATGCTGAGATATCTAATGTTGATGCCAATGTTAAGGAGACTACTGATGGTTTGTAGTTTTGCTAAGACTATGTACTTTTTGGCACATTTATACTGCCCAAAGGCTCGCACAAACTTGCCGGCCTTATTAACTACTTGTATTTTTTAAAAATTTTGTTCAATAAGACAGCAAAATTTTATAATATCTTATTTAACTTTTAGAATAAATTAAAGGTGTGTTATGAGTTGTATGACAGATTTAGTGCTGCATTTATAGATAATTTTAAGATATTTTTAATTTTAGGATTAGAAGTATTTTGGGGGAGATAATAAACTAAAATAAATGTTTGTTCTTATTCTTAAATTTTTTTATAGTTTAAAATAATTAATGAAAATCTTTTTTTTAACAATTTAAGGATTGTGTGTACGATCTGAAGAACTGATAAGAGCCCGGCGTGTTGAGTTAAATATAGCATCTACCATTGAAAAGATGGAACTGTGTCTACCTTTGCTTACCACTTATTCAAAACTCAAGTCACAAGTTGAAGCTAAAAGGTATTTATAATTAGCAGCTCTCCCATGACATACAATGACAATGTATTTCTTAAATACTGGAGGGTTTTGGGTTTATCTTAATAGATAGAATAACTTTTCAATACAAAGGAATAAATTGATCAGTTAACACAGCGTTGATGGATATAAACATCTAGCTGACAGTAAAAATGAAAAGTAGACAGTGGTAGTTAGAGGGTAAAGACTGAATTCCATAAACTATCTACAGAGGGTCTATGTAATATAATATAATATTAGTCCAGGGAGGAAGAGCTGTGATGAGATGGAAATTTAAAAATACATTTTGGAAGGGGATAGTTTAAATTTAAATTATATCAAAGACTTAGCCTTACCAGTAGAGTTATCTAAAATTATTATTTCTCAACAGATATTATCCAGCACTGAAAACTCTTGAACAACTTGAGCATGTGTTATTACCGCGTGTAGGGCCATATGCCTGGTGTTCACACATATCTTCGGATATACCCAAACTTCGACAAGCCATACAAGATGCATCTATGGCTGATCTGAGAGACTTCCTTGAAAACATTCGACGACTAAGTCCCCAGGTAAGTGCTACTATGTTAGTTACTAAATTTATGAAAATACACTTTAAATGAACTCTTAGGCGCTTTCAAGAGAAAAATGTACCACTATCTTAAGCAAACCTGGTGTTGTAGGTGTCCATAGACAGTAAGCACTTATCTTTCGTGGCCCATTTGTATACCTGCAGTACCATTAAAAAAAATGGGTTATTTAATAAATCAAATTTAAGTACCGTTTGTGAAACATTGTTTTTTAATAATTTCTAATTTTTAAATTAAAATACAATTATTGTGAAGATAAAACTTGTCCTACGGTCTTATTTATTTTCTAGTGTGCAAGAGTTATGTAGCAGCAGTGTTGGTGGGTTGTGTTTGGTTGTAGGTTCGATCCCCGGCTGGGCACCAATGGACTTGCTGTCTATGTGCGCATATAACATTCGCTCGAACGTAGAAGGAAAACATCGTGAGGAAACTGGCTTGCCTTACTTTATTAGTTTGACAAATGATAATGAAATTGATACAGAAATCTGAGTCCCAGACCTAAAAAGTTTGAGGCATCACTGGTTTTTTTTGTGTTCATTTACTTAACCATAAGGACTTAAACAAGATTATATATTATATTCTAATAGGGACTTTACTTCGGCTTGTCAATGCCAAGATTTTTGGGTGAAATAATGCTTTATTTCAAATGCTTATAAATAAGTTACTTTTAATGCTCTAGGTTGGGGCTGTGGCTTTAAAGCAAACTCAAGAAATGCTGGGACGAAGTTTGGAAAATATTATTAAAAATAAGAAAGGTAATTTTTGTAAATTTTCAAATTGTTATAATTAAAAATTTATTATATATTATTTATTGCATGTTTTTTCTCAGATATGGCAACACTGGGTCCATCCAGTGTAGAGACTACTACTCCCCAAAGTCCACACGAATTGGTAGATTTCAGTCCACTGTACCAATGTCTACACATTCATACAGTGCTGGGTGCTAAGCATGACTTTGTTCAGTATTATCGGTAAGACAAAATTGATGAGAACTTGCTTTCTTATCTTTATATATATAATTCTTCTGTGAGTGTGTATGTTACTGAACTTCTCTCAAACGACTGGACCGATTTTGATGAAATTTTTTGTGTGTGTTCAAGGGGATCTGGGAATGGTTTAGATTCACAAATCAGCCCGCCAGATGGCGCTGCAGTCGGTGCTTTCATACTTTGCTTTACTAATTGCTTGAAATATCATGCAGGACAACGTCTGTCGGGTCCACTAGTTATATATAATAAATTAAGATTAATTTGTGATAAACTTTGTACTAGCCGTTTCTTAAGAATTATAGGTTGATAAAGCTATGTTTAGTAAATATTTAAAAAAAATCCTTGAATATATGCTGTTATTCGATATTGTTTCACCCGTAAGAGAACCTAGATGTATTTTGCAGGTCACAACGTAGACAGCAAGCTCGTCTAGTAGTGATTCCAGCAGCTGGAAACCTTCATGACTCTATACAGAGTATGAAGAGTTACCTCAATGCTGTACTTGGTTTCTTTATTCTGGAAGAACATCTTCTTACTACAGGTATGGAATGAAGTGTTTGATTGGATTGTATCAAATATAGTTTTTTATATATAAAGATACAGCCTAAATGGTCCTTCGAGCCGGATTTTATTCCGGAATGGATTCTTTTCGAGATGATAAAATTAATTTAAGTCGTATTCCAACTTAGGGAACAGACAAGTTTCATTAAAAATTCTTTTTTTTTAAATAAAAGTTTTAAAATATTTCAAGGCGCTGGTCTGGTATCCTCTGATTGGTTGGGAGAGACGTGGGGGTCCGCTCGTTCGGCGGCAGCGGGCACGTTGCGTACGCACACCGCACTTGTCACGGACCCAACTTTGATGCTCAGTATCAAGCATCAGATCGTGCTGTTTATTAATGCTCTCAAGTTAGTGTAAAATACATAGTTATTTATTGACATACATTATATGTGATAATTAACTTAAATAATATATCAACGTATATATATACATTATTAAGTTTGGCAAGTTAGGATCTTAAAGCTGGTGTAAGTGGACGAAAGCTTGATAAATATGAATTGTCTATATATATATGAAAATTAATTTCTGTTCGTTTGTCTCGCTAAAACTCGAGAATGGCCGGACCGATTTGGATAATTATGATCGTGAAATATTTGTGGAAGTTCAGGGAAGGTTTAAACGGTGGGAAACATGAATAATAAGTAAAGAAAAAACCAAAAAGCGACAGTTGAATTTTCTATTGAAACCTGTTTCTAGCTGGGAAATATTTGATGTCTTTTTAGAAATAAAAAATGTCACTCGTTCGTACGATCTCTTTGGTTTGTTTTAAAAATTGTATTAAGTTTTGACACAAATATATGTAAGTGATACATAATCACTTACATATATTTGTGTCAAAACTTTGTTACCCCTACCGTCTTTGTATATTATATATTTACTCTTGATTGACATACAATAATTAAAAAAGTACTTATTACATGTTTTTTGAATTCTGTTTTTAATCAAGTCAGTAGGATAATATTTGAGTCATGGTTTAAGGTTCCAATGTGTGCTTTAGTGTATGTATGTTTGTCCAGAAATTTCTTGGAAACTGTTAATTTCGAGAATATTAATATATATCAGATATAATCAATTTAATTTTTCAAAATTGTACTTTATATAGAGCCGACATGCCGGTTTTTAGTTCAAAATTTCTTTATGTTAATTTTTGCTGTCCAGATGCTACGGACTACCGACGGAGCCCCTCCCGCAGTTGCTGCAAGAGATGGCAGAGCATTACACCGAAGTGCTGATGCAGCGATGGGTGGCCGTCTTCCGCGATATACTGGATAACGCCACCTTCAGACCTATCGAGGTAAAAGAAATTAAATTTTTGTTCTAACTTAAACTCAAATGAAACCTGGCTTTTACAAATAATCTTTTTATTATAAAAATTATATTTTTTTAGGTGGAAAATCAAGAACAATACGATGCAGTTATGGACACGTTTCCGTATGATGGAGATGAGTTGGAGACACAGGCTTTCCCCAGAAAGTGAGTACCAAGCATTACGGGGTAAGCGGCCTGGCCAGAAATATCTATCTAAATGCGCATTAGGAGGAACATAAGGAACCCATACAAAAATATGGGAGGAACAAAAAGCAGATTTTTTGAAATAGAATATATTTAATTAATCAAAGTACATAATATGTACCGTTGCTATCTATGCACTTTTGCCATCTTATAAAATTCATTGATCCCTTTACTAAAAAAACATTCGGGCAGGAATCAAATCTTTGAAGGCGGTTTCGACTGCCCCATCAGAGTTGAATTTGTTACCTTGCAAGAAGTTATCCAAATTTGGAAAAAAATGTTAATCTGTTGGAGCAAGATCCGGGGAGTACGGTGAATGTCTTAGACATTCCAATTGAAGCTCCTCTAATTTGGTAGCTGTCTGTTGTGCAGTGTGTGCTCTAGCGTTGTCGTGAAGCAGCAGTGGCCTAGAGCGATTGACCAGCCTTGGTTATTAGCAGCTAGCTTTTCCATCCATTCATCATTTCATAATTTTTCCATTTTCATATGTAAGTGTGAGTACGTGCTCTTATTTCACCATGCCTCCTGCTGATAGAGAACAAATCTTTGTTTTTGAAGTGAAACTTCTTTAGAATCGTTGTGATTTCAAACCGGATGCAACGGAAAAAGCGACAGTAAAAAGAGACAGACACATAAATTAATAGGATTTGGCATGGGAGAGAGTGAGATAGCGACAGTAAAAAGAGACAGACACATAAATTAATAGGATTTGGCTTTCATTTGGAACTTTAAATTAGTGTGTATTTGAACATTTTCTGAAATAAAAAATCAGATTTGATGAAAATTAAATAAGTAAGTCAAGTAAGTAGTTTAATTATAAAATTAGATTATTTATCAATTTTATTTACAAATCATTAGTTATAGAAACTTTTTGAAGTGAATACTTCGTACTACACTTAATTAAAAGTTTATACACTGTATAATACTTCCTATCTCATTTTCTCCCACGTTGGATCTTGTGAATTTATTTCAAACTTTAATTATTTTAGTTTTTACCAAATTAAAGATTGATATTAAAGTTATAAATAAAAATTTAACATCAAAATATATATTTTTTTAAAGAAACGATCCTACATTTAGATAGAAAAAAGTCTAATTTACATATTTTAATTATAAAAACTTTGTTTTTGAAGGTTTCACTTCTACCACGTGTGAATTGGACACATGATTTTTTTAATTTATTTTATTATTATTTATTACTTAAGATGTCATGTGGAACATGGTGTAATGGTTGCACCTCCTTACAAAGGTTGTGTAAAACAAAAAACTTGGCGATTAAAAAGAGCGGTGGAGAGTTTATTGCCAGTTCTTCGCTTCCGTTCTATGCCCTAGATTTGAGAACTGGCAGTAAATGTAAAATTAGAAGCATTTCATCTATATTTTATTACCAAACTCTTCAGCTTCTATATCCGTTAAAAACATTTTCAGATTCCCATTCTCCTCAGTAGTGCCCGCAGTGTACGTTCAAGTGAAGGAATTCATGTATGCATGGCTAAAGTACTCTTCTGGACTGGGCTTGGGCGGCGGAGGGCGGGCGGCGGCTGCTCGTCATTCCACCTCCCTGCTGCTCACAAGATCCTTCACTGGCTGCCTTTCTGCCCTATTCCGAAGAGCGTTACCGCTTACGCAACTCGTTCAGGTAGGTGTGCCGTAAGGAAAACTGTTTTTTTTCTTAGGGAGCGTTCAAGTATTACGTCACGCAATTAACCCCCCTCTGTAACGCGTTTTTCTGTACCCAAGTATAGTAAAGCGTTTCGTGACCACCTAGTGACTCTTTATACCTAAAAGTTACCATTATGTGGTTTAAAGTACTGGAAAGTCGAAAATAATATTAACAATAACGCGTAATTCAATCCCCGCCCCGCACCGTAACGATTTAAAAAAGGACCCCCCCCCCAAAATTCGTAACGTAATACTTGGTTCGGTTCAAAGATACTTTATTTCTCAAAGAATTACATTAACTTAGTGAGAAATTTTAGAGGTTAGTACATTTTTTTGAAACTATTTCAAAGAAACTAATAAAATAAAAATTTTAGTTGCTAAGAATATGTACAACATTTTTTTTATAAAAGTGCAGGTAGGTCGCATCGATGTTACGATGGTTCTTCTGATGTTAAGTGATACTGCGGCCCATGGACAATCACATTGCCAGAAGGCTCGCTAGTGCGTTGCCGGCCTTTGAAAAATTGGGAGGCTCTTTTCTTGAAGGAACCTAAAACGAATTGATTCGAAAATACTTCAGTGGGTAGCTGGTTCCACATAATGGTGGTGCGCGGCAAAAACTGCCTTAAAAACGCTCAGTTGTGGAACGACGGACGTCGAGGTGATACGGATGGAATTTCGTATTCTGCCTCGACGTCTGATGATGAAACTCCACAGGTATTAATCCAAACAACTCCTGTGAACACTCTCCATGGTAAAAGTGGTACAAGATGCACATCAAACCGTACTAGAAATATTTTTTTTTTAATTTTTTGTATTGTTTGTTTTTAGATAATATTGGACACGCAGTACCTAGAGAGCGCAACGCCCTATCTATACGAGTTTATAAGTAATATTACTGGTTCAGAACTGGTAACTACACAGGTAAATTATTGTTATTAGTCTTTTTTTTATACAACCGCCCATGAACACTCTCAATACCAGAGGGCTCGCGAGTGCGTTACCGGCGTTTAAAAGTGTTTAATTGCATGGAAAATTAAAATGTTATAAGGTGTAACAAAATTTTGTTTGTTATTAAGTTATTCTTGCTTATTCGTAATTTGACATGATTTTAAAAATTATTTCAGGTTATTAGTGACTATACCTGTACAAATTGTGATTTTTAATTCTATTATTGCCTTTAAAATCTATTAAAACATTCACAATTTCGAAAACCCCCTAAAATGCTTGTCTATCCAAGATGGCGTCGCACCAGATGACGTAAGACGTCAAGATACGTGTTAATTATCATTTTTAAATTACCCGAATACATATTTCGATCAAAATCAGTATATGTTTTCGGAGAGTGATTAGATTAATTGAACATGACATTACATATTAAGATTAGATACGGCTACGTATTTTATAAGCATGCTACATCGATTGGACTAATCTGTATCCAGTATATTTTTAATTGTTTTTTTATATAAAGTTATTTAATTATATAAAAATTTATTTTTCTCTCAATAAAATTTTAATTTTCATACTGTAATAGCCTAACGATTATTTAACCAGAGGTTATGCGTTTGAACCGCAAATGCCCAAAGCGTTGAGAGAATCACGCGCATTTTTTAAATTAGATTTTTTATACAGCCCGCTGGTAGCATGTTTCAAACCGCTCGAGACGATGCAGAAAAGCAGATATGCGAGAACTTGCAACATAAGGTTGATGAGTTCCTTGACCTTGAGAACTATGACTGGCTTTTAGGTAATACTTGTCAATTGTCATTCTAAAATAGTAATTTACTTTTTATTAAATTATTGAAAAAAAAAAACCAGTTTGTTAACTGTGAAGTGTGAAGACAGATTAAAAACGCTTTTAGATTTCTAGGAATTGAGTGATTTGAATTTGGAATGTAATTATTTTTGGTAAATGATTCAATCACCAAAGAGATTCACGATTATTGTATGAAAACTTTATAGTCAAAATATTATCTGTGGGTTCAAATAAAAAGAAACCAAAAAAAACCGCCAAACACATTCTTCTATTATTGATTTTTAAAATTCGAATTCGTATAGTGAAAATGCAATAAAATAATTCTATCCTAGGCTGTAGATTTAAAGAATACTCAACAATTGCGGTTTGCTTGACAAAAAATCTATTAATACAAATCTTTTAACTCACATAGTCAAAACAAAAAGTTATTTTAGTGACACCAATTATATTTTATTATCAGTGGAGCCAAGCGGACAAGCGTCATCTTTCGTGACAGATATGCTGGGATACCTCACTGGCGTGCTGACGTCACTAGAGCAATTACCACGGCGTGCACGGTAAGTCGATTTATTTCAATTCATCACTACATTTTAATCATTTTTCAAAATATTAGCTTTGTAATATTTATCATAGACGAAAACTTATTAAAATGATGAGAGACATATGACGACACCAAGTTACACAGAATAATATGGTACATTTCACATGAAACGGACAGCAAATATGTAATATTTTTTTGTGATGGTTATTTTTCAAATCAAAAAATAATGCCGGTTTTGAGTAGATTTTAACTATTTTTTTTTTGTAAATATCACGCTTTGCAATTCGTATAGATCTATATTTTCCCTTTTTGATTAGAAAAGTAATTTTGAAAAATAAAAAAAAGACCTCCAAAACCAAATTAAAATTTCAAATGAGTTTTTCATAAAGCCATTTTTTTTATTCCAAAAAATTGCTTAAAGTATATTTTAAGTATACTAGAAGTTTCATACTAGATGTTTACTAGTTTGGAAGATTGGTGAATTAATGTCTGCATCTCGCAGTGAGTTTCATAACCTCTAGAGGGTTTTATTATACCTTTATTATATAATACTAGCTGATCCGGCAAACGTCGTTTTTGCCATTTATAATAAAAAATAGGGTTGACCGTAGAGGGGTGAAAATTAGGGGTTGTATGTATTCTTTAATGCTGTATCATTTATATATATTATTAAAAAAAATTGTATAGAAATATATTTTTTTTTTCTAAAATTTAAAAAAATATAATTTAGGGGTGGACTACCCCTAACATTTAGGGGGATGAAAAATAGATGTTGTCCGATTCTTAGACATACCCAATATGCACACAATATTTCATGAGAATCGGTCAAGCCGTTTCGGAGGAGTTTAACTACAAACACCGCGACACGAGAATTTTATATATACCTTTATTATATAATATGTATATTGTATATATTATGTATATGTATTTAACCCGAATATAAACAAATTCTTTTTTCACTGTCCACTTCATGTGAATTGCCCCATTTGAACTGATAGGAAATGTCATAGAAGTATAAATCAGATATGACAATATTATTTTGCAGTGAGGCGGCAGTAACGGCAGCAGTACAGCGCATAGCGTGTCGGCTGCGTGCTTTGTTACTAGAAGGCGATGTGCGGGCGGTGTCTGCGGGCGCCCTTCACCAGCTCGATCTTGACGTCATCCAATGCGAGCAGTTCGCTGCGAGTGACCCTTTACCCGGTCTTCGAGATCAGCTTTTGGAGCATTTCGCTAGTCTACGGTGAGAAATATATATAACATTAATTACTATGGATAAAAATATATTTTAAGTGGCTTAATAACGCCTAAAAGCCTGGGTTCAATTCCCGAAAAATAATTGTTACGAGTTCATTATAAATTGTGTGGTTGTCTGGAAGACATCGCTCGGAAGCGATAAGGCCGCCAGTTCCCCTCCTTTTCATTTAATTATGTCAATTGTACCCATTATATGTCTGCAACAAGGTGTTAATAATATGAGTATATAAATAAAATGAGTAATTATTAATTACGTCAGTTTTGTAATTATATGTTTTTGATACACGTCTTTCCATAATAACAGAATAAACCTTTTTCATGGCTTTGCTAGCTATGAAATAGGTACATATATTTCGCTTAATAGGAGGGTACCATGGGCTATAAATATTTGTTTCTTAAGCTGGCTCCAGACTATCGCAAGATCCTCGCCGCGAATATTGGCTAGTCGAGACTGCACGAGTCACTGTCGCTTTATTTATAAATACTCGTTGCATACAAAAATATACAATTGACACAATTAAATGAAAAGTGGAGAAACTGGTAGCCTTATCGATTTCGAGCGATCTCTTCCAGGCAACCACTCTTTAGTTGCTCGACATATCTGCAACAAGGTGGACGAGATTGGATTTTCTATGCCTTCTGAAAAACTGACAAAACGCAGAGAGGCGGCGAGTCGAGGCGAGCGCACCGCCCACACTCGCGCTCGCGGCTCCTTGTGTCGCCCGGTGGAGAGTGTGGATCGGCAATAAAGGCGATTAATAAATTATTATTATTTCAGGCAACTTTTGGATCTGATAACAAGTTGGGACTGGTCGTCCTACCTCCACGATATCGGTATGGAGGGAGCCAAATACGCCCTGGTGTCGCCACGTGAAGCGGCAACATTACTCGAGAAGTTAAGAGAAGCTGAACAAAAGTCATCTGTCTTCTCTGTTCTTAAGAAGAATGAAAGAGATAGAAGGAAGCTGCTCGACACCGTCCTCAAACAATTGAAGCAGCTGCAGAATCAAGATGGCTAGATTTGGCATAATTGGTCACGGAATAGATAAAGGGGCACCGCAAGCGTGCGGCATGTATGACGCAACAATCTTACTTTAGTGATGCAAGTGTTTAGGTGGGGTGAAAAGTTCGTCGGCTGACAAAACTGGCAAGGTTATGGCAATAATCTATCTTCTTATATATATATAATGAAAATGGTCTTCGTTTGAGGCTCAATCACGCCTAAACCACTGATCGTATCGACATGAAACTACCACCAAATTTTTCCTAGATGGTTTATGGCTATTTATTTATTAAATTCCAACGTTCCTTTATTTTTTTATTGCTGTTTTACTTTTATGAAAATTTATCCATACGGACTTCACCGCGGAAACATTCGGGGAGGCTTCCTAGAACCTCTAAACGTCAACATCTGTTAAAAACTCGATTTTCGGAATATTTCAATTTTCTTAGCGGGAAGTTAAAAAGAAGAATAATAAAAATATGAAAAAAAATAAAATAATGAAACATAAAATTTATTTTAATTCGTCCAGCAAAGCGGGCGCGAAACGGCTAGTACATATATACATATTATACAGTTACCTCTTTATAACGTCATTCATTATGACGAAGAACTCTCTATACCATAAAATTGAGTTAAATTCGTTTGGTTACTCATACATTAATTCACTCTTTGTAACGCAACAAACATTCTCTATTACGAAGAAATATTTTCATATTTAGACATCAATAAAATACTTAAGTGTAATTGTTTTTATAATCAGCTTACAAAACTAACTTTTGAGGTGAGGTAATTTCTAAGACACAGGTCATAAACAGCCTCTCGCCTTTGTTATTGTTTATTGCATTAACACGTGTGCCATTATTCTTAGATTACATTGCCCGTAGGAAATTTTGGTCTCTGTTACTAAACGCACCACCGTCACCTATCGTGTATTATCAGTCGTAAACAAACTTTGAAACTGACAAGATGGCCAGTAAAAGAAAAGCGTTATGTGTTAACGTAATTGTTTAAAATCGTTATAAAGAGTTTTACACTGTATATATATATCGCTTGCCCCGGGGAACATAGTTAATGTTTTCTCATTTTTGACATCCTTGTGTTGTTATTGTTGTACATTCATTTAATCGCCGAAACTGAAGTCTATTTTGAGGCTAAAGACAAATAATATTTGTCATTTTGTTTTAAAATAAGTGTTATTTGATGATTTGCTATTTGAAAAGAATACCGAGAGTTTTTTACGTCGGCCTACACCCTCTGTCTTCTTTGCCGATGAGCAGGGATTAATAATTTAATGACGTGGATTAAGTGATACCTGTATCTTATGTTCCATAATAAACATATTTTATTTTTTTTATTTTATTTTCATACTATAAAATGGCATTGAAAAATTGTATGAGCGTGTATCGTTGTATCTCAAAGGCTAAAAAAGTTTTTTGACAGAATATTGATTCATTAATATTCTGTCAAAAAAAAAAAAAATTTCTATGTTAAACTTTTCAGCCCACGTTTTATGAATACATATTCCGTGATCAGTATTTAGTAAAAAGATGGTGCTTGACGCTGGTATTAAAAAAAATCGTATAACAATTATTATGTATAAAAAGAAAAAAAGAACAATAATCCTTATTTAAGTTTAAACCTGTTTAAATTCTTATACTTATGTTATTTAAAGTTTTAGTTATAAGTGCATTAAATTATGATTAAAATGTATTATTTCACCAGTGTTTTACTTCCACAATAAATAACGAATTAAATTTAATCTTTAATTATTCTGAAAGGCAATAAGGCTATGTGTCTATTTCATTAATCATTATTTACTTGTGGGATGGAAGGAATAGAAGAGTTGTAGATTGTAGAAAATCAGGAAGAAAAATAAAATCTAAATAAATAAGGTATAACAAGGAAACAATATTTCGTACAAGAGTTTTCGCAAGAGTATCATCATCAAAAAATAGTAGTAATAGCTCAGTGGCTTCAGCGTGCGACTCTCATCCCTAAGGTCGTAGGTTCGATCCCCGGCTGTGCACTAATGGACTTTCTATGTGCGCATTTCACATTCGCTCGAACGGTGAAGGAAAACGCGAGGAATCCGGCTTGCCTTAGACCCAAAAAGTCGACGGTGGGGAAGGAGGCTAATAATTACCTACTTGCCTATTAGATTGACAAAATATGATCGTGAAACAGATACAGAAATCTGAGGCCCAGACCTTAAAAAAGGTTGTAGCGCGAGTTATTTTAACAGAATAAAAATAAGAAGCTGTTACTGAGGTCATATTATATACGAAAGAGGTTAATACATACTACTTACGTACGAACATATTTTACGACAATTAGATAATTCGATAAATTACTTCGACTGTAATTGAATTCAGGACACTGCTCCTACGCTACGTCCTAATCGCTAATTTAAGATTATTTTGACTAATATGACCTGACCTAGTCTCTAATCAAGAGGTGACATTGCACTTATCTAGATCAAATTCATAACTTGTATTTAGGCGTCTAGTCACGAGAAATTTTTCGCACGACAACACAAAATTTGACGACGAATTTCGAGTTAAATATTACGCAATGTAAAAGCCGTTGAACCTTGAACCATAGTCATCGTCGACGTGGTTTATGGTAGTAATTGTTAAATATGGATCTGTGTTAAATTATACCAGGCGTGCGACTCTCAGCAATGCAACGGAACCATATTTAAACCCCAAAAACCAACGGCGTGTGTAAGTCTACGGACAGAGTTGATCGGTTTGCCCATGATGCTAAGTGATACCGTCCATAGACACTCACATTGCCAGAGGGCTCAAATTCAAATTCAAATTCAAAAATCATTTATTCACGTAGGTAACACAATGTACACTTGTGATTCGTCATTAAAGAAATAAATATTAATGCTTCTAATTTTACATTTACTGCCAGTTCTCAAATCAAGGGCGTAGAACGGAAGAGAAGAACTGGCAATAAACTCTCCGCCACTCTTTTTAATCGCCATGTTTTTTTTTTTTTTTTTTACACAACGTTTGTAAGGAGCTGCAACCATTACACCATGTTCCACATGACATTTTAAGTAATTAATAATAAGAACATAAATAAAAACAAAGACTTGTCCCCTATCAGCAGGAGGCATGGTGAAATAGGAGCACGCACTTACATTCTCGTGGGAACAACACGCAAACACATAGTCGAAATAATTAACATCACCGCATACACGAATTCAAGTACGACCAGTCACCACAAGCAGCACCCGTTCACGAGTATGACGCATGGCCAGCCATCGGCCCCCTCGCCATATTTTAGGTTTATTGACATTATACTATGAAAATAGCTGAAATAAACAAGCTTTGCTGTGTTCTCATCCGTAAGATCGCGTATCTTTTTAACTGCGAACGCTGCGGAACTTAGCCTATTCGAAAGACCTTCTATGTGTCGGCCCCACTGGAGTTTACTATCTAAAGTAATTCCCAAGAACACCGCATTATCAACAAAGTCTATTTCCTCGTCTTTAATTATTATTTGAGAATGACTACTTTTTACATTTGTAGTTACAAATTTAACACATTTTGTCTTCTTTTCGTTTAACTTAAGATTATTTGTATTAAACCAGTGAACTACACTGGAGATGGCACTGTTTACGTTATCAAGTGATGGATTTTGTCGTTTCACTTTAAATAAAAGCGAAGTGTCATCAGCAAACAGTACTATCTGGTGAAGCTCCTTTACAAGAAATGGCAGGTCATTTATATAGACAAGGAATAAGAAGGGACCAAGTATGGAGCCCTGCGGTACTCCCATAGTAACAGAGGATCCCTGTGATATAGCTCCATTTACATTTACCTTTTGAATTCTATCGCTCAGGTATGATTCCACAAGATTTAGCGCCCTTTCGCCAATGCCATAGTGTTGAAGTTTCTTGATTAGGATTTCGTGATGGACACAGTCAAAAGCCTTTGATAAGTCGCAAAAAACTCCAATGGCATCATGAGAACTTTCCCAAGCATTTAAAATCTCGGAAATTAATTGAATGCCAGCATCTGCTGTGGAGCGACCTCTTGTAAAACCATACTGCTGGCTATGCATAATTTTATTATTATTAAAATGTGTCAATAATTGTTCAAGAATGATTTTTTCAAAGATTTTACTCAAAGCCGGCAGCACAGATATGGGTCTAAAATTTGTGGGGTCCGAAGTGCTGCCCGTTTTGAATAACGGTGTGATTTTACTTATCTTCATCTGGTCTGGAAAGACTCCACAATCTATACATTCATTAAATATTATAGCCAACTCTGAACTGATAGTATTGATTACTGATTGTAAAATGAAAACAGATACACCCCAAAGATCTTTATTTTTTTTTATTTTTAGCTGTTTAAATGTTTTTATAATGTCATTGCAGCTAATGCGGCTAAATAAAAACTTATGATTGCATACAGGAACATTCTTTTTCAATTATAAAAGGGCGGCTGATGGTGAAGAATTTAAAACGCTGGTTGTATTTAAAGGAATGTTAGTAAAAAACTCTTCAAATGCAGAGGCTACTTCGAGGTCGGAACTAATTACTTTGCCGTTTATGTTCACTTTGAATTCAGTATCCTTTCTGGAGGTTCTTCCAGTCTCCTCGTTTATAATTTTCCAAGTAGCCTTTATCTTATCAGAGCTGTTGTTTATTCTAAGACTTAAGTGTTTCGCCTTAGCGATTCTACACTCTTGCCTAAAACTTTTTGAGAATATCCTAACATAAGTTTTAAATTCTTCACTGTCATTATACTGTTTTTCATCATACAACTCATACAATTTTTGCCTTTTTTTGTGTAGCTCCGGAGTTGCCCAGTCACAAAAGGTAGGTTTCTCCGAGACCAAAAAAGTCTTTGGAGTGAACACATTTTTGAATTCACCAATAAATGAATCAAAGAATGTGCTATATAAATTATTAGGGCATTGGTTACTACGCAAAAATGGCATTTTAAATATCAAATTTTTCCTAAATCTATCTAACCGATCCTCTGTTATAGGAATTGTACATATTTTCTTTTTTTGATCTTTACATTTTAGTATTTCAAATTCAAACAATTGACCAGAGTGGTCAGATGTAAGTTTGTTGATAATACAGGCATTGAGAGGAACTATATTACTATAGATATTGTCAATACATGTTGCCGTGGTGGCTGTTACCCTAGTTGGTACAATAAAAGTATTAATTAAATTATATGATTTAAACAGATTTAGCAAACGTTTACTTGAACTACAGTTGTCAAGCAAATTTACATTAAAGTCTCCACTAACGATCAATTTTTTCTTGGATTTTTGCAATTTGTACAGAACCTGCTCCAATATTTTTTCTAAACTATCATATTGAGCTGAAGGAGGGCTATACAAACTAACAATGATAAATTGCTCCAGCTCCACACAAGATACTTCTATAAGGCGTTCCACAGAGAGGCTCACTATGTCCTTCCTTTCTTTAAATTTTATTTTTTTACTAAGCAATATTAATGAGCCACCGTGTATTGCATTTCCTCTGCAGAACGAACTACCAATCTGATGATTACAAAAATTGAACATAAGTTCACATGTCTTTAGCCAGTGTTCTGTAATACACAGTATGTCAACATTTTCACTGCTCAAAAACAACTCAATTTCTAGTAATTTACTTTTCATGCCTTGTATATTTTGGTGAACCAGATTGATAGTATTGTTCTTAAATCTACTTAGCTTACTTTTTAATTCTAGGCCAGAGAGACTCTCTGTTGTCTTAGTGTCTAATTTAAATTAGATATACTATTTCTTGGAATATCTTCCAAGGTCTTACTAACTAAAACCTGCTCAATAGAAGCAGGTTGTCTAGCCAAATTCTTGGCTGTTATATACAATAAATATGATAGCGAATCAGCTATCTGTCTTTTAAAATATGTAGGTAGATTATATCTATCCTTTGTCAAAAAATAATTATTACAACTAATGTACCTATTGGTATCAATTAGTGTAAAGTTTTTATTGTACAATGTTAATGTGTGCATTGTCTGATTTAAAATATGTCTCGCATTATTTTCATGCTGACTAAAGTGTTTACTATAAGGGAATGTAAACATAATTAGATTTTTAGTATTAAGTAGGCACAATTTTTCATAGCAGCTAATAAGCTCCTTTTTGTTTAGATTCCCTCTATTGCCTATAAGTATAATGAGATTATCCGCTTTACTGGAAGTCTCTCTTACAATGTTCTTTATAATATATTTAAAAGTAGCATTTGGGTAACAGCTGTTTATAATATTTTGTTCCTTATTTAAAAATTGGCTCATTTGATGGCCTATTTGGTCACAGTACATTAAATTTAGCTTTGAAATGTTATTAACCCTACATACTGGTGATGGCACCTGTACAGACTTGCTTGAGTTTTCAAGCTCAAAGCATTGTACTGCATGTGTGGAGATCTTGATAAGATCTTCCATAGCAGTCGAGTATTTCGAAACCATCATTTGTGACTCCTGGAATTTTGATACCATGGAATCTGCTATATTTTGAAGATCCAAGATCTCCTTTTGCAGTTGTTGGGTGTCAAACTCATATTTAATCCTACTATTTTCAAGTTCAATTAAGTGCATGTCAATATTAGTTTTAAGTTTTATGTTTCGTGTTTTATGCTCGCAAGTGCGTTGCCCACTTTTTAAGAATTGGTACGTTTTTTTCCTGAACCCTAAGTCAAAAGGGTTCGGAAATACTTCAGTTGGCACTGGCTCGATGTGGGGCCGAATTTGCGCTTTATAGAGTTCCTAGTGGTAGCCCGGAGTGAATAATATAGCCGTCTCTTTCAAATAACCGCGATATGGAACGTCATTCGATATGTCAATGCCCAGTATTCCGGTACTTTAAGGCTTTAAGGAAAATGTCTTCGAAGAGAGGAGTAGCGACAAAGGGCGTTTTATAACCGGAAAACGCGCAAACTTGTGTCTTCTTGGGATTAAATTGCACTAGATTTAGTCTACCCCACTCTGAGACTCCACTTAGCAAAGTTTCACCTTAACCACCCATTATTAAAAAAAAATAACCAGTGGCTCTCCATTTCGTGATATTTTTTTCTTAGGGAGCGTTCAAGTATTACGTAACGAATTTTGGGGGGATCCTTTTATAAAACGTTACGATGCGGGGCAGGGATTGAATTACGCGTTATTGTTAATATTATTTTCGACTTTCCAGTACTTTCCACCACATAATGGTAACTTTTAACTATAAAGAGTCACTAGGTGGTCAAGAAACGTTTTACTATACTTGGGTACAGTACTGGAAAACGTTACGGCGCGTTACATGGGGGGGGGTCCCATAATCTCCAAAAATTGCGTGACGTAATACTTGAACGCTCCCTTAGTAGGCGTTCACCCGTCTGTGCTTCACACGCCGTCGACGTTTCCTCTCGACGTTTTTCTTCATTGTACGAATGTTATTTGCGCACAAAGAAAGAAAAGTCCGTTAGCCCAGACGTGTTTCGACCGCACGACCTCAGCGTACACGTTCGCAGGCTAACTTTGATTAAAAAAAAAATTGAATTATTCTCGTAAATTGCTCGGTAAGTAATGTACCTTATGATATATCGTATGTCGTGAACACCAGCGATTAATAAGCGAGGTCGCTAATAGTGACCTTAGCCGTCAAGCAAATATATGGACGAGACCTAATCTCATTTAAACTGCGATTATTTTAGAAAGTGCATCGAATATTGAAGGTTATATAACTCATCTGAAGACTGAAGGTTTGTGTATACTATAATTAAAAAAATATGTTTTATCACGATTTATTTGCTATATTATGACCGCAAATATTAATCGTGATTTCAATATTTTTCAAACTTAGTACGACAATTTATATCAAAAAACTAGCTGTTCTGCTGCGCGCAAGATAATGGTATAAGAGGGTTTGGGGCCACGTTTCCTATGAAATAGGGGAATAGGTCACATCCCCTGGAGGAAGGTAAGAATAACGCAAGGTAAATACGTTGTTGTTTGTTATTGAAATGCTTTCGAACACTGAAACGAAACCTTAGGGGAATACGACACATAGGGTATGGAGATTAGACTAATTTGTGGGTGTCGGTTCAAAAATTATCTAATGTCATCCTCTTAAGCATACTAAATCTGAGATTATAGTTGATAGATATTTAATTACGTGAAACTACTGTAGCAGTAATCAAAGCCGTCATAGTAACAAATTGATATAAATTTGATGATCATTCGAATGCACAAGAATTTCCTTACGAAAACGATTAATTCATATTTTATACCTTGGCAACAGCTTCCAAAAGATAGGGTTATAAATACACTAGCGCAATGGCGTCATCAGATATTTCCGCGGGAATGTTTATTTTTATTTCATTGCTAATAAAATATCAAACAATTGTGTTAATTTTATAGTTAATTGGATCTGATTTCTGCTTAGATCAAAATTAGCAATGGTTGTAAAGATATAAGAAATAAAAACAGTGAAAATGTATGTCAAAGTCAGACAAGTGACTCACAAACGAACTTGATCGAGTTTTAAAAGTAATTTAAAAAGGTCAACTTAGAGCTTTTGAGCTTTACATCAAAAGAACCGATAATATCCTGGCTAGTCGTTTCCTTAATAACAAGTTAGTAATTGCGTCTTTTATACTTCATCTGACATTGTAAACAATATAACATAAACAAAACCAAATCGCGAGTTGAATTGTTACATAAACTAGTCAGATTTTATATAATAATTGTAAACGGGTTACTCTATTAATATTACTATACAATAATAATACGCTTTTAGTATTACTTGTATTGTAATATAATCTATCTTCAAAGACAAACAAAATGAAATATGGTTTGTTCAGGTTTTTGGGGATACGCGCGTAAGTAATTTAAGATAAATGTACCTATGTAAATTTTTTGTTCAAAAATTAATTAATTTGGAGTTGAACTTTAAATAACATTTAACTTTTTATAATCATTTTAGTTTTCTACTTATACATTTTTAATTATTTTTACTATACGTTAAGAATATCGTAAGTATTATTGGAAATATTATCGTGACTGTCTTTTTTAGCATTGTCAAGGAAGGATGGTAAGCAGATCCGTCAGTTCTTGCAACCTAAAGAGAGGATCCTTCACCAGTACACTAATAATAAATATAATCTAGGATTTGGGTTAGTCATAGATATAAATAGCAGAGATAAGTCCAATTTTTATTGAAATAACACATGTTCTAAAGCTGCTTTGTATTAAGTGTGTGTAGCGAAAGAGCTGCTGATAGAGCTTTTTAAAATTTTACTGAACTTTTTATTAACTAAATATCCTATATATTTATAAAGTGTAATATTATATATACACAATTATACTAATACAAGAGCCAAGTGTTATCTGGAGTTCGAGACTGGCACGAGGGTATCCCGAAGGGTATGGGCTATCATGACATGTTGCTCGAGCAGAGATCAGGAAAAATTCTGCTACTGAATCATATCACTGACATATTTGAAGAGGTGACGCGGGTCCTGCCGGCCAGCGGTCTGCGACTCGCCTATAGATATCATGAGGATATTTCCAGAGTAGTCGTCACCCGGGCCCGGCGGGAGACGCCAAGCCCACCAGGCCTAGCTTAAGTAAATAAAGTCCCTTTTTAGGAAAGGATTTGACACTCGCGCTTTGACAAGCGCGTAGTTGGTAGTCCATTAGGGGTCCTATATATTAAGTCCTTACATATGAAATTGGCGTTTTGTCGTACGTCTGAGTTAGCTGCAGTCTGCGATGTTAGTGATAAAACTGTAAAATTCCACTTGAAGAAAATTGGGTAACTTCTTACAAGGTAAAAATTGACCTCTGATGCTCCAGTCAAAACCACCTTCAAAGAATTATTGATTCCCGTCCAAATGTGTTTTTAGTAAAGGGATCAATGAACTACTTACCTGTAAGATAGCACTAGTAAATACTTTGATTAATTCAATATATTCTATTTAAAAAAACTACTTTTTGTTCCTCCCATACAAAACGCCAATTTCATAATATGTAAGGACTTAGTACAAAAATGTTTAAAAGCTACTCCTATGACTTTACTCTCCAATATATCATTTATTTATTTTTGTAAATTATATAAAATAGAAGCAAAGATATTCGAAGTTGATTTTATTTTTTTCTTACTCTAAGACAAATGTTTATAGCTGTGTATAATGATAAAATTTGACCTTAACTTAATTATAACACACGGGTGTATAGGTTAATGCGTGGGTTGACACGATCGTTTTTGTAATACGAATAATATGCAAATCACAATTCCAGATAATAAGAGGCGAACATAAGAAATACATAATAAATGCTTAAATATGACATTTGTTTGGAATAAAAGTTCTGACTTTTTTATTTTTTGTGCCACTGATACATCGGTACATGAAAAATAAAAAACAAGTATTAATGTGACAAGCCCTTAATTTAGGAAATAAACAAACACGGAGAGAAAAAAATCGTTTTATACATTATAAAAACTAAATGAAAATTGATTTCAAAGTGTCTTATGAAAAATGGCTACCTCATTAGGAAAACTTTTATGAGATTCCTTTTATCCCCAACACATTAAAAATCATGATATTAAAACCATGATAACAATGAAAACGTACACGTGAAGTACCTACCTGTGTTGCCATGGCCGCTACCACTTCATTCAGTAAATTATTATGGGAAAATGGCGTGGTTGGCAAGAATTATGGCTGTGTAACGTTAGCAAGTGCAGTGCTGTATCTGGTAATACTAAGTTAAAAAGAAAGTGCACTAGCCCCAACACTAGGATTTCCTGTGTCGAAGGCAGCCAGTCTCTTCCTTTTGACATGTTAACGTAACGTGATTTTACTTAATTAGCTTACTACATCATTGTACAATTATTTGAGTCTATACTAATACAAAATTCCTATCGTGTCATTAATACCACCAAAATGTCTTAAATGTGTTAATAATATAACAAATGATGCTGTGATTCTGAAATCCAGAGAAATTAACATTTAAATATACCCCTTAGAACCTAAAAACGTAAACGCTAGTTAACGTTTTAATCCTATATTATATTTATTGGTTGGTTGTATCGTTCATTCGTATTCAACTGATAAAAGTGCTCTTAGCTTTTGTTTGAATTTTATACTCCACTTCTATGAACTCATCACGCCAATTTTATAAAGTATTTTTTTATTTCGGTAGTAAGATAAACTTTACTGATAAAAAGTAAGTTAAAAGCGCACAAAATGATTGCAACTAACAAGTCACGCCGCTCAGTTTGACAGATAAGCGCCAATGTGTCTATTTGTAAAAACTGACGTGGGTTTGTGACCCACTTTATTATTATGTATAGAAATATTAGATATACATATAGTCCTTTGAAAGTTTATATAGGCTGAACATTTGTAGAGGACGCAATTTTATTTATGGTTTAAACTCAAGTATGTGGGGTTGGCGCCCTTGTCCCTTGGCCGCCATCTTGAAAAAAGGGGTGAATACACGTTTTTAGCCCTCAAATTGTAACTTTTCAATGGACTTATACTCGTATATGATGAATGTTGCTAAACTTAAGTTTTTAAACAAAAAATTTTAACACTAATAATTTTCTAAAATCTTAATATATTTGAAGTCAATCTTAATATATTAATCAATTACCTGAAATAAATATAGAAACAACATTTAGAGATTGTTATTTCTTAAAAGGCAGATATAGATTAAGTAATCTAATTCCTAATTAAAATCCGAAAATGTTCTAACAAAATTCTTCGTGTAAAAATTCAAATGACACCAAAACTTCGCCTTTTTCTGACTAACAAACTCAATATTACAATAAAATAAAGGTCAGTTTGGACACATAACTAACAATCTAAAAGAAATAATTATATGACTGTACTATTAACAACGAAGAATTATGTTGCTTTGGAGATTCATTTTTATTCGATACATCTCGTTTTAGTGTTAATAATATAGTATTTCGTATTTTTGATAACATTTTAAAACTCTGGTTTCTTTACTTTAAATGTTCTATTTTGGCTGTCGATATTATGTACTTCCGTAACCCTGGAGCAGACATTTGACTGCCTATGATAAGGTTTTTTTAAATAAATTAACTACATTGACAATAAACTACATTACAAATAACTACATACAACACAGAGGGGCACTTGAACTTAAATGGTAATTTAATTAAGTATTTATCTGGAATAGATCCTGATTTGTCTAGAAGAAACTGGTCAGTGAGATTACCCTTTTACTACAACACTTTTATTACCGGTTTTGTGATGCAAATTGAGCGTATATTTTTATTTTATAAGTAAATTAATAATTTGAATACAATGACGTCAAGAAAGCCATTATCTTATGTTAGCAAGACTTATTGACGAAGGTGTGTCAATTGGCCTGTAACTAAATATAATCTTAGATTTGGGTTAGTCATAGATATAAATAGCAGAGATATGTCCAATTTATATTGAAATAAGGCTTGCACATGTTCGAAAGCTGCTTTGCATTACGTGTGTGTAGCGTAAGAGCTGCTGATAGAGCTTTTTAATAATTTATTATACTTAACGGCGTCTCTAAATTATATTAATTACATTCACGTAGGTGATTAACTAAATATGCTATATATTAATATAGTGTCATATTATACAAACACAATTATACTTATACAGAAGCTAAGAAGAAGGGTTCATCAGTTTAAGGTTGGTATTAAAAGGTAGCTAATATTGAAAATGTACATTTATCTCTCTTAAATAGAATAGTTTTGATAAACCTATTCATTCTTTATTTGATTTCAAATGTTTCGGTGAACAACACACATGTTATAGAAGACATTGTTAATCGATTTGTGCACTATTAATTTAGAATTTTAATTCTAATTATTACAGTGTTACGTTAATGTGCTGTAATACGACCAAACGGTGGTTGATTTACTTGTTGACTGTCCAACTTTTGAAACAGCCCGGTGTGACCTAGAGTTCGAGACATGTTGCTCGAACACAAACAGAACGCAGCTGGAAAAATTCCGTGTCAAATACGTCAGTCGGCCAGAGATGCCAAGCCTACCAGACCTAGCTTAAGTAAATGAAGTCCATTTTTGGGAAAGGGGATAATAGACACCCCTGCTGTTTAGCTCCCAGGCCATATTTGCTTGAGCGCGTGTTCTAGGCTATTATAGGAGGGTATATAAAAAATCTGTCCAGTCTATAATATGTCACTTCTGTCTCAATATATATTTTTTAAATATTGTCTTTCAAATTAGAACATTAATTATAATAATTAAGTATAATAGGTCTCTTTAGGTCTGGGCCTTAGATTTCTGAATATGTTTCATGATCATTTTTAAGTAGGCAAGTAAGTGATCAGCCTCCTGTACCTGACACACACCGTCGACTTTTAGGGTCTAAGGGTGAGATCTATAGTCCGCACTTGGACTTTACTCTGACTTAACTATCGAGCTAAGACACAGTCGGTATTTATAGAGCAAACTGCGAATCCCTCCCTAGTGTTGGCTTAGCTTAATCTCAAGTCCACGAAATCGACGACTTACCAAAAACTTTGACTATAAGCCTAACAAAAATAATGGCCTAAAATTTGCTCTACCATCATATCTTTTACTGGACTTTTTATTTTTGTCGGTTTTTAATGAACGGTGTTGCCATTTGGTATCAGAGTTCCATAGACTTTGGGAAAAATAGAATTTGAATTCAAAGAAATTTTAAATGATCTTGATAAATACCTATGAAATGCATGAAATAAAATAATTACACATTATTATGGTATCTATTGTTGTTTATTTACATTATTTATATAAGTGTTCAACCCCATTTTTGAGAGATCTTATAAATAACTGGTGTGATATCGTATCTGTCATCTGGCAGCACTGGCATATGTTGACAACAAAATTCAAACTACATAATATAAGCAAACCAACTTCGTCTCTCGCTAATCGCTTCACATCCGTTGACCGTTATTTTCGATTACCTGAATCTTCTACCTTTTATTACCTGACGACCTTGCTTGCTCAACGGATTTTGTACCTGCTTAAACGACTGACCACGGCTATTCTCACTCGGACCGGACTCGCTCACAAAAAATGGATAAAAAAAAACAGAAGCCTTACTCGGAATATGAGAGGCAACTGCTTGTACAGTTGGTTCAGTCAAAGATTGGCATTCTAGAGAACAGGAAGACGGACGCCGTTTCCCAAAAAAAGAAACACGAGGCTTGGGAAGAATTAGCAATAGAATTTAATAACTCTAACGTGTCACATACTGTAAGTAATCCACCAACATACACTATCTATAAATATCAATATGCTGTACGATAATTACAAAGATAGATATATAACTAGAGTATAGTTAGGTACAAGGATAGAATGAGCCAAAGCCAAAGCAATGCTAATGTAACCTTGGTGGTAAATTTTGGTTTGATAAAATTTTCATGTTTGTCATATGAACTTTTATATTTCAGTACAATTTTTTTTCGATTTTAGGCTGATTCTAAACAATTAAAAAAGATGTGGCAAAATATGAAGGCAAAAGCTAGGGATGCCAAAACCCTTGAAGCCCAAAGGAAGAGGACAGGAGGAGGACCAGCACCGCCTGAAATGGGGCCAATGGACACTCAAGTGATTGCAGTCATGCCACAAATAATGCCATCAATAGATGTGCCAATAGACTGTGACACATTAACTACAGTAGAAGGTAAGATCATTTCCCAAAGATATAATTCCTCATCATTTTCAACCAACTCACATCCACTGCTAAACATAGGCCTCTCCCAAAGTATGTGACAACACTCTGTTCTCACCCCTACCAGACTTCTGGACAGGTATATTAGTTGACCTGCATGTTATCTTATTCTAACCAATAAAAGACATACCTATATGATAACTTTTAACGATTTGACTGTTTACTTTTATAGCTGGTACTGGTTATGACAACGACGGTGAAAGCTGGAGACCAAAGAGGGCAAGAGTGTCCAGTATAGAGGCCACACTTGAATCTGTAATTCAGCCGGGAACAAGCCAGGACTGGACTGATGAAGCTGGGTTAACGGAAACCAGTGTTGAGGTCACCACTAAAAGTGAACCCTCTCAGCTATCAGCTACACCATCAGCGATCAGAAAAAATAAAACTTCATTTGAGGATATTAAAAAAAAATTGCTGTGGCAAGAGTTAGACAACAACAAAAAAAAATTTGAGATAGAAGTGGAACATTAAGAGGGCTATTCGTGCAATCTATAATTTAAAATGTAGGGAATCTCTTAGAGATAAATTCAAGGAAATTAATATACTTACCTTTCCCTCGCAATATATTTATGAAAATATTATGTATGTATACAAAAATAGTGATAAGTTTACTAGAATAGAACATACGCACAATGTTAATACACGGAACAAACGCAGGCTGCAATTTCCCCGTACTAGACTATCTAAAGTTAGTAATTCTTTTTTGGGGAAAGGGATACTCTTCTTTAATAAAATCCCAGAAGCTCTTTTATCACTGCCTTTCAATAAATTTAAGAAATGTATTAAAGAAAAGCTGTGTAAAAAGGCTTACTATAAAGTCAACGATTATCTAATTGATAAAAGGGCCTGGGACTAGTGCTAGACAGGCTACTTCTAATTAATTTGCGATATTTGTTATAAATAAGTTTTGTTTGATGATTTGCTGTTTTAAAAGAGTACCGAGAGTTTTTTACGCCGGCTTTTTCTCTCGGCCTACACCCTCTGTCTTCTTTGCCGATGAGTAGGGATGCCTTCAAATTTAATGACGTGGAATAAGTGATACATGTATCTTACGTTCCATAATAAACATATTTTATTTTTTTTTTTTTTTTTAACACATGAAACTAAAAAATCAGTTAGAAATCGAATTTCTTCGACATAAATATAAATTAGAACTAGAAATTTTACAGTTTAAAAAAGAATCTGAAAATAAATGATTAAAATGAAACAATTTTTGTTTTAATTTTCTTTATTACCAAACCAACCTAGTTAAATTGTGCAATCACAGATTGCCGGAATGCTAGACCTGTAGTAGATCTTTCATTGTTTCTGTGTTGTTCGACTTCTGGTGTTTGATCAGTAAGATCACCATCGTCATAAACATCCCCTCTCTGTATACCTATATTATGTAATACAGCACAAGCTATAATTATGTTGCTGGTATTTGTCAATTTTGATCGTAGTCCTCTCTGCAAACATGGAAATTTCTTTTTCCAAACTCCGAAAAACCTTTCAACAATATTCCTAGTTCTCAATTGAGAATAATTATAATTATTGTCAGCTCTTGTTTGTGGATTCAAAAGTGGTGTTAACATGAAGTTCAGTGCTGGATAGCCGCTGTCACCTACTAAAACTCCTTCTAGTTCACCATTTACCAGTCTTGCATACGCCTGGCTGTTTCTAAATATCCTGCTGTCGTGTGAACTTCTAGGCCACCTAGTCACTATATCAAATATTTCGAGATCAGGCCCTATTATAGCTTGCACATTTACAGAAAAATACCCTTTTCTATTCCTGTATGCTTCAGAGTGGGTGATACCTCTGGGTCTATTAATTTTAATGTGGGTACAGTCAATAGCTCCGATTATATTATTTAGGCCATGGTGCGTATTAGATTTTCCTAATTCTTCAAACTTCCTTTTGACTGTGGTCATATTTCTTGGAAAATTCACAAATCTAGGAAGTAATTTACTCAACTCTGCGGAAACTTTATTTACAATTAAGCACACTGAAGATTGGCTTATGCTGTTCAAATCACCACACACCATCTGTAATTTCAAGGAATAATTATTAGTTACATATATGTTATGCTTCTGAAAGTCAGAAGACAAATGTCTTCAACCAGTGTGTCCTGCCAATGATGATGCATGGTGAAGAAACATCACTGACACTGGTTAAGCGAGCAATGGGGAGAGCTATGCTTGGTATTTCTCTGAAGGATCAAATTAGAAATGAGGTGATCCGTCAGAAAACAAAGGATACCAATATAGCTGTCTGTAAGGTGAACTGGCAATAACAATTTGTCCGATAGTGACCTAGAACAAGCAAAAATAGCATGGGACGCATTCTGGCCCACTGGACTGACAATCTGAAAGTACTGTCTATATCAAATCGAAAAACAATACATATTTATGACCACAATATTACCTGAAAACATCCAGTTGCATAAAACCTTAATGCAATAAGTATTTGCAATTGCGGTAGAATTGGCAATCCTCTGTTATTAAAAGGTTGTAAGTTTGTAATTATCAGTGGCAGGATCACATTTAGTACCGTGTGTTTAAAAAAACGGTACCTTCTTTTAAATTCATTCTCACTGTACAGCTCGAAAGGATTTTGGTTGTATTCGTTCCGAACATATAGCTTAGGCATACGGGGATTCATATCGGCTGCAGTTCCTAACGTTTCAATGTTTTCTATTGAAGTTAGAACTCTCTCTATATTCTCCATTGTCACTTTCGATATTGAAAATTCGTATCAAAGCCAAAACACAAAACGTCACAGTCCTTCAGGAAAGCGTAGGTCTTAAGTAGGTATACGGGATCGGTACAGGTCCAAGTCACAAAGCCAGTCGTTGTTTTAATAAATATTTATATGCTCAAACAAACAGAAACAGAGAAGTGAAAAAGCGGTTGAAACTTTTGAATTGTTGATACAAGTTCTCTGTTGCTGTTGCCAAAACAATGCGATCCGTTCTACGTAACAAAATTATTGCAATCTTTAAATACATTTTCTAAAGGTTACTCGTAAATTTCTAGTTATTGCAATAATAAAATAAATAAATACATAAATAACAATAAATTGAAGATATATGTGTACCGTTTTAGATGTTTAAATATTTGTTATTGTTTACTTTTTTAAAGGATAATAAACAAAGTATTGCATGAAATGAAACATCAATTTGTATTTTGACATTTGCTGTCTTAGCTTGGGCTTAGCTTAATCTAACCGTTAAAATGTCTATAAATACGAAATCATAGTTTAACCTTAGTGTACACTAAGCAAAGTTTTTCGTAAGGTAAGTCTGAGCAAAGTCCAAGTGCGGACTATAGATCTCACCCTAAGACATGTCGGTTTCCTCACGTTGTTTACCTTCACCGTTCGAGCGAATGTTAAATGCGCACATAGAAATAAAGTTGGTGCACAGCCTATAACCTACGACCTCAGGGGTGAAAAAAAGAATATAATGCTATAAAAGTAAATACAGTCGAAGTTGAATTTAATTTGTTTGGCTCTTACGGCATAATGGTTTATCATGATAAAATTTGACCTAAAGTAAATTGTAACACACGGGTGTATACTGTATCTATAGCTTAACGCGTGGACTGACACATTTGTTTTTGTAATACAAATAATATGCAAATCACAATACCAGATTAATAAGTAAAAATTAGACATAATAAATGCAAATATTCGTTGTGGAATATAAAATTTATGACTTTTTTTATTTACAAAATCTTGCCAACGCTCGGCACACTAATACATTGCTACATAAAGAACAATAAAATACAAGATTTAATGTGACAAGCACTTATAGGCAAATATAAATAACGCGAAGAGAAAAAAATATATCGATTCAAAATATATAAAACTATTGGAAAATTGGTTTCAAAGATCTATATAAAAAAATGGCGTCCTCGTTAAGAAAACTTGTGTTACATATCTTCCATAAACACATAATACGTCATCGTGTGTTAGGTTTTTTTCGTTACGGAATTGCTTGATTCGGTCGCCGCGCTCAAACAATAAGAACGTTCACGTGGTGTACCTTTGCCGTTGTGCCATGACCCCTACCATCTCATTCAGTACACTATGATAGAAAAAAGGCGTGGTAGGAAATAATTAGGGCTGTGTAACGTTAGAAAGTGGACTGCTGCATCTGACTCAGGAGAAGACACAGTTCACGAAGCTTATACTACGGCCCCTGTACGGGAGAAGGCCTTGGAGGAGGCCTTTTGGTTTCTTCCACCTTATTTTATTTTTTCCCATCGTCAGCCATCGCGAATTTTTTCCAGCTTCCCTTCCGATCCCGTCAGCCCATCGCTCTATTGGTCTACCCTTGTTCCTTTCTCCTTTTGGACCAGTCCATTCGGTTACTGTTTTCGACCATCTGTCATCTGTATAATCGGCTACGTGCCCTGCCCATCTTTATTTAAGTTGTATGGCATGTTGTTCAGCATCAATTAATTGATTCATTTTACTTAGTTAGCTTAATACTATACATCATTGTACAATTTTTATAGCCGATACGAATACAAAAAACTCCTATCTCCTATATTAATGCCTCTTAAATGTGTTAATAAAATAATCGTTTGTAATAAAATACCTCCTGCACGTTTGCCCCATGTTCTATAAAAAAACTGTGTTTCTACTCAGAATGAGTCTGTATGGGTTTACCTGTAACGATGTCAAGATATTACGACAAAATTGAGTGGTCCTTTTATTGTCGTTATACCCGAAATCCACTGTATTTAATAATACAATTAAATATTGTATCACTATATATTCCGCTGAGACTTATCCATTTATCCATTCCGCAAATAAGACCGTACATATATCAGTTCTAGATCGTATCTAAACGCAACTTAAATTCGGTAGTAAGATAAACCTTACTGATAAAAAGTAAGTTAAAAGCGCACAAAATGATTGCAACTAACAAGTCACGCCGCTCAGTTTGACAGATAAGCGCCAATGTGTCCATTTGTCAAAAACTGACGTGGGTTTGTGACCCACTTTATTATTACGTATATAAATATTAGATATACATAATATATATGATGAATGAAACAATTTGTTGCCGAAATAATTATAGATTTATTCTAACCTTTAGTTTTTAAACAAAAAATCTTGAAACTAAATATATGTGAAGACAAAAGCAACATTTAGAGATTGTTATTTCACAAAAATTTAGAATTTAGATTGTTATTTATGTGACTATCACATAAATAACAATCTAAAAGAAATAATTCTACTGTTCTATTGACACCGAAGAATTATGTTCCTTTGGGGACTAATTTTTATTTGTTACATCACATTTTAGTATTAATAATATAGTAAGTTTTGGTATTTTTAATAACAATATAAAAACTCTCGTTTCTCTACTTGAAATGTTTTATTTTGGTTGTCGATATGTATTTCCGTAAGCGTTCCTGCACACGATGCCGTCACCGCGCCGTTGCCGCGCCGACGCCGCACAATTACTCTGCAGATACGAGTCGCGCGAAACCTCGGCGCAGCGGCGGCGCGGTGGCAGCGGGCTTTACGCGACTCGTATCTACAGAGTAATTGTGCGACGTCGGCGCGGCAACGGCGCGGTGACGGCATCGTGTGCAGGAACGCTAGCCCTGGAACAGACATTTTACTGACTCTCACCAGTGATAAGTTTTTTAATAAATTAACTGATTACTACTTTCCGCTAAGCCAAGAAAATAATGTGTATTTGAACACAGGTGATCGGATAAATAAGCGTTAATAACTACAACACAGAGAGGCACTTTAACTTAAATTGTAAAGACAATTACATATTAATAACAAATTAATTTAACTAAGTGTTTAACTGGAATGGATCCCGGTTTGTCTAGAAGAAACTGGTCAGTGAGACCACCCGTCTACTACTCCACTTTTAATACCGGTGTTGTGTAATAAGTAAATTATTAAATCTTCATTTATAACAATTCAAGGTCTGAATTAAAAGTATGATTATTTTGACGTGGCAGTAAGTTTGAGCAGTGTTGGCCTAGTGGCTTGAGTGAGACTTTCATTGCTCAGGTCGTAGGTTCGATCCCCGGCTGTGCACCAATGGACTTCCTATGTGCGCATTTAACATTCGCTCGAACGGTGAAGGAAACATTGTCAGGAAACCGGCTTGCATTAGAACCAAAAAGTCGACAGCGTGTGTCAGGCACATGAGGCTGATCTGCCTTTTAGATTGTCAAATAATCATGAACAGATAAAGAAATCTGAGGCCCAGACCTAAAAAGGTTGTAACGCCACTGGTTTTTTAAAGTTTGAGAATAAAGAAATTCAACGCGCACGCATTATTCGATCGAAAATGACGTTACATATATAAATTGTCCGGTAGCGTGTGAACGACATTGTACGCCGTATTGGATATTGTTCAATAATGATCTGTGAAGGTTTCAAATTTTTAAAACAATAGACGCAACTCCTTGCTTTAATTATAGATCAGAATAGATTCAGTGTAAGCCGAGTATTGTTCTTGATATAGGCAATGTACATAAACACTTTATTTACATTATACAATCCTAATAACGGTGAAAATACAAGTAGACTGGATGGTGGGTATGGTACAAATGGGTGCTTACTGCTAAGAGTAGTACGTACGTGTATTCCCGTACAAGGGACAGGGGACTCAATCTATAGTATATAGTATGAAATAGAAGATACGTTTAAAAAGTATACTCGATATTATATTCTTAGATAAAAGTCTTGTCTTTGATTGTATTTTATAGATTGATTTGATATTGCATATATTTTAAATGATTTTATTTGTAATAAACAAGATGTTGATCAGCCTTCTGTGCCTGACATACGCCGTCGACTCTTTGGGCTAAGACAAGCCGGTTTCATTACAATGTTTTTCTTCACCGTTCGAGCTAATGATAAAGTGCACATAGAAAGGAAGTACATTGGTGCACTACCGGGGATCGAACCTACGACCTGAGGGATGAGAGTCGTACGTTGAAGCCGCTAGGCCAACACTGCTCAAACTTTTACGTACCATTATTACAACTGTCTGCCACGTCACAATAATATAAGACCTTGAATAACTTATTAATGAAGAATTAAATAATGAAGATGACATGTCATCGAATTTTGGATATTTTCCTCACGATGTTTACCTAGCAAGTGATTATTACGCATAGATGGATCATACATCCGGACACAGCCCGGATTTAAAAACATGATCAAGGGATTGAGTCCTTGATCATGTATTTTTGAGGGATTTTCACAAAAGCTCTGTGTGTCAAGAACGTTATTCCTCTTACAAAAGACAAACTTAATTAAAAGTCATGTTTTGTGTCAGAATAAAAGAACGGCGCCATTAATTAAGCAAGTTGTGGAAAGTTTATATTTTAAACAAAATTTATATCAATTAAACCGTTAATTATATACTGGTTCAGTGTAAACAAAACTATTTTTGGTCGAAGGTAAACGTATGTTTCTAGCAGTGTTGGCGTAGTGGCTTCAGCGTGCGACTCTCAACCCGGCGGTCGTAGGTTCGATCGCCGGCTGTGCGCCAATGGAATTTGTATGTGCGCATTTAATATTCGCTCGAACGGTGAACGAAAACATTGTGAGGAAATCTCAAAAATTCGACGGCGTGCTAGGCACGGGATCACCTACTTGCCTATTAGATTTACAAATGATCATGACACAGATACAAAAATCTGAGGCCCAGACCTAAAAAGGTTGTAGCGCCAGTGATTTATTTTTATTTAATCGTATGTTTCTAAATCTACTCCATTTTTAACATCAATTATATCTGATATTCAGTAAATGTATTTATTAAAATAATAGTACTATTTTTCCAGTAATTATAAGTGTACGATCCAAGGCTGTACCGGTTAGTGTAATGTAAATGTAATGAAGTAAAGTTACAAAAATAAGCGCACCACAACTTGAAGATTATGCATTTACCACTGAGCCATAGATTCGGTACCATTTTCCGTTTTAACATATAAATGTTATTAGAAAACTTTCCACATGTAACTGTGTAACCTATAGATATGTATTATATCTAATATATATCAGAATGACAATCTGAAATATATAATCTATAATTGTATCTAAAACATGTTGATTATAAATAAGTTGATTTAATTTATGTAATTATTAATACATATGATAATCTAGAGTTCTAGTTAATGTATCAAGTAATAATCTTGTGGAGTTATATCTTGTAGTTCATCCAATATAGATAACCATTTTTATAACTAAATCTTCTGAATTTCAATGTATATAGGTAGACGAGTAAATAACTGAAATGATATAATTAGTTAAAATTTTAATGAACTATACTTAATAATAATGAATGGTGGTATGGTAATGAATTGTGCAAAAGCTTGACTTGTCCTATAGCCCCTATATGGGGCACAGAGCGTCCACAGTGAGTCACCATCGCGTTCGGTCTTGAGCCTCGTATTTCACCTCGCTCTAAGTATTTCCGGCTCTCTTCGCCTCATCTGCAACTGTTCGACGCCAGCCTTGCGATTCTGTAACTCACTTTCGCAAATATGTCGCATATATATAATTTTAAAATATTGCTTTACAATTTTTGGAAATGGATAACCATATACTTAGAAGAGATTCCAATCATATCCCCAAGCAGGCGCTTGATTGGAACCCACAAGGAAAGCGGAAGCGTAGCGATTCTGTAACTCACTTTTCGAACTCTACAAGCTCCCTCCTTATAAGAATGCCAAATGTAAAATGACTGCTTCACGACTGATTTGAGCGCGACCGCCGCTGCGATAACCGCTGTGAGAGTTCGAAAAGTGAGTTACAGAATCGCAAGGCAGTTCTACGCCCTTGACTTGCGAACTGGTAGTAAATGTAAATTTAGAATCAATTTAACATCTTTTCTGTTGAAGTTCATAAGTGTTGGTTACCTATATGAATAAAGTTATTTTAAGTTTAAATGTATTAACAATGTATTAAGTATAAAATAATATTTAATACATTGTACCACACGACAAATCTCCGTGCACCTGCTCCACTTAGACATGCACGATCATGTGAAATTCATTTAAAATACTACGCTATTTACTGCTTATCACATTTTGACAGCACTCAGTACTACTAATTTATCATCGGACTTACCTATATACATTAGAGATTCATTTGCGAAATATACTGCATGTTATATAACAGCTGACCCGGCAAACGTTGTTTTGCCATGCCATGCCATATTATGTATATGAAACATTTTTTTAGTGCAATAAAAATAACTATCTCCTATAATAAATCAGTCGAGCCGTTTTGGAGGAGTATGGGACCGATTATTGTGATACGAGAATTTTATATCTTACATATTCTTACCAAATTTATTATAATTAATATTTAGTTTTTTTTACAAGCAAGAGTCATTTGTTTTTAGATTTTAAAACAAAAAAAAGTTTGTGCCTGCATTGCTCAATATAGAATGTATAAATTTAATGGAAACCTACCAAAACTGGCTGGAATCTGCACATAGAAAGAAAAAAAAAGAGGATGAAGAGCTTTATTTACTATGTTTGATGCTTTTCCACTCGGCTGACTCTGCGACTGAAAACGTATCTTGGCCTCCGAAATGAGAATCTTCTCGCACATTGCTGGCTTAAGCTGCAGCAGAAGAAGTCTTGGCATTAAAGCTGGGTCAGATTAAAAAAAAACAAAAAACATTGTTTCATCAAGACAAATTATCGGATTGAGTCATATACATGAATCATAATTGACATTAAGACAGCTGCTACCATTCAAAATAAGCGGATCAGTGCTACATATAATAGTGTTTTGGTAGTTGCAATATGATTGATTAGATTCTGTAATAATTTTAATCCTTTCTACTCCTTGTGTTACGTAAGCCGAAAGGAAGGCCTTTGCTCTATAAAGTCTCAGGCCACAGCCTTTATCATAACAAGTCTTAGACTGATACAAACACTAAATTTAAATTCGCGAGTGGAATAACTTTTTTTGGAATGTAGAATATCATCGTCAGTATTTGCACTTCCATTACTCTGAGTACATTTAATCATTATAGTCAGTGTAGCATTATGTTCGTAAAACAAGTTTAAAACAGCACCCTACTTTTATCCATTAAAATTCCTTTTCCTACTTCAATTTCTGTCCTATTATCTAATATAAATATTGATGTACCTATATAGAATTTTAGCCAGTTTTATTTTTCATAACAATATAAAATTATAACCATTTATGTACTTATATAATGAATTTATCTGATCCTTTTCCAAATTCCGCTCCAATTTCTAATCCAATAAAATAAATTTAATAACGCACTTCCTAACTTTTTTGCATGGCTGACGCACAAACCGTGCAGACCAAGAAAGGGGAAAAAAAAAAACAGCACCCTGGGGTTTAGTCAAGATGCTTTAACAGTAGTGTATGTAGAAAGTCGAAAATGAAATTTGTATGAAAATTCGTTCGTGTCGACAAATTTTCATACAAATTTCGTTTTCGACTTTCTACCCAGTTGCCTGCAAGAAAATGTATTGCAAAGGTCTTAAATATTACCTAGACACGTAGTTCCCGGCATACATGGGTTAATCGATAAAAAATTGATGTTTTCTAAAGGCATATTATCACAAGGATTTTTTGTATTTAATAAAAAATGTGACAATGTCTTATCATACACAGTTAATCATGTTAAACAATGACGTTATCCGAATGATCTTAACCGATAAACAAGCTTGATTAACACATGGCTTAACGACGAGTAATTAAATAAGTCACGGTTATATGTTAACAGTACAAAAATGTTATTAAAAACAAAAAACAATTTCTAAAGATTGATTCATTGTATAAAAGTATCTTTCTCCTTCACAAATCGCTCATAATCTTAGTGTCGACTATGACTTATGTATAAGAACATTCTAGATATAAGGTGTACCATGATTTAAAAAAAGAAATTGTTAAACGCATGTCTGGTATCTAACACGCATTGTTAAGCAAAAAATTAAAGACTAAAATTGGAAGTGTACATTTTGTGAAACTTTTACTGTATTTTTTTAAAATTTATGTTCACCATGTCATGTATTTTAAAATAGATAGCTTGTAGCATATACTGTAGAAAATGCATTTTATGATGTGGTGAACTGGTGGTGGTGTGGGATAAATAAATCATAGATGGCGCTAAATCTCAACTTTGAATGTTAAGGGAACGTACCCATACTACGTGACCTATTTTTTTAACCCCCTCCCACCCCTCGGTGACCACTCGTAGTATGCCAAGACCCCCCTCTCCCCCTTTAGTTTTCACAGGCAAAAATTGAAAAAAAAAAAATAATTTGGCTCATACTCGTATTTATCTTACTCTTCTTCATATGTGTGTCAGCGCCACCAACTGTAAGTTTACAAAGCGCTAAACACTGCTCGCTATATGAAAAAAGAATTGAAAAAATGGACTACGTGACAAATACCTGAGTAACGCCCCCGCTCTTGTGACTGACCGTAGTATTTTAAAGACTGCCCCCCCCCCCCCCCCAAAAGGGTCACGTAGTATGGGTACGTACCCTAATCTTAATAAAGCCCTACGGCCCAGTAACAAACTCTTTTTCAAATAGCTGTTACTCATTTTTTAAAAATAAAACATAATTCTTAGGTAAGACAAGTCTTAGCATGAATTAACTCTTTGTAAATATTTATGGACAGATGGAAGTCTGATATCTGAGTTACAATTGAGAAATGGACATCTGAAATATGATTATTAGTGTTCTAGAATTATTATTTTAGAATTTTTTACAAGTTTCTGTTACTGTAAATTCAAGCAAGATTTGGCAATTATTTTGTGAACAATATATATAAAATTCACGTGTCATAAGCATAACCAAACACCATTGAAAAAGCTTGATTTTTATGTTTTTTTGCCCATCCCAATTTTATTAATATTATTAAACATTGTTTTTAATATCGATATTACTATATTTTACGGCAAAACGAACCGAGTCAGCTAGTATACATATTACATATATATGCAAAACAATAAATAAAACATACTAAGACGTACCCATCAAATAAATGCATTCAATAGACCATACTAAGGTCACATTCGGGGTAATTTTGCGTAAGTATTGTGTGCGATAAATTTGGGTCACCTTTTGAAAGTGGTCCACCGAGATTCCGCGTCAAAATGATTTAAGGTCGGAGACAGCTTAAGGCGTATGTCATTTCAACTCACGTGCTTGTTTTTAGTTTAGGGTTCCGTAAAAAATATCATTTATAGCTTTATTTACGTAAAAATTAAATTATTAACCAAGGTAAAAATGTCGCATCCCAAAAGGGAGAGATATGCGGAAATCGACTCGGAAGTTGTATATGGTGTCGATATTAATCAGTGGCGCTACAACCTCTTTAGGTCTGGGCCTCAGATTTCTGAATCTGTTTCATGATCATTTGTCAATCTAATAGGCAAGTAGGTGATCAGCCTCCGGTGCCTAGCACACGCCGTCGACTTCTTGGGTCTAAGACATGTCGGTTTCCTCACGATGTTTTCCTTCACCGTTCGAGCGAATGTTAAATGCGCGCATAGAAAGAAAGTCCATTGCTACGTAAAGCTAGAAACAGAGAAGAGTGGAGAGAGGAGGCCTATGTCCAAGGACAGTATAACAGAATTTAACCGGCTTGCCGATTAATTAGTGTTTATTTGTTATTTTTAGTGTTAATTTTTTAGTACTTTACATTTTTATGTATGTACTAGTATAAGTAATTACAGCAATAAATATTATTATATTTTAATATAATTCATATTAAAATGGTGCTTTCCTCTCTCAACAAATAAGTATCACAATATATCGAGGAAATGCTACCAGCGTTAAAAGAACACTGTCACAGGGACCAAATTTTTTAAATTTGATTTATTATCTGTGTATCAATTTTTAAAATATTATTATTATGTAGGTTAAGAATATTGTATATACTTTATATACATATTTAGCTGTATATATATATTTTTTTAAAAATTTGTTTTGATTTTCATTTTATTTATTTTTAATTATTTTAATTATTACTTTATAGGTTAAGAAAATTGTAAATACTGTATTTGTATTTAGCTGTGGTAATTTATCGTTTCAAAAAATTTACGTAGGTTTAAAATGAAGCAATACAAAACTATTTATCACATATTTATGTCGCTCTTGCAGTTACCATTTCACGAGCAAGCTGGCCGTGGCGTCTGTGTTGTTTACGGAATGTGGATATATTGTTCCTTAATAATGTTTACCCATTATAATTATTATTGCATTTATTTTGAGCCTTTTTTGAAGTTATACTTCTTTAGGCGCGTTATGAAAAATTGGTGAGAGTGAAATTTTACGATGCGCGCGCACAGATACAATTCTTGTCTTGTCATTTGAGTAATTTGAGTTAATCAAACTATTGAGCATTATATACAAACAATGACGCTACATTTAGGTAATAATACTTGTCATCATTACTAAGAACTGATGGTATTAGCAGAAGTATTAGCCTATCTTCAAGTAGAAAATGATTTGTAATACGCGTGTCACACACAAATTAATTACAAACCTGCCAATAATGGACGGAAAGTTGTCTCGTAGTCGTAGGAGGTAACTACGTGTCATAGAAAATCATTTAACGATAACAATTACAGGCGGAATCCATTTTGTTTACTTTTAAGGAATAATAATAATCCAGTAGTAGTTGGCGCTACAACTGAAATAAAAAAATACATCGAAATTGCCCGAGGATCTCTCAACAAAATGAATAAAGTTTTGTGCTGCCGTCACTTGCCCATTAAACCCCGAGTCCGAATTCTCCTTTGTTACATATGGCCAATTATACGGCTGTGAACCTTGGACAGTTAAAGAAGTTGCTGGCGCTTAGTAGCATTTGAGATGTGGTGCTATCGTTGCATGCTTCGTATAACTTGGATCCAGAAGGTTTCTAACGAGAAGGTTCTCAAACGAGTTGGAATGTCGAAAAAACTTATACAGAACATTAAACTGTTGCGTTACGTACCGGGGCCACGTGTTGCGCCATGACCGCTACCACCTCCTTCAATAAATTATGATGGGTAAAATCCATTGTAAACGGCGTGTAGAAGGAAGAAATCATGGCTTCGCAACGTTAGGGAGTGGACGGGTATTGCGACTGCGGAAGAGTTGCTTCATCTGGCACAGGACAAAACACGCTTCAAGAGACTGACGGCAAACCTCCAGTAATGGAGAGCACTAAGAAGAAGAAGGCGCTACAACCCCATTTGGGTATCACAATGCGTTCGTTTATTTGGATAATTTTTATTAATATTAGGTGATCAGCCTGTCTGACACATTTAGTTCGGTTCAAAGATACTTTATTTCTCAAAGAATTACATTCACTTAGCGAGAAACTTTAGGGTAAGTTAGTTAATATGTACATTGTACATCGTGTTATATAAATAAGTATAGTTTCTAACAATATGTAAAACATTTTTTACAAAAGTGCAGGTAGGTTGCATCGATGTTACAACAGGCATTATGGGACTAATGAATAGTAATAATTTCATAGAGGCTCGTTCACAGACATAAATAAATTAAATAAATGCTAGGAGGGCCTTTTTGATGTTTTGTAAATACATATTTATTCCATTAATTTATATTGAACTTTTACGGTTTTTACAGACATAGATGTGTGTGTTTTTATTTTTGTTATTTTATAGGTATGTTGTTAAATATAATATGTATGTACTTTTAAAAGATTTTTTAATTTGTAAAAAGGTTTTATTTCTTTTAAACTGAGTGGCAATGTATTAAACATTTGTGCGCGTTGATACATAATATTTAGTTTAGTTGATTTTTGGATTTGAGACATGCCAGTTTCCTCACGATGTTTTCCTTCTCCAGTGTTAGATGCGCACATAGAAAGTACACTGTTACAGAGTCGGGGATCGAACGTACAACCTGAAGCAACTTCTAAACCTGTCCAATGCTGAAACCAACAGTATTCTTCTAATGCAACAGTAGATTAAGTATATATTTATAAGTAGAATTTATTACGTCAAGTACCTTTTTTCATATGATAAGGGGTATCATGCAGTCATCGCAGCCCATGGAGACCCGTTTTTAGTGGGTGCGTTGCCGGGCTTTGAGGGAGGAGTACACTTTGAATAGTTGGAGGTCGTATCTCTCAGGGAAGAGGGGACTCCCCAAGGGGAGTTTTTTTTAAATAATTTTATAACACGATGTACACAACTAACTTACCCTTAATTTTCTCGCTAAGTGAATGTAATTCTTTGTGAAATAAAGTATCTTTGAACCCAACTAAATGTGTCAGACAGGCTGATCGGCTAATACTAATAAAAATTATCCAAATAAACGAACGCCAACTTAACTTAACTTGTTATTTATTTAATACTTCAGTTATTAAATAAATAACTGAAGTATTTCCGAACCAATTCGACTTAGGGTCCTTCAAGAAAAGAGCGTACCTATTCTAAAAAGGCCGGCAACGCACTCGCGAGCCCTCTGGCATTGAGAGTGTCCATGGGCGGCGGTATCACTTAGCATCAGGTGAGCCTCCTGCCCGTTTGCCCCCCGTTCTATAAAAAAAAAAAAAAAAAAAAAAAAAACGCCTTGTGAATGGACTGTGGAACAGTTCCTTTTGTGTAAGACCAGCCATCAATGTGATATTGATGAAATTTATTAGTGAAAAACCTAAAACATTGACATGTCAAATGTAAGAGCCTACGACACAGGGAATCCTTGTGTGGGGCACTTTCTCTTTTAACTATACATCAATTTTTATTATGTGTATTAAAGTTTTTTCTTTACGCTGCTACTTAAGCAATATAAAATATAATACACAAAGATGTAGTATGATTAGAATAATTGTTTAAAGTAAGCGTTGCGAAAGAGACTGGATCAAACATTAAAGCAAGGCAGGCAAGGATCTCGATAATATTTATTCGAGTTTTGCAAACGATATTAACATACAGACCGCCTTGCATATAAACTGACATATTATTACGTGCCGCTTGACACCTTTGATATGACAGATAACGCAAACATGAATATTTTGTACTTTTATTTATTAAAACCAGATGCATTTGCAACGTTATTTGCATTGACCCACAGAAATTATGTTTATTAATTAATTTTTAGCTAGCTTATGCAATATTTTGAACGCTGACGAGAACTGAATACACTAACCTTCATTACAACAAATCACAGTTTTTAAATGTATTACAAATATTGTACTTTTTTTTTTAAAGACAATTCACACCAATTGACCGAGTCCCATGCTAAGCTGGTGAAGCTTGTGTTATGGGTACTAGGCAACGGATATACATACATATTATAAATAGATAGACATATAAATACATATTTAAACACCCAAGACCTAAGCACAACACCAAATGCTCATCACATTGATGTTCGTCTCAGCCGGGGATCGAACCCGGGACCCATGGATTCGCAGTCAGGGGTACTAACCACTAGACCAATGAGTCGTCAACTGTGTGAAATAAATAAATGTTAAAAACAGTCTCCGCAGGAAATATAACCAAGGAATCCAGGAATCATAAAAAGATTTGTGGGTTTTGGCTAAATTCTGCTTCACTTGCGTGATTCGAACATTCTTGTTAGTAGCATACACTATATAAATAAATATTTTATTGCACTCGTTTATTAATTATTTTGCTAGGTCAACCTTCGGTGCCTATTGAAATAAATATCTCACGTTAATCAAATTTCGTACCTCAGGATTATTCGTTATTTGGTCCTAACGCGCATTAATAAAATTACCAACTTATCCTGTAATTTATCAAGGTTCTCTTAAGCTTAGCTAGGGAGCTAAGCATGAACATAATGTATATATCTTTATGAGCCTGTATGAACTTGTTTTACTTCTGACTATTAAACTATTATCATAAATGTTGTTAGTTTTCATATATAGGTTAAACTATTTAAGTAATTAGTTTCATATATTTGTAGGTTTTTCCGGAATTCAGAACTGAGTCATCCGGATTACAGACTCAGTATATTAATGACGTATATAAAAATATTTACTTTATCTGTCAAAAGATAGATTAAAAAATCGTCGACTCATTTGTTTCTTACCTAAACGTCGCTTAAGCCTACAGTGATTGATGTGTCTGTTGTTCCTATATTTTATTTATTAATCAAACATAATTTATAAAAAATATTTCCTTTTGTAAAAAGTTACGATGCGGCGGAGATTGAATTAAGCGTTATTGTTAATATTATTTTCGACTTTACAGTACTTTTCACCAGATAATGGTAACTTTAGGTATAAAGAGTCACTAGGTGGTCTCGAAACGTTTTATTATACTTGGGTCTGAAAGCCGACAAAAACATGGGTTTGATATATTCTGACCATGTCTTTACTACATATTAGTAGATTTTGAGGAAACGGCTTAGATTAAAACTAGAATTAATTTAACAAATTGAGCCTAATATACAATAATCTGCAAATAATATGGAATAATCAAATTAATTATTTTGTGAGATTAACTTGTATTCGTATATTACGTGAAATTCATCCTGTTCTACACTAGGGCTGCGTTTAAATCAATAAATAGTAATTGGTGAAGCTTATAGAATAATAGCCGCTAGAGAAAAGGTTCTGGAGAAAAAACAAAGGGTAAAATTGAAAGTCGAAAGGTGAACTCCCGTTTGTCAAATACGTTTTTGAAGTCTGAAAGTCGTAAGTACTTAACGAGAAGTCCCTTAAGGTTCACAATTTATATAATATATATATACATATATAGCCAGCAAAATTTCATGGAAATTGTTGACAAAGGAGTGCGAAATATGAAAAAAAATTACAATATAAATTTTGTGAATTAATTAATGTATATCAAATTTAATTAACACTGATACAACATACCAAAACGGGTTGAGAAATTTATTAAGACTTTAAAGTGTATAAATGTAAGTTTTGTGTAAAGTCATAATAACTTGCATGTTTATTGACACGTGGAAATGAGATTAAATTGTTTCCAAATATCTTTATATTCTTTATTCACATCTAAATTACTTTAGAATATTGATATTTGTAGTTATAACAAACTATAACTTCTCGTCATTGTCATCCGGTTAAAAGGCTAGTTCTTTGAGGTATGGTCATGAATTTAGGAATATAAATTAAAATTATAAAATTAGTTATTTTCGTCGAAAGTAGGTATATAAAATATCTATAATATATTTTATATTAAGAAGTTCGAAAAACTGGTTTACGTTGTGATTGTGTTCAAGCTCCCAAAATGAGAAACTTGCACCGCTCCATGTTCTGGCAGTTTCTGGGTTCCAACTTAAGCAGGTCCAATAGGTCGATCCAGCTGTACCTGGGCTACTATTTTACCATACTCTTAAGAGATTTAAATTGACTGGTCAAAGAAAAATTTAAAGGATTTGTGTATGTATTATAAGTCAAACAATTACAAATTATGCATAACTAAAAGTAGGACGTCGTCATTTAGTTCATGTTCGAATATGTAAATTCGAATACACATCCTGTATTCGAATGAGAATTTCTCGTCAAGAACAGGTTTCTTGCATCGGCTGTGGAGCGTCATTGTTTCAATTGGTATATGTTGTTCGTGCAATTTTATGGTTTATTGGTGGGGTGTTATATTGTATAGTATGTCACTGGCCTGAGTGTGTAATAGGTTAATTATTTAAATATGTTCGACGACCTGGTGGACGGAAAAACTGTGTCCAGTTTGTGTTTCCACCACGCCAACTTCTTTCTATTTAGGATCATGTATAGAATAAATAAATAAATAAAATAAATAATGTCTTTTTAATTTAATTTTAAAAGACTTCAAAATAGGATGTCTAGTATTGAATTGTATGTTGGTTAGCCTTCGAATCACGTGTGTTTTGTATATTTAAAAAATTTCACGAAACCTAACGGCATTATAATGTTTCAGATTAAAATTAGGTTTATCTTAGGAATCCGTAAATTTGAGATATTGGTGGTCTTTTCAGTTGGCATGTATTTGAAGTTGAATATTTCTCTCGTAAATTACTTTTTAATTTAATTATATCAAATTTATTAGCACGGTATCCTATCATACATAAAGATCGGATTATGTAGGTCAGAAATCCTTTTAAGGGACATTCTATGATACCAGGAATAAGTGTTGCACGCACATAAATGGCGGCTTACGAATCTATGTTTAACTGTGAGTCATAACATAGTGCGCCGAGAATTTGCGCTTACCATGTATCTTATAAAGTTGTGTGTAAAGGAAAATAATTATTCGGCAGTGCTCCAGTGCCTAGGCCTCAGGGTGCCCGATGGTTACGTTAGGAAGTGACATCAACCGCCATTACTATTCGTACCCTCGGCGAAAACTAACCTCTGAAAAAGGGCACATGACACAATCTATGGAAATAATTAAGGAACTGCATAAATAACAGACGCTGTAATTGTCCGTTGAGTGAACTGACAAAAGGTTTGCTTCATGTCAAATCCTATACTGTAAGAAATAGTCTTTTTGTAAATATTTTAATCTATCACTGTTTAATGTTGTTTTATAAGTCAAACTTCTTTAGGCATGAGGGTAAAATTTTTACGGATGAAACGCAATAATAATATTAGCGTCACGAAGATGTGAAGCGTTTTTGTCGAAGAAAAGGGAGAGAGCGATTGAGAGAGAGAGTGAGAAGGGCCTTATAGAAATTCTATTTTTGAAATTTCGTAAAGAGAATTTATGAAATATTAGTACATATTTTATATTTTATGCAAAATAATTTATTAAAATCTCAAATGACGAATTGTAAATTAAAATGCCACGTGTTTTTATTATCGAAAAAATAAGATTAAAAAATATATAATTTGTATTAATTTTCGACACTTTTAATATTTTAATGACTACAAATCAATACAAATCTACAAATCTACAACATTTGTAGATTTGTATTAATATGAACAAGACTTAAAAATTAGTTTTCAAAAGAAGTTTCACTTCTGATATGTGTACTTTGTACGCACGCACTTTTTTTTCTATGTGTGTGTATTGTTTTGTATGTAATAGAAACGTAGATAGTTGCCGCTTAGGAGTAATCTGTAATAGAAGCGTATCAAAAGGACCTCTAAGGCACTTTCAAAGACTCGAATATTCAAAGTGCGAATTAAGACACGCTTTTAGATTTGTAGATTTATGAATTAAATGTTTTCTTCTTTGTGTCTTTAATAATTTTGCTAATTTTAATTTTACTAACATAGTTATAAGTATTACTCTACTAACAATACATGGACTTTTAATGGTCTGAATTAATTTTTTTTTACGAAAGGGTCTTTTCGCTACTATATATAGACGAGTGATCTTTCTTCAATAGGCTGAATTTTTTTGGGCGTCCGGACGTGTCGACCGCATCGCCCACCGGTGAAAACGTGACGCAGGTTATTTCAACAGTACAATCAACCCCTTTTCTAGTGGGAGCCATGCTTTCGGGCTTCAGCCAAATGGGCAAGCTCAGAGCAGTACCATTGTCTCACAGAAAACCGGCATGAAGTGATGCTATATTATCTTTTGTACCCATGTTTCGTGCGGTGAGTGAGACATATATTAGTATATATACCTAATTATTTGAGTTTTCTTTGAAATGCTAGCACAATCTCTGTCGGACCCGTACATTTCTTTAATAAGTTTTGAACATAAAGCCTTGAAAACTAAATTGATATTTAATATGACCTCCTTACAAATCCGATAAGCCGGAGATAAATACATATACAATAGAGGGCGGGGCCGATATGGTAATGTAGGGTATAGATTAGTAATGCAACTTTGCTCACTGCCATTGTTTGCAATTTTCATGTTATTGATGAATATTTGTTAAAATTGTTCTAATATTCCTTAGAACGAATACGTACTATTAAACTGATTTGTTGTATCCAACATAGCGACAATCACGTACAGAATTACCACCCGTACTTTACAATAAAGTAATGTTATTTCAGGTAATTGTACTCTATACATTATGAGAACGATAAAGTACATGAAAATACTTTATTTCGCATGATGTGATTTCTTTAGTCGTAAATATATTTTCGTTTAATGGAATTTATCGATTGGCACTGAATCGATGTTTAAATATAGATTGTAAAGATACTGTGCAATTGTTTAGTCGAGATACTAATTTAATACAAACTAAAAAAGCAATCGTAAATATATTGAAAAAATAAATTGTATTACATATATATTACAACAGCGATAATCGGATTATCCCCACGGGAGTCTGTCCGAAAGGAGTATAAAGAATTTATTTTGTCAAGAAACATATTTTGACTTTGCGAAAACTTGACGATTAAAAAGAGTCGCGGAGAGTTTATTGCCAGTTCTTCTCGTCCGTTCTACGCCCTTGATTTGAGAACTGGCAGTAAATTAAAAAAGTAGAAGTAATTAATATGTAGGTACTTCTTTATTGACATTCATAAGTGTTTATTGTGTTACCTAAATGAATTTGAATTTGATACTATGAACTTTTTTTGTTAGGTATAGTGTATACCAATATATTTTAATTGCAAAAAGGTGGCAACCCTATTCACGTAAAATGCTCTATAGAATTTGGTGACTAAAAACTCAGTGGCGCTATACCAAGAGGTTGTATATCTTTTAGATTTCTAAATCTGTTTCGTAATCTTTTTTTTTAAATAAAAAGTATTGTTCTGTGCCTGAAATACGCCATCCCTGTTTAGGTCCAAGGATTCATGCTGGATTGACAGCAGCTCAAGCCTGAACTAGAACAACACTGTTCAAACATCATTTAGGTTTCGGTTATTTATAAAGATATTCTAAAGAATTTATAAGTGGTGTAATTATTGGTATAATTTGCAGTGTTTGTAAATCACTAGTATTGTTTAGAGCAGCTTTGCGATTCTGTAACTCACTTTTCGAACTCACACAGCGGTTTTCACAGCGGCGGTCGCGCTCAAATCAGTCATGAAGCAGTCATTTTATGATTTGGCATTCTGATAAGGGGGAGCTTGTAGTTTATTGTTTAGTGAGTTACAGAATCGCAAGGCAGTGCTTCCCAAACTTTTTTGTGCCATGCCCCACCTTAGCCTTACTAAAATTCTTATGCCCATATTCAACATACATAACTCTTAAGTTTAAAAAGAATATCGTTAAATAAATGAACCTAAATGATACTTATCGTACTTTCCATTTTAGGATGAAATTACCAGGAAATTGTTAACGATACACAGTAAGTTAAACATATAACGAAAAATTCTTATTCCAAATAATTTTCGAATAGCTCCCCCTTAACAATCAAATGCCCCTGTGGGGCGTGGGACCCACGTTGAGAAACACTGGTTTAGAGACAATTGTAATCAAAACAAATTATTTTAATAGGTATCAATAATTTTTCGTAGGGACCGTGATTATGACATTTTTATCGATGTATAAATATAAATAAACTAATAATTTTAATTGTCATCTTATGACTATTTTTACTTTATCACAACGTTAAAATTCCACTGCTGCTAAGAAAACATATGAGTCAGATGAAATTGTTAAAAAGATATCAAATTATAAATTATATAATTAACTAGCTGACCCGGCTAACTTCGTTCCGCCTTAACAATAATATCGTTGTTACTTTAGTTAAACTTATTTTAGGATTTCATTAAGGTGATAACTTTTTTGCAAATAGAGAAATGTTTTATTGCTTGCCATTGCAAAAGAAGAATGGCAGTTTTACACATTAGGCCTCTTCTCTCTATCGCCAATATTGCGATACTGCATGTTAAAGCACTTTCTGCTTTACAACATTTTTTGATGAGGTAACACATGTTTTCGATCAAGATCAAAGCCTGGTTATGCATCTCCTCATTTACTTCAAGTTCGGGTTTTCTTGAAGTCGACGTAAAATGATGCGTAGTTTTGTCAACAAATGTCACCACATGCCGTGTGCATTCGTAAAATTAATTAATTAATTAATTGTTATTCGATAACTTATCCGATATTTTATTACTTATTCTGCTATTCGGAGTGGAGAAAAATCCATCAAAAAAGACATAACTAACATCGGTCTAGCCGATCTCGAGTTATAAGTGTTGTAACAAACACGACTTTCTTTTATATATATAGATTTGTGGATTTGTAAATAATTTGCGTTGGTAACCTTTAACCAGGGTGCCGCTTTGGTCTGGCAGCATCTTCTCAATATTGCCACACAGTACATGTAACTGTTCAGTTATAAAGAAATACAGTTTTCCTTACATCAGGAACCTGGAATACGTGTTTTATTATCTACTGAGGTTTGTGTTGGCTTAATGGTTTCAGCGTGTGACTTTCATCCCTGAGGTCATAGGTTCAATCTCCAGCTGTAGAGTTTCTTTCTATGTGCGTATTTAAATTCGCTCGAACAGTGAAGGAAAACGTCGCGAGGAATCTACACTCGCGAGCAAACAAATCGACTCAAGCGCTACCTCTGCATTCAAATATTGTTTTAAGTGAAAGTATACAACATTTTAATACAAATTATATGTCATTTGAAAGCTTAAAACTTCAGCTTGTATGAGATGTCATCATTATTAATATCCATGTATCCTTTTTTTTATTATTGTTGTCTGAACTTAAATGGGGGAAAAATGGGATTCTGGGTAAAGTTGTGTTCAGAATTGACAAATAAAACACTTTTTTTTTCTTAAAGAGTATAACATTTATTGGTTCACTAATTGGTACTGCCCCCCTAGCCCTAATTACAGCCCGTATTCGGTTCTTCATCGGCCTTATTCATTTTTTGACGGTGTCTTGAGGAATACCTTCCCCCTCCTCTAAGAAAGCTGCTTTCAATTCTTCAAGGCTCGAATGGGCTGGATTTCTTGCTCGTACCCTTTGTTTGAGCTCATCCCATAAATGCTCGACGGGATTTATGTCTGGACTGAGCGCAGGCCAGTCCATTGTGCGCAAATCGACTTCTCGAAGAAACTGCTGAGTAACGCGCGCTGTGTGGCATCGAGCATTGTCATGCATTAGGATGAAGTCTTCGTCAACAAATCCTGCGTAGGGCATAACATGTTCCAGGAGAATATTTGTGATGTACCCATCAGCTGTCAGTCCTGCTCTTCGGCCTACTCCAGGCACGAAAACGAGCTGGGTTTTACTCTCTAACGAGATACCAGCCCACATCATGCAAGAATCGCCACCATAGGCAACGATTTCTGCGAATCAGCATTAGGAAAATCACTCTCCCGGACGCCTGTAGACCCGGCCTCTCCTTTCACTGCCATTCATACACATTCTGCACTCGTCAGTCAACAGGATCGAGCGCCATTGTCCAATGCTCCAATTAAGATGCTCTCGAGCAAACTGTAGCCGAGCTTGCCGGTGACCTGCAGTCAATTTGGGGCCCGTTGCAGGCCTTTTTGGAGTCAGGTTGGCTTCCTTCAGACGTCTTCTTGCTATTTACTCGCTGACAGCTATACCTCGAACACGTCTCAGCTCGCCCTGCACGTCGACACCAGTAAGTTGCCGATTTCGCAGGGAGGTTGAGACACTGATACGGTCGTCTCGTTCAGAAGTACAACGGAGGCGGCTGGTTGTTGGTCTCCGAATGGATGCTCCAGTCTCTTGTCTATCGTCTGTATACTCGAGATACAGCAGATTGGCTCAAGTGAAGCTGGGAAGCGACTACTCGCTGACTGAGTCCTTGTTGCAAAAAGGCAAAAACTTGAGCGGCTTTTTGAGGTGTGGCATCCATGGTTTCTTGAAAACAATGAATGCAGGTTGCGAAGATGTGTATCGGTCAACGGTTGATAAGCGACTGATAAAGGTTGAAGGGTTACGAGGGGTTTTATAGGGGTAGAGGGTAGCGCAACTGGCTGGTAGCGTAGTGAGTAATTTGTCCCATACGCCCTCATTGCGCAAATTAACATGTTGGTACTCGATTTATTTAATAGTGTTTATGTTTTTTTGAAAGCTTAGGTTTCAAGCTTTCAAATGACATATCATTTTTATTAAAATGTTGTATACTTGCACTTAAAACAATCTTTGAATGCAGAGGTAGCGCTTGAGTCGATTTGTTTGCTCGCGAGTGTACTTGCCTTAGAACCAAAAAGTCGACGGACTGTGTCAGGCACAGGAGGCTGATCACCTACTTGCCTATTAGATTGAAACAGATACAGAAATTTGAGGCCCAGACCTAAAAAGTGATTTATTTTTTATCCGCTGAGGGAGCTTTCACCCATTTCGAGGTCCAATAAACTAGAGTTGATTTGTTTAAGATTTACGTGATAAATATACATTTTATACAAATATAGTCTTATATAGATTGTTATGCAAGTTGTTTTTGTTAAAAATAAAGTTCTCTATAAATAAATTCTATATATATCTTATAAAAGACAATGCGGGGGCCGATAACATGTTTATTTATTTTATTTAAGCCACAGACATGCAAAACGCGATGATATATATCTATAAAAATTATCGCATACTTATTATTTTTTTCCTATTTTAACAATAACTTAATACTAATACAATAGAAAACGTATTAATATAAAATTAAACTAAAACATTATAAAAACAAAACAAAAACCTAAACCTTTTTATAACTAATTATAAATAGTGCAATTCTTGTTAATTCAGCCAGTGTGCAACTAAATAAATAATATCCATCTCACAATAACATTCAGGATGCGCAAAACACACGTAAATTTCTAAATTTTACTCTGAGTAAATTTGTTCGCGCTCGAGGCACTATTAGATAATATGTTGCTAAGCTGAAAACTCGAAGACAGCTGAATCATTTCGAGTTTTAATTATTATTTTTTATTTATTCCTTGAACTCTTTTTTTTTAGGTAAAAATTGCATGAAAAAAATACTTTTTCTGTAATTGTGAACGCAACAGTTTATATCATTATTCAAGGTTTACAAACCAGGGGCCGGTTTCTTGTTTAATATCAAGATGAAAACGCAACAATAAGTGAATTAATTTTAATTTTTCCCGTATCACCTCGACGTCCGCCGTTCCTCAACTGAGCGTTTTTCAAGGCAGTTTTTGCCGCGCACAACCACTATGTGGAACCAGCTGCCCACTGAAGTATTTCCGAACCAATTCGACTTAGGGTCCTTCAAGAAAAGAGCGTACCTATTCTTAAAAGGCCGGCAACGCACTCGCGAGCCCTCTGGCATTGAGAGTGTACATGGGCGGCGGTATCACTTAACATCAGGTGAGCCTCCTGCCCGTTTGCCCCCCGTTATATATAAAAAAAAAAAAAAAATCTAAAAAATTGACGACTCATTGGGCTAGTGGTTAGTACCCCTGACTGCGAATCCATGGGTCCCGGGTTCGATCCCCGGCTGAGACGAACATCGATGTGATGAGCATTTGGTGTTGTGCTCAGGTCTTGGGTGTTTAAATATGTATTTATATGTTTATCTATCTATAATATGTATGTATATCCGTTGCCTAGTACCCATAACACAAGCTTCACCAGCTTAGCATGGGACTAGGTCAATTGGTGTGAATTGTCTTAAAAAAAAATTCAGTATTATTCGTATTTCTTATTTATGTATTAAGGTTCACCTCATCATATATATAATGCTATATCTACAGTATGCTATATCTACTATGTTTTCTAAAATATATGACAATTATAATATAAAAAATAAAAAATACAGTAAAAACATTGCACTTCCAGTTTTACATTTTACTAGTAATTTTTTGTATAGGTAAGCAAAAAATACTAGTAAAACAGCGGATTAGGTATCAGGTAATTAGTCAGCCGTCAACTGTCAACTAATAAAATATTATCAATACCTAAAGCAAAAACGTAAATTCTTGAGACGCAGCTCCTAAAATAGACTTAAAAATCTAATATTATTGAGAGAGATTAAATTGAAAATGACATCATAGATTATTAAGCTAACATACACCATTATTATGCTAATATTTAATTGCACATTGTAAAGGGCGAAGTGATATAGGTATCAGAAATTTAATTGTATGTTCCTAGACTAAATTTGCTACTTCGTCTACCTGCAATTACGTAATATGAAACTGACTCGTCGAGGTTTCTCCGTTTAGGTCGGGGAAGAGCAGCATCTTTCCTTCTCCACAACGCATCGATACTTCAATGCATAATGTATAGTTTAACTATTGTAATTGATGTATGTAGTTTTTGTAATACATAGATTTAATCAGTACTAATTATCTCTTTCTGTCAAATTACCATTACGCTGCGATAAAAAAAGAGAACAAATTCAAATTTCAAATTCAAAAATCATTTATTCACGTAGGTAACACAATGTACACTTGTGATTCGTCATTAAAGAAATAAATATTAATGCTTATAATTTTACATTTACTGCCAGTTCTCAAATCAAGGGCGTAGAACGGAAGAGAAGAACTGGCAATAAACTCTCCGCCACTCTTTTTAATCGCCATGTTTTTTTTTTTTTACACAACGTTTGTAAGGAGCTGCAACCATTACACCATGTTCCACATGACATTTTAAGTAATTAATAATAATAACATAAATAAAAACAAAGACTTGTCCCCTATCAGCAGGAGGCATGGTGAAATAGGAGCACGCACTTACATTTTCGTGGGAACAACACGCAAACACATAGTCGAAATAACAGCGTTTGTTAAAACGGATTAATTGCACCGATTTTATATTTGTTACTTTGTAATTTTCTTTTTTATATAGAATATCAATGATACAATATTATTGTACCACATAGAACGGTTCGGTGGCCGTTTATACACAATTTTATTTTTAAATAATAAGCCTAGTACTTACCTCGTTTCTATATATTCAGTCAGTCGCAAGGATGGAGAAATTAAGTTTGGAAACAAAAAGAGAGTTAACACTGATAATATACCAGTAATACTTTGCCTTTAAAATAGTTAAATAGCACATAAACACTCATTTTAAAAAAATATAAAAATTGAGGTAGTAACTAATAACGAACATAATTGGCAAAAAGGTAATAAAAATAAAAATTAAGCAAGTGAATCAAAATGTGTCGATCGGCCGAGTTAAAATATTTTCAAAATTCACGAAAATAAATGTATTGTATAGAATTTAAAATTATTAGAATATTTTCTTCGAAATAAGTAGATAATAATAAAAATTATACTATAATGAAATATCATATTGTTTTTGTCTACTGGCTTTAGTGTGCGACTTGCAACCCTCTGAGAACCAACAACGGTTCAATCCCGGCCGGCTATGCACAAGTGAACCTTCGTGTCAGACTGATTGATCACTTTCTTTCCTATTCGAAAAAACAAATAATCACGAAACAGATGCAAAAATCCGAGGTTCAGAGAAGGTAGCGCCGCTGGTTCTTAAAGCCTTGATGTCAGAGATCGTGCCTAAAGAACTGGTCGAGTTACATATAAATCACATAAAACTAGATTTGGAATTATAATATATTTAATATTTATTAACTGTGTCATTGTATCGCCTTCGAAAGTTTCAGAGAAATCGATTTCCATACCATACACGACACATATTACTGCGTCTGTTTCGCTGTTCATTTTTTTTTATGCGTTCCTACTCGTATAGAGAATCTAGTGTCTCCAAACCATTTTTGTGCCATGCCCCAGCTTAGCCTACCTAAAATTCTTGTCTCCCCTTCAAAATTTATATATTAAAAAATTTAATTGTTCGCCTAAGAAATTTAAATGATTGTTTTAGGACGAAATCACTTGGAAATTGTCAACGAAACAATAAGTAAATTTTAAAAACAATGAAAAACTGAAATTCAAATTCGAATTAATATTAATAAAGATTTGTATATATTAATTTAGTGAGATCCTTGCGCTTGATGCTTTCTGCACAGAGATTTTATACAAGGTTCCGATTTGGTTCACTTCAGTCTCAAGTCTCCACGTTGTGTTATATCCACATGATTTCGATTAGCCCCTTAACAAACAAATTGCCCCCTTGTGTTTCTGTTTTATTGCGTTTGTATTGCAAAATAGAATATAAAGTATTTTATGGTTTTGGAATTAAAATGATCTATAATCTATGTTAATCAGATGTTGAATTTTGAAAGCCACTTTGTATGTTGCAACACTAATCCTGTTTTACTTAACACAAAAAAGATTCGAATGCAGAAATGGCCTTCAATTATTTAATTTCTTTTGTGACATGTCATGTCAAATTTGTGTCACCTACAGAATGTGGTTCGAATCCCAACTAATTAATTATAAGTTCTAATTAGAGAGACTTTAAAATAAATAATTAAAATAATAATAATGACTTACTTGACTTGATGTCGTATGACCCCTAGATGGGGGGACAGAGGGCGTCCAGACCCTCCATCGTGTTCATGAGCATTTTACCTTACTCCAATTCCTTCTGGCGCTCTTTTCCTCATCACAGGATACAAGCGCACAGACAGTGATAATGAATAAGAATGTTATTTTCTTTAATATTTTGGAAATAGTCTTTGGAAATAACCTATATTACATATGTGTAACGGTGAACGAATTAATTTAATCGGTGAAGAAAGTTTTATTATTCGTTACAAATAAAAAATACGCGTCAAATTGATATCATCCTTGAGGTTTTTGAAGTTGGTTAAAAGATAAAAATTTTCCTCTTTATTATGACGCACCGTTCTAAGATGTCCTATATGAAACCGTTTTTGCTACTTAAATTCAAGATTTTACTATGAAAGTTGAAACAAAACAACAAAAGTTGTTAGACAACTATAATAAAATTATTAGCAATGTGCAGACTTTTTTAGAACACCGACCACACCACTTCATAAACAACGTAAATCTACATATAAGCTACCCAAAAAACGCAACTTTCGTCGGTTATATATTTAACCACTTTTTAAAACCATATTTTCACTGACGATTCAAAACTTTATATATTCACTAACAAACTTAAACAACAACTTCTCAACCAGTCCTATGCTGAAACAAAAAACATTTGTTCAACAATAGTTTAATTATAAAATGTAAGTGTTATGTAGAAATTATTGTCAAGTACCGGTAACATGTCAATAGGACTGGCTGCCTTCGACACAGGGAATCCTAGCGTGGGGGCTAGTGCACTTTCTTTTTACATAAATATCCTCTTTTCTTTGTATAATAAAGTGTTTTTTACTTACTTATTTATCTGTATTGGTATAGATCAAAGACGAACGTCAGATTCTAAAGTGGAATGACTTAACGTATTACAATATATCACCAGTTCACAATATCTCGTGATATTACGGTTTTTAAATTTTACGGCTATATAAAAATTGTAGCTGAACTAATTGATAATTCAAAGTCAAGGGCTTACCACCATCGGGCAATGAAATAAACATAATATTGCATAATTCAGATTAAAATGTAGATAATGCAATTTCGCTTAGCTTCTGTTTTATACTTTAAAATATTAAGTAGCCTTGCGGTGTCACCCATGCTGTACCAAATAGATGAAAAAGACATACATACAAACAGACACACTTTAGTCATCTCGGGGTATGTTTTGACGACCTTTTGTCATTTCATTTTTTATCAAAATCGGGTCATTCCTAAGAAGTGCTATGGACCTTTGACCGAGAGAAATTATATCCTTTAACTGAGTAATGGGGAAACACGTTTCTGCATTTATTTAATAGACCTTTGTTGTAAAGCCTGTCAACCTGAAAGTATTAATTTTATCAAGAAACCAACCCAGAACCTTCGGGTAGTTAAGAACTAAACCACAGAGGCGGCTTTTAGAGTAGTCTTTAACGATTAATAAACCTTTTTAGGCCTGGGCCTCAGATTTCTGTATCTGTTTCATGATCATTTGTAAAATTTGGTCAAAATGTGTACATAATCCCGTTTGATGATAAAATTCTATATGAAGATAAATAAAGAAAGAAAATAACACGGCTTATAACGTTTGCCTCTAAACTTAACACTGGGATACTTAGGATGTAACAATTTTGAAAAGAAATTACGTTAAAATTAATATAATACTGTGTGAGGCCAAATGAGGTAAGCCCGCTTGCTACGCCAGAAACGCCGATTTTCATTACGTAATTTATAAAAGGTGAAAAAAATTAAACAAAAAAAAGGGTGCGTGTACTTATGTGCGCGCGTAAGAAGTTATTCTTCTTTGGCATAATTAAAAATAGTTTTTGATTGCATGCAAATAATTAATTACAATTAAATAATCAACGATTGGAAAAGGAGTCATTATAGTCAATAAAGCTCAGTTTACATTTGAAAATATTTATTATTATTTTCTAACATTAATTAATATTGATTTAAATATTCAATTTAAATCAATTCTGATTATAATTCAGACGCACATATAAAGTTCGCACTTACATAAAGAAAACAAAATGAACAACACGTGTTGTGTTTTAAATGTAGAAACTCAAAGCCTGTGGATAAATATTATAAATATAAATACACAGTGAACAGAGGCGGCGTGCGTGCCAACATGCGCCACTAACTTCATACTGATAATTTTGTGTAACGGTGCGCGCGCATCGTAAAATTTCACTCTCGTCAATTTTTCATAACGTGCCTAAAGAAGTTTAAAAATAGAAAGAAAAAATGAGAATTTTTGTTGATATAAAAATTTTATAGGAAATAAATAAAAAATGTATTAGTAAGTAGACAACAGTACTTAAATTACAAATCTTTAAACATAATATAACATTTATTACTAAAGAAACAAACACAGAAACACACAAATTATAATAATAATTTATAATCAAAAAAGAAAAATTACAAAAAATATATGGAAAGAAAATAAAGAAATAAGACCGTAAATTTTAAGTGTGTAATGTGTGCGTGCTGTGGTAGTAACTGGCTTTAGCTCATCATTATGCTGTGGAGCTGACCTGTTCCACAGCGCTGGTCATTCTGCTAGAGACCACAAACCACAACTTTACGTTAACTATGTAGTTAAAAAATTTGTGTTCGTCGTTTATAATGGTTCAAATCGTAACAGATGTAATGTTAGAAATTGTTGCTATCTTCTACAAGTTGCGTCTAAATAATACCGGCTATTTAGGCCTGCCTTGTGATTCTGTAACTCACAAAGCCCACGCGACCGCCGCTGTGAAAACCGCTGTGTGGGTTCGAAAAGTGAGTTACAGAATCGCAAGGCTGAGCCTTAGATTTGTGTATCTTATTCGTGATCATTTTTTATTGTAACTAAAAGAAAATGGTTCTATCCTTTGAAAATAATATTTAAGCCTGTTTATAAAGGTATTTTGCGTAATGTCGACAAACAAGTGAAGGAAAATAATATTGCGAAGTCATGGCGCGTAGCATGACGAAGCATTTTAATATCTTATCAAACGGGTACAGTTGGTATGTTTTCCACTTTGAGTACATACAGTGCAGTGAGATATATCTAGGATGTCGTTTTTGGGAAAGAAATTTAGGCGATCACATTGTGAAAATATAAACGAGTTGGTGAAAGCTGCCAGTGAGTATATATATTTAATAATGCTAAATAGAAATATTGTCTTTGATTGACATAACCTTTACACATTTAATGAAAAAACTGTTTTTAACGGATTAAAGTTATGTATTATTATAAATTTACAATTATTTTACATAATTTTAAATTTATAATAATACATAACTTTAATCCGTTAAAAACAGTTTTTTCGCTAAATGGAAATGCAAATATTTTTCTTATGTATTTAAAAATTATTTTGATTATTTACATCTACTATAGGTTGTAGTTTTTTGATGGATAAAGTCCCAATATTCTAAATTTTTCCTAATTTAAAAGATTTCTGTAATATACGGGATATAAGTACTGAAGATGCTAACGTTATGTATTTTTTAATTCGGACCATTGTTTATACACTGTTAATATTGAATTGGGCTCAAGAGTCAATGACATTGTGTACTTTATACATAATTATGAATCCAAACAATTGTGTTCAAAAACATTTTCTTGTTTAATTTTAAGAACCATTATTTTGGCAAGTTTCAATAACAAGATGAATATTTTCTCAACGTAATATGAGAAAAATATTAGCTATTTATTTATCGTTTATAATTGACACAATGCGTCATAAAAATCCCATATTAAATGTAATACAGCGTCATTTCAGACACTCATGACGTCATACAAGCGTTCAAGGCTTTTGCGCCGACAATCTGCTTTACCAGGGTAGATAAGAACACCTTTTATATAGACCTACAAGTGGCCAGCAAGCACGTAGGGCACACCTTCAAGCTTGGTGAGGAACAGGAGATGGAGAGAAAAGATGGATCTAAGGTGAATAGAATATATATATTACATTATTATTATATATTTATACTAATATAAAATGTAACCAAATCTGATATAATTTATCTTGCGTTAAAATTTTATTGGCAAAAACTATGCATTTGCCATTTTGCAAGGCAATAATGAATGAATTTATATTTATCTATGTTAGTTAAACTTTGTAACAATGATTAACTATGTAATGCTTTTTATACGCATAGGCTGCAATAATTTCGCTTTTTATTGAATTGACTGGCTAATAAAAATCAGTAAATAATATAGCAGACCAATTTTTAATAAAAAATATTATACAATTACCAGAAAACCACTAATATTCTCTAAGTACATTAAGAGTCAACACAACTATATCTATTAATTCCTTTATAAGTTTTAGTAGGTACTATCAAAAATAATGACAATTATTTTGAGTGTCCTTGGTTTTGATAAAACTGTTACATCACAGTGATCTATTGAATTTCGGTGGGTCCAACATTATCGCTTTATATATGTATTTTATGATACATAAGCATTAATTCAGACAACAATTTATCAAACTTGACACTGCGGTGCTGAAAGACCGTTTCAATACACCCAATCCCTAAATAGGGCGCTCAGCCCTGCGATTCTGTAACTCACTTTTCGAACTCACACAGCGGTTTTCGCATCGGCGGTCGCTTTCAAATCAGTCGTGAAGCAGTCATTTTATGATTTGGCATTCTGATAAACAATAAACTACAAGCTCCCACCTTTTCAGAATGCCATGCTATAACCTCCTCGTACTCCAAAATAACGGAAACCATTGTTAACCGCTAGCTCCTCTGGTGTCGAGAAGGGCAACCAGCTGATTAGCGATTATCAGTACATGGTCGATCTGCCGGAGACCTTCTTGTATACACATAGAGGGGCAGAGGCAATTGAGTCCAATAGCTAGGAGTTAGTTTGTAGCAAAAGCATTTGTTGTTGTTGAAAAATCAAACGTCGTTCAGTTTCACGGTCATTTGGAGGGAAACTGTTGTCACCGCGGGAGTGCCCCAGTACTAGGGAGGTAGCTTCCACGTGACCGTATTCAACTAAGAGCTGTTCGAATCGTCGACGACCAATCCCTTTTCGAGCGGCTTGTTCCCTTTGCGTTGCGTGTGGTATCTCTCTGCGTCTTCTACCGTAGTTACCAAAGAGAGTGTTCAGAGGAGTTGTCCGGATTAATACCTGCCTATCTACCTACCTTTATGGTAGTTTTTGCTGCTCGGCACCACTATGTGGCTCTTCCACTAGTGAATTTCCGATTAACCAATTCGACTTCTTTCATCAAGAAAAGAGCGTACCAATTCTTAAACGACCACCAACCCACTTGCGAGCCCTCTAACATTGAGAATGTCCATGGGCGGCTGTTTCAATTAACATCAGTTGAGCCTCTTGCCCGTATCTATAGCCTTTGGACAGCCTTTTACAGCCTTTAGTAGGGTACCAATATATTAGTCTACTTGTCTACTTCTTCAATTGTGTGGTCTGTATTTGTATATTTTATTACCAGTGGCGTCTAAGATTACATAAATTTACATACTTTTGCCAAACATATTGAATGACTTTTGTGACATCTAAAAACTTGAATTCGCTTAATAATAAAAGCCGTAATCTTTAATTTCAAATAGCCATCTCAAGTTCAAGGTTGAGTTTTTGTATCACGGTCACACGGCTGCGACCTCAGGATATTGAGAGAATTACATCGAAATCTTTATTGTCGTTAAATAATACCAGCGACTGGGATGCGGTTTTTTTTGCGTTCTATCCTTAGGAATCGAAATCTGCAGCATTGGAGAAAAGGCCCAGATTTCTTAAAAGGCCGGCAACGCTCTGGCATTGATAGATCTCCACTTAACATTAAGTGAGCCTCCTGCCCGTCTGCCCCCTGTTCTATAAAATATTGTGCGTAAAGGTTCAACAATTATTTGAATTTGAAGAATTTCATACGGCAACAAAATTTTTGTCTTTTTGTTTGACATGCGACTGAGTGGATAAAATCTTCTGTAATTTGGCAAGAATTTGTTGTATATTGAACATTTCGTTTCGTATTTTACGTCATTGTTTCATCATAATTGACAATTCCATGATAGGCGTCTGAAATGTCATCATGATTGTCATCAATAAAATAAAACGAAGCTATTATTCTCTAACCGTTGGTTACAAACAAAATATTTAGTAACACATTAGTAATAAAAACAATTGAATACTGTTTTAGCAATTATTTTTATTGTCAAGTGATCCTCTGACAAAAGCCCATTGAGCCCATTCTGCTCTGTCCTGGACTTGTCTGCTCCATCTCTTCAGTTCTTTTTACTTGACATCCCCTTGTCCTGAGATTCTGAAACATCTTTTGTCTCTCTTTTTTGATGATCATGATTGCCATACACTTATATATGATGCAGTGATAATGAACCCGCATATTCAGAGCTGCCGTGCGATTCTGTTAATCCGTGAGTTCAAATCGCACTAACAACGCTCCCTTCGTCACTCACGTAATTTTTGGAATCTCATGGTATTCTGTTAAGCAATTTCACATTACGTCTTGACAAGCGGAGGGAGCTTCTAGTTTATTGTTTATGAGAATGCCAAATCGTAAAATGACTGCTTCACGACTGAGCGCGACCGCCATTGTGAAAACCGCTGTGAGAGTTCGAAAAGTGAGTTACAGAATCTCAAGGCTGTTAGCTTCCTGTAGCTGATATTTTCCACAGTCTTAGATAAAATTGCAATATTAATATTAGGAATAAATATTTAAGTGAACGATTGGAGAGCATTTGGAGCACGGCAGTTATTAAGGTTAAACATACATTGACTAGCACAAGTTAAAGAACTTGACTTTCTCATTACATAATCTAATTAATTGATTAAATAATGTGCTTAATAGTCATACATTCGTTCGCCCTTTTATTTTTAGATGACATATGTTTTGATTAATTAAGATAAAGCGAGTTATTTTTACATGTAAAAGTTTTATTTACATTATGTAATGTAAATAGATAGCAAAGATTGAGAGTCGACCACATTCTAATTCGTATCACAAATCTCAATCGCGTCTTGAGCTGTGATATATGTCAAACTTCATACGGAATAAATCTTGAGCTTCTGCATCGAATTAAGTTTGATTGGCGTTCTAGAATACTGACCGATTTAGGAACGAGACGGCAACGAACCATAGATTGACGTATGTACGTACGGGACACACTTAGCTGAATTCCCCCGTCGAAGCGGTAGGATTTTGACATACTTACCTTACCCTGTTAATCTTAAAGAAACGTATTATCGTAATAATATAACACGCTGGTCGTATTTGGAACTTATATGAAATAGGCTCGTTCGTTCGTAGATTATACAAATTGTATGAACCAGCTGCGGCGGTATCACTTAACATCAGATGAGCCTCTTGCGATACAGTCAAGCGGACAAATACAGAATTATCGTGTTTATATATGAATAGATACATGTTATGAGAATATATAACGAAAGTTGAAACGATAGCGCGTTTCGTAAATATCTACAATGACGTATTGAATATATATTTTAAAAAAAATTCCATATTCGAAAATCGAAATCGATGACAGCGCTAATAAGTATTTTGTACCGTATAAAGACCTTGTATAAATAACTGGGGTTGCCATAACGAAATTAATAAAGACGTTGTACACAATGCGACAATAAAATTAAACAGATGTTTCGACAACTTATTAGCAGGATTAATAATTACATTGTAAGTATAGGATTTTTTATTGACGTGACAACGTCTTATAATTCGATGGAGCCGGCTGCAGGCACAAAAAACATGACGCATGCGGCGTTACCTGGCTCTGAGACGTTTCATAGGCTTGAAGTGCAAGCGAGAGCGCGGAACGAGCGACAAAGAGGCACAATCAGCCTCTGCGTTCGACATCTTTATTGTATATAAAGTATATATCGATTATATTGTAATCGATCAATTCAATTATGATTTCCATTTACATCCATACAAAATATCTATCAAACAAATAAAATTAAAATTTTCTTTTAAAAAATGCAACCATTCCATCAGTATTTTCTTATGACGTTGGTACGTTCAACTATCGTCAGTAACCGACTTTACAGACAACCGATTTTATATTTACTTAAAAACGTACCAAAATGAGAATGGACAACAATTGATTATTTATTGAGGCTTACGTTTCCGATCTATTAACCCTAGTGACCAATAAAGATAACCTCTGTTTACGAATGAGATTTAGCTAAAAATTTACACACTTGATATTATCATTTATTTGCGCTATTTTGGCCGGCAAATAAGTTGGCCCTCGTCACGAAATGTGAAGGGGTAACTTTTTGATTCTACCAAAAGTAATTTTTTATTGGATTTTACGTGTAAGGAAAAGTAAACAAAGTTTTTCAAAAAATAATCATATAATAAAACGTGTATTTAATCCCTGCATTAAATACCATTCTTACAATGATTTATTTTGAATTTAAAATTTCCGAAGGGGTTATACTGTAGTATATTTTATTCCCTTATGTAACTTCTAATAACTACCGAGCTAACATAATAAACCGTTTTTGTTGGTCAAAAGTATTTTGTAATTTCGCTGTACAATTTTGCCGCCAAGTGTACCTGCACACTGACAGTCATTGCAATTTAAACATTATATTCACCAATTAATTTTGAATTTTCTCGTAAAGAATACCTGTGTACTTATTTCATAATATGTATTATGTAACAAGTCTTATAAAGATGTCTTATTAAATATTATTTACCTCTTAACAATATACGTTATAAAATACATTACGACAATCGTCTATCCTTATCTCACAATGGTCACGTTTAATTGCCATAGATTAAAAAAGACTTCTTAAGGTGGGAACTGACCAACGTTACGAGGTGTAATGTAACATGTAATGTAATGTTACACAGCGAGCATTCGTGCAATCAGTACGTCGTGTTACGGGGAAACCAGCGAGCAACGAGCCGCTCGTTGCTCGCTTTGAGTGCTCTACCCGGCTGTCGGTTTTTTGGCGAATCCTTTGACTGTTACGCGGTTCAGTAATTACGCGTCGCACGTCGCGAGTGATCATGATTATGATCTTCTATAAATTGTGTCTTTTTTAAGTACTTTTGGTCCAATTAAATTCAACAGTTCTTCAAAATCGAGACCTGCGTACAAAGTTTTTATACTGTCCAGTAATCATTTGGTTTTTAATATTGCAATCAATAACAAACCACCTCATACGCCTGTGTTTTTAAATAAGTTTTATGTCCAGTAACATTTTTTCTTCTTCTTAATTTGGATGAAACAATAATTAAATAGAATGAAAGATATCAACATTATCACTATCACATCTCGTGAACACTGGCGGCGAAAATGGAGCACAGAGTTTTGACGAGCATGTTACGCCGATTTTAAAACACAGCGTAACATGCTCGATGCGTAACACGCTCGATGCGAATGCTACATTACACCACGTAACTTTGGTCAGTTCCCACCTTTTGACTATATCATTGATCTGTCTTAAAAAACTCGTGTTGCGGATCGAAAATACTACGTAGAGATTACCACAAGACTGTCAACTATCATTTACAACCAGGTGCTTAGCTAATTTGGCCATATTCCCAGGAGAGAACCGTATCGACAAATTGGCAATGGTAGGAGGGATTTCAGAAGTCAGGGTCAATCGCCTACCCGTTGGTCTGATCAAATTAAGACAATTATGGCCAACATCCATGTTGCCCCGAGACAAGCATAGGATAGAGCGGTGTTCTTCCACATCGCAAGTCGACCCTTTCAACACAGGCACGACTGTCAGTAATGATACGAAGAAGTCTTTAATAAGTTTTCAGTGTCCAAGTAAATGACTACCATTTTACAAACGATGTTTAATTATCAAAATTATTTAACATTTATTAGTGATAATTACGCCCTTAAATCCTTAAATCCTCCAACAGTGTCTTAAAATATGCGATGAAATATACCCCTAATTACTATATTTTCTTTGATTTCGTCTCTTTTATTGAAAAAAATCTGTTTTATACTTAGGTAAGGATGACGTACACTATAGAAGGCGATAACGTTTTGCACCAGATGATAAAGTTGCCAGATGGAAAAACCGCGCACTTCCGGCGGGAATTCACAGATACAGACTGTACCATGGTAAGTTAATTTTGTTATAAAAAATAAACTTTAAAAACTTGACAAATGAATTAGAAATATTATTTAATGTTTCAGTAAGCATGGTTCAAACAAACTAATGATTTTTATGAAACTTGGACTGTTTCCTATTTATAATTTATAAATATAATATTGTAAATAAAAGGATCTCATTATGTCTTTTAGTATCCTAGTAATTTGTGTGTACATACATACATTGCTCGTATTTGAAGTAACCTTTCAAAAACAACTTGTCCTTGGCTACTCAAAATAAGCCGAAAATATGCCAATCATAATGTCGTGCCACTACTACCAATTAATGAGGACCTACGCGAGCACTTGGAGCGAGCAAGTGCTTGCGTAGGTCCTCCACGACAGCTTGTATTAGACCTTATTAATGGTTAATAAAAAAGTTTATATACAAACAAATATGTGAAATATATTTTCAAAACTTGAACTTAAACGGAAATGCAATAATTAATTCTTACTTTCGTATGACTAAAAATTTCAATTTATTTCAGACCATCAGTTTGGAAGGATCAGAAGTCAAGGGAATAATTTGGTTCGACAACGTTTCTTAAAATATTAATGCTTATTAGTATGGTTAAAACGTTTTTGGCCGTTGTGCCGTTGAGATTACTATTACATCGCCTAAAAGATTTAATTTTAAGACAACATTGATTAAATTTTAAACGGAACTTTGTTTTGTTAAATTTCTAACAGGGACAGCCTCGGCACTCTGTATCTTCCAATAACGACTACAATTCTCGCTTCGAATTTGATATCACCGTTACGGTTATTGAGGTATATGTATGTGATACAAACACGTTGCGTAATCGTAATTGTGGTTATAGAGTAAAGCTTAGGTTTTCTAGAAAAGCGGTGCCGTTATCTAACGGCCGTAATGTAACGTTGGGTGACGTCACCCATACGTTGTCTATAAAATATAACATCGGAGTAGGTTTTCTAGAGAACGTAGAGCGTCAAATAGTGGTGCTGTCATTTGCATGACGGCCGTCATAGCGGGGATAAACATTAGTTCAACGTTTTTCGCGTGTAGCGGTGCCCATATTTAATTAATACAATGAGTGGAAACATGACTTGGATGAGCGAAAATGATTGTTTTTTTTTTGCATTATGTTAAAAACTAAAGACGGCTGTTGTAAACAACCGTAAATTGACGGCCGTTAGTTAACGGCACCGCTTTTCTAGGAAACCTAAGCTTAACAGTACAGTTCTGTATTCCAAAAATGATAACGATCTCAATGTTTATTGACAGAACCCATCAATCATTAAACTAGTGCTCTCTATTATAATATTTGATTGAAAATGGAATCAAATATTCACACATTTATTGAAACAGCGGGCGCCCTCGAGAGCCTGCGAGTAACCTGCAATAGAACTACATTGAAATTGCATAAAATAATTATTTCTATCGCTAGTGGAAGTTGCAGAATACCAGTGCTAATTTAGGGCAATGTATGTAAACTGATTTCAACTAGAAGTTACTCTGTAGTTATTGCTGGGTAAAATTGTTACGCAATGGAATTTGCAAAATGTGTGTGTTCGTTATTCGAACGCACTTTGATTGCACCGAGCATTGTAATCAAAGCAGTCTGAATAAATTAAAAATAAAAACTTCAATTCTAACTTCACCCAGTACTGACTTTGGTAATCGACCAAACGCTGCAATGTATGAACCAGTGTGCAAATGAATAAGAGGAATTTCCCGATGACAAAACAATTGTATCAGAATAATATTTATATAAAGATCATTAATCTATATTTGTTAAACGGTTAGTAACAAAGGTACCTACTGTGTTAGTATTAGTAAAAAAAAAGTATGGTGGAGCATTGACCAACGCTTAAATCTGCTGTTTTTTTGTGATCAAACAGTGAACACATTAATGCTACACGAGGCATCAAGACCCTTTCATTAAGGGAGCGTATTCATTGTCTTCTGGGTAAAAGCTCATAGACAGTAGATACGAATTAACAGGCAAAGGCTGGCACTTTGTCTTCAATAAAATATCATAAATATCTGCAATATAGCATATACAATATTCTTAATCTACGTCGTTATAATAATTAAACAAATTCAAAAAGTTTGGCCCCTGTGGGAAGAATATTCTTAATGCGATAACTTTTTAAGTTTCTTAAGCGATACGTATTCGTTGAGCGAGGAAAGCACCAGCCCTGCGATTCTGTAACTCACTTCACGAACTCACACAGCGGTTTTTGCATCGGCGGTCGCTCTCAAATCAGTCGTGAAGCAGTCATTTTATGATTTTGCATTCTGATAAACAATAAACTACAAGCTCCCACCTTTTCAGAATGCCAAATCATAAAATGACTGCTTCACGACTGATTTGAGAGCGACCGCCGATGCGAAAACCGCTGTGTGAGTTCGTGAAGTGAGTTACAGAATCGCAGGGCTGCTCAGTGGTCACCGATACAAATGTCTGAAATTAATTGTAATTGTAATTAATAAACTATGAGCGGGTCCGCTATTCGGGATTACAAAGCCTTGAAGATGTTTAAAATAAATAATTTGTTGTTTTATTTATAAGAAAATCTGTAATAGAATTAATTGTATAAACTGACTGCATTGTATTAACCTTGTAAATAAAATTAGTTTTAAGAATAATTGTTAAAAATATGTAAATATCGAAAGGCTGGTAATAAATTTTATAAAATAGATTGAGTTTCAATACTTTTCCTTATAAAATTGTTATCAACTACGACGAACATGTACTTTCTAAACAAAAATATTTTGTAGATTTAAACGATAAGGGTAAAGCAGGAAAAATATACAAAAACACAAATATACGATAATATTTTACTACAATTAGATAACAATGTTTCATATGGTCTATTTCTAGTCAATTTCTTTGCACTTCAAAATTTTTCGGAATTATAATTTGAAGTAAATAAAACAATACCACTATTCATCTCTGCTTTATTTATTTCGTAAATCTACAGCTAATATAAATTATATGCAACAATAAATAATTATTGTAAACATTTTTATTTTGTTCTATTTTACTTATGTAGAAAGATTAACAGCTTATAACTTACTTACTAAAATATAAAGTTCTTTTTACGCCATTAAACAAATCTTTATAATTAAATGGATTGGTAACAGAAACATCATTTTAATCCAACTATCTCTGATATCATTTTAATCAACTATATCAATGAAAGCAATACTAAACTAAAAAAAACTTGAGAGGTGTCAAGGGACACCCGGATGGAACGAAGTTCCTTTCGATTAATTTATATGTTGATTATCATAACAGTATGATAGATTTTCTCGGCACCAATCTTATATTTCATCGTACTCCATTAAAGTTTTAAGAGACCAGCCCTGCGATTCTGAAACTCACTTCACGAACTCACACAGCGGTTTTCGCATCGGCGGTCGCTCTCAAATCAGTCGTGAAGCAGTCATTTTATGATTTGGCATTCTGAAAAGGTGGAAGCTTGTACTTTATTGTTTATCAGAATGCCAAATCATAAAATGACTGCTTCACGACTGATTTGAGAGCGACCGCCGATGCGAAAACCGCTGTGTGAGTTCGTGAAGTGAGTTACAGAATCGCAGGGCAGCCTTGCTATTCTGTAACTCACTTTTCGAACTCGCACAGCGGAATAGCTTAAGGAGGGAACTTGTAGTTTATTGTTTATCAGAATGCCAAATCGTAAAATGACTGCTTCATGACTGATTTGAGCGCGACCACCGCTGCGAAAACCGCTGTGCGAGTTTGAAATGTTAGTTACAGAATCGCAAGGCAGGAGTCTAAAAGAGGAAGAAGTCGTTGTGCTACGCAGCGATTTAAATATTAAATAACGTAAATATAAATTAAGTGGCACAAAATAAGCATACGAAATGTATTTCGTGGTTCAGATGTTTTAATTCAGTCTCATCTGGTTCATCTCCTTGTATAAGCTGTTCTCGTTGTGATATTAGTTCACTAATTTTTGAATTCGCATAATTTTCCTGAAACATTATTTTTTTATTTATTATAATGAATATTTTTTAAAGGTATTGTATTTTGTGTAGCGGCGAAGACAAAGAGAAGTAGGCCGAGGGGCAAGTGGAATGCGGCGTAAAAATAATGGAAACACCACTCACCTAAAGTCCTCCGTCTCTTCACCCGTCTCCGTGGGAGAAGACCACAAATAAAACTATAAGCACAATCAGCGGAAGAAGCGTAAGCGCAAACGAAAGCACACGCGTGAGCTCGCGGCGGCGGGTGAATCTTCTCTGCGGCGCGGGAGCATGTAGAATGCGGTCCCCTCCTTCTACACTTTAATACCGCAAAAGAGAAAGAGTGGTGTTTAGGAAATGGGTGCGGTAAGGATGGAGAATGTGATCAGAGAGGACTAAAGGTAACTGGATGGCGTGAACATTTTGCAAGGAAACTAGGGACCCCGCAATTATTATTGTACAGGGATTCTGGTTTACTACGACTAATTTAGTTAAGTGATTTCAAAAATAATTTTCATTTCTTATCGCTACGAAAAAAAAAGCCAACATCACGAGGTGTTCCCAGGCGGTCACCCATCCAAGTACTGACCTCGGCCGACGTTGCTTAACTTAGGTGATCGGACGAGAACCGGTGTATTCAACGTGGTATGGACGTTGGCGATAGCTATAGCGAAAATATAAAATAGAACAACTATAGCAAAAAGTGTCATCACAACTTTTGGTCTTAATTTATTCCGTCTAGCCCCCTTTCGCAACGCGCGATAAGGAACTTCGTTCCAATTAGTTGACGTACACTTAGGGTAGTGTTACTTATACACTTACAAAAACTTATGATACACTATTTATTCAACTGAAGAACTCAGATGTCAGAGCTCTCCTTGTCGACACCACACTTGAGGCGAATAGGTCAATAACAACAATTAAATTGTTAAACTTACCTGCCGCCCTAACCATAAATTTTCCCTCTGTATTTGGTGTTGCTTTAGGTGTATATAATAGGTGCATATTTATACATGGAACATACCTTAGTTAGTAACTCAGGACAGGACATAAAGCTAAAGAAAAACCATAAATTCCTTTCAGAAGAACGCGTTTTGATCTCACATATATCCAGGTTGCGCCTTCTGATTAACGAGGGCTGGATTCTCCTCTCACTTTTAAATCAATTTTCCTCTGGTTTTTATAGTTTTCTTTTCTCTTTGTGATTATGATTGTCTATGAGTGCTGGTCACATTGAATCTTGTTTTGTTCTCTAGGTACAAGTGCACCAATGGAAAACTTTTTTTATACAATTACTTTTTTTATTTCCAACACACAAATATTACAGTGTTTACAATATTCTGAGCAGTGTTGGCCTAGTAGCTTCAGCGTGCGACTCTCATCCTTGAGGTCGTAGGATCGATCCCCGGCTGTGCACCAATGGACTTTCTTTCTATGTGCGCATTTAACATCCGCTCGAACGGTGAAGGAGAACATCGTGTGTAAACCGGCTTACCTTAGACCCAAAAAGTCGACGGCACAGGACACTGATCACCTGCTTGCCTATTAGTTAAACAAATGATCATGAAACAGATACACAAATCTGAGGCCTAGACCTAAAAAGGTTGTAGCGCCACAGATTTTTTGTATTACAATATTCTTAACCCGCTTACTATCCGGTCCCTGTGGCAGTGTATCTTTAATGCAGCATTTCCTTGCTGTATGGCGATACATTTTCGTTGAGCGAGGAAAGCTCTAGCTCTGGGGTCACCGGTACTATCTTCCAGGCGATATCTACCTACTCATTATTAATTTAAATAAATCTAATTATTTTTACTCTAGAATCTAAATTGGAAAATTGTGATTTAATTATAACCGGAAGATATTTTAATAACGTAATTGGAGTCGAGTGTGACTTACACTGCAAGTCAATATGACTTGACTATACACACTGCGCATAGACAAATTTTATCTTTTACAAATAAAATTAAATGCCTTATAAACGTAAAAATTAAAAAACAATTGACGATACAACTCTTAACTAACGTGGCGATTACAGTTGTACTTTATAGCATAGCATTTAAATATCTTAGCTATCTTTACAAGATGGCGGCCGAGGGGCCTGGCTAATAACAATACAAATAATTTATTTAATTATTTCCAAAAGCTTGCCAACACTCGGCACATTCATACATACCAAACACGAAAAAAAAATACACAGAATCATAAATTTAAAAACTAAAGGAAAATTGATTACCACGTGAGGGAAACAACTATGGATATCCAGAACTAGCTCGTTTTTCCGAATGCTCATTCTGGATATATCGGTTAGTTTTTCCCAAAACGCGTTCTTCTGAATCGAGGAACAAATGGGATAATGAGATGGCGGGGATAACAATATGATTATTAATAATTATACCCGAACACTTTTGTATTAATTCCCTATTTGTGAAAGTTATTAATTACTATCTACTATTTGTTAACTTTACGTACGGGTAGTAAATTAATATCAATATAATAATTAATATGATTAATTTATGTATAGCAATAGATAATACTAAAACATGATTTAGATTAATAAACCTAACATATGCTTCCCCTTAGAAATTATGGATAAATTATCTCCAGCATCGAATCCATAAAAACCAATTCATTGTAATAATGTCATTATTAATATTATTCGTAAAATGAGCCTGCGCAGTGGGTCAAGCAGGCAACTGATGATTCATTTCAATGATAAATATTAAATTCCGGATCTTATTCACAACTTGATCCTATAATCGAGTGATATATTAAGTAAACGATAGCGGTGCGTTTGCGCAGTCAATAGAACAAACGATCAATTTGTTTAGATCTATAGATTTATCTAATAAGGAAATTTTAAATTTTGTTACTTTCCCAAAACTTTTCGTTACGTATACAATTATTTTTGAAACTCCGATTTGCCAATATTCTCATTAACATGGTATTTTATTTTAATTATTTAAATAAATAATAATACAATTTCAAGATAATTATTTTACTTGATTTGGGTCCTTCAAGAAAAGAGCGTACCAATTCTTAAAAGGCCGGCAATGCAATTGGGAGCCTTCTGGCAACGTGAGTGTCCATGGGCGGCGGTATCGCTTAACAGGTGAGCCTCCTGCCCGTTTGCCTCCTATTTCATAAAAAAACCAAATTAGTATAAAACTGTTTTATATAAAGCACTCATTCTTCAAAGAGTATGTCTACGCATTTTGTCTGTGTTTGTGTAGACTGTAGCACAACACAGAGTTTTGTCTTTGTATTAATAAATTTAGGGATATTTAATTTTGTTCATGTTCGTACTCGAACATTGAGATACCTATATGAATAAATGTCTTGATAGATTTGATTCAGCGGAGTAAATTTATTTGTATGTATAGAAAGACACGGCAGAGGACTGACGGACTGTTGCCTGACTTTTATTTCTCATCGTTAAGGCAGCGACCGACTTACTTTGCAAATCCGACAATGAAAAGTATTTTTAATTTACACTTTAATATATAGCCTACCACACTCACATCTACGTGGCTTCCTTTGATAAAAAAATTAGTTCAGTCTCTCTCTATTTGGTGACTTGAAAACATGCTTCTTGATTAAAAAATTCGTCATGAAATACAAGACATATTCTAAATAGGTACAGGAATCATCACATATATTAATAAAAATTTTGCAACGCGATAAATTTTGTACCACAATTAACACACACAAAAGAAATCATCTCTGTTGTGTAATCGTATGCATTTCTTTAAGACTGAAGTTATTCTTAATAATACGTTGTATAACGTGACATGTATATCACTCGTTAACTTCAAGTAAGTACACACAGTTGTACACTGTAAGCACCTTTCATAGTACTCGCGAATTTCGCAAACCTAATTGATTTTCAGAGTAAAATTCACAAAATGTCGTGACGAGATTTATTACGCCCGAAGAAATGTCCAAAAAGGAAGTCCTTGCGACACGTAAGTGACATGAAAGCTCTGGTTCGCGCGACCTTCGAGGCGGCGCGAGGGCGGGGCGCCTATGAGTGCAGCCTGACACCGTCGTCCAGCCACTCGTTCTTCGGTCCTCAAACAACCAACTCGCTTCCAAAATCTTTTATTCTTCTCGCGGCGGTATGACAGATTGATTTTTTAATTATGTGGCTTTGGGTTTTGTTCGGTCTCGGCGCGGTGCTATCGGCTGAGGCCGCCGGCGCGGGCGCCGCCCGTCTCGTCTGCTATGTGGAGACCGCGCGTACCCTCGACTTTACGGAATGCACCCATCTCATTTATACGGGATCAGCTCGGGGAGAGAAACTTGACGGGATACTGAAAGACTACAGGAAACACAACCCCAAGTTGAAGATTATTCTACGAGTTACCGAGGACGACAAGGTAAGATAATAAAAGATCGTTATAAGTGATAAAACCTACCCCGACCTATATTTAATGTATAGGGCGTTATTCTGAACCGTTTAGGCCTTTGAGATACGAGCCAGAGTAGTTGAACAAACAGTAGTTCATTAATATTTAATGGTTACTTAAGTAAATAAAAGGATTAAATAAGTAAGAAAATGTAAGTAAAGTAACATAATGTCCACTTATGACTCGTCAGTAAAGAAATACATATTAATGCTTCTAATTTTACATTTACAATTACTGTCCGACGCCCCTCTAAAATCTTACACGAGGCATTGTTTCAGAGCATAGTTGTACCTTTCTATATAATTATATATACAATTAAATTTATATGTATTTAATTATTATTATCAGACATAATTTTGGAGGAGTTGAACCTTTGCGTGACGACCGTACCGTTACGATTTAGACATGTTGAGGTAGGTTTAAATTGACCCAAGAAAGAACAGTAGAGTATTACACATACTTTGAATAATTTAAAATTTTTGTTGGAACCTATTACACTGATTTTAAATGAGCATTCGCCTGTCTATCAAAAGGACTCCTAATAGCCTATCGATCACGATGATCTGGGGCCTAGAAGCTAAGCAGCATGGGAGTGCCTTCCTAAAAAAGGACTTTATTTACATAAACTAGTTCTCCCGCCGAGCCCGGGCGACAAAGACTCCGGAAATATTCTCACGATATTTATGGGCGAATCGGAGCCCACTAGCAGGCGGGACCTGCTTCACCTCTTGTGCTTTTCATCTTACTGACATATATGACAATTCTGTGGAAGAATTTTTCCAGCAGCGATCTGTGCTCGACATGTTGTCGGAGTAGCCCATTCCGGGATACCCTCTCACCAGCCTTGAGCTCCAGATCTTACCTGGCTGTTTCGAAAGTCGAACAGTCAGCAAGTAAATGAACCACCGCTTGGTCTGTTCTTATGTCACAGTCGTACGCGGGGTGTGTCTTCAGATTCAATTGTGTCCAGAAGTCTTCTGGCCAGTCAGAATCTGCGCCATATGGGGTGCGAAGCGCCTTGACTTGACAGACTGACTGGTGACTTTATGATAAAAGTCTTTGTGTGTAGGGCTGATATAGTTTATTATAAATATTGTTAGAAGAAAAGCTTATTTTAACTAAGTGGATTGAATTAATTAAAACAAATATTTCAACAGTCGAACAGAGAAAGAAGGTATATGTTTGCCGTCTCACCATATTTCTTCGTGAAATATAATACTAGGCAAAGAAATATATGCTAGGTTTAAAAGACAGGATACAAATATGTAAATCTAAATCGATTTAATTAGATTGAAACGTTGTTTTAATCTAATTAAATATGAATAGTGTTTCCTGTTTTGCACAAAACTTAGGATTTCCAAATTTTATCGTGTTCTATTTTTAAATGCGTCTGCCAAGAGGTTACACAAGTAGCACTTTGTCAGTAATTAACATGTGAATACAATGCCTACATTAGTAATGGGTCGGACTTTCTTCTTAAGTTTCTACGAAAATGATCAGCAAGTGTACAAACATAAAGACCAATTTGCCATGCTCACGCTTGTCACATTAAAATAGATTAGGCGTAGGTAATTATTACATAAGTTTTTGTACTTGTGACATCTAAACAAAACTTAAAAGGGAAAACTTGGGCTCTTTAGATTCAATAGAGTTAGAGTTAAATATTAAAAAGATTGGATGTCTTTAGTCTGAAGTGTTTTGAATTAATATCGTTCATCACCTGATTAAGTTTGTTACATAACATTTGTACAAGCCAAGGCTGTACATTTTGCTTACTCAGGTTTAGATTTCATATATCGTTGGAGTTACGCCCCGAGAGTATATCCAGACGCAGGCAATCTCTTCAACAGTTCAATTGCATTCTTTCGTTACATAGCAATTAACATTTCATTATTTTGCTTATATTCTATTGTTGTACGCGAGTAGATAATATAGAGTAAAACTAAAATCCTCTATTATTTAAAACACCTCGTTGACCCAGGAATAGTACAACATTATGAACACAACTTACCAATACTGTCTATAATATACGACGTGAACTACGAAGGCCGTTCAGCCTTGCGATTCTGTAACTCACTTTTCGAACTCACACAGCGGTTTTCGCATCGGCGGTCGCATAAACAATAAACTACAAGCTCCCACTTTATCAGAATGCCAAATCATAAAATGACTGCTTCACGACTGATTTGAGAGCGACCGCCGATGCGAAAACCACTGTGAGAGTTCGAAAAGTGAGTTACAGAATCGCAAGGCAGGTAGCCTGACCCTTAAAGTGAGATTCAGAAACGAAAATTACGAACTAAAAAAAAACAATAGTTTTTGCTACACGGGAGTCGCTCGTTTCTGAATCTCACCTTAAAAGTCATTGGAAAAGAATAATAAAAACTGACATCATTTATATTATCGTTACAAGACCTTTTTAAATTACATAAGTGAACTTTACCGTGTCGAGAATGTGATATTGAATAAAATGACTAAATTTTACATGCTATTTTGACCCCACTTGATACATCAATAAAAGTTTGAAGATATTATTAGAAATAAATGTCGCCAAACGTCTAAATGACGAGAATTTTATTTACGCAAATATTATCATATAACTTGTTAGTATAGCATAATAATAATATATATTAATATACTGCCAACCGTGCTTGCTATGTAATACAGTATATTTTCTTAGTCAAATACAATTTAACGACTCATTGGTCTAGTGGTTAGTACCCCTGACTGCGAATCAATGGGTCCCGGGTTCGATCCCCGGCTGAGACGAACATCGATGTGATAAGTGATTTGGTGTTGTGCTTAGGTCTTGGGTGTTTAAATATATATTTATATGTCTATCTATCTATAATATGTATGTATATCCGTTGCCTAGTACCCATAACACAAGCTTCACCAGCTTAGCATGGGACTAGGTCAATTGGTGTGAATTGTCTTTAAAATAAAAAAAATAAAAAATTTGTAAATGACTAAAAAAATACACATTACATTGTTATTTGAGTTGGCGCCTGGTGGTTAGTACCGGTGACAACAGAGCTGGTGCTTTCCTCGCTCAACTAATAAGTATGGCAGTAGAGAGAGGAAATGCTGACAGCGTTACAGGTACAATGTCACAGAGACTAAACTTTTTAAATTGGTATTAATTCCCTTTTTATAAATTTGAATTATTTTTATTATTACTATGTAGGTTAATTTACAATTCTGTATATTTGATTATTATGATACTAATAAACATTCATTTATTGTAAATAGAAAATAATAATGTCAAACCAAGAAGATTGAAGATAAACATAAAAATAATCAAAAGAAAAGTTGTTTACTAGTCGGAATTTAATACTTTTTTTCCGAAGTCTTTTTTATTGTGGGGGCCCGGTTGCAGCCCTGTACAATAACGATCGATTTTATAATAATATTGGAAACTGAAAGTACCTAGGTTTACTAGTAAAAAGAGAATTTAAGGACTTGAAAGCAATATAAAACGACATCGTTACATCTATAGTCGTAATTAAACATTTTAAGAAATTATTTTCTTTTTACTTTTAATAAATTTTAACTGTAATGTTTTGAATAAGCGTGTGTTTTACGAACTTTACAATTTAAGAAGTTGCTTGTTAAGTAATATTTTCAAACGGAATAGTTTCTTTTACCAATTGTGTGACCATAAACAATACAATTTATCCTTTACATTTAATGTTAATCACACAGAATATATTCGCATCTCTAAACTCGTACGCGAACAATATATCGATATAGATATCCATGTCGGATATCTGAATATCAAATCGCAAATCCTTAAATACTGTATGCAGTTCGACAATGTGTTCTATGATAAGCTTCATAGTCAAGAGTCTAAGTGTGACTTCCGTACGTCATTTGAACTGGGGATAAAACCAATAATAATTCATTCCGTCACTTTGACAGATTAATGCATTTGACCTCAGCGTCTTGTCAAAAATCAAGGTCGCTTTGTAGGTTACGTATGCGAAACAGCCTCAAAGAAAAGTGTAAGCGATGAATGGTATGAGTAATTAATATATACGTATCAACGTTATTCTATTTTTATTGAGAAAATTTAAAGGTAGCTTAGAAGTTTCATTCGGCGCACTAATAAATGTGCATTTGAAATAAATTATCTACTCTTATTGTAGTTATGGTTCACTATTTCGGCTATAATGGCTTACACATAGTAGTCGAGGGCTTTTTTGTAGGACTATTTAGGCAGCGCCCACACACACAATATCTTTATAATTTGTAGCATATGTGTCGTTCTGATGTATAAGCCATATTATTGTAAACTTTCATTAAAATCCATTCAGTAGTTTAAACGTGAAAGAGTAACAAAAATCCATCCATACATACAAACTTTCGCGTTTATAATATTAGTAGGATGGTTGCCTCAAAGATATAGCTAGCCGTCTGATTGTAATAAAAAATATTATATTCATAGCAGGATTTAGCTAAATGGATATTTCGTGAAATGACAAATGGTATCTAGTGCCCTCTATTTGTCCTTTCAGAAGAACGTGTTTTGACCAAAATTCACCGATATATTAAGCATTCTGATAAAGGACCTAGGTGTAGGTATCCATACAGCAAGTATCATCTCACACTTTGAAATATATTTTCGTTTAGTTTTTAAAATGTTTGAATCGATGTTTTTTTCTCTCGTCTTTGTTGTTTATAAGTGCTTGTCACATTAAATATTGTATTTTATTTTTCTTACCAGTCTGCCGGGACTTAGCAAAAAAAGTTGTATTTGTATATTATTCGCTTTCGAATGCTATAACAGATTTTAGATATAGGTACGTTTAAGCATTAACTAAAATAAACAATTAAAGCCACTTGTGTATGAAGATCCGACTATAGCAATTCGTTCGTTAAATATACGTAACATTGGCAGGGGTTGGGGGATGCGCTTTTGCGCTTAGGACTTTGGTTTACATACGCAAAATGAATCCTGGTTTTATTAAAAATAATAATGACGTTATTATTATTATCCCATATACAGAAATTGACAATTAATATTTTCCCTCATTGGGGAGCGTTCAAGTATTACGTAACGCAATTTGGGAGTCTGTACAGAAAAACGTTATGGTGCGTTACATGGGGGGAGGGAGCTTCTAAAATCTTTAAAAATTGCATTACGTAATACTTGAACGCTCCCTTGTACATTGTCACTGCTATATCAACTGCGATGTGGGGAAGTTCCGATAAGATGAATACGTATTGCGTGACGATTTCCGCGTATACCTTCAATGACACCGCCTGAACCGTATCGGGAAACAGTTCCTCGTTGGGATATGTTTAAGCCTCTTCCTTTTGACATGTTATCTGTACTTGATAATAATTTCTACAAAACACAACAAACAATGTACTAATAATTTGCTTGTTTAGGTTGTCTAATCCAATACGTTAATTCTTAATGATACTAAGTTGTATCAATATTTTCCTTTGCATGCGTACTAAGGTAAAATACTTTATAATGCAAATACATTGAATATAGCAACGTCAACCTAGTTTAAATAGACCATATTTATAATTGCAAAATAACATAATAATATGCTTACGTATGTAATCTGTAAAGGGCACTTGTATAGGCGCGGCTTTGTAATATCACTATATGTGTTCTACCATGTATATTGCCACCATTACCCACAGATCTAAGCAGGGAATCAGTGGTGGATTTACATATTTTCAAGGTACAGGCTGTGAAGTTTTTGCCGCCTTATTCCTAGATTATTTTTACAATCAATAAATTTCGTTGGATTATTTTTACAATGCATCAATTTCGTTGAATTATTTTTACAATTCAACAATTTCGTTGGATTATTTTTACAATCCAAAAATTTCGACAACAAACAACAAATTTTGAATCTGATTTTTGAGCACAAAATTATAGACAAGTCATACAGTTTGCAGCCTCAGACCATTGGTAGGACTGACATGTATGGGTTGATAGGGGAAGAGGAAAATACATTTTCTGCAATTTAGCTCTTTTCACACACACAAAGTGTGAGGTGAGGGCGAAGAAGTCGATTTCTGGATGGGGCGGCTGCTTTACTATAGAATATTGAAGTTAGCTACACCAAATGTACAATGACAAGTCAAGAGGAGAAAGTCATCGGCCAATTTTGTTGCAGACAGATCTGTAAAACCTCAGAAAGCCAAAAGTCAAGCAGAAATCTTCTTTGATTTGTAAAAAAAATTCAGTTACCAAATTTGCCGCCCCAAAAATCAACCGCCTACTCTAGCCTACTCAGCCTGCTGGTAAATCCGCCACTGCAGGGAATTAAGCAGCGTGAGAATGGAAATAGTGCTCATACTGATACCATTGGCATTGTTGCGAGACGGTAACACAGTAAACAGTAAACAAACTGGCTATGATATTGTAGCAAGAAATTTTTAGGGCAATATTTCCGGCAGCAGTAACGGTTGAGTGTAAATGTATTATTAGGGTGAGATTCAAAGTCAAGACTTGTTCTGTATTGGATTTCGACTTAGGTTAGTCGGGTAGATAATGTTTTTTTAGAACAACGTCAGTGTTTTGTTACTGTGAACTGTTTGTTTCGTGATCCGTTCCTAGAATTAATTGAACGATGTAGCCATCTTTAAAAGTCACTGGTCAGACACAGATATTAATTAAACAATGAACAAAATCGCGATTTAACATACATATAAATTCACTTTCAAAAACCTGCATACTCAATTTATTAACTGTAGTTATATTTTTAATATAGTTTATTCTTAAAAGGCCGGCAGCGCGCTTGCGAGCTTTCTGGTATTGTGAGTGTCCATGGGCGTTTCACTTAATCAGTGAGCCTCCTGTACGTTTGCCTCCTGTAACAAAAAAAAAACTAATACGATTGGCGCACTGTATGTGTGTGTGAAAGCTTATTCAACTCAATGCAAAATGCTAAGCTGTATTTTGAGTTGGATTATACATTAAGTAATTTCATAAAGATTTGTAAAAGTTAATCTTGATAATCATTGCTCAGTAATCACTGCTAAAGTGGTTTATTGGACAGATACAGTCATAATAATATCAAGTACATATACGAGTATATTATGTATCTAGAGCACAGTTTCAATCAAGGTGGTTCTGCCTTTAAAACAAGGTGATAAACAAAATAAATTGATAACAGAAGGTTTGAGTTAATTAAAAACAATTTATCGTCATTTGGCGCGATCAAGTTTCGTAATAGTTTATCTAATCTCATATCATATATTGTCGAAGGGCCAAGTGCACCTTAGATTTTTGTTGTTCGTCTGCGCAGGATTAGTATTTCGAGCTTATATTAGCGTGGCGTAGAAAAAACTACTAAAGATATTTACTATTTAAGATAAACATTTTCATCATATATTACATAATTGTAACTCTAGCGGTTTTGGCAGCGCACGATTTGGCAAAGCTCGCAGATTGTTGGTTTTTTTTCTACTTACTTGATATTTAGACAATTCACACAATATCTTTATAAATTGTAGCCTATGTGTTATTATGTATAAGCTATATTATTGTAAAGTTTGATTACAGTACTTTTAACGTGAAAGAATAACAAACATCCATCCATACCTACATACTTTCGCTTTTATAATATTAGTACGATTAAACAAAATAATGTTAGATTGCTCAATGGAATTCATAAAATAAAATAAATTGTTTATTTCCAAAGAAAGTGGTATATTTAGATCGATTATTAAAAATACGCCATATAAAAGTAGGCATGCAAATGTCATATTTTAATCATATTCTTTAAGTCGTTCCACTCTCTTCTCTTCTTCTTCTTCTTCTGACCGGTTGCGGAATGGACCTGCTCTCGTTAGAGTGATTTCCTAAATGAATCATAATAGAGATTTACAGAATATTCGGTAACTTCTACGAAATTTTTGTTTCAATTATGTTTCCTAGTAAGCATGAATCAAAAAACACCTCGGATTCTATTACCCAAAATTAATACTTGTTGTGTGAATTGAGTTAACCAGTTGTAAGGTCAATTTTAACTGCACATTATATAACATGTCGAAAGTCCTTAAAAATATGCTCCGGTGTGGCCAGCTGTTGCCCAACTGACAGGCATTTTAAAATTTTGTACAATGGTATCACCGGCTTGTCGAACCTGCTTTGTGACCTAAATAGAGCGAAGGTAACATAACGTTGTCTTAATTTGGTGTATGACTTATTTGAACAATGAAATCATAAAAAGTATTATTTTCGGCTCCATTTTTAACTTCAAATACTATTCACATACTAGCTTATTACTATCTGTAGAGGTAACAAAAAAAACTCTCATATTACGCTGATTTATTTATTAAGATTGGTTCGTTGACTCTTTAGTCATTGGGTAACCAATAATCTACATAATAAAACAGTGGTGCTACAACCTTCTTGACCTCATATTTATGTATCTGTTTCGAGATCTTTTTTTTCTTAATAGGTTATCAGCCCGTGCCTGACACATGCGTCACGGTGTGATCCTTTACCGTACGTTTTATATGCATATTGCACTAATTAGAAATTAGGTATTGAACATTTAGAGACTACTACCAAATAAATTAAATTGCTGAAGAAAAGGTTCCTAATCCATATCTAATTAATAAAAATACCCTAATAAATTATTGGCAATAAAACCGGCAACGCACTTGCGAGACCTCTGGCAATGTGAGTGTCCATGGGCGGTATCACTTAACATCAGCTGAGCCTACTGCCCGTTGGCACCCTGTGACATAAAAAAATCAACTCCCAGACGTGATTGATGTAGTGAGAACTGAAATTCTGTACCTGTGGCTACCTAGTTTCAGTTTTTGTGTGCTCAAGTTTGGGCAAGTTGCACTAAGAAAAAAAATAAAACGATCACCAGCGAGATATAGTCATAAAAACAATAAATTCTTATTGCATTCGACATGACCTTTGTTTGATTCTTAGTATAACTATAACTTTGTATTGGAAGCCACTTAAAAAATATCAATTAAGCTGAAGAAATGAGCTGACATTACGTAACACGATACTTTACATCTCATACAGTAAGTACTTAATAAAGATATTAAAAAAAACTGATAAAAAATCAATAATAAGACCCTATCGTTTAATATCCCATTAAAACAATAATTAGTAAAACAAGATATATTAAAACCCAATCGATTGCCTTGATGCCTTAAATTGCTTCCTTTTATAAAGATTGTTTATCGCTGACATTTTTATCATTTAATTTCCTAATAGACCATGTAATAAAATGTCATGTATTTAATCAATGTTGCCCTATATCCATTGATATATAATACTCGCACGTGCGCTGTCACATAACGCATGTCAGTAAATCAGGTTGAAACTTAAAAGCCTTGTGCAATACTGAATTAGCGTGGAATATTGCACAAAAACGACTGACACACACAGATTAAGTTAATAAAATAAACATTATATTTATTAAGACTATTTTTTCTAATATCGACTACTCTTTCATAAATTTCTGAAAAGAACAAATGCTTAGATACATAAAGATATTTTTAGCAATTAGTTTAAAAGAAATCACTTGACAGAATCGTTAATTTTATAAATGCTTGATGTGTTGCTTGAACTACGAATCGTTATCGGTAAATATAAAAACCTTTATTTGTTCTTATTATCTGATAGTTATTCATTGTTTCATAGTATTAACAAAAACAAAGTGAATGTTATTGATCGCGATTTATGCTGTATAAAATTGTCTATCGGAAATATTTTAATATTTTAATCAACGCTAGTCTATTTTGTGTGGTCGAAGTCCTCGGAACAAAGTAAATATTTAAGTCAACGATTTTATGAAATGAACGATAAATAACATGTGATAGACTAGGCAATTTTAGTTAATTAGACCTGGCAGAAAAGTGTTTTACGAGGTGTGTATTGCAATATATTGCCACTAAAGCGAAACATACAAAGCTACTCGTGTGTCAAAGAAGGAAGGGAAGAAAATAATTGATAAAATAAAAACATAATAAAGAAAAACAACTAAGGTAGCAAATGTTGCAATAAAAATAATTAAACTTAAGTGGAAATGGGCGGGGCACATGGCAAGAGGAACAGAAAAGTGTAGCAAAAAAGTAATATACTGGTGCGCAAGGTACGCAATAAACGCAAAAAGAGGAAGACAATTTAGAAGGTGGATAGACCCAATTAAGGAAACCGCTGGTGGTACATAGGAGAGTGGTACAGTGCAGACAGGAATGGTGGGATTTGGAGGAGGCCTTTGCCAAAAACGACACAGATACCTTAACAGAATTAGATGATAGAAATATAAATGTGTTTAAGTGTAAAAGTATCTGAAATAAAAGACTATATTTAGATATTTGTATGATTAATAATGTGCATAATAATGAATTCTCACGCTGTATTCTATGAATCACTTAATTGCATATTAAATTGATTGTTCTAGTAAATTATCTACATACCTTACAATAAGGTACTTATTAAATATTGAGAACGTTGATTAGTAATGAGAACAATCAAATATACAGTATTTAAAATTTTCTTAACCTACAAAAATTTTAAAAATAATAAAAAGAAAATTAAAACAAATTAAAAAAAAAGCGGCGGTGTACTGTAACACTGTGTAGTGTTTCAATCACTTTATATATTGAATGCAAACAAACAAAACTTGTCTTCTAATTTAAAAAAAAAACATAGTAATGACCATGCGGCATGCCCCGTTGTGGGCCCATGGTTTTACTAAAACTATGAGTCATACATAAGTAGGCCATTTGATCCAATTGCCATATAAAGCTGTTATGTAATGTTTTATATTTAACACAAATATATTCAGAAAATATAAATTTGTAGGTTAATAGATGTCTAGATTTAAATTATTACTTCATTTTAAATATTAGGAAATGTTTTGCATTGCGTTAAAATTTTTATCGGTTTAACTGATTAGACCGAGAGTTTTGATTGATAGTGGAAGAAGTTTCTTTCTTTTATAGAACAGCGGGCAAACGGGCAGGAGGCTCATCTGATGTTAAGTGATACCGCCGCCCATGGACACCCTCAATGCCAGAGGGCTCGCGAATGCGTTGCCGGCCTTTTAAGAATTGGTACGCTCTTTTCTTGAAGGACCCTTAGTCGAATTGGTTCGGAAATACTTAATATAGTATGTTTGTATGAAAATAACATATTATTAACGTAATAAGAATTTTATTCTCTTTTCATTGAAGTACGATGTCGTATCTACCCAAAAAAATGTATGACATGGAATAGGCAGTGTGTGACTTGTGTCATACATATATTTTTTATTTCCTTTAATATATTACTTATGTTCTAATATAACTGATGTGTATGTGTGTTAAATTTGTGATGTCATATTTAATTGTATTTTTTAGGCATACACATTGTTTTTGAACGTAAATAAATAAATACTGTGACATGTGAGAAATATTTGTGCATACATACAGTCTCATTATAAAGAGAACTTATTTATTATCATCACCATCAAAGAGTTACTTTATGCAGTCATCTTGATGAAGAACCGTCTTATATAAAGAGCACGGCATGCAAGGCATGCACACAGCCCTGCGATTCTGTAACTCACTTCACGAACTCACACAGCGGTTTTCGCATCGGCGGTCGCTCTCAAATCAGTCGTGAAGCAGTCATTTTATGATTTGGCATTCTGAAAAGATGGGAGCTTGTAGTTTATTGTTTATCAGAATGCCAAATCATAAAATGACTGCTTCACGACTGATTTGAGAGCGACCGCCGATGCGAAAACCGCTGTGTGAGTTCGTGAAGTGAGTTACAGAATCGCAGGGCTGTAAACAAAATACATGTGTGTGTACTTATGTACGCGTTAAAAGTTATACTTCTTTGGCATAACAAGATAAAGATCTTTTTAAAAAAAATATCTTTCGCCTCTACGTTTGTAGAAAAAACGACACTAACTATAGAAAAACGTTTTATTATAACGCATTATCTAGTTAAAAAAACTTAATCTAAATATCACAAAAAAATATATCTACATAATTAAATAAATTCACATTTTTATTTTAAAATGTTGACTAACGGTGTCGAAAATGGTGTCGGTTTTTTGTTACGGTGTGCGCGCGCATCGTAAAAATTTACTCTCATCATTTATCCCTAATGCACCAAAAGAAGTATAACTCCAAAAATGTAGAATACAGACTTAAACAAATGCTTCAATCGTATTTAAAGATCAAAAGATTTAATTTAGTTTCAACGAATATAAATTGATTAGCGATCTGGTTGACCACGAGTGTTTACTTCGACCTTTTTTTAGTAATTTATTAGATTGTGCAACACAACCTTAATTGACTTATAGAAACTGAATAAAGATACGGGATTTCCGTTGCTAAATTATATGTTTTGTCTAATCTAGATTTATGACGAAAATGGTTTTAATATTAAAGCGTTTGTCGATTCACTGTTTTATTCATTACTAGCGACCCGCCCCGGCTTCGCACGGATGCAATGCTGATACTAAATTCAAAGTACTATAGAGTATAGGGAGAACCGCGGCATCCGACGCGCTGCGTCCCGCAATTATTAAATTTGTAATATCATCGAAAATATTCATTTAAATCATATGCTGTAAAGGGCCATATAAATCTATATTAAATCAACAATTTATTTAAGGTATTTAATTGGATAAGGATTTATGCTGTATTGGTTAAAATCGTTTCGAAAATTAGCCATTATTTGTCGTAAAAAGTAAATGACAAAAAAAAGTGACTATGGGTTATCCATAAGAGATAGACATATACCATCACGGACTTTTCTGTAGACCTTTTCAATGTGTACAATACTTAGTACATTATTTTGATAAAACTCGTAGGGTTCAGCCTGCGTTTGCAATGTAAGCGGAAAAAATGTAATTACTTACGACATCACATTAGAAATCTCAAAAATAACAGTACTTCTCCACTATTTAATGGATATTATTATACATGTAAACCTTCCTCTTGAATCATTCTATCTATTAAAAAAAACCGCATCAAAATCCGTTGCGTAGTTTCAAAGATTTAAGCATACAAAGGGACATAGGGACAGAGAAAGCGACTTTGTTTTATACTATGTAGTGATATGGCAAGTAATAATAAATAATAATAAAGCCCGTTTTATTTCCAATCATTACAAAAATAAAATACAGCTTAGATTTTGTATAAATCTTATATGACTAGCTCACTAGATCGGAACCCCTTCACGGTTAAGGGCCTCCTCCAGCTTTTTCCAACTGACTCTGTCTATGGCTCTCTTTCTCAATTTGCTTCTTGCTACCGCTATTTCTTCTATCCACCTTTTTCCTTTCCATACAGTTATCTTTAACGTCTACCTTTTATCTTGCTATATGCCTCGCCCATTGCCACTTCTGTTTTAGGACAATGTAAGGCATCTATCACTTTTGTTTTTCGTCTTATTTTTTCGCTTTTAATGTTATGTATTTTTCTTATTTTTAGTACGCTTCTTTCCAATGCTTTCTGGAATGCTACGAGTTTCGTTTTATTTCTGCGTTGTAAGCCTAACCGACCTCAGTGCTAATCGCTGTGAAAAAGTGCATAGTTGAAAAAAAGCACTCTAAAGGGCTGTCTTTCCTGACGGCGCAGGTTAAAGTCAGTGTTTTGATCTAAATGCTCTCATTAATTTAGTACCTAGAGTCACGATGGACGTTTCTAGGGCAAAGAATGTGTGGATTGGTACTTGTGTCTTTAGTTATTTTGGAAAAAAATATAAAAAAGACCTCTCAGGACTCAGAATAAAAGACTTGACTATAAAGTTAATGATAAAGAATTCAACGTTTTAGGGAGGCATAAAAGTCATACCTGAATGAAAGATATATTTAGAAATGTTATTTAAAAATCTAAAAATTTATCCATAATTTTACACAATTATTTTTTTATTTTTATTATATTAGTCTAGCGTCTTGTAGCTTCGTATGGCTAAACTTTTTTTATAATTTAAAAATAAAGTGTCGTAATTTTTTTAAAATATGTAGGTTGGTTATTAGTATTAATAAAACCTTTATTTACGTTAAAAATGTGAAAAATTGTAATGCAGACTGCATCTAACTATTAAATGAACGTAGTACTTTAACAAAAATTTTATCTCGACTATACAATTAAACAATGCATTGGGCGAGACAAGATGGCGTATTATTTAATTGCAAAAGTGTTCTATGGTCTCCGCAGCGACATAGATTGAATTGGTCTATTTGTTTGGACAATGGACTATTCTGTCATTAATCCGCTTTTTTATGGCTCTAATTATACGTATATTTTTTGCGGAGTATGCAGTTTGTGTGACTGGATCTCTTATATAAAATGTTGATCACTACGTCTTTCCATTTCTTGATTATTTATTTGAAAACTTCTTGAGCATCGTTGTGATATTGAAAGTCAATGAAACGAAAAAGCAACAGTATATATAATAAATAAGATTTAACGTGGGAGAAAATGAGACCGGAAGCATTTAAATTAGTGTGTATTTGATCATTTTCTGATTTAAAAAAAATATAGATGTGTAAACAAATTAAATTAGAGATTAATGTTATTCAATTATAAAATGAGATGAAATTTATTAATATTATTTACATATCACTGTTTTTACAGTCGCTTTTTTGTTTTATCCACTTTCAAACTTTAATTATTATATGTTTTATCAAAATTCAAGATTGATATTAAACTTAAAAATTAAAATTTCTAAAAAAAAAGTCTAATACTAAGTACATTTAGAAAGTAAAAAGTCTAATTTACATATTATTAGTTATAAAAGTTTGTTAATCATTGTAGTTTTTATCAAAATAATTAATATTTAACTTTAAAATTACATTCGGCTCATTATCTTGAAACCGAAATTTTGAAGGTATCACTTTTACCACGTATTAATTGCACACATGTTTTGGAACAGCAGCTCCTCAACATTATAAAATAAATGTAAAAAAAGGCAAAATTTTCTTACACTTACACAATGATAACTCAACATTTTTGAAGGCTTTTAATTAATACTTTTAAAATAAGTCATTTGAATTCATGAGGTGTGATTTTAATGTTGTGGATGATGAAATATGTCAATGTTATTTAAATATATTTTGGTTTAAAAGAGATTTTCTAAGAACTAAAAATATATTCAGAAGATTAGATAACAATACATTATAACCCTAGTTTTCTGAATTATAAAAATAATATTTAATGAACGTAAACCTTCTTCGATGTTTTTGAAAATTTAAAACAAATTTGATTGAATAAAAAGAAAGATGAAAAAAAAGAAGCATTGTTGGCCTAGTGGCTTCAGCGTGTAACTCCATCCCTGAGGTCGTAGGTTCGATCCTCGGGATGTGTCAGACACAGGAGGCTGATTACCGATTTGCCTATTAGATCGAGAACTGAAACAGATTCAGAAATCTGAGGCCCAGACCAAAGAGGTTGTCACACCACTGATTTATTGATTGTTTTTGATTAAACTATAACGGCATTATCTATTAATAAATCACGCTAATAACTGTATCAGAATGACGCAAAGAGCAGGTTCGAGGCTCGGTGAGGACACGGCCTTGTGCTTTGCGAAACTGTCCTCGATATTTAATAGTTAAGCTCGGCTTATCGGTTGCTTGAAGCGGGTTGGACAGGTTAACGATGTTACGTTACGAGAAACTTTGTTGACATTCTTTAACATATCAATGAATTAAGAAGAAACATGTGATTGGCCCAAACCAGAACGAACCAAACCGGTATGTTTTGCTAGAGACAATTATATAATTAGACGAACGAATTTATTCTTTTGTTATTTGTAACATTTTTGAAGTTATACTTCTTTTATCGCCTTAGGGAAAAATGATGAGAGTAAATTTTTATGATGCGCGCGCAGCACAAAAAACCGACACCCTGAAGTTAGTTTTAGTCAACATTTTAGTTTTTTGTTAGTGTCGTTTTTTCTACAAACGTAGAATAAATTTTTTGAAAAGATTTTTATCTTGTTACGCCAAAGAAGTATAACTTCTAACGCGTGTACATAGTACAAGTACACACACGTTTTTTGAAGAGAGAAAAAATTTTTGAAGGGAAAAGGAAATTTCTTTGATTGAATAAAGCCAAGAGCCTACATATATTGATCTAAACAAAATATTAATTACTACATTTTAACGGTATTACTTTTTTATGTCTTATCTTGTGTACTTTTTTAATGTTTAGAATGCTCCTTGCCATACCTCGTTGACATGTATCTATATTGTTTTTGTTTTATTTGTAAATTTCCACGTTTGGCATGCATATGTCAGAGACATGGAATAAGGCATGCGTCCATAACTCTCTTCTTAAGTATTATAAGCGTAACTAACATATAGGATAATTAGTGTATTACTAAATAATTGAAGGCTAAAAAAATATAACGGTATTTCTTATCGCATTCACTAAACCTTTAATTACCTTAGTGTATTTTGAACATGTTTTCTATCTGATAGATAAAATATTCTCTTCTTTTTTTCCAGGACCTAAAGGACATCTTAGTATCCAAATACATCCAAGGTCTAGAGCTTTACAATGCTCACCAATCCTTCAACAGGACCAAGACTACGGAGACTGTGGAATACGCCCGTAGCGCGATATCTGCTGCAAACAAGGGCCCACTTATTCTGGCTTTGCCTGCTCACCCGGAACTACTCGCCAAGTACTATGACCTGCGGGCTCTGGTGAAGAAAGCTGATTTGATGATGGTGCACACACATGCATTGGGATTGGTTAAGAAGATGACGTATCACCCAAGTCGGCTGAGTGGCATGTGGGACATGATGAATACTGTAAGTGATTAGTAGCCATAAACCATCGATTCCCGGCGAAAAATATTTCCTGTTTTGGAAGAAAAGCACTGATCTGTCTTCTCTTACTGGACCGTTAATTATTCTATTTAATTTAAAGTTTTTTTTGAAGTTATACTTCTTTAGGCGCGTTATGGAAAATTTATGAGAGTGAAATGTTACGATGTGCGCGCACCTGTGACACAAAATTGGGAGTGTGATTATAGCGTGCGCGAGCGAGATAGGAATAAGACAATCTACAAGTAAAAAGAAATAGAATATGCGTGAAGTTCGTATGCCAAGAATTTAGAATGACCATAATGACATTTGTAGTACCTTTTAAACAAATAAGGAGTTTTAGTTATTTTTTCAAAGAAATTTAGCAATGCTTTTTCATAAAGACCTATTGTTACTTATTAAAAGGTTATGAAACATACCTAGTTATTAAAGTGAATTAATAATATAATAAAATAATAATTATTATTAATATTAATTAATAATTGAATAATATACTAAATATTAAATATTGTTAAATTATTAACGCTAAATATTTACTATTAATTATTTGATATTTAAAAAAAAAGAAAGCCAAAGAAGTATAACTTCTTACACGCACCATTTTTTTTTTTAATTTGAAACAATTTTAATGTTTAAAATAATTGTTGCCAGTTTAAAGTTAATTATATTTTGGCATGACGCATTTATCCTTAAAGAAGATTTAAACACTTTAACAGATTGTAATTTGATATTATGTTAATGATCTGCAGTTTAAAATTCCGTGCAAATGTGAATTCTAAGTTTCACCATATTTAGATGTTTCCTTGACTTTTATTTTATCTATTATTTGGTCATTTTATAGCAAAGCATCTTTTTATTATAATCCTGTTTCTTATAAAACAGCTGAAGAATTCAAAAAGAAAAAAATATCATTTATGAATAGACATAACAAGAAAATAAGTAGCAGTTCTGGTTCTGATGAATAAATTAACTTTGTCCACAAAAATAAAATAAACAAATCAGTGGCGATATGACCTTTTTAGGTCTGGGTCTCAGATTTCAATGAAATAGGCAAGTATCAGCCTCCTGTGCCTGACACAGGCCGTCGATATTTTGGGACTAAGGCAAGCCGGTTTTCTCACGATGTTTTCCTTCACCGTTCGAGCTAATGTTAAATGCGCACATAGAGAGGAAGTCCATTGGTGCACTGCCGGGGATCGAACCTACGACCTCAGGGATGATAGGTTACAGAGTTATGTAGGTAAATAGCGTAATTTCCGTTTATAATCATATGGAACACCTATTTAGGTGCGTTGATTGATAAATTTTTGATTAGTAGCATTACCTTCATAATTTCTGTAGAAATATGACGAGAAATATATTCATAAATATTATGCAATATTAATTTTGCGTAAATGTCTTTGAAAGTATATCATAACTTACGCTCGCAGAATACGCTTGACATGAAGGCAAACTTCATTTAAGAAAAATTCATGCCACATTTCAAACCTTATGACCCAGATAATAAGGTTGAATAATCGTTTATGTGGTCTTGGGATTACGTTTTAGGATAACTAGGCCACACAACAGGTGCATCTGCTTAATGCTATTTTAGACGTGCTTAAAGACATCTTCAAGTATTTATAATGCAATCACCACCATTAAAAAACAGAAAAGAGCGTACCAATTCTTAAAACAATGTACTCGTGAGCCCTCTGGTATTGAGTGTCCATGGGTATTAACATCAGGTGAGCCTCCTGCCCGTTTGCCCCCTGTTAAAAACACCTTCCACTCGTGATTCATGTGCTCTTTTTGACGTGACAACGAAGACGTTGTCACGTCAAAAAGAGCATCTCGAATTATAAGAATAATTCGATGGAGCTGGCTGCACGCACGAAAAAACATGACTCATGCGGCGTTACCTCGCTCTGAGGTGTTACCTCGCTTTGAGGCGTTACCTCGCTATGAGGCGTTCCATTTAAAATTGACATAATTGTATTTATGCGTACAAATAAATGTAACTTGATCAATTCAATAGTGATTTCCATTTACCTCCTTCTCTATATCCATACAAAATACCTATCAAACAAATACAATTTAATTTTTTTTTTATATGCAACCATCCCATCAATATTTTTTTATGACGTTGTCACGTCTTTCAAACCGACTTTACAGACAACCGTGTGTCTTTTTTATTATTGTCGCTTTCACTGTATATCTACATAAGTTTTAATTGCTTTGTACCATTAGTTTTTGTCTGAGTAATTTTATATCTTACTGCTGTACCCTGCCACGCTTCGCTGTGGCACATTGTGATTGAATGGTTGAGAAATGAGAAACAAAACAAAGAAAACATTTTATGTAGGTTTAATTTTGCAATATTTTTGAAAAAAAAATAGATAAAAACAATCCTTGATGCGGATTATATCATGCTAGAATTTCATCTCAATTGATGCAGAACTTTTTGAGATTTTGAAGCGTACACAAACCAGCATAACATTTTTATATATGTATGTAGTTTCGCACTTCTTGCGGTCACCTTATCTAATTCAATTTTTTCTCACTATGGTTGGCCTGGAAGAGATCGCTAGAAAGTGATAAGGCCGCCGGTTACCCTCTCTTTTAATTGTATTTCTGTATAACTGCAACGAAGGATAAATCAATCAGAGTCTATTAATGAATACATACTCAGAGTCTATTAATAAACGTTACATGAGCGATTAAAAGGTGTAAGTACCGTATACCCAATAAGAAGTTCGGGGTCATTTATCAAGCACTGTATTTGGTGCTCTGTATTGATATAGAATGCGTATTCTACGTCTGATAACACAGGTCTGCGAAATTTTCTTAAGTTAGTTTAAAAACTGTAATTATTTTTTAAAAATGTTCTAAAAGTAAAATAAAACAGAAGTCTATATGACTGATAGCTTTTTGATCAAAATATATGGAGCAATTGATAAAATAAATGAAAGTCTTTGTTTATTTTGATAATACATATATTAATGTGTAATTTAATAGAAGACTTAATAACGCCTTTTAGAATGTTTTTAGCAATGTAGTCGTAAACACACGTAAATCTAGTTTCTGAATAAGATTGTATCAGTGTTTATTATCTTTTTTTTATTATTTATTTTATCTTTTCTTTATTATTCAGGATTCAGTTGTCGATCTTGTGATCGGCCTGGGCGTGCCAGCATCAAAACTAGTAGTGAGTCTGCCTGCGACCGCACAGCAGTTTACTCTGCAGAACCAGACTCTAAGTACACCTGGAAGCCCAGCCGTAGATGAAGAACCAAAGGAGATCGACCAGGCGCAGTTATGTCGGCAACTTCAGCGTGGTCGCTGGACCCTGGAACGCGACCAGGATTTATCCGCACCTTATGCTTTCAAGTGCGTACTTTAAAAACATATAGTCTTTACAATAAAGCGAGTGGGTTGTCAAATTAAATGCGTTATATTTTTTTCATACCTACTATCGTGGTAGACGAGAGAAACGTCAAATAGTAGCCAATAGCCATGCTGATTTTTTTTTATTTAATAGTAGGCAAACGGGCACATCTGATGTTAAGTGATACCGCAGCCCACTGACACTCACGTTGCCAGAAGGCTCGCAAGTGCGTTGCTGGCCATTAAAATTAATTATATTTTTGTGGAATGATATTATTATTATTTTTTTTTCTATCTGATTGTCTTCCTTGTAACATGTACATCACTCACTCACTACAAGGAGGAATTAGATACTTATGAAAATTTGTTATAAAAACGATATACATGTGTAACATGAGAATTTAAGAAGGCGCAGCACCAACCAGATCCATGCAACTTCCTCACAATGGAGTAGCCCTCAATATTTTCACACAAGTCACGAGGGGACTCTTTGTATTGAAGAAGTCGCATTGGTCCGCCTAGCATCCGCGAATATACACTGTAAATACATAATTATGTAGGAATAAAGAAAGTAATAATAATAGCAAATAATTAACCCAGCAATGTTTCTAAAATAACTCGGCGAAAGGTCTCTAGCTGAAAATTCCCACCGAGACATTTTTCATCACAGTTTTATTGTATACTCGACACGATCTGTTAACAACAATTACTACAATACTTTGCAATAGATTAAAAAATTAAATTAATATTGTATTGCATGGTCTGGACCGAGCATAAAGTGCTTTTTTATCCGATAAAAGTGTTTTTTTTATTACACGGTGAAGATCTGGCAAAATTAGACATTATTCACACCTAGATATGATTTCATTAACTTATTGGAGCAATAATTAAAAAACGTAATTTCCGTAATCTCAATTTTATTAAAGAAATATCTGCACCAACTAATACCGGTTTACAAACTTTTTGCATCGCATTAGGGCTAAGACCGCCAAAATATAATATATTCAAACTAATAAGACATATTTAGGTGAACGCAATCTAACGATTTGTCGAACTTATTTTTAACTTATTTATATGTTTTCCTCATACCATTTACATAACTGTATTTAGCAAGTTTAAAGGAAAACTTAAGAAAATGTAGTAGAATGCGAGTTCTGTGAACTAAAAGACCAGTTTCCACACACCTAAAAGGTCTTGCATAATTACGATAAAGATGCTTCGACATTGAACTCAAAAGCCTAAATACTGTTTATCTCTTGAGAGTGCTTATAAAGTAATATGCCCAAAGGAATGTTTAGACATAAAGAAACGAGTATTTAATATGTATGTACGAGTAGTGAATATCTTCAATTTATCATTGTCTATATGTCACAGACTTTAACATCAAATTAGTTCAAAACCTTTAATACCTGTGGTCTAATTTCTATATATATATATTTGCGAATACTATCAAGTAGCCAATTTGTAGATCTAGGCATCGCTATTAGTCCGACATATATATGATTTTAATTGCGCACCACAACTTTGTGTGAACTTGATAACTAAAAAAACTACATACATTTTTACAGTTTTCGGTACAATTTCTCATACATGTATAATGTTATATATTTTCGTTAATTGTGAACAATCAAAAATCTTGCCAACCAATTATATGTATTTAATTTAATTATTAAAAGATACACTTACACCTATAATTTTGACGTAAGCAATTATTGCTTATTACTTTGTGGCGTCTATGGAACAAAGTAGCGAGATGAGAAATTAGAACCTACGTACTGCAAATTACGTAGAAGAATTTTGCATTATAAAAGTAGCAGGCGGTATTAATTGCTTTATAAAAATATAATTATAATTCGTATTTCTCAAGTGAGCCTTTTTTGGTTAAGATATTATAAAGCGGGCATTTTATATGAAACTGAAATCAAAATCACCCAATTCTTTGTTGAACACTAGTTAAAAGAAAGTTTCAAGGTTAGAATTAGTTTATAAGAAGTATACCAACTCATCAAAGGGAATTTTCGAAGTGACTTAAAAATATTGTCGTTACACTTTTATTTATTGCGTCGTAATTTGATTAATTACCTCTTTAAATTTTGTTTTATTTGACGGCTTTTTTGAAAGGTTTCCCGCGTAAACGCTTACGTGTCATTCTACTATTGTCAAAGTTAGTGGTTGATCAGAGAAACGTCAAATGTTTATTTATGGTATAACTTTAACACTATGGAGTATTATAACACACTCACTGTAATGGTTTTAACACATAAAAAAATCGAGAAACTCAATACGAAAAAAAATCCCTCTTTCTGCCAATTTGTACTAGATCTATTCCTTATTATTTTGTAAAGTTTCCTATTATATTTATGTGGCTTCAAATTTATAGGAATGAAACATGGATATCCTTTGAAGACTCTTCGTCTGTGGATGTTAAGGGCAAATACGCACGTGTTAGAGGTCTGGCGGGATTGGCATTGTACCAAGCAGATAGGGACGTGGACACACCTTGCGGATCCTCCCTCAGGAGCATCCTGCAGAAGGTTCTTAACCAACAGAGTCGTGCACCTAGAGCTGCAGTTTTAAGGTGAGCATTTTTTTTATAGAACACAGGGCAAACGGGCTGGACGCTCACTCGATGGTTAGTGATACCGCCTCTGGGCTGTTCGTTAAAAGCAAAAGTTACTAATAGTTAACGTATCAACAAATAATCAAATTTCATTTATGCTGATATTTAACTAATAGTAAGGATTTTTAACCAATAGTTGAGTTAACTACGGATCAAAAAACCGGCCCTTAATGGTAATTAAGTAAACTGTTATGAGAACAATCAAAGAGGAAATCCGGAGACTGGCAGCTAAATACAAAGAGCGGTTAAGCTGTCACCCGAATAAACTTGCTCGCCAACTCACCATTAGACAGTATGTGAGTCGACTAAAACGTCACCATGTTCTAGAGCTAGAAGACCGGCAGTAGCTCTAGACAGAAGATGAGTAGATGCTTCCAAATTTTTAAAACCATATTTTGTTTTGTGTTTAATCTATAATAAAATATACCTTAAATCCTAGATCTCTAGAAAACGAAATTTTGTCTGTGGGCGGTGCGCGAGGTTTAGAAGCTCTTCAAGTGTCTCCCTACCGTATTACCCAAGTCGTTGACGCTGACGGTGTAATACACAGCATCAGAGAGGTAAATATATTTTCTCTATTCGTATGGTAATTTATTTAGAACTAAGATCAATTAAGAAAATATTTAAAAGATAAAATAATTAACTTCCAAGGAATATCAGATAGAATCGCCGTACTCAATATTCAATTAACAGAATCTAAACAACCATGGTCCATTATTCAAGTACATGCACCCACAGAACAAGATAAAAAATTAACGAAAGACATTTTATAAAGACATGACAGAATTAATGCAAAAGAAGAACATAATTATCATGTTAGACTTTAACGCTAAGATCATAGAATTGTGGTCAAATTAAAAGATGGGAGGACGATCTACAAAGAGGATGGAGAAGGACTGCCAAGGATAGAGACGTAGAAACAATTGGGGTAGGCCTATGTCGACAGACAACCTGTCCAAAGTGGTTGCTAATAAATTATTATTTTCGCTATGTAAATTAGATTTAAGATACTACTGTTAAATAAGAGTAGCATGTAAGTTTAAAGGTCAGTGAATAAAGGGCTTTTATTATTATTATTAAGACCAATTAAAAAAATGTTATTGTCCAATGGGACATTGACACTTATGTAGTCTCTTAGGTTAAGATTCAGGGTCTGTCAGTAAAGTATGACTTCTGTATATCATAATCCAATTTGACATATGGAGGTTCACTTTCAATGTTACCCCTATAATCCTCGTATTCACACGAGAGAATTGGAATTATTACTACTAAGACGTGGGCAAACCTAGAACAATTCTTTTTACCATAAGCACTTTTTCTATATTAAAAAAGTATCCATGGCCACAAATACGCTACTAGCTTTCGTCTACGTTTTATAATAAGACCGAAAGACATCTAAGTTTACTACGATTCTATTCTGATTACTCTTATTACTTAATAAATTACATTTTAGCGTTTACTTTAAATAAATACCTTTTTTTGTGAACTAAATGCGTTTGTTACTTCACAGGACACGCGTACAGAGTTCTCGTGCTCCCGCCAGGGTTACTTCGTTCACCCACGTTCCTGCGCACGATTCTATCGTTGTGTGAAATTCGACCAGTACTCTCCAGACTACACAGTTAGTATTTAACAGATTATAAATAAATCTATCATATATATTTTCATTAGACCGCAAGTATTTCGATCGTAGGTATAATGACCACTTTGTGATGTGGTCAATTTTTATTATGTAATAGGTGTGAACGGACAGGAGGCTCACCTGATGTAAGTGATACCGCCGCCCATGGACACTCACATTACCATCAGGCTCGCAAGTGCCTTGCCGGCTTTTCAAGACTATATTAAACTTTTATGTTTCCAGATTCCAGAATATCGGCCATTTTATTCGGGAGATATTTTAAATATATTTTAATAAAATTATGTCTGTAGGTATTCGAGTTTGATTGTCCAGCTGGTCTAGCGTTCGATGCACGATATGAAGTGTGTGTATGGCCAGGGTCACTCCCTAATGCCGCTGCCTGCCCCGGCTCTGCTGAGATCGCTCCCGTGCCATCTGAGCGATTCCAGTGTCCCGCACAGGAAGGTAAACATATCAAACTTTCAGACAGCAGCTAAAAGCTAGGTGAAACGGTCTCACTAGATTCTTTTGGGAATTATTTATTTAGGAATATAATATCGTCTTGACGAGGTCGATTTTTAATAGTCTGTACCTAAATCAGGCTTAGGTGGAGTAATTAAGTATGAAATTCTAAATTAATAAGCCGGAAATAGTTTTCTTTATAGGAATGTTGGTCAGTCTCTGGTGCTCAGAATATCCTTTAAATATGGCCAAATTGCTGTTACATTAACGCCAATCGAATCCGCCATACAATATGAAGCCTCATGATAAAAATTATTTTCAGGTTTCTACGTTGATCCCGAGAATTGTAGATGGTTCTTTGCCTGTCTGGATCACGGAAAGTCACCGCTAACAGCATACGAGTTCCGCTGTCCATTTGGTCTTGGATTTGATCCTGCGCGTATGCGTTGTGACTGGCCCTGGCTTGTACCTGCTTGTGGAAACATCGCTCGATACGAGGCGGAAGTTTTCGGTTTCTCCGCTGCTACACTTACAGGTAGGTTTTTCCATTTTACTTAGTGGACTTTTTTATATAGTACAGGGAGCAAACGGGCAGGAGGCCAAATTGAATTATAAGTAAGATGTAAAGAAAATAAACAATCATTTTCAGGTGCAACCGGATTCCAAGGTAGAACAGCGGAGTCAGTGAATATCGCAGCACATCACGGTCTCGAAGCTGGTGCCACGGTCGATAATCTCGTTGGAATACAAACAGGATTCCTCAACAACCAAGATGCTCTTGACGATAATTTCATATCTGCACAGGAACTGGATAACTTTAGTAATTATCAGGTGGATTACACCAACTTGGGTAGTCAGGGAGAACCTAGCGGTCTCTCCTACAAAGTAGTCGCCGCCGACTCTATAAACAAAGGCCTTGTTCAAGCAACTAATTATAACGACGAAGATAAGTACACAAGTGGCTCTATTATTTTAGATGACTACCGACTTCCAACAAACAAAGCGACCGGAAACAATTTCCAAACGACCAATGCCCGAATTCAAGCTGGTCAGAATGAAAAATATAAACAAAACTACGCTTACCCTACTTCTTACTCAAACAGTCAAGTCGCACCAAAACATAGGTCTGGAGCTTATAGGAAGGACAATCGTGGCGCTTATATGCACAATCCAATTGGCGATCGAGCGCATCCTTACAAACACATAGATATACCTGCATTACAATATAAACATATCGATTTCAATACTAAAGACACTTACGACTTTGATAGAGGAACTTACAGTGGTACACATGACACGGGAAGCTACAGTGGTACACATGACACGGGAAGCTACAGTGGTACACATGACACGGGTAGCTACAGTGGTACACATGACACGGGAAGCTACAGTGGTACACATGACACGGGAAGCTATGATTCTGGACCATATCGTGGTTCCTACGATACGGGGCCCTATAATCAAGACGTGTCAAAATCTACCGGTTACGACTATCCGAAACCAACGGTTCCATTCAACGAAGGTCTGTATAATATTCAGGGCAATGAATATACTGGGGCTGAAACAGGTCAATCATTAAGTACTTTCTATGGAAGTTATGGAAAAGGTGGTGTAGGTGGTGTAGGTAGTTATCTAACTGATAGCAAAATTTACCACGGCGCACCTCATACCCTAACGGCTGGAGCTATCAATGTTGATTTGGTCGGAAAGACTACATTAGTGGATGGATCTAACCGCGGTTATCAATACACTCAGGGAGTTGTTCATGATACGGAACAAATATCAAAGCCCGCTGTTTCAATAACACATGTTGGAACCAATAGTCAAAATCGTGATGGTTACACCTATGTCACTACCCCAACTTTATCTGGTATACCTACCATAGCTACTCCCTTTGCAGTGTCCACATCTCTACCATCAGTCACGTACAAAACAACATATGTACCACAACCTCCGAGGACGAGTGTTAAACAGTTATTCGGTTACACACAACCAGCTGTTACATACGTGCAACCTACTGTGGTCACAGTAACTGATCATAATCAAAGCCATAATACAGGGTACTCCACAGTTAATACAGGTACTACGAAGTTCGCTTCAACAGGTAACGATTATTCTAGACTTAAATTTGAGGAAGGAATTTCCTATTCTAATACACCCGTTCCTGTCACAGTAACTAAATTAAATCCACAAAGTTTTTCACACACCCAACAAGGTTTCGAAAATACTTATCCTACAGCTTTCCCTGTCACTAGACCACCTATTAAGAAAGTAGTTGCATATACAACAGGAGCACCGGCTGCATATGTACCATCTATAGCTCAGTCATACAGCCATCAAACTGTGCACAACTTAGACGGAGGAAATGTTTACATTCCAGCTGTGGAAAGTGGTGGGAAATACACTAATACCGTTTCTTATGAGACATCTACACCGCAACCAATACCAGTAGTACCTTTGGTGGAGACCAATCATTTTGGGAAACAAACTGTACATACAGTTAATGTCAACAAAATCAATAGTTATCCACAAGAAGAGATTGGATACGAAAGCCGCGTTGATTCTCAACCTCTCGATTACAGCCAACAATATGATACGCAAAGATTTGAACAATATTCCATACCAATTACCGGTAACAAATATAATACACAAGCATCGCAAGCATATGTTGCATCCACAACCGTGCGACCAATAGTAACAACAGCTAAATCTGTATTTGAAAATCCATTTTTAAAATATACTGTTAATGTCACCCCAGCTTCTTATCAAGATACCTACGTACCTCAGACTTATAATCAACAAACGATTCATAGAGGTTCTGGATACCGATACAAACCCACCGACGCACCCATTACATTGGCACAACCAGCTGTATCTACATATCAGTCACAAGATTATAGTAAACAAAATACACAAGGAAATAATTACCAAGAGACTGGATATGATTATTCTCGTCCATCAATAGGCTTAAAAGAAGTACTATCAACACCGACACCTGCGATTTTTGTGTCTACAGAACAACCTCAAGTTTACAGTCAACAAACTGTTTATACTGGCAGAACAAACAACGATGCCATCTATAAAGATCAATCCTTTGTGCCAACGACGCCCACTGTTCAGCCGTCTTTATATAAAGTAAACTATGAAACAGGTTATTCACGACCTTTAGTTACCGTTCAGGAATCTTCATCAACGACACCTATTGAAATAACAGAGCGTCCACTAACTTATAGCCAGACGAGTTCTACTTATGATAAGCAAGTACTCAATGAAAATTCACAAGCCAATTACCAAACTGGTTACGACTACTCTAAACCTTCAATAACTTTAAAAGAATCAGGGACAGTGTCAACATTAGCTCCAGTAGTTTTGTCAACTGAAAGTCCACATTCCTTTAGTCAACAAACATTTCATAGAGTAGAAAAACAAAGAGTAGAGTCGCCTTTACCTCGTGTTCAACTGACCTACCAGAACCCTGCTGTATCAGTGTACGAAAACCCAATATTGAAATACACCCAAAAAACAATTGCTACCGATGTTAGCCCCACTGGTTATACACAATATGTAAATGAAGAAATAAGACAACCAACCTACAACCATCAAACTTTGGGAACACAAAACTTCCAAACCTACACATATGATCAACCCGAAATTCAAAGAAATGTAGAAGTACCAAGAGTTCCAGCTTACTCAGACGCAAGCGTTGTATCACATCAAACATTCCACCAATCTCAAACATATGGTAAAACAGATCAAACTGGAAAGGATGCAATATTTGTGTCAACTACACCATCAACTCTTATCTATGAAGACCATTATTCTGAATATAATAATCCTAAACAACAGGTTACATATAATTCAGAGTATGTCCCATCGAGGTCCCGAGACTATTACACAGTTTCTACAGTTGCAACACCTGTTCGAGTAGGATCTCGCTATAAATCAAGATTAGATAAATACAATATTGAGTCTATCCATCAATCTACATACGAACAACCCAGTAAAGTAACGGTCGAGTTTCCTTCTGCTCCTGCATCTTATTCACAGTCCACACAGACAAGATATGATTCTCCTGAAATACAAGTAGCAAACACTGCAGAAGAATATTTACCTCCGGCGGGTTCACCGACTACGCCTGTGATTACCTCGACGTACAGACCTAGAATCTATTCAACTACTTCAACACGTGACTACTTGCCACCTATTACTGAATCGGTTTACAAAGCACCGGAGTACGTTCCACCATCATATTTACCTCCTACTCAGAAATCCGCATCCCGTGTTGTTACTTATGACACTTTCGGATACGATGCTGGTGCAGGGGCCAGTGCTAGAAATAGATATAATACGCAAGAAGATAATTCTATATCTACCGAAAAGTTCGTGATATCAACAGCTGCACCATTGCAACGAAAACAAAACGTAGTTGTTGAAACCGCAAAATCAAACGTATTAGGATTTGGCACAGTTGGTCCCGATGCCGGATTGATTTCTACTTATACACCTTCATACCCCACGTCTGAGACGTACTATGTAAATACGGCAGCTTCTTCTACCTCAAAACCGGATATAGTTGAAGTAACTTCGGCACCACGTCGATCACGACCAAAATATTTCAGACCTGCAGAACAATCTAGTACCCAGGCACCATTATATGTAGAAAGTACAACGTATGAAGCTCCAGAATACCTCCCACCATCCGATGAGTTTGAAATTAAGTATAACCCTTATCAAAATGTTAAGACCACGGAAACTGTGTCGTCTACTCCATTTTATACAAGAAAACAGAATATTGTCGTTAAAACAGCTAAATCTAATGTGTTGGGTTTTGGAAGTGACACTGGTCGAGTGACGTACAGTACATCAGGAGTCCCATCAAGCACAGTTTCAACTTATCCTGTAACATCAACTTATACACCTGTTAGACAGGAGCTTGTAGAAGTGACGTCTACTCAAGTGCCTATACGCAGATATAGGCCTAAAGTGGCAGTTGTCACAAAAATCAATGATTTTAATCCTCTCCTCGTGAGAAAGTTAGGCGCTGTTTGCAGTTGCCAATCACCTGTTTTAGTTCTTAAAGGTAGAAGACCAACAGCACAGACGCAAATTATCGATGATTATAGCAGTGAAGATATCTCAGACCGAGGTGATATTGATGAAGAAGTTTGGCAAGAGAAATCGAGACGCGTTACAAAGCCATCCATTAATACCGTAACCACTGGAGCGCCAACCGTTACTTCCACATATAATCCAATCATAGTCCCAGATGATTCATATTATCAAGACTATCAGGAAGCTAGCAATGATGATATAATTATTACACCTGCCGAAAGAGGACAATCTGAAAATTATGTATCAAGGAAACCAGTCACTTCAACAACGGAAAACGTGATTCGTATAAGACCTAGAGTGAAAGCTGTCACAGTCGCACCAACATACAAATCGGTTATATTGAACCAAGAAGTATCACCACAAGAATCCTTAGATACTGTTAAAGTAGACTCCCAATCATTTGACCGTTATGGACCAGGTGGTTGGAGAGGCCGAGATGAAACTTTACAAGGCTCGATAGATTGCCAAAGAGCAGGTCTCTTCAGACATCCAAAGCAATGTAATAAGTTTTATGCATGCAGATGGGATTGTACTAAGCAAAGATTTACATTGCATGTTTTCAATTGCCCTGTTCAACTAAGCTTCGATCCCAACATTGGTGCCTGCAACTGGCCGAGCCAAGGACCAGCGTGCCAGGGTGACACATTACTGACGAACACTTTGTAATTAAACACGATATCCGATTCTAGAAATATTAACGTGCCATGCAGATGTGATATGATTTGATCAAGAGTCGAAGAACAATCCTATGATGTAAAGGCGAATTTTATTTAATATGTTAAGTCGAAACAAGTCTCTCTTTCACATTTATATAGACTTATTTATTTGTTTGTTATAATGTTAATTCATATTTATTTATTAATCATGCTCTTTTTAAGCTTGCGATTTCATTACTTTCAAATTTTCAAACCTAGTTACCATTGTACTAGTTCATTTAGATGTATTTTAATATTAAGAGTCTTATGTTAATAAACGCGCTGTAATGTAAATAAATCATTTTATTCAATATTATGAGTATGAGTTTATTATATATTAGAGTATTAAATATTCAATGTGACTGGCTTTTCAACCTCGGCCAGAGATCCTTTATATTTAGCCAAAACAGGCTTTACTTCTTCCTCAATAAATTCTGTCACTTGCTCAGGAGCTCGGCCGATAAATGTCGATGCGTCTAAAATTTTATCCAGCTGTTGTATAATAGGCTTAAAGTAGCTATCTTTCTTAACTCGTTCAATCAAGTCATTATCCTTTCCTTCTTGTTTAACAACAGCACCAGCTTGATGCGAAAGAACTCTGATTTTTTCATGACATACTTGGCGGTCACCACCAGCCTGAACCATGGCCATAATAATATTCTCCGTTGCCATAAATGGTAGTTCTTGGTCAATATGACGAGCGATAACTTTGGGGTACACAACCAAGCCTTGAGTTATGTTCAGCAATGTTAGAAGAGTTGCATCAGCAGTTAAGAATCCTTCAGCGAGAGTAATGCGTCGGTTCGCGGAGTCGTCTAAAGTGCGTTCTAGCCATTGAACTGCGTGTGTATTAGCGGCGTTAGCGTGTAAGGTAATTAAATGACGAGCTAATGCACAGCAACGCTCAGATCTCATGGGGTTACGTTTGTAGGGCATTGCACTTGATCCAATTTGCGAGGCCTCAAACGGTTCCTCTAACTCCTTTCGCGACGCAAGAATACGAATGTCCGAACACATTTTGTGCACAGTAGCTCCAAGCCCCGATAATGCGGAGATAACTTCAAGGTCCACTTTCCGAGAATAAGTTTGGCCGGTTACGAGGTACCGTTTCTCAAACCCAGCGAGCTCAGCAACTCTTTCATCTAGTGCACGTACTTTTGCACTGTCTCCCTTAAAAAGTTGCATAAATGATGCTTGGGTACCGGTTGTTCCCTTGACACCTCTAAAGCGTAGGTCATCCCTAGCGCGAGACAGAGCTCGTTCATCCATCAGCAGGTCACTTAGCCAGAGCGATGCCCGTTTTCCAACCGTAGTCAGCTGTGCTGGTTGGAGATGAGTGAAGCCGAGCATTGGTATCGATCTGAAAGTATATAAGTATAAAATAAAATTTAAGAATCAATTTAAACAGAAAATTAATTAAATTCTAATTAAGTAGATTCCCAGTGCTTTAGACTTTTGTAGTTTTATTACACCACGTCATGTATATGTTACAATATATCTATTCTAAAATACATGACAATTACGGTGAACATAAATATTACACTTCTAGCTACACATTATTATTATTATTATTTGCCTAATACTTTCGCTTGACAATGTGGATTAGGTACCCGATAGGATACTTAATAATGCTTATTTAAATTGATCAGCCCACTACAGAATATATCAAGCTCTGAATAAGTAGCGTTTTTTTGTATTCGCGAAAAATTCGAATGAGAGAATGCTATATCGACATTCATTATTAATCCATCATGAAATCCTATGTAATGTAATAAAACAGTCGTTCAGTAGATCGTCAATCGTTGACCACAACTTCTGCAAAACACTCTAGAAACGATGAACGTGTGATTGCGTGTTTATATATTATCTATAGCCGAACTTTTAAAGTGTGTCTTAAATTTAAGACATTTTTGATCCCTCCTACCTCGTTTTAACACCGTACGTGCCGTATTAATTCAAAATTTCATCAGCAAATTCTTTCACGGTCCTTTTCTTTTGCGAACTAGCGAACTGTGGAATCGACTCCCGGTGGGGGTCTTTACTGGGAGATACGACCTCCAATTGTTTAAAGACTCCCTCAAAAGCCAGCGAGCAGAGTTGGTCTAGTGGCTTCAGCGTGCGACTCTCATACCTGAGGTCGTAGGTTCGATCCCCGGCTGTGCACCAATGGACTTTCTTTCTATGTGCGCATTTAACATTTGCTCGAACGGTGAAGGAAAACATCGTGACGAAACAGACAGCGTGTATCAGGCACAGGCTGAACACCTATTAGATTTAAAAATTACCATGAAACAGATTCAGAAATCTGAGGCCAAGACCTAAAGAGGTTGTAGCGCCAATGATTTTTTTTTTCAAACGCCAGCAACGCATCCACTAAAATGGGTGTCCGTGGGGTGCGATGACTGCCCTATTGGTCTTGGTGGGTAAAAAACTAAATAAAACAACATACTTATAGTCATCGGCAAACTTCGACAGCCGACTGATAATAGCAGCAAGACGTGGCAGCAAGAGATCCAGGCCGTGTTTGAGCACGATGAGGTCGGTGTTGTCGCCAACGTAGCAAGAGGTTGCGCCCAGGTGTATGATGGGTGCAGCGCGGGGACAACGTTCCGCCAAGGTGTGCACATGGGCCATCACGTCATGACGTACCCGGCGCTCATGTTCAGCAGCTGACACAAAGTCAATGTCGTGGATAGCAGATTCCAGCTCCGATATCTGTTCATCGGAAATGTCTAGCCCAAGCTCCTGAAATCGAAATAAAGTTAATTATTATAACATATAATCTATGTGATTTTACTTAGAATTCGATCAAGGTATACGTAATATTAAAACTAGGGATGCATCGATACGCCTTTATGCCGACACGATACCGATACCGATACTCTTATAAAAATACCGCCGATACCGATATGTCGGCAAACCCAAAGTATCGCCGACATATCGGAATCGGTATCGGATGCATCCCTAATTAAACCCCAAAATAATTTTAGGCAATATAAAAATATGAACTTTAAACACTTTATTGACATCACGAAAATTAACATAAGATGAAAAGTAGGCGTACAGTGAGCTCCACTCGTATTAGTATATTTTTAATAGAATAAGGAATGTAAAAGAATGTATATCTTTATAGATAGGTGTCCTGTTATAAAAAATAAGCTAAGGTCGATAAACTAAAGAAAATACCAGTATATTAAGTCTCTTTGATAAGTAACAATACCTTCCACAGCTCTTGGGTTATTACAGGAGCTATGGCGCAGACAAATGTCTAAAGGCCGATTTACAGTATCTTAGTGTTTAGGAGAGTGCTTTAGGATAGTACTTTAGTTGAAACATGTAAACGCTACTTGCTTTAGTAAACGCTACGCTAAAGAACTTGCCTTTCAAGTTGTACTAAAGCACTCTCCTAAACACTAAGATAATGTAAATCGGCCTTTACCTAGCCTATGTCTATTACGTTCCAGTACCAAAGCCGAACATTCCTGATTCCCAAGTAAAAGAACCCATAACTAAGCCACGTTGCGTTACATTCATCCTTTATAATTGTTAAAGAATGAACAAAACATGATTGAGTATGTATGAAACACAAGACAAGTCAACCTGCCCTACTAATTCGCAGAAGTAGATAAGATAACACTGATAACAGTTACTGATAAACCAAATCACACAGTGACGACTCACCAGCTAACGAAACTAGACAATAGTCGGTAAAATATTTGTGTTTTTGAAACAAAAGTGCTTTAAGTGATAATGGTGTCCGTACAAACAATCGCCACAATTGTGGTGAAAGCGTTTAAAATTGTAAGTAAATTATTGTAATACGTGATAACCTGTTCTAGATACTTTTTTATTAGCTTTATGTGTGCGATAACGCCCAGTCTTACAAGTTAATAAAAACGATACGCCAATTGAAACTATTAACGCTGAAATTGAAAATGAAAAATCGTTCTTCGATATGCTGATAAGAGCGTGCTTTCTTTTGTAATTTTCATTTTATTATTAAATATATGATTTAAATGTATTATTAGTTTTAATACCTTAGTAAGTTTAATGGCATTTATTAGAAAATTTTTAAATCAAACAAATTTGATATCATAGACAAAATTTCTAAGCGGAAGGTCTATGGGACACTGACTTCACTTAGGGTCTGTTTCACAATGTATGGATAAAGTACCAAATAGCTATGCAACACATAAATTATTTGGAAGATAAATTGTGCTATTTGCCACTTCATCGGACTCATAACTTAGATGGCATGACGAATAGCGTTATCTGACAGTCGTGAAACGCAACAATAGTGTTTATCCTACCAATAAGTAATAAATAGTGTATTTGGAACTTATGTAGAACTTATCCGTACATTGTGAAACATACCCTTAATAGTTACAGGCGTTTGGAATGGTGTTATTCCAGCTGAAATACTTAGAACATCTAGAAAGTTGAGAAAATATGTTTTAAGAGACGCATAGGCAGATGATCAGCATCTCTACTACATTGAACGAGTTTTTTTTAGTGATGATACAACAGCTGTTACGCTAAATTTCGACATTAGGTGTTTTCAATAAGTCCTTTTTTGTTTTTGAAGCTCATCTGATGTTAAATGTTGCCGCCCATGGACACTCGCACTGCCAAAAATAGGCAGGCGCGCTGTCGGCCTTTTAAAAAGACTAAAAGACTTTCTTGAAGACTCCTAAGTCGAATTGGCTCGGAAATACTTCAGTGGGCAGCTGGTTTCATATAGAAATTGCCTTAAGTTAATTAAGAGATTTATACTACGGATAGGGGATTGTATGAAATGTTTAGGTTTAAAGAAGTTTATTCTCATTAAAAACATACACGTCACTTACATGAGATAAAGATATCATATTAAAAACATAAAAAGTAAAATATATCACGCCACCGTCGTACGCTGTTACTGTATTAGAACAAAAAAACTTCACAGGCGTATTGGAAACGGTGCTATCCCCTTTAATAATAGGGAATCACGGGAGATATGTATGACACATTATTATCCAAGATATACAAGAGCATAATAGGTATGAATCATGTCTAGCGATGACTGATGGGAGTAAATGGACTGCGGTCATGGCGCTAACCTGCTCTAATCAATTGGATTATTGATTAATGTAATTATTATTAATATACGGGTAAACTAATCTTAGGACCACACATTATGTGTCACACAATTTACAGTAGAGAATTTCAAATGACTAATTCTTACTTCGTGTTCTTACTAGTTATTATATATAATAATTAATGATGAAATATATATTTCGGTTAGGTTAGGTTATATATTTTATTTGATTATTCTTAGAACTAAATGTGTGTCTCTAATTAGTGAGTATTTCGATTTTAGAGCAATTATAAATAACTAAGCTGTTCTTATTATTATGACATTATGATAATTAATATGACATTCGCATGTCTATTTTTATATAGCTGATTGCGGATTTGTATTAATCAATCAATCTACATATATCAATTTCTTTGCAAATAAACGATTTATTTATTTATTTACTAATACATTAACAATTACCAAAAACTCACTCGTGTGCTCCCTCTCTCTTTCTGTTAAACGCTGGGTATAGTGTAATAGAAAGAGATAACAATGTTTTGATAAATTCTCTGTAATAAGACTTGGTTCTTCATGGATGCAAATGTCTAGTGCTGTACTTAGCTTCGAATTTTAACACCTAGTTGAATAGTGACCTTATTTAGTATTCCCTTAGGTATTACCGACTCTGAGTCGATATCCTTCCTTAATCTAAGTATGTAGCGCTAGGGCTGGGCGGTATGTCCTATTTCTTTTGTAATTATTAGCCAAGGTTGATAGATGATACCACGTTTGATACGGCCCTAGCCGACCTCATTTTATATCAACTTGATAACGAACGATGCTTTAATTGTATAGAGAGCATTTAGGTGAGATCACCAATAAAAAATGTTTCTATAGTAGGCTTGACAAAATAATACGAACAGAACATATCCTTGAATTAATTAATATATACTTTATGGAACAAAGACATAAGTCATAGTTTATTGTAACTTGAAATTATTATAGATTACAATATTGATTGTACATAATATAGATTACACCACAATTTTAAACATTCTGTAATTCATAGTTTTGGTTAATATTGGTCGGGTTATCATTTAAATAATAACAATCCAGTATCTTTGACAATGTTTATTCATAATAGTTGTTGTATAATAGTTGTCAGATACATCGTTGATTTAGATATTCCAGTTTCATACCACATTTTTTACTAATTTATTCAGTATTCAGAAGTAATTTTTTTTACTTAGCTTAAACTTTTTGTTATTTTAATGGTTATTATGAATGCTAGCAAATATTTGTTAGGTAATGTTAACAAATGCTTAACCTAATTAAATCCCTTTTTTAGACTAAGGTAAATCCCTTGCTTTTAATTTTTAAGTCGTTAATTTTAATAGAAAAATTGTGGGTTTGTAGATAGAGGAAATAGACAATAAAATAAAAATAATTCTTCACGCCTAAAAAATCTGTGACGTAATTAAAACAAATATTGTGTTAATAAGACATATGATAAAGTTTTTTCATGAAAATAAAAAAGACAACTAGTCTTAGTTTGTTGCTAAGAGCAGAGATTTAACGAGTCGTAGCAATCATGAATGGTATTTGTGATATAAAACTGCAATAGGCAATTTGACAGTAGGAAAAATAAATTTTCAACTGCCTTATAGAGTATATATTTAATAATAATCTGTCAGAAAATAAAAATGTCTATTTTCAAACGTCAGTCACGTGACACAAAATGGCCAAAATTACGACGCAAGCGCCTTACGATCAAGAACAATGAAGACGTGGCTTCGGCCTTTAAAACTACCAAAATTCTCCAATTATTACCAAGAACAAGACCTAGCTGTATAGACTAAGGTCCTTGGCCTTTCCCATTAGGGATAAATTAATATCATCATCATCAGCAAGACTACAACCAATGCCTTCGTCTTAGTCTAATACTAGTTGAACTTTGACTTCGTCAGAAACTTTTTGTACGAAATAATGTATATGTGTATTTTGCTCAAACTTGGCGCAATAATAATAACAATATTTTATTATTATTATTAATAGTTAAAGGGCAATTAATTATTGAGGATATTCGTAACAAATAGACAAATATTTCACCTTTATAACATTAGTACAGATATCTTGGCAGTAGTATTTGCAACAGATGGAATGCACATGGGCTATCACGGATGTATCTGTATAATTTGATTGTTTCAATCTTGTCTTCCTGTCCATCGGCTCAATTATAATTGCTTCCATTATTACTGCACAGATAATTGTCAGCTGCCGGACATAGATTAAATTAGATAGAACTTTAGATGTAATGTGAAAAAGAATATATAAGACTGAATAAGTGCTTAAATCCTTTAAGATAATAATAGTTGCCTGTGAACGTTTTTTTTACTCTCATTTATAAACGTATTAAAATAAAGAAAAAACACAATAATACAGACAAAATAATTGTTATATATTTAAAAATATTCTCAAAAAGATAGTTTTAATGTTTTAATTAATCAGAAATTTACAAAAATTTAAGTAAGTACATATATTTAGATTTAACAAAATCAAGACTTTTTTTTTATATTATGGCAATAGTTTTAACTTAATGCCAGTTTCAAGTAAACAGTTTCTTGTAATTAAAAAGAAACATCTGCGTGTATACTCTATGGATGTTTCACCCTCTATAGATTATTGACATTTGACCTGTGCGAATGTGTCAGATTAGTTTAATAGAAATTATTGTTTTTACTGCCATAATATAAAAAAAATATATTGCTTTTCACGTTTTGACATTACATTTTAAAAGTTCGATATTTAAATGTATTTTATACATAGTATATTGATGTTAATGTAAGATCTTTTTTCTTTTAAATGAAATATTTTTTATAGACATACATATTATTACATTTCAAAATATATTCAGTTCAATTTCAGTTAAAGATCGCTTACGTAATATTACATTCGATGTTATTAATTGGCTTTTATTTCAATAATAACAAGCTTTGCTATTTTTTTAATTATACACGTAATCAATCAAGACCTTTGCATAGATAAAACACAAGTACGAAATGTTATTTTAATTATTTTGACTATTTTGGCCTAGTGTAGGCCATTTTTTTTTCATATTTTTATTATTTATCTATCGCTCAAATTTGAATTCCTAACATGTATACGAAATAAAAAATAGGATAACATAATCCTATGACGTAATTTCCGGAAATAGTTCCTATTTCACCTGTTTTGAAGAACTGTTGAATAGTTTTTGCAGTGAGTCACTGTTGAACATCATTCATATGTACTTGGCAGTTATTTCTTATCTACCTTAGCCAACAATAGCCACCACTTTCATGAAAGCGCCTGCTCCCAATCCTGAAGCTGGATGTTATAGATTTTATACTTCAATCACATTAACAATCGTACTTTTTCAGAGGTTTCGAATGCAAAAAATAATAGTTAAAACAAGATTTTTTAATAGTTGGAATTGGTGTCACGTGGTTAGGCTATCATTACCGTTATGTGCGCAATTAACACTGGTGATGACGATACGTGTCAAGAATCTACTTTTCTACAGAAGAAATTAATGAAACAAACAATTGCGTCAGGGTTGTATAGCCAGTGGATTACTATAATATAACAATGGCGCTTTAACCTTTTAGGTCTGGGCCTCAGATTTCTGTATCTGTTCCGTGATCATTTCTAATAAGCAAGGTGGTCAACCTTCTGTGCCTGACACACACCGTCGACTTTTTTGGATCTAAGGCATGCCGGGTTCCTTAACGATGTTTTCCTTCAGCCAGTGTTATCGAATCTGCGACTCTAGGGATGAGAGTCGCACGTTGAAACCACTAGGCCAACACAGCTCAGCGGATTATGACTAATTTTTATTAATGTTTATAAAAGATTTGGTTGGTTCCAGGTTCTTAACCTGGTAATTATCATTCTGTACCGGACGGGCTACAATGGCGAGTTTCTGGGAGTGGGTGGGACGTGGAACCTCAACGAGGAGAAGAACCCGGATGCGGAGATCGTGGCGTCTGGTGTTATCGTGGGATACCTCATTTACACACTCGTGCAAATTGTCACTTTCCTCTTTGGCACCACAGAACATAAGAGGTCAGATTTGGCTATAATACTTTTAACAGATATCGTAAACATATTGACAAAGCAAATTAGTGATTTAATTAAACCATTTAAACAAACTGATTTTTTTTAAAGAATAGGGGCTCGATTTACTTTAGTGCATAACGTTTGATGTAATAGTCATGCGGGATTAGAAGAAATCTCTACAATATAAATTTTACAAAACGTAGGATTTTAGATCTTGGAATTTTAACATAATATTATACAAAATCAAAATCAAAATACGTTTATTCAATTTAGATGCTTCTTAGAGCATGCTTATGAATGTCAACAACGTTTACAAAATTCACGAAAGAGCAGGACTACGCCATCCAGAAAGATTTGTATGTTTATAACAAAGAAACTCAAAAATTGGGAGTATTTTAAAAATTCATTCACTCGAGTAAAAAAAAATAAATTGAGCCTCTGTTAGAGGCTCAATTTATTCCAAAATATTGACAATCATTAAAACCAGCCGCGTGAAACAGATAGCAGGAACTTAAAAAAATACGATATCTTTCGGTTTATTTTAATTTACAGAATTTAAGTATATTTATTTATTTCTGTAACAATCATTACTTTTTTTTATTTTAGTTATAGTTACATGTTATTTTGAGTTTTTTTGTTAACTATGCACTGCTTGTACTTTACCCTATATAGGTGTTTCTTTTTTTATTGTTCCATATTAGCGTTGCCTGGAAGAAATCGCTTGTTAGCGATATGGGCGCCCATTGCCTAATAACTTTTGTAACCTGCTATTTTTTATATGTATGTTTTGTATAAGGTAACGGTAAAAATAAATAAATAATTAAGAGTGAGAGAGTGTATCAACTTCCTATAAAAGCGAGCGCTCGGACTTAGATTTCTTCTGACCAATTATAGACGTAAACGCACTTTTACTTTGAAATGGATTTAATTTCTAACAATTAATTTTCTCACAATTTATTTGTTTCCTATAATTGGGTCTCGTATATACATAATCTTAAATATTGCATATGTGCAATCTATAATTTAAAATGTAGGGAATCTCTTAGAGATAAATTCAAGGAAATTAATATACTTACCTTTCCCTCGCAATATATTTATGAAAATATTATGTATGTATACAAAAATAGTGATAAGTTTACTAGAATAGAACATACGCACAATGTTAATACACGGAACAAACGCAGGCTGCAATTTCCCCGTACTAGACTATCTAAAGTTAGTAATTCTTTTTTGGGGAAAGGGATACTCTTCTTTAATAAAATCCCAGAGGCTCTTTTATCACTGCCTTTCAATAAATTTAAGAAATGTATTAAAGAAAAGCTGTGTAAAAAGGCTTACTATAAAGTCAACGATTATCTAGTTGATAAAAGGGCCTGGGACTAGTGCTAGACAGGCTACTTCTAATTAATTTGCGATATTTGTTTTAAATAAGTGTTGTTTGATGATTTGCTGTTTTAAAAGAGTACCGAGAGTTTTTTACGCCGGCTTTTTCTCTCGGCCTACACCTTCTGTCTTCTTTGCCGATGAGTAGGGATGCCTTCAAATTTAATGACGTGGAATAAGTGATACATGTATCTTATGTTCCATAATAAACATATTTTATTTTATTTATTTTATTTTATGATTTCAGAGCCTTGTCAGAAATTGTGATGAATTTTGTGGGAGTGTTCCTTTGGATTGCCGTGGGCGCTGTTGCCCTTCACTATTGGGGAGGATATCAGGGTGAACACCAATTCCAGTTCGTTTTCGCTGAGAAACAAGTAAGAACAACTACACTTGATTGTCTGTAGTCTAGTTTCAGGGATTGCCAAACATATTTCCTTGCTACTTGGTCTACATGATCATCAATGTTATATGGCAATATTGTTACTGCAGTTAGACTTGCAAAAGAAAAGAACTTTAATTAAAAAGTGAGATTGCTGCATGCGCCATATTACTTGAATAGCAAACAACCTGTTGTTTTCCCTCTTGCAACCTTTATGATATTCTCTTGAGTTCTTTTTGTTTCTTTGAATTTTATCGCTTTAGCGCCGAGATATTGATTTTAGTTTTTCTATAGTATATTGGATAATGTGAAATGAGAAAATTTATAATAAGACAGAGCCACGAAAGTTAGTAAGTTACACTTGTGACTGATGAATGTACAAATATATATACAATACAAAATATATAATAATAATAAAGCCACTTTAATTCTATCCTTTGAAAAATACTTAACTCATTCTTCGTTACTTATTGTTATTTCTATAACTGTGTTATGCAGTAGGGACCCCTGTTGGGTATAGGTCACCACTAACTTTCCATTTGGATCTGTTTTTTACTTCCTCCATCAATTTCTCCCCAAAACCATTATTATGTTGACATACAATATATATATAATAATCCGTAAGAGTACCGTCCGTATCCGTACAAAAATCAAAATTAAAATTTATTTCATCACGTTGGTAACTATGAACACTTATGAACGTCATTATTAAAAAAAACATCGAAATTTACATTTACTACCAGTTCCCAAATCAAGGTAGAACAAGAAGAACTAAATAGAAATCTCCGCTACTCTTTTTATTGCCAACTTTTGTGCAAAGTAAAATGAGTATAAAGTCATAGTTAATTAACGAATCCTTACGTCAGCGACCAAAATAAAAGCACGCTTACATTATAGTAAGAACAAAAGAATGATAATATTTCTAATTTCTCAGGTGGGTCTGGCGGTTGGGGCTTTGTGCGTGATCCAGGGAGCTGTATATTTGTTGGATACGGCCTTATCCGTGATGCATTTCACGAAAGAGATGTAACTCTTCATATTATTAAGTTTTAGCCTCTTTAAGACGTATCTTGTAAGTAAAATATTGTTAAACGATCATTATTATGGCTCTCCGTGATTATTTTCATTTCTATTGATATTTTAAGCATAATATCGTTCCGTGGAATGATAACCTCGTATGTCCAGAGAACCGATACATTACAGGAAACGAAAAAAATGTTTCATTTCGTCAATGTTCGTTAGATATTATTGTGTTTTTGTCCATAGTTTTGGATGGTAAAAAATAAGTCCTTACTTCATGATACCAGTTAAATGACATAAGAGAAATAATAAAAAATAAATGGTTTTTTGATATACGAAGTTATCATTCTACAGTGACGATATAACGAATTTTAATTTTAAATTAATTAAATTTATCTCAGAACTTAACGTCGTATCGTAAACACGACTTCACGAAAATGACATATAGTATTCGACATAGTATATGTTTTAAGATTTGATCGTAATAGGTTTATCCCACCTGTTATTTTAATTCATTACATTTACAGACAATTTATTTTTTAGCGTTAATTAAATACAATTATTAACAAACATGTCTTTTTCATTTGGGCAATACTTCCTCGTAAAAGTAAGCTAATAACCAGCCCCGTTACCCTGTAAATCCAATACCGATATTAGTTATGTATTTTATTATAGGTAATGTCGAACACAGACTCATATTGACGATATCTAACCTATTTCGTTGTAACCCCTTGTCTCTTGTGACGTGGTCCGAAAACTCAATGTTGGAATCGGTATTACAGTGACGTGGTAACTGGGTCTCTTCTAGGGTCTCCTCTATCTCTACCTAAAATCAACAAAATTTCCTGAGACCAATTCCTTTCTTCTATCCGAGGATCTGGCCTATACTCATGACTCGCAGCACTGAGGATGAGAGATGGACCTCAAATCAGAAAACCTGCAGCAATACCCACTATGCCTTGGGTGTGTACCATACTGCCGCATCGGCTCATCGGGAGCCTGATGAATTAGCTTGGAGTCTTGGACCGTAATCTGTACTAAAATCATCACAATCAACTACAACTCCAAATTTGCAACGCGGTACGCAGTTTCACGCCTAATTCTTTAATTAGAGCTGGGAAACTGCAGGTCACATGTCAAACGAACACAGGTCAAGTGTATCCTGCGCAGGAGTTCCAGTCTCAGTTGTCAGTCTTCAGTAGAAATTACAAGCGATATACGTTAAATACTAAATATTACCGAACATTGGTATTAAAATTTTAAATCAAGCTTAAAAGTCGCTACGGGCAATTTTAGCTCAGTAACCTTTGCAACCGCGCGAGGAGAATACGAAATTACATAGTGCTACCAATTAAGAATACACTGAAGCTGGAGAGCATATATTCAGGAGACCTGATCACCATCTCACCAGCATCAAAATACTTCATTTGTGTGGACTTGTACGCAATCAAAATTGCTCCACTAACGGATAACGTGAGTATATAATGAATAAAATAAAGAAACAGACTCTGGGTAGATAAAGTGAAAATTCAATACATCAATAATTAAAAGAAATCAGTGGCGCTACAAGCTTTTTAGGTCTTGGCCTAAGATTTATAAGACCGTGTTACGGAGTCATAACGTTTATTATTTACCCTCAAATCTCAGAATAACTCCCGAAAATTGCAAAGGTAAAAGGTTTTTGTCCAGATGTACTTAATATGTTTAAGGTATTAAAATGTTCTATTCTCTCTGTGTGTTGTAATTCGTTTGGTTTTTTGTATTGATTGTATTTTTTTAACTCTTTTATATTTAAGGAATATTTACTGTGGTGTAGTCCTTCAGGCACCCTCTAGTGGCTTTAAATGTTTTCTGTGCTTTTAGTTTATTTATAATTTTGAAGCAATAATGAAAAAACAACAGGTAAATCGTATATAGAAAAATAAATTTCATATAACTTGTTCAGTATTCGGGAAACATCGGTCAACGTTTATTGAGGCCATCCCGATGTGTTGGATTATACGGTTCATGGGAGCAAAACTGTAACCCTGTGTTGCCATAACATGCCACTCCCTGATCACGTGGGAAAAAATCAGTAGCAATATTAAGATTTACTTCAGATTTATGGTGTCACGAAATCCCATACAAATAGGTTGGGCAAAAAGTACCTTTTACTCTTGCAATTTTCGGGTGTTATTTGAGATTTGAGAGTAAACAATAAACGTTATGGGTTGTTGTTAATAACACGGCTGACCTCCGTAACACGGTCAAATGAAACCTAACACGTAGCCAAAACAAACTTGCTTTTACAAAAACATACAATTATTTACACCTTTCTTACATTGAAAATAAATCCATCTAAATAGTGTAAATGATATTACTATGTACAAGACAATAACGCAATTGATATTAACATAGAAACAGTCTGTCATTGATCGCCCCTAGACGCCATCTTGTCGCCGTTTTGGCGCCAAAATTCCGGAGCGATGGGGTGCGTTGAAGGTGACCTGTTTTACAGCCACTGCCCTATATGCCTTTCATTATTCGTTGATAAAATCTTTTAAGACTTTCTACACAAACTTTTTAGTGACGAGATTTTTTGTCACGTATTCATGAACGACCCAAAACTGTGATTAATACCGCAACGGTTAAGATAAAAACGTACTACATACTCGTACTTAGATAACAAAAATGATGTATCACGCAATTTTTGGAAATTATGGACGCGCGTAACGTTTTTTTGTACCCAAATATAGTACGATTCATGACCACCTTATACCTAAAAGTTACTGGAAAGTCGAAAATAATTTTAACAATAACACGTAATTCAATCCCCGCCCCACATAGTAACGTTTTACTAAAGGAAAAAATTCGTTACGTAATACTTGAATGATCATTAAACTGGTAATATAAATATATTATAAGTATTGTAATAAATTTGTGTTTAGACCCGTTAATGAAGTATTAGTCAAAGAATTTTTTATCGAACTGGCAGGGGCTCACCTGATGTTAAGCGCCCATAGACACTCTCAATACTGTTAAAGTATGTCGGAAATTTGAAACATGGAAAAAGATAATACGACGTCTATAGACAGAGTTCTATTAACAATTTTTTTTAAATATATTTATGCTTATTTTCTATGTTACAGTTATATAATACTAATGCAATAGAAAACTTACAATAAAATTAAATTAAAAACACATGTAAAAACATATCAAGAAAATATAAAACCTTAACCTTTTAGCGCGTAAATACTTCACTAAATAAGTTTTTAAATTGAAATTATATAGAATATTAATTAAAGAAACTAGCTGACCCGGCAAACGTTGTTTTGCCATGTATATTATTTCTAGGAAAAAATTTTTTAGTTCAATTGAAATAATTATCTACTATAATAAAAAATAGGGAAGCGTAGAGGGGTGAAGATTTAGGGTTGTATGTATCATAAAAAATAAAAACAAAAAATTTTGTCTAAAAAAGAAAAAAAATATTTTGGGGTGGACACCCCTTATTACTTAGGAGTTTGAAAGATAGATTGTAGCCGATTGGCAGACTTACTGAATATGCATAAAAAAATTTATAAGAATCGGTCGAACCGTTTCGGAGGAGTATGGGAACGAACATTCTGACACGAGTATTTTATATATTAGATATTGACTCAAAGCGTAATAATTCCACAAAATTATTAATACAATAACAAGGATAGAATAAATGAGACTAACTGAAAATACCGCAGATTACTCATAATGCTTATAATTTCAGTGTATTTCAGTTGTATTATATTGCAGGAAACTGAAATATGTTCAATGACTCAAAAAATATGAGTAATGCTAAGATTGTAATTGAGAATTAGACTTTAAGGATAAATTAAGGGCGCGTTCGAGATGAACGCTCTATATAGGTCATGGACAAACCGGGCGGACTGAAGTCTCCTTGATGACCTTGGGAAACAAGTCTTATGATGAGTGAGTGAAGCATGTTGTGTGTGAAAACGTGTAGTATCGGTTAAAGAAATGCCTACGATACACGCACCTGAAACATGTCTGGAAGATGATTTCGATTAACGGATCATAATGAAAAATATTTCGTAATAAATATTTGCTGAAGTTAATCAACAGTATTTGTAATTGTATTCTAATTGACTAATAAATTGCGTATGTATCAAATTATTACAAAATATTGTTCTCTACGCAGAATCGTACAAGACATGACTTAGAGGTCCTTTTTTCAGATGTACGTTTGTTTTTAAGAACATGGAGCAAGCCGGCAGGAGACTCACCTGATGTTAAGTGATGGCTCGCAAGTTTAAAGGGCCTTTCAAGAATAACCATATTCATGTGTCTAATAATCGCTTAGAGTAACGCTGGCATATGTTATTTGTATTCGTAAAACGAATAAACAATGTTTTGTTTAAAAAATCTAATTTTATTTTGAGTTTTTAACTCGCTGAAACTACGTATTTATAATAAGAACTATAAAACCAAAGTAATACGTATTTATAAAAAGAACTATAAATATCAAACCAAATCATTTTTTAAATCATTGCACTTAACTTAAAAACTATTCTTAGTCACTCAAATGAGTACAGACTTTCTGTTTTTTGAATCAATTAAATTCTCTTTCTCTTTTGTCGGTAGTTGGTCAGCATGGAATCATCTAAAGCGGACAATCCGTTTCCACCGGTTTCTGTCCAGCTCCTCTCCTGCATAGTTTTGAGGACGAGTCTTTCACTTCATCGGTCTGATTGGTGAACGACTTTTGCCTTCTGTGTTCTACCCGATCAGTGTCTCCGAGTTCTCATTTCCTATGCGCATTGCATGGCCAGAGTATGATATAATTAGTTGTCGGCATATGGTAGACAGGCGAGTCCGTATGCGGATTTGCGTCAGGATGCACAGTCCACGGTATTTTAACATTCACCTCCAGCACCACATCTCAAAGGCATTAAAACTTTGCCTTTCTTGAGGCAAGATAGTCCACGTCGTTCTATAGTCTAATATTAAATTAAGCCTTGTTAAAAAGAGCAGTGTCGACCTAGTAGCTTCAGCGTGCGGCTCGATCCCCGGTTGTGCAGCAATGGTCTTTCTGGGCGCATGTTGCATACGCGTGAACGGCGAAAAAATACATCGTGAGGAAACCGACATGTCGTAGACCCAAAAAGTCGATGGCATGTGTCAGGCACCGGAGGCTGATTACCTATATAGATCATGAAATAGATACAGAAATCTAAGGCCCAACCACTGTTTTTTCTTGTTAAAAACATGCTAATTTATATTCATTATTGTATATCACGACAATATTGCATCGTGATTGTAACGACTCGTTGACGAGTTGGTGCGTGCTACGAGTAACGATCGCGTATGCAGCTATGCACAACTTCTAGACCGGAAAGCGGTAGAAAGTGGCTTTTCAATTTACGAATACCTACATAATATTATCATTTTACTATTTTTTTTTATAAAACAGGCAGAGGGCTCATCTGCTGTTAAGTAATACATACGAGAGTATGGCAGAAGGCTCGCGTTGCCTTTTATGAATTGGTACGCTCTTTTCTTGAAGGACCCTAAGTTGAACTGGTATTAAATTATATAAAAATAATCTTGTAATTGATATACAAACATATCACATATAAACCATTAAAACTAATGTATAAAATTCTCGTGTCACAATGTTCATTCCCCCCTGCACTCCTCCGAAACGGCTTGACCGATTTTTATGATTTTTTTTAGTATCTTTAGTCTTTCCACCACATAATGGTAACTTTTAGGTATAAAGAGTCCCTAGGTGGTCACGAAACGTTTTACTGTACTTGGGTACAGAAAAACGTTACGGCGAGTTACATGGGGGGGGGGGTTCAATAATTTCAAATTGCGTGTAATCACAACATGCACAATGTACCATGGAATAATTGTAATCTAGTTATACTCACAAGGGCTCACTAATGTAAAGACTAGCGTTAAATCAACCATATTTCTGTCATAATGATTATGAATAAATCAAAAATAGCATAGATCTAAATTATGAACAAATTGTAAGAAGTATAATATACGCAATGAGATAATTGATGGGAACAAAAAATATCAACAGCCTTGAGACAAAGAGCTTGACAAAAGATCTTGACAACCTTAACGCACGAGTGACATCAAGTAATAAAAACTTTAACATCACAAATAATATCACAAAAAAGGCAAAGGGTGTAAGTTACTAAAACATAATAAATCAGTGTCTACAACCTTCTTAGGTCTGGGCCTCAGAGCTGTATCTGTTTTGCGATCATTTGTCAATAGACAATTAGGTGATCAGCCTCTTGTCCCTGACAGTTGCCATCGACTATGAGTCTAAGACAAGCCGGTTTCCTCACGATGTTTTCCATCACCGATCGAGCGAATGTTACATGCGCACGAAAGTACAGAGGTGCACAGTGATCGAACCTACAACCTCAGGGATGAGAGTCGAGAGATTCAAGCTACACAATGTTAATAGGCCAGTCGTAGCAGAAGTCTTTAAACCTAGTTTGGTCGATTTATTACATATTTCGATAGCAAGGTCTAGTCTAGCAATTTCAATGATTGACTTAATATTAACTTCACAATTAATTGGCAAAGAAACCAATTTCAAATATTCTATTTAACTATAAGGAAATATGACGGACACATCACAAATACAAGATATAATTATAGAAGTCCTTGAATTGTTTCCGAGATAAGATTTTTTTATTATGAGTACCACAACAAAAATAAAAAGAAATACAAGAAGCAGGAAAATGTAAACAGAGCAATTTAGAGTAATTACATACTTTAACTACTATATATGTTAATCCTCAATTAACATATTCCCTTTAATAGAGACTTCTCTTATGTTAAATATCCTTTTTATCAAATTAGGTTAGACTTATAAGTAATTTACTTATTAGTCTTAAATTAGGCTAGATCGTAATGTTTCATGATGTCTTAGTAAAGACTCATGTATAAAAAAACGTGTGTTATGTACACGCGTTAGAAGTTTTACTTCTTTGGCTTTGAATTTTGTTCTACGTTTGTAGAAAAAACGACACGAACAATATAAAAAACTAAAATGTTGACTATAGCTAACTTCAGGGTGTGTGACGGTGTGCGCGCGCATCGAAAAATTTCGAATCTTTCATCATTTTTCCCTAACGCGCCAAAAGAAGTAAAACTTCAAAAATTAACATATATTATTTATTGGCTGATCAATTGTATTATCCGGCCACGACATATATGTATTACAGTAGTACCTTTATGTAAGAGTGTTTTGAGATACGAGCAGCCGAACGAGCTATGATGCTTAAATGAGAGCAAGATTTAAGATACGAGGAATCACACACTACACACTACACTAACAGTTTCACCCACCTTAGACTCTAGTCTGAGGTCTACCTCAATTTTTATTAGGTCCGCGTTTCTTTGCTTTTTGTACATTTATAAAACATTATCAGTATCATTTTTATAATCATGGGTCCGATGATATCTATTGAATTTAACAGTTAAATCATTTTCTTATTCAAAAACACAGGAACCAAAGAGGTGGTGTTTCGGGTACGGGATAATTGCTTTAAGATACGAGCAAGGTTACGGAACGAATTAAACTCGAATGTCGAGGTACCACTTTACTATACCAACATTCGTATTTACATGTTAATGCTTCTACGGACTTCGTTTGTCTATGGTACTGTGTGGTGTTTTGCTAATAAATTAGTTAATCCAAAAATATCCCTGTATCTGTTTCCGTCCCCACTTGAAGTGGCTCTCGAAAGAAACCAGACTTCAATAAAACCCATAAAACTATTTCATATCTTTCGCAATAGTACAACTATTGAGATAACTATTGAGAATTGGTATTGATATTGTTTTACGTTCCTCACATCATGCAAAAAAACTCAGTTTTGTATCGCGCTGCCCGTACAAACGACCACTATTTAAGCCTTGACTTGTTTAAGCTATCGCGGAATATACTTTAAAGAAATATTTAAAATATCCAGAGCGCTGAATTACCTACATCATAAGCATACTCCACATTCACAACCTCACGTACATACCCTCACTTTCTCACCATCACACAGTACGGCCGAATTATGTATAACGTATTTAATAATTTTTATCAATATTTTCCTTTCGTAAATGAACCTTTTTGTGTATAATGTATTCCATTTTTGGCTATATGTTTAGTATAATTGATTTTTGTTGTTTATAATTTATAATAGCTGTAGAATTAAGAAATAAATAATATGAGTGCAAACCTTTGATTTGTGTCAAGATTAATTAAAAATTGTTACGATTGTTTTTCATAACAAATGCTAAATTTATTAGTATATAAGCTACGCATGAATTGACGCAATGACTAAGAAAGCTACTAGCAGCTTTGTCTATGCGTAGGCCTGTAGGAAAATTGTGGCACTTGCAGAGTTGGGAATGATGCGCTATGTAGAAGTGCAACGTTTGGTCAGCCAGCTAGTCGTCTCGCGGCAACCACACAAAGCGCTCGCAACGAACCTATTGTGCATTCGGAACCGATTTGAATTTCGAACTTGTGTTATCGGCCAGTGATTTTAGGTGTTGTTCAAGGAGTTATTTCTATTGTTTTTGGTAAGGCTTATTTAAAAAATATTTATCGTCAAAATTATTAATAATTTAAATGTTAGTGCGAATAATATTTTAAATCGTAGAGCAATCTGCAATCAAATATTTGCAATTAACGTATTATTTGGAAAACTAAATTATTCTAAATGAATATCTCTCGTAGTCACAGAAAATAAATTTATTTTACAGGATAAATTTTTAAAACAGTACATTAATAATACTTTAATCGGCTTTATTTTACTGTGTTTGTGTGAACTATGATATATAAAAATATTTAGAATTTGTTTCTACATAAAACAACGTTACATTATGTAGAAATACAATAATAATATTCAAAATTTTAGCACTTTTAAAAGTATATACCTTTTATAATTTGCTTTTCTTATACAATAAATTAGTGCCTAATTAATTTATATTATGTATAACAGCGAGCACTCGCTATCATATGTAATATCGTGGAATAAAATCGTGTTCGTACATGAACTAATAAACATTAATTAATAAAACAAGAGACAGTTTCACTAAGTAAGCGGCCGGTTGGAAAGTCGCGGACACGCAATCATTCAAAAAATCCACGCTACTCTATTGGAAAGTGCGCGCGTTACGCGCGAATGATCGCCGCTTGTGACCGTACATTACCATCACCTGAGATATTTAATTTTCTATTAAACAAATACATTAAATTAGTCTCTTTAATGAATTGCTGAAAGCGAAAGGGCGCTCGAAAGCACGGGAGAACTACTGTGAATACTTATGGGTATTTAGAAAAGTGTAGCTTTTCCATGGTCAAAAATGTCCCAAATTTTATGGAAAACTAAAAGATTTATTCACACACGCCTAGACAGAACAAATAAATGAATTTCTTGATAATAACTGTACCGATTTGGTTATTATATTTAAATACTAAAAAACTACAACTGAATTACCCAATAAAAACTGTTACTAGCTGGGAAATATTTGACGTCGCTAAAATAAAAGAAATTGATTCTATAACACAAGGAATTACGCTCCCAAATCGCGATATCATATGTATCATATTTATAAACTTATGCAGAGAAAATAAATTTTAGTATTAATAACTTGATTTTGATAAATGTCGCTGATGTATAACTTTTTTAGGTGTCAGAGTTCGGAGGCGGAGCGCGTGTGGTTTGGGCCATGTCGGCAGGAGATCGGGAGACGGAAGCTCAGGGCAAGAAGGAGGAGGGCAGCAGCAGCGAGGATGGCCGCGCTGCGACCTTCAAACGCAACTGGTGCATCGCGTTTAGGGCGCTTGAACTGGTCAGTATTCTTTTCCATGGCATAGAAATAAATACATTGTATACATCCAAAGTATAGTGTTAGCGTATCAGTTCAGCGTGATTTTCAAAGCCCGCAAAAACACTTATTGGTACTGTAAAGGAAAATTTCGTATGTCCAAAAATCGAAGACAGTATTCAGGCGCAAGATAGATCAAGAAACAGAAATAATGGATAACCATCTTACAATAAGAATCATTTTCAATCTATGAACTTCCATAGAACATCAATCCATCACGAGAGTATATACCAGCACGGTTATATTGAAAAACCATTACCCTAGACTCAGTGTTCTTTATTTAAATTTGCCCGCCAAAGCTAATTGTTTCATAAAAAACACGATAATATATCAAATATTAGGCAATACAGATGTTAACAATTTTGCTTGTCAAAACAATATCCTCTTACATCTTTCGGATGAGGAAAATTACTTCCGTTTGAATTTGCAATTAATTGAATAGATCGTGTAAGATAATTTATTGTTATTTGGCATTTTAACTTTTGATCAAATATTTTGTTTTATTTTTAAAGTATTATTAAGGGACGTATTTTGAGTAAGAAGTATATTAATATATACTTGATTCGGTAAAATTTCTGTTTGTCCGAGGTACAAGAAAAATACATGGCATATTTTATATTAACATAAAAGTTGTTGGATAGATATAATTAATTATTAATTCATCAATTCATTGACGAGACTTGTAAATTAATATTAAAAATTGAACGTTAAGATATCTCTAATTAATCACTACATTGTTACATCTATCGTACAAGTAGAGCGATAGCTTTCTTAATTAAATTAATCCTACAATTAAATTGTAAACTGGAGCGGAATCAGAATGATTTTCCACTAGCGAAGGAAGCAATTTGTTTTATACATATAGCGGAAAAGGTAATAATTTTTATTAGCAATTATTTTTAATAATTATTCAATTATTTATTAATTTCTACATCAATTCAATTATAAGATAATAATTATCTTCAGTTTTAGGCATGCAATTTGTCAATATATGTAAAGCATATAGCCATTAGGCCTGGGTTGAATTTCGTGAAACTTCATTACTACGAAATATTTTATTACGATTTCTCGGATCGAATCTATCAGTCTAAGGATATAAATAATAAATTAATTATACTATGTCATACATAACGTTTAATAATACGAATTGCAAATACAACCAACTTGAACTTATGAAACAACATGGTCTGTTTTAATATAATAAAACTTCGTAAAAACTGATAAATTATAAGAAATGAATTAGTTATAAAAAAAAATCAGTGGCGCTACAACCTCCTTAGGTTTTGGCCTCAGATTTCTGAATCTGTTTCATGATCATTTTTAAATCTAGTAAGTAGGGTAAGTAGGTGATCAGCCTCCAGTGCCTGACACAAGCCGTCGACTTTTTGGGCCTAAGACATGTCGGTTTACTGACGATGTTTTCCTTCACCGTTCGAGGAAATGTTTAATGTTTACATAGAAAGAAAGTCCATTGGTGCCGTGGATCGAACCTACGACCTCAGGTATGATAGTCGCACGCGAAGCCACTAGGCCAACACTTCATCCCAAATGGTTATCAAGTATATATCTATTTAGATCCTATATAAAACTTTACCAGCAAGTAAGGAGTTATTTATAGGCATTCCGAAGCATATCACATTAATGTCACAGATTATGTCTTGACAAACACATATTTGTAAAACATGACAAACACAACGCCGTGCTGTTTAAACAAACACCTGTCGGAATTGCAACTTGTGTTTCTATAAACATTTGAACAAATGCTTCCAGAAATTGTATCAAGAATTTGAAAAATACTGTCCATTAATCAAAAACTATATAATGTTTTGTCTTTGACACATTAGTATAGCTTTGCAAATAAACGTGCAACGTTTATGAATAAGGAAGAACACTTAAATCGGCTTAATTGTATATTATGGCCATATGTAGTCCAGTCCAATGCGTAATCGAGATTTACACGGTTGCTGAATCAAGAAAATGCTTCGAATTATATGGAATGAAAATAAATATTCACACACGCGTAGACGCGTAGAATGGTTGGATCAATTTGGCCAACTATGATCACGAAATATTTGTGAAAGTTCAGGGAAGGTTTAAATGGCAAACATAAATAATAAGTAGTGTAAAATACTAACAACGACAATTGAATTTTCCAATTCTCTATATAGAAATAAAAAATTGTCACTTGGTTGTTATTAATTTATTAGATGTCTTTAGAAATTTGTATTTCATAGCTCAAGTATGTATAAAGTCCGACCTCTTTGGTCTGTTTTAAAAGTTGAATTAAGTTTTGCCACAAATATAGATGATGGTGGTGATGAGAAACGCGACTATTTAATTGCTATATAATCTATATATAGTCTAAAGAATATTACTTTGCTTAGGCGTGACCCGTTATTGCAATGTGTTCCGATATTTACATATGCTCACCTTTGGTTACGTGACCATTTCCATACAAATTCGACTAGTGATAGCGGGACCCAAAGTACTTTCTAGGGCCTTAGGGTATTGACACCAACGCGACAGTCATTGCGTTTATAAAACTGGAAACCATCGCCTTCGAAAATTATACTATGGGAGTGCCATACTGTTCGAGTCATAGCCGAATGGGCACGATAGGGGAAAAACACTGTCTCAGATGCTGCTCAGGTTTATGCTATTTTACTCGGGATTTGTGCGTGAGATTCCCGATGCCCCCCCCCCCCCCCCCTTCCTATATTTCCTCTCCCTTTTAACGCCGCTTAAAAATCTTAAAACTAATAAATACATTTTATAGATTTTGTGATAACCCTGGGATGTATATCATATATACACGAATACTTTATAAAAGTTGCCTTTTTCTCATATTTGAGCCATCAGTCCATTAAAAAGTAAAATATACTTTTCAAGCGTTTTAATCAAAATTATTCAAACAATGAAATTCAATTACTATAGTTTAAAGCGAGAATTTAACAGTTAAATATTAAAAGGACCAACACTGGACCTACTAAAGTATTGGAAACGACAATTTATGTAAATCTGATAAAGTAATAAATTCGTGTGAATACATTAAATAAATTAACATTTTTATATTATTATTACATTTATATACATACTTGTATTTAAATTTAATCGCGTTCACTAAAAATAGAATCAATTTTAAAAGTTAATTAAACAATTGATTACTGACGCGAACCATGAAAAAAATTGAAACAATCAAAATCGAAAAATAAATGCGAAAATCAAGGAAGTTAGAACCAAGTTATATATCTTATATGTATATATCGTCCTTGTAAGGGATCTAATGTATCTCGAACATAATTGCGGTGTGACTCACAGTCATTATGTAGAACAACAATACAATACCTGGACATGCTCATTAGTATGGAAAAATGCTAGTAATCTATTCTACTAAGTGAGAAGATTAAGTTCCTACATGTTTTATACTTCTGGTATAATATTTTTTTTATATAAAAACTGTTGACCTGATGTTAAGTGATACCGCTGACCATAGACACTCATATTTCTAGAGGGCTCGCAAGTTGCTGAACTTTTAAGAATTGTACGCTCTTGTACGCGACCCTAAGTCGAATTGGTTCGAAAATAAAAACCAAAATTATTATTTACAAGACAAATGTTGGGACAATGAAAGCCGTGTCCCGACTTCATTTAGGAATTGTATTTTCATTTAAAAAATCGAAGTATTAGGTAAACTTTATTTTGAATCTTCGTTAGTGATTTCAACATTACACTTCAAGCGTAATAATAAAACGTCAATGTTTGATATTTTAAAATACTTATTTTTTTATATACTAGCTGACCCGGAAAACGACGTTTTGCCATGTATATTATTTCTAGGAAACATTTTTTAGGTCAATAAAAATAACTATCTATAATAATAAAAAATAAGGCTTGATCGTAGAGGGGTGAAAATTAGGAGTTGTATGTATTTTTGTATGCTGTATCATAAAAAATTAAAACCAAAAAAAAATGTTTTAATTTTTTTTTTGTCGTGGACACCCCTTATCACTTAGAGGTTTGAAAGATAGTAGCCGATTCTCAGACTTACTGAATATGCATAAAGAATTTCATAAGAATCGGTCGAGCCGTTTCGGAGTGTGAGAACGAACATTGTGATTTGTGACACGAGAATTTTATATATTAGATCTATACTGTAAACGTTGACATAAAAATGCTTCAAGTAATAACAGAAGCCGTACAATGGGGTATGTGGGACATTGCGATGATTAAAACAAGATCACGCATACAAATTACTTCTATTTGTTATTAGTCCGTAAGCTTACGTGACTTGCTTAATATAATAACAACTGTCCTTGCTTTGTATGAGACAGAATACTCAAGGTAGGATCTTAAATAAATTCAAATGAAACAAAAACAACAGCTTTTTCTGTTAAGTCATAAAATATTTGAAGTAAACTTTTCCGGATTTTAAATGAAAAATTAAAATAAACTGCTACAACCTTTTTATGTGGGTCTCAGATTTCTGTATCTGTGTCATGATTTGTCAATCTAATTCGTAAGTCAGCCTCCTGTGCCTGACACACGACTGTTTGGGTCTATAGCAAGCCGGTTTCCTCACGATGTTTTCCTTTACCTCAAGCGAATGTTAGATGCGCACATAGAAAGTCCATTGGTGCACAGCCGATATACGACCTCAGGGATGAGAGTCGCACGCTGAAACCACTAAGCACTGTTATTCGGATATAAAAGCGAATTTAATATTAACTTAATAAAAAAAATCAATTTTAATTCAATACAATACTCGGTACGTCGAGTTATGTGAATAATGTAACAAATTAGTTCGCTTTTAAAAAACTTCATATTTTTCTAATTTTAGTTTTTTTTTGCAAACAGGCAGGAGGCTCATCTGATATTAAGTGATTCCGCCCAATTGCCTCGCGAGTGCGTTGTTCTTTTCGTGAAGGAGTTTCATTTAAAATCCAGTCTAATGAAGACAAAATATTATTATTATATAATTTTAATACATAATCTAAAAACTTAGTTAATTAGTTGTTACTAGGACTACTTTGTCTTAAAAAATTGTTTTAAACGTGCACCATGTACCACGGAATAATTGTTATCTAGTTACCCACGACACAGTAACACCCTAGTGTGACTAGCGATAAATGAATTGTGTCCCCATAAATAAAGTTTGTATTATATTTGCAGATCCTGGCGGTGATTGCGATCGGTTTGATCATAGGAGCCCTGTATGCGCCGCAAGTGGTACAGTCTGACCATCGCCACATCGCTCTTATCTACTCCGCTTACTCCAGTAAGTATTTAAGACATTATAATTGACCAACATGTAGTAATTTACACGTAGATTTATTTATAAACACGTTGCAGTAATACAGTATAATTAAAATAATTCAATAAAAAAGCTTTTATGTTTTTAGTTTGTTATTAATTTTTTTTTGTATTACTTAAGATTAAGGATTCTGCACTTCTCGCACGCATGTTTCTTTTTTTTAAGTTTTTCTCTTAACTAGGGTTGCCTGGAAGAGATCGCTTATTAGCGATAAGGCCGCCCGTTGCATCCCTTATAATTTTTATGTATTGTGTTTCTTTCATTTACAACGAAGTCTAAATAAATAAAAAAGCCCCGGTCTCATCGCTTTCGAACCATCTCTTCCAGTCTCAATAGATATACACGAGATGTCTATAGAACGGGGAACTTTATGTATGTTCAGAGCACATTTTCCTTTTCAGCGATTTTTGTTGTATGTAACGCAATTTATATTTTCGAGTCGGATTTTTTTTTAAATTGTCTCCGATTAAAGACACAATTTAACATTACGGTCTAGCTTAAGACTATTAAGAATTTAAAACCAAAACATAAGAAAATGTTCTTATTTAACATAAGAAAATGTCCAATAACACTACTTACTGTCTCTTGTGTACTACTTTATCCACTAGTAGATTTTTTTAATACAGCCGGAACTCAAGTTTCTAGTACCTAAACAAAATAAGCTACAATTTGGAAACAATTGAGAAAACCGTGACCCGATTGCGATAGAATTACTTGTAATCTATCAATTGAACAAATCGTGGTCAATTTGCCACGTCTTAATAGGGTTTTTTAATAACGGAGCCATTGACATTCGGTGAGCCCGCCAATTAACGTCAAATTAGTTACGTTTAACATTAATTAAGTACTTAATCAGACGTTATTCGCCCCCGAGGTGAGTTCTCGAGGTCTCGGATGTATCTGACGTGACTAAGTACGTTAATTATTAAATAAATAAATCAGTGCAGCTTCAACCTTTTTAGGCCTCAGATATCTGTCTTTGTTCCACGATTATTTGTCAACCTAATAGGCAACTAGGTGATCAGCCTCCTGTGCCTGACGACGTTACCTGGGTCTAAGTATATAGGTGCTGCAAGTTGGTGTTCAGTATCCTGTGGCTGACACACACCATCTACTTTTTGCAAGCCGGTTTTCTCACGATGTTTTCCTTCACCGTTTGAGCGAATTTTAAATGCGCACATAGACAGAAAGTCCATTTGTGCACAGCCGGGGATCGAGGTACGACCTCAGGGATGAAGTCGAAAGAAGTCGTAGCGTGAGACTCTCATCCCTGAAAGCCACGGGGCCATCACTGCTTTTCACGTGACCGGTTGCTATGCTGACTATAAAGTCAATTAGCATAAGCTAATTGACTTTAAAGGCGGCACCCAAAATTGCAAATTTAAACTAATTTCAACGTATAGTATTGTCTTTTATTGACATAACTATCACACATTTGATAATAAAACAATTTTTTACCGGATTGAAGTTATGTATTTACAATGATTTTTCATAATTTTAAATTTAACCGACTTTTCGCGTGCTTTACAGCTTGCGTGGTCACAGTGACTAAAGACAAAAAAAGTTTTATTAGAAATTATGGGGTAATACCTACTATGTTAAGTAATCACTACATCTGTGATGTCGGAAGAATGTATTGATAATATGTGCCAGCGGTAGTCTGTAGCACAGAGCTCCTTTAACACGTTGCCTGCTAAATGCTGTCTCCGACATACACACAATCGATATTTTTTATATGTTCGCAGAACTAATTTACATTATATTTTCTATTATTTAACGACATTATCGTATGGGCCTTGTAACAAATAACATTAATACTGTCTTAAATGACCAAATTAGGGATCTTAGCAATTTAAACTTCATTTAATTGAAACGTATTTATGCTAGATGCATTATGCAATAAGTCAGTTTCACTCGATTGAAAAGTCGATTCAATATAAGTATTTTGTGAAAGTATCTGCTTTAATTATTCATGCAATGAAATTATGCGGCTCATAAATCAATATCATCTTTTTTAATTACAATATGCATTCAGAATTATTAATCTAATATATAAAATTTTCGTGTCACGGTGTTTGTAATTAAACTCCTCCGAAATGGCTCGACCGATTTTCATGACATTTTCTATGCATATCGGTCAGGACTCCGAATCGGACAACATCTATTTTTAATCCTCTAAATTGTTACAAAAAATTTTGTTTTTATTTTTTTATGATACAGTATACAAAAATACATACAACCTTTAATTTTCACCTCTACGATCAACCCCAATTTTTTATTATAGTAGATAGTTATTGTACGGTTCCTGGGTCATCAGGGGTTCGAAATAATAGAATAAATTGAACTTACTCTATATTTATCACTCGCGTTATACAATAGACTATGAGCGAAATAATAACTATTATGTTAATTGCAATCTAACAAACGGAGAGAGTGCCTACGTCTGGCTATGCTCCCGGGGTGATACTCCTATGACTTAGTTAATTACGAATGACTGCATAGTAACAGTCGAAGAGAGTGCCTGCGTCGGGCTATACTCTCGGGGCGTGACTCCGACGATTGTAGGAAATCGTCATGCTTATATGTGATCAAACTGTACAGCCAGGACACGTACTTACATAAGACAAACATCACGCTTGTAGGTGATTGGAATGTACGAGCCCTGGCACGTACTTACATAGGAAATCATCACGGTTGTAGATGATCGGAATGTACGAGCCCTGGCACGTACTTACATATTGAATAATTAAGCTTATAAAATAAGGAAGCCTGAGCGAGTAAAATGTACAGCCTTGGGTCGTACAGTTATTTTTATTCAACGAAAAAAATGTTTCCTAAAAGTAATATACATGGCAAAACAACGTTTGCCAGGTCAGCTAGTATAGCTATAATTATAAAGATATTGACATTTTCTACTTAATAGGATGTGATGAATTATTTTATGAAGCAGAAACACTTTAGCAGTATTAACAATTTAGTTTTTTCTTTAAAATATTAAGTTGTCGTTAGTTTAATGTTCAATTTCAGTTTTCTTTTTTTTCTATTAATGTACTGATTTTTTTGCCGTTCCCTTGACATTCGAGTTACCGAGATTCCACTGTATTCTAATTTATTATTTTGTGTTTCAGGCTTCATAATTATAACTGGAGTTTTAATAATCGCTCGGATCTTCGGCGAGTCAGCTGGCTGGAGGACCTCTCTAACCTTTTCAATTCTGGGTGTCATCATGTTTACAGCTGCAGCAGCTGTCATCTTCTACGGTAAGTCTTATCTACTATCTATGGCGACTATTATTCGTTAGGGCCGAACTTATTCTTAAAAAATGTGACGAGCATCTCTGTGTTCGAATGATCATGTTTCTATCAGGCTATCCGCTAGTTATCAAAACTTTTCTATTTATTTTGAGTTTTTTTAAACAAATCTTCATTATTAATACTTAGTACGAAAGGGACTAATAGAATAACTTGTAAGTGATTTTAGACACTATTGTAGACCATAATATACTAACTAATTAATAGTGTCTTTAACCTTCAGAATCTTTGTATGGCATATCGTCGCTGCGCGTGCAATACCGCGGAAGAGCACTTTGTAAAAACCGCGTATCTGCGTTTTTGCGATTTTACAGGAAGAAGAAAAAACTAAATATCTCAGTCATTTAACTACATTTTGCTGACTGAACTCTATCACTACTAGTTTGGGGCTTACTTTATGGAGTAATAGTGTAAATTTATTTGTAACTTCCGTAAATTCCGTGTAAAATCACTTACGCGGTTTTGTTGCAACAATTGATAGAAAAAGTAGTATAGTATCAGTAAGTACGCGGGTTTTAAATTTTTTTTTATTATTAGAAAACATTATTAATTGTGATAAAAAGCAAAATTTTTTCAGAAAAACAATATTTTTCTATTATTAATAATCAACATTATAAAGAAAACTTATTTTTGCTAAGTATAAGATGTGAGCTTCTTATAAAAAAAACTTCTAATCTGTAGAAAATTAATATTTTATTCATTAGTTGGACGAGGAATAGATTTTTATTTTCATAAGGAGTTCACATCTTTTACTTAGTAATACACAGAAAAAACTTTTTATAAACGTTTTAAAAGAAGTACAGGGAAACTATAATATTTTTTTACTATTCTCTATCAACATTCATCTATACTTAACATTATTATATAAAAAAACTTTTTTATTGGTAAGTTTAAGATTTGAACTTCTAATCTCAAGAGAATTAACGAAGTTAGGTATTAAATTTTGTATTAAGTAAGACGTTGTGAGTTCATCTCTTTAACTTACCAAAAAAGTAGTTTTCTTAGAGATCAGTCTCCTAGGTTCCTCTAAAATCACAGAAAATATTTTAACGTAATCTTTGTTAAATGCTTTGTGCGAATACAGAATAAGTAAAATTAGCTTTTATTCATTGAATACTGTAGGTACAGTTACAACCCTAGTGCCTTGAATAATTTAGTTGACTGTGAAAAATAGGAATTGTTTTCACAATCAACTAAATTATTCAAAAGTACTCATACTTATTGAGTACAATTTAGCAAACAAAAACATTAAATAGCAAATAAACATAACAAAACATAATAATTTTAATAATTTAAACTCTCATTTAAATAATTATAATTAAAGCATTGAGCCTCTCAATCACAATAAGAACATTATTTATAAGGAAAGTTATTATAAAAACTTTGACAGTCTTTGGGTATGACACTCTTAAGCTCCTGTAAGTGATCATACTGGTCTTGGATATTGGCTGTCTAGATTCATAAAGTGAAGGCACACTGTCAATCGGAACTATTTTCTTTGGCCGTCTTGGTAAAGGAATAAAATCATCTGCAAAGCGGAGCTTATAGTCTATTGTGCCACTTGGATTATATCTGAGTGCTTTTATTTCAACGACACAGTGATCACCCGCCCCACGACCAGGTCTTATTGAGTCATAAATCAAGCATTCTTTAAGACCGAAGTCTTTAAAAAATGTATGTAAAAAATGTGTGTCAGGTGTAATAACTTCGTAATGACTTGGTACTTTTCTCGCTTCCTTCGTGATCGTGGCGTATTGTGAGGGTAATATCATAATTTCTTCACCGTTTGGGTAAATACGCGGACTTGCAGCCAACTTCAGGCATACTACTGTTCCGCTGTATTGCTACGATGCCAAAAAAGAGGTTTCCCATTGGCTAATTCAAATTGCGTGAGAGCTAGTATAAGCCAATCCGCATTAAGGATCTATTGGCGCGATATCTCAATTTTGTTCCTTTTGCTGTTACGCGGTATTAACAAAGTGCTCTTCCGCGGTATTGCACGCGCAGCGACGATATCACATAATTATATTTACATGCGCAAGTAACCGCCTACATGCCATTGAAATTTTTATGTTCCTTTCATATATGTCGATGCCATTGTTACAAGATTAAATTCGTCTGATACAATAATTAATGGGCATAGTACTAATTCGTTTTAAATATTAATTGTCTACCTGTGTACCGTAGTTGTGGGACCAAAAACCCCCACTAAAATTAGACTCTCTAAGATGAAGAGAGTAATAAGAGAGTGCTGTCTACTAAGCTGTAAGCAATACCTACTATAATAAACAGTGTTATTGTACTGTTTTATCTAAAAACACTTTTTTCTCTATTCGCCGCTGTAATTACGATGTCATGAAAAGACACAACAGTGCTATTGTTAAAATGGCGTTGACAATGACACTGACAGAACAGTGCTATTATTAAAATGGCGTTGGATTGATTTAGTTTTTAATCGTTTAATGCTACCATTTGCACAAAGATACGATATATTATATACAGTTATCAGACACTTGCAATACGAAGAGATATAGTAAAATCAAATAAAGCTATCGTGTTAAGCTAATTTTTAGGTTCTTCATATGTTCTTGTTCGCAGATTGGCACCGATCTTACTACGCAAACATGCGACCAAACAAAAGCTCATACGATTTACTGATATCATCTGGAGTCTTCGCAGTCATGGACGCTGCCGTCTTCCTTCTCCATGCTGTCCTCACATTCAGAAAAGACGCCGATTATTAAACTCGAATAGCACTTATTTATAGCACTAAAAAGTTTTAGTTAATTTATCACATTTGTTTACTCCAAAGTAATTTATAAGTATATGTTAGAATTAATTGTATATAATTAAGTGTTGTCCTGGAGTGTAGCTTTTGTATAAAGGATAGGTTTACATTGATTAGTTAATTATTTAAATGTCCCATGATGCAGCTATATATGGTTTGGCCGTGGATGTGCAAGTTAATAGTTTTAGTTTTACTAAACTTGCAATTTTACTTATACATTCCCTTGGTTTATTAGTTTAATTTTTTTACGAAATAATACCACCGTCTCGTTATAATTTTCTGCACCTAACAGGTTATGGCAGGGTTTTCAAATTTACGTCAATACCACAGACAATTTTCTATAATGTATAATAAATTAGATGTTTCGAAACGTTGAACAAAAGATCAGTAATTTAAAAAAATACATGTTATATCGAATTAGTTTGAAAGCTCTGGATTATGTTATTCTTAGGTTAAGCGTACTATAAGTTTTTAATTAATAGGAAGACCAAAGCAGTAATCAGTATCCGTCCAGTGGTAGTTAAGTTATCTTCTTATCTCTCTACTAAGCCAAAACATTGATAGATCACAAAAAACAAGATCACAAATAAAAAGTTTATATATGGCAACAATTAGTTATCAGTTACAGATTATATTTTGCTTTTGAAGATTCAAATATCAGTTTTGGAATAGTTTTGATTATGGTTCTAAAAATCTTTATTCTTCACTAACTTTCGAATAATTTCTTTATTAACATTCATATTTTTTTAATATAAGTTATGAACATAAATATAATAAGTTCTAGATATATCGCTTTAGTAGATTTAACTATATTAACGAATGATTCGGCGCTAATGTTACCTTATGCATTCAATAATATTCAGAAGGTACTCGCGTAAAATTAAGTCGTAATAGATGTAAGGCATAATATATGACTATATAAATATTACTTATTTAAGTAAATATAAGATGTATTTATTTCAAATAATTAAATGCTATATTGCAAATAGTGTTTCTTTTAAAACCTTTTTTTCGCAATAAGTAGTAATTATCTGAGAGGCGGAGACAAATTCGAAATACAAAATCATTTATTAATTTAGGTAACACAGTGTACACTTATGAAAATAAATACATATTGCTTCTAATTCTACATTTACTGCCAGTTCTTAAATGAAGGGCGTAGAACGGACGAGAAAACTGGCAATGAACTCTCCGCTACTTATTTAAAGTTTTTTGTTATACGAAAGGATCAACAATGGTTGATCCTTAAGATGTCGTGTGGAATATGGTGTAATGACACCATATTCCACACGACATCTTAAGTAATTAATAGTTAATTAATATTTGAATAAATATTAAAAACAAATATTTGTCCTCTATCAACAGTCGGCATGGTGAAATAGGAGCACGCACTTACATTCTCGTGAGAACAACACGCAAATACATAGACAATCCAAGATATTAAAAAAATATATACGCTAGTTGCCTATCTATGGTGCGTTCCACTAAGCGTTCACAACGCTCACGCTCACGACCGCTGATTTCCCCATTCCACTTGATTGTCAATATTACTGTCGTTAACTCAAGTGGAATGGATTATGGAGCGTTTTGGGCGTTCATGTAAATATTACAAATGTCAAGTTTGAAAATAGTAGAATTTTAAGGAGGTTAGGTAATAATAAACAATAAGTTTTGATATTTGTGACTTAAATTTATTTATGTTAAAAGTGAAGAGTAATTGAATATTTTATAAATAATTTTCGTGAAGTTATCAAACAACTTAAGTTTAAATATAATCGAAATGGCTTTGACGGCAGTTGGATATTTGCTTATGCATCGCAATAAAGCTCCAGAAACTAGTTCATCTAGCTCAGATGAAGAATGGGATGCAATTATAAAAAAATATAATCGTGAAAACCGACAACTTAGGCCATGTATTATTGACTATGAAAATGTAATTTTTCGCTATTCGGATGAAGAATTTAAATATAATAATATTATTATTTGTCATATTTCAAAAACAATTTCAAAAATTGCGCCAAATTATTCTCAACGTTCACAACGACCCACCTCTTTAGACGGGTCGTTGTGAGCGTTGCGTGAGCATTAGTCATGACGTCATGAGTGACGTTTTCGCCGTGACCACAACGACCGCGGTCGGTATGTGGAATGGCTAAAGGAGCATTTTGATCGTCGTGAGCGCTTAGTGGAACGCACCACTAATATGTACAAAAGATTTTTTGTCTTTTTGCCATCTATAGAATAATAAAAAAAACCTTTCTCGGTATACACAGAAGAAATAAAAATAATTCTTATCATTTAGATGTCATTTCGAGAGGATAATCCATGTTTCATAAGTTAAAAGTTGTCTATTCACATGTGTATCCATTTACAACAATAACATAAGGAACGATACACAACGGATACATAAGCGTCTCGGATTTTATACATTTTGTAAAATTCTACATTCTGCCCTACGTTATATGTCTCAGTCTGTGCAAACGTTTAGCGTACCTATGTCAAAACCCTTACTTAACACTACACAAATAATTCAAATAGACGACGACTACTAATTCATTTTGCATAAAAAAATAAAAGCAATAGATTGATGTACGTATAAGTGAATCATGGATTGATGAGTACAGTATGAACAATAAGCTCATTAAACATATAACTTTTAATTTACTTCTCGTGAAAGTTAAAAAATGATAGGGTTTGTTTGACTAATTTTCTGATTACAATGTATTTATGGAAAAGGATTATTATTTATTAGTGTTTTAATTTATTCTGGAACATTAACTTAAATGAAACCGATGTTATGACCGTATTAAATTGTTTCCAGTCAACCTTAAGTTAAGTTATCGATCAATATCTAGTAATTGCCACCAAATAATAATAGTCTGTGGAGCAAGACATACTTTACCATGTTAAATAGAATAATAGAATAGTCTGGCTAATGAAAGATAATTGAATTATTTGAAAACTTTCGGATGACAACACAGAATGTCATTGTCAATTTCTCAATATGGCTGTTGTCAAACATTCGTTTTAACACAATAAACCATTTTGTTCTTATTTATTAATTTACGTGTTTAAATATGAGTTAAACTATTAAAAGTGGAGTTCGAGAGATATTGTTCTGCATTATATTCAAATTCCAAGAAAAAGAAGCTGTGTTCTACCAAAAACAAGATTGTTTACGTGTTGTAGTTTGGTGTTGAATTTCTTAGGTTAGTATGTTTTAGTGTCTTGATACTTCATGCAATGACTCATTTTTATTTCTATTATATATTTTTTCCGAATAGTTAACAGGTATAATAGCCTAAACTTTGTTTTATTTGATAGAATATTTCTTTACTTTCGCAGGAAATCTGAAGAAGAGTGGAAGGAAATGACTGATCATGTTGTACATGTGGAGAATAAATATAAAGAAAGGGACAGAACTACAGAGGAACATTTAGAAAGTTTCATAATCAATGTAAGAGACAGTGATAACAGCAATGACTCTGATGAATCTATGCATATTCATTTTTTGGATTCTGATTTTGATTATTCCGAATAAAGTTGTGTTTTATAGTAAATATAAATATAATAGAGCAGTGTTGGCCCAGTGGTTTCAGTGTGCGACTCTCATACCTGAGGTTATAGGTTCGATCCCCGGCTGTGCACCAATGGATTTTCTTTCTATGTGCGCATTAAACATTTGCTCGAACGGTGAAGGAAAACATCGTGAGGAAACTGACATGTCTTAGACCCAAAAAGTCGACGGCGTGTGTCAGGCATAGGAGGCTGATCACCTACTTGTCTATTAGATTTAAATATGATCATGAAACAGATTCAGAAATCTGAGGCCAAGACCTAAAGAGGTTGTAGCGCCACTGATTTTTTTTAATAGTAAATATAGTTTTAGTTTTTCATGCAATGCTAGTCATTTTAAGTATCAATAGTAAGAGACTAAATACGTATAGTATTGAATTTCATATAAAAACAGTTACTATCAATGAAAAAAATAATAAAATAAAATCAAGTATCAAGTAAGTTTAATCCACAAAATATATCAAACTTTTAGGGATACCATACTAAATTTTTTTGAATTTTCCCTCGCTTTTTCGTTATCTTCTTTCATTAGCCAGACTCTAGCTACTCTGTGTCCTGTGGTTATTTTTTGACGTTGATGTATTGTGTTTACTGTTAGCAGTTGCCACTTGCCAGTTGGTATTCCGAATTCCAATAATTGCACTATCCAATACTTTTGAACAAAAAATAACCTACTTTTGTTGCTTATTTAAAATTCGCAATATTGCCTAATGGGTACTGGAGGCACGATAAAAAAAACATTACTATTAGGGTACTTACTTTTTCTGCTTTTGCTAAATATATCCATAACTTTCTCCAGGTAGAAAACTTTTTCTGATCACTAAAATTATATTGCATTTCTTTAGAGGCATATCGAGTGCTTAGCGGTGACCGATAATTGCAATATTCACTATTTTGTAATTCGGCTGGTGCGTCGATAGAAAACATAGTGTTGTTTAATATTTCTGTCGAAATAAATAGAACACTACAAACAGCTGACACGTGGTAACGAACGACCCGACTGAAATCTAGCGTCAACTGACTTCGACGAAGTGCCTACTGCCTAGATATATTATTTAGATTTGAGAACTCAGCCGCGAGAATTAAATATTGATAACAGATTACGAGGTTATCGCAAAATCTGATGTAATTTAAGAAACTGAATAAATATTATTGTACATTTGTTACGTGCTATGTATGATGTATAATTTATATTGATTGCGCACCCAACGAAGCGTAAAAAAAGACCGGTGACACTACAATGCGAAAGCAATTTTAGTGTCTGTTTCATTAATTTGTGGCAAGTAGCTTCTGTGCCTGACACAACTCAACTTTTGGGTTAAGAGTTAAGACATGCCGGTTTGTTGGCAATGTTGTTTATCACCGTATATACGCACGATCTCGGAGAAAATTGCTCGGTTGACTACTTATAATAAATCTTGGTCAAACCCTAAAAATAAATAATATACTTAATATTGATTGAAATCTTTCAACTGATTAAAAAGTGCATGGGCCAGACACATCTCTTATTTTCTATGTTAATTTTTAAGTTGTCTTAATGTGTATTAAGTCTTGTGCCTGCCAGCATACTTATTTCAATCTACAAAGCCTAGGGGACTGTAATCTAAGTGATAAAGGTGGTATAATAATATACTAGCAAGTTTAAAGGTTTAAGAAAAACAAAATGTTTTTAAATGTTTTGTTTTAACAAACAACAATACAAAATATAATATAAAATAATACAATATTTTCTTTTTATTGACTTTATATACAAATTTTATTTCCAGTCTATTGTTGGTATATCTATCTCCATATCAAGTGCTTTTGCTATACTTAGGTTATTTTATTCTGGTTTTAAGTTGAAAAATATAATGATATATGATTTTAATAATTGCACCGTAATTTATTTTATGTACAGTTCGTCTTAAAATCAAACTACTAGACTAATCTAGAGTTTGATTAGAGATGATATTAACTCAATCTGTACAATACAAAAACAGATTACAACTTAGATTTAAGTGACTTCATGAGTTTCTCCAACTTCATGGCTTTTGGAAGGTCTCCACTGATCTTCAACTTGCCCATCATGAAGGCTGTTGTTGGTTTTAGTTTACCTGTAAATTAACATTTAATTGTAATTAACAACATTGGCAGATTCTTAGAAAAATTTATCCTCTGAAGTTTATAAATAATGTGGAATGTATATAGTAGAATTTGAAAATAATTTAGAAAAATATTTTTTTTAAATTATGGAATATTTAAATATTTTTTTAACTGTGTGGCCGTTCTTTTATTATTTTTTTCTTCTTTTTCAATTGAAACCATGTAAATATAAAGTTGGACTATCTAATCAATAGTGCTTGGCTTTAGCTTATACAGCCATTATAGTTCTATCATAACAATAAATTAATAATGAACAAATATCAATTGCAACTGACAATTTACAGTGAGTATGGCAAACTTATACAAATAAAATAAATAAAAAAAGGTTTAGCACATTTCCAGCTTGGCACAGAACACTCATAAATTGTATGAACCGCTACATAACTGAGCAGTGCTCAGACAAGCTTGGTTGTGACTCAATACTGAAGTCATGCGTTCGAACTACAGCTATGCACCTATGGACTTGTCTTTCTATAATTTCAATTAACACTTGCTCATATGGTAAAGGAAAACATTGTGAGGCATGCCTATAGACCTAAAAACTAATGGCATGAGACAGGCACAAAAGGCTGATCGTCTAATTGTATTAGAAAAAACAAATACAGAAAACTGATCTGATCGAATCAAAACTTAGAGGTTGTCGCAATACTGTATTTTTATATGACAAGGCTTGTATACTAACCAGCAAACATTTCAGCGAAGTGTTTTCCATCCATAGTGAGAGTTGCATCAGCACCGGATGATGGTTCACCGCTGCCACATGCACCAGGCTCATTCTTGAGGTCAATATGCCACACTCCTTCTTCCTTGCCTATATAAAAAAAGATTCAAATAGTATATGGGTGGATACAGTATGATCTTCATTGTCAATATAACAATTCCTTATATCACTATGATTTTATATAAAATAAGAAAATAGTACCTGATAATAATTGCAGCAGCATCTGAATGGATTCAAAAAAAGATGGCTTGACCTGTATTTAGGTGATACTGATGGATAATACTTGACTATGATTAACTTTCAATTGTGTCTGCTAAATTTTTTAAGTGCATGTTTGTCCACATATTTCTTAGAAGCAAAGTCATATTGAAATGGTATTTGGTGCATATTAAACTTCAGGAACAACAAAATGAAATGAAAATCGGTTTAGCCGTTTTTGAGATATTCACTCATATCTTTATTCGTTCTCATTTGTTTATAGATATATATTTGAAATTGGTTAAATCTTTTTAAACAATTTTACTTTACATAGGAAGGGCATTTGAAAGACTTTAATATTGAACAGAGACTCCATCGTCATCATCAGACATATTTATTAATCGGCTCTCTTATGGTACTCACCTTTAACATTAAACTGATAGACGGCCTGCGTCTTCTTCACCAGCTCTGGAGTGATACTCTTGCCGATTGTTTCAAATAAAGCTGGGATCTGTCCACCCGCACCAGAATCACCTTTTGACTGCAATTGTAACATTTATTTACAAAAAGAATACAACAATATCTTTCACCACATGGACAAATGAATCTTACTTTTTTGACTTGATAATGTAAAATTGGGAACCAAATATATTAAGAAAAATTACTAAAATAAACTGTACATAACCCAGTGTATAAGGCATGTATTGGGCTACAGTTGTTAGATGTACTTTGAGTCAAGTCTTGCAAAAGGTGATACATTTTTCGTTATAAAACCTTGCCATATACATGCTTAGAGCTGATTTACACAGGGTCAGTAACTGACTACAAATTCGAGGCAAGTCAGTGCTGACCCGAAAAAAACCCTGTGTTAACTGATTTGAAGTCAGTACAGTGGCTTGAAGTCAGCGCTGACTTGAATATTCGGACACGAATATTTTAAAGTCAGTTGGCGCCCCCCGCCACCCGCGCACCCCCACGCCAGCCAAATAAACCCCGTGTAAACAGACAAGTCAGTGCGTGGTTAGTCACTGCCGCTGCGTTGTAGAGTGACCACGTTTTTTTCGCTGGCGATAAAAATTAAGCTTCGCGAAGACGAAACCTTAAAATTGGTGCAATTATATGGCGAAAACGAGTGCCTTTGGGATATTAAATCCCTAAATTACCGCAATAAAGAAATGCGGCGTTGCAAAATATGGCTCAACAAATGCAAATCGAAGGGCTCACTTCTACTGAAGTAAAAAATAAAATCAAAGCCATAAGGGCTACATATTATTTAGAGCTAGACAAGATACAAAAATCCACCAGATCTGGCGCTAGTGGGAACGTATATGTCCCAAAAGTCAAGTGGTTTCAAGAACTGGACGGCTTTATAAAAAATGCTATTGTAAATAAATAAATAAATTTTTCAACAAATAATTAAATCGTCGTTTCAGTTGTTTTCGCGAATTCATTTTTCCCACTGACTTCAGAAACGTGTGCTCATCGTGAGAAACGCACCACTACTACTTACTTCATGTAAACAGTTAAAGTCAGTCGCGGCGCCGACATTGGCGCTGCGACTGACTTGTCTACTTACCCTGTGTAAATCAGCCATTATATCAATAAGGGAGCGTTCAAGTATTACGTAACAAATTTTTGTCCTTTTGTAAAACGTTACGATGCGGGGCGGGGATTGAATTACGCGTTATTGTTAATATTATTTTCTACTTACACCACATAATAGTACCTAAAGAGTCACTAGGTGGTCACGAAACGTTTTACTAGACTTGGGTACAGTACTGTACTTGGGTACTGAAAAACGTTACGGCGAGTTCAAGGGGGGGGGGGGGGGGTCAATAATCTCCAAAAATTGCGTTACGTAATACTTGAACGCTCCCTAACCATACGTAATTTAAAGATATATAGATAGACAAACAAAAAATAGCAACAAGCGTGATAAATGTTATAAGAACTGATAGCAAATCCAAGATCAAGGAAAGTGTAAATGTTTTTGTAAAGCACAAGCATTAATAGGTATTTTAACTGCATTAAGAAAAGCCTGTATGGCCATAGACAATGACAGTCTCCTCACACCTTTTTGTCAACGTCCTGTTGTGCCAGTGTGGGCACGTCCAAAAAGAAATCAGGTAACAGATTTTCTACCTTACCTGCAACAAATATTGTTTTTCATGCAATTTTTTTTAATTTTGTTAAAGCTAATATATAAAAAAAGATTCTTGTCTATGGTCATATGAGGAGGTATCTATGAGGTACGCCTAGGTAACTGAAAACTGCCAAAGCAAGAAATTTTGTACTAAAAGTATGAATTGCCAGTCTTTCTCAAGGGTTTCATTTACACACAGTAAATCATCTGTATTTAAAGTTAAGTATTATTATTGATGAATACTTTTATTACAAAATTATGGCAGTGATTTCAGGCTATATGGCACCTGTTCATAGCGCGTTGCCGAGGTATGGTACTGCCGGTGACCCCTAGCGGAAGCAGCCACCGTTGCACGATGAGCTGCAAGCGCTTCCTCCTCATCCAAAAATCCATCCAAGAGGAGTTTATCCGCTTTTTCTGTTATTTATACCATATTCAATTCCCATGATACCCATATCTCACGCGAGCCCGGCACAGACCTATTTGGAATCGAATGCTGTGGGGCTTTGTTGGCTAGTGCGAAGCAGACACATTTGTATGTGTGCTTCGTTACTTTCTTATAGGCCTGTGGATCATCAGCTTTAAGTGACGAAAATTATTGGAATTGGAAGGCACTTTAAAATTGGAATATGGTCAGAAAACTGTAGTAATGTAACCCTTAGTTATATTACCTTTGTTAACTTCATTAAAAAAAAAAACTTTAGAGGTGTCAAGGGAGACCCGGATGGAACGAAATTCCTTTCGATTAATTTATATGTTAAGTGGTATCATAACAGTATGATAGATTTTCTCGACACCAATCTTACGACGAAAAAAAAAGCCAACATCACAAGGTGTTCCCAGGCGGTCACCCATCCAAGTACTGACCTCGCCCGACGTTGCTTAACTTCGGTGATCGGACGAGAACCGGTGTATTCAACGTGGTATGGACGTTGGCGATAGATAAATCGAAAATGTAAAATATAACAACTACCTATAGCAAAAAGTGTCGTTACAACTTTTGGTCTTAATTTATTTCGTCTAGCCCCCTTTCGCAACGCTCGATAACTTCGTTCCAACAAGACTAATTTAGTTAAGTGATTCCAAAAATAATTTTCATTTCTTATCCCTACAAAAAAAAGCCAACATCACGAGTTGTTCTCAGGCGGTCACCCATCCAAGTACTGACCTCGCCCGACGTTGCTTAACTTCGGTGATCGGTGATTCGGTGATTCTTGAAATAGCAAAAAAGTGTCGTGACAACTTTTCGTAAGAATTTTTTCCGTCTAGCCCCCTTTCACAACACGCGATAAGGAACTTCGTTCCAAAAGCGATTAAACTTATTTAGTAAATCAAAATAAAAATTTACAAAAATAAATTGCTTTTCCTGCGATATGAAGTCCAAAAATCTATTATTTATAAAAAACAAAAATATATACTGACTGGGGTCGCAAGCGTATGGGGTCAGGTCTTTGACACCAGCCTCCCGAACGATGTCCTCGTCGATCGCGAAGTTGCCAGTGTAAGTCTTAGGGTCCCTATAAATTAAAAAAAAATCATTATCTACACTTAGTGTGTCAAAAACAAATTAGAATAATTGACATACGGAAATCATAGACACAAAAAAAGCTATGATTCATAATCTTAAATGATTTAATGGCTCGCTAAATCTCTTCCTGTATGGCAACGAAAACAAACGGACATAAAATAATTTATACGTTTATTAATTGATATGTGTGTGAACAACCAAGTAAAAAATTCATTAAAAATAAGCTTAAGCTGAGTGACGCGGGGCTCTTTAGGTGATTAAATAGACGATGGTTATTTAATGAGCGTGGTACGTGGTAACAAAGTCTTAAGTATTTAAAATTAAATACATAAAATCATTATATACAATCAAACATAATAACTAGTTCAATCGAATAAAACCGCGCGCTTTGGTTAGTGTTAGCATCATATGACCATATAAGGTAATCGTTGGTTCCGGGAATTAAATTCTTTCCAGAAAATCTTATTACAAACGGACACAATCATAGGTACCTAGAAATATCGAGAATAAAATACAATAGCGTAATTTAGATCAGCTACCCGCTTATATTTCTATCTCGCTCGGTTCGATTATTGCTATCTCATTGTCACAAGAATTACCTAGATTATAGACAATGGTTTGGGGCGTGTCTTGTTTCGTTTGACCGTTCTATTTATATAAAAAAGTTCGCGCAGGAAGAGGGGCTTTTTATTTCGACGCCAGTGAGTTCACACGCGAATTATGTGTGATTTATTTTTGTTCTCGTTTTTAATAAAAATCAGTGTAATTTTAAATTAACAAATAATTAAATAAAATTTTTATCATATTTCAAGCCCTTGGGAAACTGGGTACGGTGTTGTGAAACAAAAGTCAAATCTTCAGAAAACTTCTCCACTAGCACCTTTCGGTTCTCTATCAAGATAGTGGGTTGGCCTGACCGAAGACCGTCACGCGCCATGGAAACGTTGGATCAGAGATAAGTTCCCAGCGCACATGTTTTTTTTTGTATGACCAGAAAACTTTCCTGTGTTTGTGAACCGCACACGGTTGTAATTTTATTTAGAGTCTTTTCCGTTAGTTTACTTAATTAAATTTTTGTATTTATGGAGGTTGAGTTTTTATTTGTACCCGTCGTGAGGCGGTTGTAACAAAGTGGCACCCAAGTTTTAGGAGGCAAAGCACAGGGAAGTTTTTTTTGTAATCTTGTGGTGTCGGTATTTTTTCAACTTCAGATGGTAGGCTCCATTGGGAAAAAAATATTTTCTCTAAGATTTTTGTGTCAAACATTTTTTTTTATGTTACATTGTATTCTGATTTTTGTGCATATATACATTTTGTTGTTTTTAGCTTTTTTTTATTTGTGCGTGATTGACATTTTCTTTCAGAGATTTTATGTTTTTTTTAACTGGTGTATTTATTGTATTAATATTTTTTTTGTATGGTAGCAAAACCTTTATTGTTAATTAATTTATTGTATTTGTTTTGTTGCTGTATTAATTTATTTTAATTTGCTTGTACTTAGTTCATTTCTTTAAAACAAATTCCGAAAAAATGGATCGTATCATTAAATATTTACACTTAATATTTATAACTAAACCTGAGCTCACCGAGCCTAGGGAAGGGGTGGAGGATCTTAGAGTGCAAATAAATAAAATTGTTTCGGAATATCCTGCGGACGCGATTTTTGATTCATGGTATGACAAATTTTTATTAAATGAAATACCACGATGTGAATTCCATTCCATAGTTTTTATAATATAATATGATTAGCATATTCTAGTTTTGAATATGAAAAACCTAACTTATATAAGAAAAGATCTTATTTTAAAGCTTTGTACATTCCAGCGCCATCTATCTTAGGTAACTTGATATATTGGTATTCTTAATTGTAAAAACCGATCCAAGATTATCGATATTGCACTCTGACAATTTTAGTTCAATATAGAGTTACAAAGAAATTTATCACGAAAGCTTAATGTGTCCCAAAATAAAGTTTTACTGATTTGCAAACAATAAATTAAATTATAAAACGGTAATTAATCTAAAGGTAACGAGCGGCCTTTAATTAAAAGATACCTCTTCGAAGCTAGAGTAACACAGAGGTGCAAAAAATAAGCAATATTTTTACGAATATATATTGTTATTCTTATATATTACTCGCTAACCCGGCAAACGTTTGTTTTGCCATGTATATTATTTCTAGGAAATATTTTTTTAGTTCTATAAAAATAACTATCTACAATAATAAAAAATAGGGTTGATCGTAGAAAGATGAAAGTTAGGAGATGTATGTATTTTGTATGCTGTATCATAAAAATATAAAAACAAAAAAAATTGGGGTGGACACCCCTTATCACTTAGGGGTTTGAAAGATAAATAGTAGCCGATTCTCAGACTTACTGAATATGCATTAAAAATTCATAAGAATCGGTCGAGCCGTTTCGGAGGAGTATGGGAGCTAACATTGTGACACGAGAATTTTATATATTAGATGAAGTGGTAGATAAAAACGTTGTTTGGTTGGTTGGTTTTTGACATTTCACATACTTGCATAGCATGAAGTAAGCTGCGTCTGCGACGATGTCTGGTATACGACTTGTGGAGACGTCACCGGTCAACATTTCTATGGCTGCTGTTGCGATACCTAATTGAAAAATCGTTTTTAAACATCAATAAACTACCTTTATATTTCATTTTGTTTGTAATAAGTTTAACCGTAAAGCATTTGCTGGGATGACATGAGTATATATTTTTATCATAAAAAATTACAAGTTAAGGGGTAAACAGGCATACCGAAAGCATTACAGCCCATTAAGATCCATTTTTTTTGCGGATGCGATGCCGGCTTTAATAATTTTAGGCCTTTTATGTATTATACTGTATAATATGGTTTTATTGGAAATTTTTGTGACTGCGACCCAATTTCGTCTTCGCCTGCGCGCTCTTGTCTGATTTGACAAGTAATTATTAATTTTGATCGAGTTTTGTGTGTTCAGGTAAAAAACCGTAAGCTTAATATGTTTTTCTTAATAAAAAAAACAGTTTGAACCCCAATTTAAAAAATTTAAATTATTTTTCATATTTCATTGATCATATGCGTATCTAAAGAAATATCGAATTGCACTTTGACCTGAAGCTAACAATAACTAATATACGCTTTCAAAGCTAGATGCATATCTGAAAACCAACTTATAAATTATCTCCATTAACGAATAAGGGAGCGTTCTAGTATCACGTAACGAATTTTGGGAGGGGGGGGGGGTCATTTTGTAAAACGTTACGATGCGGGGCGGGGATTGAATTACACGTTATTGTTAATATTATTTTCGACTTACACCACATAATAGTAACTAAAGAGTCACTAGGTGGTCACGAAACGTTTTACTAGACTTGGGTACAGTACTGTACTTGGGTACTGAAAAACGTTACAGCGAGTTACATGGGGGGAGGGGGTACAATAATCTCCAAAAATTGCGTTATGTAATACTTGAACGCTCCCTAATAACACCACCAAATTAATATAATACTAATACACTTGGAACATCAAACAAACAAATTTTAAAAAGTCTCTCATGAACATAAAACCCAATTTACCTGTGCGAGGCCACAAAGCATTGACTCCGATGTTAAGTGGCCGGAATTCCTCACTCATGCCAAGCACGCACATGGACATGCCATACTTGGCCATTGTGTATGCCACATGTAGTGAGAACCTGTGGAAGTTTGCAAAAGATTTAGCCTTGACTATACTTATAAATTAGATAAGATTTTTTATGTAGATGACCTATTGGCCATACATTTTTTAAGAGTCATGCACGACAATAAAATATAGATTTGTTATATGTTATTGTTAAACTAATATATTATTATTAATTGAAGTTGTTTCTGTGTTTTATAACTGTAAATAGTCGGTGCAAACCATAAATTTATAATTATATATTTTTTTAATTATTAAAAAAAAAATATAAATTTTTCTGTAAAAAATTGTAGCAGAAATAAAGATAAATATAATATTTTAAATTGTAGTAGAATTAAAGATATAACTCACAAACTCATCTCAACTTTAGATCTGGACATTAGTAAATGGAAATAAAACCATATTGGATATCTCTGTACAAATATGACTATTACAAATCCTCTAATTAAAATTCTAATATTTAGAATATTGAGTTTTATACTGAATGAATATTTACCAGTAAGGGTTCATGTTGAGTGGTGGAGATAGATTAAGGATGTGAGCATGGTTACTCTCTTTGAGCAACGGCAGACACAGCTTTGATCTGCAATTCATAAATAATCAAAATTAATCCAAGCTGGGCATTACTTGTTTTATTAAGAAAGAGTATTTAAAGTTGCATTAAGTAGATATTTATTTGACGGCTCATTGGTCTAGTGGTAATACCCCTGACTGCGAATCCATGGGTCCCGGGTTGATCCCCGGCTGAGACAAACATCGATGTGATGAGCATTTGGTGTTGTGCTTAGGTCTTGGGTGTATAAATATGTATATCTATCTATATATGTATGTATATCCGTTGCCTAGTACCCATAACACAAGCTTCACCAGCTTAGCATGGGACTGGGTCAATTGGTGTGAATTGTCCTTTAAAAATAAAATAAAAATAAATAAATATATAAACCATAATATTATATAGCCAGCCTCTATAAATGGATTAAATCAAAACTGTTGGATACAATAATATTAAAACTATTATTATTTAGTTAATTAATAGGGTAAGGAATAATATTATTAATAAAAGTTATATACAAGTACATATTAAAAAAAGTTATGATACCAGTTGTGTTAAAAAAGGTTTAAGCCAAACTTCCTGATGCTTTAGGTAAACAATTTTGTATTGGACATTTAGAAGTACTATGTAACATTATGTTATTATTTAACTAGCTTTTTTCAGTACTCAAAAGCAGTTTTAATTATTTCTAGACTATTTCAACTTTAAAAAGCTTACGTTAAGAATGTGCCTCGTGTGTTGATGTTGTGCATTAAGTCATATCTCTTCATATCTGTTTCAGCTGTACCAGTCAGAGAAATGGCTGATGCATTGTTCACAAGTATGTCAATACCGTTGAACTGAAATAAAGCATATGAAACATGAAGCATATTGTATGAACAGCATTCTAAGAAAGATTTGAAATCCAGTATATCATTATAAGTATGTGAAAATGTCTCAAGCAAGTATCTAAAAGTAAAATTGATCTAGATTTTACATTAGTAAGTAAAATTATTTAAATCTTGAGTTGTTCCTGTAGAATATTATAATGCAGAAATATGTGGCTATAATTATACATAAATATATATTACTTATAGTAAAAATCAACCAAAAAATGAAATACTTTAAATGATATGTTAACCGGTTTTTAAACCTTATAAAAGAAAATAAGATATTTTTACCTTCTTGACTGCCTCATCAATAGCTTTTTGTATTTGGGCCTCATCTCTTACGTCTACTATACAGGGCAAAGCTTTACCACCAAGTGCCTCAACTGAAATAAAAATTTAAGACACTTCCTTTAGTCATAACTCCTTACAGAAAATTTTATTAAGTAGAATAGAATTTAACAGCATCAAATACCATCGGACAATGTTACATTCTAGCCATTTAATGCTTGATCAAAATCAAAAATAACATATTACAATACAACATCTAACATCAGGTAGGCAAGAATATTATGTAAAAAAATTGTAATTTTGACATTGTTTTGCAGGCACAATAAAGGAAACTAGGCTTATAGGAAAAATTATAAAAAAAAAAATTTGAAGAACACAAACAGAAATATGAGACCCAGAGCAAAGTTTATACAACTATTTATTTATCTTTACATAAAACAAAACATAGGATTAAAGGTTCAACATTCTGAATAAATTTGTTATAATTTTTTTTGATATTGTTTGCTGATAATCACTAAGCATCAAATTTAAAAAAAAACCTGATAGAAGATAAGTCTAAAGGTCAATACACCTTTAAGTCCAAAGGTCGCGAGATTGTAAACATGACAGTAATTGTCATAAATTAAGCCAACTAAATATTCAAAAACTATATCTTACTTTCTTCAGCTGTTGTGTAAATAGTTCCAGGTAGTTTAGGATGCGGCTCTGCAGTTTTAGCGGCAATCACGACATTCGCACCATCTTTTGCAGCTTTCAGAGCAATAGCCTTGCCAATACCCCGAGAAGCACCTGTTATGAACAGTGTGCGTCCAGCTAGTTTTCTAATTAAATACAAATCAGGTAAAATTATGTAAACTCATTCATGTACACCAAAAAATCTCTTCGATACTTACCCTGTATTAGCGACTAAACTCATATTAACGGTGTAAGTTAGACACGTTTACGCTTATAAAATATTTGAGATGCACTTCGCCCGACGTTTGAGCGATATAAACAAATATTAAAACAATAATAATAAAAAAGAGAAAATTAGAAAACTTATTGCTAACTGTAATATCAATACATTACACAGTACGCGCTGTCTCACACAATATGAATTATGAAGTATGATTTATGAACCCACTCAAGGTACGACTATCGGTAATCGGTATCGAGTATCGAGTTTAAAAAATATTTTTCAACTTCAGAGTTCAGACTATTTATAGTTTAATCCAATATGCACAAAACACGTAGACGTTGAGTATAACATTTGACATTTACTGTCTATTATATGACAGTAAGACTGTCGGACTGTCAAACTCACGGACTGAAAACGTTGACTGCTAGCGCTGTCACCATCGTTGTATCTATCTAAATAATATATATATATATAAGAAAAATGGTCTTCGTTTGCGGTTTGAGGCTCCTCACGCCTAAACCACTGACCGTATCGACATGAAACTACTACACGTCGGAAATATCTGCGAACCTCGCTAGTCGCTGGAATGCGCTTCCCCGCACCCCGCCCCGTTTTCGCCTATCCAGTACCGTTGCCAACGCAATCGCCGACGCACGTGTATTATTCTTTAATCGCATTTTAGTGTTTATTGTTTCTCTGTAAATTTGTAAATAATTTGAATTTTAAATAATAAGTATTTGTAAATTTCAAGTAGGTACGAGTATCAATAAAAATAAGTACACAAATAAAATATTTTTTATTTTTACATCTTCAATTTTTTTGCTATCTCTCCAGTTTGTATGACGTCATTAAGCCAGGTTCGCAGATATTTCGATTGAGTAATACTGCCATTCGATACGAAATTTTTCCTAGATGGTTTATGGCTATTTTATTATTTTTAAACAGCCTTTCACAACTCAAACGTGCCCTTCAAAAACATACTTGGATTGAGAAGGTGAGAAGATGAGAAGAGCGGGTGAACAAATCGTTGCATACGACAATATCTGAAGTCGAAGGACGGAACAGAGTAGATTTTTCAATCGGGAAAGGTTTAATTTACTACATCTTTGAGTTAATTTATAAGTATATCAAATTGTATAGCCGGGCTGCAAAGGTACCTGGTCCATAATTCCCATAGGTCCCCATTAGAGCTATGAGAGCAAGAAACAATTGACCAATGTTACGAAAATTTATTTATTTATTTTCCTTATTTCTTTTTTTTTACAGTAACTTAATACTAATACAATAGAAAACTAAACTAAAATCATAATATAAACATTACAATTAAAAACTTAAAACCTAATCCTTTTTATAACTAATTATAAATAATGCAATTCTTGTGAATTCAGCCAGGTTGCAACTAAATATATCCGTCTTACAAGGTTTAGGGTGCGCAAGACACGCGTAAATGGAAACACCATTTACGCGTGTCGCTGAGTAAATTCGTACGCACCCGAGGCACTGCCAGCAATTGCGACCGCTTACCAAGCCGAATGTGGTTATTCGGCACACGCAGCCCCAGTCTTACCAACATTTCCGCATTATATATTTTACCTCTAAGTATCTTAAAAAATAAAAAAAAATAAAACAGTAACAAACAGCGTCCTACCTATTCTTTCTGATCTATTTACTAATAATCTTAAAACAGAAGTAATTCCAGCTGATAGGCAATTATCGACTAATAAGTCTTACGTCCAACGTATATAAAATATTTGTCAACATTCACACATACAGTATGGCAAGTGTTAGAACAATTTACCATACTACAATGCATATGTCGATTTCAGCAAAGCTTTCGATTCCTTGGTTGGCTGGATGTCAAAATTTGAGAGGCTCTGAATGAACAAGGAATCGAGAAGAGGATTCTAAAAAACATATGCTTTAAAAGTTCTGTCTGTATAAACTTAGGAAAGGAAGGGAATATTTAATATCCTCAAAGGAGTTCGACAAGGAACTAAGGAAGCCCTATTTCTCCAAAATTATTCTCAGCAGTATTAGAAAAGGTTTTTCGAAATATAAAATGGGACGATGATGTATTGTTACGAAAACGGTCGAATTTTCTACAAGTTAAAAACGTTTTCAGCAAGCTAAAATGTGATTTATGACAAAGAAAGGCTGTGAAAAACCCACAACCCAGAGAACACTTATGCGTCTAACAAACCGTTTGTTTAGAATTATTTTACCCAAGAATTATTTTATACATTTTGACAATGATTTAAAAGAATATGTGAAAGAATACCTAGGTCAAATAATATCACTAACAAAAACATAGGTAAAGTGATTTCAAGATGAATATCTAATGGGTGGAAAAGTTCTTGGGCTATGAAGGAAGTTATGAAAAACAAGAATATCAGTAATTCAATATCGAATTTATTCGATTCATGCATAGGTAGGTATTACCTGTCCATTGATTTTAAACGTGGGCACCAACATTATCTGAGATTAACAAACTTGTAACATGCCAAAACGCAATGGAAAGAAGCATGGTTGGATAAGACAAGCTGATAAATGAAGAAACCAGGATCTAATACAATATAGTAACGCTCATCGGAACAACTATAAATATATAAAGTGGATTGGATTCCATTTTTATGCTCGCCCGCACCGCGCCGTTCTGACAACGTGGAACTTGGAAGCGCAGGTACATGGAAGAACTTGGGATCGGTTGTTTTTTTTTATTATTATAATAGTACTCTACTACTTTTCTATCTCTTAAATTTTTACTAAAAAGATACAATATATTAGTTACAATAAACTATTTCACGAATGACGCGTTACGCGTCTCGCAAGATACGCCTCGGCAAAATCGGTAAATGTATTTACAATTTTCATGGGCGCGCGCAATTCCTTGCGAGACTTGCTTTAATAATTTTTTCGCACAGACCGTGCCTGTGCTTTGTTAACCTGTCCTGTAGGCCGTTACGGTCTACAGTCATCTTTATATGTTGCACTAGGTCGTGCCTGGACGATACGAATATAGGGCAATGTAGAAGCACATGTTCTACGGTGTGTTCACCATTATTGCAGGCACATATTGGATCCGTTGTTTAGATTGGTCAGCTCGAAGACCTGAACTAAATCCAATTGAGCGCGTCTTAGGGTGAGATCTATAGTCCGCACTTGGACTTTGCTCAGACTTACCTTACGAAAAACTTTGCTTAGTGTACACTAAGGTTAAACTATGATTTCGTATTTATAGACATTTTAACGGTTAGATTAAGCTAAGCCCAAGCTAAGACAGCAAATGTCAAAATACAAATTGATGTTTCATTTCATGCAATACTTTGTTTATTATCCTTTAAAAAAGTAAACAATAACAAATATTTAAACATCTAAAACGGTACACATATATCTTCAATTTATTGTTATTTATGTATTCATTTATTTTATTATTGCAATAACTAGAAATTTACGAGTAACCTTTACAAAATGTATTAATTATTTAAAGATGACAATAATTTTATTACGTAGAACGGATCGCAATGTTTTGAAAACAGCAACAGAGCACTTGTATCAACTATCAACAATTGAAAATTTTAAACCACTTTTTCTCTTTTCTGTTTCTGTTTGTATGAGCTTATAAGTGTTGTATATGTTCGGAACTAATAAAACCAAAATCCTTCCATCCTGTACGGTGAGAATGAATTCAAAAGAAGGAACCGTATTTTGAAACACACGGTATTAAATGTGATCCTGACGCTGATCATTACAAACTTGCAACCTTATAACAACAGAGGATCGCCAAACCTACCGCAATTGCAAATACTTATTGCATTAAGGCATAAAAATGCAACTGGATGTTTTCAGGTAATATTGTGTTCATAAATATGTATGGTTTTTCAATTTGATATATTATACCTCTTCTCAAATGATTTTAAATACATATGTTGAAGACTTTTGTCTTCTGATTTTCAGAAACATAACATATATGTGACTAATAATAATTTATTGACATTACAGATGGTGTGTGGTGATCTGAACAGCATAAGCCAATCTACAGTCTGTTTAATTATAAATAAAGTCTCTGCAGAGTTGAGTAAATTACTTCCTAGATTTGTAAATTTTCCAAGAAATATGAACATAGCCAAAACAAAGTTTGAAGAATTAGGAAGATCTAATACTCACCATGGCCTAAACAGTATAATCTGAGCTATTGACTACACCCATATAAAAATTAATAGACCCAAAGGTATCGCTCACTCTGAAGCATACAGAAATAAAAAAGGGTATTTTTCTGTAAATGTGCAAGCAATAATAGGGCCTGATATGGAAATATTTGCTATAGTGACTAGGTGGCCTGGCAGTTCACACGACAGCAGGATATTTAGAAAATGCCTGTTTTAGTAGGTGACAGCGGTTATCCAGCACTTAACTTCATGTTAACAACACTTTTAAATCCAATGACAAGAGCTGACAATATTTATAATTATTCTCAAATAAGTCAGAGTGTGAAAAAGGAAATTTCCATGTTTACAGCTAGGACTACAGTCAAAATTGACAAATACTAAGTATATATAATTATAGCTTGTGCTGTATTGCATAATATAGGTGTACAGAGAGGGGATGCTTATGATGATGGTGATCATGCTGACAGCAAAGTTGAGTAACACAGAAACAATGAAAGATCTCCTACAGGTCTAGCATTCCGGCAATCTGTGATTGCACAATTTAACTAGGTAATTTGTTTGGTAATAAAGAATATCAAAACAAAACTTGTTTCATTTTAATCATTTATTTTCTGATTCTTTTTTTAAGTGTAATACATATTTCTAATACTAATTTATATTTTTGTTGAAGAAATTCTATTTCTAACAGATTTTTTAATTTCATATGTTCCACTCCTATCTCAAATTTTTTAGGGTAGTCAGGTAATAAATGGTAGAAGATTCAGGGAAACGCAAATAACAGGTGTGAAGCGAGAGACATCGGTTAGGTTATAGTTTGAATTTCGTTGTCACTATAATATGCCAGGGCTGCCAGGTGACATACAAAATCACACCAGTTATTTTTAAGATTTCTCAAAAATGGGGTTTGAACAATTACATAAATAATATAAATAAACAACAATAAATACCATAATAATGTGTAATTATTTTAATTCATGCATTTCATAGGTATTTATCAAGATCATTTATAATTTCTTTGAATTCAAATTCTATTTTTCCCAAAGTCTATGGAACTCCGATACAAAATGGCAACACCGTTCATTAAAAACCGACAAAAATAAAAAGTCCAGTAAAAGATATGATGGTAAAGCAAATTTTAGACCATTATTTTTGTTAGGCTTATAGTCAAAGTTTTTGGTAAGTCGTCGATTTCGTGGACTTGGGATTAAGCTAAGCCAACACTCGGCGAGATTCGCAGTTTGCTCTATAAATACCGACTGTGTCTTAGCTCGATAGTTAAGTCAGAGTAAAGTCCAAGTGCGGACTATAGATCTCACCCTTAGAGACAATTGAGATCAGTATAAAACATTAGGGAGCTATATGAGTTATAATAGTCTATAAGGAGCTATAATAGTCATTGCAGTGGGGTAAGTGTGGGATCGTATTCCTTAATACGTTTTAAAAACATCGTGGAAAGCACGCCCAGAAGGATTCAAGCTGTGATTCTGTCAAGACGTCACATTCATCATTAGGTCTCTATATTTGTAATTTTATTTAATTAAAAAAAGTAAAAACATCAACTTGTCTTCATTGCCAACCAATTCTTTATGTTTGGCCGATGTACAGGTTTAGAGAATTGGTCTAAAATGAATATAAATTATTTTCACGATAATTATAGAGACTACGTCAGACAATTAATTATATTTAATTATCTAAAATCGACCTTCGAACGTAAATTTCCTTAGGTTCCTGTTTTTTGCAAGAGTTTAATCTATACTATATTTTTAGTAGGATAAATATTGTTATATTATATAACAATAACTTTCAAGAAAATATATATCTCTTTATTTGGCGCCTAAACATGTAAGTACTTATAATGCAATTTAGTTAAAATATTGTATACAAATACCTATTTGGGACACAAATGAAATTTTATTACTATGTAAGGCCTCACAATCAAGATTAAGATACTTTAATAGCGTGGGTGATTATTTAGTAGGATGAAAATAAAATAAAACCTTTTATTTTAATACATTTATTTCTGTGCATTTCTTCCACTCTTCTAGACTAATATACAACGTAGCATTTGCCGAATACTCATAATAGTAAAATAATACACATATTTTATATTAACAATTAAGTTCATAAGACATTTACTTAGGCGTAATAATTAATTGCGATCTAAGTATGGCTCGAATCGTTGATAAAATTTCATTTTACTATATCTAAAATAAGTCTAAAGCAAATTATTAGTTTAATCATTCTGTACTAACGTTTGCCTTTTACGACACCTATTCGATGACTTGATAATAATAGTATCACATAATATTATGTACATTGTGTAAATAAACATTCAGATCTTTTAAAACAGTTTTGTACCAAAAACTATACTTTTACCGTTCAATCGATTTTTATTTTCTATAATTTTTAATTTATTGGAATACATTTCTCAAACAAATCAAAAATATTTTCAGTGACATTTGATTAGGATTTAAAATTAAATTTATTCAATTAGTAATATAAAAAAGTTAATTTTAAATTTATGTTTAATTCATAAAATATAAAAAAATCTAGAGCAATTAAACAAAAATTATAAAATTGCTTACATCCTTTTAGAGGATTCACGATGTTATTATATCATTTGACTATATTATATGTAATATAAAATAGAATATTGTGTTGATAAGTAATATCCAACCCTGTGATATCGAAAAGATATATATTTTAATATTAAATGTAAAAATCTTTAAATATAGTTACAATTGAATGATTGCAGGTGGGTAAAACAAAGATTTTCCATTATCACATAATAAAATATATGGACGATTATTCGTATATAATGGACACGACATATACTTAAGATAAAATGGTGTTATTTTTCTCACTCTGAGTCTATAATACTTTTATACACGTTTGATGTAGACAAATTACGTAAACGACCATAGAGCAACCCTTACAGGGTTACCATGTTTTTCCCGCGCTTTTATCCACCTCTACTCTCTATAGGTTAATATAGACTATAATTCTATTTAGTCTAAAATATAAAGCTAATTAGATAATTTACGCTAATTCTCTATTATCTTTGGAATTATATTAGACAGCAAATCTATTTAACAGATGAACATTTTATCAACTGAAATTGAGCATCGTCGGGGAATTTTGAGCAAATTATTTCAAAGAACTTATATTTTTGAAGAACAGAGGCACATTTGCCTGGACACATGGCTGCCCTTTTAATTTTCATAATTCTTATTCACTCTATGTAAACTAAAAGGGAAACTATATAATAAAATAATTAAGACATTTTTATATTGCTCTTTGAATTTAAATATATGCTGGCTGGTTTGCACTATGCGTGAGCGCAGCGAGGACGTCGTGTTTTAGTCGTACATAAAGCCGTCCACGACGCCAAGGGTTTTGCAGTTGTAGGGGCCTGAAGTCGTCCCGCAAACACCGTTCTCTGTGGAAATAAAACTTAACTTCATTTTTATTTTAAACGCCCTTTTTAATATAAGGACTGGAACCCCTAGAAAAACTCATTTGATGACTGGCTCAAGATAGTACCGCAGTATAAACCTTCACTTAGATGCGAGGTTAGTATTTGATAATAAAACAATTTTGTACCGGATTGAAGTTATGTATTTACAATTATTTTTCATAATTTTAAATTTATCCGACGTTTCGCGTGCTTTACAGCGTGCGTGGTCACGGTGACTGAAGACAAAAGGTGTTAAAGTATCACAGCTGTAGAAAAAGTTGCATTATCTATATTTATTTCCCCGGAGTTGGTATCGACTAAAATATGGAGGGTTTTGGCAGAAATGGCTCACGGTGTCCTCTATCCTCTACGGTAAAAAAAATGTTTTATTATCAAATGTGTGAAAGTTTGTCAATAAAAGACAATACTATGAGGTTAGTCTTTTTTTCTTTCAGAAAATCTTAAAACTGAGTAAATATAATGTAGCCGATACATTGTAAATAAAATTATTATTACTTCTTTTAAAATTAAATTTTAATATAGATTCAATATTTAAAAAAAAAATAATGGTGTGGGTTGTAAAATTGTGTATGCATATATCTATTTAATAAAAACAACACTATACCTAGCACCAATGACAGCGACAAGACAGAAGTCAGGCAGTCTGTGGGGTGGATAGAGCGGGCCACGGCGAGCTCGAAGCAAGGCCGCCATATTGAGCTGCTTCACCACCAACTCTATAACTTCTCTCGCCGTCGTTCGAGCTGTCACATGCAGCTTCAACGACGTTCCAGCTGCCAATCCCGTTTCGTACGCCGCGAACACCTGCAAAATGCCACCCTCACTCTGTTCCCTACTCTCCTCCTCATTCTCCTGATTTTCCTCCTTCGTCTCGGGCAGTTTTTTTGCGTCCTCCGCGTTCAAGCTAGCCATGCTCTCTGAGGCCGTCACGCGCAGTTTGGGACAGCTGTGACAGTCCGAATCACTGGATAGGCTCTGGGCGGATTCGTTGCCGCGTACGCTGACCATGCTGGTGGCGCCGAGACCTCTAGAGAGCAAAGGACTGGCTGAAGGTAGACTCGCGGATATGCTGTGAGGCCGCGGTTGTGGCTTTGCATCATTGTGCAGGACTAACGTGTCCTCGCTTCGTGACGGCGGCAATCGGCCATTCAGACTGGACCCTGACGACTTTATATCGAATTGAGAACCGCCGCTCATGTAATTGCTGGATTGCGTCATTTGGGAGTCTCCGCTGCCTTTTCTCTTAAACTGGTTCTCATTCAAATAGTTTGAGCTCAGGTTTAACGTAGACGCGGAGGGTTGACGAGGTGCGACGCTGAGCTGTTGCTCGGACTTGCTGAATTCTGGATGCAACGTTGTGGGACCGCTGCCGCCGGGTCCCGGCCAGGAACCTCTTCCGGGACTTGTCTTATTGATCTTCCCATCTCTAGCCGGAATCTGCAGCAGATCGATTTTGAGGTTGACATCCTTTTCTCCATCGGCGGTCGAGTTCTTATCTAGGATATGTTCGAGGAGGACTCCGGCGGGGCCGCTCTTGTCTCTAGCAAAGCCGATGAGATCCATCAACCAGCGTTCCGTTTTCCATACAGTGTTGAGATCGTTCTGCAGATCTTCGAGCTTCGTCAGTCTTTCTTTGGCGGTGTTCAGCTCGTCGCAGGAGAATGCTTCTCTATGTGAATGTGCGGCGAGGGCCACGTCCAGCTCGAGGAGACAGCTAAGTCGGCAGAACTTTGCTAGAAGGTGGGGTCGATAGGTTTGCAGGTGGATCATTTCGAAGGCTTGAACGGGTAGGCTCAGGAGGCCGGCCCGTTGAAGGAGCATTTCTCGTTGGCCTGGGACACAGCAGGCGCGTCCCGGGGGCGGGCAAAGCATGACGAAGCTGACGTCACCGCTGAGTTCAACGACCTCTAGGTCATAGAAGCGATGGTCTTTGGTACTGTCTGCGGGTAGTTCCATATCTCGGAATAATCGCTTTGCGCCAGCTGAAACTTGTTGTAGGAACATTTCTTGGCATTCCGATGGCTGTTCACTGCTCACTGACATGTTGCTTACGGACTTGTTGTCTTCCGTTCTGCCCGATTGATGAGATTTGAGGTACTGCCATTCTTCTCTGAAAATAATAATTTAAATTATGGAAACGAAAGATTTGTATTTAGTACCTCATAAACAATTGGACCACTTTGTATCATTATGAAGCTACATTATTCGTAAATAACATAATATATGCTTTATTTTTTTCCTAAATTTGGATTTGACAGTTGATCATATCGTCATTTCCCATAAGTTTTTCATAGACAAACCTATGTCTAAATATAATTATATTTAGAGAAGGTATGTAATTTTTTAGTTTTATTTTTGTTTAACGATTAGCGGTAAAATCATACGAAATGCATCCATCGTTATAAAACTAAATATAGCAATACAGCAAACATATTTACATTAGAAACTATTCATCCATTAATTTAGTAGATTAAAAGTAGATTAAGTCACACTCAAAGAAATTATATTATGAGAAACTTGGCCAAAAAAAAATACATACGCAGAAACGTGAGGGTTGTCTCGAAGGCGTGTGTGCGGCGGTACATTGGGAGCAGTAGCAGAAACCACCACTCTCACTTCTTCTACCGACGCTTGGAGTTTTAAGTATCCTACGTATAAACCCCGTGGGAGGGCAGCGCGTGACACCTGGAAAGGTTTTAAATTATTAATTCAACTACAAAAAATAAATAAGTATTATTTTCTTCGCGACAGTCAGACCCATGTGCAGAGGCTAGTTCAGCACAGAGGAATCAGTCACCCACGTAGTTCTGGAATGCGAGGCTGTGGCTAAACAACGTACAGCCTTGCGATTCTGTAACTCACTTTTCGAAGGCTGAAATCCTCGGAGCAGTGAGGTTGCTCCGTGAAGCCTGTGAAGTGTCCAGGAGACATCTGTGCTTCTGGAAGGAGCTAGACTGGCTTAGTTAGCCAGGACTTTAGGCACAACGGACCTTATGAGAGTCTAAATGCGGAAACTGTGTCCACAGGTAACTATATTATACTAAACTACTGAACCAATTTTAGTGAAACTTGGACTGCCTAATGCCTACATTGGTCATGTTCTAATATTATTCAAAACCAACAATATCACATATATATAGGTTACACTTTTATTAAAGTCGGTCAAAAATTACCTGGTGATACCGTATCTGATCATGCAGCGATCCTAGCAGCAGATCAGCAATGGTATTATCGTCTCCGAGACCGCGCCGCCGGAGCTTATGCAGCGCCACCCAGCGGGAATTAAGCGCTGGAGGTTTCCCAGCCCTCGCAGCACTCACGAGCGAAATCACCAAGGTCCCAGCAGCATCACGCAAAGGTGTTGGATACACTTGACCGAGATCCATCAAAGACAGCGCCGCCTGCATATGTGCTACCGCCGCCAGAAGTCTCCTACGGAAGTGGAGAGACGGTGACGGGTGCTTCTGCAGGTCTGTTCTCAAGGATTTCACATCTGGCCAGGCGCAGGAGACCTTCATTAGCCAGTGGAGTTCGCTGCCCAACGCTGCGGGGCCCGTTTCGTCCACTTCCACTACTGGGATGAATTCTTCGCCTGTGACCAATACACGTTCTTCCTGGTACACCACGCAAGCCAGGTATACTCCTCGTCTGAGGTTCTTGTGGAACTTGCTGCCGGTGAATAATTGCCGGATGGTGTTCTTTCGCGCCCGAGCAGCAGCAACTCCACCAGCTGTTAAGGCAGCTGCTCCAGCACCTCCAGGTGTTCGACGGGCGTTGGCGCAGGCTGTTGCCACCGCGTCTAACTGTTCGTCTGTTTTTCCTGTCTCTCCTCGCGAAACCGGGGATGATACATCGCGCCAACCTGTATGAAATTAATATTGGATATACAATCATCGGATTCTGATTGCACTAAATATGACTCCGATACGGTTTTGATACAGGAGTTATGCTAAATTTTAACAGTATGTGTTTTGTCATGTCCTTTTTTTTAATGTTAAATGATACCGCAGCCCATGGATACTCACAACAGAACAGCCAGAAGGCTCGCAAGTGCGTCGCCGCCTTAAAATAACTATTTTATGTCCTGAGTAAAAAACGCATATTAACGATTTTATGTTGAAATATTGGGTGAAGTTAACCTTTGAGAGATCTTTTAAACGTGAGGGGGTAATTTTACAACTCAATAGTGACAAACGCACTAGCCAAGAGACAATATTTTGAGAATTAATGTATCCAAGTTACTCTTGTACAATAGTCGATAGAATTTTTTACGATTATATTAAGAATAATGAAATAATACAATTTTGTTTATGACTGTACGAGCCAAGTCTTCACATTTTGCTCACTCGGGATTTCTTAGTTTCAAAAGCGTGGCGATTTCGTAAATCGTCGGAGTTACGCCCCGAGAGTATAGGCACACGCAGGCACTCTATTCAACAGTTTAATTGCATTCATTCGTTACATAGCAATTAACATTTCATTATTTCCCTTATATTTTATTGTTGTACGCGAGTGGTTTATATAGAGTAAAAATCCTCTATTATTTATGAGCCGATGACCCAGGAACCGTACAATGACAGAAATATGGTTGTGACAAAATTGTTCCGTGCTACATGGTGCATATTTAAATCTATTAATCCAGCTGTTTTAGAACTATATGCGTATTTGTATCAAAAATCATTACTAGCATAGATTTACTGCAATTAATCTCCCCCCCCCCCCCCCCCCCCCCCCCCCCTGCAAGCAACTTCACGACAATCGTATTTCTCACATCGCCCATATTTACTTAACTAAGACAATTATTAAAAGAATACTGACTACTTGGTACGACACTCCGTGGTAACGATACAGTTGGGTCACTCCAGCCTCTCAGGTTTCCAGCAGCTACTCGAAAGTAATACCGACGGCCCCGAGTCAGCCCTGAAATTAGCACGCGTCCAGCCCCCGTACCACTTAACGTACACGCGCTAACTTCACGCGTGCCACATACGTTCGAAAAGTCACTGCGCGATGACCATTCCACTGTAAATGGTATTAAAAGAATTATTTAAATATCAAATTTATTGTATCAAACATCGTTGGACAACTAATAGATTTACGCTGGTACTAGAGAACGAAAAAAAAGGGTGCGTGTACGCGCGTAATAAGTTATACTTCTTTGGCATTATTAAAAATAGTTTGTGATTGCATGCAAATAATTAATTGCAATTAAATAATCAAATACTGGAAAAGGTGTCATTATAGTCAATAAAGTTAACATTTGAAAAATTAAATAAATAAATATTTATTATTATTCTCTTACATTAAGTGTAACATAAATTATATAATTATTCGAATGCTGTTTTTAAATTATGTCCAATGCTGAAGCATCTTCCGTGGGCAACTTCATTCTGTTAATTTTGTGTCACGGTACGCGCGCATCGTAAAATTTCACTCTCATAAATTTTTCATAACGCGCCTAAAGAAGTGTAACTTCAAAAAAATTAAAAATACATAGTTTAAAAGAGCTGTCAGTCTGTTCTCTGAAGTCTAACATTGAGACACGCAGCAGTGTTGGCCTGGTGGCTTCAGCGTACGACTCTCATCCTGAGGTCGTAGGTTCGATCCCTGTGCGCCAATGGACTTTCTTTCCATTTCCGTGTTTAACATTCGCTCGAACAGCGAAAGAAAACGTTGTGAGGAAACCGGCTTGCCTCAGTCCCAAAAAGTCGACGGCGTGTGTGTGTGTGTGAAGGCCACAGGAGACTGAACACCAACTTGCCTATTAGATTGACAAATGATCATGAAACAGATTTAAAATCTGAGGCCCAAAAACGGTTAGAGCGCCACTGATTTCAATTTCAATAGAGAGCCCTAGACTCTAGAATCAAAACCTTAAAAGAAAAATAACAATGAAACATATACCCCATAACAGGGGGTTACAGCACCCACATACAAATAATTAGGGTTTTATAGAAGTATTTATATGAACCTATGCGCATACCTTTATATTTGGTTAGTATGGGTGAATGTGCGTGCCTTACGTCTCGTAAAGCCGGTACGCGCACGCAAACAGCGTGCGGCCCACACACTTCCACACCTGGAGGGGGTAATGATCCCGCTGTACGAACAGAACTCCAGCCAGATGTTAGACGTCTGGAAATATTAATTTCTACATAGTATAAGCGTTCTAATTTAATAGAAAGAAGAACAAGATTAATAACAATGCCTTACATTATGCCATAAAACAGAAGTGTAAATGTGCGGGGCATAAAACTTATCTATATATATATAAAAATGAAACTCGTTTTCCGTTGTCACGACATCACATGAAATCGGCTTGACCAATTTGTCTGATTCTTTTTTTATAATATTCCTTGAAGTACGAGGATGGTTCTTACGGAGAGAAAAAAAAAAAAAAAAATAGAGTGAAAAAGTCTAAAAACAACACTTTTCTATATTCCCATACAAAATATTCGTAATAATATTTAAAGGCAATTTGAACTTTAATACCATATCATAAAGTTCAAGTGTTAGTGGAGGGGTTTCGGGAAGGTAAATTTTTATTTTTTGACATAATGTATTTGTTGTATTATCAACTTTCTTTTTTTATCTTACTAGCTAGACCGGTGTCCCGAATATCAGAATAAGTATTAAAAAAATAAAGAATCGACTGTTAGGCGGTACGATGTTCGCCAGGCCAGCTAGTATTACATATACACAGTAATAATAATAACAATTAAATATTAATAAAAACAAAATTAAAACAACTTTAAAAAGTTTATTCCCTGTGGCAGTGTGCCTTTAACACTGGTAGCATTTCCTAGCTGTATTGCGATACTTATTCGTTGAGCGACTAAAGCACCAGCTGTGGGGTCACTGGTACTATCTACCAGGCGTCAACTTATATCTCATCTTAATATTTTATCTTAATACTGTATATTTGTGTGTTGGAATAAAAAAGAAAACAATATATTACATTACATTTTAAGGTTAAACAAAATATGGGCCAGTCGAGACTTATGTATGCGTATGCGCATACGCTAGCGCTAGTATGACTGGTACTTCAAACATCGCATACATTTTGTAATTTCTTATGTCTATTATGAATGTTACTGTTAAAAATAAAATTGGAGCGTTCTATAGTTTTTGGTTCGTTTATACTCTATACTTAGTTACTTCCTTTTGATGACTTTGATAAAACTGATAGTACCTATCGTAATCTATATATATATAATGAAAAGGGTCTTCGTTTGAGGCTCAATGACGCCTAAACCACTGATCGTATCGACATGAAACTACCACCATTCGATGCGAAATTTTTCCTAGATGGTTTATGGATATTTATTTATTAAATTCCAACGTTCCTTCATTTTTTTATTGCTGTTTTACTTTTATGAAAATTTATCCATACGGACTTCACCGCGGAAACATTCGGGGAGGCTTCCTAGAACCTCTAAACGTCAACATCTGTTAAAAACTCGATTTTCGAAATATTTCAATTTTCTTAGCGGGAAGTTAAAAAGAAGAATAATAAAAATATGAAAAAAAATAAAATAATGAAACATAAAATTTATTTTAATTCGCCCAGCAAAGCGGGCGCGAAACGGCTAGTCTCTATTATATTAACACAATAAAACTTTTTCAAGAAGTAAATGGTTATTCAATTACACTCTACAAACAGTTAGCATATAAATCAATTTGATACTTACTTGAGAGTCCTATGTCGTCTGTCCCAGTGTTGTAACTGCTTATCTCTTTCGGAAGCAGCGCCTGCGCAGCCTGTAGTAGTGGGTGGTAATGGCTCGCGCGTACCGCCTACCTCGCGTAGACGAGACTCTGCTTCTCGACAAAGTTTTCGTAAGTGCGCCCCGAGTGCTTCTGGTGTTTTGACTGAAATTTTTACTTAATTATAGTGCTTTTACGATACTAAGACGATTATTGACGATATTAAGATAATAGGAGGCTCAACTTGGACAAGAAGAGCTAATAACAGAAAAGAATGGAAACAGCTGGAAGAGGCCTACGTGTCACAAGACACGCTGATTACCAAAAACGGGTCATATGATGTACTAGATTAAGTTTTATTTATGTGTTAGAATTAAGTGTTTTTAAATGTAACTTAAATAATTGTTATTACATTGTACTGGGTGTCAGCAATAAAGGCTAATCAATCAATCAATAGTGCTTTTAAAATATATGCCACAAAATTTTAATATAAAATAAATTAGTGTCGATTGGAACACAATTTTCAAACTTTAATCATAAAAATAAGAAAATAATCATTAACGATAATAATATAATGATTAACAAAGGTAACTTAGAAAACTGAAACACTGAGAAACCATAAAACTAGTAGGCGAGTAGTTGGGTATTTATGGAACATAAGATACAGGTATCACTTATTCCACGTCATTAAATTTGAATTTGTAGGCATCCCTACTCATCGGCAAAGAAGACAGAGGGTGTAGGTAAGATTCGAACCAGTGCCAAGTATGTCAGCCGTTTGTTAAAATCTAACACATGTTGGACATAAGGGAGTCATACTTATGCTTGTCAATCTTCAATTAAGATATTTAGAATCAAAGTGTTAGTCAAGATTTATAAAAGAAATACCAGTCGGAACTGTTTAAGTATCAAATTTAAACGATGTTAAAACGAATCCCCACTCATAAAACATACATTTAATTATTTAATGCAATCCTCCTTCTCTTTTCATCACAGCGTTAATGCAATTTGACGGAAAGGGACACGATACTACTTAGATGTTGGTAAATTTGCGGTGATACTCTCGAAACACAGTACTTCAGTATGAGTATTACTAGATGGATATTGCTACGTCGATAAAATTCTATTTGCTAACCTCACAGTTGGAAAACCGCTCACCTATGTTAGCTTGGCACTTACAGAAATTTTATACTTGTTCCGTATTTGTTTATAAATGTTTGTTGCTTTTTAAATATTGGCTTTCAAAATTTGTATTTTGTATATAGGTGGATACAATTAAGGACAGTTTTTGAGTTTTACACTAATTTTATTTTTTATTTTATTGATAAAAGCTTGCCAACGCTAGCACACTGATACATTGGTAAAAGAATCACAATATACAATTTTAATGTGACAAGCACTTATAGACAAACATGACATACACTAAGGGATTTTTTATGGAACAGGGGGCAAACGGGCAGGAGGCTCACCTGATGTTAAGTAAGAGCAGCGAACGAGTACGTTGCCGACCTTTTAAGAATTGATACACTCTTTTCTTGAAGGACCCTAAGTCGAATTAGTTCGGAAATACTTCAGTGGGCAGCTGGTTCCACATTGCGGTGGTGCGCGGCAACAACGCCTTGAAATACGCTCAGTTATGGAACGGCGGACGTCGAGGTATTACGGGTGGAATTAATTAATAATACAAATATTAAACAAAAATCGATTTTTAAGCGTGAGGGGAGCAACTGTGGATATCCAGACTTAGCTCGTTTATCAGAATGCTCAGTATGGACATCCGTGACCTTTGACCAAAACGCGTCCTTGGGAAGGGAGGGATAAATGGAATGATGGATTGCCTGCGCTATGTACACTTGATTTGTCTGTACTGCCACTTTGTAAATTAAGTTTATTAGATTGGTACATCCTATAGGCGCTTATAACGTCAAATCCAACAGCATATGAAAGCTATAGTACGTGTAGTCCCCGTTAATTTGGTATCGCGTACAATCGAACAATTTTTTTACATTAGACCCATTCGGTCCTTAAATCAACGTATTCCATCAACTTCAGGGCCTCAAAATGTTAATGATAGACCAAACCGTGCATTTATTACGAATAAACAACCAGCGCTACAACCTTTTTAGGTTTGGGCCTCAAATTTCTATGTCTGTTTTATGATCATTTGTCAATCAAGCACGTCGGTTTTCTCAAGATGATTTCCTTCTTGATGTGCACATAGACGGAAAGCCCGATGGTACATTCGGAGATCGAACCTACGACCTCAGGGATGAGAGTCGCATGCTGATGCCTGCAGATGCTGACAAATTAAACTCGGAACCCACTGTCGTGTCGTTTCACACAATCAGTAAAATTAAGTTAAGTGTCAAAGACTTACACTGTCCACCATCTTTAGCACCAAATTCCATAAGCATGGTGGCGAGAGGACGGTTTCCTGTGAGCACTGCCACGTCCAATGGAGACAGGCCATCCGTGTTGATGCTGTAATCGATATATACACATTATGCCAGGTGTTCAAAAATATCCGTGTGGTAAAAATCATTTGAGACGTCGGAATATACAAGAATTCATCTTATAAATTCGTTGTTATTGTTTCGTTTTCGCCAATCTATTTACTATTGCACATGAATTAATATACTAAAAAAGCTTATTTACACCGACCTAAATTTCTGGGTTTTGTGCCTCGTACTTTAGTAAATTCTATGTAAAGAATTTCTATGAAATTCTATGAAAAAAAAAATATGGCGCCTCTCAAGGTTAACCTCAGATTACTGAATATTTCATGATCATTTTTAAATCTAATAGGCAAGTAGGTGATCAGCCAGATCCAGCGCCTGACACACGCCGTCGACTTTTTGGGTCTAAGACAAGTCGGTTTCCTCACGATGTCTTCCTTCACCGTTCGAGCAAATGTTAAATGAGCACATATTCTAGGGACACACACAAAGACTTACACACACAAAATCTGTTCATAAATTGTTAGAATTAAATGTCTAATTTAATGTCTGTAAAGCTAACACAACAAACCGAATATTTATGCATTAAAATGAAAACAACACAACTAATAAATTGTGTAAATTGTCAAATGAATTTTAAGGTTATGTGCGTTTTAATATAGAAATGTATGTTTATTATAAAAATCAAAAACCTACCTATTAACATCAACATCTGTGGAGTCCAGAATATTCCTAGCTTTGTCGAGGTAGCCATGTTCCACTGCCGCAAACAGCGCTGTAACAAACAAGTAGACATACAATTATTGTGTCCAATAACTTCAAAAACAAAATTATGGATTGTAATGGAAAAAACAATGTATGAAAAAAAATTAAACTGTATAAAAATAAAATAAAAATACCCTGCTGGTGTATGTCAATCTGCGTACGGTTGTCTGTGTGTGTATCGATGTCTCTTGCGCGTGGGCGGGCGGGCGGCGCGCACGCACTAAGTGAAGGAAGCTCGCCCGCGCATCCTTCCACCAGTGCCCCGTAGTGTAACTCTGTACGCGGGGTGAAATGAACATAATATAACTTAAAAGAAAAAAACATAAAACGAAACAAAAAGATGATGAATTGAAACCAAAAAGATAATATGGCTGTGTTTTTGAGACTAAAGGGAGGAAAATAAAAATACAGCGTTAAGTTTGATTGACATTGCTTAGGAACATCTCTCTCTTCATGTCTGTCTTCAATCAAACACATTATTTCGTCTTTCATTTACATTACAACTACCCAGGGCGTATGCTTGATTATCATTATAATAAAGCTTAATAACTGAAAACTAATTCTTTCCCTTTAATTCTAGTTTTCTGAATCTGAAGCTTCAAATAACGAACGTAAATAGTAGAATCGTTTGTCTCAGAGAAAGCTCTGAAATTGTGTTTACGCTGAGAGACATTGGAAAGAGTTTAATTTAGGGCAATCTTACAACAACTTTCAGACATGGGACAAAAATACAAGGAGAACAATAACGAGAAGTTTCGATATTTGTTTTATAACGTATCCCATATTGAATATTGTATAAATATTGAGGAAAACCGCAAATTCGTATCAACACTTTTTTAGACGAAAGAGCACTTTGGCGTAGAGTGCAATCCTAGTTTGCCTTTTAATCAATTATATCCTATGACTAGTGATAAACATGATCAATATTTTCGTAATTAATATATAGTTAATAGTTTTAATAACAGTTAACATATAAGTTCATATATATCGTGTACTAGTATATAATAACATAAACTTAACGCAGCTTAAATTAAAGTACCCGATATCAACGTATCTAAACGTATGGTTGTCAGAACTGCAAATTACCACTTCTGAGAGTTGAGAGCGAGATTAATAAAAATGTCTTTTTTTGGTAGCCCTAATGCATTTGATTTATTAAATCATTTATTTGTTCATTTTCTTCTATTGCCCTAATTTCCATTATATAATTTAGGAAAATCTTTAAAAAATTCAATACTCAATACAATCAACACTAATAATCAAGTATCAACCATTGAGTTTAAGGTTTAATGTCAGACTTATACTAGGATGTCGGCTGGAATAACTCTAGGAAGAACAGTTACGCCGACGGTTTAAGTTATTCCGTTTATTAGTAGACATTTTGCTTATTCTTCGTTGGTATAACATTTCATACCACGTTTATTTGTACAACTACAGTCTGTAGCATACTACTCTAGCGACATAGATACCTATTCAATCTGACAATAATATTTACATATTATATCATATATTAATTAGATTATTCGTGGAGATAATTGGATTTGCTATCTATGCGGTGGCGGAGTGTTGTGTAATTAGGCTTATGGACCCTATAAGTTATTGATCAATGACTTTCTGATTCCTGATTTATCGAATTGGAAATAAAAGATAGTTTGTACGAACCTTGGCTGTCTAGATTTTTCTATATTACTTACATAAAAACATGCAATGAAACCAGCACATCTATGACTCAAAATCAATGTGTATTGCCATTAAAGATGATACAGCAATAAGGTCAAGATCAAGGAATGTAGAGTCAGTGTTTGTATAAGAAATAATAAATGTATCAAAAAATCTAATTAAAATTCTTGAGGCAATCGTGATAGCGACATCGTCCGAATGAAATTATTAAATTATCTGACTTTCAAAGCTCCAAAAGTTCAAGCGGAACTTTTGATGTTTGTACCCTCTTAAGAAGTTAGAAATCTTTTATTGGCTCCAATAAAAGGTTTCGATTTTCAAAAATCATAAAGACGATTCGATTTATACATAACTACTTTTTACGTTACGAACGTCAGTCGTTATATAACATTTTAAATTTAGAATAAATTATAGCAGTAAACAAGTTTGGGCTAGGTACTGTACCTACCTAGTCCTAACTTGTTATTTCGTTTTCCAGTGTTATTTCGTTATAACCCCACGAATATATACATTGTCTGTTCCGTGGTAAGTGCACCACTTCGTGCATACCGCATTGCATTTCAAACACGCAACCAACAACAACCGCAGTCACGCTTCCTCTATAGTTTTTGCTTAATGTTTAAAGATACGACCCCCGATTTCCCCCCTCTGATAAAATGAGGTTTTAGTTTAAGTTTCTATTTAGTTTTAGTTTTCTTACTGTTTGTGTTTTGTTTTTCCTTTCTAACATTATGTAAGATAACAGAAGTTAAGTTACATATTATATATAATTAGAAGCGCGTATGTATGTGTGTAAAATTTGTGACGTCATATTTTTTGTATCTTTTAAACAAACATGTTGTTTTAGGACATATAAATATGAATTAGTAAATGTTCCGTTGAATCGAGCGAATGGTGTTTTTATTATTGGTAACACCCCAATATTCTATATAGATAAACTTATATTTTATCTACACATAGACGTATTAGAATACCGTAGTTGACGTAATATATAATTTCATACAATATTTTTATAATGTAAAATAAAATAAATAAATCAGTGGCGCTACAAGCTTTTAAGGCCTGAGACTTATGTATCTGTTTCATGATCATTTGTCAATGTAGTAGGCAAGTAGGTGATCAGCCTTCTGTGCCTGACACAAGCCGACGCCGTTTTGGGTCTAATGCAAGCCGGTGTCACGATGTTTTCCTTCACGGTTCAAGCGAATGTTATACGCGCACATAGACAGAAAGTCCATTGGTGTACACAGGGGATTCAACCTACGATCTCAGTGATAAGTCGCACGTTGAAATCACTAGGCCAACACTTGCTTAGAACGATTTTAGATGCTAACCTTATCCAATCAAAGTCAGAACCCATTTAAAACTAAAATATTTTTTCGTTCGAAGTAGAGTATAATATTTTCGATTAATTGTCTTCACGGTCATTTTAGTGCGTTTAAATGGAACTGTATCTATGAATTTACACACCGTACATTTTCGTACACGCGAACTCAATTGAACCTAGTTACTAAAGGCCGATTGACATTATCTTAGTGTTTAGGAGAGTGCTTTAGGATAGTACTTTAGTTGAAACATGTAAACGCTACTTGCTTTAGTAAACGCTACGCTAAAGAACTTGCCTTTCAAGTTGTACTAAAGCACTCTCCTAAACACTAAGATAATGTAAATCGGCCCTAAGACAAAGCTGTTTAGTAAGTATATTTCATCGAAATTAATTATGAGATACGATTTTATATTCCCTACGTCAGTCACGACGTGCGATGAGTGAAAAATACTTTTGACAGAGATTCTCACAAAAAGGCCCCTTATACTAAAGGCACAAGATTCATAACTGCGATTTAATCGACCAAGGCTCCGACCTTATAGGATCAATAGCCTTATTTGGCAAATGATACATGTCCAAGACAAGGTGAAATCAACCATTGAAATAATAAATAGGTATGAATGTGTTTGTATTAAATTTCTTCCTTCTTTTTTGACCTTCGGAAAATGTATGTTTAGTATCTGTTCCTCAGCTTACATGACTGACTTTACATAAAATTGCTACACTACATATAAAAATAAAATAGATTATTAAAGGGACGATGGCAAGCGGGTAGTGATGGAATTGATCCCTTGGAAGATGAAACGGGCTTTGGTACGGGAAGCTACTTGTGTGGACACGTTTGCCCCGTCTTACCTCCCTCGGACGAGCAAAAAAGCTGGGGCGGCCGCAGAGCAGACGGAAAATAATAAACGGTAGATACTTTTGGGCCGTGGGGTTTAAGTGCACAGACTAATATTTACGTTGGCGCCTGGTAGAGAGTACCGGTAACCCCAGAGCTGGTGCTTTCTTTGATCAACGAAAAATAATCGCAATACAGCCAGGAAATACTGCCAGCGTTAAAGGTACAAAGGTTAATAGTACCTATACTGCCACGGGGACCAAACTTTTTAAATTTGATTTAATTTTCTTTTTATTATTTTTACTATGTAGATTAAAAAGTAGTTAAGAAAAAATTATACAAAAACGTATAGGCTATTGTAGTGGAATCCGCACTTAGACGCACATTTGATCCGTTGTGCGTTAAGGAATTAATTACTGCGTAATTAAGCCAGCCTAGCTCCAGAAGCTCAGAAGTTTCCTCGTTGGGAAGCCACAGCCACGCATTCCAGGACTACGTGGGTGACTGATTCCTGTGCACTAAAACCGCATGTGCATAAGGGACTGTCGCGTCAAGTACAAAGAGCTGTGGCCGGGACATTGTATGTCTCCACGACCAAATAAACACGTGTTAAATGCGCACTAATTATATATACATATATACTAGCTGACCCGGCAAACGTTTGTTTTGCTATGTATATCATTTAAACATTTTTTTAATTCAATAAAAATAACTATCTACTATAATAAAAAATAGGAATTGATCGTAGAGGGGTGACAATTAAGAGTTTTGCCTAAAAATTAAAAATAAAAGTTTAAGGATGAGACCACCCTTAACATTTAGGAGGATGAAAAATAGATGTTGTCCGTTTCGGATGAGTATGGGAACCGAACATTATGACACGAGAATTTTATATATAAGATATATTTGTTAATATTATTCCCAAAATGATAACTCAAATAGTCTAGTAGTATGTTAGTTTAAGTACTTGTCACATTAAATATATCTCCCAAAGCTCGAGAAGGTAAAAGGATAATTTCCTAATTCCACTCAGGCGATGGCATCAGCCTGTAATAAGCGAGATATTTTGGTGGGACGTGATCACGACGTACTGTTATTTCAGTACAATTTACTGTAATGTTTAATAAAACAGCAGTAGCGTGAAAAACCCGATTTACTTAGTTTATTATGTAATTTATGTCAGTCCTAAAAAAGTGTGTACTATCATAGTACAATATGTTTTTCTTATCTTGCCTACAAATTATTACTGTTTTAAAGTTTTTTTTATATTAATAAAAAATATCTTTATTAAACATATTTCATATTTACAATCAAGTATGTACAGTATTTACAATTTTCTTAACCTACAAAGTAATAATAAAAATATGTAATTAAAAAGAAAATCAAAACAAATTTAAAAAGTTATTTAGTTTAGTTTTTTAAAGTTATTATTTTTTATTTTTTTATTTATTTTGTGGTGGCTTGTTTAATTTTTTCCCTTGCTAGTTTGCATATGTTCTAATAAAATTTGATGTGTATGTGTGTAATATTTGTGATGTCATATGTTTATGTATAATTTTATGCATACACGATGTTTTAGAACTTATAAATAAATAAATTTGAATAGGTCTATTAAGTATGAGGGTGTGCAATTATTTAATATAACCGTCTAAAATTGTGCCAAAAAAAACGTGTCAACTGTTGATTATCCTTCACATAACAGAGGGCAAACGGGCAGGAGGCCCACCTGATGACCACACCATTGACACTGCCACAAGATATCACAAGTGCGTTCCGGCCTTTAAGATTTGGTACGTGGTTCATGAAGCACCCTAAGTCGAATTGGTTCGGAAATACTTCTATGGTTCCACGTAGAGGTGGTGCGTGGCAAACTGTTTTCAAAACGCTCAGTCGTTGAAGATATAGAAACCTACCTTATTTTTAACGTAATGTTTCACTTTCCTCTCGCGATGTGCGGAGGCCGCGAAATAATCTAAATAATGAAGCATCATTATGTAAGCACTCCGCAGTCAACTTAAACGCTCACACCACACTTGCTCTTTGACTCATTAAATACTAAACACGTAATTATTATTTTATGTAATACTTGTGCCACTTTTCACGGCCCGTTTATTTTATGGATTTCCGAGGTGTTCATTAATTTATATACGTTTTTCGTAATCGTGTCAAAGCTTTTCTATACTTTTTATAAGTGCTACACTTTTCAGCTATACATATTTGTAAAACTAAAAGGACCTTACAAAATGAGAATTAAATACCCCAAAGCTGGTGCTTTCCTCGCTCAACTAATTAGTATAATATATATGTATACGCAATACAGCGAGGTAATGCTGTCAGCATTAAAGGTATCGGGTGTTTTTTTTAGAGGTATAGAACTTTAAATTGCAATAAAACAACGATGGATTATTGGAATGACATGATTTTTTTTTATTTAGAAGATAATCTTGTGGCATTACATTTTAAATATAATTTCTGGCAAATGACTGCCACGGCTGGCTCGGATATAGTCCAATCTGGATGTCCAATTTTCCCGTCCGTTGTTCCCGATTTTCATAAGCGAATTTTGTTTAGCGATGAAGCGCACTTCTGGTTGAATCCTACGTCAACAAACAAAACTGCCGCATTTGGAGTGAAGCTAATCCTCAAGTGTATGTCGAAACACCGTTACATCCAGAAAAACTGACTGTTTGGTGCGCTTTATGGGCTGGTGGCAGCATTGGCCCATACTTCTTCAAAAACGATAATGGCCAGAACGTTACAGTCAATGGTGATCGGTATAGAGACATGATTACTAACTTTTTCATTCCTGAATTGAAACGTCATGATGTCCAAGAGCTGTGGTTTCAACAAGACGAAGCAACATGTCACACAGCTCGTGCCACAATCGATTTATTGAATGACACGTTTGGTGACCGCCTAATTTCGGACCTGTGAATTGGCCTCCAAGATCTTGTGATTTAACACCGCTAGATTATTTTCTGTGGGGCTATGTAAAGTCATTGGTCTATGCGGATAAGCCACAAACGCTTGACCATTTGGAAGACAACATTCGCCGTGTTATTGCCGATATACGGCCACAAATGTTGAAAAAAGTCATCGAAAATTGGACATCCAGATTGGACTATATCCGAGCCAGCCGTGGCAGTCATATGTCAGAAATCATATTTTAAATGTAATGCCACAAGATTATCTTTCAAATAAAAAAAAAATCCTGTCATTCCAATAATCCATCGTTGTTTTATTGCAATTTAAAGTTCTATACCTCTAAAAAAAACACCCGATACAATGCCACAGGGACCAAATTATTTAAATTTGTTTTATTTACCTATTTATTCATTTTTAATTATTATAACTATGTAGGTTTAGAATGTTTTAAACAAAATACTTGTGTGTTGGAAATAAACACTTTGAGTTAATTAATATGTTTCTATACAAATAACAAACGATACTATATGTAGTCCACGATTTTAAATTCCGAAATTACTGCTAAAACTGCAGTTATAATTCCTCAACAAAAGGCGTTATTATGTGTATTAAACGGTTTCTATATAAGAAAAGTAACCATGGCAACGCACGATACTATATTTAGTCCACGATTAAAAGGCCTGAAGTTGTTAATACTGAGCTATTCACTAATGTAAACGAGAAGAATAAAACCGCTGATAAATAAGGACACAATAAATTTAAAAAAAGGAGAATATGAAAATTTGTATGGTTAAACGTTGTATTAACCATATGCTTCATTTTCCATTGTAGACAACGACTAACAACAATAAAAGATAATAAGTAAAATTGTTTTACAATCGAACAAAACGCAATCAATTGTTGTTCAAATTCCCATTCTCACTATTCATTAACATTTCACCGATTCGCCATTTATATTTCAATTGGTACTAATAATGAAGCTCATTTACGAGTATTGCATGTCATATAACACTTATACGGACGGATTCATGGTCATTGTTATGATAGTAAATAATATTATATATAGGACATTAAGTTAAGTCAAATATTTGACCCCCTTTTTACACGCTTTATATTAGCTTCACCTGTATGTATATATGTAACCGACTCCTTCGGACTCGATTTTGACCCACATTAAACGGACAGATTTAATTCAAACTTTGTACACTTATAAAGAATCAGCGACAATATCATAATTTCATAGATTTATCTCGAAAAAACAATGATTTTTTTTTTTAATTCCACAAAGCAATACGATTAAATTGAGACAACACGTATTGCTGCTAGGACTAAAAAGTGGAAAATAAATATAGTTAAAAAAAACTAAAAAACACGCTTTTAAAGCACATATTTTTTAGTTTTTTTTAACTATATTTCTTTTATTATTGAGGGGAATGCATTTCCGCACATGGTGTGGAACTCGCTCTTAAGCCCTACCCACTAAATAAAAATAAAATAAAATATGTTTATTATGGAACATAAGATACATGTATCACTTATTCCACGTCATTAAATTTGAAGGCATCCCTACTCATCGGCAAAGAAGACAGAGGATGTAGGCCGAGAGAAAAAGCCGGCGTAAAAAACTCTCGGTAGGTACTCTTTTAAAATACAAAATTTAACACTAAACCCCTCCCACCAATCACGTCACTGTTGGGGTAACTTGGGGTCGCGTAGCAATCTACCAAGAGACCACATGGTCCTATAACCCCTAGGGACAGAGAGTCTACACCGCGTTCGGTCTTTCCGGCTCTCTTTACCTCATTTGAGCAACTTTGGGAGCGCTGCGAGAAACCTAATTAGCCAGCAGATCAAGCAACGTAAGTGGAAATGGATAGGCCATACACTCCGAAGAGATTCCAATTATATGCCCACGCAGGCGTTTGATTGGAACCCGCAAGGCGAGCGGGAGCTTGGCCGTCCCAAGAAAACCTGGCGCCGTACAGTTGCAGATGAGTAAATAATATAGCATCCATAACTTTTATTTAGAAACGAGAGCATAGTCTATGACTTCCGTATGTTCAAATCCATTACGTATTTGACGTACAAAAGTCAGACTCAGAGTTAAGATTCGTCTAAATCTTACCCTTATAGCCGGACTTGTTCGAACCGACTGAAGTATCGCGAGATCTATGAAATCTTTGTGTTTACTCAAACTCAAAGTAACTTTATTCATATAGGTATCCAATTACACATATGAACATCAACGTCAAATTGATTCTACGAGTTCGCAAGTCGAGGGCGAGAAGAACTGGCAAGAAACTGACCGTCACTCTTTTTAATCGCCAAGTTTTGAGTCATACAAACTGTTTGAAGCAAATCAATCCCAAGCATTAGGATCATTTAAATAATCGTCAAATTTATAAAATATTATCTTACTACTACTTCTTCCGCAGCTTCCGATAGTTTATTAATATATGTATGCCGTATTTGACATATCACTATGTGAGGGAAACAAAAACATTCAACGCATATATAATAGTAATAAATTACTTATCTTGCATGACTGATCATAAGTTTACGATTGAAAGTAATAGTAATAATAGCTCTCGATGCGGAAGCACCGCTGCGGAACTCGCCCGCTCACGACATTTATCATCGGAACTTATATTCAATGTCACGTATAAAAATTTAAATACAAACTGACCACATTTGAAGAAATCCAACCTCTTTTGACACAGCGTCATCAGATCAAGATGACTGGAGCACGAAATATGCATGTCACTTCATAGCACTTGTCTTCGCGACTGATGGGAGAGTCTCACGCTTTGACCATTGTTGGTACTGGGGCAGTCGGCGACTCCCCAGATTTGCGAAAGTTTACGGTTAAACGAAACTAATATTACCATTCTCATCATTCTTGTTAAACTGTATGCACTGAACAGTTATTTGACCTCGTAATAAAAAAATATTGATAATACTAAGGGCATGTATGATTTCGAAGGGTGTTTTTAGTTTAAAAAATAGATATCTTCGGGTTAAAAGCGTTTCTTAAAATCGAACAACGAAATGGTTTATTTCCTCAGTTCTATAAGCGTTTCTTATAAGATATCGCATTGAGACGAATTTGACTCTTTTCATCTCAGTAAAACACAATTTGACAGAAAGAGCAATTGTACATTACCTAACTACGATGAGTTATTTTTATCTTTACTTTAAAAAATACATGTTTATACATTAAATACTCAGCATTATCAGTTAATCCGTTTAGTTTTATAATATCAATTTTATCTTGATAACCTGTAAACTATGTTTATAGCTGCAGTACTGATAGGAGGCTGCGGCTATTTAGGTAATGAGGTGATAATTGAAAACCGGAGAGCCAAAAACTGTAATTACGGATAGTTAATGAGGGACCATCAAGTTACAGTCACGAAAAGGTCAATGTTTGAAGCCTGGTGGTAATTGTTTCGCAAGCATCGTGCGCTGCGTGCCTTACGTAAGGTTACACTTGAGATGGCAAGTAGGTTGCCATAATATTAATTAATTGGAATTTAATTATTGTATTACAATGAAAAAAGCTTGCAATCTTAATTATGAATGGCATTATATACCTCTACAATAAGATTGACAAAGTATCAACTTTGCTTAAATATTTATATGAATAATAGATTTGCGTGTGACTGGGGGCGTTGTCTTATTCTTAATACAATTATTTAACACGTTTTTGAATATTTTATGTAAGTAAAAAAGTATGTGAAAAAAAAAATATATTTAAAAAAAAGTATTTTATGTATCTTGTTGTAGGTCACACAACACTACCACAAGATCGAAGACTTGTAATTAATCTAATCTAACTATTCTTAAACTTCTATATATAGGCAAAACCAAACTTCCTAATAGAACGCAAATTTATTACATTTCCATAAAAATTCGAAGTTTTGTATGTTTAAAATAATATATTTAAATGTGAAGTACTCGCTTAAAATCTAAATTTATTTTAAGCACAGATGCGGAATTGGCAATTAGACGATAAATTTTCTGTGCTAGAAGGAATCATGTTTGAAACAACGGACCTTTTTGTTCGTTGAATGGGCTGAACAAGTTTTACTAATTGTTCCTGTAAAAATTAGTTAATTTTGTTTTTGTGAATATTTTTTATTTGTTTTTCCCTATTTATTTCTTATTTTTGTTTCTCGTGTGCGAATTCTTTGTTGGATATATATTTTTGTTGATTAAGGATCGCCTCTAAAGACCAGATTGTATTTTTTCGTAAATAAATGTCTTAAACCCAGGTACTATAACCGTTGCAAACTTAGTTAGCTTAAAAATATCCAATTGTAAGCCTTCTACTACAACTAACAATATTTTAAACTCACTAGATACAAGTGTCATTTAATGTCATTTTTGTAATGACATATTCATGTTACAGTCTAGTTTAATATTTGTTGTCAGCTGTTGTCATTTGTCAAAGTTAGTTTTTCACTATACGTCAACTTGTACTTGACAGCCTGTGGAAAAACAGTTTTCAATCATAGACATACATTTTATACACTGCAGTAATGTAAAGCAAAGCTCGCATATACAAGAAATTTATCTATTTACCACTACGGAGTTAACGTTTGCGCGGAATATAATCTGCAAACAAGATCAATTTACAATCCGTTTACTGCAGACTACTTTTGGCTCTCATGCTGTCATGTAGTCATTAGTAATGGCACGAATATTGTGATGTTACAATTATTAAATATAATACAGTATAACCATAGTTTTAACCAAAGGCTTCGATTGAAGTTAATTTCTTTAAAATATTACGTATGAGCTTTAATAGACTTTTTACGTATTTTTAACCGACTAAAAAAGCCCGTTAGAAGTTTAGAAATAAAATTATAGTTTTTGTTTAATTATATTACAAACACTTTTTATTTTCCACTGCAATTATAACCGTTATTGCTAAAGTAGTAATCATCGCGTGTTCTCACTCTTACAAAGTTTATTGCAATGCGTCAATTGTTTAAAATAAATATTAATTCCTAAACCATTGATCAATCCTTGATAGGGACATTAATGTGCCACTTTCTTCTAAATAAACATCGTCTTCTAAGCGACAGACAATCAGCAGATACTGTTTCAGAGCAGAGGAATCAGTCACCTACGTAGTCCAGGAATACTGTGAAAAATGACGAGAAAAATCCGAGCAATTTGGTTGCGTGAAGTCTCCGAAGTTGACTGGAAACTTGTGAGCTTCTGGTAGGAGCTAGGCTGGCTTAAATAGCCAAGACTTTAAGTGCGGAAACTGAGTTCACCTTACGTTGTAAATTTTTTTTTATTGCACACCGGTTTTAATTACAAGTCGTTAGAGACGTTGAGACACAGATGGAAAATAGAAAGGAAAAGTATGAAAACATGGAGTTTCACTGTATCGGAGCGTGGGAAAGACAAAAACAGAAGAGTAACGACCGACTGTTTGCGTTTGATTGTAATGCGTGTTTTCTCGCTTAATGGTTTTAGTAGAGTAATGCACCTGCTTACATAACTCAAATTAATTGTGATTAAAACGTTTTGTATAGAAGAGGAAAATGACATTCGCGAAATATTCTTACTACGTTTTTTTAATAACTCAAACTCAAAATAACTGTATTCATATAGGTAAAAAAGTACACTTATGAACGTCAACAGAAAATATGACAACTTCTATACTCAATTCTTTTCAATCCGAAAACCCCTTCTTATCTCAATAATCACTTCAAATTCTTAGGTCCTTCTAACTATATGTTACGCTCTTCTAATAGATGTTTATTCCAAATTCTATAAATGGAATTTGGACCTCAGCGGCATATCAACAAAGTGGATAGGTGGCAGGAGATGGGCGAACCTTCTCTCCCCTCTCCTTTCTATCAAAAGGCTTCTTAGCCTGAGGTGACCTGATCATAAATAATGACTTAATTTGAACAGTATTGTTTTAAAGTTACGGGTTTATTGTAACTCGTTAAATATGCAGAGTCAACGAGGCGTACAAACCGGGGCGGTGTAATCTCAAATTAAGGAAATTACACGAAGATATTACGACATAGCTCCGTGCTGTACACTATTTGAAGCGTATATCATAAATATTTCAATTAAAATAATGATTATCCTGTAAAATTCGCATTTAATACTCAGTTTCCATTCAGATGACATGAGCACTATTGAAAAAACTTGCTTCAAAATGGCTGTTTTGTCTGGTCATCGAATTCGGGATCGGCCAACTAAGTAACAACAAGTAACCTTTTTGCGCAAGTAAAATTATTGTTTCGCTTATTTATATGATAACATGCAGTCAAAAAAATGGTTTTCTGTTAGACTAATACTGAGGAAATTAATTGAAATACTAGTCAACATTATTTACCAAGATGTATGCACTACAAGCCAGCCACGTATAAAGTTGAAACCAATATATAAAAACTACTGAATATATGTATGATTTAAATCAAAACGCATAATTTCAGTGTGACTTAGTTTCCGATAAATTGTGTGGACTTTTAGTATACACACACATATACAGGTCAAATTTATTTTTAGAATATTATATAAAGCGATACTATACGAAACTCGAGTTTAAGCCGGGACCAATTCGGGTTTCATTGGCTTTGCGGCTTTTCGTAATAAAAAACGATTGGTCTACTAGATACGATAAATGATTTTGAAACGAAAACTTTCTACATAATTGGATCAATATAACCGGTTTAATTATTTATCATTGACACAATTGTATCTTAACTTTAAAACGCCCTAATATTAAAACCATCTAGATATATAAAACTAAAACTAAGAAGCATAACTAACATAACTAAAGAAGCATAAAAATTTACGTTCATTCATGTGATTTAAGCATAAGGTATACTCATTTTGATTTAGGAAATATAACATACCAAAATGGCCGATTTAGATAAAATCACGATTACAGATAAATAATTCGGTTAGGTTATCGTGATATCAATACGCCTATTAGCACTATAGTTGAATAACGTTTAGTGATCACCTGTTATGGTAATCGTTAGTTGACCGGACAGCGCCGGTCGACTTTACTGACCGGTTTCGTTTTTGTGCCCTTACCACATACAGCTTTCTTATAGGAATAATAAATTAATGGTAACGTAAGGCGATGTAATCCTTTTTGCGATTGTCGATATTGACTTACTTCCTATTGACCTTTAGGGTTTAATCATTTGATTCGCACTTTATACAAATTTTACACTTAAATTATTGTTTGTAGCGCCGAATATCTTAGATATTATGATAGGTTTATACGTACATATCTTTAGAATCTAAAAGATTAACAAAATACGGAGTAACCACATTAGGGCGAAAACTAAAATCACGCCCAGCTGAAATGGAAATTGGCAGGCCATATTGCAATGTGTACAGACAAAAGATGGACCGCCGAAGAGACGTGGGAAGACCACGAAAGCTGACGACATAAAGGTTTCTGGGGGAAATGGATGGAGGAAGCAAACAGAACAAATGGAAAGTTCAGGACGACCCCTTTACCGGGGGCCCATACTTCAGAACACGAAGTGTACAATGTACATCACACAATAACAATAACTAACGTAGACTAAGTGTATAATAACAAAACTAACACCCATCTGATTTGTAATTATAAAATGGAATCAAAGTGGCTTTATTATTATTATATTATTATACGTACTTAAGTAAGCCGAAGGTGAGAGCGGCAGCTTCCTGTCCTTGGGCGGGGTGCTGTAGACAAAAGCCTGGTTAACACATCCGCGGGATAGCACACAAGTATCACTCTCCGAACCACGACGTTGCCGTCTTCTTGCCTCAGGCGCAATGAGTTCAATTTCAGGTCTGTTGTTCGCTTTGTTCTTCTTGCCTTTATCGGGCGAATGGATATGAAGTATCGCCGCTGCCTTCGGTGGGATCTTCTCTGGCACCAGAAGCTCTTTCGCCGAAACACTTTTTTGCTTCTTATAAAATAGATCACTGAATTTCTTTTCGACCTTCTTTGGTCGCTGCGGTTTTAACACCAAGTCGACGTCACCGCTCTTCTTCCTCATGTTGGCGGGCGGATCGAGTTTTCGCCTGGTCATTGCGGGAGTTTGCCGGTAGGTGCCGTCGACGCCTGTGTACGCTACACTGTAATCCTTCTCCGCGAATAATTGCTTTGTAAATAGCAGTTGATCTTTCTCTAGGTCAGCCGGTGCCTCGTCTTTGGACCTCCAGCGGTTGCCGATCAGTCGCAGGGAAGCGCGCACGGAGCGTGAACGGCGCAGTCCACCCTGCTCTCTCTTGAACTTGTCGAGGAGGGTTTCCATCGCCCTGCGACGGGACAGGCTCGCCGCCCGCTGGGCATGGCACGCTAGATCGACTACGCGCACGCTATACACTCGATAGTTACGTAAGTCGTTCTGCTTCCGACGTTCACTCGCAGCGGCGTCAGGCGGCGCAATGCTACAAACGTCAACAAACAATTTAACTTCTGGTTCGACCCCGGAGCTCGGAAGCAGACCGTCACCTTTGCGGTGTGCCTAGGCGGCGCACTTTGATAAACTGTCCTCGTTGGCATGTATCGTCTGATAAGATATGTAACTATTTGGTATACACATGTCACTGAGATTTCGTGACGCATCAAATGTGTAATGAGATAAAAACAAAAGATCGCGAATAAATGAATGCAATAGATTGGTGTGACCGGTGACATATCGCTTTACACGTATCGCGATTGCTATTTTGATTGATGTTGAAACGATGAATTCACAAAACGATCGTGCAAAAGTAATATTGAAACATTTTAGTAACTGTAAGTTGATTTAAACTACAGCAGTGTTATAGAACTGAATGTCCCAGACCTTATGAAATAAAACCTTTTTATACCTCGGCATTTAAAAAGTATTATTATCAATATAGATTTTAATGAAAAGTGGAAATTAAATTGTAAAAGGTATTCCGTGGAACATTCCGAGCGCGCTTTACATTCAGTCCGCCGAGCTGCACATTTTTGTCTTTGCCTATTTTCTTTGACGTATTCAGTAAAATCGCGGCGTTCTCAAATTCAATTCGGGAGCTACACGAAATTCTTTTCTAAATTTTTCGTTTAAAACATCTGTACAAAAGCAAACGAAAACACTGAACAGACGTTTCGGTTAAGGAATAGTGTGGAGGCAATTAGAACATGTCTTGTTTGATAATTTAACGAGAAGAAACCTAACCTGTAATTTTTTTGGAAATAATTGTTAATGTACATATATTCTTATTACGAGTGTACAGAGATGTATGTCTATATGTGAAACTATATTTATTTGGAATAGCCTTCCTCTATTTAGGAGGAAACAAATCAGCCCTGCGATTCTGTAACTCACTTACGCAGGGCAGTCATTGAGTATGTCTACCGGTATTTTAGAAGTCCCGAGTCCCGCTTGCGTGTATCAAGTATGACTAATTTCTCTAATTACAAGAAATAAATTATTAATTGTCAATAGCTTCATTTGAAGTAATCTTGTCGAAGGACATAATAGTTTAAACTTTAAAGTATAGACTATCCAGTTTCCATTAATCTTAAGAGTGAAGTTTGTTAAGCAGATTGAACCCCGCTGAACACAACGGGCGAACTTCACACATCTTCTGAACTAATTTACTTAAAACTTGTTAACACGGGCTTCGTATAAAGTGAAGTATAAACTACAATCAAGAAGTATAAAATATCAAACAGCTACTACTAGGTACTAGCTAATGCTGATAGAGTCTGGCTAATGAAAAAAGATAACGAAAAAGCGCGGTAAATTCAATTTTTTTTTACTATGGTATCCCTAAAAGTTTCTTATATTTTGTGGATTAAACTTACTTGATACTTGATTTTTTTTTTACATTGATATTTACTGTATTTCTAAGAAATTAAATACTATACGTATTTAGTATTTTACTATTGACACTTAAAATGTCTAGCATTACATGGAAAACTAAAACTATATATTTATTATAAAACGCAACTTCATTTGGAATAATTAAAGGATTTAAGCAGGAGCGAAGAAACGAAATATTCTATCAAATAAAACAAAGTTTAGGCTGTTTATTATACCTGTTAACTATTCGGAAAAAATATATAATAAAAATGAGTAATTGCATGAAGTATTAAGACAATAAATTATACTAACCTAAGAAATTCAATGACATTCTGTGTTGCCATCCGAAAGTTTTCAAATAATTCAATTATCTTTTTTCATTAGCCAGACTCTATTATAAATTTCGCGTTTTTAAAATAGAATTTCGATATTCCTAAGTTATAAGATTCACTATTATGTAATAAACGTGTGTGTTCACGTAACCTATTAAAAGAATTTCAAACACCATTTTAGTTACATTGATTTAATACTTCCGCGCTTTACTTACACCTCAATAGAATCTTAAATATCTATGGTAAATTACTTATCATACATTTATAATTGTATGTCTAATCAGTAGTACCACAGGAACGAAATGTCATGCCTGTTTAGTTAGTCTTAGAGCTGATTTACACAGGGTCAGTAACTGACTACAAATTTGAGGCAAGTCAGTGCTGACCCGAAAAAAACCCTGTGTAAACTGATTTGAAGTCAGTACAGTGGCTTGAAGTCAGCGCTGAATTGAATATTCGGACACGAATATTTTAAAGTCAGTTGGCGCCCCCCGCCACCCGCGCACCCCCGCGCCAGCCAAATAAACCCCGTGTAAACAGACAAGTCAGTGCGTGGTTAGTCACTGCCGCTGCGTTGTAGAGTGACCACGTTTTTTTCGCTGGCGATAAAAATGAAGCTTAGCGAAGACGAAACCTTAAAATTGGTGCAATATGGCGAAAACGAGTGCCTTTGGGATATTAAATCCCTAAATTACCGCAATAAAGAAATGCGGTCAACAGCGTTGCAAAATATGGCTCAACAAATGCAAATCGAAGGGCTCACTTCTACTGAAGTAAAAAATAAAATAAAAAAATAAAGCCATAGGGGCATTATTATTTAGAGAGATCTGGCGCTAGTGGGAACGTATATGTCCCAAAAGTCAAGTGGTTTCAAGAACTGGCCGGCTTTATAAAAAATGCTATTGTAAATAAATAAATTTTTCAACAAATAATTAAATCGTCGTTTCAGTTGTTTTCGCGAATTCATTTTTCCCACTGACTTCACAAACGTGTGCTCATCGTGAGAAACGCACCACTACTACTTACTTCATGTAAACAGTTAAAGTCAGTCGCGGCGCCGACATTGGCGCTGCGACTGACTTGTCTACTGACCCTGTGTAAATCAGCCATTAGTTCAGAAAGCACAAGAGAGTGAACGTTTTTCCAATATCCCCTAGGTGGGGCAAAAGGCGTCCACAATGGTTCACCATCGCGTTCATTGCAGTAAACTTACATTTGCAATTTCCAATTGGATGGATTGGATTGAAATAGCGATATTTTTTTTTTACTTATGTGATCGTTTACTTAATTAACCGCTTGTGCTTAAACGAAATATTAAGACACGCACAATAAAACGTCGCGGTTTAAGCGTCCAAATTTCAATCTCACTAATATTCGAAATTGCGTTACAGATTTACGTCTGGACAGTTTCACAAAAATCAAAAAGAAATAATTATGGTACATTTTTATGTAGCTTTAGTTTTTAAGTGTTATGTACAAATTCTAACGAAGATAGTCTAGTGGCGTGCAAATTTCATCATTGAATTTGTAGGTTCGTTCCCTAACTGCGGACCATCGCACTTTCCGGCTATGTGCGCATTTAACAATCGTGTGGAAATCGGTATGTTTTAGACCCAAAAAGGCACGGGAGGTTCATCGCCAACTTGCCTATTAGAAAACCCAACAAATTATCACAAAACAGAACTCTGAGGTCTAGACGATGTAGCGTCACTGACTTGTTTCAATGTACAAATTCCGTAATTTTAATATTTCATGTAAATTTGTAAGGCATGTGTCCACTATTCAACCCCAAAACAAAGCATTTCTATTTATATGTAACCTTTTAAAATCCTATTGTTGGATATCCGGACACGCGATCTTTATAACTGTTTTTGATTAAACGTCCATTTTTATTACTAAACATGATAGACGAAGTTATATTGAGGACTGAAGAAATTTAGAATTACTAGATGTTATATAGTATCGATAAAAAATTTGTGTCAAGAAAATGTTTCATACAATTGTAATCCTAATCATGTAACGGAATGAAGTATACATCCTATTCTATTACCTACAAAAATAGATTTATACAAATAAATAGACTAAACAATAAATGTTAGTTACCATGGTTACATTATCTCCATACTTTCAAAATGATTTTATTCAAGTTTTGTATTGCTCTACCATGTTTTATTTGTACATATTATATAAGAATATGGAATTCGATCTTGGCAAAACATTGTGTCTAATTTAGAAAGTTGATTACTAAAGAATAGAGATTGAAATCAAGTTTTATATGTCTACAGTTAAGGTATAACATTTTAGTTATAGTAAACTATGAACATGTGTTATGTTCGTATAACAATAGAAATTAATCAACACAATATTTAAACCTGATAATTATGTCATGTTTAGTTATTTAAGGCAAATAAATCATATTGATTGTGCTATATTCAAACAGATTTAAGTCGACATAAATCATATATCAATAAACAAATAAATAAATGAAAAAATGTAGGCCACATGTGGCATTGTGTACCTTTCTCTATTGTCCAACAAATCAGATTTAGTTGATGTCTCTATATTTTGGTCCGAACTATTTCTATTTTATAATTGTGTACATATGTTAATTTTTATATTATATAAGGGAGGAACTAGATTACAGGCCACATGTTATTGATTGTTTCATCGATAATAATTATAAACAAGTTTTGCCTATTTCCAGAATGAAATGAATTGTTTTTACAGTGATTTAACATAGGACCTTCAGCAGTTAAAATGCCTTGAATTAACAAAGATTTTTGCTTTGATTGCAGTTTTTTGTACATATGACCTCTATGGTGATGTTGGATTTTTATCATAGTGGTTAATATGTTTGGCTGGTACTGGGTTTTATTCCCAGCAAAACCATAATAATCCAAGTTTTTAATTTCACTAAACAGACTTGTACTACCAACAATTAATATATACTACATACATAGTGAATTAATATCCTTAACTTTTTATATATATAATATAGAATATATTTGCAGATTCTGTTTCCTGTTGTTTTTTCCTTTTACTCTAATATTCCGTAATTACCAAGCTATTGCATTCATTGGGATTAAAGTGTGAAATTTCAATCAGGCTAGTCTGTGCAGGCAGTTTTGACATTTTATAAACAAAATGTAAAAATTTACGTTGATTGAATAATGGTTACAAACTTTATCTCGTAATTGCTGTTGGGGCGTATAATTTTTATCTTAATTCAACGCATACGTCCGTTAACTAATTACTTTTATTTTAATTGTACACAGAAGTATCGTAGACTGTATACAACCTAAAATAGGAGTCACGAGGTCTACGTCCAGCTTAATTTGGTCAGATCTGTTAAAATTCTGAGAAAATTACCTTTGTAAACGGCTGTTATATCATTGTGATAGCAGAACCTAATGCAGCTGCGTTCGAGCTCCTGGTATCGATATAACGTAATAATCATGTATAGTAACTATATTATACAATGGATTAACGATTAAAACAAAGCAATAAATAACACTACACACAATAATTCAACTTCACCTCACTTTCACTCTGTACACACCAAAGTATTATCAAAAAAGTCATTTATAACACAAACATAGTATAATACCGCATACATTTTGTATACTAAGCACTATTTATTAATATTTGTTCAAAACACAATAGTTTTAGGCGATTTAAAAATATTTTATAAAGTTTTAAACCTTATAACGTACAATCGCAATCAAGTCACAACACATGTTTCATGTGAAGTTGCTGCGAAACAAAACACGCGGCAAGGCCACCAATAACAGGCCAGTGAATGCTTTCTGTCAGTAGGGCCAACATCTAGGCGTTTGCGCATCAGTCAACGGCCTTTGTAAAACTAATGAATGAATAGCGATCGTTCGCACTTCAGACTTAATAGTATTTTTAAAATAAGCCAATTTATTGTTACTTATGCATTGTATATCACAGAAATACTATTATTATAATTTGTTTTTGTATTAAAGCAATATGTAAACCTATATGCAAGTATTTATGAAGCCGTGGTTAAATTGTTGTTTGTCTATGAAATGTTTAATTAAGGAATCGCGACGAGTTATCTACTTTTATTGATATTATTTTTACACATGAATTCCCGTTTAAACGATGACGTAAAAATACTGTGAGTGTTAGTAACAACAAAGAGTTAACAATGGAACACCACGCTCGCTGGCTCCGAGGGTGAAAGTATCAGACTCGTGCAATACCTACTAATTATTATAGGTACCGGTTATAACAGGAAGGCATTGTATTTATAATTACTGAACTGCCTTAAATTATTTAGTGCATTTCAATTAATGAAATATAGTTTCGTGTATTTAAATTATAAATTCTGTATTTTTTGTATTAAAATCTCAATTTGTTCGTCATTTAAGTGGAAGTTATTCCATTGTCATTATTTGAATTATCTGTAGTAATTTTACTTTAGAAAGTCGCTGAAGTAAACTAACTATTGTGATCTCTGGCAGAATGACCAGCGCTGTAGTACACGTCTGCTCCACAGCATAATGCTGAGCCAATGCCAGTATCAAGTTATCAACCACAGCGCGAACTCGTTACACACTTTAAATGTACCTTATTCCTTTTTTTTCTTTCCATAATTTTTTTGTTTATTTTTCTTTTTTGATTATTATTATTATTTTGTGTGTTTCTCTGTGTGTGTGTTTCGTTTGAAATAAATGTTAATTGTTATAATATTATGTTAAGTAGTCTATATTAATGACAACAAATACAGAACTCAGCTTTGTCGATTTGTTACAGCTTGCTTAGCTTTAAATAAACATTACACCATATTCTACTCAAGTCTAGGATCACCTTATTGCTGGTGCAGACTTAAGCAATTTCTCGACGAAATAAATTCGAGTTGTTCCACCCATATCTCTTTCTAAAGCATTTCTGAGCGATATTTAATGCAATTTTTCGCGCACCACCTCTATGCGAAACCAGCTACCCAATAAAGTACTTCCGAACCAATTCGACTTAGAGTCTTCAACGTCGCTGAACATCAGGTAAGCCTCTTGTTATATAAAATAAAAATAGGACAATTTAAAGAAAATATATTGTATGAGTTCTTTTACTTCTGGACTTACGTACGACGTACTTTCCATCCTTCTTTCAGTGTCGTGATCGTATCGGGAACGTATTAGAAAATTGATTTAATTTATTTTTGGTCCAATAAACCAGTTTTTTCCATGGGGTGGAGAAGACCACAGATTGGCACAATTTAACTAGTATATATATACCTAGGCTATGCCTGAAGTAGGTTAATATCCTGACGAGATTTAAAGAGAATCTAAAGGAAGCGATTTAATACGAAACTGTTGAGAAAAATGTTCTTATGAGTGCACGAACACAAAGAACAAGATTCGTGTTTCATTTCCTACATGGTGTTTGGCCCGTGAGACCTAAGTGTGATTGTGTGCAAACCGCTATAACAATAATGCCATTAAAATCGCATTAAAGCCTTTATTTCCAAAGGAATCGTAATAAAACTTCATTAACGAACGTAAACGCAAATTTATTATCTTATTAGTTTCACGTGAGTACAGCCGTGGTCAAAGACAAACCACTCAGAACGCCAAGCAACTGAGTTATCAAATAAGTTTTATTTGAATGTGGAATGCCTAAACCACAGACAAAATAAATGTATCTAGATAGTTTTTATAGAAATAATATATAATAATTAATAATAAAAAATAAAATATATAAAGTCTGTAGCGCTACAACCTTTTTAGGTCTGAGCCTCAGACTTCTGTATCTGTTTCATGATCATTTTTCAATCTAATAGGTAAGTTAGTGAGCTGTCGACTCTTTGAGTCTAAGGCAAGCCGGATTCCTCGTCACTGTTCGAGTGCACAGCCGGGGATCGAACCTACAACCACAGAGATGAGAGTCGCACACTGAAGCCACTAGGCCAACACGGCTGAATTATTATATATATAGTAAATAATTAATATCAAGACATACTAACTTAGAAAGTGTTTCGTTTATTTCAAAACAACGTATCAGCTGATGCATTAAATGTGTGATTCATGAACCGTAAGATTATCTTTAAGATTATTTTATTTTAGATTAATTTTGGTGATTGTATTGTTACTGTATGTGTTACTTTTTTTTAGACACTTCTTGCACTTTGCCGGGAGACATTGTTATAATAATAATAATTTTATGCAACAATAAATTATACTTGCCACATGCAAGTCCGCCCGTTGCATCCCTAATATTTTTTTGTTTTTATTTGTAACGTCACGAAGTTTTGATAAATAAAATCCAAGCGACTAATTGAATACAAATAATAATATATAATCCTACCTATTACACAACTAGACGTAATCCAAAATTCAGGGTCTATTTGTCCGATTCTCAAGTTCACCTTTACCTACGTCAAACAACAAATTGGTCGTTAAAAAACTGTACAACGAACCTCCTTTTAATTATAAATGTTTTGTACTTTTTTTCTAAACTTTTTCGTAACATTTTTATGATCTCTCTGATACTGTATAGGTAATATGTACTATATGTTTGCATCTGTCTAGTCTTCTACAGGTAAAATCCTGTGTAAGTTACAAGCTTCTGTCAATGTCTGGCATCACCTCTCGGTGAACCTATTTATTACCTGTTCTATATGTTAACGTAAAATTGTAAATACCGTTAGATTGTAATCTATCTCGCGAGATTATAAACTGTCGAAAGATTGTGAACTCAAGGTACTGCTTACAATTTAACTTATTAAAGAAAAAACTGTTTAACCGGATAGAAGTTATGTATTATTATAAATCAGCGCGCGAGGTGCGTACCGTTTTACAATATGACGATTTCACTTCGATAGATTATAATCTACCGAATAATAATACGTTAAATTGTAAGCAGTACTTTGAGTTCACAATTTTTCGACAGTTTAACATCTCGCGAGATAGATTACAATCTAACGGTTTTTACAATTTTACGTTGACATATATACAAAACACACACTGATGAAAATGGTTTACAGTTTTCGAAACAATTCCTCGTTAGCACTACAACAGACTAATTTTCATGTAAAGATTGCGCTTTGTCACAGACTAGCACAGAAAACAGTTCGGTTACGAAATAAGGTTAGTTACAACTTATTACCAATTTCTATCTTTGATTTCCTTATTACCGTTTTGACTTTATTGGCAACATATTACTTACAATATGCACACAATTTTTATCATCGGCCATCGAGTCAGAATACGAAATTCCACCGAAGTTTTTAAAACCAATTCGACTTAGGTTCCTTCAAGAAAAGTGCGCACCAATTCACCAAAATCTTCAAAGGCCGGCAACGCACACGCGAGCCCTCAGACAGTGTCCATATGGGGTATAACTTACTGCCCGTTTTTTCTTTAAAAACAATACACTGTCTCAGTGTGAAATTTGATTTACAACTCTCAAGAAACCATTAAAAAATAATTTTCAATTAAAATAGCTATGGCAGTATATCTACACAAAGTCGTATATTTTGATATACTTGGTTTAATTATACGACAACATGGAGCCAATCGACTTTTTTGTTTAGTTCTATCCCATAGTATTAACTTTACGTCCGGATCGTGATAAATTAACATCTAATCTATAAGTAAACAAAAAACCAGCGCACAATTCTATGGGGTAAAGCTATAAAAGGGAAGTGCGTCTCTATAAACGTAGACGCCATAATGTTGACTACGAATATTTGGTAAGAAAAATACTGTATTTTACGAAAGGAATCTAATGTCGAATGAATTTCCTCGTCATTAAAATACCATAAAAATTTACATTAACAGAAATAAATAGCTATATATTTGGTAAATGTAATTGAGTATCTAGTTGATAAAAGGGCCTGGGACTAGTGCTAGACAGGCTACTTCTAATTAAGTTACGATATTTGTGTTAAAATAAGTTTTGTTTGATGATTTGCTATTTTAAAAGAGTACTGAGAGTTTTTTACGCCCGCTTACACCCTGTCTTCTTTGCCGATGAGTAGGGATGGTTACTGTTTCAAATTTAATGACGTGGAATAAGTGATACCTGTATCTTATATTCCATAATAAACATATTTTATTTTATGAAGCATGTTTTGGACTAACATCGTTTTTTTGTGTTTAACTTATATTTTAAATATTTTTGTTTAATCATATTGATAACAATGATTAATATTATATAACTGATGTTCTGTTGAACACGTCCGAATGCTACAAGTTATATAACATCGCGCTATCAAATTCACTCAAGTGAAAACGTAATAAATTATGTTAGTAATCCAGAATCGGAAGGACACGCAAACCCTTGGAATTCGATTTGTTTCAGAGTCTATAAAGATTGGATCGTGTCGAAGTTCTAAACACTAATATAATAAGGTGTCATTCCGTCTACAGGTATTATGTCCAAAACAATACGATCTTTGTCTAAGGCTGTCGTCATTGAAAGGAAACTTGATATCCCTGTACTACTGTGGTATAGTGGCACCTTTTATTCTCGGCCCACGCGAAGCTTGAACATAAAATTGAAAGCTGAAAGCTTGTCCTCGACTAATGCACGCTTTTCTCATTGAAAAGTTTAAACATTAGTTGGGTTTGTTTCAGATAGGAAAATTTGTAAGTTAAAATTTAATAGAACACATTTGAGGCGGTTATTTTTATCAATTTTTTTTAGTATACATGACCAAATGTATTTATTTAATTATTATAGAGCACTAAATAAAGATACATGACGCATGCCATTCTTATTTATTATTACTAGTGTTGTTATTAAGTATGAAGCTCCCAAATATGTTTTTAAAATTATAATAAAAGTACCATTTATCACTTCCAGATCCTTTTCCTATACAAAAATACGAGAAACGTTGATTGCTGATATTAAACATGGACCAAAGTTTTGAATTAAAGGGGAATGGAGCTGAAGAATAATAAATGGCTTGCGAACCTTTAAACGTGAATACATATGCACAAAGCCTTTAAGACTCGAACCCTTTAGACTCCAATAAATTCCACTTTTGTTTTGATAACTTAAAAGATAAACGCATTGTTTGGTATCCCCTTACCGGAAGGGATTTTTTATAACAAACCTCCAATGTAAGGATTGAAGTAGAAATAACAACTTAAAAATAAATATAAATCAGTGGCGCTACAACCTCTTTAGGTCTTAGCCTCAGATTCATGATTATTTTTAAATCTAATAGGCAAGTAGGTGATCAGCCTCCAGTGCCTGACACAAGCCGTCGACTTTTTGGGTCTTAGACTTGTCGGTTTCCTCACGATGTTTTCCTTCACCGTTCTAGCTCTAACTAGCTTACTAGCTCAGAAATGAAGCTAGTTTTGTCTACACGACGCCAGCTTGAAAAACTAGCCTCGTGTAACTCGGGCATAACTCAAAAACTACTACGCCAATGTCGAAAATTCTTTAACTATTAGAATTTTAAATTCGAATTAAAAAATTGTTGCCGTGCAAAGCTGCTAGTTTAATTGGTGACACTATGATACGACTGTCACGATAAACCTACATTTGAGAAGAATTATATTTCCATTGGGAGGAAGCACTCTGTCTAGGGCAAGAGGGTACAAGGGCGGAGGGGGAGATCAGGTAATTCATGACACTGCAAAGTCGCCATTAAACCTGTCTTGAAGTTGCAGTTAGGACTTTGATATACGAACGAGTTGCACGCGATGTGTGTGTTTATAGGGTGTTATGGTAATATATATACTGTATCGGGGAGAACTAAGAAATAAGTAACTAAACCATCTAAATTTTTAACTAATAATAACCGGCATTCCTCCAACTTCGATGTTGTTCCCTTTGGAGTAAACTCTTGGGCCGTGGGGTTCAAGTGCACAGGCGCTAATTAAAGATTTAAGTTGGCGCCTTGTGGATAGTACCCCAGAGCTGGTGCTTTCCTCGCTCAACGAATAAGTATCGCAAAACAGCGAGGAAAAGCTACCAGCGTTAAAAGTACTGCCACAGGAACCAAACTTTTTAAATTTGTTTTAATTTTCTTTTTTACAATTTTTAATTATTAATATTATTACTATGAAGGTTAAGAAAATTGTAAATACTGTATATTTGATTGTTAAGTTTAGGTTTTAATAAACGATTTCCTCAAGGAATAAGTGCTACTTTTTCTAAGTGATAAGTTATTTAATAAATAGTTTAATAAAGACCCCACATTGTCGCGATACACATCCACGAACGATTTAACAAAGATGACGTATGTTTATAATGTCGATTAAAGACAAAACGAAGCTCACTATAAATTATATAAAAACACGTGATTACGTTTGTTTAATCATTTGAACCCCTCATATCTTGAACGCTTTATTTCCGTTCGTTATTCAGAACCTTACATACAAGTCTCGGTCACGACCAGCTTCTTATACCTTCATCTGTAAAGGTAATCGCAGTTCCAATAAGATCTTCTTATTGCTAATTAATTGGAACTTCCATATATGTAGATATTTTGCTTCATAAAAGGTAGAGCACAAAAAGGGACATCAATAAAGCTAATTCAACTCCATTACTTATCTTTTTTTTAATGGCTCTGGCACGGTTTGTGCATTAGCCAGCGTCAAGTATAAGATTTTTATAATTCGTGCTTAGAAATTCGACCATGTCCTCCATGTACGGTTTAGGCACTCGCCCGGTACCGCACAACCCTGCCAAAGGCCGAGAACAAATTTAAATTAAATTAAAACGTGCCCTCGAACCGGGAATCGAACCCGGTACCCCTCACCTTGCTGCCACTTAATAAGACAGCTAGGCTATGAGGCCCCCAAACTTATCTTTATAAAAGCGTTTACACGCGGAAGCTTACGGAATGTCAAAATCTGTGTTTCATGAAGCGAAAACTTTGCTTGGCTCTTAGAACTTGTTCATGAATGTCATAAGTCTGAAATAGTTAAAGATTGTTTTGTCTCGTGAGATACACGAAGCGATACGAGAGGATTTAACAAATAAATAGTTATTTTAGGGGCTTAATAAGGTTTCATTTTCATGAACATTTTACCACGTTCCTACGAGCAATATATAAGATTAAATTTAACCCAGCTTACCCAACCTAGCATTGTGATTCATGGCACTTAAGATTAGCTTTCGTTTTTATTTTCTTTTCTTTATAATTTTACATTGTTTTCTGTAATTATTTCAAATTTAGTTATTCACATTTACTATTTATTTTTCCTTACCAGTAAGGGTTACTAGGAAGAGATCGCTTGTTAGCGATAAAGCCGCTAATTGCCTCGTTAATTTTTGTTATCTGAATGTAAGACCAAATATAATATTACGACAGTGTTGATAAATAAATAAATAAATTTCGAGGCGAGCACGTTTCGAGGCTTTCATAAGAAATTTCAGTTGATATTCTGAATATGTGGATTGTAAAACACTTTTAACAAAAATAAATCTGTCCAATTACACGCTTCTCTTGCTAATCTGTCTCATTTTAACACAGCATAAACACAATATGCCAGAAAGAGACAGAGTACTAAAACGCAACAAATTCAAATAATTATAAATGATAACGCAACAAAGTCAAATAATTACAGATTTACTTTTTAAGGGATGTAGCGGACAATTTTGTTGCCGATATTTGTAATCTTTATTATAAATTACCCACCTTTTAATTAAAAGAAAGATAAAAGTCTGTTAAAAACGGTATTTTTCCTTGCAGGTCGTATGTATTCGTAACTTGCAAGTAGACAGTAAGTAAACGTACTAGACACGGGAACCGATAAAACTGAATAACGTGTTTAAAAGCTTTTGAACTTAGCACTGTCGGAATAAATTTTGCTAAACTGTTGTTTGATAGCAAACTGTAAAACTTCGTCCATTATTTACGTCAGTTTTGTGTTTTGGACTTGACAGTTGCGCCCAGTTTCTGGAAGGGCTGTCAATGTTAATAATGCAAATAAATTAATGAAAATTCATACTGTATATAATACGCATACATGAGACTGTCTCAACAAATACTCGTAAAGGCTTTGATAAACACTACTACGATACGGACTTAATTTAAAAAAATAAGTTTGTGATTTCTTTGAATATTTCATAACTGTTAATGTTGTTGACAACTGACAAGTTGATGTTAAATCTTAAAATGTTTTGGGTAGATTTGATTCCAGCAACACAATTCAAGGATTAAATTCGTATTTAATCGATCATTTTAATAATTGAATGCATTATTTTGGTTGCAAATTGTCAATTGTCAAATTAGGGTTAAATTCATTTTATCTCAATTACACTTAACGCAAGTTAACTTGGCATAGTCTGTAAGAATAATGTATGTTTTCTGTTAATAAATACAAGTTAACTTAATAGGCAATAATATGTTAATTAAAAGACAAAATAATATGCTTTTAACGACTCTGGCGAGGATAAACTTCACAGAGCATTGTAACTTTGTTTTAACTTTATACAATTAAGTGTATCCATGGTAAGCCCTGTGGTTATATGTTTTCGACCTTTCAGCTTCAGAGGGTTTATTATAAATTCCTAAACAAAAGGTTTATTCATATAAATCAAATTGTTTCCCTTTATATTAATTTATATCCTATCCTGTTTAAACCTTATCCTAATCATTTTCATTGATTTTTTTTCCAGTGTATTCATTTGAAATCATATAATAAAATAGTTATACTGTGTTAATAAAATCACATTATTAAATTTGTTTGAGCAGTGTTGGCCTAGTGCCTTCTGCGTGCGACTCTGAGGTTGTAGGTTCGATTCCCGGCTGTGGAGACCGAAAAAGTCGACGGCGTGCGTCGGGCACAGGAGTCTGATCACCTACTTGCCTATTAGATTAACAAATGATCCTGAATTATATACAGAAATCTAAGACGCAGACCTAATAAGATATTTTTTTTATTATTTAATGTTTGGTTTGGCTATTTATATTTTTATATCGCATATTAAATTATTTTTAAATCTCATCCAACTAAAATAGTCCTTAGTCATGCTCATATATGTATAACTTATATAAACCGTCACTACGATGATCAAAGTCATCCGCCTGTATTGTCCCGAAAGCTGACAGGATCGGGAAGCTTAATGAGTTCAATGACACTTCTCTTGCACGTCATGACGTGACATTTTTGCTTCGCTCCTCTCAAACTGCTATTCATCATAATTAAAAGTCATTAAGTGATTTATCACTGTGATTTCCTTTGATTAATATGATTTAGAACTCGTGAAATATTACTACATTTTGTTTTTATTGCGGTTAATACTTAGAAATAAAGACAAAGAATTGTGAAGGCAGTACAGTAGGTACTAGGTCTAAGCCGGGCTCCTACTCTACAATTTTGCATAGCGATATCATCCTTACCTCAATAATGAATTCCTAAGATTTCGCCCAGCGGTGCTGATATTGAGAGAACTACATCGAATTTGCATACATCAAATCGGTATCGCTGTCTCTATTGGAAGTTACAGAGTAAAAAGAGAAGAAAGAAAGTTTGAAGGTTTCTTTCGGTTGGTGCATACATATATTTATAAAAGCTTGCCAACGCTCGGCAGTGGGTATCAGTGATAAATTGGAACATAAGAAAAATAAAATATAAGATTTAATGTGACAAGCACTTATAGACAAACATGAACTTGAAGACAGTAAAAAATACATCGATTCATAAATTATAAAAACTAAAGGAAAATTGTTCCATGTGAGGGGAGCAACTATGGATATCCAGACCTAGCTCGTTTATCAGAATACTCAATTTGGATATCGGAGAGTTTTGGCCACAGTTTCTGACAGTAAACAAATTTTCCATAGTTAGTATTACGCAATAACAAGATTTAAAAAAAAATCTGTAAGTTAACTAGCATTCGCATAGTAAATTTTTACTTCTGTCTCTGCCTGCGCTGATGGAGGAGAATGGTAATTACATATTTTTGTGTGAAAACACCGTATTTGGATTTCGGAACTAATCGAACATGCATCTTTGGAATAAAATTCGTGTAATATATGAACTATATCAATCGACGCGAGCTGTCAAAAACTGACATATTATAATAATGAAATCAAATACTTGACGTATCCTTTCGTAAAGTATGGATATCCAGACTTAGCTCGTTTATTTCAAAGTCATACATATAATACGCATATTACTACACTGCCTGAATAAATACTCGTAAAGGCTTTGATAAACACTACGATATGAACTTAATTTTATTTAAATATACTCGTGATTTCATTGAATATTTCTGTTTTCCTTCAACTGACATTACTGTTAATGTCAGCTCATCAAAGGCTCGTTTATTTAAAAGTCTCATCCCACTACCCTCAAACGATGTCTTTGAAACAGACGTAGTAATGTACCCTTATAACCATCACCGAGCTCCAAACTTTCTATATAGTGCTGTGTAAATAAACTACGGTTCTTAGACAACACGATAGCAATTTCGGATATACACCAGCCGTATTGTTTTCTTACAATTAATGATACATTTAGGATGTAATAGCATAATAACGTGAATTTGATAATAAGTATATGAACCCTACTACTTAAAAAAAAATGTGTGCGTGTACTAGGTGTACACACGTAAGAAGTGAAACTTCTTTATGACCTTATTTTTCGAAAAATGATCTACTATATGCAACTTTACAGAAATTGGTTAAATTAGATAAAGTTTAACAAAAGACTTTTATTATCATAGACATGAATACAAATACAACTATTTCATGTTAACTTATTTCTGTACTATTATGTAATACTAAGATTATTACAGAATTTCATTAATTGTAATAGAATTATTAGTACATATTACTATCATTGTTATCGTTATTATATATTTTTGTTACTAATGGCTTCAAATCTCTTCGGATCAACCGTGGTAGGGACAAGAAAAAGATGGCGCGTAATCGAAAAATGTGACAAATGTGTGTAAATTTTTCCAACGCCGATAAAGAAGTTTGACTTCAAAAAGCAACATGGCGCGTAACCTGCTACAAAATTTCTCCCATACGTCGATAAAGAAGTTTCACTTCAAAAGATGGCGCGTAACGGAAAAATGTGACGCGTAACGAAAAAATGTTACACTAAATTTTTTTCCAACCCCGATAAAGAAGTTTCACTTCAAAAAATATTATTCTATTAATGATTATTTGCGTTGTAATTAATATTAATAAAATATTTTAATAATTTGATGTAATGATATAATAATAAAAGAAGTGACTATAATGATTTCAAATGCCACTAAATTTTTGTACCATATCCTTGGAAATAAATTATTATTATTAAGCAAATAGTTTTTCATAGAGATTTTCCCAAGAAATTTTATAAGGGCAAATGTCCTCTTCTATGTAACTTAGTTATTCCCACGTCGGGGCTAGTCCCAAGCTAGTACTAAAACTTTGTGGGTAAGCTCAAGTAATACCGCCTTTATTGCTTTCTAGACAAAACCTTTCCAAGAAAGTTTATTAAGCTTTTACTTACGTGATTTAGTTACATTTATTTGGCATTGGATTCTAAGCGTACATATTTACCTATATGAATAATTGGATTTGGATTTGATTGCATCTTTTTACAGCCAAGTAGGTGATGAGCCGTCTATGCCATATACAGCGTAAACTCTTTATAACGAATTTCTAGGGACCGAGCGTGTTTTTTGTTATAGCGATTTTCGTTATATGGAGGAAAGAGAAAAAAAAAATTTAATCAATAAAAATAATTTATATTATATTCACACGTTGCTTTACTTGACTGACTTATTTTGTGTGTTGTTGACTGTGTTGTGTGTAACAAGATAATAGTTATTCTGCGGTAGGTACATGGTTTAAAATAATATCCAAATTAACTAATAATTATTTAGGTTAACATTCTATTAATATTATATGTAAAAGCATATTGTAATATAATATTAGGTGAAACCGGGAAAGTGTCAGGTGGTTTAATATTGGGAACATGACGCCGGTCAATGAACCCGAACTGTACACGAACCAATCAAAACAGGTCAACTTGCATGGCTAAAACCGCACTCTTTTTCTTGTAATAAAAAAAACTATTAATATTTATTTGTGAACCCCGTGTTGTGAACCATGACCTGGCCCACTGAACCGTTCAATGACAGATGTAGCGACAGTTGTATGGGAACCCGTGTTTTTGGTAACTCACATAATTTTACATCAAGATCTTGCCATAGATCTTGCTACATGAGGGACTTGGGGTAATGAAAGTAACTCTTTGAAATTCGTATCGTCTTCATTTAATTAGATTAAAACGCTCTCTATGGACAATCTTACTGTCGCCGCACACGGGCCACACGCCACAGCCACAAACGCCGCCACGAGAAGCTAGAAGCGGCTACAAAGGTAGCTGAAGCGCGCGACAGCCACTTGTGGCCGGTGGTCGACACTTGCGGTCGGTGGCTGCTACTTTTTTTAACCCTTGCCTGCAGTATCATAATGGACTCTGACGAAGAAGGTTTAATTGCGCTACTTTTGATATAAAGACGTTGTCGTAGAAGGCGAAACCATAGTTATTGGATACACAGAAAGACATTAAATATCTCCTCACCACGACAGGTCGGTAATCGACAACCATTGAACTAGACATGATGAAGCATTTGGCCTCAGTGAAAATATGATGAGGCCATATTCTGGAAAATATTTGGACTTAGACAAAAAATACTCGAAAATATACAAAATACAGGCTGGCCAGTAACACGAGATTTCTTCCCAGGCCTTCACTTTTCTCCTCTATTACTAAAACTATCACTTTTTGAATCCCAAATCGCAGGACGGGATTGTATCTCTGATATAAATAATTCTATATCCATATTAATCTACCTATATGAAACACAGACTACGTGCGTGCGTTACCGTCGACTTCAGGTTAACTGAGGTAAGGGAGAGAGGGGCGCGGAATCGCGCGAGTGGCGTGTGGCGGCTTTTTGTGTCGGCGTTTAGTGGCCGGTGCGAGCCACAAGAAGCAAGCTTCGACTATTTGTAGCGTGTGGCCGCCACTGGCGCCAACCGTGTGCGGCGAGTCCATAAAATGTATGAAAATTACAGGAAATATGCCAGTGGCAGCGTTTTGTGGTTGTGGCCGGTGGCCCATGTGCGGGGACCCTTAAACAATAACCTACTCTGACGTCTATAATAATAAAAGTGAAATTCCTCAACAAGAATGTTTGAAGTCGGTAATTGATTGTGTAATTATTACTATTTTTAATATAAGATCGAAACTATACATTATTTCGTATTTGACAAAAAATTGGGCGATATTTCAAAATAAGAACACAGTTGATATTTCACATTTTTCCATTTGCTAAAGTAATATAAAAATTTGAATTTCGAACACTACACTGAACTAACCTAACTTAAATTTATAGATAAGTGCGTAATATATAATTTGTATGGGATATGAGTCAGTCGACACTGGCCACTGAACAAGGGATAATGTCCGCTTTGTATGCAATGAGACCGCAATCATATTCACGTGGTCGACAAGCCGTCTGAGCGGTTACGTACATGTTTGGATAATCTAATATAAAAAATTATCAATATTTACACGCGTTTTGTAGGTTTCATGTAGAAACATTTGGTTGATAAAACTTACTTTTGAACAAATTTCAGTAACTATAGTCTATATCTGTTCGACGTACATGACTGAATTCCTGTAGCTCCTTAATGGGCATGGCGTATTTCGCTTCATTTATTTTAATTTGCATAGATTTTCTATACTTTAGGGATCTGATTTCTGTGCCTGAAAATTGTCGTTAATGGCCTAATGCAAGCCTTTCGTCACAATATTTTACTAAATGATCAAATGAAAGTACGTGCACATTTTTATATAAAATGGAGTAGCAACCGAACCTACGGGACGCCGTCATCGCAGACGATAGATATCCGTTTTTAGTGGATGAATTGCCGGCTTTTGCGTTCAGCCACCGACTCTCATCCTTGAGGTAACCGGCATGCCTTATACGTACAGAAGTCTGATCACCTATCTATTAGAAAAGAAACGAAAAAGGTTGCAACTCCACTGGTTTTTATTTTTAATTTTTTATCAAAAAAAAAAACAAGTGAGTGCTATACAATTGTCTACAGTTCAATGCTCGCAATGTTATATTGTAAAACAGCAATTATCCAGTGTTATTAGTTCGTTAAGCATCGTCAACATACTTGATTGATATCATAATGACGTGCCGTCATGAACGGGTAACGCTTTCGTGATAATATTTAGTGTAAATAATACATATGTACCATATCTTCTCGCCCGAATAATAGTAGTCAATTCTTATAGAATATGTTAGAATTTTGACCCGGAACAACATAGTAGTATGAAGAGTTTTTTTTAGTAGATAATATTGTCGCTATTACCCGGCGCCTTCATTGCCATTTTGGTGATGAAAAGGCAATAGCTATGTGCATCTCCCTCTCTAAGGCACAGCTTATCCTTTAGTCGAAATTTCACCAGTTAAATCATATGTAGGGTAGACCGAGGCGAATCGGATCACAGGGCGAATCGGATCACAGGGCGAATCGGATCAAAATAAGAAATGTGTTGATAATTCAAATATCACATTCACATAGAACGCACTCAACCAGCGTTTTGTGTCTCTCCATTTACTGAGTACCTCCCGACATAAGCAGTATTTCGATCGGGCTTGTGGATCAGTGGCAATGCCGCTCGTCAGCCACTCAGTTTTTTGTGTGTGTCGCAATTTGGCGATCATCTAAGGTTACGTACTTACGATTTCTTTGTGTCATATGACGGATTTGTCTTAAAATTTAACTACATTGGTTTATATTGTTAAGCAAGGTGTTAATATTGAAGAACCAATTCGCTTTTAAGTATAATCTTAGAGGTTAACGTCTAAAATATTTATTTCAAAAGTCTTAACTACGGGGCTAATCGGATCATATTCTTAGGGGCGAATTGGATGATACTTTTAAACTGATTTATTACATGTTTGAGGTTACTGATTCATATTTATTTCATGACCACCGGAGAATGGTGTCAAGAAAAAATGAAAGAGGCTGTAAATTAAGTCCAGAACAAAGAGTTGACCTTGCGTAAAGCTGCTAAGAGTTTTTCAGTACCGTTCACGAGCTAACAGAAAAAAAGGACCATAATATATATGTGAACTATGTGCCAATAATTAAAATTGATCTTATTATTATATATTTTTACTGATTCCAAAGTTATTTAACACTACACCTTAATATTTTGTTATATTTTGTGCACGATCCGATTCACCCCGAATGTTGGGGCGAATCGGATATTTTCCTTTTTTTAGTTTTTAATAGTTCATTAAGAGATTATATGTATTAAGTTAAGTTGTATTATGTTATTATTATTAAGTTTTCAAATATTTATTTCATAGGTAATTGTTACTTCTTACGATTTTATCAATAAAAATAGCATTATATAGCACTTTAGTATGATTTACTCAACCTCAAAGAAAAAGTGATCCGATTCGCCTCGGTCTACTATATCTCGAAGTTCTTGTTAAGTCGGAAACTTGTTAACTGGAATTTTTTTGCATTGACATTAGAGTTCTAGAGATTCCTCTGTATTAGGGTAGATGTAGTTTGGTGTCACGGTCTTCTTGCTCCGCTATTGGAACAGCGGCTTTTTAATAAACATACTCGTATATTTAGGAGTGGTTATGGTATTTTAGTACGCTACATCTGGGGTTCAGTTGTCGCCTGGTAGAACCGGTTACCCCAGAGCTGGTGCTTTCCTCGCTTAACGAATAAGTATCGCAATACAGGGAGGAAATACTGCCAGCATTAATGGAACACTGCCACAGGGACCAATTTTTTTAATTTGTTTTAATTTTCTATTTATCAATTTTAAATTAATATATTATTACTTGGTTAACAATATTGTATATTCGATGTTGTGTGTGTTGGAAATAAATCGATTAAACGAACCTATTTTTAAAAGATACTCAAAAAAGTCCCATGCCTGATTTTTATCGTATAACAATTTGACTTCATAATAGTTATTTGTTAGTTCCAATTTGATGCTAATTATACTCCGTATAACGTATACTTTAGTAAATTAATTCTTATGTTTTTCACTAAACGGAAGTATATGTAGGTCTCTAAACAATAATTCACCACAAATCCAACCTTCGGATTATATTGCGTGACACAGGCAATACAATGCGTTAAAAATGCGAACACATTTAAGTAATACGGTTGTTATCATATATACATATATGTATGATAAATTCCATGTCTTATGCATTTGGTATGTGAGTGATTGACCGCTACTCGACCCCAAAACAGACATGAAAGTGAACCAATTGTGCACGCGATATCACTTGTTCCACTTAAAAGGTTGTGATAGAATTGAATACAGTTGGACAGTTCATAATATATTCAATACTGTTGATTGAAATGGTGTAAGCATAGGTTTCTTTGAGCAACATGCCCTTTAACTTAAATGGAGAAGGGTAGGGCATGTAGCCCGTTACACAGAAGATAAATGGTCCAAAACAGTAACCGAATGGACTGGTCCAATAGGAAAAAGGAACAAGGGCAGATCAATAGAGGATCTAAAGGGTAGCTGGGAAAAATTTGATAACGATGGCACAAAATAAAATAGGGTGAATAAAGTTGGAGGCTGCCTTCTCCAGGAACGACGCCGCATTTTGGAGTAGTAAAATTTAATTTATATCTATTTTTGTTAAATGTATGTCAATAAGATGTGGATGAACAAAGGCTTATTATTATAATTAATTATAGGTTTCTTTAATTATTTTCCCGCCGAGTGAGACTTTGTGCCTGACACACGTCGTCGAAGGTAACGGAAATTTTAAGGTATAACAACACGATGCTGGTTCGAACTCAAACCTCAAGCTTGGAAAACGCTCACTACTAAGCATAAATAAAGGAGAATTATATAACTTTAACTTGTATACAATAATGATAATTAAAGTTACTTAGGTTATAATAATATTCTTTGCTATGAGAAGTGAAAGCCTTATCTGATGATGACCAGTTTTACTTTAATTTGGCCACTCCATATATTATATATTTACATACAAAAATTCTAAAATTGGGTTAAAGATAACCGAACAATGTAAGAAAAATGGCAATCAAAGCCTCCCAAAGACAAATAGTAGTGACTTTAGGGCGCAATCGCGTTCGTAAATACTCAAATGAGATGTAAATGTATGCAAAGCTGTCTGTCCGTTATCGTGTCGAGATACACCAAACTGATTGTACTAGAAATGAATTTATGTCGCTTAATCAATGCGACTCCTCGCTTTGTTCGTAAATATATAAATAATGTTGTGGAAGTGAATCTTCCCGACAAAAAAGGCCCGTAGGAGGCCCCGACACGTCCTAACTCATCAGGATGATCCAATCATCGTAGCAAATGATAAATTAAAAGCCGCGGCAAATCATAAAATAAAAAACCGCCTTCACCGGGGAATGCGTGGACCTTTACTTCATACTTCGCTCACTCCAGTGAGCTTCTGTCCTGCCGTTCTGGCGATTGACTACTCAGTGACGGCCCAAGCCGAGGACCGAGTCTCATAGGAGACGCCCTTGCGCTAGTCGCGGGAAAAACGCCCATTTCAGCCAAGCTACGGTCGCCAAAACAGCCCGAGTTGTAAAGGCCCTTAAGGCCAGCAACGAGATTCCATTAAAGAAAAATGGAAGTGAACAGTTTGTTTGGCACTTTGAAACATAATTCTACAGAAACATAAAAGTATTACTGATATTTTTTAACAGAGAAATATTGGACTAGTGGTTTAAGCTCATCTCTGGGTTCGTAATGTTCACGGCTGTGTAATGGAGTCCACAATTAGCTCTAGCTCAGTGAAGTCGAACATGGAGAGGAGAATAGCACGTGTCAAACCCAAAAATCGATGTGTCAGATACAGAAGACTGATTACCTGTTTTCTATGAAATAAACATTATCAAAGAAACCGATGCAATCGGAGGCCAAGAACCATTTAGGGTTGTAGTGCCACTGGATTATTTTTAATATTATTCTTTGATATGATCTCTTGCGTCAGGGTAGCTGAAAACGACTCAAAACCCCCGAGTAACTGATGGTGCATTATGTAAAAATGTTTCTTGGCTATTATTTGAGACAACTTAAAATAATGGTGTTAATTTTGTTCTGTACTTATTGATTTAAGTATTCATTACTCCAATAACTTGACGACAGTAATAAATAATTAACACGCTTTCGCTAAATCTCATAACTACGTGGTATAGAGAAACATAGAAAAAGATTTTCTTTGCAAGAAAAACGTCTCCCATTTGTTTTAAAGCTGAAATAACAGTTCGTAGAAGCCTCTCAGGCCGCCATAATCTCCAGCTTTCGCTTTTATATCTAACAATTTACACAGTATATAACTCAATTTGCTAAACGGAAAGTTCTGACTATGTGCTAGAGTTACGTTTAAAAGTTATTACAGAATTAAAAATGTTTAAAAAATATATATATAGTGGTGTATATTATTATGGTAATAAATTCGTTTATTATTTATGTGAAGTCCTATAAAGCTTTGAGCGGCGTCCTAATAAATTTCATAATTAACGTTACAATTTATTTTTCTAATACAATCGAGTATAGAGTATTTACAATTTTCTTAACCTTTTATAGGTAATAATAAAATGTTATTAAAAATAAAGTGATTGATAATTGATATTTGTTGTATATATTTAATACTAGATCTCGAAACATGATATTGGCAAAGGATTTAGGCTGCGCAAAAAAGTTTTTGGTTAATTTTAAATAAAACTTCATCTTTTGGGAAAGAATAAAATCGTGAGGAAACCTGCATCTTTACACCATAAAATCAGCAACGTAGGAAAAAAATCGAAAATGAAACAGATGATGAATGAAATGAGACAGAAATGTAATTGCCCCGTTCCCATGTGATTAGACAGCTTTACACTCACGCTTGACACCAATATTCGCCGAGAATTAAACCTCCAGGTTTTTGCTCACAATCCTAATGTACGCAGAATTATGTAACGTAAAATTGCTTAAGTGAGAAATAAATTGAGATATACACTTTTAATATATAATAAAAAACGTGTACTTATGTACACGCGTTAGAAGTTATACTTCTTTGGCGTAACAAAAATTTTGTTCTACGTTTGTAGAAAAAACGACACTAACAATAGAAAAAAGGCATTTAATACATTGAATGTTTTACTATAACGCATTTAATCTAGTTAAATAAAGTTAACACTAAAATGTTGTGCTTCAAAAATAAACGGGTTACGCCCTGTGCGTGCTAGCTATCTTAGTTAAGTAATTAGTAAATTAAAAATAACCTAGCCTTTAAATTTACGAAACGTTTCATCACGTATTTGATTTCAATATAATAATGTCAGTTTTTGACAGCTCGCGACGATTGATACAATTTAAATATTACACGAATTTTATTCAACTGATGCATGTTCATCAGTTCCAAATATGGTGTTTTCATTCAAAGTGTTAACGCAGGAGAGACAGAAGCACAAATACAATATTCGAATGATAGTTGTGTAGTAAACTAACTAAAAGGTATATTTTACAGTTATTGCGAAATACTAACGTATCGAAAATTTGTTAACTGTCAGAAAATGTGGTCAAAATTCACCGATATCCAGATTTAGATTTAGATTCTGATAAACGAGCTAGGTCCATAGTTGCTTCTAGCATAGAAATCAATTTCATTTAGTTTTTCATAATATTTGAATCGATTCGACTTTGTTTTTTTATTTACCATCAGTATCAGGGTTGGCAAGCGCCTTGTAAATAAATAAATAAACTGTCACTATATTACTGATTTTATAGGATGTGATTGGAGATTTACTCCCCCAAATTCGCCTTAAAGCGAAACTCAGAATTCTCTACATATTTCAGATCGTAATTCTGTCACGACACGTCAGCTCGGTTCACTGGACATGAATATAATGTCATGTAAATATAATTTTAATTTCAAATACCGTTGCATAATAGGATGGAGACAGTATGGTAATGTTCCTACATAATTTATTAATTACTAGCGGTAGGACGCAGCTTCGCACGCCTTTTTTCATATTTTGATCTAGATTTAACGACAAACCCCCTAAACCCTCGACTACGTATTTGCGTGTTGTTCCCACGAGAATGTAACGTGCTCCTATTTCACCATGCCTCCTGCTGATAGAGGACAAATCTTTGTTTTTAATTTATTTTATTATAATTTATTACTTAATATGTCATGTGGAACATGGTGTAATGGTTGCAGCTCCTTACAAACGTTGAACAAAAAACTGGCGATTAAAAAGAGTGGCGGAGAGTTTATTTTCAGTTCTTCTCCTCCGTTCTACGCCCTTGATATGAGAACTGGCAGTAAATGTAATATTAGAAGCATTTAATATACATTTCTTTTTTGACGTTTGATTTTTGACTTTTGACTTTTAAAGCGTCGAAATCACTCTGCTTTGGTTGGTTTAGCGTGTCTTACATACAATGATACACTCTTCACAGCATTACACCTACCCTCAATAAAAACAACAATTAAAAACTAAAAAGTACTTTTTAAGTTTCCGAAGTTAAAACTGCAGAGTGTACGTTCTATTGTGGCATTATTGTCCTAGCCCGTAATAAACTCGACTGTCGCCATCATACGTACAGATGATTAAATTAAATAAAATAAATTAATAATAAATACAATTAATTAATTTAATTAAATTTCTCTCTAACAAATCCGTTCTTTTGTTTACAAATTGGGATTGCTTGCACGTGCTTTATCACGAAGATACCTCAATAATTAGTAAAATAATGTAACATAATTACTGGTGCAGCAAAAGAAGTCAGACGAAAATAACAGACTATACGCAATAGTTCAAATAAGAATTGTTTTTTTAAATAAATACTAATACTAGTCTGAAATAATCTTTTTCTTTTTCGAATACACATGTTTCCTCTTTCCATATAACGACTAATCTTTTCAACGTCAATGTGCACAGTCCCTTGAGTGTCGTTATATAGAGTTTACACTTTACAAAATACTATTACTCGGTGATAATGTAAAATCTTTTTTTTTATTTCCATATTCTTAAGTTCTATTTGTTAGTATTTCGTATGGTCGTGTGGTATTACGAACATACGAAACTACAAATGCTTTCCCTTTATAATATTAGTATAGATATAGATTCCCAGCAGTATTACGTTTAGACAATGAATATTGTAAAATGTACTTAGCTTTTTTATTTTATGGGGTTCTAAATCTATTCAAACAATGTCTAGAAGCCTCATAGCCACAAACATTCATGAATGAAATCTAAAACGAAGTCAAAATTATTAAAATATATTTATGTTTCTCTCAGTACAGAAGCCGTCAGTCAGGCAAAGCGCAGCCATTTTGGCTTCGTAATTGATATTTAATAACGTCATAATTCTAAAAGTTGGACTGTTCACGTGATGAGTGGCGATTTTTTGGAATCAAATCAACAAGCTTCGGCTCATAGTAAAATGATATTGAAATATAGATATTGCAAATAAATAAATATTGTGTTGCAACATACGAAATTTTCTCTGATTATAATCAATCGTCAAAAATTCTACCATACATGATTAAGTTTAAGAGGTAGTATTATTTTATGTTCTCAACTATTCAAGTATATTTTTATGTCTGTAATATTTATTTGTGCTTCATTTCTACTTTTTAAAAATGACAGTAACTGCATAATAACCTTCTTAAACTTTAGTTTGTTTTCCAATCAATTAAAAAAATATTGTTTTTTGTCACTATCTTTTGAGATTTATTTGTTTCGAAATAGCAGAATTTCGTAACTATAAAACCGCATCAAGTTAAAAAATAATTAGCTAATATTATTCATAAGGTTATTAATAATTAGATTATTCGGTAGAGAATTACGTCATTACTAAGAAATTAAATGCATAATGCATGCGAAATGTCGCGTCTATATTTATCTTCGTAGAATAACTTCGTGCATTTTAATATGGTGTTTCTTAGAAGCTAGACATCTTGGCAGTCCTATTTAAGAGGCGAGTTTGTTGATTAAGTTATGGAACGACTTGTTTATGGACTAGCTGATCGCATATTCGACTCGTCTAGTCGGTCTCGGGGTTTCCAAGAAGCAAACTCGAACTCAAAATAACTTTGTTCATATAGGTAATCAAGAACACTTATGATCGTCAACAAAAAAGATGTTAAATTGTTCTAAATTTGCATTTACTACCAGTTCGCAAGTCAAGTGCGTAGGGCGGGCAAGAAAAACTGGCAAGAAACTCTTTATAATAGCCAAGTTTTGGGTCATACAAATTGTTTGAACTGGAGCAAATCAATCCCAAAGATTAGGATCATTTAAATAATCGTCAAATTTATAAAAAGCTTTATTCGTTAAATTAGGTTTAACGAGAGTTTTGAATTTATTCAGTGATGATTCTCTAATTTCGCTTGGGAATTTGTTGTAAAAACGAATACAATTTCCCTATAAGAAGTGGTTTATCTTTTGCAGCCTGGTTGGTTGTACGCTTATATTAGTTCTGTTTCGGCTAATATACGGGTAAAAGTCACCATTTGTTTTAAAATAAACATGGAGTACCCGAAATTAATTTGTCGGTTGTTGTTAAGTCAAAAAGTTAAAATACTATAAATTATTTATTATAGAAAGTACAATATTTTATCCTTTGAATTTTTATACAAACAGTATTTCACTTTTTTATCGATAAAGTTGAAGTTATGTATGCAAAGCAATTAGGTTGTTCGAGTGGGCTGTTGACCCAGGGTCGGTAGCTTAAAACCAATCGATCTTCGAATATAAACTCGCCTCGAGCTAAACCATATTGGAAATTGTTGCAACACTAATACTAAAAGTCGGCAGTGGTAAACCGTACCTGTGCAATTCCGGGAAAAACAATTGTTTCGGGTTGGCAGAATTGTGTGTCCCATTGGGAATTATGAGCAAAATGCAAATTAGCTTATGTGTAATAGTTGTTAATGTTGATAAAATAGCAATATAAAAATACATTAATATAATTTTATTATTTCCAACACACAGATATACATTATTTACAATATTCTTAACCTACATAGTAATAATAATTAAAAATTAAAAAGTTTGGTCTCTGTAGTGTAACTTTAATGCTGGTATTGCGATACTTATTCGTTAAGCGAGGAAAGCACCAGTTCTGAAGTCACCGGTACTATCTACCAGGCGCCAACTTAAATTTTTAATTAGCGCCTGTGCACTTGAACCCCACGGCCCAAGAGTCTCTACTCAAAGGGAACAAAATCAAAGTTGGACGAGAGTGTTTTTGCATAAATAAATAACGATGAACAAACATCGTAATTTATAATTCTGCGCCTGGATAAAAAAATTGTTTATAAATGAAATAACAAATAAAAAAGGGGTAATCGGTATTTTAGATATTCAATCCAGGCAATTATAGTTCAGTACAAATACAGTCAATTGAATGACAAAATTAACAATTTGAAACTAGCTATAAATTGATGTAATCTGATTGAATGAATAAATTAAGTTCGTCGAATTGGCAATTTAAACGCCACTCAATTTGGTCAAAATCCTAATAATAATTAGTTAAGTGCCGTAGCTTAATTAAAATAATTATTTTGAAGGGTAAGTTCAGGTTTCGAGAAATATCAATTTGTATCAATCAATAACAGTAATAATTTTATAATATATTTTATAATTCATGTAAAATGCAAAAATATAATTTATTATAGACTTAAACTAATAAAAAAACGTGTATGTTTCTTTAGTACTCATAAATTATTTAAATATAATAAGTGTTCATTTGTTTCTTTAAGCTTTTAGTTTTGGATTACATATAGGTATATATATACAAAATAAATCGGTCCAAATACGAAGGAGTTAACCAGTGGACAAAGACAAAACCTTGGAGCTTTTAAGTCGGCTAAGCAACAATTATTATTTACCATATAAGTTAGACATATATTTATCGAGACTTTTAATATGTAAGCTTACTAAATAAGCTTTAAAGTTAAGTAGATAAGTTTTAAAACTTAATTGTTGATCTTTAAGCAGTTGTTTATTTAGTTTCTCGTGAATTGCAATAAAATATATTTAGTAACTTAACTTAAGCTAAGTAAAGCATACTTAACTTTTATGTTTGCTAAAATTTACCCAAATCGTTGAAGGGTTATAAATAAAAAAGCCGAAAATCTCTGAATCCTCCCACATACATAACAAGTATAATTAGATTTATATACATACGTTTTAGCTTTATCTTGAGGGTGTTCTTGGGGCTCCAGGTCAAGAGGCCCGATATATCAACGAAGCCTCTTACACTCATAACACACACATAATGCACAACACAAAAACGTCTATAATTTAGGTTACCGAATGTCGCGAACCAAACTACAATACAATGAACCTGCGCGAAGGCAACTGTCATGTAGTACCGAAAGTCGCCGTCAGCTGGCGTCGGCGTCGCGCGAGACAGGTACAGTTTAAACAATGGGCGTGAGAGGGACAGATGTTAAGGCTTAAAGCTCTGCGTACTATGTTGGTTATGTAGGATCTTTGTTTATTACGTTAATGGCTTGTTATTTTTTATTTGATTACTAGTGGGTTATTGCGGCTTCTCACCTTTACAATTAGTTTTTTGAATGCATATGATTTTTAGTACTAAGTTAGACTATATGTATATAAAATGCAATTCTTAAAAGGCCGGCAACACACTCGCGAACCCTATGGCATTGAGAGTGTCTATGGGCGGCGGTATCAACATCATAGATAAGCCCCCTGTTGTATAAAAACATAAAATAACAGACAGCGAAGCTGCCGAATATTTTTTAAATTTTCTATCTATTAAATTATTGTTCGTATGTTACAAGATTTCTATTGTAGTAGACGTATTTGTTGGTACTCTGAGATCACATGATTTTAATATATTATTAGTTATAGGATATATAATTTTATCTATTAATTGTAGAATTGTCGGTGTAGGTATTATTTATTCTTACTTTAAAGATATAATTATGTGGAAAGTTAATGTTTATCCTCCAGTTATTACTTAATATCGGTTCTATAAGATTAATTGAGACATTTTGTCACTCTTATTTAAACTGACCAACAAAAGTTTAAAATTAAATATTTATGGTGTTCTAAAGCTGCTTAATCGACTTATAAACAGACAGTTAACAATTTGGTTAAAGCTACAGATATTATGTATGCAACTGACATTACCAGTTACATAGTTGGAGCGTGACTCAGCATTATAGTTCACACGATATCATATTTTGATCTTTATGCTTTTTTAACGGACTAAAGAAACCGAAGGGAAATGTTATCAATTCAAACGTTCACTTCTGTATGAACATAGCTTCTCCGCACATGTATGGTTTTTTGTTAGCAGACTTCTAAAAATTAGTCTACACTACTAATTTATTATAATAAAATCATTATACCCGCTTATAGAAATAAATTAATTAACATTATACATGTTATTCTCTATATAAAATTTTATACATAATATTTGTTAGTGCATTTTAGTGCTTTTGTTAAAAATGAATTTATTACATCATGCCTTAATTGGCTAAAACATTATAAGCTAATGATTTTTATTTTTAAGACTTTAGAGGTTTTAAAATCTTGTAACTACATACAGCTTTTAGTGAGGTCTATAAATGTATAAATTCTGTTTTGAAAAGTATATATAATTTTTGTTTTAATATTGGTATATAAAATTCTCTAAAAAGTCCGAAAAGCGATATTAGGTATTTATTATTATTAAAATTTAAAGTAATCAATTTTAAGATATACTGAAAACATTATTGCAAATAGTCCAGAAGATCTAACAAAAAAGTTCTTGATCGAGTTGGAATATCAAGAAACCTTATGCAGAACATCAAGCAAAGAATCATCTGCGTTGCGCCATGACCGCTACCATCTCCCTCAATTAATTATGATGGGTAAAATCCGAAGTCACGGTGTATTGCTAAAATAAAAAGCATAGCTGCGTTACGTTAGGGAGTGGACGAATGTTGTGACTGCGTAAGAGTTGCTGCATCTGGTACAGGACAAGAGCCTTCGCTAGATTCACGACCAATCCAGTTATGGAGGGGCACCGAAAGAAGAAGATAGTGTTCCATTTAAATAGGCCATATATGTATTACAATTTCCTCTAGAGCTATTCAGAGACAATTTGGCCAAATTAGTAGTAATGTAATTGCCTTGAAGCCCGGATTCATAGCCAAGGAATAACAACTCAATTTTATGATGTTAGATGAACCATAATACTAATTTTATATTAGAATATCTTTTCTATCTAATAACATAGAACTGTATAAATTGTTATAAAATAACAGGCAAAAGTAAATTTCGTTGTTGTGACATGTGAACAAGGGCGTGTTAGTGAGATCTGAGAGGGTCGAGGGTGCAATAACCCACAGGGGGTTGGGTCACTGTTGGCATTTTATCAATTCACTTCTATTTCGGGGAAATTATTTTAAAACCTTCCTTTGTATTGAACAGAGTTTTCTCAAAATAGGCAGGGATTATCCTGAAATCATTTTTATTTTCAGCTAAACTGTATCTCTATCCATCACAGCGTAAACGTAATATGATAGAAAGAGATAAATGCGTTCTTCAATTGAGCTTGATAACACTGAATTGTTTTTATGAATTGAATATTGAATATCGCAGTATTACTAGAACATTAGTAATTTCCTGTAAGCAGTGTCAACGAGTCCAGTGACCCAGACAGACTGGTTACGGGCGACGATAAATACATATAATATGTGTATGTACACAAGGAAACGTATTGTCTACGTACGCTTGTAGCGGTACAGTATAAACAAGTCGAATAAAACTAATATAACGCGTACAATCCATCAGTAGTACCATCAATTCAACGTGTACTTATTTGTGAATGCATAGCTCCACTACCCGTGGACCGATTTTGGAGATCTGGCTGTGAAATGATTTGATCTTGCAGCAAATATGTCCCACAGACAAGGGTTGCAAACTCTTATATAGAGATATCTATAGATAATATGTATCTTCGAAAGTCTGCGTCGTGATTAGCCGCTTATAAGCCGATGGTTTATTACAATCGCGTTTTCTTGTAAAATATAGTTGGTAACAGGTAAAATGTACAGCCTTGGCTCGTACAATATATATATCCAAAATCTAGATTTACGACAAAAACTACGGTTGATTTTGGATCTTTGATTTATTATATACTATCGTATTAGTATTAATTATCTATTTACAGCTTTAATGCATGATGATTCAATTAAAGACATTGACGATTTCGTCTCGACATGTAATTTAATAGATAAGTAAGTACATTGAAACGCGATGCATATCTTTTTTTTTTAATAAAGCAGTTTCAATTTACAAATGGATCTTGCCAGTTACCGAGACAGGAGTGATTACTTTTTTATCGGAAAACGATGCGCTTATAAATTGTATTGGTATTTCTTACGCTGAAATTTTGTATATTTTAAGACAATAACCTCAAAAAAGGGAAATAGGTCAATGAACTGATATCTCTTTACGTAAAATATGAAGTTTTCAGTAACTTTAATTTATTGTTTCACCGAGAATCAACTCCGGCTGTTTTCCGGAGGAATAATAATAATAAAATAAATAATAATAAAACTTTATTCATGACAGAAATGTGGTTGTGACAAATTAGATCTATCGTTAGTCTTTACATTAAGGCCGATTTACATTATCTTAGTGTTTAGGAGAGTATTTTAGTACAAGTTGAAAGGCAAGTTCTTTAGTGCTTTAGTGCGTTGCGAGTGAACGTTTACATTTCTTCCAGCCCTGCGATTCTGTAACTCACTTCACAAACTCACACAGCGGTTTTCGCATCGGCGGTCGCTCTCAAATCAGTCGTGAAGCAGTCATTTTATGATTTGGCATTCTGAAAAGGTGGGAGCTTGTAGTTTATTGTTTATCAGAATGCCAAATCATAAAATGACTGCTTCACGACTGATTTGAGAGCTACCGCCGATGCGAAAACCGCTGTGTGAGTTCGTGAAGTGAGTTACAGAATCGCAGGGCTGTAGAGTATCATTACAGCGCCACAATGAACGCGCAACGACGTCGGCAAATACGCTCTATTCTACGCAAAATACTAACTGTAGTTATGGAACAAATAGAAGACGAGATTTTATTCGAAATAAATAAACTAAATATAAATAATAAATAAAATAGCTTCTTTTAAGGCAGTGTATGCCGAATGCCTAGCCTGTTAGTTTTTGTATAAATTGTTTTTAACGTTCCACAAACGTTCGTGAACAACATATTCAGACACAAATTTGATAGTTGTATCTTCCGACCATTTAGCCATCTTTAAAAATCAAAAAACACGCACGCGTTTCACGGCACCTGTGCACTCTCCTAAAAATTTTACTAAATTACGTGTTTACACACAACGAGGGAAGATCTCGGGGGATGCGCGGGCGCGGGTGGGGTATCACTTGAAAGAAAAATAAAAAGCGATTCTATTTTGATTCAACTTGAAAGTCAAGTAGAACCGTACTAAAGCAAGTAGCGTTTACATGTTTCAACTAAAGTACTATCCTAAAGCACTCTCCTAAACACTAAGATAATGTAAATCGGCCATAAGAGAGCCTCTGTGCTGTAGGTAACTAGATTAAAATTGTGCATGTTTAAAACAATTTTAAAGAAAAAAAAGTAGTCTTAGGGTGAGATCTATAGTCCGCACTTGGACTTTGCTCAGACTTACCTTACGAAAAACTTTGCTTAGTGTACACTAAGGTTAAACTATGATTTCGTATTTATAGACATTTTAACGGTTAGATTAAGCTAAGCCCAAGCTAAGACAGCAAATGTCAAAATACAAATTGATGTTTCATTTCATGCAATACTTTGTTTATTATCCTTTAAAAAAGTAAACAATAACAAATATTTAAACATCTAAAACGGTACACATATATCTTCAATTTATTGTTATTTATGTATTTATTTATTTTATTATTGCAATAACTAGAAATTTACGAGTAACCTTTAGAAAATGTATTTAAAGATGGCAATAATTTTGTTACGTAGAACGGATCGCATTGTTTTGGCAACAGCAACAGAGAACTTGTATCAACAATTCAAAAGTTTCAACCGCTTTTTCACTTCTCTGTTTCTGTTTGTTTGAGCATATAAATATTTATTAAAACAACGACTGGCTTTGTGACTTGGACCTGTACCGATCCCGTATACCTACTTAAGACCTACGCTTTCCTGAAGGACTGTGACGTTTTGTGTTTTGGCTTTGATACGAATTTTCAATATCGAAAGTGACAATGGAGAATATAGAGAGAGTTCTAACTTCAATAGAAAACATTGAAACGTTAGGAACTGCAGCCGATATGAATCCCCGTATGCCTAAGCTATATGTTCGGAACGAATACAACCAAAATCCTTTCGAGCTGTACAGTGAGAATGAATTTAAAAGAAGGTACCGTTTTTTTAAACACACGGTACTAAATGTGATCCTGCCACTGATAATTACAAACTTACAACCTTTTAATAACAGAGGATTGCCAATTCTACCGCAATTGCAAATACTTATTGCATTAAGGTTTTATGCAACTGGATGTTTTCAGGTAATATTGTGGTCATAAATATGTATTGTTTTTCGATTTGATATAGACAGTACTTTCAGATTGTCAGTCCAGTGGGCCAGAATGCGTCCCATGCTATTTTTGCTTGTTCTAGGTCACTATCGGACAAATTGTTATTGCCAGTTCACCTTACAGACAGCTATATTGGTATCCTTTGTTTTCTGACGGATCACCTCATTTCTAATTTGATCCTTCAGAGAAATACCAAGCATAGCTCTCCCCATTGCTCGCTTAACCAGTGTCAGTGATGTTTCTTCACCATGCATCATCATTGGCAGGACACACTGGTTGAAGACATTTGTCTTCTGACTTTCAGAAGCATAACATATATGTAACTAATAATTATTCCTTGAAATTACAGATGGTGTGTGGTGATTTGAACAGCATAAGCCAATCTTCAGTGTGCTTAATTGTAAATAAAGTTTCCGCAGAGTTGAGTAAATTACTTCCTAGATTTGTGAATTTTCCAAGAAATATGACCACAGTCAAAAGGAAGTTTGAAGAATTAGGAAAATCTAATACGCACCATGGCCTAAATAATATAATCGGAGCTATTGACTGTACCCACATTAAAATTAATAGACCCAGAGGTATCACCCACTCTGAAGCATACAGGAATAGAAAAGGGTATTTTTCTGTAAATGTGCAAGCTATAATAGGGCCTGATCTCGAAATATTTGATATAGTGACTAGGTGGCCTGGAAGTTCACACGACAGCAGGATATTTAGAAACAGCCAGGCGTATGCAAGACTGGTAAATGGTGAACTAGAAGGAGTTTTAGTAGGTGACAGCGGCTATCCAGCACTGAACTTCATGTTAACACCACTTTTGAATCCACAAACAAGAGCTGACAATAATTATAATTATTCTCAATTGAGAACTAGGAATATTGTTGAAAGGTTTTTCGGAGTGTGGAAAAAGAAATTTCCATGTTTGCAGAGAGGACTACGATCAAAATTGACAAATACCAGCAACATAATTATAGCTTGTGCTGTATTACATAATATAGGTATACAGAGAGGGGATGTTTATGACGATGGTGATCTTACTGATCAAACACCAGAAGTCGAACAACACAGAAACAATGAAAGATCTACTACAGGTCTAGCATTCCGGCAATCTGTGATTGCACAATTTAACTAGGTTGGTTTGGTAATAAAGAAAATTAAAACAAAAATTGTTTCATTTTAATCATTTATTTTCAGATTCTTTTTTAAACTGTAAAATTTCTAGTTCTAATTTATATTTATGTCGAAGAAATTCGATTTCTAACTGATTTTTTAGTTTCATGTGTTCCACTTCTATCTCAAATTTTTTTTTGTTGTTGTCTAACTCTTGCCACAGCAATTTTTTTTTAATATCCTCAAATGAAGTTTTATTTTTTCTGATCGCTGATGGTGTAGCTGATAGCTGAGAGGGTTCACTTTTAGTGGTGACCTCAACACTGGTTTCCGTTAACCCAGCTTCATCAGTCCAGTCCTGGCTTGTTCCCGGCTGAATTACAGATTCAAGTGTGGCCTCTATACTGGACACTCTTGCCCTCTTTGGTCTCCAGCTTTCACCGTCGTTGTCATAACCAGTACCAGCTATAAAAGTAAACAGTCAAATAAGTTATCATATAGGTATGTCTTTTATTGGTTAGAATAAGATAACATGCAGGTCAACTAATATACCTGTCCAGAAGTCTGGTAGGGGTGAGAACAGAGTGTTGTCACATACTTTGGGAGAGGCCTATGTTTAGCAGTGGATGTGAGTTAGTTGAAAATGATGAGGAATTATATCTTTGGGAAATGATCTTACCTTCTACTGTAGTTAATGTGTCACAGTCTATTGGCACATCTATTGATGGCATTATTTGTGGCATGACTGCAATCACTTGAGTGTCCATTGGCCCCATTTCAGGCGGTGCTGGTCCTCCTCCTGTCCTCTTCCTTTGGGCTTCAAGGGTTTTGGCATCCCTAGCTTTTGCCTTCATATTTTGCCACATCTTTTTTAATTGTTTAGAATCAGCCTAAAATCGAAAAAAAATTGTACTGAAATATAAAAGTTCATATGACAAACATGAAAATTTTATCAAACCAAAATTTACCACCAAGGTTACATTAGCATTGCTTTGGCTTTGGCTCATTCTATCCTTGTACCTAACTATACTCTAGTTATATATCTATCTTTGTAATTATCGTACAGCATATTGATATTTATAGATAGTGTATGTTGGTGGATTACTTACAGTATGTGACACGTTAGAGTTATTAAATTCTATTGCTAATTCTTCCCAAGCCTCGTGTTTCTTTTTTTGGGAAACGGCGTCCGTCTTCCTGTTCTCTAGAATGCCAATCTTTGACTGAACCAACTGTACAAGCAGTTGCCTCTCATATTCCGAGTAAGGCTTCTGTTTTTTTTTATCCATTTTTTGTGAGCGAGTCCGGTCCGAGTGAGAATAGCCGTGGTCAGTCGTTTAAGCAGGTACAAAATCCGTTGAGCAAGCAAGGTCGTCAGGTAATAAAAGGTAGAAGATTCAGGTAATCGAAAATAACGGTCAACGGATGTGAAGCGATTAGCGAGAGACGAAGTTGGTTTGCTTATATTATGTAGTTTGAATTTTGTTGTCAACATATGCCAGTGCTGCCAGATGACAGATACGATATCACACCAGTTATTTATAAGATCTCTCAAAAATGGGGTTGAACACTTATATAAATAATGTAAATAAACAACAATAGATACCATAATAATGTATAATTATTTTATTTCATGCATTTCATAGGTATTTATCAAGCTCATTTAAAATTTCTTTGAATTCAAATTCTATTTTTCCCAAAGTCTATGGAACTCTGATACCAAATGGCAACACCGTTCATTAAAAACCGACAAAAATAAAAAGTCCAGTAAAAGATATGATGGTAGAGCAAATTTTAGGCCATTATTTTTGTTAGGCTTATAGTCAAAGTTTTTGGTAAGTCGTCGATTTCGTGGACTTGAGATTAAGCTAAGCCAACACTAGGGAGGGATTCGCAGTTTGCTCTATAAATACCGACTGTGTCTTAGCTCGATAGTTAAGTCAGAGTAAAGTCCAAGTGCGGACTATAGATCTCACCCTTAGTGTTACATCTAATCAAACAAAACTCGTGTAAGACTATAAGTATGCGTGAATGTATGTGAATGTGAATGGGTGTGTGTGCGTATAATACACTCTGTTAGTTTATAGTAAGGACTGCAGAATCGAAATCGGCTAGAATAATATTTGTGCGTTTTGTGAGAAAGTTATATCCCCCTATACATTGTTCTCTTTAATATTAGGATTTCACTGACGGGTAATGTGTGAAATAAATAAAACATTTTTCGTAACCATAGAATACAAGCGATATATTACTCAAGAATTTTTTAGTCGTGTCTTTGAATGTAGATTTATAGCTTATGAATAATATATACATGTAATCATTTTGCAAGATCGGCTCTTTATATAGAATAAATATAAATAGCGCCTGGAAGATAGTACCGGTGCATTCCTCGCTCAACGAATAAGTATCGCAATATAGTGAGGAAGTTAAAAATTGAAAAACCAAACATTTTAAAATTTGTTTTAATTTTCTATATATTATTCCTATGTAGGTTGAGCATATTGTAAATATTGTATATTTGTTTATTGGAAGTAAATAATTTAAAATTTATGAATATAAATTGAATTTTTATATTGTCTGAAAATTGTTTATGTATTAATTTCTACACAGTAAAAAGTGTTAGCGTTGTAATTCTTAGTGTGTTTACGATAATAGTTTTCGTTCCTAGTACGTATAATAATATGGTACGGGTTATATATAAATATGGTAATGTATGGAAGATGAGCTTGTGCCGGGGGGTGTCAGCTTATGAAAGCTCACTAACATATCACAGGCAAATAGGGTTATATCCGGAAACATCTCTCCAGATGTCATCTTTAAGCATTGTAACTTTTCATCACGAATGAAACTGTTTAATGATTATTATTTTAGAATAGGAATACTGTTCCGGCTTTGAAAAAAATATGTTTATTTTTCTTATAGAGATGAAAAACTTTGATGGACTTTTTTTAATTTTTGAAAATAAATACGGATGTATACGAATAATATAGTATAGTGGTGAAATATTTAGGCAAATCTATCCAGTTGTATATTCGTTACATATAAAAGTACATCTTTCCTTTTCATAATATTAGTAAAAGCTAAGGTATGCCCCTTGGTTTTACTCCCTTTAACACGTTGACGTAGTTATAATTCAAAATTCAAAAATCAATTAATCATATACGTATAGATTGTACATTGTACACTTGAACACATTGTACACTTATGACTTGTCAGTAAAGAAATACACATAAATGCTTCTAATTTTACATTTAGTGCCAGTTCTCAAATCAAGGGCGTAGAACGGAAGAGAAGAACTGGCAATAAACTCTCCGCCACTCTTTTTAATTTAATTTTTTTACACAACGGTGGTGTTGTGGTGTCTGGTACAAAAAATGATATTGAAATTTTTGTACCTGTATTGACAAAGCAATAGAACTCATAAAAACTAGGGTTATGGAAAAGTGTGCAAAATGTAATCTATATTTAATAAAGTTTAAATATTTTTTATATATAGACCGTTTTTTATTTTTATGTATATACCGTTAAATGTATGTGCCTATGGAATACAAGATGTTGTGACCTTTTTATAAATTATTCAACAATAATTATGGTATTTAGATATATACTATGACAAAACAAACTAGAAACTCAATCCACAAGAATTTGGATAACTCCTCGAACTAGCAGTTCTAGTTACTAAATAATCAACTAACGTGACAGAGTTCGCCTGAGTGGGAGGCTCCTAACAGAATTATCAATATTATTCACTTAGTACGAACTCCTAGCTCTCTGCATTACCTCACTTTAGTAATTTCACATTCCATTAATATTATATATGAAAAAATAACGCCTGACAAAAAGTTCTCTTCGATTATAAATATGTATAATAACGATTTGGTGGCCGTAGATACATAGTTTTTTTAAACAATAATTAGTACTTGAGTACTTCGATGTGTCTTTTCGAACTTGAACGATAAATTGCACTCAATTGCCAGAGTTAATGCTGACAAAAATTTTGCATTTAAATAAAATCACAAATACTACTAACCTCTTCAAACATTCACTAAACAATATAACTGAGGGCGTAAGTTAATCGTTCTATCAAAACCACATCGAAAGGCGATGTCCTTATTCGTTCACAAAAACATAAATAATTTTAAGTCAACGGGAATGGACAACATACTGTCGACGTTGAAATTTTCTATGCCAAAAATTACTCTGGAGATGTACAGAAAAACACCTCTTGTATGTCAAGGTTTATAATAATTTAAAAAACATTTCTAGATTTTCAAACAAGAGTTTTTAAAAAATGACTTAATATACTTAAAAAAATATATATTAAATTATTCTATTAATGATAATTTCAGTGAAACATTATAATTAATATAATAATGTGGTGATGTAGTGATAAAATAATATAAGAATTTGCTATAACGATATGATATCATTATGTTATTGTAACATCTATGTAAAGTTCTACCATTTAAGACAAATTTGCACCCCATTATGTGTAGCAGAATATGCGAACTTTAGATTGTTCCATAATATTTTTGTACCATATTTTTGCAAATTAATTATAATTATTATCAAATGTGGCGAATTAAACTTATGAAAAAATTAAACTTATCAACAAAAATATAAATATATAAATTAAATCCGATATAGAATAGATTCAAAGAAATTCATATAAATGGTGAAAATTTAAATCAAAACACATTATGTTTTAATTAACATGCTTAATATTAATTAACATAAAATACTGAATTAATTGAGCTGCATAGATTAATTGCTCTATAAATTCACCAGACTGGTTAACCGTGTGATTCTCCGCTGGTGCGTGTGGCTGTGCAAATATTGCACAAGCTGATACGAAGGAACATTTTAAAAAAAACCATTAGAAAAATTGACGACATATGTGAGACGTGGACCAACGATATCGTATTCATAATCACGATTACAAAATATCATTATATAAAAACCCACGCGAATGTTTAAAATTATCTTAAAAAAACTTTTTTTTTATAGAACAGGGGCAAACGGGCAGGAGGCTCACCTGATGTTAAGTGATACCGCCGTCCATGGACACTCAAAGACAGAGGGCTCGTGAGTGGGTTGCCGGCATTTTAAGAAATGTTTTTTAAAAGATAAACATGGTTATATCTCATTGTTTTTTATTTTTTTTATTATTGTTATAACGCTCTTTTCTTTAAGGACCCTAAGTCGAATTGGTTTAGAAATACTTCAGTGGGCAGCTGATTTCACATATGATGGTGCCCTAACTGTTTCAGGTTTTCCACCATTTTAATGAAAGTACTTGTAGCGACTAAAGTATTTATGGCCAGACTAGTTATATTGTAGCCGGCGTTACATACTCATCTATTTTAATAGCAGAATCTCAATTTGACAGAAACGCTACAGAACTTTAGTTAAAAGAGTGTAATTATAATTTAGTTTTATGATTAAAGGTGTAAGACGTTTTATATGTATTTGCATTTTTCCGACGATCAATTTGGGTGAGTAAGCTACTTTCGATCATCCATCACTTTCCTGTCACCTGTGTCGGTGTATCTTGGCATTACCGAAGCGTTTCTAGGCAGCCATAAACCTAACCTATCAATCTTCATTGAAAGAGTCGCGAAATGAGGTAATACTTATGTATGTAACTATGATATCATTATCCATAGTAATTTAAATCTGCTTTTTTTAATTGTCTCTGCGCCAGGCATCATTTATCATTCTAGCCCAGTGTTTCGCAACGTCCCAAGCCCCGGGAGGGCAGTTTTATTGTTAAGGGGTGTAATCGAAATCAGCTGGGTATAAAACAACGTGTCTCCACGAGACAGAGACTCAAGCTAACCAAATTAGAACCCAATATAAAATCTACGTGCAGCAAGCATCAAGTGCAAGGATCTGACTAAATGAATATAGAAAAATGTATATTAAAATGATTTGGAATTTGAATTCAATTATATATAGAAAAATGTATATTAAAATGATTTCTTCCTAAAACCTATCATTAAAATTTCTTAAGTAAACTATTATGTTTTTAATATATAAATTTAGGTAGGCTACGAAAAACTGATCTAGCCTAACTTAACACTATTAAGTAATTGAAAACTAACCTAATTTACTTAAAAGGATATTTAACATAAGAAAGTGTGTCCAATAACACTACGTTGTCTCTATTAAGGGGAAGGCACTCACCAGAAATACTTAGAAGGCAATATAATAATTATATAACCAAAGATGGCGAATTTTTGTTGATTGTAATTGGATAAAATTAAGCGAACACCATTTTGTATGGTCTAAGTAATACACCTGGACACACACACATGTCATTTTAGTGTATTTATAAAAGAATTTTTAAATGTATTATTAATTATCAAAGTTTTCATTTTCATATTATTTAAAAATCTATTAAGTGCAAAGCAATGAAATATTACACTCATGTAATAGCAATATAATACAGGTAATACCTATATAACATTAATGGATAAAAGCTTGATTTAATAACATAATTTACATTGCTCAATGTTTCGATGATTTACAGCAGTTGTTTAAAGGGACGCTGTCATTATCTTGCTTTTTTTTATTGAGAAAAGCTTGCCAACGCTTGGCACACTGAGACATTGGTAAAAACAAACACAAAATACAATTTGTAATGTGACAAGCACTTATAGGCAAACATGGCATACAAATTTAATTGCTTTACGCAAGTAAACAACAAAAAAGTCAATAAAATAAATCAATTGCTACAACTTTTTACGGTCTGGGTCTAAAATTTCTGTATCTGTTTCATGATCATTTGCCGATCCAATAGACAAGTACCTAGTCAGCCTTCTGACACACGCTATCGACTTTTAGAGTCTTTCGAGCGAATGTTAAATTCGCGTATAGAAAGAAAGTCCATTAGTGCACAGGCGGGGCTTGAACCTACGACCAGAGTCGCACGCTGAAGCCACTAGGCCAATACTGCTCTTAGATTACACATGGTAACAAAAAATAATTAATAGACTATACGTTGAGAGGAAGTTGCAAAAGTTTTTAATTTGAGAGTCGCCCGCTGCAAAAAGTTGTACTCGACTCTCCAATTATGCTTCGCAAAAAGCGGATAATTATTACAAATTGAAGAAAAGCAGTTCCTACCTTATTCATATTCACTCCTATTGTCAAAGCAATAAGAAAACGCAGAATATTGCGGTCTCATTACCATATCAAAGTAAGATGCTTTGTCTTTATTCTACTTTCATACTTTAGAATAATCCTAGGTGTGAATAATGCAAAAAATGTTCAGCTAGCGGCATTACGTAGCTGTAGGTGTAATATAAAAACGATATTAATACCATTCCATCAATCTAATTTATTACAATGAACGCCATTTATAACATTATTTCCTGACTGATAGAACAGAAACAATAAAAATGTTTTTCTTCATTATAAATAATGCTTTATAATGTGTAAGATTTGGGAACCCTTTTTAGTAAAAAATACCTGTGTCAGGGTTCCCAGCTCTTCCGTAACAAACTTAGTAATTAATTTCATAACACTTAGTTTTTCAATTAAAATTTTGTTTACAACATAAATTCTATTACAGCATTACGTGACGCGTAGCACGCGTGAGTTATTGTGTGGGTGCATGTGAGGAATGAGTGTGTGTGTGTGTGAGTGTAATGTGTATGATAATGAGACATGTTAGGTCTTAGTAGCTTCTCCAGTTCTGCGTAAGGTGTGATCATAAGCCAGTCATTTAACCGATTTTTAGAGAGAATAAAGTCTGCCTGCATATTCCATCTAGCGAAGTAAGTCCTTTAATATAAAGAGTCTTTGCCTAAAGTAGTTGCATATACTATGTGTCTTGGCCTTTTGGAGAGATGTGAAACCTCACTGCTTTTAATACGCACCATAAGCCATGGGAATACTGTCCTCAAGTATTTATATAGGCAATCGCAAACATTTACATAGCTAAACAAACCGTATTGACTGAACAATTCTTTCCTTTGACTAAAACTTTCCGAATTTCACATCTGTCGAGAAAATTGTGTAAAGGAAAATGTAATATTAGTAAAGTCTTTGCCACATTTTTGCGTTTGATCAAATTTTAACTTTTACGGGACTTGGAAAGTTTTTAATATATTATCTAATTGGGCCCTCGGTATGCCTTTCAGGCAAGATGTCTAGGACAAAGTCGAACGAACATTGCCTAGCTTGTTGTCTAACCAGATGTAGAAGTAAACGGGTCTCGAAGAAGAAAGGAAGCAGGTTGGTTGAGGACTCCAGGAGGTCCAGTGAAGACGCTTAGGCGTATATAAAAGAAGAAATATCGCGTCATAATTTTACCTACTTCGAAAGTTTGTTTTAATTATCCATAAGACTAGGTTTGTAGATCAGCGGCGCTACAACCTTTTTAGGTCTGGGCCTCAGATTTCTGCATCTGTTTCATGATCATTTGTCAATCTAATAGGCAAGTAGGTGATCAGCCTTCTCTGCCTGACACATTGGTGCACAGCCGGAGTCGATCCTAACAACTGACAAGTGGCTTGCTTCATGTTAGTTCCTATATTGTAAGAAATAGTTAGTCTTTTTGTAAATATTTCAATCTATTACTGTTTAATGTTGTGCTGTCTTTTGTATGTGATGTAAATACTTACGGCATTGGAGTCTGTAATGGTAGCTTATTTTGTTAATTAAATAAATAAATAAAATTAAAATACAAACTTTTATATTAATTCAACACTTTCATAATAAATCTACATTTTTAAAGTGTTTTCAGAGGTAGTTAGGTAGTTTTAGCCTCCTTTTGCGGCCCTGAAGTTTTGTATTAGGCGATAATAGTAACTGCATTAGAGGAATCTGTAATTATAGCTCATCTTGTTAATAAAATAAATAAATAAAATTAATATACAAACTTTTATATTAATTCAACACTCTCATTATAAATCTACATTTTAAACTGTTTACTGAGGTAGTTATGTAGTTTTAGCCACCTTCTTGGGCCCTGAAGTTTTGTATTAGATGGAAATAGTTACCGCATTGGAGTAATCTGTAATTATAGCTCATTTTGTTAATTAAATAAATAAATGAATGTACCAACTTGTATATCAATTCAACACTTTCATGGCGCCCTGACGTTACCTACTTCAGTATTCCCCCAACAGTACATAGTAAATACATCCGGATATACGAGCGACTTCGTACACCGGCGCGACCCTCACGTTGAGAAACAATGATGTAGATATACATCACAGGTTATATACCAATTATTCAAATCTCAGTGATACGTGAGCCGAGGTTGTAATGCGTAATCCAGTCTGGATCGTGACATATGAACCCGTGAGGGTCGCCCCAACGGCTCTCGATAAGCCTTCGAGTTCAACCCTTGTTTTAGTAGAACTTTACTGCTTACAAACTTCACATAACCTTTAATTTGTAGCTATATAATTGGGCCTGATGTCCATATGTACGTTTCCCGAGAAAAATTTATTTAACAATGCTGTCATTAAAGGTACACAGAGACCTAATTTGAGTGTACGACCAACCAGGCTCCAGAAGATAAACCACTCCTTATATGGAAATTGTATTCGTTTTTACAACAAACTACCAAGCGAAATTAGAATTGTCACTAAATATAAATTAAACGTAAATAAATAAAACTTTTTATTAATTTGACGATTACTTAAATGATCCTAATCCTTGGGATTGATTTGCTCCAGTTCAAACAATTTGTATGACTCAAAACTTAGCGATTAAAATGAGTAGCGGAAAGTTTTTTAACAGTTCTTTTTTGTTCTAGTTAACAACCTTACCCGCTCTATATCCTTGACTTGCGAACTGATAGCAAATTATGTAAATTTACAATTAATTTAACTTCTTTTTTGACGTTCATAAGTGTACTTGTTTACCTATATGAATAAAGATATTTTGAGTTTGAGCTTGACCAAACTTTTTAAATTTGTTTTCATTTTTTATTAATCCATTTTTAATTAGTATTATTATCACTTTTTTTAATGTAATAAGGGACACCCATGGACATTCACATTGCCAGAAGGCTCGCAAGTGCGTTGCCGGGCTTTTAAGATTTGGTACGCTCTATTCGTAAAGGACGCTAATTCGAGTTGGTTCGTAAATACTTCAGTGAGCAGCTGGTTCCACATTTCTATTAGAATATTGTACATATTTGTGTTTGAAATAAAATAGTTTAATTTAATAATTATCTATTCAGTTAGGTAAGCTGATTAACTACCCTTATTAATGAAGAATTATATAATATGTCCTCGTACAAATATTTAGTTAGATAAAAAATATATTTTGTATAGACTAAGTACACTCGCTATTCTAATGAATAGGGAATGATAAAAGTAGGTATACATTTCAATTGTAAAAATCCGAGCCAATAATCATCGCTTTCATGTATATGTTACCGGAAATGTATGTAATCCGTCATTATATACATTTCCTCGGAATTGTATGTAGTTCCTAAAATCGCACCGAAATGTGTAAAATAAATTATATTAGACACATTTCCTAGGAAATCTATACATTGTCTAAATAGCAATCGGAAATGTAAATATTTGTGATATCAATGGGTATGGTATTAATTAATCGATTGTTTTTTAGCATGAAAAATAGTCTGTTTTACCCCTAGAGTGTTAGTTTAAAACCGTGGGCGCGGAGGAAGAGATAATATGACGCTTTAATTAGTAAGATAATATAAAGAAGATTATTATATTTTACGATATGACTGTTACCTGAACGTTGTTGTCTCAACGAGTGCTAATAAAAATGATTATTCTCATTTTAATAACGTGTTATTTATGTTATGTTATTACAGAAAGCATTATTTTTATACATTTCCTAATACGATATTGGAATTTCATACAATTCCTAGGAATTGTGCACATTTCAATATTATTATTACATCCATTTATAATTCAATTTCACATTATTTTATACATTTCCTAAATAGCTTCGGAATTACATAAATTTCCTAGGATTTGTATACAATTTCAGATTTCATACATTTCCTCTCGTACAAGCGACGAAATCCTATTACTAAAGTTGTGATAAATCTTACCTGCCAATGCACGGTGTGGTTTAGCGCGTCTTCCAACAGCAGGCGACGCAAGGGATAAAGCGCGTTCCGGTCGCGGAATTTGCAAGGTTATACCAGCACTTGGTTCGGAGCGTCGAACTCTCACCGCGCTGGCCTCCACCACAGAGTCAATGCTGCCTGACCGTGGCAGTGCTGATGAACAGTCCCTGTGAAAAAATCAAAAGTGAATTGCATTAATCGGATATGTGGCATCTTTGAGTGTTGATAGATATAGTTAGATTGATATAGATTATAAAATAGAATTAGAAGAACAGTCATTTTTGTTACCGTTACTAATAAAACGCGGCACATAGCTAATTTTCTTGAGTATGTAGGTAGATCAGTCGATCAGTCCTTATTAACTATTTGTTCGCAGTGAAATGAATTTGGGATCTCTGGGTTTTAAAAGTCGAAGGTTTAAGTGACGTTTTAGTTTCTTTGTACTCTAAACCATTCTAGACCTGGGCCTCAGTATGTATCTGTTTCATCATCAATTGTCAATCTAACAGGTGATCAGCCTCCTTTCCTGACACACGCCGTCGAATTTTTGGGTCTAAGCCGGTTTCCTCACGATGTTTTCTTTCACGTTCGAGCGAATGTTAAAAGTGCACATAGAAAGAAAGTCCATTGGTGCACAGCCGGGGATCGGACCTACGACCTCAGGGATGACGGTCGAGCGTTAAAGCCTCTAGACCAACGCTCCAATATATATTTAAGCAATATTTAAAAACAAATACAACGAATGTTTTAGATAATATATAACTTAAACATACCGAAATAAGACAAAAGGAAACATAATATATAACAGAAAAAGGCTTTATTCAGATGTCACTGCTGCCTTTTTTCATTTAACGATATACCCGAATTGTGCGAAACCAAAGAAGGTTAAGGTTTAGGGTGGAACAAAAGCGGCAATTAATTTCGTTACACTCGATTTATATTCGAATCGTTACTTTCCTGCCACCTGTATTTCTATAAAATTGGGTTATAGGAATACAGGAGATTTATGTTGTTTATGTAACGATAAACTTAAAAACGAATTTCAAAAAGCCATTTGAAAGCTATGTTATCCCTCAATAACTGGCCTAGATATTTTTTTAATATTATATATTTCAATTAAATTAAATTTAGGTAAATAAATTAGACTAAATGTTTATTTCTAAACGAAGCGAAAACGCACGTAGTCGCGTCAGTACATAATATATCGTCAGTATTATTACAACACAGTGCATTGGTATATATAGATCTGTTTTTCTTATTAAGATATATTTACACATAAGTACTGACAAGTTGATTTGTTCCCTTAGCACGAAATTACGTTAGTTTTTTTAGGTTTGATTTACGTTAGGCTGTTTAGTTTTATAAGTGTGGCGATTTCCTAAATCGTGGGAGTTACGCCCCGAGAGTATATACAGACGTAGGCTATGTCTTCAACTGTAAGTTGTAACATTGCATTCATTTGTTACATAGCAATTAACACTTCATTATTTCGGATATATTCTATTGTATCGCGAGTGGTTAATATAGAGTAAATATAAAATCCTCTATTATTTAAAGCACCCCGATGACCCAGGAACCGTATATATACTTTAAATTAAATTTACATTTAAGTAAAAATTAACAACCAACCAATAAACCTTTGTTATTTTCACCAGTATATATTTTTATATTGAGTTTTAGTGTATTGATTGTAGTTTAGTGTAGCTCTTTATGTGTTATATTATATTTTTAGTTTGTGTTTATATTATTTATATTTGTCTGGAAGAAACTGCTTTTACCAGTAAGACCGTCCATTTACAGTGTTACTATTACTTGCTAAAGCTTTTACACACTCGGTCGAATACGACTGACGAAATCGACCGGGCCAAATCGGTTATATTCAAATAAATATGTGCTCTGGCTCTTGGATTCGGAAATCGTATGTTTAACAATTGAAAAGTAAAGTTGATATCAGTTTTCGTTGCTTAACTCTTCAGGGAAACACAACGAACTCTAACGAACTGCCCGTGGTACAGAGCGCTATGAAATTGAAACAAGTGGATTATTGGAGCGACAAAACGTGTTACTCCGTACTCGTTATTGCGTCACACCTGGACTGCTAACTCATAATGCACAAGTGCGAAGTAGAAAAATGTTTCATTTTCACATATTCCATTTTTAATATTTAACATTTTCATGCTTTAATAAAATTTGGTATGACCATTGTTAAAAAATAATTATTTGTCTTTACGAAGCGAAGAAAAAATTAAATGTTGCTGACGCTAACTGCCTACATTTTACTTTGGTTCGCGTCAGATTGAAATATTTCTTTATTTATTAACACTTCGTTGCATTACAATATAAAAATTTAACATAATTAAATGTAAAGGATCTTTTCGCTTTCGAGCGATCTCTTCCAGGCAACCACTGTGAGAAAAGAAAAAAAAATGTATTAAATTAGATAAGGTAGGCAAGAAGTGCAAAAATACATATTACATATAGTTATTACTAAAAAAAACGAAACTAATAAAATATACATGAAAAATAAAAAGTACACATGATAATTTAATTTAAGACCAGTCTCACGTCAGTTACTGAATTTATTGTGTAAGAAATATAAAAAATTATTGGCCTATAATTAAAACAGTAAGTACAAAAGCAAAAGTTCACTGTAGAATTTTCTTTGTTTTCTAATTACAACTTGAACCAGTTACAGCGATAATTCATAACTTGAGATTCGAGATTGCAGTGTTTATCTCTATGACTTTTGTTATTACATAGTTTGAAAGTATCTTAAAATTCCGAGATACATTTTTAATACAAGCTTTCGTTAGTGTGAAATAGAGACATAATTAGAATATTAGATTTGTCATTATGGAGACAAAGCGCAAACACAACTGAAACCTTGTTTTGTTTTGCTTTCAAATCAAAGAACTTGTAATCACGTTATTGAGTTGTGTAGCGAGTTAGCGGCGCTTTAGCTCGTCAAACTGAATTCTCAAGAATTTGTCTTTAGCATCCTATAATTTTTTATAGAAAACGGGAGGCCCATCTGATATCAAATGATACCGCCGCCCATGGACACTCTTAATGCAAGAGATTTGAAAGTGCGTTGCCGCCCTAACTTTAAAACTTTATTTAAGAGTCAGAGTTAAATACTTTTTATCTAATTGGGTTCCATAATGTATATTTATGTGTACCCTGAAGATAAGAAATGTTAAATTAACGAACAGTATACACTTATGAAATTTTGGTACGAACAAGAATGATTTGCTTTGTAAAAAATATTTTGTGAACTGGCCTAATATGGCGACTAGCTCCGATACACTGTAACTCCCGATAGAGATTGCGGTTCCGAATTCAATATTAGGTTTTTGTATTCTGATAGTAGGAATTGGTATCGCTAATGGAAGTAACAGAAACGGTACGTTTAGATTGTCTTAGGGTCACCGCACACGGGCCACCGGCCACAACCACAAAACGCCGCCACTGGCATATTTCCTGTAATTTTCATACATTTTATATGGACTCGCCGCACACGGTTGGCGCCGGTGGCGGCCACACGCTACAAATCGTCGCAGCTTGCTTCTTGTGGCTCGCACCGGCCACTAAACGCCGACACAAAAAGCCGCCACACGCCACTCGCGCGATTCCGCGTCCCTCTCTCCCTTGCCACAGTTAACCTGAAGTCAACTGTAACGCACGCGTTACCGTCGACAACAACGTAGTCTGTGGTTCATATAGGTAGATAAATATGGATATAGAATTTTTTTTTCAGTGTGACGAAAATTGAAACCATCCCTTTTGCGAATAAAGTTGTGCAAAATGCAATAAGATTTCACAATGTCTTCTGAGAAATGAACAGAAGTGTTAAATGGGCGATGTAATATTCTCCATTTGTTTGCTAGTACGCCGAAGGTACACTCAATGCAACGTCTGGCACGGTTTAACCTATAATTGAAAACTTTTTTGTCTAAGTCCAAATATTTTCCAGCATATGGCCTCATCATATTTTCACTGAGGCCAAATGCTTCATCACCAACAAATGTATAGTTTAATGGTTGTCAATTACCGACCTGTCGTGGTGAGGGGATATTTAATGTCTTTCTGTCTCTTTTCGTCTTCTACGACGACGTCTTTTTATAAAAAGTAGCGCAATTAAACCTTCTTCGTCAGAGTCCATTATGATACTGCACGCAAGGGTTAAAAAAAGTAGCAGCCACCGACCGCAAGTGTCGACCACCAGCCACAAGTGGCTGTCGCGCGCTTCAGCTACCTTTGTAGCCGCTTCTAGCTTCTCGTGGCGGCGTTTGTGGCTGTCGCGTGTGGCCCGTGTGCGGCGACACTTAATTTCTTTTTATTTACTTTAAATTTAAAAATATTTAGGATAAATGTAAAATTGACTTTACGAGTAGTGTTTTAAGAAAAGTTTTAATTGATCTTTAATATCCGTTATAAAGAATGAATTAAAAATCAAAACTTTATATTAAGGTCGATAAAATTGTACCGAAAATTATTACACAGTGTTTAGAACTGTGAAATAATTATTGTACTGTAAAAAAACTATAACATTAAAACAAAATATTAGTTATTAGTTAATGTTTCTATACAAAATCTTTTATTTAAGTATTCAGCAAATGGCGGAAAACCGAATCGTAGCTGATTCAATAATGTAAGTTCCTCTACTGTAAGAAGTACTTTATGTAAATATTTAAATATATATTTACTGTTTAATTTTGTATTCCTTTTTTTCTGAGTATGTATTGTATGTTATATAAATATAAATAATTTCCGCATTGGAATAATCTATAATGGTAGCTTATTTTGTTAATAATAAATAAAGTCTTTGCAAGTAGACATAGACATAACTTTTATTACTAACAAAACACACAATAATAAAAAATAATAAAAAAAGATTGAGAATTTTTTTTCTTGTAAAAATAATTCTTAAAAGGCCGGCAACGCACTCGCGAGCATTGAGAGTGTCCATGGGCGGCGGTATCACTTACCATCAGGTGAGCCTCCTGCCCGTTTGCCACCTGTTCTGTTCTGTGCTGTGGTTGGAATTGGCCCTGGCTCAGCATTATACTGAGGAGCAGAATGTTCCGCAGCGCTGGTCATTCTGCCAGAGACCACAGCAGCTACATTGCGCCTCAGTCGCACAAAAAGAAAAATAATGTATTATTACTAATACTAAGTAGAAAAAAAAAAAAATTAGTAAAAGTTAACAGTGAAGAAGACTTGTGTAAAGGTATATAGTAAATAAAATAAAATTGAAAATCTCGTTCAAACGGCTTTTCGATACTGGAAATGGCACCAAGGTATTCTACGTTTAATCTCGACGTAACAGAGATCAGATACTTCAATCATGTGTCGTCTTTAGAAACTAGAACAAAACAAGGCGCCTTTTTCGCGGCTTTTTTCGATCACGGAAAGCCTCTGAAAGTCTTTGAACAAAATCTATGTTTTCTTAATGTTTGCTTAGAGCGTGTTCATAAGCATTGTTTGTATGCGGCCGTCACCTTGACATCGTGAAAGCCTCTTACTGGCCGTGTTGGCATCGCTCCCGAGAAACTTCAGCTATGCCCACGAATGCTATGTAGTTGTGGATAAATAGTAAAATAAACTTTAATACATACTAATATCTTAAGTGAATGAGTGGTAAGTAATAATATAATAATGTCAATATGACATTATTATATTATTACTTACCCCTGACCATAAGTTTTAATAAATTTTATAATATAATAATAACTCATTATTTACATTGCAATAACACAAACCACATAAAAATTAAAATAGAAGACTTATTAACACATATACAGAACTTAAACATGAAAACTTAATATAAATTTACAAATGGGTTAAAAATAACAAATGGTTAAAAGTACAATAAATTATAAGTGTATATTTACTTTGCAAGGCCTACTCTACCTATAGTCTCACTCTTTATAATTATGTGTATAATTTGAATTTCAATACCGCGACTTGACGGGAAGAATTCACATTTGAGCAATTTCTATAAACGACGATAGACGTGAAATTAATATATGATTTTATAATTTAAATTTAATTATTATATTACAATTACAACAAAATATTTTTTTTAATGGTATCTCGCTGTTGCCCTCTAGGGCCAATACAGCTCAGCTCGGGCCATTTTGGCGAGCGTAGCTTGGCTGGAAGGGGCGATTTTCCCGCGACTAGCGCAAGGGCGTCTCCTGTGAGACTCGGACCTTGGCTTGGGCCGGCGGCTAGTCAATCGCCTGAAGGGCAGGGCGGAAGCTCACTGAAGTGAGCGAAGTACGAAGTAAAGGTCCACGCCTTCCCCGGTGAAGGCGGTTTTTTACCCTAATCTGATTTTGACTATGGTTATTGTCAGGCTTTTAATTTATCGTTAGCTACGGTGATTGGATCATCCGGATCCGTTAGGACATGTCGGGGCCTCCTACGGGCCGTTTTTTTCGGGAAGGGGTAATAATTGATCCTTTTACGCACCAACACATCCGTAGTTGAAAAGTCTGTTTTAAACTTAATATTTTTTAAAAATTATTATATTAAATACAATATTTGGACAAATAGGAAACTGTCCATGTGACAGTGTATCATGCTGACAGCACTTCCTAGCGGTATTGCGATACTCTTTCGAGCAAGAAAAGCAAACACAGAGATTGCGTCTTGATAGGCCATACAATTCAGTTCGAATTACGTAAATCTCCAACTACCACGTGATTACAAAACTTTGTTAGTATTCTGTGGCTGACGTTGTACTCGTATTTAGTGTTGTATTTACTTCAACTTAACCTTTGAGATAGTTCGTTAGGTAAGGTTAATTTTAGGAGAATGTTAACGTAAGGCAAATCTCAATTATTTCTTTTTCATTATAGGTACATTGTTTAGGAAGATTTTTAGTTACAAGACGTAACGATTGTGAACTATTTAATTAGATTTAATTAATAAATTACGCTTTCACGGTGGAATTAAATGGTTGGAAGGTGAATCACTATGAAACGATTTGATTATGTTTCAATTTATAAAAGGTGATAATTTTTAATTTATAAATGTACGGTAATTTTTTTTATGAAAGTCATGCACACTTGATTATGTTAACACTTCGTTAACGTTTAATTGGATGAAGGAATCGGAAACGAACGTTAGAAGACTTCTTATACAAGTTAAATGTACTCGAAAAAGGTACAAGTTAAGAAAATAACAAAACGAAAATGTAAGTGTTTAAAACGTGAGCGAATCTCGAATTCAGTGAGAATATTTGGCCGCAGCAAGCTAGTACGAGCTCGTCGGAGGAAACGTAAGCTTATAATATCACTTCGAAGTATATACAATCTACATACACACAGTGACGGGTTTATATGTTATAGTTTGTTCGTTACATATATATTCACCATTCTTAATATATCCTATACGAAACCTTTTTGCTACCAAACTTTGAAATTGTACGATGAAATAAAACTTCTAACGGTTAGACAAAATATTTAATGGCAATATTATGACTTTTTTGCAAACAAACACCGACCACACCACATAAAACACTACATATAAGCTTCTTCAGTAGAAGCACTTTCTTCGCCCAAAGCTTTTTCTCTTTCAGAGGCCCTTTAATCTTACCTAAAACAATTTTTTTACTATGGATTCAAAACTTTATACATTCACTAACAATCCTAAGATATTATAAACCTGTTGTATGCTGAAATCTAAAGTATTCTTCTTCTGCAACAGAAGTTTAATTATATATTTGTAAGTGTTATGTATAATTTATTACGGCAAGTACCTAAAACATTGTCCATTGGAACAACAATTCAAATGGAAGAGACTAGCTGCCAACGACACAGGGAATCTGCACTTTCTCTTTTAACTATACATCCTTTTTTATGTGTTATAAAGTTTTTTTTCTTTATTTTATCTACATTATTTAATCAAAACTGTATGAATAAACCTTTTAAAATTTTCGCGTAATGCCATGGAGTTTTATATGTAATAATATATTACTAACACGAACGCATATATAAACATACAGTTTTTATGTATTTATATATTACGTACAATTCAATATTTAACCACGTTGCATATGTCCAAATTGCTTTCTAATTTAAAATTCAATTCAATTCATAATTATAACGTTTTAATCTCGAGTTAAAGTGTTATTTAATTCAAAACAGTCACTTAAGCGGTATAGTGAACAAATTGAAACCATATATAGCAACACGTTCACGTTTTATTGTTCTCGATATATAAAATGTTTCGATGTCAACTCACACTAGAATTACTGTCCAGATAGGCTCGGGGCGAAACGTAATTAAATGTCAATTCCGATGGAGGGCTGTAACATTTATTTAATCTGAGTTATTTAATTGCAATTCACCAATTTCCGAGACATTTCCTGTTTACACATCTATTCTAATATTATACAGAGTATTTTTGTAATGAAGTCTAATCGATAACAAAAATTCTTTCACTATCGACTCGATCGTACGTGTGTGTGTGAATTGGTATGTTCTTATCTTGGAGAACCCTATATCGATTTTGTTTGGAAATTCGAAAGCTGGTTCCACATAGTGGTGGTGTGCGGCAAAAAGAGCCTAATCGAATATCAAAAAAAATGTATAGCCGTGCAAAGCCGGGACATTATGTTATTTATAGAACAGTGTGCAAATGGAAGCTCACCTGATGTTAATTCATACCACCGCCTATGGATGCACATAGAGTCGAACCATCGAATTGGTTGGGAAATTCGACAGCTGGTTCCATATAATGGTGGTGCGCTGCCGCGCACCACCATGTGCCTTAAATGTGCTCAGTTGTGGAACGACTCTCATCCAGAGGAGAGAACAGTACTCCATGTGGGGCCGAATTTGCGTTATATACAGTTACAAGCGAAAGCCCGGAATGAATACCGTCTTATCTAGATGAACACGACAAGCTTCTTAGAGACTAATTTATTACTTATATTTATTTTGTAAATGTACAAGGGTGAATCGAGGAGAATGACTAGCGAAAATTATAATTAGTTTTAAATGAAATTTACTTTGAAATAATGTACTGAAGGAGGTTTTAGTAAAGGATAAATACTAATATAAGCACCTCAAATGTGAGCAGAGCATAAGGGTGCGTTCTATTTTGTTAATTTAAAGTCGCTCCGTCCAAGCAAAATAATGTTTTAATATAAACAGTGTTTTATTTCCATGTCTGGTGACCTCTGAAACAATACACGTAGCAAATTAAACGTACAGTTTCATGAGATATTCGTCTTAACTACAGCTTAGGGAGCGTTCAAGTATTACGTAACGGAATTTTTGGAGATTATTGACAACAGAGGGCAACGCACTCGCGAGCCCTCTGACATTGAAAATGTTTATTATGTGTTCTATAAAAAATACACCTTTTTATTATGATAAGAATAAAGCGAAGTTGCAATCAGTTATAGTTGTATGTCTTTTAGTTCTCATTATTAAATAAATCAGTGGCGCTACAACCTTTTTTAGGTCTGGGCCTCTGATTTCTGTATCCGTTTCATGATCATTTGTTCATCTAATAGGCAAGTAGGTGATCAGCTTCCTGTGCCTGACGCACGCCGACTTTTTGGGTCTAAGGCAAGCCGGTTTCTTCACGACGTTTTCCTTCACCGTTCAGGCGAATGTTAATGCGCACACAGAAAGACAGTCCATTTGCACAGCCGAGGATCGAACCTACGACCTCAAGGATGAGAGTCGCACGCTGAAGCCACTAGGCCAACACTCGATTAGTTCTCATTAACGGGAACTAAATTTACTAAGATAATTTGTCTCGAATAAAGTAAATTGAGTTAGGTTTTCATATAGGTCAAGAGGTATGTCAAGGCGTTTAGACATTAAAAATTTTACCCTTAAGTATCTTGACGGATTTAGAAGAGAGTGTGAAGGGTGTTTAGCGCGATAGATAGCTGAGGTAGGCTATTAGGGCACTGTATTTAGCTTTAATGTGTGGTGTGGGCAGTTATTTAGCTATTATTAGAGTACGCCGAGAATTCGCGCATGTCATGTACTTGTTACATATTACAATGTGTCTGATGGGTATCTCAGCTGACATCGTACATCGTTACTTCATGTGCACACAGTTAAACCTCACCTTCTGAAAAGGGCACATATGGTTCGATGTATTACTTAAGTGAACAAAATACCCTATGTAATTCGAACGAACCTTAATGAAACTTTTTTACTGTCCGTTGAGTTGACAAAAGTTACATTATTTGTTAGTGCCTATAGTTAGTTAATTTTTTTATAATGTAATTTTGCTTTTGTGTTTTTTTGTTTCGTATGTCATTGTTTTATTGGTTATGCATTCTTGTTAGGGTCGATTTAGGGTCAGATGACCCCAGGAGGCGAAGTGTTCTTTTAAATAAATTTGAAATTTCTTATATATATTCTGAGGGGACGATTGCGTGCTGACAAAATATCCTGCTGTCATAAGGCGTGATGAGTACCTCACCTGCGTTCTTTTTCATTACATTCCATAGTCAAGTACTTTCACCATGCGAACAGCGCTTTATATAAATATAGTATTTAGCGCTTTATATATTTTCGCCCAATTAATTTATCTATGTGCTCAAATATATACTCGCTATCTGTTTGTACTTATGTACATTCACGCGTTAGAAGTAATACTTCTTGGACGTAACAAGATAAGAATCTTTCTTTTTATTCTACGTTTATAGAAAAAACGATACTAACAATAGGAAAAACTAAAATGTTGACTAAATTTAACTTCAGGGTGTCGGTTTTTTTGTGACGGTGTGCGCACGCATCGTAGAAATTTACTCTCATCTTTTTTCCCTAACGCGCCAAAAGAAGTATAACTTCAAAAGCGAAGTTCTAAAGCCCACCTTAGACCTAAATATCGAAGGGTATAATTGTTTATTACGAAAAAAAATCTCACGAAACAGACAAAAATCTGACACTAACACCTGGAGCCACTGGTTATTGTCAGCGTTTTAAATACTACGAATAAATAGTCAAGCAAAAATCACATCAAATTGTGAGAATCAAGCGACCTTTAGTACAAATTCGATCAGCCTTTCCTTAACTTACTTCCTAACCTATTTATCTATTCCGTTTAAGATTGACACTGGGCCACAGATCTATTTAGACTTACAAATGTATTCAGTAGATTCAATTTTTCGCTTCGAATTTACAAGTGGAATTTACTTTGTTAGCGTAATTTTATTCAATGTAGCCAGTCCTCTCAAATATTGCATGAATTCGCATTTAATCTGCCGTTGGAATTCGACTATAATTACTTCCAGATTATTTGACATATCGTCGAGCCTTTTTTTCATTTCATCTTAATTTTACGACGGATTTATAAATGTATATTTTATTTGCGTGAAATGAAATCGTGATTACACTAGTATTCATAGAAACTGAATCAGTCCAATTTTAGCACTCAATTTTTTTCGTCTACCCTGTTATCATTCCAATAAGCAACTTTGGGATCGCTGCCGAGTAACCCCAGTTAGTTCTTTTAGCGGTTCTTCAATGAATCAATGGTTTTCCTGTCTTGCACTCGAAACGTCCATGATTCCGATCCGTAGAGGAATATAAAGAATAAATTATATATAATAATAATAAATCGTTTATTGGCAAATAAAGTGGAAAAATCTGTGCAATCAGCCATTTTAAAATAGGAATACAAATGTTATATTAATTTTCATAATGTCATATAATAAGAAAATTTACATAATGTCATCATAATAAGTTGAGTTATTTATCAAACTTATGATCGAAATACTCGCCCACGCTATCAAGGCACCTTACCTTGCCTTTAAAAATTTAATCTTCTAGTATAATACAATACTGCTAAATAGAGATAGCGATTGATTACATTTATGAATTGTAGGGTTCCCGCAGTTCTACCATTATTTTTCTACGTGGTTGGGACTCAAAAGTATGAAACAAAATTATAATAAAGCGAACCAGATTCTGAATAAGGGTAAACTTAGTACTTATTCAGAACTTGTTTGACTCTGAAATTGTCGGAGTTTCAACCGAATTCAATAGAAAACTGCTTCCGCGAACAAATACATCACAAACTTTTGTTTCATACACAATTTCATTCAACATCAACTTTCCAATCATATGCACACAGTAAAGTTAATTCTATTAATATTAAATGCAGCAAAGTTTTTGATTATACTGCATACAGAATGTACTATAAATTTATTTCATTAATTCTCTCTTAATTTATCTTGATAATGCGTGTTTGCGTGTTTCTCTACTAATATAAGTGCATACTCCTATTTCACCGCGCCTTGATAGAGGTGACAGGTATGTTTTCTTTCTTAATCTAATACATATAAAAATATCGTGTTGTTGTTGTTGAAAAGTTCGGTCCCATACTCCTCCGAAACGGCTCGACCGATTCTTATGAAATTTTTTATGCGTTCAGTAAGTTTGAGAATCGGCTACTATCTATTTTTCAGAAGCCTAAGTGGTAAGGGGTGTCCACCCCACAATTTTATTTTTTATTTCTTAGACAATTTTTTGTTTTTATTTTTTTATGATACAGCATACACATACAACCCCTAATTTTCACCCTTGTACGATAAACCCCTATTTTTTTTATTATTGTAGATATTTATTTTATTAAACTAAAAAAATGTTACCTAGACATAGTATAATCGTACATGGCAAAAGAACGTTTGCCAGGTCAGCTAGTGATTCTATATTTTCATATATGTTTTAACATGTGATAAGATCATTTCCGAACCAATTCGACTTAGGGTCCTTCACGAAAAGAGCGTACCAATTCCTAAAATTCCGGCAACGCACTTGCGAGCCTTCTGACAATGTGAGGGTCCATGGGCAACGTAACGTTATCACTTATTATCATCATGTGAGCCGTTTCCAACCTTGTTATATATTAATAAAAAGTAGTACAACACTTTAAACATTTCATAAGTACCAACTAATAAAGAAAGATTATCTGCAGATAATAACAGCTGTCCTTTACTGCCAATTTTCGGTTTGACGTTGATTCATGGGACATTCTGTATGTTCAAATAAATATTTTATCTCTAATCAAAGATTTGAGTTGGCGCCTGGTGGTTAGCAACGCATAGAGCGTGTGCTTTCCTCGCTCCGCATAAATAAATTCCATTTTCAAATATCTTCATAACGGTTTTCGTAGAAGTTTTGAAATAACACTCTGCAATAACTTTTGGTTGCAGATGTTAGCTACGCCGTAGCAATTACGTAACTGTGTAGCAGAGTACCTGCCATGAGCAAGCGTTATATTAATGTATTTGACCAGAGATTTTGTGCTCACCCAAGGTTCAAAGACCGTCCACGAAAATTAGGTCACTATTTGTTCATAACCGGTATTCTGAAAAGTTCCTTGGCTAACCTAGAAAAAATCTTTTTTCGGCTAGATGATTTTATTATTCAATATATTCCTTCGAGTGCGATACAACGATTATAGCGGTCGTACAATTCTTAGATAGCATTTATTTAGTACGGTTTGTCTTTAACCTCAAAATAAGCTTTAGTTTCGGCGAATACCTCTTCATCAGCGCAAAACTCCAGCGACCATTATCTTGAAGAGAACAGGAAAAAGTCACGCACTCCAGCTTCAAACATTGTTCAGAATCATCAATTCGTTGTTGGTTTTGATCGATTGTGAGCACGCGTGGCACTCATTTTGAACAGAGCTTTCGCATATCCAAATATTTATCTAGGATATGTCCAACAAATTCCTTAGATATGTTTAGGGTCTCAGCTTAATCCAACGAATGTAGCCGACGAAAGCATCAAAAATTTGTGGTATTTTTGATGCTTTCGTCGGCAACAGCTTCTTTGGGGCGTCCACTATGTCATCCTCACTGTTGATTTCGCCTCGTTTAAACTTAGCAAATAACTTTATAAACTGACTGAATGAAAAGTAATTTTGATAAAGAGGAACCTTTTAATATATTTCTTTGTTGATAAAGAGTAGTGAGGAAGTGTAAGAGAGAAAAAGCGAGACTACGAAGAACGAACGAAGGGAACACCTGGGCGCAAAGAATGAATACGTGTTCAAAATTTTAATAAACCTGATTTGTGGATGCGTTCATAGAATAATTTGTTTCCTAAGTTGCATTCGTTGTGCGGGAGTTAACATCGATGTTGCGATATTTTTCGTATAGCAACATCTTGCTTTCAACATCGATGATCATCGAGCATACCTAATTTAGCCTTACCAGGTATTGAAACCATAAACCTATAAACCGATGAGCAAAAGCGCGATAATCCATATTATACATCACGATAATGGCCAATAATTTACGTATATAATCTTGTGAAGCTACACTTAAGCAATCATCCTAAAACCTACCTTAACTACCTTAATACATTGTCAGTTTATAGTTACCCCATATTAACAGGCTTACTCGGGATCGATATAAATAAATTTCCCGATAAATCGTGAATAAATAATTATGCTTTCATACGAGGACTTTTTGTATTAATTAAATCAGTTTACATCTACTGCCAGTTCTCACAAATCAAGTCTTTTGAACGTACGAAACGATCAGCCTTGCGATTCTGTAACTCACTTTTCGAACTCACACAGCGGTTTTCGCATCAGCGGTCTCTCTCAAATCAGTCGTGAAGCAGTCATTTTATGATTTGGCATTCTGATAAGGTGGGAGCTTGTAGTTTATTGTTTATCAGAATGTGAGTTCGAAAAGTGAGTTACAGAATCGCAAGGCTGGTAATGAATTCTCCGTCACTCTTTTAAATTGCCAAGTTTTTTGTTTTATAAATGTTTGTAAGGAGCTGCAAATATACTCCTTATGTCATCTTGAAGCAATTAATTATTTTTTGTCTATTTGTTTGTATAGTACAAGTTTGAAGCAAAATTTAATGTGACATTTTCAGTTTAAAAGATACACTTTATAGTGTATTAAACTGACGCGGACAAATGTATTAAGTTTGAATTCCTGCAAAGTATAGATTGATAAATTTAACTTTGTAAGGAAACGTAACTTAGAGCTCATTTGCTATGAAACTTTAACTTACGTAGCTTGTGCATATTACTTTGCATTACTAGAAGACCTAGAACAGGCACTTATAATATGTGCATGAAGATCCGTAATGCCCCAATGTGGCTTAAGGCAAGATTTTTTTAAAGAAAAGATTGTCTTATTTTACGCGGGTAATACAAATAAAAAACTTATTTTATTGACATAGTAAAAAAAAAAAAAAAAAAAAAAAAAAAAAAAAAAAAAAAAAAAATATTTATTAATTTCAAATAGATATGCACTACAATGTGTGAAGATTTGGGAACCCTTTTAAGTAAGAAATACCTGTGTCAGGGTTCCCAGCTCTTCCTTAACAAACTTAAATATAATTCCTTAAGATATATTTATATAAAATCTAATTACATGTTTTGTTTAATTTACTTTACAACTATTATCAACACACCTGAGTGCATAAGTGAGTGTGTAGGTGCAAATGTGTAAGCGAGTGAGTGAGTCAGTGAGTGAATGAAAAGGTGTGTAACTACATACTAGGTTTCAGAAGCATCTCTAACAATGCGCAAGGTATGCTCAGAAGCCAATCCTTTAGTCGTATCTTAGCATTGTAGACGGTGAGCGGGTAGATGTTAAGCAGCCTGTTTAATTTATTATATATAAAGTCTGCTTGCAAATTGCGTCTGGCGAAGTCAGTCCTTACGATTTGACCTACGACCACATCCCTATTTCTTTTTAGGTACAGCCTATTATCAAACGGGAGCGCTCTGTGTGTTTTTAAAATTAGACTCAGGACATACAGCTTCCTAACGGAAAGTAGTTGGCTGAGATGATACAGCTCTTCCGATGGGAATCTGTATGGCCGGAATAACATCACCTTTAAAAGAGCCCTATGTCCCCGCTCTAATTCAAGAAATTTTGTTTTGTTGGCCGCTCCCCATATGCTTATGCAATATGTCAATACGGACTGAGCGAGTGCTGTGTAAATTCTTGTAAGAACTTCATACGATGTAATGTGACGCAAAGTTTTAAAAATAAAAGTGAATTTCCTTAATCTCCCAGTCATGGACTCAATATGGGGATACCATGATAGTCGCTCGTCTATATGAATGCCTAAATATTTATTGGAGCTAACTTTTGTAATTGGAAGACACGAGCAGTTGGCACTTTGCATATCGCAGCTATGTAATTTAATTTTAAAATCTTTAGGTGGTTGAGTTCGATTAGAAATTCTGAAACATACATAGTTGGTTTTTTCTTTATTGAGGGACAACAGGTTAAAATCAAGCCATTTAGCAATAGTTGTCAGTCCAGTTTCCGTTGATTTTTTTACTTCTGCCCAGTTAAGCCCTGTGAAGAGTACAGCTGTATCATCTGCGTAGGAAAATATTTGCCCGTTATCAAGTTTAAGGTTGCTTAATGCATTAATATATATTAAAAATAATGTTGGACCTAATATGCTTCCTTGCGGAACCCCATAGGTTATTTCCAGTTCATCACTTATATAATCTCCTACTTTCACTCTCTGTGTTCGCCTTGAAAGGTAATCACGAAAAAGCTTTAAGGGTGTATCTCTAATACCTATTCGCTCCATTTTGTGTAAAAGTGAAGAGATACATACAGTATCGAAGGCCTTTCTTAGATCTAGGAATGCACCAAGGCATTTCTTTCCCTTATCTAGGTTTGTTACTATTAAAGACGTTAAGTGAGATATGGCATCCTCCGTGGATTTTCCTTGCCTGAATCCATATTGTGAGTTTGATAGAATATTAAATTTATTAAGGTAATTTAGTAATCTAATATTCAGTAGTTTTTCTAAGACCTTAGAGATGGCTGGAAGAATTGAAATTGGCCTGTAGTTATTGACTTTGTCTTTATCGCCGGATTTAAGTACTGGTACAATAATAGCTTGCTTAAGTTTTGTCGGGAAAATCCCTTTTTGGAAACATAGGTTGGCCAGATGACATAGATAAGGTACTAAAAGACCTCTAGCGAGTTTTAAAAATCGTGCGGGAATATTATCCCACCCCGGTGCACTATCTGATTTTAGGTTTTTGATTATGTGATCAACCTCTAAAGGGTCAGTACAAAATAGAACAAAGGAGTGCAAGCTGGATATAGGGGCTAGTGCTGGTGTGGAGGAGCGTGACGGGCTTTGTTGAATTTCCTGAGCCAGTAGCGGGCCAAGATTTGTAAAATAATTATTAACTTTATTTACAGACTCTGTGGGCGTAGGCTTAATATTTAATAGTTCGTCATTATTATGTTTTGTTTGACTCATATATGTAATCCTTTTTATGTTTTTCCACAACTGTTTTGGGTCATTAACTGAATTATCCAATTGTGTTCTTTCATATCTTCGTTTTAGTTTTTTAATTAAATTGTTACAAAAGTTTCTATACCTTTTATACGTAATTGATAGAATTTCGTCATGTTCATTACATTTTAAACGTTTTTGCATTTTATTCCTATTTCTTATGCACCGCAATATACCGGCAGTTATCCACGGCTTTAACACCTGATGTTTTTTAGATACATTAGTGATTATTGTATTTTCTTCTAGGGACTTTTTAATCTTATTTATTAATTTATCAAGGACTACATTTGGATCCTCGCAAAGTAAGAGATTATTCAGATTTTTATTAGCTAATGTTATTACCGCTTTATCTAAATCTGTATAGGTTTTTAGTTTTTTTGTCTCAACTGCGGTATGCATTTTTACTTTCTGTAAGCTTAAAAATACCATGAGATGATCTGAAATTGATGTATTCAATACGGCTACTTTTGCCTGAAATTTTTTATTTTGTTGTTTTATCATAACATGGTCAAGACAGTTATTATTTCTAGTTGGGAAGAGATGTCCCGGCATTAAGCCATATACCGATAGCATATTAAGATAGTTTTGTCTGTTATTTTGGTAACTGTTGTCGACATTGTAAATTAGATTTATATTTATATCAAATTTTTTTTTTTTTTTTTTTTTTCAAATTCAAAAATCATTTATTCACGTAGGTAACACAATGTACACTTGTGATTCGTCATTAAAGATATAAATATTAATGCTTCTAATTTTACATTTACTGCCAGTTCTCAAATCAAGGGCGTAGAACGGAAGAGAAGAACTGGCAATAAACTCTCCGCCACTCTTTTTAATCGCCATGTTTTTTTTTTTTTTTTTTTACACAAAGGTTGTAAGGAGCTGCAACCATTACACCATGTTCCACATGACATTTTAAGTAATTAATAATAAGAACATAAATAAAAACAAAGACTTGTTTATCACCGGTGATGACTATATTTTTCTTGTTTTTTATATGATCCAAGTGTAGACGAAGTGATTCAAGAAATGTGTCTGAGTTTGGAATAGAAGGAGAACGATAGATTCCTAAGATTAAATGATTAAGTACCTCGATTTGTAGACAAGATGCATTTTCTAAGATTATTTCACGTACTTTGGGTTTAAGATTATTTCTGATGTAGGCTACTACGCCATCATTCTGATTAAACTGATTCGTAGTATAATATGAAGAGTATTGGCTAAGTTGAGGAATAAGTTTTGTGTTATTCAATCTGCATTCAGTTAATATAATGACATCTACCTCAATTTCCAAACTGCTCAAGGTCACTTGTAGATTGTCGAAGTTCCTATAAATGCTTCTTATATTTTGGGTTATAATGGTTAAGTCGCTTTTTTTAGGGTTTATAAATTGCTTTAACTTTTTTACTTCACAAGTACAGTAAAAGGCAAATTTATTACATTATTTACTTAACTAGATGTTTTGAGACAATGTTCTTGTGTACTATAAAAAAAGAACAGAGTGTATTTAATAGTAAGTAGTGTTATTTGACACTTTCTTATGTTAAATATCTTTTAGTAAATTAGGTAAGTTTTAAATTACTTCTAAGTTAGGCTAATTCGTAATGTTACATTGTGTCTATGTGCAAAGACAATTTATAAATTTATAAATTTTTATTTTTTTACTTTTTAATATTAAATATCATTCCTTTTTTGCCTCTTAAATATATTTATAAAAATGATAGCAGTCGAGGTCTACTAGATATTAACTTATTGGCTGGTAATCGAAATCAAAACAAAAACGTAGCGCCTAAGAATAATTCGTTTATGACGAACTAGAATATGCAGGAATTATATTCAAATTATAGACTACGAAATGGTGTCAGTCTCAATTTTGTTTCATTAAACTGAATATTTGACGCGTTGAAAACATAACACGCTCACGCATTCTTTTAATATTTAAGTATACAAAGAGTCATTATCATTATAGCACATATAACAGTGGTATTTCCTTATATTTTTGTTCTATTTATGTACTTTTAATACTAATACAACATTAACCAGTAAACGCAGTATACTTTAAAAGGCTATATGTGTGGACCCGTTGCCATCTCTTCAACTTATTCGATTTTGATTTCTTCCAACTCTTAAACGAAGAAAAGGTACCGTTTCTCGAGATAACGAGAAATGTGGAACTTATTAAAACTTGCTCAATTTTAGATGATAAAAAAGCGAAATATAATGAATTATTATATTTTAAGTTAAAACCACCGAATGTTATGAAAATAAAATTAATTTTATTTGATATAAATTATTGGTTGTAAAATATGATTGTCAGAAAGACGTTCATTCAAATCTAGTTGTGTAGAGGACCTATTTGATCCTACTATTAGGAGCCTACGTCTTTTAATTGACATTTACAACGTCCCCTCCTCTGATCCTTTGATCATCGCTCCCTCTTTGCTTTCCAGACAGTCATATAAACATATATCTACAATAATATATGGGTATATTAAATGTAGAAGGGTATATGTAGGAACTAGCTGCCCGAGAGTATTCAAGTTCCGGGTCAATACGCCCTCAGGTTCTTGATCAAAAGAACGTACAAATTCTAGTGACGCACCCCTTTTCTTCGGACTTTTCTTACTTTTGACGTTATGATACTAAAATCATTGCATATTTGCGAAATCTTAAAGGAACATCGCCAAATTCTAAACTCGAAGGTGAATATCGTGAAGAAATCGGCATGTCTTATTCCCAAATATCGACATGTGTCAGACAGAAGTCTGGAGCGCCCGCTGTACTTAAAAAATAAATAAAATGTATACAACGAAAAAAAAAGAAAAACTGTTTGTGATTTGACTATAATAATCCACCTAAGAAAAAATAAACTAATTCCATAGGCGATTTCGAGTTTGCCTGTTAAGGTTTTGTGCCGTCCGTATCATGAGTTTGTTCGTTCCACAACTGAGCGTTTCTTAAGGCAGTTTTTGCCGTGCACCACTATGTGGAGCCAGCTGCCAACTGAAGTATTTCCGAACCAATTAGGGTTTTTCAAGTAGAGCGTACTAATTCTTAAAAGGTCGGCAACGCACTCGCGAGCTCTCTGGCATTGAGAGTGTCTATGGGCACTTAACTTTAGATGAGCCCCCAGCCCGTGTGCCCACTGTTCTATACAAAAATCCATGGAAATTGCATAGCATACGTTCAATAAAAAAATTGAAATGAAAATGCTGCTGTCCCACAAAAATGGGGTGATAACAAGAGAGGCTTGTCAAGGGGTACGGTGAAGAGACTACAGTAATTGAACTAAGTATTTGGCACGAAAATTATTGCTAGACGAGGAATATTAAAATGAAAGTATTGCTCGGAGCAACACTTGCTCCCTGTTGGCCGTGATTAAAAGTACTTTTTAATTAAAACTACGATTGATTTCACATTTTCTCGTTAATATTTTTATTAAGACTTATATGACTATTATATAAATGAAACAATCTCAGATATATACAATATTTAGGTATATACACAACCTTTATCTATTAATCTTTTCTAGGTATATTTTTAAATCATAATACACCCCCCCCCCATACTTGCAAATAGGTCGTTCACAAAGAGGTCGCTCTCCGGGGAAGAGTCGAGAAAACTATTAAACTGTTAGAGTTTTTATTTTTATTTCATATAACGGCAAACGAGTAATCGCAGCCCATGGACACATTCAGTGGGCTGTGGGTGCGTTGCCGACCTATGTGGGAGGAGTACACTTTAACTTTGAATTGTTGGGAGTCGTATCGCTCAGGGAAGACCAGAAGTCGACTTCACGGTGGGGAATGGGAGCTTGTTGACACTGGACTGTGCGAATCGAATACATGAACAACTTTCCAGATTTACTACTAATATTATGAATGGGTATTTTCTACTATAATAGCTAAAACCTTATGATAATATCCTCAAGGTTAAAACCCTTAAATAAATATATAGATTAAAAAATAATTCCCGAAAACAAATGAAAGAAATGAGGATTCTGTAAAGGATTTTCAGTTCACGAAAGCATCTGAACTTCTGACATACTAAAATTACTTTTTGTATCCTCATCCAAGCGGAACACAAAGAATTATTCCTGGTCCGGCATTTATATCTAAGACCTCCTGTGAGAATTGCGAACTAAGCCAAAGTGGTATCATGGCAAACATGAAATAAAAATATTAAATTTGCTAAAGATAATTTATTCCTTAGTTCTCTATACATTTACTGTTATTCTGCTATATCAACTATTGCATTATACGTTTTGTTCGTTGTTGAAATTTAAACAATAATATTTATTATTCACACTTATCTCGCAGGAATTACAATGAATAAATATTTATTTAGGAGTGCAATGGCGCTAACAAGCGATTTCTTCCGGGTGACCGTAGAGTTTTGCATTATATATGCCAGTCGAACAGCTCAGTCAGAGGAAATAAAAGAAAATCAACTGAGATTTTGAAATTGAATTTTTTTTTTGATTTTGAGATTGAAAAAATTTGTTTAAATTTCGAAGTATTAATCAATATGGAATTATCATAAGTTTTTAAATTTTTTTGAGGTTAAGTCATACCGCCGCCAATGGACACTCACATTGCCAGAAGGCTCGCTAGTGCGTTGCCAGCCTTTTTAATAATTAATTTGGAAATACTTCAGTGGGCAGCTGGTTCCACATGGTGGCGCGCGGCAAAATTTGCCTTAAGAAACGCTGTGGAACGACGGACGTTGAGGTGATACGGATGGTATTTTGTATTCTGCCGTGCCGTCCGATAATGAAACTCAGCTGCAGGTATTAGTGCGAACAACTCCTCTCAACATTCTCCATGGTAAATACTGTATAAAACTCTTTCACATCTTAAACATGACTATGAAATAGATAAAGCAAGATTTAGAACCAGTGTCGCAGCAATACGTGCTATGGTAACTGGATGACATTCAATTTTGAATCCGTAACATACCTTTCCCAGCTAAGGCGTCGTGATGCATCATCTGGAAATCGACTTGAGCTGGTACCACCACTTGAGAAGGACCCGCGTGGACTTGCTGATCCAACTCTGAAAAAAAAATTCATTGTATTTTCACAAACATACATCCAGAAGAACATAGACCACTTAGTCCACCAGTTTAATAAAATTTATTTAATAATATTGGTTATTATGAACGTTAATCTACAGAAGTGCAAGCTTAAATTTATTTTTACTACCATTTCTAAATCAAGGCCGTAAAGCGGGCGAGAAAAACTGACAAGACACTTAACTAAAATACGTTTGTTTTTTCCGTGTTAAATTAAGTTTATTCTGTGCTTAAAAAATATTATAAATAACCGTAAAGTTATTATAGTAACCGACGAGAATGAAAGTGCGTGCTCCTATTTCACCATGCCTCCTGCTGATAGAGGACAACCTTTGTTTTTAATTTATTTTATTAGATATTATTTATTACTTAAAATGTCATGTGGAATATGGTGTAATGGTTACAGCTCCTAACAAACGTTGTATAAAACAAAAAACTTGGCGATCAAAAAGAGTGGCGGAGCGTTTATTGCGAGTTCTTCTCTTCCGTTCTACGCCCTTGATTTGAGAACTGGCAGTAAATGTAAATTTAGAAGCATTTAATGTATATTTCTTTTTGACGTTCATAAGTGTACATTGTGTTACCTCTATGAATAAATGATTTTTGACTTGTTAAATGTAATTTAATCCATTCAAGTGTTATTTTAAATTGACCAATTTTAAGTAAACAAAGGCGAGCAAAGTAATAAAGTTTATCGAGAACTAGATCAAAGTGAAACATATAATCTTATCATTTATTTGAATAAATATAAGAAATATTTTTGTTCCCCAAGGAGCAATAAAAATAGAATCAGCCAACTTTTATTTTTACGGCCCACGTTTAAGAGCCGCTCGACGAACAATATGTATTTGAACAAAATAAACTTTGGATGTAACTTATTACTATGTTGACTGGACATGATTTACAATAAAATATATGAAATTCAACCAATAGACATAAAACGGCTCATTGGTCTAGTGGTTAGTACCCCTGACTGCGAATCCTTAGGCCCCGGGTTCGATCCCCGGCTGAGACAAACATCGATGTGATGAGCATTTGGTGTTGTGCTTAGGTCTTGGGTGTTTAAATATGTATTTATATGTCTATCTATCTATAATATGTATAACCGTTGCCTAGTACCCATAACACAAGCTTCACCAGCTTTGCATGGGACTAGGTCAATTTGTGTGAATTGTCCAATTAAAAAAAAACAGAAATAATCAATTTGTTATGAAAATTATTTAACCTTAAAGTACTAATTGTTTGTTCTTCAGACACCATATTATACTTCTGTAATGAGGCCAACAACTGTTTTGATATGTTATTAATGTAAAAAACAGACTTATCATTATTATTTCAACCATAATAATATTCAAAGAAAATTGAATAAGTGGGAAATCTAGCATTTGAAATAAACTCCTTACTAATTAAGGTTAAAATAAGAAATTCCACACGAGGTGCCATGCAGATTCGGGTACAAAAAGTTTAACATAAAATCGTCCCCTGTTACGGAAACTAATCGAAGATACAATCAAAAATTAGATTGAATTATGATTATGGAAGTTATAGTACAGCCATAGATAGTCCTTAATGAAAGTATTATAGCTATCTCGCCATAAATGGCCTATAGAAATAGTTAATATTAAAAGTAATGCTCACTTGGGAACAATGTAATACAAAGCTTAATCACAATTTACGGCTTTTCATTATGTTTATTTGCTTGCGGTCAGTGACGTAAAGAAATCAAGGAAAAAGGAAAACGGGCATTCCGTTGGCTGAGCTTTGCTAGTATATCATGAAGCAACTTAGCAATATAGATTTTACAATTCATATGACTTTAATGTAATACTACATTATATTTTGTAGAGGTACTGAAGTGTGAAAAACATACTGAAATACGAGGCATCTTCATATTTATTTGCTTATAAATAATTATATGATAAGGGTTAATTTATTAGTTTTAGCTATAGGATCACATTGGGGTATATGAGCAAGTCTCAACGTTTAGTATGAAGCTGGTTTTGGCACTGAAAATGTTCATTAATGATATTTAAACCTTGTAATTGCAGCAGCAGCAGCGAACATCAAAGGCAACTTCGGCTTTGGCCCAAAGACAAAAATAATTACAGAACTGCGACCACGCGATGAAAAAAGGAAAAGAGGCAGATGGGCAGACGATATAAAGAGAATAGGAGGCACAACTTGGACAAGAAGAGCTAACATCAGATAATAATGGAAGCAGCTGAACGAGGCATATGTGTCACAGGACACGCTGATTACCTAAAAAGAGTCAAGTGCTGTATAAGATTAAGTTTTATTTATGTATTAATAGTCTAGACTCTAGAGCTAGAAGACCGGCAGTAGCTCTAGACAGAAGATGAGTAGATGCTTCCAATGGGAAGTCACTCCACATGACAGCACCACAGAATCGCTCATAGCCTTAGGGCTGATTGCAAATAACCGCAGAAACAAAAATTATGTATTAGAATTATGATTTTTTACATAACTTAAATAAGTGTTAATATATTATACTGGGTGTCAGCAATAAAGGCTTAATAGTTATAGTAATAATTGTAATTTTACTCCGTAGTGTAAGGAATATTCTACAAAAACTATTGATGTATAACTCTAGTTAAAGTTGAATCAAAACAGTATTTCGAACAATAAATAGGTACCTCGTTAAACTGGAGTCGTAAAGTGGCCCATCGCCGGATATGAGGCTTTTACGGCGCTTCCGAATAACTTCGTAAAACACACGGCATAATTACTGTTGATAACGTGATAAACTGATAACGGCATATGACAATAGTGAGCTTTTATAAGTTCCTTGCTTTATTCAGTTTAAGGTGTACACATTCCAACAGCTAATGCTTTTCTGACGTTATTTATTGTTCTTTTCTTGCATCCTTCCAACCCATTTATCGTGGAGGATTTCTCAAAGCTAGGCAGGTCCAAAGGCAGAGCTTTGAACAACTTTGAGCTTTTGAAGTTGTTTTTTAGTTACACAATTCATACCAGCCAGTACCTTAAAGTAAAGTTTATTTAAATTTGATGTTGTTTTAAAGAAATTAAAAAGTGAAGAATTTTGTTACCAATCCCTTATTAATTTACCTTATCATGAATATAAAACTTATGGGTACTTTTTGTACAGTTTCCATGTACCATTACTTTATGAGCAAGTTTTTAGATTGCTTCTTACATGTAACAAGTAAAATTGTTTAGTTGTACGCGCTGTTCTCAAGAACTATTAATTTGAATGAAAAACTTATTTTTTTAATGAAAAAACCATTCCTTAAATGGGATGTCGATAAAGTGACAGTCTTATTTTTATTATTATTTAAATGAATTATTTAGCGATTTTATAACCAGATTCTTGCGTCTGTTCTATAGATGCTAAATTTGACAGTTAATGTAAATTTACACTAATTTATTACTTTTTTTTATATTTATATATAAATTATTGATTCACAAGTGTAAATTGTGTTACCAAATGACTAAATTTTATATATTTTTGAAGGCTTTAATATCACGCTACGGCCAAATTTCACACGCACATAACGCACATGAAACCGCAGAGCAAAGTTTATCTATGTTGGCATAAGATATATATACCTATATGTTATAGAACCTGGCCGGTAGCATATTAAAGTCGTGCACAGCAGATGGCGCTTCATTACCGCAATCACTTATAATTATTCAAGAAGCGACGCTGCCTCGCTAGAATTAATTTCTCGACTCCAAAGTTAATAATCACTTTGATGTTCATTTATTTTGAGGTCCTTATGATACTTATTCTTTCATTCGTTTACACTATGAATGACTTTAATGTAATTTAGGACACAATTTTGGACACTACGATTACCTTTGTGGATAAGTAGATGTTCAGATGTGTGGTAAGTGTATGTTGGTCAGATTGGTGTAAGATGGTCTTTAATTTGATTTATTTTTAAGTGGCGGTAAACAGGCATGAGTAGTGTTGGCCTAGTGGCTTCAGCGTGCGACTCTCATACCTGAGGTCGTAGGTTCGATCCCCGGCTGCGCACCAATGGTCTTTATTACTATATGCGCATTTAACGGCGGAGGAAAACATCGTGAGGAAACCGACATGTCTTAGACCCAAAAAGTCTACGGTGTGTGCACAGGAGGCTGATCACCTACTAGCCTAATAGATTTAAAAATGATCATTAAACAGATTCAGAAATCTGAGGCCTAGACCTAAAGAGGTTGTAGCGCCACTGATTTTTTTTAAACAGGCAGGAGGCTCATCTGATGATAAGAGAATACACATTGCCAGAGGTACGCTTTTTTCTTGAAGGACCCTAAGTCGAATGGGTTCGTAAATGTATCGGTGGGCAGCCAGTTCTAGTGTTAGTGCGATTTTTATAAAAAAAAAAAATTATTCATCGCACCAATTTGCATATCAGCGACGTTTTTCATCGGCTTACAAAGGCCTCGTTGGAAACAAAAGCTTCATTCGAAGTGCCTAATTATGTCTACAATAACAGTTCGAAATCAAGGCAATTATTCCAAGCCGTGCTGAAACTCTGAATTGCTTCTACGTGTACTTTAAAACATGGTATCTATCCGCCGTCTGTTCGCTTGAATTTTAACTACGCAATATAGGCTAATTTGCCCATAGAGAGAGTGATTTAGGATATTTATTCATTAACACTTCGTTGCAATACAGTTAAATTAAAATAATTAAATCAAACGGACGCCAAGTGGCGGCTTCGTCGTTTGGGCGAGGCAACAACTGTGAGGAAAAAAAATTTGTTAAGGTGCAAGAAGTGCAAACCTACTTCATAAGATATCTATCATCTATCTGCATCTTCTACCGCATTTACCTTGAAGAGTGTTCAGAGGAGTTGTTCAGATTAATACCTGCAGCTGAGTTTCAGCATCAGAGCGTACCAATTCTTAAAAGGCCGGCAACGCACTCGCGAGCCCTCTGGCATTGAGAGTGTCCATGGGCGGCGGTATCACTTAACATCAGGCGAGGCTTCTGCCCGTTTGCCTCCTGTAACTTAAAAAAAAGTTACTTAGATAAAATTAATGGACCAAAGCAAAGCAATTAAAATATATTATGTAAACAGTGAAAGGGACAATAATAAAAAAGCACACATGATAAAGAAAAGGGCACATGAATCACGACAATTTTAGATAGTACGTACGTAGTTAGTACGATATTTGCGTAATCAATATACATTATACATAGTATAAATACAACAAAATAGTTACCACGGATTCCCAGTTCAAAAAACAGTTTCCCCATAAGGAAGTTTTTGGCTTTTGGCTTCTACAAACTCCATAGGAACTGCGGCATCCAAGAAAAGATTACCTACCGATTCTTAAAAGGTAACGCACTTTCAACCCAGCTGTACATAAGCGGTATAACTTAACATCAGGTGAGTCCTTTGTTCCTCAAAAAATGTGAATATGCTTGTAGCGACACTTATTATTTAAATTGACAACTTCAAGCAAATACGATTATATATAAGTGTTCTTGAGCCTCATGCCGACACCTAGCTCCTGAATATGTAACGAAGCAACTCGTTCCTCCCGCCGGATGGCTTTTAGTTTCCTTCAGAATAATGGCGTAACTTGATAAAATATTTTGGTAAGTAAGTTAAGTATTTTTTATTTATAATAAAAAAATATCAGTGGCGCTACAACCTATTTAGGTCTGGGCCTCAGATTTCTGTATCAGTAGCATGATCACTTGTCAATCGAATAGCCTTACACAGGTATAATTCAAATAAAATTTTACAAACAATGTTTAATCACGATTTTATAATATTTTTTCCGTACCAAATTATACAAAGGGTTATTAAAAAAATATCTTTTCTTTATACACATTCGAGCGTAAAGTTTGTTTATTCGAGTACCTTTATATTCAGATAATAAATAACATTGAGAGTTATTTCCTTTTATTAGGTATAAAAGGAAAATTCGAATCCAAATTGCGACACAAATTGAGTTGAGAAATGTTCTGAAAGAAAATGGAATAACGAACCTATTGAGTGTACCATGCAAAGAAAACGACTAATTTAGGGTAACTAATTGTTTAGCAAATCATTTTAAATCTTGAAAAATCAGTACAAAATCCCTATCGTTTAAAATTTAGCAAGCTTAAAAAAATCCAATGAATTTATTATTAAAATTACAAATATATATCAAAACGGTTAACGGACTTGTGGAGTTTAATGTCCGCAAAACGTCCAGACTGCTTTTTAATTTAAATTAAAATGTTTTGACCTTACGCAGAGTTCGCGATGCTCCTGAGACCTAATATGCAGTTACACATTACACTCACTCACTCACATACACACACACACACTCACTCATGCACTCATGCGTGTTGTAAACAGTTAAAAAATGTAAAAAAAAGAGGGTTTTTGAAAAAACTTTAATAATTAAATAGTAAGTTTGTAATAGAAGAGCTGTGAACTCTGACACAGGTATTTTTCACTTAAAAGGCTTTCCAAATCTTACACTTAATGTATTGTTTCTAAAGAATAAACACATTTTAATTTAATTAAAAAGCATTCTGGACTTTTGCGTACATTAAACTCCATATTAAGTTATGTCTTAAGTATTTAAAAAGAATATATCTGTGTGAAAAATGCAGTATGTACTTCATTAATTTGTTGTGCATCTGTGATCTGACGTTTAAGTTCATTAGGAAAATTAATTGAGTTTAAAGCTAAGCGCCATCTATTAATGATATTTGTTAATTGGCTGAAGCATGTAGCGCTGGCCACGGCGCGCGTCATGTAAATAAATGGTAAAGGAAATCGATTCTAAAGTATTCTTAGGTTTTGTCTATGACAACGGACATTTGTACATTTGTCAACAAATGTCAATGTCAAATAATCCCGCTCTGCCGTCAGTGTATACTTTTTCAGGAGTATATTTCTCATTCCAAATAATAATAAAATAAAAATAGCCTTTATTCGTGTACTACATAATCAAGATTACATTAAGTCCACGTTACACGACCTCCGACGGAGTGAAGACAAGCAGATTCACTTGTCTCTCAACCTCGCCACTATTTTCCAATCCTTCTCTGCTATCCCTTATTCCATCTTCCCAGGTTTCTGTTGGACGTCTTTGTTTTCGCGCTCGTTCCATTCATTAGAATCGAAAACATTATTTGATTTATATTCTTCTTTTAATGTGTCTTTACGAAATGCAGATATAATCTACAAGGTTCCAATTACAACACAAATTATAAGTTAGACAGTTTCACCGAGGGGAGAGTGCAGTTCTCGACTCCGACCTCCGTTGACTTATTGTATTATGGCTCGTTAGTCGCTGCTTTATCTATTTTGCTCTTTTACTTTTATAGTCCCATTGTATTTATTAGAAGATCAATGAAGGTATTGCTTATTGTTGACCTGTATTCTGTATTAACAAAACTTTTCTGTTATAATAATAAATATAGTTATAATAATAAATATAGTTTAAAAAAACTATAAAACACGGTTTTAAAGCACATCAAACTAAAAAGTGACTCGATAGACGAAATATATGGCACAGAGCGCCCCACGCTTTTTCACAATAATACCAGTATTTTTTGTTCATTACCATTTTCAGCCTAAATTAGGAATTATTTTTCACTTTTTAGTTTGATGTGCTTTAAAAGCGTGTTTTAAAGTTTTTTTTAACTATATTTATTTTCCACTTTTTAGTCCTAGCAGCAATACGTGTTGTCTTAATTTAATATCAATAGTCAAATTCGCATGTTAATATTGAAAATAAGAAATGTTAAGTTTTCATACATTAATTTACCTATCTTCCTAGTAACCACCCGACTATGAAACTTCTAGTATACTTAAAATATACTTTGAGCTATTTTTTGGAATAAAAAAATAAAAAAGAATATTGGTTGAAGTTTTTGAAAAACACATTTCAAATTTTGACTTCCGGTTTTGGGAGTACAAATTTTTTATTTAAAAAAGTTCTAATCAAATAGGGAAAAGAAAAATCTATACGAATTGCAAAGCGTGATTTTTAAAACATAATTTCTCAGACAATCTACTCCAAAAACAATCTAAATTTCAATTAGCATTTTTTTTGAAAATTAAACATCATAAAAAAAAATCACGTATTTGCATTCATACCCAAAAGAGGTATGATTATTTTTTTTATACCTAACTTTATTTTGCCGTCCGCTTCACACGAAATGCCTCATATCAAAGTTGTGTGTGTTTAAAAAAGATATTGCCGTTGGTAGCAAAAAGGTTTAGGGCGGCCTCAAATCAATACATAAGTCGAGATTAGAGACCTCCGTAAGCTTCAATTACAAAGATCTGATTGTGAGTTCTTTTGAAGCCAAAAGAGCACAGGTTATCCTTTTGACCTTTATATAATTGGTATATCCCAGCGAATAAAAATATATACATTTATTAAAATATACAATTTACAACCCTACATTTCTTGTAAAGCTAATCTATATCAATTAATGCATATAGCTTAATTTTTAAAAACAGGGGACAGAAGCTTCGTATGGTGTTAAGTGAGGACTGTGTATACTTATACTGCCAGATTTGCCAGCCTTTTAGGATTCTTTTGTTTTGTTTCTTTCTATTAATTATTTTTAAGTGTGTAATTATTATTGTAAATTTAAACATTTCGATAAATCAATTCGGCGTTTTTTTAAATATAGATTTCCGAATATCCCCGACTATGGTGCGGTTATAAACATATTTTATACAAATATGTATATTGTATATATTAGGAAATTTCCTAATACATATATATGTATATATATAGATATTTATATATATATAAGGAATATTATTAAGGTTTTTTTCTAAATGAAAACACAAAATTGTTTCTCTGAAATACAAATTCAAATTAATGAAATATCATTCCATTACATATATATATATATATATATATATATATATATGTATATTATATATTACTATTCCTATTTTATATTCAAAGGCGGGCCCGTCGTCTCGCCTCCGCTACGATCTTGTTGCAGTGAGTGATGCATTTCACTGCAGAAATCTTCCAGTTGCGATCTGAAGCATCTTAATATTTACCTTTATATCGATTTGTTGCTCCAGATCGCACCTGGAGGCTCCAAATAAAGGACATTCTATAATTAGATGCATTACTGTCCAATTCATCCTTTCGATTTTGATCTTCTATTCTGAGTATTCTTATTGAAAAACAATTATTTCTTATAAATATTAAGTTTTCATATATTAATTTGCCTATCTTCCTAGTAACCTTCTAGTATACTTAAAATATACTTTGAGCTAGTTTTTGGAATAATTAAAAATAAAAAAATATTGGTTGAAGTTTTTGAAAAACATATTTGAAATTTTGACTTCCGGTTATAGAGTTCAAATTTTTTTATTTTTCAAAATTAATTTTCTTATCAAATAGGGAAAAGAAATATTTATACGAATTGCAAAGCGTTATTTAAAAAAAAATTCATGTAACAAAATGTACACCAAAATAAAAACGGAATTTCAATTAGCATTATTTTTAAAGTCACATAGCTTGAAAATTAAACATCATAAAAAAATTCACGTATTTGCGTTCATACCTATTAGAGATAGATTCTATTCTGAGTATTCTTATTGAAAAACAATTATTTCTTATAAATATCCGAACACAATTTTAGAGCAAGATTCATAATCGAGCACATAGTGCCAAGTCTCGAATATGAATATTTTATAATATTTAAGTTATTACAATACATAATACATGTTACAAATAAACTGACCTAATAGTGCATGCATCTGGCTGTTCCAGGGCGAAGCTGGAGCGTGGTGACACACCAAGGTGTGAGAAGGCACTCTTGCGCCTCGCTTCACCTTCATTAACTTCATCGGCAATACACGTGATCCGGGGCAACGCTGCGCTTACGCAACTCACTCGGTGCGATGATATGCCACGGCATAGCTGCTGGCTCTGCGTCACCTCTGCAACATACCAATACCATTATTTTTTGAAAGTGATAAAAGTTCTCTTTTAAATTTGGAATGAATTAGTTATTAAGAGGTGAGATTCACTTATTTTTTCTTTTTATATATTTATTACCTTATTTTATATTATTACAGTAACTTAATACTAATACAATAGAAAACTTATTAATACAAAATTTATACTAAGAACACAATACACATAAACAAAACAAGATAACATAAAACCTAAACCTTTTTATAAGAAATTATGGATAATGCAATCCTTGTGAATGCAGCCAGTGTGGAAATTAATATATTTGTTTCATATGCAACAGTATTCAGAGTAAAACAAAAAACTTGACGATTGAAAATAGTGGCGGAGAGTTTATTGCCAATTCTTGTCGTCCGTTCTACGCCTTTGATTTGAGAACTGGTAGTAAATGTAAAATTAGAAAGCATTTGGCAATTAATATGTATTTCTTTATTGACGTTCATAAGTGTACATTGTGTTCCCTAAATGAATAAATGATTTTTTAATTTTGTCTTTTGAATGTTGGTGTGCAAGACGCTCGTTGCTAGCTGTGCTCTTCAGCTCCATACTTTCAGTCGCAGCACGATATCATATAGCCTAAAGCTTCCTCCGTAAATGCACTTTAAAATTCAAAAATATTTTTTTTGTTAGCCTTTTTGAAGAAATGATCTTCTATAGATGTATGACATCACTTTGCTCTATGGTCAAAAGTTTCCACAGCATATATACACGTATTATTGGTATACTTTGGATTGCTTTCTCGACGTTTTTATAACTATTATGAAACGATGTTAATCGTGGATAATGTACGGTTCTAATAGTGAGATAATATTTCAAATAAGTTCTGTAGTTGGAGTATTCAATTCAAACAAACAATCAAATCTTTCCTATTTATAATATTAGTGTATAAACCTGTTAATTCTACAGCTAGAATTTTTGGTCATCAAATCAAAAATTCACGTAGTCGAAGTCACGGCCAGCTCCTGAATAATAATAGTATATTTTGAAATTAATTCACATTTCATAGGTCACTCTTAAATCTTTATCAAAAGATGAAGATTTAAGGCACCAAAAGGTGCCTCTCCATTACTGAAGAGATTAGTATTGTGAAGCTTTGCTAGATGCAGCAACCTTTCCGCAGTCGCAATACTCGTCAATACACTAAACATTGCGAAGCCATGAGTTTTTCCTTCTGCTATCTCGCCGTTTTAACCCTGGATTTTACTCATTATAATTAATTGAAGGAGGTGGTAGCATGGCACAACACGTGGCGCAGGGCACAACTTTCCGTTCTGCATAAGTTTTTTCACCCCTAAATAAAAACATTCCAACCCTACAAACGTTATCTAGATACCTAAGATTTTCTCTAAACGAATAATAAAAATTCCTTGCGGCGTAAAGCGACATGGCGCGATCAGGAACGCGAACCGTTGGAAATATTTCACGCCTCTAACAACACCGACAGTTTACCGATAAAATTACATTCCCAGAACATTTTTTATATAAGGGGAATGTTAATGGAATACCTGCTTTTTTATATAACATTGTTTTATTTCAGAATATTATGTAAAAAGTTAACTTCTAGGACAATATCAACAAGATACAAAAGATGCAACGCACTCGCGAGTCCTCTGGCATTGAGAATGAGAATACCAATGGGGCGGTATCACTTAACATCAGGTGAATCTCCTGTTTTTTTTTTGTTTTTTTTATATAATAGGGGGGCAAACGAGCTTGCGGGACGACCAAAAAGGGCAGTCCACGCAGCCCATAGACACCCATTTTTAGTGGGTGCGTTGCCGGCCTCCTGTTATATAAAAAATACTTTAAGATTTTTTTTTTTCAAAAGTAAGTCTATGATAGTCGCACCCACCAACGGTATATTCGAAAATGGCTCATAAAAGATTAAAACCTAATAATTATTCTTTAGTTACGTAGATACAAATTTAAAGAAATAAAATAAATTTATATTTATCACGAAATATAGAGATGACAGCCAAGAATTTGGCTAGACCCCTTGCTTCTATTGAGCAAGCATTAGATTATAAGACCTTGGAAGAAATTCCAAATAATATTTATTTAAATTAGATAATAGGACAACAGAGCACCACTCTTGCAATAATAAGGTAAGTATATTATGTGATAAAATTCATTCCCAAAAAATTATTGTGGTTCATCAAAATATACAGGGGATGAAAAATAAAGAATTAGAAATTGAACTATTCTTGAATAGTCAAAAAATAGACTTTTTGTGCATAACAGAGCACTGGCTAAAAAAATATGAAGTTTTGTTTAATTTTTGTAACCACAGGGTTGGTAGTGTGTTTTGCAGAGAAAATGCAATTCATGGTGGCTCATTAATCCTAATAAGTAAAAAACTTAAATGCAAAGAAAGAAAGGATATTATCAGCCTCTCTGTAGAACTAACTATTGAAATCTCCTGTGTGGAACTGGAGCAATTCATTGTTGTATGTCTATATTGTCCTCCATCAGCTGTCTATAATAATGTTGAAAATGTATTAGAGGAGATATTGTGTAAATTAGTAAAGTGTAATAAAGGGCTAATTGTGTGTGGGGACTTTAATGTCAATTTACTTTGTCATTCTAATTCAAGTGTACGCATACTTAGTCTTTTTCGTTCATACAATTTAATAAATCAATTTCATTCACCCACAAGAATAACAGCTAGCACCGCAACTTGTATAGATAACATATATAGTGACATAGCCCCTTTGAATGTTTGTATTTTCAATAGATTTAAATCTGATCACACTGGTCAATGGTTTGAATTCCAATTAAGGAAACAAAAAACATGTAAAAAGAAGAAAATTGTGATAACTCCTATTACAAATGACCGTTTGGACAGATTTAGAGAAGCATTGGTCTATAGAATGCCATTTCTGTGTGGCAACTCATCCCCTAATAATTTATACAATACTTTTTTTGGATCATTTATTGATGAATTCAAGAAAGTATTTACTCAAAAGACTTTATTGGTCTCTGAGAAAACAAGTTTCTGTGACTGGGCAAATGAGGAGTTACACAGGAAAAGGTTAAAATTATATGAAATCTATGACGAAATGCAATATAACACTAGTGTGGAATTTAGGGAATATGTTAGGTTGTATTCAAATAATTTCAAAAAAGATTGCAAAACTGCAAAGTCTCAATATTTAAGTTCAAAAATAAAAAATAGCATGGATAAAGTAAAAGCTACCTGGAAAATAATAAATGAAGAATCAGGTAAAACGTCTGACAAACGAACTGATTATATGTTAAAAGTTAAAGGGAAGTTAATAAAATCTGACCCAGAGGTAGCTTCTTCTTTTGAAGAGTTCTTTACAAATGTACCACTAAATACGACCAAGTCCCTAGATTCTTCACCTGCTGCTGCGATCTCATTGCTAGAAAAATGTGTACCTGAATGTAATATTAAATTTCAGTTTAAACATATAACTTGTAATGATATCGTTAAAACTTTTAAGCTTATTAATTTAAAAAAAAGTAAAGATATATGGGGTATGTCAACAGTCATTTTAAATTCCGTTATTAATGTAATAAGCTCTGAATTGTCTATAATTTTTAACAGCTGTATCGATTGTGGAGTCTTTCCGGACGAAATGAAATTAAGTAAGATTACACCGTTGTTCAAGGCAGGTAGTGAGTCTGATCCGTCAAACTTCAGACCTGTTTCCGTGCTCCCTGCGTTGAGCAAAGTTTTTGAAAAGATAATGCTAGACCAGCTTTCTTTACATTTTAATAAAAATAAACTCTTACATAATAAACAGTATGGTTTCACTAAGGGTCGCTCCACAATCGATGCCGGTGTGAAGTTGATTTCGGACATATTTAACGCCTGGGAAGAATCATATGATGGAGTCGGCGTCTTTTGTGACCTGTCAAAGGCCTTTGACTGTGTTCATCCTGATATACTCGTTGGAAAGCTTCAACACTATGGCGTTGATGGCAAAGCTTCCAGCCTGATGAATTCATATTTAAAGGGAAGGATCCAAAGAGTTCATGTCAATGGAGTCACCTCTCCGGGTTCGCAGGTATCAATGGGCGTCCCCCAAGGATCGATTCTCGGGCCTTTCTTATTTCTGATTTACATAAATGACCTCCCATTCTTTGTCAACGAAGTTCATGAGATGGTATTGTTTGCTGATGACACTTCACTTCTATTTAAAGTGAATAGGAATAACGTATTATTGGACGATGTAAACAATTCTATCTCTCGTATAGTTAACTGGTTTAATGTAAATAACTTATTGCTTAATGAGAATAAAACAAAATGTATTAGATTTACAACTACTAGCGTAAAGCGAGATATTGGTAACCTGAAAATTAAGGACAGTGAACTAAACTTTGTTGACAAAACTGTTTTTCTAGGCATAACAATAGATAGTAAACTCCAATGGGGCCCACACATAGAGACTCTTTCGAATAGGCTGAGCTCTGCAGCATATGCAGTAAAGAAAATCCGACAGTTTACTGATGAGGACACGGCTAAAATTGTGTATCATAGCTACTTTCATAGCGTTATGTCGTACGGCATTTTATTGTGGGGTGCTGCTGCAGAGGTTCAATCCATATTTGTGCTGCAGAAGCGGGCTGTTCGGGGAATTTGTTGTGTTTCTCCGAGGGAGTCGGTACGGAATAAGTTTAAGGAATTAAATATTATGACACTATCTGGTCAATATATTCTTGAAGCCTTGTTGTATGTCCAAAAAAATATAAACGATTTTAAAACAAATGGTGACTTTCACCAGTATAATACGCGAAATAGAACTAATTTGAGTGTACGACCAACCAGGCTCCAAAAGATAAACCACTCCTTATATGGAAATTGTATTCGTTTTTACAACAAACTCCCAAGCGCAATTAGAGAATTATCACTAAATAAATTCAAAGTCCTCGTTAAACGAAAATTAATCAACAAAGCTTTTTATAAATTTGAGGACTACTTAAATGATCCTAATCCTTGGGATTGAATTGCTCCAGTTCAAACAATTTGTATGACAATACTTGGCGATTAAAAAGAGTGGCGGAAAGTTTCTTGCCAGTTCTTCTTACCCGCTCTACGCCCTTGACTTGCGAACTGGTAGTAAATGTAAATTTACGATTAATTTAACTTGACTATTCAAAAGTGTACTTGGTTACTTACTTGAATAAAGATATTTTGAGTTTGAGTTTGAGTTTGAGTTTGAAAATTGTGCTATTGCCGGCCTTGCCTCTGTGGCGATAAAATACCTTAATCAGAAACTTAATTTGACTTATTAGGTCAGAAAATCGATACCCTATAAAGGTGTAAAATCATTGTCTTCATTGTTCTCTGGTAGACAATACCTTAAGTTTTGGATGCTTCTACTATATTAAAATACAGGTAATTTAACCAGTAAATTTGTTGTATCATTAAAGTATTTTAAACTTTTCGTTTAATTTAACTTGGTCAGGGCGGCGGAACCAAAAATATAAGCAATCTACATATTCATACAGTAATTAAAATTGTTCGCCATTTACAATTTTACAATGGTATTGTTTGTTTGATTTTAAAAATTAAACCTATTGTTAACATTTTACTTCAATTGCTACATACAACTCTCTACATATACATGTATGTTTGTATTATTTGTATTTGTCCATTAGATATGTACAGTACAACCAACAAGTTTTGTAAGTTTTGAGAAATTAATTTCCTACGCGTAAAAAGATCCCACTTTGGATATTTTCAAATTAAATAATTTGCAGTACAATGTGAAAATCATAACTTTGATCAATAAAAATGGTAAACTATTTAATTGCATAGACACGATGTCGTTAAATGTAAAATTTTTTTGTAGGTCACGAAGTTTGAGCGTCGACAAATAGATTTCAGATAAACATTTAAGCCGATGCATGTCAAAACTAAGAATTAAATTAGTATTAAAATGGTTATGTTACAAATACTAATACCGTTTCTTCTTCTATACATCTGTGTCTACCTAATCGGCAAGTATAACGAAGTGTACTGGCGACGGCGTGGTGTACCTTTATACAAGCGACATAAAGTGACTGGCATCTACTGGGACTTTGTTTTTGGCGGGCGCGCCGTATTTGAATCACTGTGTGACGTGTATCGCAGCTACCCCGCAGCACCTGTGGTAGGAGTAGGATGCTTACTCACACCATCGCTGCAAGTCCGTGGGGCCCGCTGTGTGCGACATGTCCTAGCTCGAGACTCTGCCGCCTTCGCTCATCGAGGCGTGCAACCCAACCGGGGCGACCTACTCGCAGACAACGTGCTCTTCATGCATGGTGTGCGATGGAAACTTATGCGTCAAGCCCTAACGCCACTCTTCACCGCCTCTAAATTGCGCAGCATGTATTACATTATGGACCGCAGTGCCCGTGATTTCGCTGATCATTTGGAGCAACACCCAGAATTATGGACCACAGGTGTTTACGATACGCTGGCCACCTTTTGCAGTGCTGCCATCGGTGCCGCCGTATTTGGTATAACACCTGAGTCGATATTTGACTCACCATTTCTCAACATGGCTCAAAAAGCGTTTAAACCAACATTCTGGAGTGATACCAACTTGATCCTCTCGAATCTGAGCTTGGACCTATCACAGTTTCTTGGCATCAAACTCTTCAAAGAGCATGAACCTCTATTTATAAATGCAATCCGGAAAGTGTTAGAGCAACGACGGCAAGAGAGAGGAGGGACAGCCAAACATGACTTTGCCGAGCTATGCGTGGCACTTCAGCAAGCAGGTCGAATTCGTGATCCTCAGCTACCATTGGAGCTTGAACCAACCGATGAGTTATTAGCGGCACAGGCCTTCTTCTTTTTTATCGCTGGCGTTGAACCAACCGCGTCTGCGCTGTTTGCGGCTCTCTATGAGTTGGGCCGTCATCCTGAGCATCAGCAGCGGCTTCATCAGGAGATAGATGAGGTATTCGCGGCAAATAACGGGGAGCTAAGCGCAGATGCGGTATCGGGCATGGAGTTCCTGGATAGCGTGGTATGCGAAGCATTGCGGCTTCACCCTCCTGTAGGATACCTCAAGAGGTTGTGTATACGCGATAGCGTACTTCCGACTGATGATGCGAGTGGCGTGCACGTTAAGAGTAATACGCGGGTGTACGTCCCGGTGTATGAGGCGCATCATGACGCAAAGGTATGGGAACATCCCGAACAGTTTCAACCAGAACGCTTTTCAGCAGAAAAAAAGCGTCTTGTATCAGAATGGACATATCTACCGTTTGGACGTGGTGCTCGAGAGTGTATAGGTCGGCGTTACGCTGCATTGCAAGTAAAGGCAGGATTAGTTCATGTGCTACAGCGCTTCGGCGTGTCTTCACGAACACTTCCATGTCATCCCTACTCGCGACAGCAGTTGCAGGTACGCCTTGATAACGTTCACCTGGAGTTCCATCCCAGAAAACTGTCCTGATTTCATTTTCATTACATAGCGTATAAAAGAAAATTTGTATTCAGTTTTTACAAGAAACTTTTTGAATAAAGTTTTAGATGTAATTTCTTATTTCCTAGCTTGCGTTTTATTTTTGAATAGCTTTACCAGTCGACGTTGTGCGCATTTAAAATTGTTCACAAATGTCCCAGTGTGCTGTTTATAGAAAATATCACTTATATAAAGTTACTAAAGAAAACATAAATATATGCAAATTTTCGAGCTTGAATCTTGAATTTTATAAGTATTATATAACGGTAGTGTTAAATATTCAGCTATCTTTAATGCATACGTGTCGTATTCCACTCGAGTGGGCGACAGTTTCAAGCATCGCTAGACATTTTTCAAGAAATAAAATTGTTTTGCAGTAGAAATATAAATTTAAATAACTACAATAATAGTTGAGGTTATTTCAAATATAAATTTACATATTTCTCTTACTTCTTGTTTTGTTGTGAATTGTATTAATGTAGTTAAATTCTACATGCATTTGTATTGTAATTGTGTGGTGTATTTATAATTTATTAGTATTCAAATATTTATATGTTATTTTCAGTTTTTGATCTTGGTTTAATGTCACGAAGAAATTAGTTATGTATAACAAAAATGGTTTATATTTATTGTTTGAAATTGATCACATATAATATGACTTCACATATAATAATTCAAAACTGTTTGCAAAGAAAGTATATTTTTATTAATTTTGGTTCGAGGGCAAAAGGTCTCCCCAAAAATGCTAAAAGGTAGCGTTTTATAACCAAATTTGATTAAATTATAACTACCATTATTACTATGAGTGTTACAACACTTCAAACTCATGGTGGTGCCATAATGTACATACCAAAAAACGAAAACTTACCTGCAGCATGAGAAGGATCGATCTGCGCGTGGAGTATCGAGAGAGGTGGCGCAACGATCGCGGGCAGCGTGCGCGAGCGCAGCAATGGAGGAGGGACACGCCGTACGGCCGCGCTTGCTGCCACAGCCGCGGCACTGTACACAATATGGGCTGTAGTTATAAATTTGTTTCTGTAGCCGCTTTTACATATCAAACTATACATACAAGATTAAGTAGCAAATATAGTACTGGTAGTAGGATATTTAGTAGATTTAGTAGTAGGGTCGAAATCTGATGTAATAATATCCGACAACACACTCGCGAATATCGCTGTATGCACTACTTTAGATATTTATAAAATTTATATGTAATTTACAAGTTGAGTACCAATTTTTAAAAGGCCGGCAACGCACCTGCCTGCCTTCTGGCAATGAGAGTGTCCATGGTTGGCGTTATCACAGATGAGCCTCCTGCCCGATTAAATAATATATAGCTTTTTTATATAAATATATCTTTACTTAGAACGATTGGATTGTTAAGCTTAGACTTTGAGGGTTTAATCAATGACAATAGTACAAATTTAACTTGTTATCAAGAAAAAAATTAAATGAATTAAATAAAAGTCAAGGGGAAATAAATCTTTATTCAGGATAATCGGGTTCAAGGGGTGTGTCGACTGAAAAGTGTGTAATTTTTTGGGTAAGCTTTCTCGTGGTGCTTCTTGGATGCTGTGACTCTGTGACTATGTGAGTTACATTGGATTGTATCCGGGGCTCTGATTCGTCATCTATAGTCTTGTCTCCAGTGTTATTAGTCGCTTTACTTTGTGCGCAGTCTCCAATTGGATTGCCTGATAATTAAATAATATTACCAATACGTAATGATTTAAGAAAAGCCACACCATTAAAACAAATGAAGACCAAAGAACTCATTTGTCGTCTTAAAATTCTATTAGTTTGTAAAAGAAACGAACAAATTTATGAACTAGCTAATACAATACAGGCATTTTAAAAGGCCGGCAACGCACTCGCGAGCCCTCTGGCATTGAGAGTTTCCATGGCGGTATCACTTAACATCAGGTGATTCTCGTGACCGTTTGACCAGGGGTCTATTAATCGAAATTATTTGAAGAAGACTTTGAAAATTAAACATTGTGCAACGGGTGGCCTAATCAACATCTGCCTTGCGATTCTGTAACTCACTTTTCGAACCCTGAGTCAGTGACAGAATCGCAAGGCTGACATCCAAGCCCAATAGCCTAGAACCCAATCGCAGCGACATTTTGACAGAAAGAAATAAAAGTTTTAGTTAAAAACAGCTCTGAGATTGATTTAGTCTATATAACTTACGGTAATTGTATAACGTCTTTAATATGGAACGCTTTAATTTTATTTTGAACATAACCTTCACACAAACCTCACAAACGTGTTTACATATTGCATTGTTTAAAAATCAACTAACCCAACAATTATTGTGTATAATCTAGGTTTATTGTTTAGAAGAAATAAGTATCAGTTCACATACGCAACCACGACAATATCTCTCCAAAATTTGTACGTCAAGAAATTTACCAGCAAATAATTGCCCCAAGCCGGAAATATGGGGCACATTAGGTCCATTAAGTGTAACCCGCGCTTGTCCCACAGCCGCCACGCCCGATGCCTCCAACGCTAAAGAACTGTTATCTGCAACATATTGCATAATGTATTGTGTTTTATGGGGTTGTGTTGTTCCCAAAAGTTTTCGACAGAAGGGGAGTCAGTGTAGAAGAGTGAGACTATAAAGGTCGATTCACACATATCAGTGAGCCCACAGTTCCGGCACAGTACCGTATCAGTGATAATTATTCTTTCAAACATTCTCTATGGATGTATTCACACTTGTCAGTGTCAGTGTCGTCTCAGTACCGTCAGTGTCAGTGCCGGCACCGGCCATCACGGACGTGATCGGCGACAACGATATTTTATCACGGATCACTGACGCCGCTGCATCGAAATAAAAAATATTATGCATTTTAAAATCGTTCGTCTTTAATTAATTCTTTGTATAATGTCACGAATTCTCCTTCTGATTCTCTGAACTTCCATGCTTCATGTACCCATTTTCTTTTTTTCCTCGATTCTCTTCTTCTTCTTCGTCTAAAGCAATGGCTATCATAGCTAATTCTGTGTTATTGAAGAGTGCCATCAAAACAATCGACGTCAACGCTAGTCTGAAGGGAACGTCGTGCACGAAGACCCGCAGAGATCTGTACTGATATGTGTGAATTGAAGCACTGACGCACCACTGTAGCACGGATACGGAACTGTAACGGTACTGTGCCGGAACTGTGGGTTCACTGATATGTGTGAATCGACCTTAAAACGATGGACGGACGGTGGTGCGTTTAATTGTGTCACAGTGACAGTTGTGTGTGACTGTATTTCTGTCACGTTATTACGCGCGTTTGAATCACATCGAAAGCAACGTTTTTTGAGTCATTCGTTTAACATTCTCACCTCAAGATAACAGGCAAGATAGCAGTATATGCTGGATTGAATCGATACCGGCTGATTCGCAGACGCGTTACCCCATATTTTATATTTTAAAAAACATGCAAAGACACATTTGTCTGTTTCGCTTAAAGAATTCCATTAAATTACGATGCTGTGTTCGCCAAACTAAAGATACTTTAGAAGAATAAAGTATTAGAAGTATTTTTTTTAATTTAAGTGCTTTGTTTAATATTTTCTAGATAAATCCCCGACTATGTACTACATAAATGGTATTGGTGACCCGGATTATTAAACACTACTATTTCTTTTAACAACTTTTTGTATGACCTTTACAGCAAATCCCAAAAAGATGCCTCTTAACCTAATGTTGAACCTTATATCGTTTAAATTAGTCTGTTACTTTTATGCCCATAGCTTGTTCTGTGTTATACCTGTCTTGTATCATGTAAGTGTTAGAATGAGGTCTGCTAATCTTGGATTTGCCTTCATTAAAATTAACTGTTACACCTGCTGCGGGATTATTGGCCACATTATGACCGCAACACGTCCGCCTGGCCTCGAATATGCAATTTGTCACCGATCCAAACCGCGCCTCACCGTATATAATGGCCCATACGAATTACGAACCACAATAGCGTGAAACCCTTGGACAAATTATGTAGGTGTATAATGTATGGCAAATTAAACGATTTATAAAGATTTAGTAGTTGTGTGGAAAATTTATATGGAAAATCTTACGCGCTGAACTAAGATTTTTTATACTATTCAGTGAAATTTTATAGTGCGTATTTTTTCAGACCGGGACAGAAAATTTTAGAAATTAGATAGAAGTTATTTTTTCAATGAAAAATTAATATTTGAACTATTGGGATTTGTTTCATAATTGTGTTTCTTTTTTGTGTTTTATCTAAGTTTGTTGGCAATATCTTAGGGCGAAATTCGTTAAAGGTAAAAAATCTACGTTATTTATTAAAACTAGCAGACAGAATAATAAACAAATATTTGCAATAAAATAATATTGCGGGTATAAATTGAGATGTAAGCTATCCTATCTTTTAAGTTGGATCAAACTACACACGGTATGCAAATTGATTGATATCGGATCGGTAGTTTAGGAGTCCATAGCGGACAAACAACAGAAGTCAATAAACAGAAGACACACACCGGAAGTAAGTCGAATAGCAGCATCAGCTTCTCCAACCACACTGAGACCACGTGCATTCAATCGAAGATCTACGCCACCGACATTACAACGACCGAGTGACTCGCTCTCATGTTTTTTCTTTTTCTTCTCACGCAGTTCTTTCAGTTTTGTTTCTAGCTTTGAATTAAGAAATAGAGCTTTTAATTGTATTTAAAAATACTTATAGGTACCGTGAGAAAGTGAAATTTCTCTTTCAAATAAATAAAATTTATAGTGTACTAGCGGATCCGACAGAAGTTGTCCTGTACACACGTCTTACATAAAAAATATCGAATAATGTAAAACATTCTTGACTCGACTTGAAAACAAAAAATTTCATCAAAATCTGTCCAGCCGTTTGAAGTTTAATTACGAACACATGCACAGAAGAATTATATATAGCGCCATCAGCCGTGCTGATTTGTGAATCTAAAATATCCAGAGTGCCACCCAAATGCATACAAAATCGGTCCAGCCGTTTAAGTGTAGTTCAGTGACATACACACGTACAGTAGAATTAGATAAGGTGCGTGATGAATTTAGTTAAGCATTCTGCGAGCACAAAATATTGCAGCTTATAGTTAAATTTATTAAACTAACTATTACTATTTTATTAACTATGTTTTTGCATAAAAAAGTAGTCGTATAAAAGTATAGTATACTTTTTATCTAATATATAAAAGTCTTGTGTCTCAATATTCGTTCCGATACTCCTCCGAAACGGCTCAACCGATTCTTATATTTTTTTTAATGGATATTCAGTAAGTCTGAGAATCGACTACTATCTATCTTTCAAACCCCTAAGTGACACCCCGTCCATCCCCAAAAAAAAATATTTTTTAGAATTTTTTGTTTTTATTTTTTTATGATACAGCATACAAACACACATACCACTACTAATTGTCCCTCCTCTACGATCAACCTCTATTTTTTATTTTAGTAGATAGTTATTTTTATAGAACTAAAAAAAATATTTCCTAGTAATAATATACATGGCAAAACAACGTTTGCCGGGTCAGCTAGTATTTTATAAAAATAAAGATATGTATTCTACATTTGCGTAAAATGCATCATCTAATTCATAATACAACACTATACCATTTCCAGAAGAACATCTTTATGTTGTACAAAAGCCTCGTCGATTGGTTCAAACTGTCGTTGAATGACATTGGTTGTCAAGGAAACGGGATTCACTGAAGTGACGGTCTTTCGCGTTTTTCCTTCTACGCTCCATAAGAACATCTTGAGAATAAGAAAATGATGTCATTATTATACACCTTTATGTTACTTCCGCAGTAATAGCTTTGCGTTTTAAGTTAAATTTAAGGGTTAACTACCAGGAATGTTTTTATTGTTAGGATATGTTGTAGCATCATCGAATCCTCGAGGAAGGTGGAGAATTAAGAAGTTCATGTCATTTTCAAGCGTTTAATGTTATTCCTTACATATTTGATAAGTGTTTGATTATCCAAAACGGAGATGTGATACATCAACTCTCAAACGAGAGCATAAATATAATAAAAATCTTTGTATATATGCTTACACTTTGGTTTAGTTACAGCGGTAAGTACTAAAATAATTTATAAAAAAAAACATTTAAAAGTCAACGGAACATCTATAGAATATAATAATAGTATAACGCTTTTAAAAGCCGGCAACAGACCCACTACTGCCTGCCTTAACTGTCATAACTGCCTTTTATGGCTATTCCGTAGGCTCGTTTGCGCCTAGAGCTAAGTAAGATCGCTTCGACTGCATAGAATATATTTATTTTTATCTGTAGCTGCCAGGTTTTCGTGAAACTGACAGATGACAGTTTCGCCCGAACCTGTCAGTTACAGCGGTGTCCTACATTTGTGCACATAATACAATTTTAAATGTACGATTTCAGGTTATACGCGTTAGTAAATAAGCTACGGTTTAATATTCAGTAACATACATATGTAGTTTTATATCATGTAAATAATATATAATGATTGTTACTCACCCACAGAGCGATTGCAAGTCTCATACTTGAAGTTTACGACTCACACAAATTGAAGTTTATAAATAAATACAAGATTTTATCGTTATCCGAATCTAACAACTGAACTCAATTGTTAGGCTTTACGTATATCTGAAAAGCTCTTTAATTTTTGATTATTTAATAAAATCATTTCATTCCATTCATCAAATTTTTTTCATTAATAAAATTGTCAGTGAAAAGGAAACGGCGTGTTAATTATATACAGTGTAATACGTTATAACGCAAATCTCTCTATAACGTAAAAATGAGTTAAACTAGTTTGGTGTAACACAAAACCCATACATTAATTCTTCCCTCCTTATAACGAACGCACGGTCCCATGAAATTCGTTATAAAGAATTTACACTGTATATTATATATTTTAGACAGTAATAATAATTTTTCACATTAAATAAACTTCAGATAATTATTAATAATTAATGCATCTAAATCATCAGTATTTAATCGGTGAAAAGGCTAAATGAAAACTACAATACATATTTTTTTATAGAACAGGGGAGCAAACGGGCAGGAGGCTCATCTGATGTTATATAATACCGACTCCCATGGATACTCTCAATGCCAGAGGGCTCGCGAGTGCGTTGGCTTTTTAAGAATTGATACGCTCTTTTCATTAAGGACCCTAAGTTGAATTGGTTCGGATATACTTCAGTGGGTAGCTGGTTCCACATAGTGGCGGTGCTCGGCAAAAAACTGTCTTTAAACGCTCAGTTTTGGAAACGATCGTGTATCGTTTTCTGCCTCGACGTCCGATGATGAAGCTCAGAATAGAAAAATATGAATTAGACGTTTTTAATTTAACAATCAGTTAAATATGAACTCATATTTTAACTGTCTGAATTAAGGGGTTAGTTAGCCATAATTAAAACTAGTGTTATATTAAGTTCATTATTCGCGCTATTAAATATTCGATTATCGATAAAAGAGCAAAACAAATAACGAATTAAACGTGGACGATTACAAATCTCGCCATAAAACGAATCCAATAAACGATCAAATCGATGTTACGAAACTGCTTCATTTCGATTTGTTCTCGATTCCGTTCTCGTCTCTACTTGCAAGATAAACGTAAGGCGGTCTCGTTCAATTGTAACATATATATAAGGTAATATAAAGTGATATAAACAAAATGTTCTATATATATAAGTTTACACATGTACGGTGTAAAAGGTAACCCAAATTTAAACAGATGATTTGATGCTTCATTGGTTGGAAATTTTACTTCCGTATTTTGTGATGTCTTATCCCAGAGTGGTCATTGTCGCCTATTTGGAGACTTAAATCTCATTCCTTACAACTTAAAAATTATGTGTGGCTAGTACAATAATATAATATTTATTTATAAATAATATATTTATTTAAAACACGGCAACATGCATAAGATAGAACCTAAACTGAAATTTTAGCTAACTTAAGTCTTATTCTTCAAATTGCGAAATAAGTCCTTAAAATAATTCCAACAGTAATTGCTAAATGTCTTCAAGTAATTTATAGAATAACTTAATTGGATCCGCTTGTTTAAATGCCTTTATTGTTAAATGTAGCATTTCTCTGACAAATTAGGTATTATATTATCTATAGGAATTAAGTCTACAAGTGACAATTAAATTTATATCACGAACTGGGTTTTATTACGAATAATATATCGTCTTCACAATGATATTATAGTTAATAAGAAATATCGAAACTCGTGGTTCTAAGATTAATGAAGTATGGACATTGTACTATTTGCTACCTATTTATTATATTATTATTTATTAGTATGGCTGTGATGCGCTGTTTGATGGTGATGGTCACGTTAGCGCTGTGCAACGCAGCGCCACCAGTAACGAATTCTTTGGTGAACCTCGGCAAGATGGACATCGCGTTTTATATCGACACAAAACCACAAGGTAATTAGACCTTTAGCATCAGAAGCATCTCTATTAAATCTACTTGTGTTTATTGTCTCTGATGTTTTTTATGCAGCCGTTTGAATATTTGTTAGACACTGTCATTTTGTGGGAGCAGTTGCCTATGGACATATATCCAACTTGGTGCCACAGGAAGTGTGATACTGCGATGGTCTAACAGCGCACTCGCAACTCCTCAGTTACTGCAGTGGTATCTGATCGAATTGCAGCCGACCTCTCTAAAGCGGGCCATAGACGGACCGCATGTTGCAGTCAAGACCGACTTCAATATGCGGTTTGCTCAGGAACTGCTCGAGCGGTCCGTGTATTGCGAATATGAATTTAGTATGGAAACTGCAGATCGCCGTGCGGCGACCGCATATTGCAGTCGGTCTTGACTGCAACATGCGGTCCGTCTATGGCCCGCTTTAGCTCTAAAAACCAGGATGATGTGGCCCTTGCTGAGGTCCATTCCACATCATTCATGACCATAGGGGTCCGTTATTTCGACCTATGATCGCGTGGCGTGATGGGGACAAATGTGTTACCGTGTCCTGCCTCGGGCGATTTCTGGGGTGTTTTAGTTGGTATGCACAGTAGCGAGCCCCATTTAACCCACCACCTCAATGCAGTCGCATTAGGACACACACATTAACACATTTCCCCACGAAAAAAAAAAGAAAAGAGTGGTATCACTGCCCAAGTTGACTTACATAACTTTAACAAAAACTTCAAATTGGCGTACTGAACATCCCATTGGTTTCACCTTCAAGCATAGTAATTCTAATCATCAATACGTATTATGTCGCAGATATAAAGGGCTCTCCACTTGTCAAGCAGCGGCTTTCTGGAGTGCAGAGTGAACCCTGTGCCTGCTCGAGGCTTATCTCTCCACGCGATACCAACCCACTTCCAGATATAATGACCAGACTTCTGCGCAATAACGATATTTTTCCTTTTAACAAGCCTACAATGTCTCCTCTTTGTTGCGACTCTCATGAACAGGTACTATATGGTATAGGCTTTGAAAGGTCAAGGTAATATAGGCTTAATCACATAAAAGAAATTATATCTAAGATAAAAATCTTCATACAGATTTAACAAAAGATAACTCTCATTTATCTTTTTTGTTATTCGTGATAAAAAGGTTCGAATTCTTACGAATGAAAATATAATTAGGCAATTCAGCTATTCAACTTGATACATGCTAAATATTTTTTTATATCAATTATATAGTATTACTTGCTGACCCAGCAATCATTAATAAAATATAATATTTATATAAAATATCTACAATAATAAAAAATCATAAAAAAATAAAAATAAAAAAGTTTCTAAAAAATAAATAAAAAATTTTGGGGTGGACACCCCTTATTACTTAGGGGTTTGAAAGATAGTAGCCGATTCTCAGACTTACTGAATATGCATAAAAAATTTCATAAGAGTCGGTCGAGCCGTTTCCGAGGAGTATGGGAACGAACATTGTGACACGAGAATTTTTATATATAGGATTTTGTTTAGTTTTAGTTTCTGAGGTACATACTCGGTAAGATAAGACGAGGGCAGCAGAGCATAGTTTTTAATGCACGATAAGTGAATTCATTTATTTTCGTAGCTAAGGGAGGAGTCTATAATACTCGAGATGGGTCCTCACCAACGTATTGGATCTGGTGCCAGTTTGCCGGCAGCTACGCTACTGGACGCACTGGTAGGGCCGGGTCTGTTCCCTCAAGATCCACACCCACGCTCTAACCCCATAGAGCTCCTCATTTTTCCAAGCAAAAAGGAAGTTAAATTCCCAGAAATAAAGAAAAATAAGTTGGCAAAAGACGGTATTAAGGCAGTTGGTGATCGTGAGTTGCGTAATGATTTCAAAACATTGAAACCTCCGTCCGTCAAAAAAGACCTCACCGGACAGGAAGTACTGGGCAAGGAGGACAAACGCGATGACATGAAATCCAATTCCCATACTAATCTCGTGTAATTCGAGAACAGTCAAAGAAAAAATTCTGGTTATTTCCAATAAAATACGCTAAAAGAATACCTATATATTTTTTTAGTCTTTGGTCACATTTAAGCCAAACAGGTGAGCGTCGTCTTCGCTTGATTATGATTGGTGTAAATGGACCAATCACAATAAAACACGCCATCTTTGATTTAAAATACAATTGTACATTTTATTTATGTAAATTAGACTATGTTGCAAAATCTTAAAGGAATCAAAATTTCTTTATAAACCTAATCCTTAATAATACGATCGTATTATGTAAGCAAAAGACTTGGGACTTTTTAAGTAAGTTTAAAATCGTTTAAGCAAATTTATTATTTAAGACCGTTCTAAATTTAAACTAAAATTCTCAAACTCGAGATCATTTTTTTTCATCTGCGGGTATTTGCCCTAAGGCTATGAGCGAATCTGTTCTGTGCTGTCATGTGGAGTGGCTTCCTACTGGAAGCATCTACTCATCTGCTGCCTACAGGTTCTGCTAGTCTAGCTCTAGAATATGGTGACGTTTTAGTCGTTTCATATGTTCTATGGTAAGTTGGGGAGCAAACTCGAGATCATAAATTCGAATCTCTTAGTACCCCGATAGATTTTTCTTTCCATGTGCAGATATTATAATCCCTCGTAAATTTCCACGGTATGTCTCCGGTGGAAAAAAAAGTCTGCCTATTGTAGGAAATTAAAAATGAAGCATAGGGGCCATTCAAGTATTACGTAAGCACTATAGGGACGGGGTCTTTGATTTTGTAATTTGGTGATTACGTCAACAGTAATTATTTACTTTTTACACATATTACCCACACATTGTCTATACTTGAAAACAAAATGCATTTTCGAGGATTCCTACATTCCTACGTTTACAATATTTTTGAGAGCTTTGCTTACTTTAGCTGACAAGATTAATTACCTAATGTATTAGGTAAGCAAATTTACTGCTATAAAATACATTTTAGATATTTTTTTTTATAGAACAGGGGGCAAACGGGCAGGGGGCTCACCTGATGTTAAGTGATACCGCCGCCCATGGACACTCTCAATGCCAGAGGGCTCGCGAGTGCGTTGCCGGCCTTTCAAGAATTTGTAAAAATGATAAGGCAATTCGAGCCTTAACAATCACAGAGCTTTATTGACAATGTTCACGACGGATTTGGAAGTATAGTTTTAGCAACAACAATTTTAATGAGCACATGTGCCGATATCGCGAATTTTGTGGCAGATTACAGCGTTCTTGAGTAAGCTGCTTATGGTCTCTCTAATAAAACATTTTACGAGTACGTTACACCAGCGAAAATAGTGTGAACGAACACGTGGCATATAAACCGAAGCTCTAGAGTAGGTAATTCACTTATGTATTATTCATATTTGTTTTAAATATATATTACCAAATATTTCTTTTTGAAGTGAAACTTCTTTAGGCGCCTTAGGGTAACATTTTTACGGATGAAACGCAACAATAATAATATTAGCGTCACGAAGATGTGCAGCGTTTTAGTCGAAGAAAAGGGAGAGAGCGATTGAGACCTATTGAGATAGAGTGAGAAAGCCAACGTAGCATGAAGCCAATAGCCATGGAGAAAAAAATATACGTATTTACACATACATATATTTGTTTTAAATTATTTAAAAAAATTAAATGTATTATTTTTATTTTATTATTTAATTTCGACACTTTAAATATTTTAATGACAATTAAATTCATTAAATTCCTAACATATCTTCCTTTTCCCTCCCTCTAAGTCTCGGAAATCTAAAGGTTTATATTTGTATAAATATAACAAGACTAGAAGATAAATATGAATAAAAAATAGTTTTCCAAAGAAGTTTCACTTCTGACATGTGTACTTTGTACGCACGCACTTTTTTTTTATATGAAGCTACTAGCGTAGCTAGATAGATTGCATTTTAAATTATCACATTGAACAGGTGGAAATTTTGGGATTTATCCGTCAGAATTGCAAAATGATTGCTCTGATCACATACTTATCTATAAATTAGGCAAACAATTACAAAAATATTCCTTACCTTTCCTCATCACTTTTTTTATCATCACTTTTTTCATCATCACTTAAAAATTATATTAAAACGCGTAGACAAGCATTTTTAATTGGACGGATTAGGCTGTCACTATAAATAACTGTACGACTTTAATAACATTTTCTTAAATCAAAAATCTACTGCAAAAGCGATTCTTGATTCAATATCGACGTTTCGTACCACGTAATTCCAAGAGATATCAAATTTGGGTTACGTCGTTAGATGACGTCATAATGGTTCAGCTCCAATACTGATTGTCTTTGGTAAACGCATTAAATAAATCTCCATTACTCATAGGCAAATTAACATTATTTACATAACTCGAAGTTTGAGCTTTTATCTAAAGCGCTATTAAAGGATGCCGATAATAAGGAATACATACTGTTTCTCCTTCCGTTGTTGTCGCTTCTTCTTGAAAGCCCTCTTGACCCTTAGGAGGAGAAAGGCTGCTCGGTCGATAGTGAGCGCGGAGGGTCTCTTTGCAGGCGCGCTGCCCTCCTGCATGCCGTCCCCGTCTGCTCCCTCATCGCACAACTTCAGGCCAAGCCATCGTTGCTTACCCGCCGTACGCGTTGCACACGAGCACACACACACTGTCACACGCACACTCGCCTCTTTCTCTGAAACAATACACATTGGTTAGAAATATACTTAAGAACAGACAAGTTTACAAATTAAAAAAAAATATCGCTAAAAGTTATCGCTATCGGAAAACGCTGCTATTCTGTTAAGTATCGTGTTAAAAATGTTATATAACCTCATTTTTCTTCAGTGTGCTTTTGTAACAAGGTTTTGATGATGATAATGTTATTTTCTACCTGTAAGTATAATCTTAGTAATAATAATAATAGTATGCTAAAAGTAGTCAGTATTTTTGTAATTGTGACAATTCACTTGATTACAAAAATACTGATTTGTATGATTTGAATTGTATTTTGATAGGAAATAAACATATTTTATCAAGACTGTAAAAATGCTTATAATTACCATCTTCATTATGTCGATTGTGTGTATTTAAATAATAGTGTTCAGAATACATCTCAAGCCAGAATCTAAAGACAACGCTTGGTTCAGACAAAAAAAATAAATGGCGCTACAACCTCTTTAGGTCTTGGCCTCAGATTTCTGAATCTGTTTCATGATAATTTTTTAAATCTAATAGGCAAGTAGGTGATCAGCCTCCTGTGCCACACGCCTTCGACTTTTTGGGTCTAAGACATGTCGGTTTCCTCACGATGTTTACCTTCACCGTTCGAGCAAATGTTAAATGCGCACATAGAAAGAAAGTCCATTGGTGCACAGCCTGGGATCGAACCTACGACTTCAGGCATGAGAGTCGCACGCTGAAGCCACTAGGCCAACACTGCTCAACTGCTTGGTTTAGACACTGTTGTGTAAAAATAAGTGGTCTACGTAATTCCTCATTTTAATAAATGCAAATAACATGGAATCTCAGTTGAAAATAATAAAGCTAAACAAAACTGGCAACTACTTAAATGTAAAAGCGAGAAGTTTAGCAAGCTTCACCGCTACTATAACGAAGTACTGTCAAGCGATGTCATTAACATATAAAGTGCTCAATTGAAAACTTTGTCACAATCAATTCGTGGAAAATAAACAACAAAATGTGTAAAACAAGTTCTTTTAGCGAGAACGCTAATTTTAAGTCTTGTTCATATTTATACAAATATAAACCTTTAAGGTGGGAACTGACCAACGTTACGAGGTGTAATGTAACATGTAATGTAATGTTACACAGCGAGCATTCGTGCAGTCAGTACGTCGTGTTACGGGGAAATTAACGAGCAACGAGCCGCTCGTTGCTCGCTTTGAGTGCTCCACCCGGCTGTCGGTTTTTTGGCGAATCCTTTAACTGTTACGCGGTTCAGTAATTACGCGTCGCACGTCGCGAGTGATCATGATTATGATTTTCTATAAATTGTGTCTCTCTTAAATACTTTTGGTCCAATTAAATTCAACAGTTCTTCAAAATCGAGACCTGCGTACAAGGTTTTTATACAGTCCAATAATCATTTGGTTTTTAATATTGCAATCAATAACAAACCACCTCATGCGCCTGTGTTTTTAAATAAGTTTTATGTCCAATAACATTTTTTCTTGTTCTTAATTTGGATGAAACAATAATTAAATAGAATGAAAGATATCAAGATTATCAGTATCACAACTCGTGAACACTGGCGGCGAAAGGGAGCACAGAGTTTTGACGAGCACGTTACGCCGATTTTAGAACCCAGCGTAACATGCTCGATGCGTAACACGCTCGATGAGAATGCTACATTACACCTCGTAACTTTGGTCAGTTCCCACCTTTAAATTTCCGAGACTTAGAGGGAGGGAAAAAGAAAGATATGTTAGAAATTTAATTGTCACTAAAATATTAAAAGTGTCGAAATTAAATAATAAAATATAAATAAACCATTTAATTTTTTTAACTAATTAAAAACAAATATATATGTAAATACGTATATTTTTTTCTCCATGGCTATTTGCTTCATGCTACGTTGGCCTTCCTCACTGTAAAATACATTTGTAAAATGCGATATTTGTAATATGGGGCCGTTCAAGTATTAGGTAAGCACATTTACTGCTATTTCACCTCCCCCCCCCCCCCCTCTTGTCAGCAAAAGTAAGGAATGTCAGCAATGTAGGAATCCTCGAAAATGCATTTCGTTTTCAAGCATAGGCAATGTGTGTAAAAAGTAAATAATTACTGTAGACGTAATCACCAAATTATAAAAGAATAGACCCCCCTACCCCCCTATAGTGGTACGTTATTTTAGCGAGAACGCTAAAACATCGCTGCATAAGGTGTTTCGCGCTTCCATTAAACCCACTTCGTTTTAGTGTAATTAATATCTTCACGTTTAGAAACACTATGTAGCACTCTGTTGTAAAGTGGAAATCATTTATCAGAAGGAAGCAGTAACCACACTTATTATAGAATGGAGAAATTATAAATCATTGTCACCGTCATTTGTTTTGGAGCTTGATTTAATTTCGAATTATACAACGTTTTAGGATAACAAACGTACTTAAAAGTAAAAATAAATCAGTGGCTCTACAACCTCTTTTAGGTCTTGGCCTCAGATTTCTGAATCTCTTTCATGATATTTTTTTCAATCTAATAGTAGGTGATCAGCCTCCAGTGCCTGACACACGCCGTCGATTTTTTGGGTCTAAGACATGTCGGTTTCCGCACGATGTCCTTCACCGATCAAGCAAATGTTAAATGCGCACATAGAAAGAAAGTCAATTGTGAAATATACCTGCGGAGGCTAAGGCCCACAATTATGGTGAGGATGATAATAGATGGCAGGCTAAAGGTTTTCACTACCTAATTAATCGGGATTCAGTGAAACCTTAATAAGTATTAATCTGTCGTTAACAGTAAGACGGTCCGCTTTTCTGAACCATTCATATTTACTTTCGTTGAACAAAATTCTATAAAAATAAACTCATGCCTCTAAGATATTCAATATTATATTCCTCCAGCAATATTTACTTAACAATGACTTTCAAAAGGAAATTCACAATATATTGAACAATAACAAATACGGGTTTAGAAGCAATAACAAGGGTTTCCACTCACGTTGTAGACTGAAAGTGGATATGTTAACGTAAAATTGTAAACACCGTTAGATTGTAATCTATCTCGCGAGTTTATAAACTGTCGAAAGATTGTGAACCTCAGCTTACTGCTTACAATTTAACGTATTATTATTCGGTAGATTGTACTACACTAACTTAGTTATCATTCAAACCTCTTTGGTCAATTACAGATTAATTTTACTTTCCAACAATTTCATATAACTACCGAATAATAATACGTTAAATTGTAAGCAGTTCGTTGAGGTTCACAATCTTTCGACAGTTTATAATCTCGCGAGATAGATTACAATCTAACGGTGTTTACAATTTTACGGTGACAGATATATGGCATTTTAGAATTTCTTGTCTTATTACGTAATTTAAGTATGTATAATTGTATAAATACTTCCATTTAATTAAGCAGTGACCTTAAGTGTGTCACATTGAATACTATGGACGTGCATTTGAACCTCGACAGACTTGCTTAGAAGATGAAAGGAAACAAGTATATCTTTGATCTCAAAATCGTCGACGTTACGGCACCGAAGACTCAAGCTAAACACATAATGAATTGTAGCGCTGTTGAATTATATTTAAATAGTATATCATAAAATGAGCTTTAGAGCTTTTTACCTCTGTTTTATATGATGCATATCACCTCTGTATCTTTAAAGGTGGGAACTGACCAACGTTACGAGGTGTAATGTAACATGTAATGTAATGTTACACAGCGAACATTCGTGCAGTCAGTACGTCGTGTTACGGGGAAACACGACGTAACACGACGTACTGACTGCACGAATGCTCGCTGTGTAATATTACATTACATGTTACATTACACCTCGTAACGTTGGTCAGTTCCCACCTTAAGCACATAGCGTTACCGTAATAATTGTTTTAGGTTGATAGGTATTGAAGGCACCACACGTAACTTTTTTATAACACACACACATTGTCACACACACCACCTCTTTCTCTAAAACAATACACATTGGCAATAGAATATACTTAGGAACATACCTTAAACTTAACAAATTCGAAAAGAATCGCTTAAAGCTATCGCTATCGGAAAACGCTGCTATAATGTTAAGTATCGTGTTATAATTTTTATATAACCTGAAGAAACATGTTTCTTCATTGTGTTTTTGTAACATAAGGTTTTGATGATGATAATGTTTTATTTAACCTATAAATAATATTATAATATGTTAAAGGTAATTGGTGTTTTTGTAATTAAGTAAATTGTATTTTTGATGGGAAATAAACATATTTTTATAACGACTGTAAAAAGGCTTATAATTGCCATCTTCATTATGTCAATTGTGTGAATATAAAGAATGGTATTCAATCCAGAATCTAGAGACCACTGACAAACTGTCCACTGGAAAAAAATGCTTGGTTTGGACACTGTCCGACGGGATGTTGATTATTATTTTTATGCTTTATAGTCAAAATAATTTATAAAATTAAAAAGTGTAAGAATAATAATTGTGTGTATGTTTTATGTTTACTTTTTCTTACTAGATTAATTTTTAAATATTTATCATTATTTATATTATTATAAATGTACTCAATTATCTTTAAATAGAATAAATAAATTATTTTATATTATTAACATTTCGTATGATTTAAAATACAACTACATATTACGTTTGGACAGATATTCGATGCGGTTTGAAAACACGGAAGAAAATTGCAAACGTCAGTGGTCCCAACTTTAATACAAGATCGTAATTGAAATTTCTTGAAGCTGTCAGTTGACAAATCCAGTGAAGGGGGCGTGGTATGCACCCGGCACCCCGGAATAATTGGACATGAGAAACTTCACGAACAATATTTTGGAGTACGTGCATAACATTCAAAAGAGCTTTAGCAAGATTTTGTTGCATTTTAACGAAATCTTATACATATTAAAGATATATATTTTATATGTTTAAGACTTCGTGTTATGAATTCTCGTACTATATGTATATTTGTGTGTTGGAAATAAATAACATTTTAATTTACTTTGCTATCTACATTGAAACGGAATCACTCTTTCATTATCTATTAGTTAATTTTTAGAGGTGACGCAAGAGGTCCCAATCTCTGAGGTCTTCTGTTCGCAAACTGTTAAGTAAAGGATTTTCAGAAAATATTCCTAGTTTATTGTAATTAATATATTTGTACCTTTTTATTAAATATTTAAGAGATAGATATCCCTGGACACAATGCCAGGGGAGTAGAGTACTATTATAATATAAAAAAACAATTGACAGCTACAAATTCTTTTTTTTTAAATTTGCAAGTGAAAAATACCACCTTTTTATAGAATAGGAGAAACGGGCAGTAAGCTTACCTGATGTTAATTGATGGACATGGACAATGTCACTCAATGCCAGAGGGCTTTGCGAGTGCATTGCCGGCCTTTTTTTCTTTTATTTAAGAATCGGTACTCTCTTTTCTTGAAGGACCTTAGGTCGAACGGAACATATATTCAATTGTTACGCCAATAAAGGGTTATAAGACTGAATTAATTAGTTAGTTGCCATGGCAACCTTCTTGGGTTGAGAGTTACGTATTGCAGGTCTGTAGACGATCGCGTGCAATATGCTTTTAACATTTAAATTGCTTCTATTCTACTTCTCACTACTGTTTTTGCGGACTGGTATTAATTAAAACTTGTACATTAGTTTACATTTTACATTACATTTACATTCATGACTCCATATTGAAGGTTGAAGTGTAATGCAATAACCTTTTGAAGTGATCAAAAATTAATTATGAACAAGGAATTATTGTGATAAGAGAGGAATTAGAAAGGATGGATCAGACGGCTTAGCGGTGGCTTATCTGGACTGATAGTGGTTGATACGACAGACATAATATAGCTACTTTTAATCATTTTTTTTAATAAGTTTTTTTTTAATTCTATAATTGTAGATATGATCAGTGTTAGCCTAGTGGATTCAGCGTGCGATTCTCATCCCTGAGATCGTAGGTTCGATCCCCGGCTGTGCAATAATGGACTTTCTTTCTATGTGCGCATTTAACATTCGCTCGAACGGTGAAGGAAAACATCGTGAGCAAACCGACATGACTTAGACCCGAAAAGTCGACGGCATGTGTCAGGCACAGGAGGCTGATCACCTACTTGCATATTAGATTGAAAAATGATCATGAAACAGATTCAGAAATCTGAGACCCAGACCTAAAGATATTGTAGCGCCATTGATTTAAATTGTAGATATAAACGTGAATTATTTGGTCATTCACGAAACTCCACGTTTTGGTAAGTCTTTAGTTTACTATATAGACCGATTAAGAAGAATGGTGTTCTAACATAGCAATTTTTAATACGACTTAGGGTCCTTCATAAGAGCAAAACATTCCCTGAAAGGCCGGCAACACACCCGCTAGCCTCAGCGTTGCAAGTTGCGGTTATCACATTATTCAAAGTGAGCTCCAGTCACATAAAAAAGAAAATAAAACTAAGATGCGCATTATATACACATTTTGATATTTATTTTTACCCTCCTAAAGTGCCAATTAATCTCTCTCTAGAAAGTGAAAGCAAAAATAACCGCAATTTGCGGCACCAAAACAGGGAAGAATTAATCAAATTAAACGTGAAATTTGCATGGTCGTTTGTGATTATCTAATATATAAAATTCTCGGGTCACAATGTTCATTCCCGTACTTCTCCGAAACGAATCGACCGATTCTTATGAAATTTTTTATGCATACTCAGTAAGTCTGAGAATCGGCTACTATATATCTTTCAAACTCCTTAATATTAAGGGTAGTCCACCTCTAAATTTTTATTTTTTAGACAAAACTGTTTGTTTTTACTGCAAACAAAAATACGTACAACCCTTAATTTTCACCCCTCTATGATCAACCCCTATTTTTTATTATAGTAGATAATAGATTTTTCTTGAACTAAAAAAATGTTTCCTAGAAATAATATACATGGCAAAACAACGTTTGCCGGGTCAGCTAGTACTATAAGATCGTTATGTTATGAAAATCGTATAAAAAATGCAATTTTGAAAACATTCTTTACCGACTTCAACCCGAAGAATTCATTTCAAACAGTGTTTTATGTGCATAGCCATCCGCGGACTGATTTCAATCAATTACGTGTCAAACTCCTCTGAACTGCGCCCTTAATTTGTTACTTGTAATAGTGGCTGCGATACCAATCCCGACGTTTTTGTATGCAATTTCGATGTAGTAGCGCTGATGTCGCAACATTGGAAGCGCGCAATACAAAAACTCATTATTGTGATGGGAACGCTATCGCTATTGGAAGTTACTCAAACTCAAAATAACTTAATTCATATAGGTAACCAAGTACACTTATGAATGTCAACAGAAAAGATGTTAAATTGATTCTAAATTTACATTTACTACCAGTTCGCAAGTCAAGGGCCTAAAGCGGACAAGAAGAACTGGCTAGAAAATCTCCGCGACTCTTTTAATTGCCAAATTTTGAGTCATACTAATTGTTTCTAAGGCGGAGCAGCCATACATATTTAAAAGTGGGGAAAATCACTCCCAAGGATTAGGATCATTTAAATAATGGTCAAATTTATAAAAGGCTTTATTGTTTAATTTACGTTTGACGAGAGTTTTGAATTTATTCAGTGATAATTTATTCATTTCGCTTGGATGTGTGTTGCAAAAACGAATACAATTTCCATAATACTCGTATGGAATTATATATATGGAATAATGGTTGAGATTCTGGAGCCTGGTTGGTCGTACGCTTAGATTTGGCTCTAGTCCTATGGAAAAGATTTTGTTATTATGCACACCTAACAGCAAAATCCAGGAATAACTAATATAAAAATATATAAAAATAATAACTAAAAAGTCTCATGTTTCAGAAATTTGTCACTCGACTGCTTGTAACTACAAAATAACAAAAATCGTTGTAGATTTCTCCTTTATGGTCTAATTTTTATATATTACTTTGATTTATTTGTTTAGTTATACTACTGTTAATCACTTACGGTCTTACTAATAAAAAATCACTATACATGCGTTATAACAAGGTGATAGTAATTCAGTGAATAGAGCTTGTACAGGGCATAAACACCTCTTTGACCAATAATCGATGTGTATTGGTTGAATAACAAAACGACCCTTATTTATTGTTACCCTGGCAACCCGCCGTGTTTGTTTGACGTTTGATTTAATAATTCTGATACAACTCATAATTCTAATGTAAGTTGTATTTATTTTACTAACCAAAGCAATTATATACACATTTACTTAATATACTAAAAACATTTTATTATTTGCAGCTAATAGAAACTCCAAAACCTCAGACAAAGAGGACTAGAATTTTACATAAAAAGCCGCGTTCTGCAATACAAAAGTTAGAAGAGGTTAGTATCAATGTGATAGAGAAAGGACTATTTCATTCAAAACCCCTCAACGATCATACTTAAATTTTTTAGGCATCTCAAATAGTGGAAAGTGCCAAACTCCGCAACACGGTAGTGTTCCAGTGTTTGCAGGAAGAGCACGAAACAAAACAAAGGCAGATGGCTGAAACACATGAGCTCAAACAGAAGCAACTTGCCGAAGCTCACGAAAGGGCTAGACAGGAGCATCTTCTAAGGCTCAAATTGTTACAGCAGCAATTAAATGAATAATTATATACTTATAAAAAAATAAAACCCCTGTTTTAAATGAAATATAACTTTTTATTTATTTCAAGTCCTTAACTATCCACACCTATGTAAATAAAACAACCTTAAAAATATGTTTCAATAAAAGCAGCTCTAGCAGCTTGTCCAGCCAGATTGCTTGGGGGCGTCTAGGTTGGCCTTGGTTCTTCTGGAGCATTCTCAGTGTCATCCTACGTAACATCCAGGTCTTCTTTGATATCAATAGCAATATTGTGGAGGATTGCCAGTGCTACTATATATAATTTGGCATTTTCTAATGACACTGAGAAGCCATGAAGAAGACACCTAAATCGAAAACCCTCCACCTCTATTACTCTTTTCGACATCAGCTCGCACTATGTCACAGATCTTCATAACATACTTCTTTGAAAAGCGGTATTTTGTTTTGAAATCGCCATGCGAAAGTAATAACGGATTGCACCGAGTTTGGTATGTTTAGACTTTCCTTGGAGGCGGCAAATCTTCAATCGTATGTATTAGCTGCATATAAATATTATCTAAATCTTCCATTTGATCTATAAAATCTATTTTCAACAAACACAAATACCTACTAACTTAAATCTTTCCTTGAACTAAACAGTCAAAAAATGCTGTCAAACGCGAAATCAGATAAAATTACGCAATTTTTGTCTTATACACCCGTTAAACTAGGCCTCTGCGTTGTATAAGCATTGTACAAGTCTTCATACAAACCAGACACTTGTTATAATAGCAGTATACATCAACCTTGTCATTTCAGGAATTATTAGTAACATTTTTCTTATAACAGGCTTATACAATGTGCATAAATCTTTATTAGTAAGACCGTTAGTTTAGATTGTTATGTTGTCGTGTACACTATTATGTGTTTCTTACTTTCTATAAGAATTCCATTGCTAGGATAATTTCTTCTCGTTACAAAAATGCGAAGGAAAATTATCATAATTTTATATAATGTAGTTCCATCATCACAATGAATATATAAGTCATTAAGGATTACATTTGTATGCTTTGGTATTGTATGCAAATTAATAAATTTAATTTATTAGAAGACCCGCTTACTCATGAAACTAGATGTACTCTTTTAACTAAAGTTTCGTCTCTTTCTGTCAAGTGACAAAAAGAAAAGAGACAAATGAGCACTTTAGTTAAAATACTTGCACTCACAAATAGATAATATGTTCAACCTCTATCAGAACTTTAATATAAAATATAAAACACAGCTAACAAATATTGTATAAAATTACCATAATTCAAGATTTTTTTATATTAAACACGTACGTACAAATTGTTCATTACGAATGAAAGCTATTAACTAGAAATACGTAATTTTTTATGTGATTTTTAGGCATCTTCTAGTCTAATTAATAGGTAGAATGCCCACAAAGAAATTACAGAAAATGTCGTCGTTTCACATCAGTACTATCCAGGTCCTTGACACCACGGACCTAAGAGAATTTCAAGACTGATCCTTTTAAGCTAGTATAATTTTGCAACTTTGTAGTGCAAATTAAAACTTACTATGACGTTCTTCTTGAATAATAATTAAGGTACACTAGTGAGAGGACTTTAAGATGTACTTGGTTCCTTATTCAGAAACGTCTCGTCTCGACTCTTGGTTCCTTATTAAGCCATTGTTGTATATCCATCTTTATAAAAAATAGATATTTACAACACACCACAAAAAATATATAAATTTGAATTAGGAATGTTTAACATTATATAAAATTCAATATTTGGTCGGTTGTGTAGTGTTTTTTTTTTTATTGGTCTTAATCAGCCTACCTTGGCATGTGTCTTTAGTGTAAGGTTTGATATTTATCTTGACTATGGGTATCTTCCAGTTTAAGTCGTTTCTCTTTGATTTTCAATACTTGTATCTTCAGGTTAAGGAAAAAAATACATAATTAAACTTATGAACTTTTATTTACTAATAGGAGAAGGAAAAGCAAGTTTAAAATTAAAAAGATATCCTAAAGGATGTATAGTAAACTATCAAACATATAATGCCACTAAATCAAGCCGATTAGGATTATAACACGCAGTTACAAGCATACATACATTATCTCTGTGTATATTATTGTTTAGTCTGTAAACCTTCTAATGGCGATTTAAACATTATTTTGTACCTAATATAGATATATTAAGAAAGCTATAAGGTTTTTCATTCTGCATACTTTAATTACGAGTTTAGAGAGAGAGAGCCGTGTAAAATAAGTAAAGAATCATACAGTTACATTTTTCGCATATTAGTGGGTGGTCTTGAAACTTTGAATTAAATATCTACAACGACTGCACCCCCTACCTTCTTAGTATGTGTGGGTGAGATTTAATTGTATACTGTTTTGAGAGAAAATAAGTACAAACTGTCAATTGTGATAAATGTGTGAGGCAGAGAAATAACTGTGTTCACGGGGGAAATTAATTCGGGATAACTTCATTGTCCCTTCACCGACCCTTACATATCTAACTCACAGGGACAAGATTAACGTTTTTGTTAACTATAGATATTTACATGTCTTCAGGGAAAAACTCTAAAAAGACACCTCAACACTTACATTTACTAAAGGAATACAGATATAACTTTCTCGCGAGCCCTCTGGCATTGAGTGTCCATGGGCGGCGGTATCACTTAACATCAGGTGAGCCTCCTGCCCGTTTGCACTCCGTATTATAAAAAAAAAACTAATATTATTTTTTTCTACTAAGTATTATTATTATTACATTATTTTTCTTTTTTTACCACAGCACACAAAGCATTACACAATTAAAACGTACCTTATTCTTTAAAAGAAAAAAAATCTTTCATTATTTTTATTTTGTGAGTTTCTGTTAGTAAATGCTATGTCTACGATCTTGTGCTACGAAGGTATAGTTGGGCTACGTCTGGCTTCTATACTGTCATTTTCAAATTAAGAAAACGTGCCTACGAAGCAAGGTAAACGTATATATTATGTATTCATGTACATGTTCCTTTGACTCGTTAAAATCGATAACGATTGGGCCGATTTGGGTAATTTTGATTCTTAAATAATTTGTGGAAGTTCATAGATATTTATAATATATTATATAAAAAAATATAAACATAATAATTTAATTTTAAAATACAATTTGTTTTAAGCTCAAAACATTTGATGTCTTTTATTTTTAATAAATAAAAAAATTACACAGATAATTTATAATGTAGATACAATTTTGTACTAAAGTTTGATCACATTTTACAGAAATATATGTACGAAGTTCACCGGGTCATCTAGTACTACACATTTCTCTCTCTCTCTTCAGTTGGTAGCTCATGTCTGAACGCCGTGGTCAGCAAGGAAACATCTGGAGCGGAAATTGTTTCCAATGGTTTCTGTCCAGCGTTTCTCTAATGATAGTGTATACTTTGAGCACGATGAGTCTTTCACAAGATCGGTCCATCTGTTTGGTGAACCGCCACGTGATCTTTTGCCTTCTGTGTTATCGCCACGATCTGTTTCTCCAAGTTTCTCTCTCATCGCCTCTGCGCTATGTAAATAAGATATAATTCGCTGTCGGCGTATAGACAGGCGAGTCCGTATGCGGTCTTGGGTCAGGATTGTATGTACTACACATTTAAAAGAACTTTTTTAGCGGATCTATGTAATGTAATAACAACGTAATTCACGTAAGTTGTTTCCTATGTTACCTATATGTTGACCTTTACATATGCCTATACCAAATTATATTTTAATTTAAAAATTAATTATCGTATCAAAATATTAAACTATTGTAGTACTAAAGTATGTTTATGAAAATCCTTTCAGCTTGAGAGTTGCCAAACCCATTACGGCTTACCAATATACAGTCGAAAGCTAAAAAGCTTCCTTTACTTCTTCGAAGCAGTACTAAACTATCTTTAAATTAAAAATTATTTATAAAATAATATAAATTATTTACGCATTAAAATGATCTTAGGTTTAGTTGTAATCATGGCACCATATTGTACCACTAATTAAAATATATCTTTGTGCTAAAGAAAGACAAATGGACAATCAACGTATTGCTCGAACATTAAAAATATATAATTGGTACGTAATGTGTAGTTCTAAAATATAACGAATATAAAATATTACTGTATGAAATAAAGAAAAAAAAAATATTATAAAAAAAAAGATACGAAAAAGGATTTGTTTAACTTAACATATGAATGTTTTTGCTTGAAGGCAAAGGAAAAAATATTGGAAAATACATTGCCGCTTGGTACTCTGCACCTAATGAAGATGAATGCGACGTGGCTGAGCTCAGTAATGACTTTTACTTCATCTACGCGTTACTCCTGCTGGCCGTATGTTTCGACAAATCCTCTATATTTCAGTAGCAATTCCCTAAAATACTTTTCGAATGTTTAAAAACCCGGTAATATACAGTTCTTTCCAACACTACTGAGATTTATTTCAATCTTCACTCTTGAAAATTCAGAATTTATAAAATATTCTCGAATCCGTTACAAATTTAAATTTTTTTTTAACCACGGTCTATTGAATCTTACAAAACATACATATGTAGGTATTAAGAGCATTTTTTTAATATTTTATTAGAATAAGCTTTATACTCCGTTAACTTATAGAAAACGGACACACTATACGTTTATTATTAATATGAAAAGTTAGACCATTAATTTTACCACTTACCGGTAAATTTAAACGCTTTTAAAACTTTATCCACACTAATAACTAATAGATAGTAACGGCACTTAGTTCAAGTTGAGTAAAGTTAAATTCCGCGGTACAGGTCGCAGCGTGTAGGCGGTTATTGGCGTGTTTTGAGGGCTGCTGGGCGGTGCGCAGTGTAGGGCGGAGCGCGGTAGACTGACGGACTATTTCACTGAACTGTCATTCTTTGTAGCATGTATATATATCAAGCACCAGTATATTCCCACTGACAGTTGCGGTCATGCGCATTTGTCCAAGCGATATTTATATGCCTGATCTGCTACCAGGTTGATAAATGTATGGCAAGTTATTACCTATATAAGAGATCACATTTAGTTTCAAATTGTATGATTAACACACACATTATTTAGAAATCAAAAAGATTTCCAAATTGTTAGAATTGAGATTGGTGTTTAATTGTACCTAAATGAATATTGCTTAAAATACTGGAAGTTGATTTCAGGTCCAACTGTTATACATTTGAGACAGTTTGTGTCGACAATTTTGAAATAAATTTAGTTTTCGACTTCCTACATAGCTATAGCTATTTATTGCAGAAATAGTAAGATGATCACTTACCTGCCTTTAAAGGTTACTCTACTGACTACTCCAATGGGGAAGAAGGTATTAAAAAAAACTCATGTTTCCATCTGTACCGTGACATTTTTAATAATATGATTCTTATAAACATTATCTTTTGTTACAAAAAGAAAGTGGCGTTATCTCTGGTAAGGCGATTTGGACGTGTCCTTATCGCTACGGGAGCCGCAACCGTGCTTTATTGAGCACGGGGGCGGCGGTAGAGGGAGTGATAATGACTACTCGATGACAGTTTGCTCCTCCTTGACAAAGAACTCGACAATTTCCTCTACGGCGTGCTCATCTGCACCAGCCGCGATAGGCAGCTGATCGGTGTCAACGTAACCACGGAGCTCAAGGCGACGGGAACGTTGCTCGGCCCATTGCTGAGACGCACTCTCGCGGAACTCGCGGTAACGCTTCATTTGCTCTGTGCGCTTAGCTACTAGCTCCTTGCTAGCCTTTGTGCTGCGCATGCGGTCCTTGGACTCGAATTGCGGGTAGTACTTCTTGAGGTTCTTTTTAATGTCCTTCTGCTGCTTCTCCGAGAGCAAGGTAGGAGGGCGTGGCCTCCAGTGGAACTGCGCGAAGCCCTCTTTCATGACACGGCGCAATATCTTGCCTTGGAATGACCAGATATAGTAACCACAGTCCATTTTGCATTTCAGGGAAGAGACGCCCGTGACGACGTAGCGACCGGTTGGGTCCCATTCGATTCCAGACATTTGATAGTGGTCGGCGACGTTCATGATAGTAAAGTCATTTGTGTCGAGGAACTCAAGTGCACCGCCGGTCAGCCCAAAGTTGGCCAGTACCACAAATTGGCCTTGTGGTGACCAAAACACATGGTTAAACGAACCACCAAGTTTTTTGAGCAGAGTGGGCGCCTGGCCCGTGTTCACCTGGTAGAAGCTTATCTGTATGTTGGCCTGGTCCCCATGAATGATAGCAAACTTGCTGCCAACTGGCTCCCAAGCAAATGCTTGAATTGGTTCTTTAATCTCGACACTATCTACGGGCACTTGTTTTTCCCGCATGTGGAAAATTTCAAAGTTGTAATACATGCCAGAGTATTTAAGCTCATTTTTATCTTTCTTTAGTTTAGAGTAACGGTCCACCTTTACACAGAGATAGTCACCGCTCTTCTGCCAGTGTATCTTACAATCAGCTACTGAGAAAAGATTCTTGGAACGCGTCTCTGTGCGGTTAGGCAGTTCTAACAGAGTTACACGCGCTGGTACGTCTTTTTCTTCGGCAACCCAATAAGCCAGAACATTATCTGTCGGAGACCAACAGAAATCACGGATGCCTGGGATTTTAATAGACTTCTTGTCAAGTAGCCCAAATCCTGGTGTCTCATATACTGAAAGCACATCAGTGCCAAGTCGAGCAAAGAAACGGTCATCTTTGCTCCAGCGGAAAATGGGCCACGTAACATACTCATCAGGTGGTGGGAAACTACGTTTTTCTTGTCCGGTGCGGATATCCCAGATGATAAGTTTTTTATCATCCCCACGATCTCCAGATGGCGAGAATGTTACAATATAGTTTTCACATGGCGAGAACGAAATAAAGCGTGCTTCCGGATGATAGAATTTCTGGAATTGTGTAAATTTAGGGCCAGCCCATAGCGCCACACCTCGCCAGTGGAAGGTTGCCAAATATGTACCAAGTGGAGACCAGACAGCATATGTTTCGGTCCAGTTGGGACGTTCCTGCAATAATGTCGGCTCCGGCAGAGCATTTTGCCAGACCTGTAAAGCGACACCAGTTCCCACGCCAACAAGAAACTGGTCATACGCATCAGGGTCCATTAGATACCATTGAAGGTCTGACTGCACCTTAAGTGGCTGCGGAGCAGGTGGCTCCCATTCTGCTGGGATATTCTCATACCTGAAATTTACAAAGTCACTTGTTAATCACTATAATATTAAAACAAACTACAATTAATTAAATTCTTGCTGTTCTAGGTTGTTGTTACACTTAGTTGCATGTTGGTATCATTCAAATAGTTTATATGCCCAGACTGTAATTGAAAAATACTAACTGTTAAAGAATTGAGAAATTTAGGTATGATTTTAAACAAGTCATAATATAGATTATTTTGGTAAGACTGCCATATAAATTGTAGGATTAAACAGAGAATTATGACTGCTACTTAAATGGTTTTAACAGATGTAGTGTCTGTGTACACAATATAGTAGTGAACACAATAAATTGGTGAAAAGTATTATTTGCTTTCTCATATTTCCTTTGCTTCAAACTCACACACACATCTTTATAAAAAGGGAAAATTATATTTAATACTATCTAACTTATATCAATATTATGGTTTACAACAAAAAGTTTATGAACCTGTGAAAGGGTGCTCTGGAACTTCCGAAGAATTTATTTTTCTCCAAAATTTTACAAAATACAATAGTATGGTTGAGCTTTTTTATATAGCTTATAGTTAGTAACATACAACAGGATACCATGAGCTAAGAGCTGGTAATGATAATCAAGAATTACCAAATAAATTATACTCACTTTTTGAAATCAGTAAAAAGATTCACTAAGAATGTGTGCTGTTTATCTAATTTGCAGTTATTTGTGGCAGCTACAGCTTCAGCAGCATTCTGCGGATTACTGTACTCAAGGAATATGTATCCCGTAGTAAGGCCATTCTCAGTAGTTGGGTAGTATTCGTTTACGATTCCGCCGAACTTGCCAAAGATTTTATTTATGACACTCTGCAATTTCTCTAACCTCTCGGGCCCGACCTGCGGGCATCCGTCCACTACTACCACATTCTCATACCCGTCAGACTCCTTCGGCTTTTGCTCTAAAAGGTCGGCCAATAACTCTGCAACGTCATAATTTAGGTTAGATTGTAACCAATAAAATTTGTCATAAATTTAAACAATATTTCATTGAAGTTTAAAAATTTAAGTTAATTAATTGTTATCATCACGAAAGGGGTCGAAAATAAGAACAGTATATAATAAACTTGTGTTATTTTAAACGGTTGCATATGGTCGAAACAACCTCCCGACGCTAACTCTACTCACCTTCATCGGGAATATCGTCAACAAAACCCTCCGGATCCTCAAAGTTAGGTTCCTCGTCGAAATTCTGCTCTTCGTTGTCACTGTGAGAGGTTTGGTTTACTTTCTCGTCGCCTTTTTTCTTTGCCATTTTGATATTCTAATAGTTAAATATTTAACAGGAGGAAGACACGCCATTAGTTGAACATGAAAGATTGAGAGAGTTGATATTTGACATTTTAAGCAGTTGACTTTTGACATATGACATATTTTTAATAGATAAGATTTCGTTAATACCACAGACCAAAATTAAAAAGAGTTCGAATACATCGCATGAGTTTGTTGTTGAAAATGTTGTTGTTTTACGTATTAATAAGTTTTATACAATAACCTACGACGAGTAAATGACAAGCTAAAGTAGGCGCCACAGTCATAACATAAACCATTATCTCAGACATTCTAGTCTGGCTTTTTAGCGTTTTACTTCTCCTTCACCAATCACTCTCAACAATTTAAGAGATTCTTACAAAAACTTGGTACACATTAACTAACATGTTAAAGATTTTTTTAAATTATGGTGTTGTAATCTGTATAAAACACTACACAGTAAACGATTTAACTATTGTTGTTAAATCGAATTTAACTGGTAAAAAGTATACTTATTTTGCAAAAACTATACAATTGCATGTATTTACAAAAATAACATTTTTGAACGCAGATAACTATTATTATTAACGTTATTTTAAGACCGCAGGCGCGGAAGAAGAGCATCCCCAACCTAGCGTTTGGGGAAACGACATGTGGTGCACTTACGCCTCACTTAAACCTCGAAATGTAACACAGGTAGGTAAGATATTGATGTTGATAATGAACATGTAAGTGTAAGAGAAGAATATAGGTTATTTTGATGTATGATTGATTGCCAATAAACTACATAATGAAGCTATGTTTTTTATTTAATTTTATAACCTATTATTTAATTTTTAACAAAAATAACATAAGTGCATTTTATATATTTTTTCAATAATGGCAGGTTTAAATAGTGAAAAATGTCAAGTTATCAATAATATACATCATAATGAATAAATTATCAATAGTTTTGCACTAAGCAACGAAAAATATGCATTGCAGAGTTTTTTGAAAAAATTGCTGTTTTTGTAAAAAATTAAGGGGTTTTTTAATTATATTTAACTTAACTTGAAATCAGGGATTTTCTTTTTGGTCTCACGTTTGATCGAAAATAAATGATACATTATGAGTATGAGGTCACAAATAATAACTAGAAATCAAAGACGGTAAATTTATTATAAAAAATGTATAGAATTATTAAATAAATTTAATCAAAACCTTCCGACGGTGGTGGTGGTGTTACATCAACATTCCCTTCTGTTTGAGCAAATTGTTGATAATCCCAAGGCATCATATCGGATCCTTCACGCGGTGCTAACATTGAAACAAAACTTAAATTGAAAAAAAAATAAAAATAGATAATTGTAAAGTGTAGCTTCAGTAATCTTAGCATCCATAATGCGTAAAATTTCTATACGGTAACTGTTCTCAGCAATATTCATAATTTGAAACTTAACTTATGCTTGAGTATATAATTAACATTTTTTTTAATGGAACAGGGGGCAAACCGTTAGGAGGCTCACCTGATGGTAAGTGATACCGCCACCCATGGATACACTCAATGCCAGAGGGCTCGCGAGTGCGTTGCCGGCCTTTAAAGAATTAATACGCTCTTTTCTTGAAGGACCCTAAGTCGGTCGGTACTGGTTCGGAAATACTTCAGGGGAAAGCTGGTTCAACAAAGTGGTGGTACGCGGCTTAAAACACGCTCAGTTGTGGAACGACGGACGTCGAGTAGTACGGGTGGAATTTCGTATTCTGCCTCGACGTCCGATGATGAAACTCAGCTGCAGGTATTAATCCAAACAACTCCTCTGAATACCCTCTATGATAAATACGGTAGAAGATGCAGAGTGACCCCACATCTCTACGCAACGCCAAAGGATCAAGCCGAAATAACTTTGAATAATATGCATAGTGCATATTGCGCCTGAGTCAAGAGTATATTGTATTGACTTACCTATACGAATACTTATTACTGATTATGCGAAATCAAACAAAGGGTATCGGCATGGAAGCAGACAATGAGCGAAGAAAATGGGTGCGTAAGAGCTAATTGGTTCCCAAAATTATTCGCTGCCTTCTATAGAATTACCTAACATTTTTAAGATCTCTAAATTGATTAACTTTAACAAAATATTAACGAACATACGCCAGAATTGTATCTGTCCTATGCCTAAATGACGACTTATAGAACTTCACTACAAATTATAAAGTGGACATGAAACCTGTGTCGGCTTCTGATGGTTCAGGCATTTTCATGTAGCTCTTTGATTTATTACAAGGAACGCAAGGTTTCTTCACATTTTCATCAACCTGATAAACCTATAATAAAACCACATTGACTTTATTGCACCAGTTAATATAACAATACTACTATATTATAACAATAAGCTTGGTAACCTTTCCATCAGTTCCCAGAGCTGTAGATGTACTATGGGGCATATTAGTTATTATCATTCCTGTTGGTCCTCTAGTTAAGGTAGAAGCGGGAACCATTGTATGAGATCCTCCACAGTAACGACGGCAGATATGGGCCCTGTAACACAGCACATCTTAGTTTATAAAAATTACGAATAAATTCACGTTTTAACTGTCTTAACCTTTCATCTATCGGGTGGCGTACTGGTTGACCAGGATAACAAATATAGTCTCCGCTTTCCTTTGGTTTTGATTCGTCTTCAGCGCCAATCGTAGGAGGCCGTTTAGATGACTTAAATGCAGGAATTATGGGTATTTTGTTAACTTCCTCAATATTCATATTAGCAGGGGTCGAACAAGATAAACAGTTCGAATCACGAAACAGTTTTCTAGATACAGCAGCTGATCGCGGTTCGCCTACGATGTCCAACATCGAACGAATTCTATTTCCAAGTTTGTCTAAGTTATTCTGTATGTCGTCGCGTAAACTCATTACTTGAACTATGTCAGCTTTTTCGTGAAGCTCACGAAGCAAGTCGTCTATGGCTTTCTGAAAAAAGAAGACGTTCAGAACTTACGTCTTAGTTTAAAAGCATATTACCGACAGATCTTATTCAAGTCTTTCAAGAATTTAGCTAAAACAAGATATTGTATCGTTTCGTCTTTTGTTTTACTTTCTCATCACCCAGGCCTTATCTGTTAACTACTGTTTCATTTCTATTTGTTAAAACAATGACACTAACTTGCCAAATAATCTCTTGATTATTGAATTTATCGTAAGCTGCACCGATTCGTTTTTCAAAGTCTCCACGCACAGCGTTAAATTGTTGTAGAGTAACAAGACCATTCAAAGCCCCGAGGCCAGCCTTATCACGAAGTGCATCAGCAACTTCATCTCGATCCGATTTTGTTTCACGAAGTATCTCTATTTGCTTTAACAATCCCTATAAAAATATTGAGATATTATACTACATACACTTAACATCTCACCGATAAATAAGTAATTCTTATATTTAGTTTTCTTAAACTTGTTTTGTTGTTTTTTCCAAGGCAAGGGGTCGTTAAGATAAGATTAATTGTAGGTGTGTAAAACATAGTAGGGATATTTACTTGTAAATCCAAAGCTATAGAGTCCTGATATTCTTGCAACTCTTTTTGCTTCGTGTGAGTGTTATCGAAGTCAACTTGTAAATCAGTGAAATGGGCATTTAACTCTGCAACGGCTGTTTAGGAAGAAAGTAGTATTTGTTATATCTTGTAAGGAAAATCTCAAATAAATACCATTTTGGATCTATAGTTTCCAACATATGCAAATTCTGTAGACTTAGAAGCGATGGATCAAACTCCTAGTTCAGATCATGCTCATGCTCAGCTGTCTTTATTTAATAAACGAAAATTAAATTTATCTAACCCAGTGTATCGCCACCCGAGTTAGCCATAGATTCGGCCATAGTTTCCAGTCCTGATTCTAGATCATGCTGCATTTGCGTTAATTGCTCTTGGTAGTTCGTCATCTGTATTTTAAAAGGATTATTACACATAAGAAGTTAAGACATTGACTGGGTTATTATTTATATGTAATTACTTGTGATGAGAGGTTAGTATCCATGATGTTGATTTGTTCTACATATTTTGATACAATTGATTCTAATTCATCCATACGATCTCCAAGGTCTAGAGCTTTATTTAATTTTCCTTCTAAAATTGTGATTAAAAAATTAATATAATAATACAAACATTGAATTATTGACTCTAGGTATTTCGTACTTGCCTATTTTGCTCGCAGTTTTATAAGCTTGCTCCGCGTTCGATACAGTTTTCGTTGTAATATTACCCACAGCTTTTAAAATTCCATCAGTCAACTCTTTCAATGCATTTCTACAATATGTAATATTCAGTTTATAAAAGTAGAAAAAGTGAATTAATTAATATTACTTCTACTACTAACTCGAGATCTTCAGACGTTATCAAATTTTGTTTTAACTTGGACTGTTTCAATTCAATTTCTATTGCTTCTTCTGCAGATATTGGAGGTAATGTTTCTTGCTCATCTACTGTAGATTCTGGTAAAGGCATCGTTGTAGTTGATATCATAACCATCGATGGCCGCGTCGATGGTTCTCGAGATTTTCCAGATTTTCCAGATTTAGAAGATTTAGAAGATTTTGTTGTTGTATATGATGGTTTTTCAGACACTTGCTCAGTTTGTGTTTCTAGCATCTTAAAAAAGGAAATTAAAAACGCTTCTAAGGTGAGATGTTTCAAATAATTAACTAAAAGTTTATAAATATTTGTTGAATTGATTCTTTATGGTTCCTTGTTTTGCGTACAAAAAACACAAGTAGTGTCCAATATTTGCAAACCTGGTCATCGGTAAAATCTAAGTTGACTCCTTTTCTTGCCGCCAAATCAGTTACTAGTGAAATCATGTGCTGTAGAGTTTTCTCTGCAGCTTCTAAACGCGCTGATAGTTGGAGAGCAGCCATTGCATCAGTTAAAGAAGCCCCACGTCTTAGTTCTTGCATGAGTTCGGCATTTTCAAGAAAATCTGCTTTTCCCGTAGCACCGAATTTCTGTTGGATCTCACGTACAGCTGTAGCTAATTCTTCGAACTGCCCTTGTGTTACTACAGAAATTTCAGACGATTTTCTTTGCCTTCCTATATAATTACAATCTTAATTAATTTCTCCACTGTATTTTTTATAAATGGTTGAAAACAATATTACCTCTTCCTCTAGCTTTGGCTTCATCCGAAGGAACACGTTCAACTGCAAATTTTAACGATAGAGTCTGGCTAACGAAAGTAGATACTGGAGTTTTTTGCAAACTTTTTATATGACAACACTAAAGTTAGTACGGTCAAAATGTCTTGATATTTTTTTATTTTAAATAAGTATATATTAGTTTTAGTTACTTTAGATAATGTTATTGTTCTTTTACAGATAGTCTTGAGATTATTAGCCAAGGTTATGAATTTAAGAAAAACAAAAATGAACGTTCATTATTAATTTAACGATATTATATAGCTGCATGGAGACATCGCTTTTTGCGTACCGTTGCATCGAAACGTGCAGAAGGCAAGCCAATAATCTACTTAGATGAAACTTATGTCCACAAAACCTATAAGCCTAAAAATTGCAAGCATCCACTAGTAAAATAAAAATGAATGTGAAAGTATCAAAGTGAGTTGTTCCAAATTTCCTTTTTACTTTAGGGCTGCCATGGTGATATTTTTTAAATTTGCCGCGCTTTTTCAGTATCAACTTTCATTAGCCAGACTCTAGTCAATTATAACGTTTAGACTATTAAAATTACTTTAATTTACTCCACTTACCAACTAATAGTTTTTCATATTGAACTTCTGAAAAATATGTAAACTCTTAATAAGAACAGATATATAAACAACATCAATTATATTTTTATAATTTTATTTTGTTTACCCATTGCATCTATGGAAGCCATTGGGGCAGGGGTTTCGATGCCTTCTTCGTGTGAATCAGCTCTCTGCAAGTTACACACATAATGTTATAACTACTTTTATCAAACTAGAAGTTGTATTTACTGGTATTTAAAATAAAAAATCATCCGAATTTCCTTTGCGGTCTGCAAGACAAACATACTATAAAATAACTTACCAATGAAGTCGATGTAAATAAGTGAAGTATATGTCACCTATATAAAAACAATGAAAATAAATTTTTTCAATGGGACTTGAGCTGAAACGAAAGCAAAAAAAATGAAAAATTCCTCAAGTTGCACCTGGTGTATAATTCTAATCTCTCGTTCTCTTTGTTCTTCAATGGTTTGCAGCATGTTGAATAAATCCTGTTATAAATTTTATTTCAATCACAGATTTATTTATAATTAAATTTAATATCCTAGGTCAGGCTAGACATTAAAAATGTAAATAATACCTTCTTTCTTTTATCTTCACTCGAGGTAGACTTTGAAGTTGATTTGGTTCTAGAGGAAGATGATTTTTCCGTGGACGTCTTTAAAGAAGAAGATGGATCTGTACTACTTTTAGTAGAAGTGGTGGTTTTAGTTGGATCGGAAGTAGTTTTGCTTGATGAGGACTGAGTCGGATCAGAAGTAGTTTTGCTTGATGAGGACTGAGTTGGATCAGAAGTAGTTTTGCTTGATGAGGACTGAGTTGGATCTGAAGTAGTTTTGTCAGATGAACTTTTAGTGGGATCAGAAGTAGTTTTGCTTGATGAGGACTGAGTTGGATCAGAAGTAGTTTTGCTTGATGAACTTTTAGTGGGATCAGAAGTAGTTTTGCTTGATGATGACTGCGTCGGATCCGAAGTTGTCTTGCTAGATGAAGACTTCGTAGGGTCAGAGGTAGATTTACTTGACGATGACTGCGTGGGATCAGACGTGGTTTTGCTTGAAGAAGTCTTCGTAGGATCTGAAGTCGTTTTACTGGATGACGACTGTGTGGGATCAGACGTGGTTTTGCTTGAAGAAGTTTTCGTGGGGTCTGAAGTCGTTTTACTGGACGATGACTCTGTGGGTTCAGAAGTAGTTTTGCTTGTAGAAGTTTTCGTGGGATCTGAAGTTGTTTTACTGGAAGAAGTCTTAGTGGGATCCGAAGACGTTTTAGTAGACGATGTAGTAGTCTGTTCTGGGGATAGTTTAGATTTCAAAGTCGTTGATTGGCCACTAATGCTTTTTACTGCAGAAGGCTGAGTTTTGGTAGAAGATGATTTCAATAAAACTTTTTTAACGAATCCTTTACTAGATGGTGATTGGATTCTCTTCTTCTTTTTAACGTGGGCTTTTATTTTTACTTCTCTTATAGATAAGCTAGATTCCGATGGAACTAGCATCGGTGCAACCAAGCTCACGCGTCTCTCGAGCAATCTTAGTTGTCTTGCAAGAATAAATAAAATCGTTTGAATAAGTTTGAAGTGGATGGTATTAGCCTAAAAGAAAAGTAATTTGTAGTTATAATTATTGTAATACTGTTATTTGAAAATAATCTATAATGGATATTATGTTTGTAATAATTTCTCACCTCGCGTTCGCCAAACGCAGAGTCGATCATTTCTCTAACACTCATTATACTGCTGTTCGACATGTTTTTTTAATTAAAGTTACGATAATACTTGTATACAACTTAATACGTTTACAACCCTCTTGAATTTATAAAATTGTTTCTATGAAAGACAAAGTCAAAATGTTTTTTTTTAATATGTAAATGAAGGATTTGTATATGAAATTGCTCAAAGAAATTACATAAATTTTTGTATTTAAAATAAAACTAAAAAAATAATATGAAACTTAGCATTTATTTTATTTATAGTGTTGGTAATATTTACAATTTTTAATAAAATAAAGTATACAAAATAAACTTGGTCAAAAACAGGACAAAACATCATAATAATTTTGACATGAATCAATCGAATTATTGTCTATATACACGTTGTATGGAACATATGTGCATTCCAGTCAAATTTACTACTTATATAAGAAAGCAGATTTTACACAAGAAAAGTTTAAAACTGAAATTAAATTCACTAGCTATATAAATATGAAACTACTTATCTATTTCAAAGTGAGCTAATCCTTAAAATAATTAGGCACGATTCCGACAGTCATTTGAGCGCGATTTTTCACAAGCGGGCGCTTCAAGGGGTGAAGGCGAGGCATTTGTGGGCACAACCTCAGAACCCGCATTTTGACTAGAGATTGTCTGCATAGCAGATTGTGTCGGTTTGGATAGTTCAATGCGTATCACTTTCAAACTTTGTGGGGCCCGATCCCCGATCACTTCTTTAACTGAGTGTTTATCTTTGTTTCTTACTTTATTATCTTGACTTAGCAGAACTGCTAATGGTGGTATATAGGCATGTGGTTCATAGTTGTCGTCGACATAGTCTTCAGGGTTCCACGTAATTGTTGTCGTCGGTTTGGGTGTTTCAGTTGAATGTTTTGAGGTAGTCGCTCGGTGAGTGACGGGTGACAATGTTGCTTTTGGTTTCTTATTTGATCCTTCAATAGAAGAAATGGTAGCAGTTTCCGAAACGGTAAAAATTTGTCTATTTTTATTAGATCGAGTTTTGCGTCGTGCTTGGAGTTTCGGTACATCCAAAAAGAATGGATCAAAAATGGAATCCGTCTCCTTATAGTCGTCATAATTAATCGCTACTATTGGCTTAACAGCACTAACCACATTTCCGACGGTATAATTTAATCGTTTTCCATTGCTATCGCTCACAGATGCACTAGCAGTGACTATAACTCGTGGTGGGCTTTTTGGCTTCAGCGGAGGTCGTTTCGTTTCTGTGATTGGTGCTACAGACCGAGCTGATAAAGAAGATTGTTCCTCTGGACTAGAATCTTCACTTCGTTTTCGGTCATAATAGAAAGGGTTAAATGGCAATGGGTGTTGTGATGGTAATGGTGATGGATATGGTTTAGGTTGCTGTTTTATAGAGATATCATGGCGCTCAGGCACTTGCGGCGATGGCCCGGGTCTTAATAATTGATTTCGTGGATCCACAGTTGTTGCTCGAAATGGGGCCGGTTGGGGCCGCTGCACAAAAGGAACTGGGCGTGATGCTGTAGGTCGAGGAACCGTCCTTGATGACTCATATTGAAAGTGATCGAATTGTTGCGAGGGAGCGTGTGTTATGTAAACACCATCTGCTGGACGAAAACTTTGTCTTTGGAAAGATATAGCTTCGGAACCAGGGCCCCGATGTCGATAGATAAATTCCTGAGGCGAGAGTAATGAGGGATCTAAAGTAGATGAGGGGTTAAAAGTTGGTGCCACCGTTGAATATGAAGGAGGCGATATTGACGATAGTTTGGGAGAAGATGAAATAACGTGTGGTATCGGCGAATGGCTAGTTGATGCCAAAGTTGTACTAAATGGTGGACGTTTTGTAGTCGTAGATGTAGTCGTAATTGGTTCTCGAGTTGTTGTTGAAAGCAGGTGAGAATAATCATCTTCGTATTCATCATCTATTCCTTCTTCGTATTCTGAAAAAAAAAACAACTTTAATGAAATAAGTTATGATATATCATTTCTAACTGATGCAGTCATGAAATATTATGTTCAGTGTACAAGTTTGAACTAGAGCACTGGAAAACTAATTTAGTTTGTCATGTGAGATTCCCTAGGAAATATAATAAAAGTCTTTGTATGTTATATATATGTCTATCATTAAGCCCTAATTGTTCATAGTTAGGGATTTCCATTTCCCTATACACAATTTGGGTTGGGTTACAGAAGTAAAATAAACTAAAAAAAATTTATAAGTACCTTCTTCTTCCTTTACTGTAGTCGTTTGTGAAGGTCTATGTTTAATATGTTGTGCATGTTCATCTTTGTTCACATCCTGTAGTGGATCTTCGGTTGAGTCTATTGTTTCTGTCGTTTGATTTTGCATTTTATCTGAGTAAGTCGATGAATCCTTTGAATACGGATCTGTCTCCGTACTCGTTTTGGATTGTTTATTCGATTCGGTCACATCGGGTTTCGATTCTGGTGGTATAATAGGTGGTACTGTACTTCCATATAATTCTAAATTTAAACTGTAAAATTTTTCAGACTTAGTGCAGTCAACTTCATCGACTCTTTCGCATACGCGTGTTTCCTGTAATCATAATTTATAAAGATGAGATAAAAATATTTCATGTAGAAATTTGGTAAGAGCATCTAAAGCACAGTTTTACTTCAGACTTTTGAGACAGAAGAGCTTCTGATGGCATCTTTCTAAAAAAAAATTGTTTTATGTGGTAAGCCCGTATGATTTAAGAAACCGGGCTTTGTACAAAATATAAATGACACTACTAAATAAAAAAAACTAAATATGTTATGTTGTTGTTAATTGTTGTAATAAGTTTATTTAAAAAACTACACCCATCCTGCTAAACTTAAACCACTGCACTGTCCCGATTTTAAAACTGATTATCTACAAGATCATTGATAAGATTAATAGACTACAAGCCCATGGAAAAAAATACCTGTGAAATGAACCAACGTGAATAACGCTTAGAAAGCTGTTACTATATCAGAAAATTTTAAACTTCTAATAAATAAATAAATTTTAAAAAAAATTTCCATGGGCTTGTAGTCTATAAGAGACAATTTGGTTCTACATAGGTTTTGAAACTAAAAAATAATTATTACCTGATCAAAAACGGTACCATTTAGGCAAAGGAACTTGATATCCATAGGTTCATCTTGTTGTCCCACCGTACACACGTGGAACATTTGACAAGATGTTTCTAAGTCTGCGTAATATCCACCAATTACTTTGCCAGTACATGTGAAATTCGTTTCAGGGAGATTATCGAAGTCCAAATACTGAAACAGAATACCAATTTACAATACATAAGTTACTTAAATACCTCTGACGAAAATATAGTCGGGGAAATAGCCAAAAAAATATATAAATAAAAATATTATAAGAAGATAGCATGAATAATCTAGAAAATAATTTTAACTTCCGTGCACGCACGCAGTACGTGATCATTATTTTTTTAGATTTTACATGGAATACCTCTTCTTAAAAAATTGCGTCATGGCAAATACATACCCCAGGTTGTATGGATCTCGATATCCGGAATTCGTTTTGGAATACAAAAAGCAGCAACCACAGCCAAACTGAAATTATAAACATTATCTATAAGTAAACATTAAAATAAATAAATCAGTGGCGGTACAAACTTTTTAGATCTGGGCCTCAGATTTATGTATCTGTTTCATGTTCATTTGTGAATCTAATAGCCAAGTAGGTGATCGGCCTCCTGTGCCTGACACGCTGTCGACTTTTTGGGTCTAAGGCCGGTACCTTCAAGATGTTTTCTTTAACCGTTCGAGCGAATGTTAAATGCGCACAAAGAAAGAATGCAGAGTCTCCTCAAAGAGGAGAGTCGCATGCCAACACTGCTTGTGTAAAAGTGTTTGTAAAAACCTACTTACAGAAATAAATCATTTATCATTTAAATACCCCGCAATTCAGAAAGATATATAAATGTGAGGTCAAATAACAATATTACCTGTACAAGTAAGCTTCCAAAATAGCATAATTTAATTTAATATAATGTTATTTTTAATATTATATTATAGGGAATGTTACTCTTTATTAGCTTATTATTTGTAAAACGTACCTTGTAGGGCAGAGGCGGAACGCACCATAAGCGCGCCGCCAGCCGATAGCCGACCCTGCCGCCGCATCTGTAATTCCAATAATAACAATTAATATAAACACAAAAACAAACTTATAACTAATCAAATCGAAACATAATTATGTTCCTTTATCCTAAACAAACACTCGGAAAAGAGTGGGGCTGGCCAAAAAGAAGCCAGAAAAGACTGGCATATGCACAGGCGTAATAAATACTAAGACATTTGAAATGGAACTTAAGGATATGGTAATAAAAAAGGCTTTATTATTATTCTACAAAGGTCGTCTTCCACTTTGCCAGTCCGACTCAGAGTCTCGGGGTGAAATAAGCCTAAAATTACTAAAAATCAATTGAGTCGTAGATTTGAAACGCCTGTTAAAATATAAGCAGCAATTATCGGTATTACCATAAACGATGTAAAAAACGCAATACATATTATACTTTAGTTATAAATTGTAAACTAAATTTTGTCTCATAAAATATTTCTAGTAACGTTATTCCCAGAAGAATTCGTTACATTAAAATGATGATTTCAATGTTGCAGAATGATAACTTAATTCTGCAAATTCAAATTTAAAATCTATTTAGGAAACACATGTACAATTATGAACGGCAATAAAGAAATACAAAATAGCTTCTAATTTTACATTTACTCAATTTTACAGATATCAAGGGCATAGAGCGGATGGTAAAAACTGGCAATAAACTCTCCTCTCCGCCACTCTTTTGAATCGCCAAGTTTTTTGTTTTATAAAATGTTTGTAAGTAGCTACTACTATAACACTATGTTGTGCACATCAGGAAAACATTTTTAGGATATTTGCTAATAAATATGACATAACCCAACCACGGAAAACGTTACTAAGTTTATATTAGTGTTTTCATTCGTATACATCGATACATTACAACTTTGTACATTGTTTAACATAAGAGAACAATAGTTTGAAATATTCTCAGGCGCATCATCAATTCAACAATAGTATTTCGACATTTATCTACACAAATAATTATATTCGAGGGTACACCACATTTCGCAAGAGCGATTAAATATTACAATGAAAAATGATCCACTTTTTACGAAGTTAATAGCTTAGGAAGTGGGTTGTAATTGCCTCAAGATATTTTATACATGAACTAATAAATCAGCTATTATGTATTTTGAAATATATTGATCTGTATTAGCAATGAAGAGAAAGATGTAAAGATATATTGATTTTTGAGTGAAATTCATACCTCATCATTCATTACCTACATATTTCTGAGAAGTTTGGTCAAAAGTTAGTTGTTTACCCACATTATTAAACGCTTGACAACCATATAGATATTGTTCTCACCTTCAGGCAGTGTATAAAAATATGATGGGGAATTTTTTGCTTTAATTGAATTAAATATAGTAAAACTGTTATCCCTACACCGTTACAGTATTTTTTAAACGTTTATAATATTATTTAATTTTTATATCGATCATATTGGGGATAAAAATAGGTGTGTACTTTTTTTTAATGTTCATTATGAGGAAATAAGATAAGTATAAAAAACTGTTAAAAACCATATTCTCTTAGATTTACGTGACTACGACACATTCAAATCAAATTGTTTACCAGATAAAAACGAATTTTTACGTTGTTTTCCTAATTTTATCGAGTGCTTTACAAAAATCGTCGTTAAAAAATAGAAAAAAAAATCGATAGCAAAAACCATGCTATTAAGAACATCCGATATGCCTCATTATGAAATCATTAAAATCCTGAGGCCAAAAAGGGAGGGAAGACATTTCATGGAGAGTCGAAAAAATACCGAAATAAAGCGTTGGTAGCCCAGCTCAACATTATAGGCATACAAGGTCTATCGATTACGCTGGCACCATGAATGCGTCTTGTGGTCGGAGACCAGTAGGTTAGCCAAGGTACCGCCGGATCGACAGAGTGGAGAGGCCTTGCTGCAGCTGAAAGCCAGCAATTGGGGTGAGGTGAAACAATACAATACAACTCCCGTTCTTGAATTTTCTAGTTTCGAAGGCTAATTCACTTTTTGGGTCGCTGAGCCAGCCTCACTCTGATTGTAAGAAAATTAAAGTTAGAAAAAAAATTGTTTTGTAAATTGTAATAATAAAGAATAAAAAGCTCTTCATTCATGATTATGCTTTCAATGTACTAACAATTTTAACTCGAAATATTTGTGGTTAAACGCAATGAAAAATCTGTTACGATATTAAAGTTTATAATAAACTGCGAGGCGTGGTCGGACTGGTACCGGCAAGAAACTGGAGCACTTTGACAATCGCTTATTAGGGTAAGAGTAAACCGTTACGCTACACTTGTTTCCTAATAATATTGAACACTATATTTATTGGGTTACGAAATACAAGTTAATAAATTCAGTACACTAACAACTTGTATAGGCGCTGTGCTGTGTACTGTCTTAGGGTGAGATATACAATACTAAAGGCGAACTATGAGTATGTCAAAATCCAATAAATTTTTGGCTACTGGAATCAGACTAAAGTCTAAGGCTTGTTACTGAATTTTGAGATGGCTAGTCTAATCGTGCCAGTGGCTGTATGACGGAAGGTTCATAATTCTCAAGTTCGATGACGAGGTTGAGAAAATCTATGAGATTTATGGAATAGCAAGGGTATTTGTGTCTCTATTCAAATTAAGGTGGACTAAAAACTTGAATCAAATGCTCTATATATTTTTACTGAAACTTACAAAAAGTTAGTATTCAAAGTTTACACTTTTAAACTCTTGAACTCATATTTCTCTATATTTTTTTTCCTAATAGGCAATCACCAGTCTGTGCCTGACACACGCCGTCAACTTTACGCACCTTACAAACGAGTGTTAATTTTTGCGTGAGAAAGCAAAGTCCATCGGCCGTCAAATGCACGCTCAAAATATTAGGTCAACACTGCTCATGTGCCCTTAATATTGTATTTACTAATTAAAACTACTTAAATTATTAAGGTATCAAGTTTTTGGACACCCTTAACATATGTATATTATATGAGAACTTAGATATATAGACAATATTTCAATGTAAAAGCACGAAAATACGTTGTGAGACATTTCCAATAGTTATGACAAGCCTTTAAGCAAATCAGAAGCTACAGTACAATTGTATTGAAGAGCCGACCGATGCCTTGTAACGGAACGTCCGTTATGTCAGCAGACGAATAGCGGTCAGTGTGTTACAGCGTTTAAGTCACAGAGTAAAAAGTATTGAGGTCGCGTGTAACCGAAATGCCATGCAAAAATAGCTGTTATGGTATATTAGGGCTATTGTTATATTGATAAAAGTTCTATACATAATTTATTCATATTTTTTTTTATTTTATTATAGAATTAACTAGTTTCGCACCCCTAACACTAACCTAACCTTAAAGTTCCTTACATATCCTTAATTTCAGTACTAAATAATAACGAAAATACTTCGCTTTTAAATTAAATTTTACTCCAGTATTTGCTTATATATCTAGTTTCCGAATTTTTAGTTTCACCTCTACAATAATGTTATTGTAAAATATCTATAATAATCTATTATACCAATTGAAATATTTAAAAACGATTAAACGACTATAATCTACAACATCAAATTAATACCGATTAAAAATCGATCGTTACTTCCGTTTCCAAATAAGTCCAACAAAGCCTTAACAGATGTTATGATATGAGACCAACGATCACATAACATCTTAAGTTTAGATTACATAACACGGACCAAAAAAATCGTTCACCTAGATTTTATTATTATGGAGCTTTTTATAGACTTATCAAATATTTATATGTATTAATTCTAACAATAAAACCAATTAAATTGTTTTTAATTCGATTCTGATTACGTTTGTTTAATGTTAAATTTCATTTTTTTTCCTTTTTGTCTATTAATGTACTTACTTACTTATGTTATCTGTTTCATATATATTGTTTATCTATGTAATCTGTTTTGGCTTTGTATGTTGTCTAAGCGCTTTGTTTTATATTATATGTATGTTAGGTGTAAGATTACTAATAAATCTATATATATATAAAAATGAAACCGGTTTTCCGTTGTCACGACATAACATGAAAACGGCTTGACCGATTTGTCTGATTCTTTTTTTATAATATTCCTTGAAGTACGAGGATGGTTCTTACGGAGAGAAAAATTAAAAAAAATTGAGTGAAAAAGTCTAAAAACAACACTTTTCTATATTCCCATACAAAATATTCGTAATAATATTCAAAGGCAATTTGAACTTTAATACCATATCATAAAGTTTAAGTGTTAGTGGAGGGGTTCCGGGAAGGTAAATTTTAATTTTTTGACATAATGTATTTATTGTATTATCAACTTTCTTTTTTTTGCTAGACCGGTGTCCCGAATAGCAGAATAAGTATTAAAAAAAATAAAGAATCGACTGTTAGGCGGTACGATGTTCGCCAGGCCAGCTAGTAAATAAATAAAAAGGATTCTGAAAACTGTTTAATCCTGATTTCAATTTCCGGAAAAACATTGACACAGTGCAAACATTTTTTAAAGATATAATGAAAATCATTTTTATAGACTTATTTTATTCTTTTCTATTTGAAATACTTATTAGAAATATGTATAAATAATTTAAGATCGTAATGATAAGAACAACATTAACCTTGCCTTTTAAAATATTTCGTAAGCGAATTCGTAACAAATTCTGAAGTATCACGTAACATGAAAAACAATGGGTCGCCCACGTTTAGGACAATTACGCTTATTGTGACCTATGGAGGTAAGATATCAGTGCTTTATTAGGTTAAGGGCGATGTTCATATACAATTTAACTACTGGTTATAGCGTATATAAACGTAGCGTGTAAAATCGTATTTAGAATAGGGTTTTTTGTTTGAATTCAGAATACATATACTGAAAGATTAAAAAATATTTTGTTTTATTTTAGAAAAGTTTTCTTGGATTAATAATAAAAATGCATTAATTGAATGTCCGTTATTATGATATTTTCTCCTAATTCGTAAAATCTATATAAAATTTAGGCATATTGTATTAAAATAATAAAAATACATTTCTATTTATGTCGTGAATCAAATCAAATTATTAAGATTAATTTAATATCATAGTTTAAAAAAAAATAAAATGTTTCTAAAATACATTTTTATTGCAATCCAAAAACATTAAAACAAAAAAATATTTTCATATGCATTTGTCGCGCTTCTAACAGCGCCTTGTGGTTGTGTGGTTTTTGTATTTTTTGTATATTCTGAGAAATAAATAAATGATAAGAAAAGTGGCAGCTTTCTTTGTGTTCTAAAATCAAGGATATAACGAGCAGAGTAGGTATAGTTATTTTGTATTTAATTCACACTTAGTTCTACAAAAGTAATTTAATTTTTTTAACAGACCGTTTAAATTTAATGTCTGTGAACTTGGGTTTAAATGTTCTCAAATACTGATTCACGTTCCGATTGTGCTTATCACTTGTCGCAGTCGCCTACGCCCGAGCATTGTTAGTTCTTATGGCCGCAGGAATTTTAGTAAATCATCTTGTTACGACATAAACTTTATAAGGAAAACGGAAAGTTGGGCGAGTCTATTTTTAATATTACTTAATTATAATATGACTTAAGGCTTTCTTGGTCAACCTTAATATATTTAACGATCTTTCAACAAGAAAAATCATTCTATATAATTTATAAAACAATAAAAATAAATAAATCAGTCGCGCTACAACCTTTTTAAAGTTTGGGCCTCAGATCTTGTGCCTGACACACGCCGTCGACTTTTTGGGTTTAAGGCAAGCCGGTTTTCTCACGATTTTTCTTCACCGTTCGAGCAAATGTTAAATGCACTGGTGCACAGCCGGGGATCGAACCTACGACCTAAGGGATGAGAGTCGCACGCTGAAACCACTAGGCCAACACTGCTTTATTATGTATTAATACTAATAAAATATAATCGAACTAGTGACTATATAGAAAGCCTTCTATGAGATTAAGAAAACAACACCACGCTTTTTTCCCATTACATTTATTGCGAACCAATTCACATACAAACGCTAATAAATTAGAAATTCTATATGAAAGTATTGTTAATGTTAGTGTCAATACTTGCGTATGATTCGAAGGAACGAGAACATTGCGTAGAATTGCGAATGCATACAATACGTATTATTGCATTGGGATGAATGTTATTCACAAGTCACATGTTTACATCGTGACACCTGCAACAGGATCTAGCGCATTTAGTTCTAAATACATGACAAAGGTGAAAGTGTTTTTCATTTCTCATGCAAGATTTGTGTTTATTTATTATAATACTTGAATAATTGAAGGAATAAGTTAAAGTAGGTGAAGGAAGGAAAATAATTAAGTAGTCCTAGTTACCAACGCTATTTATTTAAGTTATACATAATTTATTTAGTACCTCCGACGACATTATAGTTGGGGAATTTGCTAGAAAATATATTTAAAAAATAAATCCTTGAAGGCCAACTCGCTTGTACATAGACCCTAGCGCTACTGAAATGGAAACCTAGATAGAGAAAAAGACCGTGTCTTCGTGTGTGCTTTCGTTGGGCCTAAGGGTCAAGAGTTAGCGCGAAGTATAAATCCTATCAAAATCCTATACCTACGTTTCAGTTGATTATGGTTCAACCCATATAAAGTTAGTATTAGCTGATAAATAAAATAATAATAATAAACAATCACCATGGAAACCTTAGCTTTGTTCGACTCGCACAGTCCAGAGTCAACAAGCTCCAATCTCCGCTTACTCTAGCAGATTATTAGTTTTCTCGAGTCCTCACCGTGAGAAGGTATGAGGGTATAGTGTCATTTAAAGTGTACTTAGGAAAAAATATGATTATTAGTTAATATTGAATTATTAGAAAATTTTAAATATATTATGATAATTTTATAAAAATCACTGAAATGTATAAGTTTTATAATACATATTATTAGTTAATTTTGGCCATCTCTCTCTTTAATCGGCAGCTTATGTCTGAGCGCCGTAGTCAGCAAGGAAGCATCTAGAGTGGACTATCTGTTTCCACCGGTTTCTGTCCAGCGACTCTCTTATGACAATAAACAGTTTTTACGATCAGTTTCTCCAAGTTCTCATCGCCTGTGCGCATTGTATGGCCATAATAAGATTCAATTCGCTGTAGGAATTTTGGCCATACCTAAGCTGTAAATATATAAATAAATGACTAGGACTCAACTTTTCTAGGTTAAAGTTGAACAAGTGGGTAGACGCAACGTTAAGCTATGATTTAAGCAGGAAGTTAATTGTTAGCAACGTGGGCGAGGAGTGCGTAATATTAATTGTTAAGTACTGTCCTGTCTCCGCCTCCAAGAATTCCTTATTTCCTTTCATTGGCGTTCATTGAATTTTTTTGTCGTCTACTACGGATGTCGCATCCTTGAAATATAATCGAGAAATGGTATTTGGTTGTCAGAAAATATGTTTATCAGTGAAGTTCTGCTCTTTTTATATAGCGCGGATTATGTACGTCGTCTAAAGCAAGTAGGTTAACCTTCTGAACTTGGAAAACGTTAGTAGTCAAACCAAAAATGCCAGGTTAACTAAGGTACTTGACAAAATCAATTTACTCTTTATTTTGTAAAATAGAGATCTCGCTATAATAGATACTATAATTATTATAAGTGTTATAGACGTTTATATATTAAAACTTCTTATCTACGCAAGCAAAAACACTTGGTGAAATTGAAGTTTTAAATTTATCGTATAGTTGTATACGGTCTATGTCATTGTCGAATTGCGATAATTACGTATTTTAACTCAGTAAGCGTAAATTAATTACAAAATTATTTAATTATGCACATTTTTATATCAAAGATATTTTATGTTATTTATTGTTTTATATACTCTTACGACTTACGATGACACGACACGATATCATTTTTGACAGTTGACACTTGATTCATGTTTGTACTTCTACAGCTAACTTAAATTTTGGGGGCCTCATAGCCTAGCGGTCTTATTAAGTGGCAGCTAGGTGAGGGGTACCGGGTTCGATTACCGGTTCGAGGGCAAGTTTTAATTTAAATTAAATTTGTTCTCGGCCTTTGGGAGGGTTGTGCGGTACCGGGCGAGTGCTGAAACCGTACATGGAGGACACGGTCGAATTTCTAAAGACAAGCACGAATTATAAAAAATCCTATACTTGACGCTGGCTAATGCACAAATCGTGCCAGAGCCATAAAAAAAAACTTAAATTTTGATGTCTACTTCGTCAAAATCTTCTCTTAAATTGTCAAGAGATATGAGGTATAATCCTATCATACCTACTCACGTACATTTTTTTTATAACAAAATATTTATGTTAGCAAGAGCGATAAATGTAGTTTATAGTTAGAGAGATGTCAATAAATTAGAGGTAAGTCTACATATCGTTTATTTTTCATTGCTTCATATTTTACGAAATATACGGTCCACTGGCATTTAGTATTTGTGATTGCTTCATAATACTATTATATAATGTAGGCAGAAGATCATTTTATCGTGATGTACTGCATGACCTTTGTTAGACATACTAACAAGGCTTTTAGTGTTGAGCATGTATGGAATTATAGTATTTAACTATAATATATGCTATTAATTTTGTTTTTTATTGATTACCATAGTGATATCTTGTCACTTGTCGGCTAATCTATTTGTATAGTTATCTCACACATAATCGAGGTGTATAGTAGTTTAGTATGTTAGTGAATGCCAGTAAGTAGTTTCAGTGCCCGTACTCTGTAACTTCCAATAGGGGCAGCGACACCGATCCGAACCGAGTTTTGTCAATATGTCTGAACTTATAGAATACCTTGCAATTACAACACAGCGACAAAATATTGCCCGCATAACGAAGTCAGCAATCAGCATACATTTTCAAAACTTTATGATTTTAAAATTTGAAAAATTAATAATTTTTTGGTAGACTTGCTAAAAGAAACAAAGAAGGAAAAACCATATACATAATCGACTGAAGTTTTAAATATTAATATTTATCTACGTTAGTATGATTAAGAGGAAAGGTTAAGCAAAAATCTGTAAAATATCTCATATTGAGCTTTACCCAGTAAGTCTGGTAGGACGCGCTCACGACCTACAACTTCTTTTGAATAAATTCTAGCCTATTTATTAACGAATATAGAGGTTATATTATAACATGGGATAGTTATTCCTGTTTAAACGTGGCTGAAACATTTCTATCAACGCTCAGTTGTGCCTAAATCACGAGGCATTGGGTTGACGTGGCCTGAAGGGGCATCTAAAGAACAGGACAAATAATTATAATAACCGAATTAGAGAAGCGGCCTAGCGATTTGAGCATGTGACCCTGAGGGCGTACATGCAGATCACGGTGTACCAATGAACTTTATTTTCTATATGCACAACACTTCCAACGGTGAAAGAAAACATCGTGAGGATTTTTTGCATTAGACGGCGTGTGGCATAGAAGGGTATGGCCAAGACCAGATATGACCGAATTGATACTGGTTACCGTTTACCCATTTGTATTTAAATAACTTGACAATTTAGTAACTGTCAGGATGTTTATAACATCAGTGAAGGGCGGGTATGCAACTTTTTGCATAAAACTTTCAAGGAAACATTCCCTTATAAATGATTGTTAACATAGATTTTACATGTTATGTAGTCGCAGGAAATAGCCAAGACAAGGTATTTATGGATAATTACTGTGTAGTATTAATTGATTTTCTTGATTTGGATTACTTACTGAGTAGATGTTTTTTGTTGTATGCATATGGAGATTTGTTTGCGCTGTAAATTGTTTATAAAATTAAACATTTATAACAAACTAGCAAACTCGGCGAACTCCGTTTCGCCACCAGATGGCTTCGTTTTATATAACATTTCGTTTGGTGATCCCGTTTTTCTGTTGAAATTTTTCCTGAATTTTCTTTGCTATAAACCTCACGGAGCCCGACGTGCCGTTCTTTGCTATAACCTTTCCAACGAATGCAAAACCGTGGAAATCGGTTCATGCGTTCTTGAGTTATAGCGTCAGGAAGGAAAACCCGACTTATTTTTATATAGTAGACAACTTGATAGAAACAAATGAATGAATACTGATGCTTATGGTAATATAAGAAGATTAATAATTAATTTCCATAGATCCATAGGTTTTATTAATTCTCATTAGACCAAATGTGCTTTAGCGTAGGTTTCAGTGGCAGAGGCTCCAAAGTTAAGGTATTGTTACAAATGTTATTGAACCCAACATTTAACAAAAAAACTCATACTAATACGGATCGGAAATTTAAATTTATGACTACGTTACGCATCTGTAACCTAATTACGTGATTTTGAATTTGGAATGTAAAAAAAAGGAATTACAAAGTAACTTGCTCTACGTGAATACAAATTTTGATACAGTTTTACGTAATAGAAAAAGCGGTTAGAATGCGTTCTTGCGCAACGCGGCCGCGTGACGGCGCGGGCGCAATGCAACTAGTTCCAGAATATGACGTCATAATAACAAACAGACATTATCTTGTCGGAAAACATGATGCTGCTAATGATAGGTAGGATCTTATGGGAGTATTATAGGTAAATGCTGAGAGGTCTGTCGTAGTGGGAGGCTATTTAAATTGTATCTATAGCTGTATAAGGAGTGTCTAGCTAGTACAGAGGTGGATGGTTCCCATCATCAATGACGTAAGGGGATGGTGTTTTTTTTTAACTTTACAGTACCAAATTAAAACTCACGCTAAAGCGAGACCCTGATTAATTTATGACTATATTATATGATTATATATATGTGACATAAATGATTCATATAGATAATACACTTATGAACGTTAGTAAACAAGTTATTGCTTCTAAATTTACATTTACTGCCAGTTCTCAAATCAAGGGCGTAGAACGGACGAGAAGAACTGGCAATAAACTCTCCGTCATTTAAATCGCCAACATCCTTTTTCCAACCTCAAACCCGTGATGTAATTAGACAAATCCGATGAATTTTATTAGAGTTACAGATTTGTGTCAACCTTCGCTACACTTGTAACAATTGTTGTTTTGCGGGAATCGAAAGGGAAGCATCGGTGAATACGTAAACTCTTTTTGTTTGTTTGTCTTGTTGATTTCGTGTCCTCATAAATAAAAATAAGTAACTAAAATTAACTTCATTCCACTTCGGACAACTTTTACTTTGTAAGACTTCCTGTTCTAAAAATGTTAATCGACATATTATTTCTTAATCTGTATTGAGATATTTTAAATATGTATTTTATCAAATATTTTTACATTTTTTTTTTAAAGACAATTCACACCAATTGACCGAGTCCCATGCTAAGCTGGTGAAGCTTGTGATATGGGTACAAGACAACGGATATACATACATATTATAGGTAGATAGACATATCAATACATATTTAAACACCCAAGACCTAAGCACAACACCAAATGCTCATCACATCGATGTTCGTCTCAGCCGGGGATCGAACCCGAGACCCATGGATTCGCAGTCAGGGGTACTAACCACTAGACCAATGAGTCGTCGATAATTAAATATAATAGAAGAGAATGGCAATTTAAGCTAACAAAATGTATTATTAAACAAAAACTCATTGTAAGGGGCATAGAAGACTTGCCAGGAAGTAAGGAATATCTGATTAGTTTAAGAAGTGTGAAAAAGCTACTGAAAATGAAAAAAGATTTCTGAGACTAATCTGAGTTTATAAGTAACTTTATTATTGCCCTTGACATTTGTTTGTAGCCGTCGCTCGCGCATAGCAGACCTTTAACGAAGTATTTGCACTTCACACAAATTGAAGCGATTAACGCTTGCATTAAAATTTATCAATGTTTTGTTAAATTTGTTACTTCAAGGAAAGATCGGTAGCATTATGTTTGTTCAGCAATTCTTAAGACCAATCAAAAGTAACACATTGCAAGATGCAGGTATATACAAACTGGATTGCGAGTGTGGCCTGTCTTACATAGGGCAAACTAAACGCAATATGTCCAGCAGACTCAAAGAACTCATTGCGGACATAATACATAGACGACACACAAAATCAGCAGTCTGTGAACACATACTAGATAGGCCTAATCACTACATACGCTTTGACCAACCGAAAGTATTTGCGAAAGAAAAAAGATTCTTCCCAAGATTGGTACGCGAAGCCATTGAAATCAAAAAACACCCCAATTTCAATAGAGAAGACGGCCTAAAATTGTCAAACACCTGGGATCCAATAATATCCAAATTAAAATCTCAAGAAAAACAATCCCCAAAAATAGAGGACACCGTGAGCCATTTTTGCCAAAACCCTCCATCTTTTAGTCGATACCAACTCCGGGGAAATAAATACAGATAAAAACTTTCTCTACAGCTGTGATACTTTTCAACATCCTACACCTTTTGTTTTCAGTCTCCGTGACCACGAACGCTGTAAAGCACGCGAAAGTCTTTTAAACATTTTTTTAAAACTAAACTAGAGGTTTTAGTTTCTCATGATTCTATATCTATCATGTTCTTTCTAGATGATTATCACCATTGATAACTCGTCCCTTCCACCTCTCTCAGAGAAGTTATACAGAGTTTTGCAAAGCTGTCCACAAAATAATTACGTGTTATTATAGCCAAATAAAAATAGCTGGGGCGGCCGCAGAACCACGCAGACCCCAGAGCTTTTGCTTTCTTCGCTTTCGAACGAATAAGTGTCGCAATGTCGCAATTACAATAAAATTTTAATTATTTTTATTAATACTATGTAGGTTAAGAAAATTGTAAATACATATTTTTTTAATATTTTTTTTTATATTATATACATGTGTCTTTACTAAGACATCATGGCACATTACAATCTAGCCTAACTTAAGACTAATAAGTAATTTAAGTCTAACCTAATTTACTAATAAGGATTTTTTCAAATACATATTTGAAAATACATATTTGATTGTTATGTTTAGGTTTTAAATAAATATAGTGTATATATATACTATGCTAACTGTTATAGTAAGATATTTTTCACACCACATATGGATTGATAATAAGATTCCAGTTTGATTTTGTATGCTAGTATATTAATTTAATTGTAAAGCCCTTCCCTTAAAATAAATAAAATAGATTATGTACCATGCACATAGATAACATTACGATGATATTAAGATATAGCAAGATGTTTATTTATTGAAGTTCACTACATCATATAAAATGCTTTATCTACGGTATATGTTACAAGCTATATTTTCTAAAATATATGATATTTATGGTAAACATAAATGATACAAAAAATATTACCAGGAATACAGCGGAATAGGTATAACACAGGCACTTAGGCCTCTGCCTCGCCGGGACGCCATGGCCACGTCGCCAGCGACGTCGCCAACTAGTTAATATTAAGATGTATGCCGGCTAACTCACTTGGCTACCGACTGGCGACGTCGCCAAGTAGCCAGCGTAGCCAGAGTTGAACGCTCCGCATGCGGCGACTGGCGACGCTGGCTACTTTTATTGATCATTTAATTAAAATTTATTTTTGATTTTGAGTCGAGACAGAACTGAACCAATGCATGGTGACGCGTTGTGGCGACTCAGTCTGGCGACGCAGAGACGCCAGTCGTAGCCATGGTTAGGTCGCTGGCGACGTGGCCATGGCGTCCCGGTGAGGCAGAGGCCTTAACAATGCTTTCTTTAAAATTAATCAGCCCACTACCGAATATCGAGCCCCGGATACGTACTGTTTATTCCGTTATATTCGCGAAGAATTCGAATGAGAGTTGATGAATATTAAGCCAAAATAGGGTAATAAAAGTTGGTTCAATATTATATTCACGTATTTCGACTGAATGTAACAATTTGAATATCATTATTACGGTGTCATTAGTAAACATTCGTTACACGGTGTGCCAGCGGTGATTGATGGGTATCGATCTTATTGCAAAATATTGCAAAAGCAAACGAAATCTTGTGGGCATTATGAATATTTAATGAGTACAAGTTTGACTACCTACTGTCACGATCATTAATACATATAATAGGTTTTAAAATCTAGATAATATTTAAATTATGCGCAGTAAAACTTTAAATTACTAACTTAATTTTACCCGCGTAGCGTTGATCGCGTGGAAACTGTTAAAGATGTAACGATTTACAGTTGGGATTTACTCTGAGCTCCTTTCTGAATCTGGAGATTTTTATGGACATTTCCAGAAGGCTCGCAAGTACGTTGCCGGCCTTTTAAGAATTGGTACACTCATTTGTTGATAGTATAAGTCGAATTGGATTGCAAATACTGTAGTGGGCTGGTGGTTCCATATGGTGGTGCTGCGTGGCAAAAACGGCCTTAAAAAGGCTCAAAAGAAACCGAAGGAGTCGAGAGACTAAACTATGGCTCAGAAAGCGTAATTCTTCATTACTATCTAGAGATTTCTAAACAATTACCTTCGATTCGAATTACTCTGCCATTGAACAAAACTGCATTAAAATGCGTTGCATAGCTCTAAAGATCAAAGCAATTAGATCAGATAAATATTACGTATCTATTTTTTTGGTCGGAATAAAAAATGACATTAGATTTCCATTGCTTGAGATAACGTTTTTTTTTTCATTAAATATATACCTGTTTTAGGTATAGGATTTGAAAGAAAGCTCAAAAAAACATACACCAGGGACACTTAATTATGTAAATATACAAATTAACACGAACATAATTCGCGGTTTAGATCGAAAATTTGTGCTAATATTTTTTTGTTTTTCAATGAATCAGTAATTAATTCGTCAAGATATCGTATTCTTTTATTTAATTTTAAGCATGCAAATAAAGGGGTCTAGGCTCAGAATATGATTTTGTCCCATTCGGTGTAGAGACCCTTGGTCCGTGGGGTACTAGCGCTTTAAGGCTTTTTAAAGAAATATCAAAAAGGTTGGTCGACATCACAGGAGACCGAAGATCTAGCAGCTACCTCGGACAAAGAATTAGTCTAGCTATTCCAAGGAGGAACGCTGCCAGTATCTTCGGAACCTTACCTAAATTATTTAAACTTATTTATTTTAGTTTATGTTAAGGTTAGTTATTTATTTCAATGTAATCTTCTTAATATATATAAATTACGTGTCACGTTGTTTGTGCGCTATGGACTCCTAAACTACCGAACCGATATCAATCAAATTCGCACACCGTGTGTAGTTCGATCCAACTTAAAAGATAGGATAGCTTACATCTCAATTTATACCCGCAATATTATTTTATTGCTAAATATTTGTTTATTATTTGATAGTCACAATTCTAACAGATGGCGCTGTGTTGAAAGTACCAACGTTTCATATAAGCTACAATTTAATGTCATATGGCCCATGACTCCATGACTGGTGTTCTCCTACCGTTTCCCTTGAATAGTTTGCTACTATGGAATATAACAAAAACCTTAGCCACAGCAACGCTTGGCCGGTCTGCTAGTATCTTATATGTATTTAACATGTTATATATTTAACTATTTTAAGGCTAATTATGTTGAAAAGTCAAGAAAAGCTTAGTAATTTTAAAACTTACAAGCCTATATAATTTTAAATGTAAAACCAGGTCTTAAAACATTACAAACGCATTCCACGAATTTCGAAATCTTAACATAAAAAGGTACTTTATAAAACGGATACAAATTGTAGGTATAATAAAATATGTCACAGAGGTGAACGAGTCTGGCGCCTCCAGAGTTATCGTTTCATTACCAATATGTACCAATATCGGTTTATAACATTAAATTGTTACAATTACTGTTATAACTATTATATTATAAGTGGTTTCAACGACTCACATCTCTGGGGCCGTAGATTCGATCCTCGGCTGTTCACCAATGGAATTTCGGTCGTACGTGCGCATTTAACACTCGCTCATACGGTGAAGGAAAACATCGTGAGAAAACCGGCATGCCTTAATCTCAAAATAGTTGATAACCTACTTGCCTATTAGAAATGATCACGAAGCAGATATAGAAATCTGAGGCCCAGACCTAAAAGGTTGTAGGACCATTGGTATAAACATATTAAAATTTGAAAATATTTCTGCCAGAGCATTACATTATTAACTTATATTACTATATTTACTCGCATTTTACTGATAACGATAAAAAGGATTTATTTTTAAATTTTGTAAGTGTTCCGAATGTTTCCAGGACTAGATATGTACGACCCTGGAAAGATTTGTAAGTAGTCGTTAATTCGTCCTTAATCGTAAGTTACGTAGCTTAACAATCAAAATCGAGCGTAGTGAGTGTTAATAGAACTGATGTATTTATAAAAAAAAGTGCGTGCGTACAAAGTATACATGTCAGAAGTGAAACTTCTTTGGCAAACAAATTTTAACTCTTGTTCATATTAATTATCCAAATCTAAAACTTAGGATTTGACTTAGAGGGAGGGAAAAGAAGATATGCTAGGAATGTAATGAATTTAATTGTCATTAAAATATTAAGTCTCGAAAATTAATACAAATTTTAATTTTTTTTTTTTACTTTTTTTCTTCGATAATAAAAACACGTGGCATTTTAATTTACAATTCGTCATTTCAATAAATTATTTTGCATAAAATATAATATTTTAATACTAATAATAATTTTAAAAATAGAATTTCTATAAGTTAATTAACCCTTCTCACTCTCTCTCAATCGGCCTCTATCGCTATTTCCCTTTTATTCGACAAAAACGCTGCACATCTTCGTGACGTTTCGTAAAAATTTTACCCTCATGCGTCTAATGAAGTTTCACTTAAAAAATAATGCAATATGAACCGCGCAATTCTAGATCCGACTGTAGTCTATACAATGGTAGCTAATTTAAGATCATCGACCGACATTGCAATTATCAAATTGGTAGTTTCATTGTTCTTGCATTGTTTAATTTTCTTTTCGAGTTTCATAATATTTAATTAGTACAGTGAGAGGGTTATAGTTGCAGTCGCATTAAAAACGTGACAATCTGTAAATTTGTAAGCCAGTTCTCGCTCGTAATATCAATTTGTTTGTGGCCTTGGCACACAAGTTAGTTTCACTCAACGAAATGGGGGCATAAGTTTTTGTTCATACTTCGAATAAATCGGGTAAGTCCAGGTATACGCGTCATTACTGTCTATGCAAGGTCTTGGGTAATGCATTTTTAAGCAATCTTTGTGTCAATAGGCGTTATTTCAAAAATATTAAGTGTTGAAAAGTTAACAATGTCTACATTAGCGACGAGTGCTTTAGAATTATGGATGTCTGATATAACTGTTTATGGTGACGGAACTGATCTGAACAAAGGAGTTGAGGCATTGAACAGGTACCGATTCCAAATTTTTGGTAGACTACTAGAGTCACACAATGATGTAATTGTTACTAGATTAATTGAAAGTCTTGTAAACATAAATATCATTTATATTGAGTTAAGGTAAGCCTTTAAGATTATTTTAATCACGCCTCGTATTGTGCAATTAAGGGCTAATTTCACCAAACTCAGATAAGTTTTATTCCAAGGAATTAACCCTGGAATAGCAAATTTTACATTTCACCAACTACTTAACCTGAGAATAAAACGTTATTCCAAGGATAAGATTTATACGCCCAATTTTGAACGAATACGGAGATATTCCTTGGTTAAAAATGGCCGCCATGTCATGTCACATCTTTTTCATTTATATTTGTTTTATTAACTACAATTTTATTAAAGTTAAGTCTGTAATATAACATAACAATATACTTAAATCTAATGAGATAACCTATTTTAGGTTGGTTTTCTATTTATTCTTCGATGTTTCATTTGTGCAAAAAGATTTCGTGTTTTGATATTCTCCCGTTTTGATATTTCAACTTCAAATATTTTTTTTCCTTCCTCTCTCTCCTCAGCAGCAAAATTCATTTGCATTTGTACAGCTTTCATTTTAATTTTATGTAACTCTTCTAAAGTTGAAGAAACCGGTAAAGTAGGCCTGCGTCTGCTGCTCCAATTTTTCTTTTGAGTGAGAGGGGTATTTCCAGCATCCTCTACAGATATTAAAGCACAGTCATCAATATCCATATCCAAGGCAAGAGTCATTATCATGAACGATATTGTTTCTGTTATTTATTTTCTTCTTTCAAATCAAAACCAAAATAAACACTCAGGCAAAACAAAGCTTCTATGACCTGACCACAGATTACAAAGTAGGTCCCATGACAGCTTCTAACTGACGTTTAATCCAACTAAAGTAAAAAGTTCCATTTAACCTTCATGTTCTTTAAAGAAATTGCACATTTAATTTGTTTTCATTATACACTCATTCGTTCGTTCACTCAATATACACTTCCACAGATAAGCAAAACGGCTATTCCAAAGAATAGCTAATCTGAGACTAGTTTATCGGATGTTTTACATGGTGAAATGTAAAGTGAGTTATCTGGGATTAAATTCAAGCGAATATGTTTATCCTTGGTATAGCTATTCTCGGATAACTACGACATTGGTGAAATCAGCCCTAAGTTGAAACAAGTAGTTTATAATCTTATTATGACTGGACGTAATCAATATGATGAAATCACACATAGGTACTTCCTCTCCTAAACATATTAAGGTACAAGTCTGTGGCTATAGATAGCAATATAGGGGTTCCTCAGGGGAGCATAGTGGGCTCATTATTGTTTCTTTTGTACATTAATGATTTACCAAATTTGTCTACAAACACATGCGTTCTTCACGTGAGTGATATCACAATGGTCGTGTCCGAAGATACTGCCCGTAACCAAGAATCGTTATTGAATGAAACAATAAAGAATGTCACGGAATGGCTGGTAAGTTTAAATTTAACTATAAATGTAAAAAATAACGTAAGTATAGTAACGGAATTATAATAATAACAAACCCAATAAGCTGAATATTGTAGAAGCAGGGATCCAACATGACTCTGGGTGCCTGGATGTTGCACCACGATGTTTTTAAAAAAATGATACGCTATCAAAGAGAAAGATGATTTGATTTTTAAAGGCATGGTGGCTATATAATGTGGTAGAGTTTTTAGATCATAAGTTTTGACAACAATTATAAATAGCGTAACTGTTCTTACTATTAGACGATTTTGGGTTATTTTTAAAATAAATCTGGATGCACCACTATCTTGGCCAATCAACGATTTATTTATTATAAGCGAGTTACTATTACGAGTTACAAAGGAACGTCTTTAGATTGGTCGTTAACCGATATTAATACCGATGCATGTATCTATGTTAAAATAATTCGATTTACCTCACTTTGCGATGTGCAGCAGCGTCTGCTAAACGGTGCTGTGTATTGAACCCCTCATAATGGCGCTTTTTCTGTATCAAACTACGGAGCTGAGTCCATGGCCTGTAACAAAATACTTGTTGTAAATCTTATCAGATGATCTGATCATAACACAGGCCTACAAAAAAATTTTTTTTTTATGGTGCAGCTCCTTTTGTATATATTGTCGATAAAATAGGTAATGTACAATATATTGGCATACGTCATTTTAACCCATCAGCTCTAGTTTACCCACTACCCTTATTTTATTTTTTTTCCCGCCTTGGTCGTAAATAGTGATTATTACATTCATATCGATAAAGTTTCTATTACTAATTCAATATGACTAGTACGTCCAGATGTTGTGTTAACGATTCTGATACTTTTTACTATGTTTGTGACCAATACATACTGAAAGATCAGCGTATAACGATGACAAACACTGTGAATCGTTTGTATTTTGCTTATTTCGGTATTGAAATTCACCACCAATATAAAGTGTGGGAGCCACATGATGTGTGCACAATATGCGTTGAACGTCTACGACAGTGGGAGAAAGGCACACGGAAGTCTTTAAAGTTTGGAATGCCTATGACATGGCGAGAACAAAAAAAAAACATTATGGCGACTGTTACTTTTGTATGACAAATATAGTGGGCAACAACAAAAAAATCTATATCTATATAAAGAAATGAAAATACCCTAAATTTCACTCAGCACAAAGACCTATTCTTCATCCAGAAAATGTTCCAGTACCAGCTTTTCACCAGGAAGTGCAGCAATCTCAGGAGTATCAATCTGAAATACCTTATTCTTCCCAAATAGATGACGAATTTGAATACTGCGGGAGATCATCAAATTCTAACCCATTTTAACAGAATGAGCTGAATGACCTCATCAAAGAAGGGCTTTCGATGGAACGTGCTGAGTTACTAGCTTCAACATTAAAAGAAAACAAATGCCTTTCTTCAGACGTTCGAGTGTGTACATATCGTACGAGAGAACAAAACTTATTGCAGTTATTTTCATCTGAAGAAATAGTTGTATATTGCTGTATTGTCAGTGGTTTGCTGACATTCATGAGTTTGCCGATTTATCAGTCCAATGAATGGCGTCAATTTCACTATCTCAAAAGTAATCTAGATCAATTCCAACACAATTTAGGAGACCTAAGCGAAGAACAAGGAGAACGAGATTACCGAGACATAAAAGCAATGGAGAACATATACCAAAGAAGATGGGACACTCATATGATGGCCGACTACTGTAGGGGAATCATGCGAGATTGCCCAAGTCAATTTAATTTGAGAAAATCGCTCAAAAGACAATTTCTTGATGTTTAATGCCATAAAAATATATATTTATTGTAAAAAATGATTTTTATGTATCTCGGAAACTAGAGCTGATAGAAAAAAACTGATTACATTTTTGACTTCACCATGTAAGACATGCTTATAATCAGGTCTAAAATCCCCGGCACCAAAATGGTTGTAGGCCAGTGATAATTAATAATGATTTAGTAATGAATATTAATTGATTGACCAATGTTGGCCTAGTGCCTTCAGCGTGCGACTCTCATACCTGAGGTCGTAAGGTCTTTCTATGTGCGCATTTAACATTTGCTCGAACGGTGAAGGAAACATCGTGAGGAAACCGACATGTCTTAGACCCAAAAAGTCGACGGCGTGTGTCAGGCACTGGAGGCTAATCACCTACTTGCCTATTAGATTTAATAATGATCATGAAACAGATTCATAAATCTGAGGCCTAGACCTAAGGAAGGCTGTAGCGCCACTGATTTTTTTAAATTAATGGATTGAATCAAAGAGTTATGTGGAATCTAACGTTTTTATTTATTTAATAGAAAATATCACTAGAGCTGAAGACAAGTAAGTAATGAAAGCAAAACTTAAAGAAATAAATAATCACATCCAAACTAAATCGCAGCCAGCTTCAGTATCAAAACTGTACAATGATATACAATAGTTGGAAATTAAACGGATACCAAACTATTTAATTAAATAAATATAACAGACAAGAATAAAAATACAAAAGGAAAGAGATACTAATCTTGAATAGAGCTCAGTTTCTATAATGTTGGAACATTGACACAAAAGAACATGAGATGTGGTCACCATATTAAGAATACATAAATTCAATCTTGATCAATACAAAAACGAAAATAATGCGAGACAGCTATTCAACTTATTCACACATAATGAAGCATTAGTTGCTATTGCTATAGAGTTCTGACATTTTATAGAAATTACACAATATAATAAATAGTCTTGTAATTGGATATTTATCCACGCTTGTTATACAAAATTTTTTAGTTAAATAATCTCTTCGTGATTCAAAAGTAGTATTTTATTACAAGTGAAGATTAATTACTAACTTATGACATTATTAGGAAATCCAGGTGTAAATAAGTTGAATGTAAAGAGGAAATATTAAATAAAACCTTTTGTTTGACATGACGCGTTTCGTTTGTTTGTGATTGGTCAAACGTAAAAACGTCTTTGGACATGATATCGAATGTGAACATATCCAACATAGTCAATTAATTAATTATTAAAATAAATATAACAAAATTTATTAATTATTAAAAAATTGGATTATATAGTTACCGGAAAAGCTAATTCAATTCAAAACGTTTCACGTCTTTTACGAAATTGTTCGATTTATTTCGTTGCGTAGATAAATTACTAAGGTATCTAACCTTCCATTTATGATATTTTAAATAAGAGGTCATGTTATAGGTCATGTTAGTTGACACAGGATGTTAAGAAATAAATTGGTGATTAATGTAGATTCTCATACCATTAGGTCATAATTTGAAAACTATTGAAGACGACCTTTAAGTGTATTACTGGTTTACCTGGGCATATTTCAAAATAGCATTGCATATATATAATTAATTTGGTTCGATAAGTTCGTTGTTTGACACGGCATTTTTGTATCTTTAATATTCGGGACAAGGTGATCCGCCTTCTGACCCGAGACAAATGTTGTTTCGCCGGGAAATTAACCTAGGAAATACACACATTATTTATCATTCAGTAACCTAAGTATATGTACTTTTATTTCATAACTGGCAGTTACACTATGTTAAAATTCTATAGGAATTATTAATCTAAACAATAACGAGTACCCTAGTCTCGACTTCCATTTAACTACATATTTAGATTTCTGATTTTTGTTTCTCAAAGCAAACAGTTTTAGTATGAGGTAAGGTATAAAAATTGTGCTCCCACGATGGTTAAAATTATTTTCTAAAGTTTAAAAAGTCAAAGTCAAATCATTTATATCAATTGAGTCTATTAAAAAGGCACTTTTGAAAGACAAAATTACAAGGTAAAATAATATTAAAAAAAAGTTGCCCCTTCTAAAAGGTAGCTTCATATGGAGAAGAATGGGCAAGAAACTCCATACATTGATTTGATACTTATCAACTTGCCGTGGTTAAGACGTAATTACCAGCCCATCGAGTATTGCCAAATCTAGATCTATCGTGAAAACGAGATCCTGGATGGCATTTCAGTTGTCCAACAATTTGCACCTCGACTGTCTTAGATCACCGCATAAATGTGTTGCATGAGAATGTTAATAGAAATGTTGTCAAATGCCACCTAACTGGTTTTTACGTATTGCCTAGCCTCCAATTCACACGTCATCTTACTAACATATGATACTCAAATGAAGAAGAAACTATTTAAATTTATCGATCTATAGGTCAAAAAATGGATAGAAGGCTAAAAATAATAAACGGCTATCAGAGTATTTATTCCTACTTCTTTTTTAATCCCGTTGGAGTAGATACTCTTGGGCCGTGCGGTTCAAGTGCACAGACGCTAATTAAAGATTTAAGTTGTTGCCTGGTAGATAGTAGAGCTGGTGCTTTTTTCGCTCGAATATACGTCGCGATACAGCGAGGAAATACGGCCAGCGTCAAATCTTTAAAGTTTGTTTTAATTTTCTATTTATTATTACTATGTAGGTTAATAATATTGTAAATACGGTATATTTAGGATTGAAGGTGTGCCGCAACTATAAAGTTCTCTTCGTGATCAAACAATCATAATTCATAGATTTAAGTGCAAATTATTGTAATACAAGTAGTGACTTGTTCTGTTCTTGTTCTGCAAATTTGACAAGCATAATAAATTATATTGTATTTTACGTACATATTTGATATTTGAGGAAAGCTTTCGGCTTTTATCGCCTCTAACCACGAATATACTTATCATCCTACAGCGACCACTATTCAAACCTCGACTTGTTTAAGCTATAGCAGAATATGCTTAAAAGGAGTATTAACAATATCCATTACCTGCATCATGAGCACACCCATACATACCCTCACGTACACACCACTTTCATACCATCACACACACCGGATTAGGTATAACTTAGTTAAATGTATTTTTATTGATTTTTTCCTTTCGTAATTGAATCTTTTTTATATATTACTAGCTGGTGCCCGCGACTTCGTCTGCACAGGATTAATGTAATATTTGTCGAAATGATGTAGACTGACATATTTCGTCTACTTTAAATACCAGAAACGATAAAAGTATCTATTTTCATTTAGGAATCAATATACCATATGTGCATTTGACATATATTATCAATTTTTATTATTTATGGGTCACTATTTTGGCTATAATGGCTTACACATAAGACATAGAAGATATGCACTGTGTCGGGCTTTTTTGTAGGACTATTTAAGATAAATATTTCCATCATATATTACATATGTGTAACTCTAGCGGTTTTGGCAGCGCACGGCAGAATAGCTCGCAGATAGTAGAATTTTTTTCCTACTTACTTGATATTTTGGACAATTCACACAATATCTTTATAAATTGTAGCCTATGTGTTATTCTAATGTATAAGCTATATTATTGTACATTTTCAATAAAATCCATTCAGTTGTTTAAACGTGAAAGAGTAACAAACATCCATCCATGCCCTTTCGCGTTTATAATATTAGTAGGACGTATTCCATCTTTGTCTATCTCCATAGTTTTGATTATATATTCATCTGTAGGATTACGGAAACTTAATAAATAATTTTATTATATTTAAAATGTAATTGAACCAGTAGAAAGTACTTCAAGTGACAGTTGAAAGTAGATCATTTAAAATCTGTCCATTCAATTAATGAAATGTGAAAGCGTAGTAAATATTGACCACTGTCCGCAGGGGGCAAAAAATGTGCGTTTCAAGGTACACTGCGGGGTCGCGCACTGCACGCTTCGGCCTTAACCACATAACCAGCTATACATTAATTAAGCTTTCAACAACAGTGACGTCGTGAATTCGATTCCCGGTGGCGCCAGTGGATTTCTTACAATTACAACTACGTACGGTAATTCTAAAAAAAACAATTATTTATTTAAAATCATCAAAGGTAGCCGCATGGTTTAAGTGTTGTATTAAATATCTATGAGAGTCGATATAAAAACATATATATACGTAATATGTATATTATAAAAACAGAAATTTGTCTGCTCCATATCCTATTCAACCCACTACTTAATACAAAAAGGTTGTCTTATTAACATTGTTACATGATTAACTAATGGCAAGCAAAATTGTAAAAAAAATTCTAACATTTGGATTTTTTACTACATTAAAAAATTTATGGTCTTTAATGAAAAATTTAGTATGAAAAAATACGCATCCTATTTCCTGCGATTCTTCATATACTATAACAGACCAATTGTCCGTGTTTATGTATTAGTTGCACGTTGGTGGTCTACCAACCTTGATGTAACAAGGTAATTGAATTTGGATTACACTTCATACTTAAAAATACATTAACAATACTTGTTTTATTCTATTTGAATTGAGACCGCTAAGTACCCATGTTATTTGCTGTTGTGGGCCAATTCGTTACAGTAGCAATCATTTTCAAAATTAAAGCCTTGGGTAACATTCACAACCTTATTGTGTTCTAAATTTAAAAACATTGTTCTGTGCGTAAAACGTATTCGAATTTTAAAAATTTGCATATGGTGTTACAATGATTTCAAATTTAGAACACAAGTTTCAAGTTTCGAATTTAGAACAAAGTTTACTGACTCTAATAAATAGGTACTTATTTGAAAAAAAAAGTGGTAATCTGATCTTTATTTACTGTTTGCGTTTTCCACCGTCAAAGATTTAACCCTTCTAGTGTCTATAATATAAAATGTTATTTCGGGTCCGACTATAAGCGACGGCGTTTTTTTGATCCTTTTGACTCGTTCCTTGTGTTCTGTATGGAGCGTGAAACGTTATATTGCGCACCAGCGTCGAATTAAAGGGTCGAAGGGAGTTTGTGAGACGCCAGGTACAAATCAGCGATCAGTATCGTTTAAAATATATATAACGACTCTCAGAATTAGTTCTATTATAATTTCCATAATTTATAATTAATTAATTATAAATAACTTATGTAAAATAACAAAGTAATACACTTTGTTGTACACTTGTACACAACTAATTGATAGTTGGAAGGAGATGCGGTAAAGAACACCTTCCCCCGTAGCATCAGTTATTAATTATTTTATAGATAATAAACAGGATATATCATCCAAATTTACTGGCTAATATTATTACTAATTACATTAGGCGAATTGCATTTCGAAATAATAATCATTGTTCGAAACCTTGACGAAAGAATACGGTATGAATTCTTTGCGGTTCCGCATTCGAACAATACGTGTATTACAATTGTAATAACACTGGTAAAATTCACACCCAATATTCACAACTATGTTTATCTGAGGGATAGTAAGTCTTCCGGAATTACCAGATAATGTTGTAAATTCGAAAGGACAGACTCATAAACAAACAAAAGCTTCACATTTAAAGAGGTGGGCAGGTCACTAAGTAGATTAAACGGTGAATTTCTGGGACAGACCTCAGTTTGAAATAAAAATCGGTTGTCTGTAAAGTCGGTTTACTGACGATAGTTGAACGTGACAACGTCATAAGAAAATACTGATGGAATGGTTTAGAAAATTTTAATTTTATTTGTTTGATAGATATTTTGTATGGATATAGAGAAGGAGGTAAATGGAAATCACAATTGAATTCATCAAGTTACATTTATTTGTACGCATAAATACAATTAAGCCAATTTTTTAACGAACGAACGCTGCCGAAGGCGGAGGCCTATTGTGCCTCTTTGTCGCTCGTTCCACGCTCTCGCTTGCACTTCAAGCCTTAAATGGAACGCCTCAGAGCGAGGTAACGCCGCATGCGTCATGTTTTTTCGTGCGTGCAGCCGGCTCCATCGAATTATAAGACGCTGTCACGTCAAAAAAGAAGATTGAAGACAAACAAAGGCGTAGGTACAGGAATTTTGTACTATTTTTATAGTTTCTTCTATACGGAAGAATTATCTTATCGAATATACTATACTATCTTTATCGACCCAAATAGGTAATTTTACCATTATATGCGTCATTTTTTGTTTTGTATTTTGATTTACTTAATTTGACAAAGTTCTTTTTCTTTTCAGAGATATACTTTTTATAACAGTTTTCGAAGTTTAGTTCAGTTTTTTATTATTTTACGGTTTTAAGTTGAATATTAAAAACGGTACATAAGTCAATAATTTCTGTAATCTAAAATGTACTTGTAATTTTTTGGAATGTGTCTAATATGGAGAAAAAAACAACTTTACAATTTATAATCGAAATACAGGTATAAATTACTCCGATAGAAATAATTAACCTCTTAATTTGATAAAAACCGACTGGTTTTCATCTTGACATTAGCATCATGTCATCGCTTTCATAGGTACTCATTACAAAAGTGTTCGTGGACTAAACTACACATGAAAACATAACTAAACATAATTTCTAAAAACTGTCAATACGTTTTACTTGTGTGATTTTACATTGAATAAACAGGATTTCATACAATCCATTTTGAGAGGTCAAATTAAAAAAAAATCCACGATTAATATCATAATAATATAAACTGTATTTTTTATACATTGTCTCTGCACTGAGACATCTAGCTTAACTTAAGACTAATAAGTAGATAATTTAAGTCTAACTTAATTTACTAATAAGGATTTTTAACATAAAAGTGTCCAATAAATCTACACAGTCTCTATTAAGGGGAAGACACTCGTTCTTGCGTTCTATTGATATTTGTAAAACTATAATTTATTGAATAATATTGACACACTGTAGGATCAAACAGTTAAAACTAACTGCTAGTATTCGATAGTGATGTAGCTGGTATATTCAACTGTGGCATTACACGCACGATGTGCTTAATTATTGAACTAGACACACTCCGCGTACAATGGTAGCGTGGGAATGGCATTTGTGTGCGTCTCAACGCATCTTCGGTTACCTCACTACCGAATACGTAAGCTATAGCAATCGGGCCATGAAGGCTGTTGGGACATGTCACAGTAACATATTGTACGAATATAATGCGTTATTTTGCGGATATATAAACATATATAAAATAAAAAAAATATATATATTACTGTAAATTTATGATTAATTTAACTTGACGATTCAAAAGTGTACTTGGTTACCCACTTGAATAAAGATATTTTGAGTTTGAGTTTGAGTTTAATTAATATAATTCTTTCCTCCAAATTCTACAGAACCTCTATCGACAAATTTACATTTGTAGTCGGTAATCTCGTTCGTACAATTTTGTAATTTCATAAAATATATTTAAAACGTATATATAATTGCAAAGACAGGTATTTTAACGTGTATACATTATAAGAGCAGTGTTGTCCTAGTGGCTTCAGCGTGCGAATCTCAGCCCTGAGGTCGTAGGTTCGATCCCCGGCTGTGCACCAATGAACTTTCTTTCTATGTCCGCATTTAACACCTGCTAGTACGGTGAAGGAAAACATCGTGAGGATACCCGCTTGCCTTAGATCGACGACGGCGTGCGTCAGGCACAGGAGGCTGATTACCTACTTGCCTTTTAGATTAGCAAATGATAATGAAACAGACACAGAAATCTGAGGCCCAGACCTAAAAAGGACGCCAGTGTAGTGCCACTGATTTATTTTATACATTGTCAACTGCCAACGGAATTTATTATATGTATCTAACAAAAATGATTTCATCACAAACAAGATATCAGAATATGAAGTATTTTATTGCTATTTGGATAATGTGACAATTAAATGCAAACCAGTAAGTAATTGGGTCGTTAATATATTTCATAATAAATAAGATATACTGGGTTAATTGTTTTTTAACAGCTTTCCATATTTGTTAAGTTACCAAAATCAGATATGGGAAAGTAATAAAAATCAAAACTAATTAATGGTCAAGTTCCGTAGTCATTAATTGTACCATAGATATATAATATTCTTAGCACGTATAAGATGGCCAATATATTTTTATGTTCCTCTGTATACTGATTTGAGGAATTCTGGGCTAATGTAAATCACTTGCTTTAGAGTTTTGAGGTTATAAACATGAATGCCCCGTAACTTCTCAAATGATTGCTGCATTTTGCATTAGGCATTATCGTATTATAAATTATTTTCTAATCTGTTGATTCCGCAAGAAGATCTATTGATGGACAATGACAATGTATGATAGCTGGTAAACTGTCACGCTGCTTTCGACCTTTTTAGCTATTTTGTATTTGTATATATATAATGTATGTATTGATATTGTCAATTTCGAAGTAAAAATATGAACTTTTCGAGTGAATTAATTTTCACCAAAGATGTAATAAGATAATTCCAACAAATTGCACTTCAGGGTAGCATTCGAACGCTTAACTGGAGTCTGTGCGGAAAGGGTGCCGTCGTGAGATTTCAGTACTAAATTGAATTTTTTGTTATGACAACACTGTTGTTACTTAAACGTACGTTGTTATACTTGTCTAACACTTGAATCAAAATCTAGCTGACCAAATCAAACTATTTTGAATCGTAGATTAATAAAATCCTTCTATCTAAATCATTCATAAGGAGTGAATCAAAACAAATACATTATCAGGAAAGTAGAAATTATCATTAAGTAAGGTAACATGTAGAAATCTAATTATTTGATGATTTTTACATTTGCCTGAAGTCAACAATCACGTCACGCACGATACGACATGTATCGGTTTAATGAAACAATTTATCAATCCTATTACATTTTCCTGCTTTGATTTCTAGACATTGCATATTTTTGATATGTTACTTTGTTAACATGTCTATGGTTGATAGCGCCATCTATATTCGCTTGGAGTTGTAAGGTGAGGGGCCATTTGAATGAGGTTTTTTCAATTAAGTATAGTGATGGATACATAAAGATCCTTTGTATTGTATATATTAAATATAATTATATATAAAAATGCCGGCTGTATTAAAAAGAAAGGCATCGGATGTTTTATCTCCCAATATATAAATTAATAGAATGGTTAATTTTACATTTATATATTTTTAATAATTATTATAAGGGTTAAAATTGTAAATATTTTAATTACCTTTATTATTATTTTATAATAGAATTTATTTGTTATTCTGATCCCCTTTGTAGTAAAACCCCATGCTAAGAGTCACTAAAAAATAATTGTATTAGAATAGAAAAATAATAAATTAACAAAATGTGAAAATAATTATAATGCCTATTCCATGTTGCATCACACAGCAGTTTATTGAATACGGTAATATTATGAGTTTTAAAGATAAGCTATTAAATAAAAAACAACTACCAAGGATTCCATAAACTAAATTAGTTCAATGCATATATTTTTATGTCATAACTGTTTACGACGATTTAAAAATAAACAGAAAACAATATAATAAAACAAATGAATAAGACTAAGTAAAAACCTTACAAATCTTACATACATTCGATGTAGTCGCTATTTAAATCGCCATTGAGACCGAAAGCGATAGCGATTCTATAAATAATTGATGTAAATGCGATTTCAATACGAGATACTTGCTATTCGAAATAAACTATGTACTATCAGCAAAAACGATATCTTGCACATGTTTAGCCCTTTATTTGCATAAATTTAACTAAGTGTAATAAACTGGTTTCGTTTTATATTTGTTGGAAGTTAGTATTTGCTTTGCAATTTAAATTTGATTTACCTAAACATTTTATCGAAATTAAATACATGATTGATTAGGGTAACACAATAAATTTATAGTTTTCAATTAAATGCATTATAATTTTTATTCCTAGTTTGTCTAACAAAAGAAGTAATAAAGAAAACTGTGGAAGTGGTGGAACTAAAAAAGGGTTGAAACGAGTTAAACATGATTCGTAATGGATATCAAATGTAAAAGTAAAAACGAACAATAACGAAAAATTTTCGACTATCAATAGCTAGGGAAGCGACAAATTACCACAGAAACAGAAAACTACTCGTACATCAACTTTTCACAGCTGTATTGGAAAATATATTTGGAGTTGAAACTGGGAAGATTATGGAATAAAATTTAACAGAACAAGGCTTAACAATCTAAGGTTTGCGATTATATGTTTTGCATTTGTTTGTAATCAACGATCCGAGAATAAAGACTTTATATTTTATTATTATTTATTTAAATTCTTAAAGTAATTCAATAACAATACAAACTGATTATTTATATGCTTTTGACCAATCACAATCAAACGAAATGCACTATTGTTTCGTTTTACATTCTCAATGTTTAATAATAATGATTATATTTTATCTCCTCGCTTCAATTGTAGATTACTTATATTATACACCGATAGAATGCGAGTTTTCAATACTATCAATAAAAACAAATCTGGAGCGAGAAAAACGTTCCCCATTTGAATGTGGAATTGATCCTAAATCTTTACCTCGAATTCATTTTTCATTACATTTATTAAATTAAAGTATTTTTTTTTTTTTATTCCCAATCATTCTATCATTTTCAATGACAAATATCTATATTGATTTAAAACAAGATTTTTTTATAATGTTACTTTTATTAGGTCTTTATCATTAATGAAATCAAAAAACATTAAATTGAACATATTTGGAAAATAGTTTAAAGAAAACATTGCATTAAAAAAATACTAAAAATTAATTTGTCTTAAATAAGAAGCAATTCCCTTGCATTTCATTTCGACGTAAAATATAGAGTAAATTAATACTCCTTATTTACTTAATTGAAACCAAATAGAGGTATATGTTAATGATATTATCGAATACAGATTCCAATGTTATAATATTCTTAAACCATATTTCAAGATATAAAGAGAAAATATAATAATAAAATAATATACATTGAAATAAATAACTAAACTTAACATAAACTAAAATATATTATTAAAATGAGTCCCTTTCGGCAAGGTTCCGAAGATACTGGCAGCGTTCCCCCTTTGAATCGCTAGACTAATTCTTTGTCCGAGGTAGCTGCCAGATCTTCGGTCTCCTGTGATGTCGACTAACCTTTTTGAAATTTCTTTAAAAAGCCTTAAAGCGCTAGGACCCCACGGACCACGGGTCTCGACACCGAATGGGACAAAATCATATTCTGAGCCTAGACCCCTGTATTTGCATGCTTTAGTTTTTTCCGCCGCTTCAAATTAAAGAAATATTTTATATTAAGCTGCTAACTTAAGTTTGCCCAACGCGGCCTTGTTGAAACTACCCGAGGTAGTTTAATGAATATTGCTAACCCAGTCTTGAAATAGTAGAGATTCTGTTAGTCGACGTACCCCTGCTACTTTTATTGGAATATGTAAATACCTTTCCACCTCGGGTGAACATAAAGATCACCTTTACTCGTAATAATAAGAACCACGCGTCACGCCACCAATAAAAAAAAATCAGTGGCGCTACAACCTCTTTAGGTCTTGGCCTCAGATTTCTGAATCATGATCATTTTTAAATTTAATAGGCAAGTAGGTGATCAGCCTCTAGTGCCTGACACACGCGGTCGACTCTTTGGGTCTAAGACATTTCGGTTTCCTCACGATGTTTTCCTTCACCGTTCGAGCAAATGTTAAATGCGCACATAGAAAGAAAGTTTGGTGCACAGCCGGGGAGCGAACCTACGACCTCAGGTATGAGAATCGCACGCTGAATCCACTAGGCCAACACTGCTCTTTAACTAAAATGACAATTGACAGTCAAATGTATTCAAAAAAAGGCTATAAACTTTAAAAATTGTAAGAAAGTCATATTATATAATACATATTTAAAATATTCTTAACTAATATAGGAATAATAATAATAATTCATATTTTATAAATAGAAAATTAAAAAAAATTAAAAAAAAAATGGCCTGTGGCAGTTCCTCGCTGTATTGCGATACTTACTCGTTGAGCGAGGAAAGCACCAGTTACTAGGAACCAGGCGCCAACTTAAATCTTTAATTAGCGCCTGTGCACTTGAACCCCACGACCCAAGAGTCATAATATTATATTGAATGTACAGCAAATACAATTTTTATAGCGATAATGAAGCGTTTGCTGACGGTACTTTTAAAGCTAAGTATTAAAGTTGGTATTCAAAATAATGCTTTAAAAATACCACGGTTTTACGTATTTGCAATGGCGACGCTAAAATAATCTTATTTACATGTCCACTGTTGGAAAACTACGATACTATCAGATAGTTGAGATTTGCATTTAAAATGTATGTACTTTATGTATGATATACAAGAGCTATAGATATATAGTTATACTTTAATGGATAACTTATATACCTACATAGTCTTTTAAATTAGGCGTTATCATTAGAAGAAAAATAATTTCAATATCCGTACTTTTGAGTCTAATGCAAGCCGGTTTCCTCACTATTTTCCTTCACCGTTCGAGCGAATGTTACATAGGCACATATAAATAAAGTCCATTGGTGCACAGCCGGGACTCGAACCTACGACTTCACGCACGAGTCGCACGCTGAAGCCACTAGGTCAACACTGCTATTTGTTTCATTTATGATTTCTTACATAGCCATAAATTCACTTTATTCATTTGACGACTCATTGGTCTAGTGGTTAGGACCCCTAGTAATCCATGGGTCCCGTGTTCGATCCTCGGCTGAGACGAAAATCGATGTGAATGAGCATTTCTTGTTGTGCTTAGGTTTTGGGTGTTTTAATATGTATTTATATGTCTATCTATAATATGTATGTATATCCGTTGCCTCGTACCCATAACACAAGCTTTACTAGCTTAGCTTGGGACTAGGAAAATTTTTGTGAATTGTCTTTAAAAAAAAAAATGTGTGTGTGTCAGCTACGACGATTGGAGTTTACTCCTTACGAACGATAATTATGATATATAATTAATAGAAAAAAAGGGTAAATGAACGCATCTGCTAAAACGATAAGAGAAACAAACATATATCTGTAATTATTCGGATTATTTATATTACTTCAATAAAGCGTATTACATAAAGTATGTTACAAAACAATATAAATAATAATAATAACAAAGAGGAGACCCCGAGAATGAGATACGCTGTGTAATGTATTCCATCTCATTCTTTTACACGTTCAATCCTACAGATATATATGTTTGTCTCTTTCTACATAACGCCTCAACTTTTCGTGTTACACTTGATTTTACTCCTCATAAAATTTCCGTACCGGGCCTTATAACTCAAATCGTTTCTTAAGGAGTAAACTCCAAAAATTCAGGAACACTGATAAAGAAATGTTAATTAATCAAATCATCTCATAATTGTAAATTAATTGAACAGGATGCGAAGAGCATTTAGGAAACTATAAAAATCATGTTTTCGTGAACTGCGAGGAATTTAACCTTTTAAAAAATGAATAAAATAAAAAGTGAATACGCTAATATACGCGAATCGTGACCGACGTTTTGCAGCTTTTAGTTTGTAGTCAGGGCTGTATTCATGAAAGGTTTGGCCTTTGGGTCCTAAGCTTTCAACACGAAGTTCCTTTATTAATTAGGTAGTAAATACTATGATTTTTTTTTTCAAATATATCTGGCTGTGTGAAGGAAAGCATCGTGAGGAAACCGGCAGAAATCGGCAGGAATTTGCATTATTAACTGGTCTAGTTCTAGTTATTTTTCCTTTATAATAGGAGGCTCACTTGATGTTAAGTGATTGGCTACTATCTATATTTCAAACCCCTAAGTGATAAGCACAATATTTTTTTTTTATTTTTTTGAAAAAAAAAAATTTTTTTTTATATTTGTATGATACAGCCTACAAAAATACATACAACCCTTAATTTTCATCTACCCCCTACGATCAACCCCTACATTTTATTTGTGAGTTAAGAACTTATAAATTGAACTCTGAGGTTTACATGGAGAAAAATCACAGAAAAACCTAAAAAGTTTTCATTCCGGAAAACCGAACAATCTCTCTGGTAATATAGCAAAATTATGCATGTTGGTACGTTGGTACGAAGTTTGCGGGGGCAGCTAGTAAGTATATAATAATTAGTAAGGACCAGTGCCTCTCGATTCGTCTCTGACACAACACTGTAATCTTGTTTGTGACATGGGTATTGCATGGTTTATTGTGTGTTAGTGTGATAAGTTATCGTCATCACGATGGTTACTTTCTACATTAAGAAGATTTATATTCGCGGACAGAGCTATATTGTTTGTCCACATTTAACCTTCATACATAATAGTTGCAGCATCAACTGATTATGTTAGTTCGTTCCACAGTTTAAAACAAGTTTAAAAGCACCGCACGCGCATCATCACTACATGAACCAGCTGCCCACTGAAGTATTTCCGAATCAATTCGACTTAGGGTCCTTGAAGAGAGCGTATCAATTCCTTAAAGGCCTGCAACGCACTTGCGAGCCCTCTGGCATTAAGAGCGTCCATGGGCGGCGGTATAACTTAACATCAGGTGAACCGTTTGCCGTCTGTTCTATAAAAAAAAGTTAAGGTGTTAAGAAACACTTGCTATGCTTGAATCAATGGGTAGAAGTTATTAAAACAAATAAATTAATTGCCCTATTTATTTACCTTTACAAATATATATAATTTAATAATTTGCATTAAACGACTGTCACATATTTAAACTAACTATTCTAACTAACTAACTTATAACTTCTAAAACTGCTAAACATAAGTATTAAGTTATCGAAAATCTTGTTAAACATAAGTATTTTCTATTATCAATTAAATTGATTTGCATACACACTATCACCTTGCTTCCCCAATAAATCTTGTTGCTATTTCAATATTGTGAAAGTTAGATTTATTATATTCCGCAAACAGGTGTTTTTTCGTTCATTAGAGCGGATATAGCGTCACACTCGGTAAGCCTGTTGCACTATGACCTTGCAGATACCGCTTTCAAAACACCGCATTCCTCACAACGTACTTATACGATATAATCATTGTTACAATTTTATTAAGGCACACGTATTAAAACAAAGGCAGATCGCTAAATTATAGTGGATAAATAGTTGATTTAGCGACTAATAAACCTTTGAGAGCAGTGTTGGCCTAGTGGCTTCAGCATGCGACTCTCATACCTGAGGTCGTAGGTTCGATCCCCGGCTGTGCACCAATGGACTTTCTTTCTATGTGCGCATTTAACATTTGCTCGAACGGTGAAGAAAAACATCGTGAGGAAACCGACATATCCTAGGCCCAAAAAGTCGACGGCGTGTGTCAGGCACTGAAGGCTGATCACCTTGCCTATTAGATTTAAAATGATCATGAAACAAATTCAGAAATCTGAGGCCAAGACCTAAAGAGGTTGTAGCGCCACTGATTTTTTTTTTAATAAATCTTTGAGTAGGCCGGGTTACTTTCAATGACATTTGATAATCGAATTGTTCCATATGTAGGCTTCGAACCACGCGGTGTTGTGCTGTAAAATTATCAGTGCTGGATTAAATACGTTAAACATCACTGTTAAATGTCATCATTAAGGTATAGAAAGGCGTGTATGTTGAAGACTAGAATTAAATATTGACCAGAGGAAAATCAGTTAATTAATTATATCAAGGACAATTAAACTACCTACCAAAACAGCGTTTAATAAAAATTTGCATCAAACACCCTATGGAATACAGACACAGCAAATTAAAGTAATTCCGTATTAGGGAAGAGGTAAATTAATTTAAAAAAGAATGAATCAATATAACCTTGGACCTCCTGTCACAAGACAAGATTATTAGGAATTTAGTTCGTTGATAATATTTTTTAAGAGCTGTCCAACCTATTCAATTACCCACCGAAAATCCACGGAGATCCATATAAGTCAACTAAGCCACACTGACTTGACATATGATATGCCAGGACTCAATGCCATCTCTAGTCCAAACAAAGAAAACTATCCGAATTTACCTTAAACCAATCACAACTAGGCGAATATATTAATTAAATATGAAAGACCGTCCAAGAAACTTTATGTATATGTGTTGATACTCTGTGATCCGGTATGAGTTCATGTTTTGGTTATGAGTAAATTTATAAAAATAAAGTTTTGATTAATTACGCAATTATCATAATCGCTTATGTAACTTATCTTATCTAAATACAGCCATTGTATGCAAACGACAATAATTTATCTATCCTGACCATGACGTATGTATTAACTTCAAATGTAAATTTTAAAATACCCCATGTAATAAATTTTTATGATGATAAATTTGAATTTATATTGTTCTTACTTCAAGTCTTGTATTTACAATAAATACACCCATCTCTATAATCTACTACTGTCAACTGTCAAATAACTTTAGGCGGGAACACTTTCAAATGTAGATAAAACTAAAATATGTAATTGTAGATATAAATAAGCAATGTTTAATTTTAATAATTGCGTTATGTATTTACATATTTAATTAGTTACCTAAACGAAATTACGTAAGTCCTAATTTTTAAAACAATATTGGATTGTTAATAAAACGTTTATTTTAATTGTAAAATAATATAACCAGAACTTATTTTTAGCACAAAATTTTATCGATGTCTCAGCAAACATTATCTTTGCGAAAGTACTTAGGTATTATGCCATAGATAACATTAAATTATAGTGAATTGCAAGAGAGCTGATTACTATAGAGTATAGAGCTGCATGCAGGGGTCAGTGACCTACGCATCTTGTGTCGCAGGAGAACTCTCTGATTACTTATCGTTTGTACTATTATTAGTGGAAAGATTTTGATACAGATTATATAGGTACATACACATACGTAGTCTGCGCATTAAAAATAAATATTTCTAATGTATCGAATTCCAATAGAGTTTCTGATAGAACAACTATTTGGCAATTGTTTTAATTATTTTGTCATTAAACTAACAGGTTTCCAAGCAGATTGTTTGTCGCCAAAAAGACGAATACTTTTTAATTGGGATGTTATTCATAAATATGTGTACAACCTTGCCGAGCCTCTTGGCTGTTCTTTGCGCAAATAAGTGAAACATAATTATTCTAAATTAGACTTTATCTATGGTTACGGGTTACAATTTCTAAGTTATTTACAACTAAAACCTTCTTCTTGTATTATGAAATTGTGAGCGATGCGAGCGTTTGATACGATTTTAGAAGCCTTTTTTGGCAACAGGCAAATAGGTCGTAAAGCGATGGCGCGTACACATTGCAACGTTGCTTCATCATTGCGACACATTCTCGCGAATTCGTGAAGCCTCCGTGACAAATGTGATAGAAATAGAAAGAAAACGAAATTGTGTTTTTGACATACGTGATACAACATATATAATTTTATTAGCGGATCCGACAGACGATGTCCTGTACGCCTTACATGCAAAATATCTAATAATGTAAATCATTCTTGACTCCACTTGAACACACAAAAATTTCATCAAAATATGTGCAGCAGTTTAGGAGTTTAATTACGAAGATTTATGTATATACCAGCTGTTTATTTGATTGATTATTGAGAAAAATATCCTAGATATCGACTGCAGTGCCATCTGCCGGGCTGATTTGTGAATCGAAACCATCCAGGGCGCAACCCGAACGCATACAAAAAATTACACGTACAGTAGAATTATATATATAAAGATATTATCGTGATATCATTTTATTTAAACACACGATAAAAATAGAATGTCATTCTTGTAGTTGTTGCGCTGATAAGTTTTATTAGCTCCAGGTATAAAATTCTTAATATGTATGTAACTTTATTACTTCCAAAGATTCAAATAACTATTATTATTTTTATTATAGAATAGGGGGCGAACGGGCAGGAGGCTCACCTGATGTTAAGTGATATTGCACACTCTAAATGCCAGAGGGCTCGCGAGTAGGTTTCCGGCCTTTTAAGAATTGGTACGCTCTTTTCTAGAAGGACCCTAAGTCTAATGAGGCTTACCTGATGTTAAGTGATACCGCCCCTGGACACTGCCATGCCAGAGATCTTGCGAGTACGTTTCCGGCCTTTAAGGGTTGGGACGCTCTTTTATTGAAGGACCCTAAGTTGTGGAATGGACGTCGAGGTGATACGGATGGAAATAAAAACAAAATTTTAGTTTCAGTTGGTGACCTATAACTCCTTTCTAAAGAACTGCCCCATTTTTTTATTGTTGGGAACTCAATTTACAAAACCCCGCGTGGGGGTCGGTCCGTGTGGTGCAATGGACCCCTATCCACTAAAACCCAACAGCCCCATCTACCCGACGGGAGGCGCGTTTATTGAACTGTCCCCATGCTCAACTATGTAAGATCCAACGTTTATCCAAGCTATCACGTAACAGAGATGGCTATACATTTGACCGACTTAAGATAATAAGCTGAAATCTAATACGCTTGGCGCAAAATACATGGACCTTACGAAGATACACCTTAATGCACCGCCGAACGTGAGGTATTATTCACCAGTTCGTATTTCGTCTAAAAACTATAGTAAAAAACCTAGTGAAAGTTGCCGAATTGAGTTAATACTTTGTTTTTTTATTTTAAATATTACGTTTAGATTAAAGTATTATAGATGAATTCATCAGTTGTAATGATTTTTTTGTCCAAATTATCGCCGTCTTTTGCAAATCAAATTTGATGAAAAGGGAAAAGTGCTTGAGTTTAAAGAGCGTAATACTAAAAAATCCTTAGTATATAATGTGGTGTTCAATATCTAATATATAAAATTCTCGTGTCACAATGTTAGTTACCATACTCCTCCGAAACGTCTCGACCGATTTTTAACAAATTTATATGCAAATTCAGTATGTCTAAGAATCGGCTACTATCTATTTTTCATACCCTTAAGTGATAAGTGTTGTCCACCCCTAACATTTTATTTTTATTTTTTGGACGAAATTTTTATTTTTATTTTTTTCTAATGTGACATTAAAAAATACATACAACACTAAATTTTCACCCCTCTACGATTAACTCCTATTTTTTATTATAGTAGATAGTTATTTTTATTGAACTAAAAAATGTTTCCTAGAAATAATATAGGTACATGGCAAAACAACGTTTGCCGGGTTAGCTAGTTGATATATATATAAATATGAATGGTGCATTATTTAAGTATATATATTAATGTGTGTTCTACTCGTACAGTCCAGCTCTTGATATAAAACATTTATCTACATATATTATGTAACAATGGTATCTATTTTAGTTCTTCCGTGATCACGTGAACTTTGCTCACCTTGAAATTTAGCCAAATTTCAGATGCAGTTTGCATAATAAATGCAGCCAGACTCGTGACGTCAAATCGAGACAATTTCGTTTTCTATTTAGAATATAGGCATTCTTCTTAGTTGACTTAAAGTAACATTCTATCTGGTTCAAATGCCCGAAAGAGAGAATTGTATAATTAAATTCTTTAATTACATGTTTCATGATACTTATTAATTCCGTTATGCAAATAAAAATAAATTAGCAAGTTCGTCAATTCGGATCAGTTCATAGATTAAAAAATTTGTCGTGAAAATATCGTCACAGAACTTTATTCTGAAGCAATACATTGTTTGCAATGTATGCCTCTGTGCCTTGACTATCAGAAAGTTGTATCATCGACTCTGAGGGCATGATTTGACCAACAGCAGTCATGGTTAGCACTAAGTCTCGCCTCTGAACCTTACCCATGGGCTTTGGCCATGGGCAAACGCGCATGGACCTTTGTCTAGTTAAAAAATCCTTTAGTCGGGCTTATACTTAGACTCTTTTTGCTTTTTATGAATAGCTTGAAGAAGTCGTGGTTGCGAAACGTACGGAGTGGAACGGCATCACATACGCGAGGAATTTTATAGACTAGCGCAAGATACCCGGTAATTCAAGTTGTTAACAGCCAACCTTTAACAATAAAGTGGCATCAGAAGAAGAAGTAAAGCTTGAACCTCCTTGATACCGTTTGAGATGTTAAGCTAATATATAAATGCGACTTTTATTTCCGAGGTCGTAGGTTCGAACCCCGGCTGTACTAATTCACTTGGTGAACCACACAGTGAAGGAACAAATCGTGAGGAATGGGATGCTTTAGACCCAAAGAATCGACATCATGCTTTAGGCGCAGGCTGATCACTTCGCTATTAGAAAAAACAAATGATCACGAAACAGACATAGAGATTTGAGGCCCAGACCTAAAAGGTTGAAGCGCCTGATTTTTAATACGTAAATGACTTGCCTTGTCTATTTACGAGCGATCAGTGAATTTGACCCAAGTGAAAATATACAGGTCAATATCGGCATTGGTATTATATAATTGTACAACATAATATTTGTTGTTATGTGAACTTTGGTATTGAATAAGAAGATATTTAAATGCTAAATCATAAATGCCAGGTGTTTGACATGGGTTATATATTATGTGTAGTGATTGACGGAATTTATTTAGAAAAATGTCAATTGTTGTCATCCATAAAAATTGTGTCGAAAAAATAAGTACCAATTCGGAAAATTATTTTTGTTTGATTTTGTTCTCTTCGGAGTAGCGACTCTTGGGCCGTGAGGTTCAAGTGCACAGGCGTTAATTAATGATTTAAGTTGTCGGTAGATAGTACCGGTGACCCCAGAGCTAATGCTTGTCTCCAACGAATAAGTATCGCAATACAGCGAGGAAATGCTGCCAGCATAGAGCAAACTTTTGAAATTTTCTATTTATCAATTTATTATTATTACTATAAGAAAAAATAAGAATATAAGAATAAGAATATTGTACATACTGTATATTTGAGTACTCATTTATAGCTAAATGTTTTGTGTTAGAACATTAAAAAAATTGGCAAATATAGGATAATGTTTCTTAAGATAGTTTATAAGTTTTAACTCATTCTTACTACATTAAATAGCAATAATTATGATCGTTAACCTAATTAAAATATTGCGGTGACCAGATTACATAATTCTCGCTATTTTAATTGATTTATAGGTTCTTAATGTTCCGCTTAGGAACGTTATCTTTATATATATAATTCTTCTGTGAGTGTGTCACTGAACGTCTCTCAAACGACTGTACCGAATTTGATGAAATTTTTTGTGTGTGTTCAAGGGGATCTGGGAATGGTTTAGATTCACAAATCAGCCCGCCAGATGGCGCTGCAGTCGGTACTTTCATACTTTGCTTTTAATTGCTTGAAATATCATGCAGGACAACGTCTGTCGGGTCCACTAGTTTATATATATATGTTTACATTAAATTTATTTTACAGAATAATAATCAAAATCATACTATGTTTGAAATCCACTGTGTTTGTATTAATGTTACCATAGCAGTCTTGTTTAGCGCGACAAATGTATATAAAAGTATTTTTCAACTTACTTTTCATGTTGGTTAACGTAAGGCTATCTAAAACTAAATAGGTAGTCCATTTATTAGCCTAAACGTTCTCTCGCCATACACGTTGTTTGCTCTTGATGTACGTATCTACGTCACGCTCAACTCAGTTTTTTATAAAATAAAACGTATTGAATAACGATTTTTTTTTCAGTGGTTGTAATAATAATTCAATAATACTGTGTGTGTTTTGTGTAATTTTAATGGTATAAATTAATTAAATAGCTAAGTCTTGTGTGATTAAGTCTTCGAAACTAAAAATGGAGCATGACAACGACATAATATCAATTTAAATCGAAATTCGAATTAATTTATTCTTTTTACAAAGGTCAAGGAAAAATATTAAATAACTATGTAGATGACACTTTAATTAGGATGTTTATTTATACCTTTATGATATATGAAAAATCGTTAAGTAAAATAGTACTTAAGAAATAAAACAAGAGCATGCTCACTGAATTACTTTTTCAGACTTATTCTTAGTCGAGATTTAGCAGTAAGCATGACTTCGTAATGATCCTAATACGTTTTTGACATAAGCAAGTCAGACTAATAGCGCCAACCATATTTTAATAGGATTTTTTAATTTTTAATTATTAGTAAAATATATTTTCTAATAATTAAAAAAAAATAATAAAAAACGAGTGTGCTATGGATGGCGGGTTACATAAGTTATATTTCTGAGGATCTTTTCATGCTACCGTGCATTTCAAAGCAAAGCAAAACTATACGGAGAGAAAACTAACCTCTAACTCCTTTGGGATATATTTAACAAAAAGGCATGACGCCAACGACGGAATTAAAAAAAAATAGAAAACCCCAATAGCGACGACGTAAAAACTTAAGACGGTTATTTATAAGACGATTAAAGTAAGGTACGGTAGAACGATTAATTTGACTCAAAAGGTTTTAATAAGCTCTGAAACCCAACTCACTTTATTATTTAATATTAATTTATGTGTGACTGTTTTTTTATAGAACAGGTGTCAAACGGGCAGGAGGCTCACCTGATATTAAGTGATACCGCCGCCCACTCAATGCCAGAGGGCTCGCGATTGCGTTGACGGTCTTTTAAGAATTGGTACGCTCCTTTCTTGAAGAACCCTAAGTCGAGGAGAAGATTGGTTCAGAAATACTTCAGTGTTGTGTGACTGTTTGCACTCCTAGGATTGTATTTTTGAGAAAATAATTATAACTAATAACATTTCTACAATAGTTACATTTACATTTTTTTAGAGTTGGTAGCCCTGCCCAACATTATAGGCGAATACAAGGCCTATCGACTACGGTGGCTGGAGCATGAGCCAAGATGGGTGAAGGAGTAGGAGGAGGAGCCAGTAGGTCGGTCTAGGTACCGCTGGATCGTGTGGAGGTGCAGCTGAAACCCAGCAATTGGCGGGAGGTGGCACAGGACAGGGAGAGCTGGAATATTCTTATTTCGGAGGCTGAGACACTTTTTGGGTCGCAGAGCCAGCAATGACAATTTTTCAAAGTATTTCTTGTGACCTTGGGGTTGTGCGATACAAACTCAACATTCGCAATAGATATCGCTATTGGTACATAGCGATATCATGGCTACACGCAACATTCACCACGATTCGAACCTAGATCCGGGTATCTTCTTATATTTAGGTATATTGTAAAATTAAAAATACTTAAATCATTTATTGGCAAGAAATTGATACATTTAGATAGATCAATTATAAAAATACGCACAATCAGCAATATATAAATAGGCATGCAAATTCCATATTAATTGTTCATTAAGCCATATAATAAGAAAATCAACACAATGTCATAAAAATAAGTTAATCTATTTGTAATTGAAAATAACGTGTATACTTAAAAATACGTGACATTCACACACACATAAATAAAAGAACATAGAAATTACAAAATAAAATAATATATATTACTTTCGCGGGTTTTTCTCTCACAGAATATAAATGTAATTGCTCACAAAATGCACAGAACATATAGGAAAAATATACTTTTTTATCTGTATGCAAAGAAATCCGTAGGTTCTCCATATAAATGGTGGGCGAGGCATAGGCGGTAGATACCGAAGGTAATTCAAAAACAGTGTCAATGAATTGAAAATTACTTCGTCCTGCATTGCCAATCGTACGGGGAAAGCAAAATGTCACGTATACGTAATCGTGATTAAAATATACGACCAGTGGTAATACAGCGCTTTCGTGTTCTATAAACATCCTTTTAATTCGCATACCACGTCTGCTATTAACCACATTTCTATACTTTCATATTGCTCTTTAATATATCACCGCGTATCGTATAGGATCGTAACCCCTGACGTAAAATTTGGCGGGAAAAAACAAAACAGTATCGTTTTTAAATTTACAATTCTAAGTCAACAATTTTACTCAAATCATAGACGAAGTATCTTTGTCTTTAGTAAAATGTCACGTCAAAAATGTGTTGGATTTTGACATAGATAAGAGAGGACTAGTGAGCGGAGAACTAGGACATAGGATATGTTTGAGAGAGTCGCTTCTAATTTAGTGGTTGGTAATAAACTATAGAATTTTCCCGATCTGTTTCAACATTGCGTTATTATGTATGAGTTACATCAATCAAGTGTTTATAAATTCGTAACAGATTGCATGTCCGACATCAATAAGTTACAGGTATCTTCAGTCTTTTAGAAACGAGTTTTGATTGCGGCTGTACATTGTACTAAGTAGCCCGGTGGGTAACTGGGTAAGCATTGATACTACTAATTACGTCACGAAGTTTAATGATACTGACCGTTTCGAGCTCTGCTCTACATTGGATATTTCCGTAATGTTTGGTACACTTTCACGGGTTTTTTTTAAGGTGATATAAAACCTTATTACTCCATAACTCTATGGTTCTAAAGTGTTCTTAAATATTTGTTTATGTTGGTAAACTGTAGGCTGAGGTAATAATGAGAAGTAGAAAAAATATTTCAATTTTGCAGGAATATTTTGATTTAATAAAAGTTGCTGGATTTGACTCATGACGAATGATTTACGTAAGTTCAAATAACTTTTTATTTATTTAGACGCAGGACTTTAAACGCGCGAAACTTGCTAATAGATTTTTTCTAAACTATTTTTAAAGTGTAAAACAACTTACGGCCAAGTAAGCGGAACATCCAAGTATGGTTAAAGCTTTTTTATTCTCATAAAAAAACGAAATTTTTTGCACGATTCACAACAAAATCCACAAAGTGAAGGTCACTCGAAATTAGATGTCACTTGGCGGGAATAGGTGTAACCGCGCGGTTGGAGTTGGCAATACTGACGTATGGTACGCGTCGGCGCCGCCAAGGTATTGTAAACTTACTTTTACTTGCAAGCAGTGCTTCTCAAGCTACTAATTACGGTAGATTCACAGTAATAATTAAATACAGTAGATGTCAGATGGATACAGATTAGATAAACTAAACTTTTGACAAAAATACTGGTTTTTAATTTAATGAGATTAATACACTTTTAGTACTAATTCAATTAAGTTAATATTTTATAAACAATTGTTTTTAGGCATATTCTTTGGTTTTTATTAGAAAATCGTTATATGAAACAAAAGGTTATTGTATTTAAAATTAGTACACGACCCCGAAGGCGTGAAAGCCTCCTCCAAATTCTTAAATTTTCTCTCATTTTCGCTACTATTTCCAATTAATCCCCGCTATCTTGTTTATTTTACCGTCGCAGGTTTTGGTTGGTGTCGTCTCCTATCTCTTTCAAATGGGCTTTTCCAAGTTTTTTTTGTATTACCTGGTCTGTTATTTTAGTCTTTGTATTCACTATGTCTTTAATTTTCAACTGAAGAATAGAACTACATATTAAAACAAAAATATAAATATATATTTGTCTTTTGTATAAATATATATTTTTTTTGTTTTAAAAATCTACGGTATTTTATAGGAGTCTACTGTAATTTTTAGCAGCACAACTGTAGTTTTACTTTCGCGAAGCACTGCTTCAAGACTTGTTCATAGGCCAGTTTATTTGAGACCTCGTTCTCTTGTACTCGTACGCGAAAGAGAAACACAGAGGTCGCACAACACGTTGATAGTCAAGTATTTTTTAAATCCCTTATAAGAGATAAGAAAGTATTATTTTTTTCTGCGCAAATTAATTCATCGCGAAAATTCTGTAAATATGTATTTTGATTTAACGAACGTAAGAAACATTTTTTACGCTACTATCCGATTTATCTTCAGGGCAATCAATAATGTTTTAATTGGGACACGATTTTGGAGAGTCGCGTATAAGTACACTTTTAAAAAAATTATTGGACAATCGTGGCGAATATAATATTTAATAAACCTCACTCGGGCACCAAACTAAACTGTCTTACGCGACTGTCCAAAATAAATTTAGGTCACCAAACTGTTTTAAAGGACTCTCCAAAATAAATTTAGTTCACCAAACTTTTTTACACGACTCTCCAAAATAAATTTAGTTCATCAAACTGTTTTAAAGGACTCTCCAAAATAAATTTAGTTCACCAAACTGATTGAAACGACTCTCCAAAATAAATTTTGTTCACCAAACTGTTTTAAAGGACTCTCCAAAATAAATTTAGGTCACCAAACCGATTGAAACGACTCTCCAAAATAAATTTAGTTCACCAAACTGTTTTACGCGACTGTCTAAAATAAATTTAGTTACCAAACTGTTTTACGCGACTCTCCAAAATAATTTTAGGTCACGATACTGTTTTACACGACTCTCCGAAACAAATTTAGTTCACTAAACTGTTTTACCGTTTTACGCGACTGTCCATAATAGTTTTAGAGCACCGGACATATTATATATCTTATGACATTTATTGGTTGATTTGTGTATTTTGCTTAAATAATCTGGTCACGGTTCATTGAAATTTTAGGCGAGTGTTGCCTTCCTTGCGTAGGGCATGCCAAGTGAGGGTGAATGGACAATTAATCATTGCCACATTTATGCATTTCTAGTTCATTATGGAAACATAATTCACTTCTTTATAGCGCTTTACGCGTGGCTCTATTGATAGGTTGAGTTCGAGGTCGTATGGTGACATTTAGGAAGGAATTATGTCACATTTAGTTACTAGGTGATATAAATTTTTTTATTTGAATTATAAATATAATAGACTAGCCGTTTGCCGCCCGCTTCGCTGTGCGAATTAAAATAGGAAATATTATTATTCTTCTTTTTAACTTCCCGCTAAGAAAATTGAAATATTTCGAAAATCGAGTTTTTAACAGATGTTGACGTTTTGAGGTTCTAGGAAGCCTCTTTTGTTTTTATTAGCGGGAAAAATTTTCATAAAAGTAAAACAGAAATAAAAAAATGAAGGAACGTTGGAATTAAAAAAATAAATAGCCATAAACCATCTAGGAAAAATTTCGCATCGAATAGTGGTAGTTTCATGTCGATACGATCAGTGATTTAGGCGCGAAAGAGCCTCAAACGAACACCATTTTCATTTTATATATATAGATAATATTTGAATGAGTTTTGTCTAAATAAGTCTAATACGTCTTGTGTATTTTTGCACTTCTTGCTTACCACCAGTCACTTTCCGAGCGGCTTCATCCCTAGGCGTTGCCTAGAGATCTGGGATCTCTCTGCATCATCTACCGCATTTACCATGGTGTGTTCAGAGGAGTTGTTCGGACTAATACCTGCAGCAGAGTTTCATCATCGGACGTCAAGGCAGAATACAATATACCATCCGTATCTTCTGACATCCGTCGTTCGGCGTTCCACAACTAAGCGAGACTTAGGGCAATTTCTGCCTTTCTTTTCTTTCTTTCACTATGTGGAACCAGCTACCCACTGAAGTATTTCCGAATCAATTCGACTTAGGGTCCATCAAGAAAAGAGCGTTCTTAAAAGGCCGGCAGCGCGCTAGCGAGCCTTCTGGCAGTGCGAGTGTCCATGGGCGGCGGTATCACTTAACATCAGATGAGCCTACTGCCCGACTGTAACATAAAAAAAAAATACCTTATCTATTTTTTTTTCTCACAGTTGCCTGGAAGAGATCACTTGAAAGCGGTAAGGTCGCCAGTCCTTTTCATTTAATTTTTTCAATTGTGTTTTTATTTACATGCAACACATCAATAACATAAATAAATGTTAATTGCTATGAATGCTAAATGAAATGCTATGTAAGGAAAATGCTAAAAAGAGTGCCTGCGGCTTAAGGCCCTATCCCAGCACGAATTGCTGTGTCGGTGTCTCGGGGTGGACTGCGGGGCGCAGTGGAGAATTGGAGCACTGAGGCGCGCCGGCCCGTAATAACAATTAGTTATGTAAAACATTAAATTAATGTAATTTTTTTTTTTTTTATAATTATTGGACAATTCACACCAATTGACCTAGTCTCATACTAAGCTGGTGAAGCTTGTGTTATGGGTACTATGCAACGGATATATATACATATTATAGATAGATAGATATATAAATACATATTTAAACACCCAAGACCTAAGCACAACACCAAATGCTCGTCACATCGATGTTTGTCTCAGCCAGGGATCGAACCCGGGACTCATGGATTCGCAGTCAGGGGTACTAACCACTAGACCAATGAGCCGTCAAATTTTATCAATACTTTTTTCTGAAATGGATTACTTGGCTTGCGATAAAATATATCGTGTAAATTTTGAAATCGTTCTATAGACATTTTCGTCATAAAATGAATTCAAAGTGTCAAAAATTGGCTATGTTTGGATTTTTTTTCTATCAAGCGAAGTTATTTAAATCGTGTATCGATCTTTTAAAAATGGATACATAAACTACTCAACTCCATTATATATTTTTTTCATTCCCTACTTCAAGAAACGATCACGAAAAATGGAAAGAAACAATGTACTTTTTTGGAGTTAAAGACCTCATCGGTTCTTAACTCTCTTAAAAAAGTAAGAAAGTCTGAGTGAGCTTTGTATCGTACAATAATAAAAAGGTAGTTACAGCGTAATTCCTTTCTGCACTCCACTCTTTCTATATAACTGTCATGTGTAGTTATGAATACGCATATAACATTACATTGAATAATATTATTAACACAAATCGAACAAAACAGTGTTGTGGTGGCTAAATGCGACCTTCAACTGAGATTTTGCGGTCTAATCACAGCGTTGTAATGTAATTTTATTCCTAGCACTTGCTCCTAGCAGGCAAATATCATGAACATGTAGGTAATAATAATAATAAAGTACTTTAATTCCATATAAGTTTTGGTATTTTACTTTTACTCTACTTCATTGTTATTTCCGTTTGCAGTATGAACCTCCTCCTGAACTTCCATTTGGATCTTTTCTTAACTCCATTGTATCGGCAACATAAAGGTATCTCACAAAATTAAACAGAAAGGTCTATGAAATAAAAATTATCAAAGGATACAATCAGAGATGGTTGTTGCGCCACAGGATTATTATCTTTATATATATATAATTCTACTATACGAGTAAATGTCACTGAACTCCTCTTAAACGGCTGGACCGATTTGAATGAGTTTGTATGCGTTTGGTGGTGCCCTGGGTGGTTTAGATTCATAAATCAGCCCGGCAGATGCCGCTGCAGGAGATATCTAGGTTATTTATCTATACAGGAAATAAACAGCTGGTTTATATAAATGAGTGCATGTGTTCGTAATTAAACTCCTAAACGGCTGGACACATTTTGTTGACATTTTTTGCGTGTTCATGTGGATTCGAGAATGATTCCTTCATTATTAGATATTTTTGAAGTTATACTTTGGGTATTATACGTTATACTGAAGTTATACGTTTAGGGTGCGCAAAACACGCGTAAATGGTGCTTCTCTAAGTAATTGTTATACAGCAAGATTCCAGTCCAGGTCCAGGAGGTCATGACCCCTATTCTTAGACCCGCAAATAGTTGTTTCGTCTTTTGTTTTAAATTCTCACCCCGGGGACTGCTTACCAAACCAAATTAAGAAAATTTTAACCCGTTTTAAGTTCTAAAAGCTCAGTTTTAAAGTAATGCAAATGGGATTTTGATTTTTATTTTGTGATAGGACTTTTTGAATATTTTACTACAAAAACGAGTTGTTAAATGATTACTGTATTGATATTTCGAATGTTTGTATGATGATTTGCTATTTTAAGCTTTTTCTCACGGCCTACACACTCTGTCTTCTTTGCCGATGAGTAGGGATGTCTACCGATTCAAATTTAGTGACGTGAAATAAGTGATAACTGTATCTTATGTTCCGTAATAAACATATTTTATTTTAATGTAAAATTTTTAACCGGCCAAAAATAACAAAGAAAAATAAACTTCTTTTTAATATTTTAGTCCATATTCGAAAACCACTATTATTTTTAAATAGTAACTATTTAGTATCTTGATCATATAAAATCTAAGGTATAATAAATTACTACAAATATTAAATTTCTCTACTATTCCACACGGGAATCAAATAAAGTAAAACCACAGAACTTCTACTGTCCAAACATTACCTGTCCACATCGTATCCCTAACTTTCGTACTAACTGCCCGATATACCAAATTGTTAATATAATATCTATACATTGACAGAACTTCGTATAATAGCTCTACAAACAGTTTGACAAAGTGTTTTTAGAAAACCGGCTCTGTTAAAATTTGTATGAAACAAATAAATTCTGCCGATGAGATAATAAACCAGACTTAAAAATGTCTTAAATTTTACTTAAAGTTTTTTTAGCAAAGCGCCATCTATGTGTAACATTGAAAATGTTTTCCAAATGGTTTTATAACACCGTGAAAATATCTATTGTCCTATAGATGGCGCTTATATAATCAATTAATTTGTCTATTATTTTATAGATGACGCTTTAGTTAATAAACGTACTTCTAATATTACTAACAGCATTAAATAACAAGCATTTACCGATTCCAAATAAGCTTGTACAATATAATGTTGAACGTAAAATCTTATGTGACATTGAAAGGCTAACATCATCTTTTAAATTGTAATTTATTTCAATACATTTAAGAAAATAGGAAACAAATCGTCTATTTTTTATAAACTTCCTCTATATAATAAATAAGAATACCCATGAACACCGCTCATCTTTATTCACTTATATAAATTCGTAGTAAAGTTATGTTAACGATTTCATAAATATTGTATGTAATCGATCATGCCAATACCAAATGGAAGAATACAAAAGTTTGAGTTATTACTACGTTATGTTAAACAAATTTGGTGCTTGTTATAACTTTTGCTTGTAGAAGTGTTTTGTTTGTTTTTTACACTTTTGCTATGTATAGACATGTGTTGTAAACAGATACCGATACAGATATGTCATATGTATGTTGTAAGTAACATATTTTATACAGACACCATAATATATTGCCACGCTAATTATCTTATTTTTCATGACTTCTCTTAGCGCCCAAATGCTTTTGCTATTCTTGTGTCGATTTATTGTCCGAGGTACGAGTATTCAGCTACATATTCTATAATACTGTTGTATAATATTTTATTTATACAATAACATACATATAAAAAAATTAAAAAGCAGGTTACATAAATTATAAGGCAACGGGCGGCCTTATTGCTAACAAGCGATTTCTTGCAGGCAACGCTAACATGGAACAATAAAAAAGAAACACATACAGAGGGTAAAGTGCAAGAAGTGCATAAATAATTAACAAAATAACATATATAACTAAAATAAAATAAAGTAAAATCTAAAGAACAAATAATATCTAATAAATAAGAATAAACAAAATAAACAAAAATTTAAAAGACAATCAAAAGGTTAACTGAGTCACAATTCATATATATAAGTAGTATCTAATTACGAGACAGAAAAAATATGATAAAAAAGAACTTTTTCAAATAAATTTCAAGACAGCCTGAATATTATTTTCTGGAATAGGTCATTACTTTGATTTTTTTTGATATTCATTCTGAGACCGTCAGTCATAGCACATAGTCAAACACAAAATGATGTATGAATGATGATGTGTTGATCTATTGTATAAATTATTATAACATTAACCTTTCTAGTCAATACAATACCTTATCTTTGCATAAAAAGTCCATCATTAAGACACCAAGCACCTGGCAAAATATTGTGAAAAATATTTATGTAAAACAGATAAATCAACCTATTTGACTTCCCAGGTTTACATATTGATGATGTATTTTTCCATACTGACTTTATACTATTCGATGAGTCTCGAATCGGCGCTATATACAACACAAGAATATCTTCTATACAGTGTTAGGTGCTGGTTAATTCGTACGCCTACACGCATCCGTACAGAAACCCTTTCAGGATTTTGGATCCGGTTTCTGCATCTGTTCATAGCTCATTTTCCTTATAGGAGAGTCCTCTCAGCCTGCGGCAGGAACAAGGTGGAATTAGTTATTTATTTTTATAATTAACTAGCTGGCCTGGCAAACATCGTACCGCCTAACAGTCGATTCTTTATTTGTTTAAAATACTTATTCTGCTATTCGGGACACCGGTCTAGCTAGTAAGATAAAAAAAAGAAAATTGATAAGACAACAAATACATTATGTCAAAAAATTTACCTTCCCGGAACCGGTGGAGGGGTCCACTAACACTTGAACTTTATGCTATGGTATTAAAGTTCAAATTGCCTTTAAATATTATTACGAATATTTTGTATGGGAATATAGAAAAGTGTTGTTTTTAGACTTTTTCACTCAATTTTTTTTATTTTTTCTCCCCGTAAGAACCATCCTCGTACTTCAAGGAATATTATAAAAAAAAATCAGACAAATCGGTCAAGCCGTTTTCATGTTATGTCGTGACAACGGAAAACGGGTTTCATTTTTATATATGTATATAGATTTATTTTATAAAATCATAATATGTTACATTAGAAAACCGCTGTGGTTAATAAATATACCATAGCAGTCTTGTTTAGCGCGACAAATGCATATAAAAGTAGTTATTCAACTTACTTTTTATGTTGGTTGATGTTAGGCTATCTAATAACTGGGCAGTCCATTTATTAGCAGCGATAGCAAATACCTCGAACGTTCTCTCGCCATATACGTTGTTTGCTCTCGATGTACAGAGGCGAACTTGCGTTACAGCGGATCTGTACGTCATGCTCAACTCGTTTTTTTATGTCATCTCGAAAAAATATTTAATTAACTAGCTACGCCTTAGTTGAGAAGATTTCTCTCAACTTATAAACCTTAAATTGCCGTATTAAATCGGTTTACGTATATTGACAAGAATTTTCACATCCACACGGATTTCATTTTAAATTAAATTACGAACAATGCTAAGCAGCTGACAATAAACACCCGTTGTCTTGACAATTGGTTCTCGGGTTAATTTTATCAAATTCCAACGTTTACCGGTGAATAAAATATTGAAATACATACTTGTTTTACGGGAATGACCTCAATTATCAAAAACGCAATGAAATTCGAACTTGAACCACTACAGCAAAATCTTATTGATTATTATTGATCAAATCTCATTTAAAACTAGTTACAACATATCGACGCTTAAAATACAGTCTGGAATAAATTACTTGAGTAGCAATCTGATTTCAAATGTCTTAGATGATCTCTGAAACGAGTGAGATAGATTTTTGGTTCTGAGTTTCTCAATATTCTTCACTTAAAGTCTCCTACGTCTCCAACGTTAAATAAAATTTAGTTTATAGATGAGGTTTACAAAGCTTGGGAGTTACACGTCTAATAATAATAAAATTTAAATGTGGCACTCGGGAACTGCCGTGGTAAAGCTATTGCATACCATTGTTTATGTACTTATGTATTTTTTTCATTAATATTAATTCAATCTACCTATCTACCAGTCTGTTTCACTCTAACGCGTACCGGCTACGTCACCGATCTCGTCAGAGAGATGTGAATACGCAGTATGCGTACTGTCCCATTTTAACGCGTATTGGCCACACCTATATTACGTCATCGTGTGTAGGTTTATTTTCGTTACGGAATTTCTTGATTCGGTCGTCGCGCTCAAAGCCCGCGATAATATCTATGCAATAGCTTAATATAAAGAAAAAAAATTACATTGAAATAACCATAATATGTCAAAGTTAAAAATACACACTAATGGACCCTTTTCGCGGACGTGATTACGAAATAATGTGGCTGTTTTATAAGAGATAAATGTGAATGAAGTGTTTTAAAGTTGCTGTACGATTAAAATACGAAGAAATTGTTTGGTTTTAATTATATTCAATTAAAACAACGATCAATGTTGTCGAATGAGTGTCAATCACTTCAACACAACTTCAACCGTTTCCTCGCTTTTAGCAATACAATTTTTCATATAAAGATAATTTACTGATTACTATCAAAAAACATTTCATAACTTCCTTTTTTGTCTAGAACAGGGGTAAGGAGTTCACCTGAGGTTAAATGATACTGCCGCCTAGGGACAGACTCAATGCCAGAGGGCTGGCGATTGCGTTTCCGGCCTTTTGGTACGCTCTTTTATTGACCACTTAGGGTAATCGAATTGGTCCGGGATTGGTTCAGAAATATTTCATTGGGCAGCTAGTTCCACATAACAGTGGTGTGCGGCAAAAGTGCCTTAAAACACTCAGTTGTTGACGGATATAGGATTGCATTTACTCCTACAATCATGTACAGAAAAATTATGTGGAATTATCAATGCCATTTCTTTGAAGGTATATGAACCTCATTTTGTCTAACAGGTTACAATGTGATAGACTCTTTCTGAGTTTTTCTTTTCTATTTTTATGTGTAAAACACATTAACTGAAAAACGTTATAAGCAAAATTGTCGACACGTCCACCCAAGGCCCAAGATCCAGCAAATTAAATTTATCAGCCCTGTCGGAATTTTTAAAAGTATGTGATGCTACGTTTTCATTTCACCACTTTAGTTCAAGGAATTTATTTCTTGAGGAGGTTGGCGTGTGTGGCGAGTTTTCTTTTATTTTAACCTCGTCTGGAGTATAAAGACAATACATATACGTGCTCTATCTCAATCTTTTAACTTCAAAGACATTTAAAAGGAGTGTCCGTCACGCGATGTTAGTCGAGAAATAGTCAACTTTTGGAAGCGTTTTAAATTGATATTTCGACATATTATTATATTTTTAAAATCTGGATATTTTCGGTATGTTCTTTTTCTTTTTCTATTCTGCAAATTATACTTGCATTCTAATGTATAAGTAATAATATTCATAAGGAGAATGAGAGTGGCCCATGGCTAAATGCGATTCTCTCGAGATCTTTGCTGAACCCCAGCTAAACATTCTATTTATGTGCGAAATACTGGGAATAAAATCATTGCGAGAAAACAGATCATGCACTAAAAAATAAATTTTTAAATGCAGAAAATCTCAGCCTCTTAAGTCAGTCATAAATCATTTATTCATATAGGTAACACAATGTACAGATATGAACGTCAAAAAAGAAAGAAATAATAAATGCTTCTAATTTTACTTTTACTGCCAGTTCTCAAATCAAGGGCGTAGAACGGAAGAGTTGAACTGGCAATAATCGTTCCACCACTCTTTTTAATCGCCAAGTTTTTTTGTTTTACACAATGTTTGTAAGTAGCTGCAACCATTATGTTCCACAGGACTTCTTAAGTAGTATTGGGGGTACTGAAACTGATAACAACTAGACTTTTTAAAATGTTTTAGTAGAAATGTGTAATGAAATCGTGAAAAACGTTCGTCTAGTGAAAACTCCATTATTCTTAGTTACACAATCGTTTGCATCGAGTGCGATCGAAATTGAAGGGGTCCGATTAATTGCTATGTTAATGATTGAATTTTGATTTTAGCTTATTTCACTAAGAACTGTAACATAATTTTTAATTTGATTTCGTCGTCAAGGACGTCCTTGACGAAGCCAACATCGTCCAATACATAAAATGCAATACAAGTGGTTGGATTAGGTAAGGTTAGAATGTGCACTGAATAGCGGACGAAATCACCCCAAGGTCCCTACTGAACTCACAAACTGGTGGCAAGAGAAAACCCGGTAGACCGAGGCTGCGTTGGTGGGATGGAGTTGTTAAGGACCTCGAAACAATAAGGGATCGAAGTTGGACGCAAGATGCACTAAATAGATTGCAATGGCGAAATACTCGTATAGGTTGTAGGTCTTAGCCTCCTCAAGGAGGCTAAGACCTACAAGGGACTCTATAGCCATTGATGATGATGATTTCACTTAGAATATAGTGATTACCAGTGTGTTATGCAACGTCAAAGGTCTTACATAGGCCACCTTTAAGGAATTGGAATCGCCCACGTCGAGTTCAGATGCGCGTAGAAATGTGCATGTAAAAACGCTTCGTAAGCTAAATGTAAGAATGAGGTAATCATAAATAATCATCAACACTTCTCTCGAAAATTGGTTATTGACTTTTAATGTATCAAATAGTGTATCTATTATATGACACTAATAAAGTAAAAAAATTGTCTCTGGTTTGTAGAAATCTCATCACAGGATCCTCATCATTGTCCTTAAACTGATGATTATGTAGGATTTTAGCCTTTCGATTACGCAATTTCTAAAGCTTCCAATATAAACCAACGCTTTTATTTTTAAATTATTTTTTTTATTTTGTTATCCTATAGCTAAAATAAATAATATATTATTATATATAAAAAAAATTATACTATAATATTATATTAAAGACAATACACAATATTTTTTATATATAATAACATATATACAAAATTTTTCAAACATTTACGAAACTTAGAAAGGAAAATTCAATAAAAATATTAAATATATTTCACTAAGTTATACCTAAATCTAGCTGTGTTGTGTGATTGTGTGAAAGTACGTATGTGAGGGTGTTTATAATATAAAAATGATTGTACATATCTAATAAAGTCTCTCTGTCTGACACAAAAGAGTTTAATTAGTAAATTACTTCCCCGCTTACAAATCATCATAATCTTGTTGGTAATATTGTCTTATTTGACAGTGTTTTGTATAATTAACAAATATTCCATTTGTTTCAAGACTTTAGTAAAATTGCTTCCGACCAGTTAAGTTTCTTGGCACCGATTCGGGAGAGACGCCAGTGGAATCACTAAGTACCCAAGTGACATGGAAGTGGCGAAATAGGCTTGAAAACCAAAGTTGTAACATACATGTTATCGGCTTACGAACTTTTGTACTTTTCAGGTACTTCGGCATTTATTCGGAGATTTGGTTTTGCCGTGTAGTTATATATACAATTTTATTATTCTAAGATGCCAGATCCCCGTATGGGAGAAGGTCTCCTCCTTTTTCCGCCCTATTTTGCTGTCATTATCCAATTTTTGCCACTGATCTGAATATAGCCAATATGATAGTGTTAATATTTTATAGTTCGTATCGAATTTTCATTCAATTTTTGTAGTTCACAAGACGAATTCTATTTGAACAATGTACATGCCTGATTTTGTTTAGTTCCATAGTTAAAATGTTCAAACTAGTAAGGTTAAGTATTTAATGTTCAAAAGAAGGGATGGTGATCCATCCCCAGTACTGGACCTGATCTCCCCTAGCTATTTCTAAAAGCGATGGCCCGGTCTGTGAAGGATACTTCATACTTGCTGTGTCAAGCGTACACACTAACAATGGGCGTGGAGAGGCAGACGCAACCGCCACGTCGCATGTCGGGAAGCGGGTAAAGCTCTGCTGTTACCGTATCCCGCCTAAGGCGATTGTTGGTGGCGCCTTGGGGTTTTAGTGGGTATGCAAGAAAGTACCACATAACCCTCTTGCACTAAGCAGTCGCACCTCGGTAGGGTGCGCACTGCATTTCCCCAAGCAAAAAAAAAGTATTTAATTTGTATTCGCCTTATTCGTGCGAACCTCGAATTTCAGGGAAACATTATATAAAAAGGGATATATAACGATTTTCCAATTTATATCTTTATCTGTGACTTGTAAATTTTATTTCCTTCAAACGGTATCTCGTAAACCTTGGAAGCACTTATCCTTGCGTGATAATCCCGCAAAGCTGTTTATGGTTGAACGAGAGATTAACCTGTCAACGACTCGAATCGTCGTTTTATTTATAACTGTATCTGGCCAACATCTGTTAAATTATATTAAAAAATGCTAAACGACGCGAATATTGGCTTCAATTGGTTGCAAAAAATATTTTTATACAATAAATATTTATTTTTAAACAAACGCAAAACGCAAACGCGCATGAGATTCTGTGATACCCGTGGACACTCACGTTGCCAGAAAAGTGGTGGAAACGGGCTCGCAAGTGCGTTGCAGTCCTTTTAAATATGTAACCATACTATATACTACAACCAACGTTTTTAAGGTACAAATTTAGATTTTAATAGAAATACTCAGTGTACATTTATAAAATAATAAAATTATCTTTATTGAACTGATTTGGATGCGGTAGTGATACCAGGTCTTCTGTCCCATCATATGAACCGTATTATCATCAGTAAAGAAGTGGTGCGCAACCAATATTTCAAAAAGCCTACGTGGTACAGTATATTATGTAGTGATATGTTGATTACATAGATATATGGGATAAGTAGAACGGTTTTAGTTAAGTGTAGCGTGTGAGGATAACGAGGTCTGTCGGGGTCTGTGAATCGGGTGGTGCCGGATCGTGACGTCAGCGTCCGGGCGGCTGGCTGTGCGCATGCCCGCCTAACCCCCGCCCGCCCACCGCTTCGCCACTTAACGGTTGCGAAGCGCGAACTCCGGTCGCCCATCGCCACAACTTTCCGTTTACCCGCGCACGAACCAACAGAATAAACTTTCGAGTGCGTGTATGAATGACTCTTGTGATCGTGTTTTGTTCTGGATGTAAGTTCTGGTAAGATAGATTTTTCATCATAAACTCTCATAAAATTCTACTTGTATCTACTAGTGTCCTAAAACTCGCATATTAGGCGTTGAAAAACGTTTTATTAACCTAAAAAAACATGCATAATTTTTAATGTAAACAAAATTGTTTTAATTATTATATTAACTACGCAGATCTTTTAATAATAGCTATAAACACAATAAGCAACAACTTTCATGACAGCAAGACAGTTGACACGTGAAAAAAAAAATTTTACATAACAAAAAAATATGTCAATCAATTCAACTATTCAAATATGGAACTTAAAAAGCCGAATCCAATTTTGAGTGCATCAGAAGCGTTGTTGCGTAACTAGCTGCGCCGAGATCACAATCCCGACCCCCAATTGTCTAACGGTTAATCCATTTATACGCTCGACATCACGCTATCTGCTTAAAATCTATCCAATGAAATAATCCTTATTTCAAATATAAACCAAAGGGTATTTATGTTTATTAACTCATTTGAAAGCGCCCTGGCAATGCTGTTCACAAGTTTAGCATTACTAAACCCTTTCTTTTGAGTGATTAGTCTGCTCATTAACCCTTGTATAAATCCGAACTCCAGAAGAAGAGACTGTGTGATCTGTACGATATATTTATGGCTAAATTTATCATCCTGAAAGAAGCTTTTAGGCTACTTTGAAATCTAAAAGGACATCTTCTACTCTCGTAAGAGTTACTACCATATGACAACGGTATATAGTGTGACTTGAGTGTCCTATAACCTCTAGATGGGGCATAGGGCGTCCACGGAGAGTCTCCATCGCGTTCGTCTTAAGCCTCATATTTCACCTCGCTCCAAGTCTTTTCAGCTCTCTCTGCCTCATCTGCAACTGTACGACGCCAATTTATGGTGATGATGAAGGCCTCGCTTCCGCTTTTCTGGCGGTTTCCAATCAAGCACCTGCTTATGGATATAATTGGATTATCTTCGGAGTGTATGGCCTATCCATTTCCACTTATGCCGCTTCATCTGCTAGCTCCTTGGGGTTTCTCGGCAGCGTCAATCTTGGAATATCTAAATTTGTAATATGCGTTTATATTAGCTAAAGTACAATGTAGAGGAGAGAGAAATTCTGCGCTCTATAACTATAAATTAACTTCATAATTATTGATTCTTAAATGGCCGGCAACTTACGAGCCTTCTGGCAGTATGAGTATCCATTGATGGTGGTATCACAACGGTCACGGTCACGGTTAGAGGCTCATCTAATCCGTTTGTCCTATAAATCATTTAGTAGTTTCTTCACGGTATATAACATAATATATAGAGTTATACAGTTGACAATATATCCTAATATGATGAAGGTAAAGAGTTTTATTAAAAGAGGTAACATAAGGAAGTCCTAGTTCGAATTGGCTGGAATTTTATTGTATAAGATACTTTTAAGGAGCTGCAACTGTTATACCTTGATACACATGACGTAGAATAAAAAACATATCTTATGCCTATTACCACACTACAGAATTTACGCTTGTGAAATATCACAGTACACTCTAGTATGATTTAAAAAAAAACTGTGTATAAAAATCTGTCTAAAATATCCTACCCGTAAGTAGATTTTCTTAGAGTTAGATTTAAAACTCGGGCCTTACTGGGACCCGATTTAATATTAATAAAATTAAATCCCAAATTTTATCGCCTTGTCGGTCACTCACAAACGCGTTCTTTAAACCTGATCCAAGAAAATGCAACATCATTTTTGTAAAACTTAAGCAATTAAGTGCCTTCGACTTTAATTAACTTGTAATTAGCTTGGGTTAAACTTTGGGGAGTTTATTAAAGAGTTAAAAATATATAGCCAGAAATAGATCAAGAAAATCGGAGGACCAAAAAAAAAACAAAAATACTACAGTTGTTTTGTTAATTTATAGTGGTTAGAATAATGTAAATTTGGTACTGTTATGAATGTGAAACAATAATGAAACTGTTCTTATAAGATATACACAAACGATTTTCAAATTAAGGGCGTAGAACGCTCAAGATGATCGGGCAATGAACACTACGGCACTCTAATCACTACTATTTTATTGTATAAGATACTTTTAAGAAACTGCAACTGCAAATCTTTATTTTATAGAACAGGGTGAAAATGGGCAGGAGACTTATCTGGTGTTAAGTGATACCGCCGCCCATGGACACTCTCAATGCCAGAAGGCTCGCGAGTGCGTTGCCGGCCTTAAGAATTGGTATGCTCTTTTCTTAAAGGACCCTAAGTCGAATTGGTTCGGAAATACTTCAGTGGGCAGCTGGTTCCACATAGTGGTGATGCGCGGCAAAAACTGCTTTAAAAACGCTCAGTTGTGGAACGGCGGACATCGAGGTGATACGGGTGGAATTTCGTATTCTGCCTCGACGGTCGATTATAAAACTCAGCTGCAGGTATTAATCCGAACAACTTAATACCTATAATGAGAAAAGCTACTATCAGCAGTAGGCGAATAAATCATCTATAAGACAGGAATTCAATATCAAGATTTATTATTTTTGTACGCAATTCTTAATGGGCTAATAGGGGCCCCCCTATTTGCTTTCGTTAATTTGTTTAAGAATCCCTCCCCCGTATGCGACAAGATATTCACAATTGATCCATGTGCGTCGTTATGAACAAGAATTATCTGCGTAATTCGCCAATGTTTCTGTATACAATTTATAAAGATGTTGACATTTTCCACCTTACCAAAGAGGGTGTGAGGAAATATTTTAAAAAGCGGGAGGACTTTGACTTTATTTAGCCTTTTACTTTTGATGATGTACTTCTTTTGGTGCGTTACGGAAAAATGATGAGAGTAAATTTTTACGATGCGCACGCACACCGTCACAAAGAACCGACATCCTGAAGTTAGCCATAGTCAACATTTTAGTTTTTTTCTATTGTTTGTGTTTTTTTTCTACAAACGTAGAATAAATTTTTTGAAGATACTTTAACTTGTTACGCCAAAGAAGTATAACTTCTAACGCGTATATACATGTGAGTACACACACGTTTTTTTTTATTTTAAATATGTATTAAGTTATATATTGTTTAACGTTTAATTTCAGTTTCCTTTTTTTTATCTATTCATGTGCTTAATTGACTTATGTTTTCTGTTTCGTATAACAATATAATTTTCTAATTTTCTGTTGTGTTTAACAATATAATCTGTTTTGGCCTTGTATATTATCTAAGAGTTTTCTTTTTTATAATGTTGATACATATACATTATAGATATTGTATTAAGAAGTAATCAAAAATAAATTACTTTTAATATAAAAAAAAACAAAGACAGATTTACCTTGACATGTTAATGAAGACGGGTCAGATATAATTTCAGTAATGGGGCTTATACAGCTTTTAATGTAACGAAATTGCAATAACAATGTTTATTGTGTCATCTCCAAACTGGTTCAAACTAATTTAAATTTAATCTGAAATTGTTTTAATAGAAGGGAGTGACAAAATTTAACATACAAAGTTTCGCTGTTGCACAGATTATTCGATGCGTTTAAACTAACATGCAAAATTAATAGGCCGACAACGCACTCGCAAGCCTTCTGGCGTTAACGTGTCCATGGGCGGAGGTATCATTTTACATCAGATGAGCCTCCTGCTCGTTTGCCCTGTTCTTTAAAAAAAAACTTGGCAAAATAATTCTTCCCTATACTAAGTATCAAGCTTACTTAAGTATTAACGAACGTTATCAATGAAATAGTTGTAGAATTTTCTATTCCATTACAGGAATTGTATTGCTTAGGCGACTAAAAGAAGAAACGAAATTAATCAGAATCTTTTGCATTTGGCCGATTACGAAGATATCAATCAATATCAAAGATCAATCTTTAATAAACGAATATTCCGAATCAACTTGTTTATCTTCCCTAATTACTTGAACGTCTGGATGTAGTCCGTGGCATTATTGACTTGTTTTAATACGTCATTTTAGTGAAATTAAATGCTTTAAAGTCATTGTATTATTTGTTCCTCAAAATTGAGATGCGATAAAACAACTTAATAACACGTGGACGTTTTAATGCATTTAGGCTTTTTACAGCAATTGTACTATTTGTTCTTAAAATAAGAAACTGTATAGGAAAGCAGTACATAATATTACATACAAAAAATTAGTAATAATAAGTCTTGTTAACTTGACCGGAGTAAACCAAATATGTCCCGCATACGAGTATAGGTTCATAATATTGATATATATATTATTCAACTGACAAACTAATAAATCATGATGCTATTTCTGCAGACTACTAAAATAGTGTTTTGCTGGAAACAGTATGTTAATAAAAAATATAACAAGGCTGTATAAAAAACTATATACTGCTGTAAAGGTTAATGATTAAAGGTTGGAGGATTCAGTTACTGCACTCAGACTCTCATTAGGTCCGATGTGCGTAAAGTCCTGGCTAACTAAGTCAGTCTAGCGCCTTACAGAAGCACAGAAGTATCCTGGGCACTTCGCAGGCTTTATTGAGCGAACTCACTGCTCCAAGGATTACTGAACGTTGGTTAGCCACAGCCATGCATTCCAGGACTACGTGGGTGACTAGTACGAGTATATAATAATAATAATAATTTATTTTCTCCCATATAACATTTACAACAAACAATAAGATTACAGTTGAGAAGGCATTGGGAGACTGGTTTCCAAACTAGGTAAGAACCTGTGATATGGATAACCAGGCTTCCATTCCACAGCAAAGTCATATTGAGTGGTTACAAAAAGTACATACATATATGGGTATGCAAACAAATTTAACGTTTTAAATAAAGAAAAACAAAACAGTCAACTAATTAGAAGTTACAAGTACAAATAAAGTTGTATGGGCGTATGTGAGGTGAGTGTGTGTGTGTGTGTATGTGTGTGTGTATGTGTATGTGAGTGTTGTGTATGTGTAGGTTAATGTGTGTGTATCTGTGATAATGGGAGAGGGTATGTGTCAGGCGCACTCCTGATAACATGTGAAAATTATTTTAATATATATATATCTATATATAATTATACTGCTAAAAATTGTGATAGAAATAAAAGTCGAATAAATAGTATTTTTATTATTGATTAATGGTCGTCCATGGATGGTCTCTTGGAGACTATACAATTATACATTGACCAGAAATTATCTGGAATTCGTTTAGTTTTTTTTTTATTTAACACTTAGGTATAATGTAGTCTCAAATTTTGTTAGAGCTTTGTGCACTGTTATTATTATAAAATATATTTTCTGTATAAGACACGCGTAAAGCTTTCAAGCATAACAAGCTATGTACTGAAACTATAATGATTCGTGGAAAAATCGTTAATAATTAGTTCGGAGATGTGTATCAAATCTAGCGTTTTTTGGGTATTATGTTGAAATAATGTTTAAACAGTTTTTTGAAAAAATTGCGACTGACTGGGTAATGTAGGCAAGGAAAGTGTACAAGTTAAAATAATAAGTAGAAGACATAGCAACAGCGCAGGTATTAGTATAGCCTACTCACCAATATTCTTTATATTTGTTCGACCCATACATAATATACGGATTTTATTTTTAGCGGCGGTAAGAAATCGTGTCAATATAGCAAAATTTTTATAGGCTCTAATTACAATTTATAACTTTTTAAATTAATTACTCATTTTCATTTATTAACTTTTCATAACACTCCGATAAACAAAGACATAAAAATATTATATCAAAAATATCAAGAATATAGTATATCACACAGGTACACGTATGAAAGCATATATGTACTTATATGTATTTAGATGATATTTTACTACGGTAGGCCGTTCATGGCAATTATTTAAAGTAATAAACTATTTGAAACATATTTATAATTTTCGTATACACCCTTACGAGTAGGTATAATGTCTTAATACAGATAGCAATACCGCAATTATCTGAGAAATAATAACATTTAATTCTCCTAAGACAGAAAGACTAGAACGTTGAAGTTTACAAGAAAATGTCTTCAATCGTTAAAAGAAAATGTCTTCTATTTTCAACTTTTACAGAATTGAGAATTTTCTTTTAATTTATATAGCGTATCTAAGCTCTGACGTGGTCTGATGAATTCGAAAAATTATGCGGTGATTATTTATCAAAGAGCCTCTTTATAGAGGATAGATATATTACACTATAAAGGCATTACGGTTGTTAAAGGTAGGTCGAGTGGCTAAGTATGTTTCAAGTATGTCAAATACACTTTTCACAAGCGGGAGTAATATTTACGTTAGGCCATGATTCTTATTCCTCCCTTACGCTCGATTAAGTTTGCATGTTTACTAGTAAACAAAAAACAAATGCCAGCCTTTGCATTCGATCTTCAAATCGATAAAAAAGGTTAAAAAATTATTTAAACGCATAGATTCGTGATTTATATCTAGTGGGGTTATTAATGCGTAATACGAATGTGATATTGTGTTTATGTTTGAGTACATAATAAATACAAGTTTGCGACATTAGATATTGAATGAATTCTATTTTGGATATGTTCGTTAGCTGATAACCTATAATGAGGAAATAATATTACTAACTTATCTTGCATTACCTAAAGTACGTACGAACTACGGCAAAAAAATGTTTACCTACGAAGGCGCACAGCTGTATAATAAACTACCCACAGATATAAAAAATATCACTTCTATCAATTCATTCAAATCGAAGCTAAGTGAATATCTTAAACAAAATTACTTTTAAATTCATTTCTTATAATTACTTTTAATTCATATTTCTTTGGTTACTTTTATTTTTAAGTTTATTGCATGTACGGCTATCTTTTATTGTGATTATTTTAAGAACGACTACAATGTTAATCTAGAGTATTATTCTCATGTAAGTGAAATTTTTTGTCTTTTTGAGAAATAAAGTCTTTAAACCTAACTAATTATTGTGCCACTAAGCCTAAGTGACGAGGCAAGTTGCTAATTGGCCGATGACCTCATGGGAATGAACTACTTATAGAGCTTCGCGCCTGTCAAACGTCAGCTGTCATTGTCATATCTTTAAGTTTCTGCCTCACTCACGTACCGAATAACCAATTTTGTTTATTAATGTTCTGCCATTTTTCAATGGATATTACTAAAGACATTGTATGCATTACAAGTACCGAGACACGTAAGTGTGAAGCATGGCAGTTGGAAAGTTCTGGAGCCGACCCCATTTAATAGGGTAATTTACCAAGCTAGTTCAAAAGTCTAATTACTAGTTAAACTGCTAATGACTTTAAAATTGACGTTTCTGTACTAAAATAGTGCAAAATTAATTGCCATTTTATTCTAAACTTTAATAGTTGTGTTTTAATTGGCAGTCATGTTTGATTACAGCCGTAAATGTTGATTATCAAAAGCATTGATATTCTTTTATTAATCACATTATTAATATATTTTACGGAATTGCCTAGCTAGTTGGTAAATAATAAATGATATAATAAGTGTCTTTTTACGTTAAAATAGCAAACTATAAATATATTTCGTTACGAATACGGCCGTTCTTTGAGTATTTTGTATTAGGTTTTAGTATAGGTTTGGTGTCGAAAAACTTATCAAATATAATGCTGAAAATTAACTTGTATTTCTTTATACATTAAACCACACTACATAATAAACATTACTACAGTTTAAGTTTCCATGTAACGTTCTAAAATGTATGAAAAATTAGAAAAAAAAACAAAACTTAATAAAATTACATATTTAAACATAATATATTCGCATATCAGCTAGCCTATACCTTGTAATAATTTACAAAACAGCATTAAAACGACTGTTAGAAGTGAAATAAATCTTTACTGAGATAAGAAAGAAAAACTACTTCTTCAATTTAAAATTAAGATCAAAGCCTATCTCATTTTTCATTTATCTTCCTTTGAAAACATCTATACTCCAATTTAAAATCTTTATTAAAGATTGCGTCCCGTTTTGTACGAAATCATTTAATCTTACACCCGAAACTCCCTCGGGAGTTAAATTCAGTTGTCAGTATTATTTGACCTTTAGTTTATTCCTCGCTTCGGGCGGTTTGTACTTTATCAAAGATAATATAAGAGAGCGTGATTTTACTTACCATCTTTAATGGCGACTGAAATTGCAAGATTTTCTATAATTTGAGAGATGTATGGGATTTATAATAATTATATCATTCGTTTCACAATAGAGATCATGTCTTCTAATTACGGATGGGCCCCATGAAGTTTATTTTTGTGTGTCTATACATAAGCATAGCTAATACAATAAGCTCCATGGAATAAATAAATAAACTATATTTTATCTCTGCCTTTTAATAAATTTAAGAAATGTATTAAAGAAAAACTGTGTAAAAAGGCTTAGGTACTATAAAGTTAACGATTATATAGTTGATAAAAGGGCTTAGGACTTTTTCTCTCGGCCTACACCCTCTGTCTTCTTTGCCGATGAGTAGGGATTAATAATTTAATGACGTGGAATAAGTGATACCTTTATCTTATGTTCCATAATAAACTTTTTTTTTCTAGTCCTATGTCTAGGGTCGTATCAGATAAGAAGCAGTGTAAGTTGTACGATAGAAAAACGCTACGTAAGTGTGTGTAAGTGTCATAAATTAGTGGGTATCTGTTGTTAAAGTAAATGTGGTGTAAATAACGGCTATATATGAACACTTGCGGTACATCGGATACCTCTTACGTAACGCCGGTCTGGCTTTGTACGGATACCTACTAGCGCGAGTACTCTTTCGTCGTTTACTGTGTTGAAAAGAGACAGTGGAATAAGATTACACAAATTATTTAAAGATATCTATTAGGTATGAGGGTGTGCAATTGTTTAATCAGTTGCCGTCTTAGGTTCGTAACATTAGCGTGATTAATCAGTTCAAAAGGGCATTAAAGATACACATCAGAATGAGCCCATTAGACTAAAATTGGGCTAGCTGATGGCGACGTGTATCTCGTTCGTATATACTTAATATTAAATTTCTCATGTAAATAAAAAATAATTTTTGTAATGAGAAATAAAGTTCTTTAAACATTTATTGTCTTATGTTTTATGATTACAATAATGTAGACTGGATAATGGATATGTACCACTATAATAATGTACACTAGATATGTACCACTATAATAATGTACACTGGATATGTACCACTATAAATTTTTGTGTAACGAAATAAAGAATTTTTGAAATTAAAATTGAAAATTATGTTGTATGATTAAGGTAGAATCTACTCTACCTAATTATAGCCATTTACGCCAGATACTTTTACATTTAAACACATTTATATTTCTATATTCATTATTTTTATTATTATTATATTTCTATAACATTATTTTCAGGTATTTTCCCTTTTTTGGCAAAAGCCTCCTCGTCCTTTGCTGGACTATTAGGTTTTAAATTTACATATTACGCGCTTATCATTAAAACTTTATAAAAAATATTCTTGTTGGTTTCACACCAACAAGAAACATTGCGTAAATTTACATTGCGTAAATTTTTCATTAATTTATTCTTGTATTAAAATGATGTTTGAATTACGATTTTAGTTGTAATCATTACCTTAGATGTATACGAATATAGCTTTCAACAGTTAAAGGATAAACTTGTGAAATCGGAGAGGTGTAAGAAGGTAGAGCAAGTTCGTAAACCGATTTAGTACGTCAGTTATTAAACAGTTGTGGTACATAAATATATGCACTAATAGCCAGTTTAACCTTAGTATATGAAATGTTAAACGTCGAATGGAATTTTTAAAATAGAAAAACTTCAATGATAACCCAGTAAGTAATTGTACTGTGTTCGTCTTTATCCTTATGTATCTGTGATACATGCTTTAGACATCTATCATGTTACATCTTAACTTATACTAAATAATATGTAGTACCTAATCTGTGATATTGCTTGGGAGCTGGCGAGCATAAAAGTGTATATGATTTGCCCGTATTTCAAATTGATAGGAATTCAAGTTTGGATCAATACGACAAAATTTTCTTATTGAATAAAGATCGTTCGTTGCTGCGTTTTTCAGCTTCAGGGGTCTAAATCTGTAAAAGAATATCGATACTAAATAATTTGCTTGGGTTAATGATCAATACCATTTATATAATTTGCTCGTATAATTGGGTCCATTCGATTTATGAGAACCCCCTAAACTACAAAAAAAATTGGCAGCCATTTTACTTACTGATTTTAACCATTACAGTTCGTTGAAGTCCGCGAATATGAGGAAAAATATTATGGCTAATTCATGCGATCATTCGTAGTATGATAATTTTTCTTTTCTTTTTAATTTTTTCAAAAATAAATAGTAGTATGTGCATGTCAAATGAACACAACTACTAAGACTATTAATTAATCTTTGTTCCAACATAATTGTATATCGGAATACCTACAATGTGGTATTAGCAACGATTATTTGGAGGTGAATTTAATTGTTCTAATGATTAGGCGAAACAAATTTGATACATTAAGATCACAAACAATCATGTAACTGATAATTCGAAAGAAAATAATGAATTTTACTTATGCTTACAACTAGAGCTTTGACTAAAGCCAGTGTAATGTTGCACAGAGGTTCATTGGGTAGATTGCCTGGCGAACCCCAAGGACCCATCTTAAGGGCGTGTGAAGGGCTGAGGTGATTTTAGTGGGTGGTGTCTCGCCACCCTACTGAAAAGCAGAGGGATTTGATTGTAGACCAAGCTCGACATCCATGGCGCGGGTCTGCGTAAGCTCATTTTCATCTCATTAAAGCATACACAGAGGTGTGTTATGTAATATGCTTTGCAAATACAGGGGTCTAGGCTCAGAATATGATTTTAACCCATTCGGTGTCGAGACCCTTGGTCCGTGGGGTCCTAGAAATAAAGAAATAGATATAATAAAGAAATATCAAAAAGGTTAGTCGACATCACAGGAGACCGAAGATCTGGCAGCTACCTCGGACAAAGAATTAGTCTAGCGATTCAAAGGGGGAACGCTGCCAGTATCTTCGGAACCTTGCCTAAAGGGACTCCTTTTAATAATATATTTTAGTTTATGTTAAGGTTAGTTATTTATTTCAAATTATATTATTTTATTATTATATATTTTCGTTATATGCTTTGCTCTCCTGCATAACATTGTTGTACATCGCATTGTATTTTCATACAAAAATATTATCGTTAATAAATCTTATTGGTGACAATTTTAGTCAAGCGGCTAAACATCTCGACAATCTGTGTGGACCTGATCACCTAGTTGCGTAAAAAAGTAAAATGTAACGTAAACAAAAATCTATGGTTCAAAAAGAGTTCAGATACGAGAAAGAGACTTGTACCACTAGATTATAATATTATTTCCTGGCTCAACGAATAAGTATCGCAATACAGCGAGGAAATGCTGCCAGCGTTAAAGGTACACTGCCACAGGGATCTTTTTAATAATTACTATGATTATTTGGTAGGTTAAGAAAACTGTAAATACTGTATACTAGATTATTATTGTTGCTTAAATAATATATTTTTTACGATTTTAACAAATGCTCTGTGTAAAAAGTACCTACTCACACAATTAGGCCCAAAATTCAGTAAACGTTGAACATTTCGTATACAAGCTATTACATTCAAATCCATTAAAAAAAATATCCTGAATAAGATATATGGAGATGTACGAAAAATGTTCTGATGGACGGATATTAAGAATCATATTTTGGGACCGGCTGCCTCGTAGTACAGCAATAAACCATATATTTTACGACTGTTGCTTGACGATGCGCTGTTATTAATATTAAGAAAAAATATGACTACGGCTTGTGATGCGAAATAATTTCCTTATTTATACTGTGAATGTCTTATAATTCAAAAGACAGCAGTGTTGGCATAGTAGCTTGAGAATACACCTCTCAACTCTGATGTCGTGCATTCTAATCACGGCTGTGCAGTGTGCACTTCACTTTCAATGTGCGCATTTAACACTACTTTGTACGGTGAAGGATATAGGTATGGCATGCTTAATCGATGGCGTATGTCCGGCATAGAGAGCTCATCACCAACTTGTCTATTAAAAAAATATATCACGAAACAGAAATCTATGTCTAATATTGTCTATGTATGTGACTTAGAGATTAGTTCTAAATAAATATACAATCAAAATATTTCTTAAGCAATTACTATAATTAATATCAGTGAAATGAAAAGACAAGTTTCGGAGTTTATCCTTTGGTATAAATTAATTATTAACTAAGAATACAATCTACATAAGTTAGTGAATGTTAATAAACACTGTAAACGCTCTCTTTGACAAATAATTTTGGTTATTATTGTAATGTCAAATACCAAACGAGGATTTTCAATAAGGCGCTAATAAAGAAGAGTATGCCAAGAAAATTCTTTGATTGAAACTACACAAAGTTAAAAACGATGTGATACAAAGCCGTACAAAGATAAAGACAACACATACAAAGAGGAAATGTTAGTTAAAGTGGAAATGGGCTGGTCACATTGCCCGCATTTGTGATGGCAGATGGGTCAAGAAGACCCTTACCTGGAATTGAACAGTGGGAAGAAGAAAGAGAGGACACCCACCAGAAACTTGGAAAGATGGAATAAAGAGGGATAACGGGGCAGAGTTGGAAAATTGTCGCGAGTAATAGAGACAAGTAGAAGAATTTGGAGGGGACCTTCACTCCGTCGGAGTTCGAGTACTAGTGAAAAACAAAAATGACATGGACTTAGTGGTTAAGTGTAGTGTAGTAATTGATTAAAGGCTATTTTTATTTATCGTAATGTATTTTTTAAGCTAAAGGGATGCGGACAAGGCTGCGCTGTTATTGTGTCCTGCCTTGGGCGATTTCTGATCGTAGGGTGCTATTGGGTGGGTGGGTTCCCGTCGAAAAAAAGGTACCTAACTTCTACGGGTACAATCGTTGCGATAACGTTTTGCCGTGAAACGCGCTAACGAAGTTATTCCGGCCGCTAAGGATCTATTTATGTTTTTAATCAAAAAGTAAAATATGAAAAATAAGCCGAAAAATTAAAGTTATTGAAGTCTTACGGTCTTACATTTAAAACAGAAAACAACTATAGAAGGCCGACGTTATTTTATAAGGTTTGTACCAGAACAGTTTACTGCCATTGGTGGATAGGTTTGGTTTTTATATTTTGTTCTAGGCGATAAAATTCTGTTTGAGCGTCATTCAAAATCATAAAATTTTAAAACACCGTCACAACTCTTATTGTGTAATCTTAATTTAAATTTAATTGTGTTTATGTCAATTAAGTCTTCTTTTTCTTGTCTACTGTTACACTTTTAAATTTTTTGTCATTAGCGTGATGTGTATTACTAGTTGCTATATTAACGATAAATAATTATCTTACCTTTATTCAAAACTATTGATTGAAAATAAACAGACTTACCATACCATGTATTCAATCCCCAGTAAAGTCTATACTAAACACAAATAAAACGAACATTAACAGGATAAAGCTAAAATACATCACACGCTGGTAGAAATAATATTTTCATAAATTGCAATTTGTGTTGTTATTTTCGTATCTGCGTAAGCCGATTTCACATAAATGCCTGAACAATGCTAGTGAATAATCAGTTGATTCAATTTGATAGTGAAATATAAATTGTTACTGAAATTATTAATAAAAGCAGCAAAAATAATACGTAGGTTAAGTCCTGACTTTTCATTCGAAAATTTATTCTTTTTCTTTTGGTGTTTCTCCATTTCTGGAGTTTGCCAGATGCCGCTACTCTTCCGCTGACAAAATACCCGTCCAGTCCCTAACGTTACCCAGCCATGACTTCTTGACATTCTTTCATTCTACCTCTTACTATACTATCATAATGTTTTAATATAATTAAATTAATACATTATGGTACACTACCACAGAGACCAAACTTTTTATATTTGTTTTAATTTTCTTGTTATTAATTTTTAATTATTTTTATTATTACTATGATGGGTTAAGGAAATCGTAAATACTGTATATTTGATTGTTATGTTTAGTTACTTGAATAAGTAAAACTTGTTGTTTTTTGAACAATATTTTCAAAAAACCAAGAAGAAATACATTTTATATAATCAATGTATTTAAATTTCATACGCCGATGTTTAAAGAATTATCTCTATATTTCTTTCATGCCTAGTTATTTACATTTATTCAAAAAGTGAAATTAAATCATATTTATGGACGGCAATAACAACTATATATTAAAATAAAAAATATGCCAATCAAATGATAAAGTACCTATGTATTATTATCATATATTCTTAACCTAAAAATTACTCCAGGTATAGAAGAGATTTTCAAAACAAAATGATGAACAGATGCAGTAATGTGTGTAAATAATTGAAGTAGACCTCACATATTTAATGTTAAATGAAGTCCTAAGCTCGTAATTGAAATTCCTTCGTAGATATATACAGTCTTATTTCACCGCTTCCGTGGCTTGCTTAGTTACTTAGGCAGCCTACGCACTGGCGACCATAGACGCGGCCAGGCCGCCGCGACCATGGTCGCTGGTGCGTAGGCAAGCGCGACATGCGGACATCAAATGTGAAAATCGCGTGGCATCAAATTAGACGCCGCGGCCAACGGTGGCCGCTGGTCGCTGGCCGCTAAGTGCGTAGGGGCTATAGCGATGGCCATATAAAGTCCAGAATTCACTGGCCGCCGCGGCCAGGTCGCGGCGACCATGGTCGCCAGTGCGTAGGCAGCCTTAGTTTATTCAAAACGCCTTAACTAGAGAATTCTCGTTTTCATATCCTATATATGTAGGTCCTATCTATGTCTATAGATTACGGCATGGGGCAGACGCAATACTTCATTAGTTCTATGTAATGTTTTAAGTCTTCCAATTAAGTAGAATAACATCGTTTGACTTCTTTAGGCGCATGAGGGTAAATTTTTACGGAAACGTCACGTCGATGTGCAGCGTTTTTGTCGAAGAAAAGGGAGACAGCGATTGAAACCGATTGAAAGACAGTGAAAAGGGTGAATTACCTTATAGAAATTATATTTTTAGAATAAAAATAAGTATAATTTGTATTAATTTTCGACACTTTTAATATTTTAATGACAATTAAATTCATTATATTCCTAATATATCTTCCTTATGCCCTCCCTCTAAATCTCGGAAATCTAAAGTTTTAGATTTGTATAAATATGAACAAAACTTTTTACTTTGCCAAAGAAGTTTCACTTCTGACATGTGTACTTTGTAAGCACGCACTTTTTTTTTAACTGAAACCACGAATTGGATTATTAAACCACGATAAAAATAGCTAAAAGTATTTAAAAATACTGACAAAGTAAGCACCACAAAAACCCGCTATTTTTATTATTTAAGCATCAATATGCTTCAAGAGTTCTTTCAATTACAATCTGACTTGAAAGATTTCTCACCAAAGATATAGAACTGTTTTTCAAAAGAACGTACGAAAATAAAGCTCTGAAAATTGGTCCGGTCGTTAGTTCGAATAGTAGCTTTCGTTAATTAAGTTTACTTCAAGTTTGTCGTAATTGTCGCTGTATACGGGGTCAGCTTTTGTATTTACTGCGGAATCCCAAATACGATTATATAGAAAGATATAAATAGATATTTCCCTCTCTTAGTCTATCGTAACCGCGATTTATGAGTAAACGGGAAATATTTCGGGTTAATCATGTAAAAAAGCTTTATTAAAATGGGTAAACCAATTACAATCAAAAATAAAATTGAAAAATTGTTTATTAAAACAATACTATAAACGTATTCCGAATTTAATAGTATATTTTGATATAAATAATTTATAAAACCACTTTCCTATATTCATGCTTTATTTCAGTACTTTTAGCTTCAAAGTCCTAATGAAATGAAAAAAATACTACTTTTAAAATGCTCTTTCTTTGCCTAGGTTTTAAATTAGTAATCATCAACAATTTATAATTATGAAATGAAATACGTAATCTATTTATACATATTCCTGATCAAAGCTTTGGAATTGATTTTTGCTGCTAATTAGTTTCAGTTTTTTTTTAAATTTAAGAACAAAGCAAGAGTACCTTTATAAGACCGTAAACAATTACTTATAATATACACTTTCGATATGACAGTTAAAATAAGCAATTTCGTTATTACTACTATGCTTATAGAAAATATATTTAATAACTAATATAATAATTCACTTATTTTTAAAATTATTTTACCCTAAAATTTACTTAAATGGATGCTCCATTAGATAATATTAAAATTATGTCCATTTATTTGTCGATTTTCTCAAAAACATTTGTAAAATGCGTGCATTTCCTTCACACACTTTAAAATTGACCGTAAACAAGCTTTTGTAAACAAAGTTAAGCTGTCTGTTTAAATTACGGTCACTACATTTTAAAGCACCTTTCACGGGATAATGTTGAAACAATTTGGCACTGACTTGAGTGAGTGAATGATATACGTAACTCTTTATAATGAATAATTAGGTACTGATAATGATTAATTAATTAATTTCAGAGCAGTGTTGGCCTAGTGGCTTAAGCGTGCGACTCTCACACCTGAGGTCGTAGGTTCGATCCCCGGCTGTGCACCAATGGACTTTCTTTCTATGTGCGCATTTAACATTTGCTCGAACGGTGAAGGAAAACATCGTGAGGAAACCGACATGTCTTAGACCAAAAAAGTCGATGTCGTATGTCAGGCACTGGAGGCTGATCACCTACTTGCCTATTAAGTTTAAAAATGATCATGAAACAGATTTAGAGATCTGAGACAAACCCCAAAAGAGGTTTTAGCGCAATGATTAATTTTTTTGTAACTTTAACTGTAACTTTCTACCGAGTTTACCCAAGAAAAAAACTTCAGTTTACCCAAGAAAATTATCGAAGCCAATCCCTTTTCTTTTCCGTTTGAAAAATAAACATGAGTTAATAAATTATTATTATGATTGTGATAATGACATCAAATTCTATGCAACACAAGTATGAAAAAAGAAATAGGCTTATGTATTTAAAAAAGCGGATTTTCAATTTCTACAATACAAAGGGGCTATTTAGAAAAAATTAAGGAGTAAAAACAAATGATCAGAAGCTTGTAAATAAACTGTGTAATCTTATATATACTCTTGGGTCAGTTATATCGGGAAACAAACACATTGAGGTCAAGCGTGGGTCAAAGGCTAGGTATGAAGAGTAGAAGGGAAACCCGAAGGGTCCAATAACTGTTGACTAATATTACAGATGTAGCCGGGGCGTCTTTCGCGAGACGTGTGATGTGCAAAGGTCCCTGGACACAATGGCAGGGGAGTAGAAAAGTGATATATTATAAAAAAAAAAAAAAACAAAAAAATAACTGTTGACTTACAATGTTTTCGATATTGTTCGCCAAAAATTGAGGGGTAATGTCGTGTTGATTTTCACTCAGTAACGCGTCCTCAATAGCTATCGATGAAATCCTTACTCAAACTCAAAGTATCTTTATTCATTTTGGTAAACAAGTACACTTATGAAAGTCAAAAAAGAGGTTAAATTAATTGTAAATTTACATTTACTACCAGTTCGCAAGGGCGTAGAGCGGGCAAGAGGAACTGGCAAGAAACTTTCCGCTCTTTTTAATCGCTAAGTTTTGAGTCATACAAATTGTTTGAACTGGAGCAAATCAATCCCAAGGATTAGGGTCATTTAAGTATTCTTCAAATTTATAAAAAGCTGCATTGATTAATTTACGTTTAACGAGGGCTTTGAATTTATTTAGTGATTAAATTCTCCAATTTCGCTTGGGAGTTTGTTGTAAAAACGAATACAATTTCCATATAAGGAACGGTACACTCAAATTATTTCTATTTCGCGTATTGTACTGGTGAAAGTCACCATTTGTTTTAAAATCGTTTATATTTTTATGTACATATACAACAAGGCTATAACAACAAATATGCCTCAAGTTAATAAAATTAAATAATACAAAAGTAACATCTAAAATATTCAAATAGCAATGAATGAAACAAATGGAACACATGTTACGAGAGAAATGGAAAGATGCAAATGGCGACAGTTGGCAGATCCCTTTGTTGGAAAGATGTTAAATTGAGATTTATAGGAGTATAGAAAAGCGCGTTTATTGTATTTAAGAACTAGATTAATAATAATTGTTCATAAAGCGTATATTACGACTATCAAGCACAAAGCATGACCATTTGATATCCAAATTACTATTTCTGCAACTCTGCCAACCCACCGAAGTATTTCCGAACCAATTCTACCGTACCATTTCTTAAAAGGCCGGCGACGCGCTTGCCAGCCTCCTGGCAATGTGAGTGTCCATGGGCGGCAGCATCACTTAACATCAGATGAGCCTCCTTTGCCTCTTGTTACATAAAAAAACTCTAGTTAATATACCTACATACATTACACTTACTAAGACCAATCTCTTCACTTACCGAACTAAATATAAATATAATGTGAAAATTAATTCTCAGAATAAAATTTGAACATTTAAATAAAACTAATATGTAAAGATGCAGTAAGGAAAATACATGCAGCTCTGTGGGGAACGAAAGTCGAAATGTCGATAGACGGATTTTCTAAAGCTGCTTTTGATTGGTCCGTTTCAGACGATCCAACTTAGTTTTATAGCGAAATTAGATTTCAATCCAGACTACATTATTATACTTATATTCTAGTCGCGACGTATGGGTGAAGTACAATTATAGATATATAGATATAACAAATCAAATCAAATGTTATATGAACTATCTTAAACAAAATACGTCGTCTTATATCACTATGCTAGAGTAGTTTCACAATAGTTAACAGTTTAATTATGAGAGTGTTATTAATCTTAAGATCGTCCTCCATTATACGATTATATACCACTAGCTGTACCCTGCCACGCTTCGCTTTGACACATTGTGATTGAAGTGTGATTTAAGTTTAATTTTGCAATACTTGTGGATAAAAAACGAAAAAAGTCGGTTTACTGACGATAGTTAAATGTGACAACGTCATAAGAAAATACTGATGAATTGGTTGCATTTTTCAAAAGAAAATTTTAGTTTCATTTGTTTGATAGATATTTTGTTTGAATATAGGGAAGGAGGTAAATGGAAATCACAATTGAATTGATCAAGTTTCATTTATTTGTACGCATAAAGACAATTATGTAAATTTTTTAACGAACGAACGCTGCCAAACGCGGAGGACGATTGTGCCTCTTTGTCGCTCGTTCCGCGCTCTCGCTTGCACTTCAAGCTTTAAATGGAACGACTCAGAGCGAGGTAACGCCGCATGCGTCATGTTTTTTCGTGCGTGCAGCTGGCTCCATCTAATTATAAGACGTTGTCACTTTTGAAAAACGAAGAATTGGATCATGTAGCATTGTGATTTGGGATCTACAGATCTTAATGAAGTATTATCCGTCGTTTTCTTTTTCAACCATACTAATATTAGAAAGGATTTTTTGATGAACTTTGAAGAATAATATTGTCATGTTTGATTAAGTCGATGATGCACCAACGAAGTTAAGAGATTCACTATCCAAGTATGAAAGTGGAAATACCATTCACGCCCAGTTGCGTTTTTATGAAAAATAACAAATTTTGACAATGTTTCATCTCACCTAACTAGAAAAAAAAAAGGTTTTGCTGTATGACCCAGCACTTTTTAGATTCTCAGTGATATGTCCTGTCAAGTCCGCGTCATATCCGCAAACTCTTAACTCCAAAAAGCCTAGAAGTTGTTTACAAGCAGAACACATGTGGACTGTGAATGTGTTAATATTTCCGTCTACAGACCTCATATGATCTATGGACAGTGAACCTGTTAACATTGACGAACTATCAAAACTCAAGACGAGAAGTACACATAAATTTAGAATGCTAAATCAGTTTTATAAAAGTAAAATAAAAGTAATAAATCATTTAATCATATAGGTAACATAATGTACACTTATGACTTGTCAGTAATTATTAATGTATTAATGCTTCCAATTTTACATTTACTGCCAGTTCTCAAATCAAGGAACGGGAGAGCAGAACTGGCAATAAACTCTCCGCCACACTTTTTAATCGCCATTTTTTTTTACAAAATGTTTGTAAGGAGCTGCAACCATTACACCATGTCCCATGTGACATTTTAAGTAATTAATATTATATATGTTTATTAATATACAAAACATCACTGAAACGTTGCGATATTAGGTATAAAAAAAGCTAAAATAGTATAAAAACTGACCTGCCCTGCGATTCTGTAACTCACTTCACGAACTCACACGAAATTGGGAAGCTAAATAGTGTTAAATTGTATACTATAAACTCATCAATTATGTTCTGACATATAGCAGCCCTGCGATTCTGTAACTCACTTCACGAACTCACACAGCGGTTTTCGCATCGGCGGTCGCTCTCAAATCAGTCGTGAAGCAGTCATTTTATGATTTGGCATTCTGATAAACAATAAAGTACAAGCTCCCACCTTTTCAGAATGGCAAATCATAAAATGACTGCTTCACGACTGATTTGAGAGCGACCGCCGACGCGAAAACCGCTGTGTGAGTTCGTGAAGTGAGTTACAGAATCGCAGGGCTGCTATATGTCAGAACATAATTGATGAGTTTATAGTATACAATTAAACACTATTTAGCTTCCCAATTTCGGTAAAGCCAATTAGATTAATTACGGGTATTCAATAATATAACAAGATAAGATATAACCGTGAAGAAATGTGCATAATACGTACTTCAGAAGTCGTATAATGAGGGCAGACTCATTCACCTGATATATTTTTCTTATTTTCTTTTCTCTCTAAAGATGGGTAAGGGTAAATTACGTCTGCAAGACTCACGGCTTTGCTGTATTGTTCGGTTATATCTAATTGTTAATACATTTATTTTAATATAACCATTAAGAGAAAAGGTAGTTGCTATTTTTACCTGTTGTTTGCTACTCTGCATGTGCATATTTTTATGTTTAGATTATTAATGTTGCGTTGTTTGGCAAACTGCTTCGAGCAGTAACACATCCCATTTAGATCCTTTTATTTTTATATTATTGTAAGGAAAACATATTTTCCTATACAAACTCTTTTTATATTTTATTTTTCTTCTTTGCCGTCCGATCGACGATGTTTAATTGGTCACTTGACATAATATATGTAAGATGTTTTAATTTTTTTTTTATATTATTTTATTTTATAAAACCTAGAATATAGGCTTTAAATGTTGTTTCTTTTGTATTCACAGAGAAACGCAGTTGCGCCTTATTTATTCCCAGTACTCGTATAAGCGATTGATACCATTATTAATATTATACCATTGATACCATTATTAATTAAACAATTTCGCTAAAAGTTTGATAAAACGTCAACCTGTAACAGCATGCGATTAAGGGATAGGTATTTATTTATTTATTTATTTATTTATTTATTGCCTAATATTCTATTATTATCAATGCTAATATGAGAGTAAAGATTAGTTTGTTACGTTTGTAAGAAATTGTGGGCCGATTTCAATTATCTTTAAAATGCAATACCTGAATACATATAGAGTGTACCCCTCCCTCAAAGGCCGGCAACGCACCCACTACAAATGGGCTCGTTTGTTCCCCTATTATATACATACATATTTAATTACAAAATATTTTGTAAATAAAAGTCTAGCCATGCGAAACCTGTTCAGACAACTGGTGTTATAAATGTGTGGTACTCTAAAAATAAATCTGGCATATGTTTTTTTTTAAATATAAAAGCTGCCTCGAAGGTTTGAAAGCCTTTTTTAGTTTATAAAACATGATGAAATATGGCTCTTTGATTTATCTCACAAAATGGGACAGCAACATTAAATGGAACTAACAAAACTACGTTGCATTTGCGACAATGTTACCGAAACTTACAATGTATGTAGTTATTACGGCTAAAGCTAGCTTTTCGAAGTACTTTGAATATATTATTATGCATTACTGAACATAGCGTATTAAACTTGGAAAACCTGGGATTAAACAAAACACAATCGTTTTGGTTTGGAAGAAGGCCCTGCTGACTTTATAAATATTAATACACCTTTAAATTTTCTAAAAAAAATGTGTGCGTGTACTAGGTGTACACACGTAAGAAGTGAAACTTCTTTATGACCTTATTTTTCGAAAAATGATCTACTATATGGAACTTTACAGAAATTGGTTAAATAAAGTTAAATTAGATAAAGTTTAACAAAAGGCTTTTATTATCATAGACATGAATACAAATACAATTATTTCATTTTAACTTATTACTGTACTACTATGTAGTACTAAGATTATTACAGAATTTCATTAATTGTAATAGAATTATTAGAATTACTATCATTGTTATCGTTATTATATATTTTTGTTACTAAGGGCTTCGAATCTCTTCGGATCAACCGTGGTAAGGACAAGAAAAAGATGGCGCGTAACCGAAAAATGTGACAAATGTGTGTAAATTTTTTTCCAACGCCGATAAAGAAGTTTGACTTCAAAAAGCAACATGGCGCGTAACCTGCTACAAAATTTCTCCCATACGTCGATAAAGAAGTTTCACTTCAAAAGATGGCGCGTAACGGAAAAATGTGACGCGTAACGAAAAAATGTTACACTAATTTTTTTTCCAACCCCGATAAAGAAGTTTCACTTCAAAAATGTTGTTTTTTTTCGGATATCGGATTGCATTAAAATAAGCGTTGATCCCTAAGTACAGGTAATATACACAAAAAACGGTGAATATAAAGTTTAGAAATAAACACTAAGTAACTTTCCAAGCATGATTCACACATAATTCCAATAATAAAATTGCAAAGATGAAATATAACAAAGATATCGATATTCCTTTACTTGGAATCACGATCCAACCAATCAAACATGTCAAATATCCATTAAAAAGCTTCAAAGATAGCCTTTCATCTTGTATGAGGAGAATACGTAGAATATCGAGTGACGTCCATTATCAATGACCCTGAGAAGGGTCCAGCTTACACGGCACATTTTGTTCGATATCTATCTACAAGTTTTACGTTTATCTTGTCCCTTGGTAAAATAAAGAGTCATGGAAATTTGAATTCAGAATTTTGTTACTATTATTTGGATAAAGAATTGTTTATCTTGAACTATTGTGTGTACTGTAATTACGAATAGATTAATTGATGACTTATACTTATTTAATTTATTATTGGTAACATAAAGGGACATCGTTCGAAATTTGAATATAGAGTTAATTTATTATTGCTAAAAAAAAGATACATTATTCGAAATTGGAATAAAGGATTATTTTTATTTAACTACTGTGTGTATTGTTATTAGGAATAGATTAATTGACGACTTATACTAATTTAATGTATTATTGGTATAATAAAGGGACATCGTTCGAAATTTGAATTTAGTGTTTTGATAACAGAGTTTAAATAAAAAATATTTTTCTTTAACTACTGTGTGTATTGTAACGAGGTTAATTGCCAGTTCATATTAGTTTATTTCATTATAACTAGTAGAAAAATAAGTGCAATTTCTTTATATTAAGCGTATTACACTATGATTTAAGGGCAAACTTAGAGAGGATTAATAGATAGCAAAAGGTTTTTCTTTGATTAGTAATTTTTTTTTGTAGTGTTTGTTTTGTTTAATAATAGGTTATGATCTCTATATGTATGTCATGTTTGCCTTTAAGTGCTTGTCACATTAAAAATTGTATTTTGTGTTGGCAAGCTTTATCTCAATTAAAAAAAAAAGGTTTTCTGTGGATTTTGTAAATGTGGCTTAATTAATAATAGTTTTAAAATATTTTTTGTTGATGTTTGGCCATGGATGGGCTTGTAAATAAATAAATAAAACTTACACCTACTTCCACTAAACCACGATGCCAAGGTGTTTTACTTTGTTAGTTGTCTAAAAATCTCTAGAAATACTTTACATAAATAAATCTACACGTACAAGCTTCCAGCTCGAATATGTATGAATTAGGTGTACCACTATTTTATTTAAAACAGCACTCAATGTATACATAATTAACGCGTTTCCTTACAATTTCTGTAGATGAAGTGCGTAGAACGATCCTTCTTTAATATTAACACACCCTCTGGCTGTAAGCCTTCGCTTTTGACAGCTTTAAAGAAACAAGGGGCTTAATAGCCATTGCCGGGGTGCTTGAAGAGAATTGCGGACGGAATGACAATACATAACAATATCAGTAGAGGAAAATGTTAATAGTAATGAGTCAAATTAAAATCATGCTTTAACAATTGAGGATATTATTTGAATATCGATTTGAATAAAAGTTTGCCATGTATATTATTTCTAGGAAACATTCTTTTAGTTCAATAAAATAACTATCTACTATACTAAAAAACAGGGGTTGATCGTAGAGGGGTGAAAATTTAGAGTTCGTAAACGTAAAAAATAAAAAAAAAATACCCAAAAAATCAAAAAAATTGGGGTGGACACCCCTTCTCACTTAGGGGTTTGAAAGATAGATAGTAGCCGATTCTCAGACTTACTGAATATGAATATAAAGTTTCATAAGAATCGGTCGAGCCGTTTCGGACATTGCCGTAAATAATCTATTTTTAATATCTATTTCAATATTTAGAATTTTATATATATTAGATTATAATATATGCCTAACCAAGCCGTGTTATAGTATTTCTTCACGGACCACACCTAGTTGGTTTAGAATATATACAAATTCTTTTTGGTATAGGTGAGTGAGATTATCTCACTAGCTGTTGTTAAAAGGGAAGTAGAAATGAAACCATATTATAAATGTATTCAACGTTCTAGATAAAATGTACGTTGAAATATATATGATTTTCCTGTTATGTTTAGTAAGAAAGGGAGCGTGAATTAGTTTCTTGTCTTATCAGCCCGCGTACCGGAACTTGGAAGCAATGGTTTAAGTAACAGGCGCAAGCGATCATAATATAAATAAATTTTATATTGTATTACTTCTTTAATCTTTAAAAACGAATTTATTATTTTATTAAGACTTGATGTGTCGAGCTATTCGTAGGCTTTTAGATGGTCAGCAAATAGAGCCTGCGCCACCACTGAATGCCGATAGACGCGGCGCTAGCGAGTAGGGCAGCGTAGTAATATGTTGCTAGTGCTAGGTGCAAGGCTATTTTACCGCAACGTAACATAAATTAATATGAAATTCGCGAACTACTCTCCAAGATTTGCTTCTAATGTTTTACCTTAAAACGAATAAAATAATATTTCTCTGTAACGTAGTTCCAGGGTTCTCGTAGGCAATGAGTGGTGGCGCGGACTCTATTGACAAAAAAAAAACAATTAACTATTTGATGTCACGAATAGAGTCTATTGAAATATTGTTATATTAACGCCAATTAAGATCTGGATAAAAAAAATACTTTTTGTCCCTTGATTTTTAATATCTGCGCTTTTAATTTATCATAAGCAAGGAGTAAGCCAACATTTTGCTATAATACTCCATAGAGACTGTTCGCTATTCCGGGATGAAAACTTATGTACTAAAAAAAAACATTAAAAAAAAATATTCTGAACAGGGGCCAACGGACAGGAGGCTCATCTGATGTTAAGTGAAAGCCCATGGATACTCTTAATGCCAGAGGGCTCGCTAGTGCGTTGCCGGCCTTTTAAGAATTGGTACGCTCCATTCTTGGACCGGAAAACGAATTGGTTCAGAAATACTTCAGTGGGCAGCTGGTTCCACATAGTAGTGGTGCGCGAGTAGTGGATATGTAAGAAGAAACAAACTACTTCATCCTTGAGAAATTTAGTTTTATTTCAGGTACTGCAGAAATTTGTTAACATTGTATTAAATGACATTTTCATTGTTATGCTTTAAAACCTGTCTTTAGGATGTTCTGTGCAAATTCAAAGTTTCCTCTTCATAAAAACCGCAGAGTTCAAGGAATAAAAAAATTATACTACTACATTTTTATCTATATTGATTGTCATATATTGTTTACACTCGTACAATTGTTAGAAACAAACAAAAAATATTTTTTTAATCGGTTAACGATCGATGTAGATTATTTTATCATATCATATTATACACCCTTAAAAATAAGACATTTTGCGTCTGTTTTAATGAAAATATTTTTTATGGAAAAATAGGTAATCAGCATTCTATCCCGGGATCTTCACGATGATTTTTTATCACCGTAGGCGCAAATGTAAATTGTGGAACGGAAAAAATCCATTGGTTTTGAACATCGCTCCATTTATAATATTGGGCTCGTACTCGCTCGTAGGGATGTATGCAAATTTTTCTCTAACCGCATAAAACTATCAGCCGAACTGTTCATGATAAAGCAAATACGTAAGTTGTGGAAGTAAATCGACTTCAGTAAGGCGACATGATGCCGCCGATCCCTTGTAAATATTGACTTAGTTCAAACAACACAAATGCGAGAACTTTTATCTTACGTTCTGCGTAACTGACTGATTTTGAATTGTACACGTGCTACGCGCCGTTTGGGGGGTTCTCACAGTATATATTTTGTTTTTGGAACGAAGTTCCTTATCGCGCGTTGTGAAAGGGGGCTAGACGGAAAAAATTCTTACGAAAAGTTGTCACGACACTTTTTTGCTATTTGCTATTGTAATACACCGGTTCTCGTCCGATCACCGAAGTTAAGCAACGTCGGGCGAGGGTGGGTGACCGGCGACCGCCTGGGAACACCTCGTGATGTTGGCTTTTTTTTTTCGTCGTAAGATTGGTGTCAAGAAAATCTATCATACTGTTATGATACCAATTAACATATAAATTAATCGAAAGGAATTTCGTTCCATCCGGGTGTCCCTTGACACCTCTAAAGTTTTTTTTTATGGCTCTGGCACGATTTGTGCATTAGCCAGCGTCAAGTATAGGATTTTTTATAATTCGTGCTAGTCTTTAGAAATTCGACCGTGTCCTCCATGTGCGGTTTAGGCACTAGCCCGGTACCGCACAACCCTCCCAAAGGCCGAGAACAAATTTAAATTAAATTAAAACTTGCCCTCGAACCGGGAATCGAACCCGGTACCCCTCACCTGGCTGCCACTTAATAAGACCGCTAGGCTATGAGGCCCCTAATATATTTTGTTATGAATTTAGATCGTATTTACACTCGTACTACTCCAAATATCAAAACAGAAATTACAAAATTTGTGATAACCAGATCCCTGTCCAGGCCCCGGAGATGATGTTTGCTTCTTAGGAGTACAATTAAAAAAAAACAGTGTCGCTACAACCTTTTTAGGGATCAAACTATTGTATCTGTTTTATGATGATTTGTCAATCTAATAGGCAAGTAGGTGATCAGCCCACGCTTAGTCATGCTTTCGACTTTTTGGGTCTAAAGCAGGCCGATTTCCTCGCGATGTTTTCCTTTACCGTTCGAGTGAATGTTAAATGCGCACATAGAAATAAAGACCATTGGTGCACAAACTGGGATCGAAACTACCACCTCAGGGATGAGAGTCGCACGCTGCCACTTGGCCAACACGGCTCATTATGTGAACTATTAGTAAGAATTATAAAAAGAGCATTATTATATTATAATTTCAGTGTTATAAATGATAACTACTTGGTCATTGTAATACCACAATACAACATATTACTATTAGCACCACGGAAATTTAAATGGTATTTATGCATACATTTCTATATCAATGGCTGGAGTGTTATAAAGTATTTTTATTTTAAATAAACTTCTTAAGCAATTACATAATTTTTAACACATGAAATGTTGTAACGTTTATCGCCGTATCTAAAAAAAGATCACATTAAAATTAAACAACAATAAAAATTACCATTGCTGAGCCAGTTCTGGTAATTATGAAAGTTTGTAAGAGCTTTGAAAAGCTTAAGTATAGTTAACAATGAATCTAGGTCACTAATAAAACCAAACACAGAATACTAAACTTATTATAGTAAAAACTGTGACTAAGCCGTTCAATAATATAAGAAACTAATCATTTAATATTGAAGTTGTCTGAACTTAATAAGTTTTTGTTATTGAGTACAACAATACATTAATAGCAATTATGTTTTAAGCTTATTTTCTTAAAACATTAGCCAGACATTGTTAATTGCATTACAAATAACATTGAAACTTGGCAGATATATCACATCAAACATTATTCTTAATGTAACTGAGGATTGCCGAAATTATAAGGCCGCCTGCCTTATGCATTATAATTTCGGCTTTTTGTAAGTAAACAATTTTAGTTTAAATTACAGTATTTTTCACCTGTAACCGAAAGTTATGACAAATACATATTACACTTAGGGTCTGTTTCACAATGTATGGATAAAGTACCAAATAGCTATGCAACACATAAATTATTTGGAAGATAAAAGTTCCGAATAAGAAACTTTGCGTTTCACAATCATATTTTATCCGGCACATAACTATCCGACACATAAAGAAGATTGTGGTAGCAACACCAAATTCGTATGTTCCGTTTTTTTGTTACGAACAAATAAAGTTACAAAATTCTATAGAAAAACATAGAACCTTAACCTTTTTGTTGGTCATTTAATATTACTTGTAATGAAACGGGCTGTCATTTTCACATGGTATTTTTGTTTGTTAGGTTATTGAGTATTTTAGTACATATTTTAGTTCGGTGCCTTCGGCTTGACCTTTCCGTTGTTTTTGTGATTCGAGGTGGATTCTTTAACTTAAAAAAATGTCTACGCAAAAACGTGAAAGAAGCGTCAATTTCAGCCAGGAAGAAGTTGAGCTTCTAACTTCGCTTGTTGCTGATCATAAAAATATATTAGAAAATAAAAAAAGTGACTCAGTCACCTGGCAGGAGAAAGAGCAGTGCTGGAAGACGTTAGAGGCGCTGTTTAATAGCACAAGTGTGGAAAACTTTCGCAGCGCTAAAACTTTAAAAGCTAAATACGAAGGCTTAAAGAGGGCTACAAGAAAAAAGTCTGCCTTGATACATGCTGAAACGTAACGTAAAGGAGGTGGCCCTAGTGCTGCTACTCCTCTTACCCCTATCGAGGAAAAAGTCAAAGACATGATATTGTTGTCTGTCGAAGGAATTGAAAGTCAATTTGACTCCGATCGCATTGGTAAGATATACAATCAAATTACTTTATTTTCTCTCACAAATGAAACAATATTACATACATGTTATGATATAATTTTAGAAAGAGAATCTATCCATTCAGTTGAGGCAGACGTTTGTACACAGAAGGAAGATTCTAATTGAGTTGTTGGTAAGTTAGTCGGACTTTACCTTTTATGTTTCACTTCAGGTGAATGTGGTAGTGCTACCCCAAAAAAATTGGCAATTGAAAAGTGGACCAACTGGAAGCCAAATTCTCTACGTTCCAAAAAACATCCCGCTTTATGTAAGTTATTTGTATTAAAGTAGATTTATTTCATTATTAGGTTTTGCCTATAGTCACCACGCTATATCTAAAACTCGCGGATAAGCCCTAAGTCGCTTTCATCGACACCCACAAGCAAATATTGGGTGGTACTACTCGTCTTTGCTGCCACCACACGGCTAACCAATCAATCTATTTTCAGCTACTCCGAAGATGAAAAGGCCATTCGAAAAAGTTGCTGATTCAAAATTAGAGATTGCGGATCTGCAAAAGAAGATTCTGGAGGTAGAGCTTCTAAATAAGAGAAAGCAATGGGCATTTGAAGAGGAAGAAAGAGAGCAGAAAAGATAATTATGGGCCATAGAAAAAAATATGTTGTTAAATAAATTAGAAAAATAATCGATTTTGTGCCTGGAGCGAGGATGTATTGTAATAAAAATTTGTATTTTTATTTTAATAAAAGCATTGAATGTTTATTTAATTTATCTCAAAAATTTTGTAATTTATAAAATATTATAGTAATAAAGCAAAATAATCACTAATAAGATTACTTCGCACACTTGCATTTCCCACGTTGTCAATTGCGCTTTGATCAATATCATCAGCAGGTTCATCTACTTGTTGCAGTAGTTCAAAATGTTCATCTCGCATATCAATAGCAATATTGTGCAACACCGCACATGCCACTATCACGGCTTGTACACGAGATACATGAAGTTAAATCTTTTTTGACAAAATGGGGAACCGGTTTTTCCAAACACCATATGTCCTTTCCACCACATTTCTGCTTCGAATTTGAGATTCGTTATATAGATGTTCTGCTGGAGTCGTGGGGTTTTGGAGTGGAGTTAGAAGGTATGAAGTATTTTCATAGCCTTTATCACCAACAATCAAAAGGTTTCCAAATTCTCCATTTATCAGTCTTTGTTTTAGGAATGAATTGTTGAAAATTGTTTGGTCATGTGCTGCTCCTGGCCATCTAGCCACTATGTCTAAAATCTTCAACTTTGCACTCACTACAGTTTGAACATTAAAAGAAAACTGTGACTTTCTGTCTCTCCATTCTTCTGCATTGTCTCCACCTAAAATGACAAAAGTTATATTATACAAACTAGAAACAATAATCGAATAAATAACAAAGTACAAACTACATAGTTTAATAGATATTATGTTTTTATATGGTTATTGGATCTTTTAACTGGAGATTTTATAGGAACATGGGTACAATCAATAGCGCCAATGAGTCTTGGAAATTTAGCTATGTTGTAAAACTCTGGCTGTATTTCTTGAGTATCGGTTGGAAATTTGATAAACTCAGGACGGAGCTGTGCAATAGCCTGTGAAATCAAGGTGGCAATGCGACTGGCAGAAGCTTTGCTGACACCAGAGAAATCACCGACTACTGTGAGAAAACTTCCTGTTGCATAATATCTCAAAGTCAATAGTAGACGAGTAATCGGCATTATAACATGATTTCTGAAACAAACATGGCTTAGATTTGGTACATAAGGAATTCGTTGGTTAGGTAAATAGATTCCTATTCCTACTTATTTTGTCTAGGAAAACCAGACACAATAGAAAATCTATTGTTAAGTGGATCCAGCAGCGCTCATCTGGTAGCTAAACCAATCATTGCGGGTTGTATGTATGTAGGTACTTACCTTTCTGTAGGAGCAGAAATTGTTTCTTCAATCATTGAATAAACAAACATCACGGCTTCTTTAGTAAGTCTGAACCGTGTCCTAAAGTCCGTTTCGTCCAATGTCTCCATATAGTTGGTTCTATTCTGAAATACGGGATTCCTGCGCGGTGTTGTGATGCATCTTCAAGAGTTTCAAAAACGTCCATCATATTATTGAATCACAACGTTTTCTTGTCTGACATCAGTCAAACACACTTATGTTTCAGATAAATTGTGCTATTTGCCACTTCATCCGACATATAACTTATGATGGACTTTATGTGACGAATAGCGCTATCTGACAGTTGTGAAACGCAACAATAGTGTTTATCCTACCAATAAGTAATAAATAGCTTATTTGGAACTTATGTGGAACTTATCCGGACATTGTGAAACAGACCCTTAGTATATATTATATATACCTAGCCTACATAGGTACAAATTGGCATTAGCTTTTTATCTGTTTTAAAGATTATTTATGTTAATTTGTGTGATATAGGTTTTACTGGAGTCATGAATATATAACAAATATATGTATAAAAATTAAAAAAATATAATATTCATATAGGTAACAAAATATACACTTATGGACGTCAAAACAGAAATATACATTAAAAATGCTTCTAATTTTACATTTACTGCCTGTTCTCAAATCAAGGGCGTAGAACGGAAGAGAAGAACTGGCAATAAACTCTCCGCCACTCTTTTTAATCACGAAAGTTTTTGTTGTACACAACGTTTGCAAGGAGCTGCAACCATTACACCGTGTTCCACTTGACGTCTTAAGTAATAAATAATAATAAAATAAATTAAAAACTAAGATTTGTCCTCTATCATCAGGAGGCATGGTGAAATAGGAGCATGCACTTACATTCTCGTATGAACAATTCGCAAATACATAGTCGAAATAACTAACATCACCACATACACGAATTCAAGTAAGACCAGTCATCACAAGGTAGCACTCGTTCACGAGTATGACGCATGGCCAGTCATCGGCCCCCTCGTCATATTTTAAATAACGGTTATACGATAGCTTATATACGCATAGTTGGGGATGTTACAGTTACTCATTACACTGATTCTATCGGTCACCCACACACTCACGCGTGTTGCAAACAGTTTATAAAAAAAAATATCGTTATTGGTAATTTCTAAAAGTTGTTATGTTATTTACTATTATGTTTGGATAAGCTGGGAACCATAACAGGCATTTTTACTTAAAAGGGCTCCCAAATCTTGCTCATTATAATGCATTGTTTATAATAAATAAACACATTTTTATTTATTATATAATTGTTTTTCTGCGGGTATTAGCAATCAGCCCTAAGGCTATGAGCGAATCTGTTCTTTCGTGCTGTCATATAGAGTGGCTTCCCATTGGAATTTGGAAGCATCTACTCATCTTCTATCTAGAGCTACTGCCGGTCTTCTAGCTCTAGAATATGGTGACGTTTTAGTCGTCTCACATACTGTTCTATGGTCATTATTTAAATAGACTAAAATACTGTCCATGAGCTTTAATGATGATATGGAGCATATTTACAATTATTCAAATTTCGATACATATGTTAAATCGCGTAAATAATACAACAACAAAGGGATATAATAATGCAATTGGATATTAATTAAAAAAGGTAGTACATAGTAATAATGAGAAAAGCAATCCAATCAGGATTCTGATGTGTCTACGTGGAGCTCGCGTGTCTTGTCATGTGTGATTTTTCGTATATGGAGTTGTATTATGCAATGGCTTGGGTATAATGTACTCGAGTACCCACAATTTTTATTTTATTGTTACGCGAACAACATATTGGTACGAAGCGGGGTAGACAGAAATGTTTCTCGATTTTTCAACTTCGAGACGTTTTCAGCAGGCCGAAATGTGATTTATTTATAACCTTTTCAAGAGAATTATTTTATACTAGAAAATTGGGATTTGCATAAAGTAACCCTCATTTTCAGGATGATGAAACATTTTTCAAGCTGCTTAAGAGCGTGACCATGTGTCTAGTGAAGTCACCTGTCGCCTTTGATGAAGGAATATTCTAGAGTGAGCCTTTTAGGTGTCAGACAAAGACGGATTGTACGCGAAAAACGGAAAGAGCGGAACGTTCTCGAAGCCAGTCTGAATATCTAGAACAACGTACAAGTACGGAGTGATGTCTTGAAGAGATAAGGAGTACGTACGTTCTACAATTGTCAGATAAGGATTTCTAAGCACTAAATGCCTAGAAAGTTCTCGAATATGGTTCGCGATTATTGCCAGGGACGTATAAGCGGGCCAGTTAATTCAGTTTCGAGTGCACTTTCGAGATATTAACATCGAAGAGATAAGTGCGAGTAGTGAAGAAAACTGATAAAGTACTGTGTGAAGTGTGGGTAATTGAAGTAATAAGTGACAGTATTTTGTGCATTTATAAGTGTAGTAAGTGTTTTTATGCGTAATTTGTGTGACGTTTCAATTTAAGCCTTCGTTGATTATTTTAAATATAAACCCTTGAAGAACATTTTCTGCGTTTTCTATCCGATCCCCTAATCCGAAAACTTTTATCATCGGTACATAAAAAGTAAATTTTTTGTCTTGGTGGACAGAGAAACTGCCAGCATTACAGGAGGTATTTCCTTCAATTTTGATTTTGTTCCATTTGGAGTGAAGAGACTCTCGAGCCGTGGGGTTCAAGTGCACAAGCGCTAATTAAAGATTTAAGTTGGCGCCTGATAGATAGTACCGGCGACCCCAAAGCTCGCACACAGCAAGGAAATGCTAGCTTTAAAGGTACACTGGCACAGGGACCAAACTTTTAAATTTATTTTATTTTTCAATTTATTAATTGTAAATTACTATTACTGTGTAGGTAAAGAATATCGTAAATACTGTATATATGTGTGTTGGAAGTAAGATAACACTTAACTACCAATAAAGTACCAGTAACTAATACTAAAAAACCTTTGTTAAAATGTGGTGCCGTCATAAGTTTTTGGCTTCTGCTATTATAAAATTTCTATCGCCCCTACCCAATATAAAAACTAAGCGTATCATATAAAAATGTATTCACTATTCAATTTTGTGAAAGCCACACTAAAATTTCAATTTTGACTTTGGATAATCTGCGGTTGTTATGTGGTCCCCACTATATTATTAAACTTTCAACTGTTATTTTTTGCCTTGTATAAGTTTAACCATATGTTCATGTAGTGATAAGTTATAGTTAAGTACCTAATGACATTGTTTGTTCCCCTAATGTATCCCTACTCCTACCCAAACCTTTAAGTACCAAATCCCGATCCTTTCAAAGGCACTTCTATTCCATATTCGAACTCCAACGTTAGTTTTTGTAAACATAATTTTAAATAAAGTTTGTTAGTTTTAAAAACAAGTTTTAGTCACTGCCTCATAACAAATTTGGCGCAGTCGGTAGGATCTACTTGTGTAGTAAGACGAAGCAAACGTACAAAGGACTAGCATCGCCTAGTACGGTAGCCTTAGGCTTTTAATAGTTTTCGCCGATACTATGCTCTTGTGGTTCGTGTTACTGTGGTAAGTGGCATTTTACTTGTGGCTCATTCTTTTCCTATATTTCCATATTTTGTGTGTTTTATATATATTATCCTGTATTACTATATCTTATATTTCATTTAATTACATTATTCATATTTAACTACACACGCATTCTACATTTTAATAATCATCATGTCATTAAAGACCGAAAGCATAATGAAGGCATCACCAGTTAATATTCAAACTCTTATAAATCTTATTCCTATATTCGACACAAACAATCACGATGAAATTTACGGTTACATTAGGTCCTGTGATACTGTGTTTAAACTGTCATCTCCGTTTGAACGGGAGACTTTGTTAACTTGTGCTCTAAATAATATTAAAGGCATCGCGGCCTCAGAAGTTCGGTGTAAAACTTACGAGACGTGGGATGAACTAAAGAGATTTCTTATTGAGAGATTCGCGAATACCAAGACGATTCAACATTTGAATTTAGAACTTCAATCGATTTTCCAGAGACATGATGAGTCCTTAACCCAATTTTATCATAGAGTAGATCTTTGTCGTTGCAAAATCTTAGAAAAACTACACTCAGAAATTTGCGATTCAACATTAGACGGACGTGTAGCAACCACCGAGGAAACCGCCTTAAGCATATTCCTCAACGGTCTCTCTACAGACATGGGTATAATGCTCAGAACAAAAGGTTTCGATACCTTGAGAGAAGCAGGTCGTTTTGCAATGCAAGAAGATCAAATTAGGGCTATGAACAAAGCTAGGCAATCTTTATTTAGACCAGTTCCAACTCCTAGGCCAGCAATTAGGAGTAATGCATATCAAAATAATTACCAATCTATTAGAAACCCAAATATTCCATTCAGGCCTCCTAATCCTAGATTTTCTCCAAAGACATGTGCTTATTGTAAAAATATTGGGCATTCAATAAACGAATGTCGCAAGAGAGCATACAACGAGCAAAATAAACAACGCGCTCTCCCTGCACCAATCCGCCATTTAAACTTAGAAGCGACCAACGAAATGAGCGACCCGTTGGAAATCGCTACCAGCTCCTACTCGATGAACCCAGCTCTTTAGACTATTCAATGCTTCCTCAAATTCCAAAATCAAGTCGAGTGTTACAAAGCACTGTGCCTGCATCCTTGCATAATAAACCAGCCTATCGGAGGCAATGCAAAGAAGCTTGCACACAGACAGATTTCGAAGCTAGCTTTATACAGACCTACAAACAGGGTAGCCAGTCCCAAACCTTTGGTCATAATACGGATTCTACTATTTCTTATAAGCACGATGAACCTCCAAAATCCTCTGAATCTAAAAATCGCACTGTATCTTCTAACCCCACTGTATCTCAAAATATCGCTGAATCTTGTAAACCCGCTGTATCTCATACTACTACTAAATCGAATTCAAAATACCATTATAAAAAAAATAAACGTAAGTCGAAATCAAACAACAAGAATATTAAATCTTTTTCAATCTCTGCTTTAAATGATATTCCTCCAGAAAATCTCTTACATGCTACATTTTACATAGATAATAAACCTGTGACTCTTTTAATTGATACCGGTGCTGGTATATCTGTCATACGTAAAGATAAAATAGGTTTAGCTTGCATTAACGAATTAAATATAGTTTCTATTCAAGGTATTTCCAGTTCTCAATCTCAGATGCTGACCTTAGGAACGGCAAATATTTCCCTTGACAATTTACCTAAACATAAATTTCATGTTGCAAACCTTAACATAAAAGCTGACGGTATTTTAGGTAATGACTTTATGACTGAATATGACTGTAAAATTGAAGTACAATCGAAAATCTTAACAATTGGCGTCAAAAGTTATGACTTATTTTATTTACATGAAAAACTACAAGATTTAAATTCACAGAACTATACTGTATCCCTCGAAAAACAAGTAATTAACAAACGATCGGAAACAGTAATTAGATGTACAACAAATTCTATGAATTTTGGCGAAGCAATCGTTGAAAAACATACATTAGATCATGGCATTATTATTCCACGCTCATTAGTGACCGTCGCAAACAACTCTTTTCTTACAACTTGCATTAATTTAGACAAACAAGATAAGATTATTAGCACTCCTTCCATCCCTGTTACTATTTTTGACTTTGACAAACATACTAAGGAACAAACTCAACATGAGATAAATAATTTTAATTGTATTTCCCAAACAGATCGTCAGAGCAAAGTTTGGTCCCTCATTAGAGGCGACCATTTAAACAAAGAAGAATCAAACTCCCTAAATAAAATCGTAATTGAATATTCTGACATATTTTATACAGAAGGTGACAAACTGACATTTACAAACCATACTAAGCATACTATTCCTACCACATCAAATATTCCAATTAATACGAAAACATATAGGTTTCCACATATACATCAACAAGAAGTAAAAACCCAGGTCGATAAAATGCTAAATGAAAATATAATACGTCCGAGTACTTCACCATGGAGTAGTCCTATCTGGGTAGTCCCTAAAAAAGTAGACGCCTCCGGCAAACAAAAATGGCGCGTCGTTATCGATTATCGTAAACTTAATGATATAACCATAGGTGATAGTTATCCTTTACCTAACATTACAGATATACTCGACAAGTTAGGACATTCTGTTTACTTCACTACTTTAGATCTCGCCTCTGGATTCCACCAAATCGAACTCGAATCAAACGATATTCCTAAAACTGCCTTTAATACTCCGTATGGACATTATGAATTTTTAAGAATGCCATTTGGATTAAAGAATGCTCCAGCAACTTTTCAACGTGCTATGGATAGCGTACTCTATGGATTACAAGGTGAACGCTGCTTTGTCTTCTTAGATGACATAGTAGTCTTCGCCTCTAGTTTACAAGAACACGAACAAAAGCTATACGAAGTCTTCAATCGACTTAGGAAAAATGGCTTAAAAGTTCAACCAGATAAGTGTGAATTCCTTAGGAAAGAAGTAGCCTATCTAGGGCATATAATTTCTAGCGAAGGTGTAAAACCTAATCCTGATAAAGTTCACGCAGTCGATAATTTTCCAGTTCCCAAATCATGCAAAGACATCAAGTCTTTCCTTGGCCTAACCGGCTATTATCGCCGTTTCATTTCTAATTTTAGTAGTCTAACAAAACCTTTAACTAGTCTCCTTAAGAAAGATGTTCCTTTTGTTTGGGGTGAAACTCAACAATCAGCCTTTGAAGAATGCAAACATCTCCTTACCAATCCTCCTATTTTACAATATCCTGATTTTACTAAAGAATTTATTTTAACAACAGACGCTTCTCTTCATGCGATTGGCGCTGTTTTATCGCAAGGGCAAATAGGTAAAGATCTACCTATTGCGTATGCATCACGTACTCTCAACAAAGCAGAATCAAATTATTCCACCATTGAACGTGAATTATTAGCCATAGTTTGGGCTGTTAAGCATTTTCGTCCCTATTTATTTGGTAGAAAGTTCAAGATCGTTACCGATCATAAACCATTAACATGGCTTTTCTCTATAAAAGACCCTGGAAGTCGTCTCGTTCGCTGGCGTCTCAAACTCGAAGAATATGAATACGAAGTAATTTATAAAGCTGGTAAAAATAATACTAATGCCGACGCACTCTCTAGGCCTTCAATTCTTAACACAAATACTATTGACTTAACTTGTGACAAAAATACTGATAAGAACGAAATCGATTCTCACGACGACTATTTACAATTAAACTATCAACACTTTACAGAAATTTCAGATTATAGTTTCGACACTCCAAATCTACATATTTCACCAGATAAGCTGTTAGACGAACGACATAAAGACATATTTATTGCTATTTCTTGTGACATTTCCGATAAGAACAATCTTTACAACGAAGCTATTTCAATGTGTTCTCAAGTGGAACCATTTCTAAAAAAGTCTAAAGCACTCTACGAAACTGACTTATTGGTTTCCAACAAAAAACAAAACATTTACTTTAACTATTCTCGACCCTTATATTTCGATCCTTGGGATTCTGAAAGCTATTTTAAGTCACTTCTTAGCTGTTTACAGAATAACGATTTGAAATCACTTTACGTACCTGACTTAAAAGATGACGCAACTTGTAAATTAAAAGGCAATGAACAACTACATATTACATCTTATTTAGCAGACATTTATAATTGTAAGATTACTATCTGTGAAAACAAAGTGAAGACTCCTAATCCTGAAGATATTCCTTCTATTTTAAAATCTTTTCATGATGACCCTTTGTCTGGTCACCGTGGTATAGTTGAAACCACACGAAAAATAAGATCAGAGTATTTTTGGAAAGGTATGACCGACACTATTAAAAATTACATTGACAAATGTCAAATTTGCCAACGGAGTAAGATACAAAGAAAAACTTATAAAGCTCCAATGGTAATAACTTCATCATCCACTGAACCTTTTGAACGTGTCTCTATCGACTTAGTTTCTTATTCGGAAGTAACCCATGACTCTAATAAGTACATCTTAACCTTACAAGATGATTTAACAAGGTTTGTACAAGCTTATCCTATTGTAGATAAACAAGCAATTACCGTAGCAAAGACTCTATTAATCTTCTGTCAACATTACGGCGTTCCCAAACGATTTCACTCAGATCAAGGAACAGAATTTGTAAATAGCATCATAAAACAATTAATGAAATTGTTAGGTTCAAATCATACATTGAGCACAGCTTACCACCCTCAAAGTAATGGTTCTATAGAACGTTTCCATGCTACTCTTAGAGATCATATACGATCGTATCATAAGAAAAATAATTGCAATTGGGATCAAATAATTCCTTTCGCAGTTATATGTCATAACACAGCAGTTAATCAATCATTGGGTTTCACGCCTCATGAATTACTTTTTGGGTATAAACCTCGATCACTCTACTCTCTAAAAGAATTAAACGAATATACAACCTGTGATTATTTACATGATCTTAATGAACGACTCAAAGTTTCTCGTGACGTTGCTTTACGTAACTTACAAGCGATGAAGGAAAAAGCTAAAGAACGTTATGATAAAAATATTAGAAACATCGCTAAGTATAACGTAGGCGATTACGTAATGCTCAAGGTGCCTAACCCTAATAACTTAGATTCGAAATGGGAAGGTCCTTATCTTATTGTCAGAATAGGATTCAATGAAAATTACATTATCAGAAAGAATGGAAGAAACCAAATAGTGCATGCAAATCGTTTAAGACCATCGCACGAATCATAAATTATTTAGAATAATTATCGTTACTAGATTTTTTTTTTACAAACCAATTTTAATTCTATTTGAGTTTACCAATTGCTATGGCATTTCCCAATACTATATCCGACGGAGAGGAGAATCCTAATTATATACATTCGTTTTATACACACATGAATAATCCTTATTTTAGTTTTATCATATGTTCTATAATAAAAAAATTATTTTACATTATACTATACAAAATTTATATAATTATAAAGAAAATAGTTACAAATAGGTTTAATTCTAATTAGAATTCTGAATAGGTCGTAGTCTAATTCTTGAATATTATTATATTTCTTTCAATATTATATTTTACAAAATAGTTATTTCCATATTTCAGGTACTCCACAACCTTTGTTGTCGGGGATACCCACATACAAAATATACCTTCAAACTCAGGACTATATTATGAAGAAGTTGGTGAAGTTCTAGTGTCGGAAAGTTCTTGGAAACTCATTATATATAGAGATATCGAACCATTATTCTTATCGAGGGATTCTCTAAAACGATTAGTAAATAGTTATAATTTTATAATCAAACAAAATTCTAATTTACCTAACGTCGATACTACCAGTTCTTTTATTAAATTAAGTATTATGAATATAGACTCAAGGTTGGATGAATTTCAATATTACACAAGCGACAAGCGTTTCAAGCGCGAACTTATAGACGGTCTAAGCTCAGTTCTAAAATGGCTCATTGGTACACCAGACGCAAAAGATGCCGAATACTATAATGAATGTATAGATCTCTTAGAAAAGCAACAAATTTCTACGAATGATATTTTAAAACAACAACTCCAAATTCTTTCTTCAACCATTACTAACTTTAACAATACCATTTTAAAAATTTCATACGATGAACACATGATCAATGAAAATTTAATGAAAATTAACTCCTATATTAACTCAACGAATACTTTACTTTTTAATCTCAGTGTATCTGAACAGATCTCAACTGTTTCTATACAAATTCTAGAACTCGTCACGTCTCTAGAAAAACAAATTGATGATATCGTTGCGAGCATTTTATTTATTAAATCGGGAGCAGTTCATCCTTCGGTCATATCGTCAGTAAGTCTTTACAAAGAATTATTAGCATCAAGTCATGCTAGAACATCAGGTAACCTAGTGGCAACCGTGAGTCTTCAAAACATTCATAAAATTCTAAACTCTGCCACAATTACATCATATATTTATATGAACAAAATTATATATATATTAAATTTTCCTTTAGTCAAAAATGACATATTTACCTTATACCATTTAATTTCAATTCCTATAAAACATCCTGAGTCCTCCTTATATTCCACAATCCTACCTGAGCACATGTATCTTGCTATCAGCAAAAACAGTCAACGCTACCTGACGACGAACTCCGTGGATAAGTGTCATGAATTCTCTCCAAACCTTCATGTATGCAGTAAGGTCACAATCTTCAACTCAAACGCACAACCAATCTGCGAAGTCTCCATCTTGCTGACGAATTCTAAAGACATACCTCAAAACTGCGAGGTATCCACATTCTCTGCGCATTTCAACACATTTCATCCATTAAAAAATAACAAATGGATTTTCATACTTTCGAAGAAAATTACATATGCTATGGAATGCAACGGAAAAACTACACATGGCGAAATATTTGGACACGGAATAATTCTGCTACAACCTGCATGCAAATTTTATACACCAATGGTTACACTCATCGCTGAAGACTCGAAATCGAAAAACATAAGTCATCCCATTGTTACTGTCGACGTGGAAAATCGCTGCATCGAAGGAACTCCAGATCTTTATAATCCAAGACTCGTACCTATCCAAATTAACGATGTTTCCTTAGACTCTCTCAATACTATTAAAGACGAGATCAAACATCACTCTAAAATACTAAATCAAGACAAATATATCATTCAAGAACATCCATACAATTTCACTCTAATGAGTTTATCACTTGGATCAGTCCTTCTTATTTATACTCTTTACAAGTTTTGCAATTGTTGCAACCTCTTCAAATACTTTTACCCAAGAAGAAACCCTCACGAACAAGGATGCATTCAAATATTTAATAATTGCTTCGACCAATCCCGAAGACGACAACAAATAGAAATCCCGATGTCTACATACAATACGACGACGACGACGACGGCTTGCATCAGCTCGGACGACGAGGAAGAGGACGCCCAACAAACTTCTTCAAAAAGTTCACGCCAACAGGCGCAACCTTTATTTTAAGGGGGGAGGTGTTATGTGGTCCCCACTATATTATTAAACTTTCAACTGTTATTTTTTGCCTTGTATAAGTTTAACCATATGTTCATGTAGTGATAAGTTATAGTTAAGTACCTAATGACATTGTTTGTTCCCCTAATGTATCCCTACTCCTACCCAAACCTTTAAGTACCAAATCCCGATCCTTTCAAAGGCACTTCTATTCCATATTCGAACTCCAACGTTAGTTTTTGTAAACATAATTTTAAATAAAGTTTGTTAGTTTTAAAAACAAGTTTTAGTCACTGCCTCATAACACGGTTAGGTTCAAAGCAAATAGCCGAGTGCATATTGATGAGAATTCAATGCCACAGTTACGAGTACATAAGCTGAAGTGGCGACTGTGATGTATGGATGTTCCACGTTTGAGCCCAACCGGACTCAATCGGTATTAATTGTAAGAAATGATCTCCAATAATAAACATTGGTCAATCATTGAATAAATAAAGAATTGGTGAATGTTTTCTGCAAGTGTTTGTTCCTACAATATCTTGTAGCTTTTTTTCGTCGAACTTCTCCAGAGTCCCTGTACATAATATCCAGGGACTTTTTGAAGTTATACTTCTTTAGGCGCGTTATGAAAAATTGATGAGAGTGAAATTATACGATGCGCGCGCACCGTTACACAAAATAACCAGAATGCCCACGGAAGATGCTACTGCATTGGACATGATTTAAAAACAACATTTGAATAATAATAGAATTAAAGTTACACTTAATGTAAGAGAATAATAATAAATATTTATTTATTTAATTTTTCAGATGTAAACTGAACTTTATTGATTATAATGACTCCTTTTCCAGTCTTTGATTATTTAATTGTAATTATTTGCATGTAATCAAAAACTATTTTTAATAATGCCAACGAAGTATAACTTCCTACGCGCGTACAAAAGTACACGCACACTTTTTTTGATCTCCTATGTTTTTACTAAAAATATTCATAAATTTAAATCATTTAATTCGCATTACGCGTCTCGCGAGATATGCCCGGATACATCGGTGATATTATTATTTAAAATATTTATAATTTTCTTACATAGTAATTAAAAACAAATTTAAAAAGTTTGGTCCCTGTCGCAGCGTACCTTTAACGCTGGCAGCACTTCGTTTTATTGTAAATACTGTATATTTGATAGTTATGAGTACTAATAAACATTTTACAATAGTCATGGGTGAGCCGGGGTGAGTTCAATAGCTTGAACATTGATAAATAGAGTTAAGCGAGGAAATCACCAGCTCTGGGGTCACCGGTACTATCTACCAGGCGCCAACTTAAATCTTTAATTAGCGCATGTGTAACCCATAGCTCAAGACTCTTCACTCTAAAGAACAAAATCAAAGTTAGAGGAAAGATTCTTTGAGATTGACATTTGAGTCGTTTATTTTTCGCCTGCCGTTAAAATCATATTATTAAATGTAAAATCTCTCTAAGAGTTTCCCAGCAGCTCAATCGTGTTTGAATTTCTTCAGAACCTCCGAGACTTATGGATACCTAGAATATTGAAAGATATTGAAGAATGCTTCACGATTGGAAAAACAAACTTGAAGCTTACGAAAGTGCTCACAAGCTTTAACATAAGTTTTTAAAAGCATTGTCGCCTTTTAAGGAACAGGAACTAGACGAAATGTGTTGACCTGCTATGGGTTGCAACGCCAGGAGAGAACTCATGAAGGCTTGTATAATCTTAATTCAAAGTGATGATCAAATCAAAACACTGTCTAATATAAAAAAAGCCAAGAAACCTCGGGTGACGTTTTCAATGAATATGAACAAAAACATTATTTTTCATAAAATACTTAATCTTATCTTCGTGCAATTAAAGTTCGAAAAGTAATATAAGTATTCATTTAAAATCACCAGAATATTTGACTTATTATTTAACCTTTATAAATTAAACGAATACTTTTTTCACGTATGAACGCGTGCTCAAATAGTATTTGACGCAGGCCTAATAGTGCCCTGGGTACGAGCATACTAACTTTAACTGTCAGAAGTTTGATTGACACCTTTTGGCAGCTGTTTGATTCACAGCTACACATGATATAACTACGTTAGTGGTAGGTCGTAGGGTTGAGCGAGATTTCACTATTGCATTTTGTCAACGCGTGACTACGAAAGCTGCATCCCGTATCCAGTCAGATTTATATTATTTAAACATATATATATATATGTATAAAGTATTGTAACATATTTAAGACAACAAAGGTATAGTCATATTAGTAAATGTTTTACTTGTTAAATGGGCACAGTAATTGTTCAGTATATTAATTTTTACAAAAATGCCAACTATTGACCAATAAAAAATAGAAGTAAGAAACTTGTATATCTGGTGCGAGCGTCAAATAAGTAAACAAGACTATTTTTTTAAATTGGCAAAAATGGGGTTTTTCCCACGACCGCACGGCTTTTTTTGCTTTATTTGTCATAAGCTAACCTGATGGTATAATCCCGAACACACTGAGTGCCCTATTTATATAAGGGAAAACCAGTGTGCCCTTATAATTTTGACCATTGAAAATTGACCTTTATAATTCTATGTAATGACTATGAAACTCAGATATATATTTTATCATAATATTATTACGCGACAAATAAAAAATGTACGCAAAATGAGAATGAGAAAAGTGACAGTACAACTGATTGTTTAGTAATTTAAAGAGCAGTATAAGTCGCTTTCTGCCTACGCGTTTCCAGGTTTTCCATTTCCAGCAATTTCACTCGTGCCTCATAATGTTTACTTGAATGGTCCTTATTAATGAAACTTACCTGAGCAACAATTATTTTGAACCGATTATATATTTAATAGATAAATGAGCGTTTATACGTTAAAGATGAATATACTATTTAATTAGTTTTTCTTCTTCTTCAGTCACACTCTTCATTTCTGAAGGTCGTGTTAGTGGCGCCGCAAAATTCCACTGTCCCCTGTCTTCGGCACGCTTCTGCGTCTGGGAGATGGTAAAACCTGTAAGGGCCTTTACTTGGTCGGTCCGAGCAGGGGATTGGCCTCAAGGTCTATTGCCCTCCACTCTGTCAGTCACGATGAGTTTCTTAACTTTCTAGAACTCTGCGTGTTACATTTCCAAAACAACTCTGGTTGTGTTGGTAACATAGTGTCAAGCGACGATTTTTTACATGTAACCGTCTAAAGCGGGCCATAGACGGACCGCATGTTGCAGTCAAGACCGACTGCAATATGCGGTCGCCGCACGGCGATCTGCAGTTTCCATACTAAATTCATATTCGCAATACACGGACTGCACGAGCAGTTCCTGAGAAAACCGCATATTGCAGTCGGTCTTGACTGCAACATGCGGTCCGTCTATGGCCCGCTTTAGTTTCACATTTCCAGAGCATTTGTTTTTTACTCTATTTTAATCAGAATTACTTCATTATTAGTTCGTAGAAACTCTTCACTTAACTTTTCTTATCCTTCTGTTAATTAAATACACAGTCATACTTTAAAATTTCATTTCACTTTACAGAGAAGCTAGGAATCAACATTTTTATATAACGTTTCTTGTTTTGTCCCCTCATTAGTGAAGTAGTTTCACACCGAGCCATAAGTATTTTGCTAATGAGAAAGAATACAAGCTATTGTGGGTAACTTAACATTAATTTTTACCTAAGTATAGGTAATATCGCGTGCAGTCTTGGCCTAGTGGCTTCTGCGTGCGATTCTCATCCATTACGTCCGTAGGCACTTATGGACTTAATAGACTTTCTCTCTATGTGCGCATTTAACACTCACTCGTACGGTGAAGGCAAAACCAGCATACCTTAGATTGAAAAAGGTTGTCAGGCTCAGAAGGTTGATCACCTACTTGTGTATTAGAAATAAACAAGTCATCAAGAAACAAACTACCCCAACATATACGACCATTGACCATATTATAAGTAATCTCTTAGTTAAAAAACATAACACATTTCTTCCATTTACACTGCTCAGTAATAGGTCGGTAAAGCATTAAACTAATAGCTGAACTAAGAATCGTCCATTAAGCGTAGCGATGCGAAATTAGCAAAATAATTTATTCAAAATTTGAATCTCCTTTAATATAGATTAGACAAATACATTTACTTGTACTATTACACATCTCTTATATACTTTATGAGGTCTTTTCATCCATTAAATACAATCGCTCGCGATGCTAAAAGCTTCTAAGCCAAAGAAAACGCTTTGATAAACGTGAAACTATAAATTACAAGCGCTTGATTGCTTTACAAGTTATTGGAGTGCAGATTTTCTGGGACACAAAAAGATTACCATTTACTGACAATGACTTCTACCACTAATCGCATGAATTTCAGAAACTAATATTTATGCCTTTGTCAAATACAATTTGATTCGTAAGAAGCCAAATCCAGGACTAAACGCGTTATTTTTTGTTATTGCCTAATATATATGTATATACTAACAGAACAGAAAGCCCCATAAAACCACTAAGGGGTTTAACTTTGGTGTCTGAAAGGCTACACCAACTTGACGCTGGCTAATAAACAAACCGTGCCAGAGCCATTAAAAAAAAAAGGCTACACCACAGTACAAATGTTAATTTCCTTATAAACAAAAGAGTTAAAAAAATACTATTAATAAACAAAAACATTACTACAAACAGAGAGAAGAAAACGTATATAATATCCTAAATTATTACAAAGACTAATTAAAATAATGTTAATATTGCGATTATTTCAATTAATGACAGAAAATTATAAAAAAATGGTGTATTTAAAAATATTAAAATCGTTGTATTTATTTTAATATAACCCTTTGAAAAACTTTAATTAGCAATGTTCTTTGATTACGTCATAGCAGTACGCTCTTTGTTTTAATTGATGGTTCTTAAGATTCTGATTAAACGCGGGTTTATTATTAATGAAAGTATTATAATAAAGAAATCACAAAGATTTTTCTGTTCGCATTAACTCAGGTCACGAATCGCATAAGCTGTCCTATGAGTTGTCGCGAGCTTTCAATCTTACGAACTGAAGATAGTTATTAAAGACGGAACAGTCTGTTGGGAAATGTAACTTTGGCATTGGATTTTAATCTATTCATTGCGATTAAGTCGGTACTTATATAACTAAACTATTATTATAAAGAGTTTTGGATTTTTATGACCAATAAACTCATAAATGGATGGATTTAAAAATTACACGAAATTGGTTGCAGCTGACTGTTGACCATAACAATTATAAGCAGTATTTTTGATACAGTGAATTATAAGAACTGGTTACCAACATGAATAAATAATATTCTGATTCTGATTTCTATTGTATTAAACTGAAGATCAAACAGTTTAATACAATTAAAATTTTATTACATCAAAAACGTTTTAGTATCCCCTTTCCCAGTTTAAATTAAGAACTAAAACAGCCTTCAATTTTATTCCAGTAAATATATATTAACATAATCTAACAAGATTAAAGGAAGGAAATATATTTAAATACCTTGCTGGCATATTTAAATTTCTCGTGGTTCAATTCCTAAGATTAACACTACACCTTGTGTATACAATTAAATATCAATAGCATTTGTATAAACACTTATTTATTGCTATTAACGTTTACACAAATTTAGAAATATGAAGATAAATGTTTCCCAGTTTTTATTGTCAGATAAGAAAATTTTCCCGACGCCGATGTGTTATTTCATAGAATTATACCTTTCGTAAGATGAGCAAACTTGGAAAGTATTCGGGATATTCGTCAAAATATTGACAGACGAGACAAGAGCTATTCGTATACAGAAAGTATTAAGTAGGTATTCCAATGTGTTTTAACTAAAAATACAGCCCTGCGATTCTGTAACTCACTTTTCGAACTCAATCAGCGGTTTTCGCATCGGCGGTCGCTCTCAAATCAGTCGTGAAGCAGTCATTTTATGATTTGGCATTCTGATAAGCAATAAACTATAAGCTCCCACCTTTTCAGAATGCCAAATCATAAAATGACTGCTTCACGACTGATTTGAGAGCGACCGCCGATGCGAAAACCGCTGAGTGAGTTCGAAAAGTGAGTTACAGAATCGCAGGGCAGTACTGGTTTAAACACTGTCTCTTTGGCTCAGATATTATCAAGGGACACGCGAAAACTACGGGCATTTGACTTCCCACTTAACCAACACTATACATGATTTAATTACTATATATATAGTAAAATAATGTTCTCCTGTTTGGTTTGAATTCTGCTAAAAGCCGCCTCCATTTCTATTCAGTGCTTTTTGTCCAAAGCTAATTGGCATAATATCTTACTAAGACATTGTGTAGATGAAGGTTAGTTAAAATAAAATATAGACTGTAGATGTGACTATGAAACGTATATTTAAGTTAGCGCTATGTTCCATATAAATAATTATTTTAAGCAGATAGTTGTAAAATTAAATAAATATGGGTAAATTATTTTCACTTTAGCTCTTATTTTATAAGTCTTCAAACTGAAGTGTACTGTAAAAAACACTTTCCTCTCGTGAACACCAACTATGCAAAAAACTCAGTTTTGTATCGCGCAGCCTGGTTATACAATGACCACTATTTAAGCCTTGACTTGTTTAAGTTATTGCGGAATATGCTTAATAGGAGTATTAAGATTATCCAAAGCGCTAAATTACTTGTGAACACACCGTCACTTTCACACCATCACACAACACAGCCGAATGCATTACTTAGTTAAATGTTTTTATTTATTTGACTGATCTTTTCCGTTCATAAATGTTTATTTATTTAATTTAATTATAAGTAATCTTACAGCTAACATACATATTATAAAACAAAACACTTAGACAATACAGAAAGCCAAAACAGATTATATAGATTAACAATATATACGAAACAGAAAACAAATAAGTACATTAATAGACAAAACTATATAAAGAAAACTGAAATTTAACATTTGAAACAACACATAATACTTAATATTTCAAACTACTGCTTAGACAAAATCAGAGTATTCCCTTCTCTTCAAATACTTTCTCACATCTTTGGAAAATATCAATATCCTCACAATTTGTGTCATAGTTAGATAAAACCCGATACATTGGCGTATTATGCAGGTAATTCGAGTTTGTACGAGGCACACGGAACAATTATAATTGTGTGTCTGGTCGCATAAGGAGTAGGAATTTAAAGAGAAATTAACGACAACAATATTTAAACCTTTTTATTTATATTATGTCTATATCTCTAGTATAATGGTTTTTAGTTGTATATAATTTATGTTATCTGTATTACGAAATAAATAAACACTAATTTCTAACTTAACTCAATCAGTAGCTTCAGATAATTGTTGACATACGCTTGATTTGGGTTCTTGATCCAGTTATTCTGGTACCCCAAGGGTCGTCCCTTCAAATGGATGGGCAGATGGGAGATACGGCCCGCAGCCACCGTGATTTATTTTGATGGAGAACCTAATCCTAACGAATGTACTATTTCACAAGTTACCTAATTGTTTGAAGTTTGATACGCCGGGGATTTGTGTCCCGTGATGTAAAATACAAGAATTTGATTATGAAAGCTTATTACTAATTATACTAATAGACAACTCTTTAGGGGTGTGAAGAGTTTAATAAGGAAATTTTAATATATTTTTTACATACTATCAACACTTAAGATACATGTAACAACTATGGAGAGGCCTCTTTTTTATTACTACTATATTCAAATTTGTTTATTCTTAACTTCGAATATGATATTAAATTACTAAAATAAATAATTGTTTTTTATGTAACAGAAGGAAAATGATACCGCCGCCCATGGACACTCACATTGCCAGAAGGCTCGCAAATGCGTTGCCGGCTTATATCCTGGTGTTGATATCCTGACATTATTCCGGCGTTGAGTTGCAGGTGTCCATAAGTGGTGACACTGGATCTAAACATCCGCCTACTTGAATGAACCTAGTCACTATACGTATATAAAACGTATAGGTAAACTATGTATCACACGATCAGTTAATCCATAACAGTACCAAATATAATAACATAATGGTACCATTCCGTCCATCCAAAAATACATTCGTAAATAATGAAATTCAAAACTTTTATTCTAAATACAGTTCGACGTGTTTTTCATTTAAAAATTCTAAAGCTAATAGTTAGATGACATGACGTGTAAAAATGTATGCACTGTCTCGCTAAAACATATTGTAGTATACCGAAGCACACTAGTGGGAGTCAGTCGACTACCTACCGCCGCAGCGTGCGGACGTTACTTGAGTTCGGGGATCGTACCGCTTATAAAGTGAACCTATTGGTGGTGTTTCTGAGTATTTTACAAGTGGCGACGACGGAAAATGTAAGTTTTGAAAGACATAAGGAAACATGGTATGTAAGGAAGGAACGCGTGTGAAAGAGAAATGTAAGTTTGTTTTTATATAATGTTGGACCGTGACTGTTTTATCAGTCTTTTATATTGTCAACAAACGAAAAGGTTTCATAAAATAAGTACCGGCCAACCTGCCAAACGAAATAATGCGCGTTAGTAACAATGAGTCACGAGTTTGCACCTGTGTGCTGCGCTTGTTGTTTTTATTATATTGTTCACAATTTGATAATCGCTTTTATTATATTATAAAAGGAAATAAAACAAACAAGCGCTGCTACAAGAAGGTGTTGACTAAGTGTCATAAAATACCAAATATGTTAGGTACATATTTGGGCCTGATTTTGTATTTCTCATACACGTTCTAGTTACAGTTACAATGGTTGGTTGGTCAGTTTGAGAGACCAATGTTTTGCTATCACGGCCAATATGATAGGTCTTGACGATTAGTAGATAGCAATAGTTAGATCAATATGAAAGATCGATGTTTTGTGAGGTCAATTTGAGAGACCCATGTTTTCTATCACGGCCAATAAGATAGGTCTTTACCATTAGAAGCCATGATCAATATGAAAGATAGTGGTTTTGTAAGGTCAATATGATAGGCCAAAACGTTCTTAAAGTCAATAAAATAGACTAAGAGAATGGTGTTAAGGTCAATATGATAGGCCAAAACGTTCTTAAAGTCAATAAGATAGACTAAGAGAATGGTGTTAAGGTCAATATGATAGGCCAAAACGTTCTTAAAGTCAATAAGATAGACTAAGAGAATGGTGTTAAGGTCAATATGATAGGCCAAAACGTTCTTAAAGTCAATAAGATAGACTAAGAGAATGGTGTTAAGGTCAATATGATAGGCCAAAACGTTCTTAAAGTCAATAAGATAGACTAAGATAATGTTGTTAAGGTCAATAAGACAGACCAAATGTTCTTAAAGTCAATAAGATAGACTAAGATAATGTTGTTAAGGTCAATATGACAGGCCAAAACGTTCTTAAAGTCAATAAGATAGACTAAGATAATGTTGTTAAGGTCAATATGACAGACCAAAACGTTCTTTAAGTCAATAAGATAGACTAATTCTGAGTACATGCTTTAAAGTCAATTTGATAGACTACTTTTATTAGTAAGGTTTATTAGATTAGACCGTATTTGGTTTAGTGACAATAATCATTGATATTGAGATCAGATTATTGTGCAAAGCATGCATGATGAATGTTTCGTAAATAAATAAGATATATTTATACGGGTATAAACCTGTAGGTGATTAGTTAACGTGTCGTAATGATACAGTGATGTGTTCTGACAAGAACAGATCAGAATAGATACGGTCGTGTGTTCTGAAAAGAACAGTTCATCATTGTCGTAAGACACGGTAATATGTCCTGAAAAGGACAGTTGTTAAACGTTTTCGTAAGATACGATAATATTGTTCTGAAAAGAACAGTTTATTAGCGTTATCGTAAGACGATATCGAAGTGTTCTGAGAAGAACAAGTTCGTACGTTTCGATGGCTACGCGCAGAAAAGGGTAAACTTTTTGCCGCGCCGCGTTTTATCGCCTGCCCTGGTACCTGCGCAACCAATCAACCCTCCGCATTTTGACACCACATGTTACTACTAGTTATCACTCCGATATGGCTCAGATAACACCAGCGTTTCCAGGCCTTGATCATTTCGAGTGCGAAGGCAACCAAGTCTCAGTAGGAATCCGTTGGGAAAAATGGAGAAGAGCACTAGACATATAATTTTTGGTCGCTAATATTGATTCAAGCATTAAAAAGCGAGCTTCTTTATTATACGTTGGTGGGCTTGCATTGCAAGAGGTGTATTACAACTTGCCTGGAGCTCATGTCGATGAGATCGATGGCGCTGACGTTTATGAAATTGCTATACAAAAATTAAATGAATATTTTTTCAACAAAACAAAGCAGATACTACGAACGATATTATTAGACTAATGAAACAAGAGAAAGGGGAGAGGTTTGAAGCTTTCCTTTTACAGTTGCGAACTCAAGCTGGTACCTAAATGCCAGTTTACAGCTAAAGATGAACAGTTAATAGACCAAATCGTAGAAAAGGCCCGAAGCTCAGAATTAAGGAAGAAAATCCTGACAGGTGGAGATTCGATAACACTTCAACAAGTAATTACAATTGCTATTACGCTTAAGACGGTTAACAAACAGTTTGATTCGTTTGATAAGCAAGGATCAAGTAAAACTTTTGATACGAAAATTCAGAAATTAACCGGGTAGATGCAAGGAAATTACGTGCGGTTCGAAACTCAGCGAAAACATGTTTTCGTTGCGGCAACAGCAAACATTTATCATTTGATAATAATTGGCCAGACAGAGATAAAAAAAAAATGTTTAAAATGTGGAGTCATTGGTCATTTTAGGGATTATTGTAAGACCAAGGTACAAAAACGGAAAATACATACACGAAATGACGAATACAATGGAACAAAGACACTGAAAATAAATACAGGAACACACTAAGTTACCGATGAAGTGGATCTATGTATCCCATATAGATAATGACACAACTATCAATAATTGTAAAATGGGTGGAGAAATTGTTGTCCGGTTGTGAAGGGACAGCCAATTGTACTGACGACATTGTAGTACATGGATCTGATGAGTTGCAATACGATAAACGGCTTGAAAATGTGTTACAAATACTGAAAGATAATTAATGTTCTTCTTAACCACGACAAATGCAAGATGCGACAAACAAAATTGCGATACGACACACAAAATTGAATTTCTGGGACATCTACTAACTGAAAAAGGAATAAAGCCATTGGACAAATACATTAAAGTAATCCAGGCTTCAAAAAAGCCCTCCAACATTGAAGAGATACAGAGTTTTCTTGGACTCGTTAAATACGTCGGTAAATGGATACCCAATTCAGAAACACTTACATAACCCCTTCGGCAAATAATAAGACTTAGATTGAGCAGATCTACTAACATTAAAAATACTGGACAGACGTTCATTCGAAGACTCTTCATTTGAGACCCTCAAGATACGACTGTCAAACTTAAAAACACTTGGCTACTACAACCCGGTGGATAGAACGCAAATAATAGCAGATGCGTCTCCAGTTGGTCTTGGTGCGGTGCTCGTACAAATTGATCGTCACGGACCTCGGATAATTGGGTTCGGCAATAAAAGTATTACTGATTGCGAGAAGAGATACTGTCAAACGGAGAAAGAAGCCTGGCTCTGGTATGGGCAGTAGAACATTTTAAGATTGATCTACTGGGCAAAGAGGTTGAGCTCATAAGTGACCACAAGCCTTTGGAAACTATCTACGGTAACAGATCCAAGCCTGGTGCACGCATTGAACGATGGGTTCTGCGGCTGCAGGCTTACATGTATAAAGAAGTCTACCGGTCAGCGAAAGAGCACATCGCATACCCTATTTCACGCCTTTGCCACTCTGCCTACCCAGTTCCATTCGACAATGAAAACTACATAAATGCAATTGTAGAATACAGCAGACCGATAGCAGTTCCACTTGTTGAAATTTAAACAGCCAGTGCAACAGACAGGGAAATAATAGCATTAAGAAGTGGTGTTTTGAAGATAAGTGGAATGAGTGCTATAAGGTAATAAAGCCCTCAGAGGGAATAAACTTATTATTCTTAAACAACGTCGTGATCGAGTTCTCACCAAGGACATCCTGGCTTTGTTGCCATGAAAGGTCGTCTAAGAACAAAGGTTTGTTGGCCTAAAATTGATAGGGATGCTGAAAGTCGTGTTAAAACCTGTAAAGGTTGTACGCTGGTTTCATCACCTAAACCTCATCCAACTAAAAGACAAGACCTTCCAAGTGAGCCTTGTCTTGATGTGGCGGTATACTTTTTGGGACCATTACCATCAAACGATTACCTACTTATACTAGTAGACTACTACAGTAGGTATAAGGAGATTAAAATTATTAAGAACATTACTGCCACAGAAACCATTATAAATCTCAAGGAATTATTTTCTCGATTGGGATATCCTGCAACCCTAACTTCCGATAGTGGCAATCAATTTACAAGTCACAATTTCAAAGCGTGCGTAAGGAGTGCGCGATTGTAATTTACAATACAATACCCTATTGGCCACAGGTTAATAAAAAAGCGAGGTGAAAAGGATTGGAAAGAGGACCTTCTAGAAAACCTTGTAATGTACAACAGCACCCCTCATACAGTAACAGGAAAAACCCCGGCTGAACTCTTCTTTCGTAGACAGTTTCGAGATAAAATTCAGACATGGAACATAAAGTCATATATTCAGATTTTATAGACAGAGATAGGGAGAATAAAGAAAAAGGAAAGGAATATGCTGATAGGAAGAGAAAAGCGGCGAATAGTCATTTGGGAATTGGGGAAAATCTAGACGTCAAAATATGATGAGAGGAAATAAATTGGCTCCTAATTGTGGTCCAGAGTCTCACACGGTAACAGATGTAACGGTGGAGACATTAGGGTAAGAAATGATTCAACGGGGAAAGAATACCGCAGAAATGTTGTCCACCTTAAGAGGGTTGAAAATGGTGAGTGGCAAATCATTAACCACCACGCAGACGACGGGGTAAATGGTAACGAAAATGAAGATTAATGACTTATCATCCTAAAATGTAAAAGAAACAAAATTAAAGTTAATCTTCGAATCATTTGATAAGTTTTTATTAATTTAAATAAGGAAGGGATGTAGTATACCGAAGCACACTAGTGGGAGTCAGTCGACTACCTACCGCCGCAGCGTGCGGACGTTACTTGAGTTCGGGGATCGTACCGCTTATAAAGTGAACCTATTGGTGGTGTTTCTGAGTATTTTACACATATTCTAACGGGTACGAAAGTTTATCATAAAACTAAACATACATATCAGAATCTCTTTTGACAGAGAACAGCTCTGATGAAAAGTCGTCTATAATCATACAATTAAGCGCTTTGTACCACCACCACACGTGGTACCATTTGCCTCCCAAAATGAAAGCAGTTCCATGAATCAACTACATAACTTACTTCGGCCACCCATGAACATTGTCATGGGTGGCAGGTGTATATTACATGAGAGAATATTACCCATCTGTCCATAGTTCTTTAAAAAAATCTGAAACAAATGTAAAGAATAACAATCCAACTTTGTTGAAATAGTAGAAAATATTCCATTTTAAGAACAGTGTGCGCTTTTCGTGGCAAAGAAAAACCTTGTTGCCTTGAGGTTCAAAAAAATGTACTGAAAATTCTAAATCTACATATTCTGTGAGGAAAATCGAAATATGGCCACTGATTTGACGTGTGCAGTCTGTGGTCGGCTATTGGCGGTCAATAAATCATAAGCATGCGCGATTTATTTCGACGAAATTACACCATTATAGGAGTTATGAACGAACCATAAAGGTTATATAAATTGGAATATCTCGTAAAACATCTGAAGAATCTAAAAACATGACTAAATATCAAAGATTATCGTTATTGTTAAAACAGTTGATAAAAAAACAAAAGAACGTCCGTCCTTCTTTTGTCAATGTAGAAAACTAAATGTAAGTACGCACGGCTGGACTTTTGATTAATAAATATTTTGGGAATAAAGCGTAAGTTCAGAGATAGTGTAGCATTCGAATTGTGAAAGAATTGTTGAAATTAATCAAGTAGGTTTAGATTTTTCAAATATTCGAACGATTGGACTGTGCTGTTAAAATTATTTATACGCAATCTATTATTATATACGTAACTATTAAACTATTAAAATTTTACTTTATGTTGGGAAGTAATGAACATTGGTTTTTGGAGTTAGATAATACGTCAAAATATAATATAATTTAGTCAATCTTTACGTTAAAAGACATGCTCAGAGTATTGTCTTTTCAAATGGCGCTGAATAGGTTCTATAATACTCTAGATTGTGTTTTGGGGAGCGTGACGAGATTTATTCAAGTGACGACGACTGAATGCGAATAAATGTGTTCAGTGAAATATGTTTTGTCTTTTTAGCTTTGGGATTGAATATTGACCCACGTTTGTACTATTAACCTATGTCTATTACGATCTTGGAGCAGTGTTGGCCTAGTAGCTTGACCTTGAGATTAGTTCTTGAGGTCGTACGAAAACCCCAATGGACTTTATAATGTGCGCATTTAACATTCACTCGTACGGTGAAGGAAAACATCCAGAAACTGGGAATGTTTCAGTTTCACCGGACGTCTAGGCAGAATACAAAATACCATCCGTCTCACCTAGACGTCCGTCGTTCCACAACTGATCGTTTTTTAAGGCAGTTTTTGCCACGCACTGCCCACTGAAGTATTTCCGAACCAATTCGACTTAGGGTCCTTCAAGAAAAGAGCGTACCTTTTGAAAGACCGGCAACGTACTTGCGAGCCTTCTGGCAATGTGAGTGTCCATGGGCGTCGGTAGCACTTAACATTAGATGAGCCTCCTGCCCGTTTGCCTCCTATTACATAAAAAAGTAGCCGGCGTATGTCAGACTTAGAAGGATAAACTACTTTATTAAACAAAATAAATGATCTCGAATCAGATACAGAAATCTGAGGCCAATACCTAAAAAGGTTGTAGCGCTACTGTTCTGTAATTTATTAATGTTTCTTTGTAGATAACTTCCGCGTTATAAAACCGGCTGTGCGCTTCATATTTGCCCCATGCTTTTATTAAAAATCTAAATAATGTTAACCCGTATAACTGTTTCATATATATTTTCTAATAACTCTTGGTGGCGTTAAATAACTACCCTAGAGTGGACAAACTGTAACGTAAAATAAAACGAATAGAAACAAACACGTCGCTCGCACGTTTAACGAACAAAAAATATATATTGGTCCGACAGTCTGTATCACGTATAAATGGGAAATATATCCTGTATGTGTTATTTCCTGCGAAATTGGGTGAATCCGCTGTAGGGGAATTTAGTTTTTCTTCCTGTCTCAACGGAAGTTTTTTTGGGTGATCTTGAATGGAAAGATAGTTTGCTATTTATTGTGCTTATGTGTTTAAGATATCAGCATCGATTTTAGTCGGTAACGGTTAGAATTATTATAAAAATTATGTATAAAGTATGTATAAGAACAACTGGATAAAATTTTTAATTATATAAAGGAATATGTGGATAAAAACGTATTCCAATTCGAGGCAGAAAGAGTTTTGAATTTTGAAAATAAAATAAATTGAATGATGCAACATAACATTTTACCTCGATCACTTAAAGTAAGGAAAGAAAGTTCCGCTATCAATATAAAACAAAAGAAAAATCTAGCATTAATTAAAAACGCCGAAGCTGCTTTGAATTTTAGATAAAGCTCAAAATGAGGCTTCGTTTTGCTGTGATGATGGCTATTAAATGGCGAATAAATTGGTAAATTTTTGAAAAGTGGTTGCTATAACAACAATTACTTTAACTTGAAGAGTTTGTTACTAATAATTAAAGATCTGTGGAACATACGATATAATATTTTATTTTTTAATATTTAATTAATAATAAAAACTTTATTCAAGACAAATAGGTTATGTCGAAATTCATATATCGCTAGTTCCCACACTAGGAAGTCCCTTTGTGTGGGTAACTAGATAACAATTACTGGTACAGGTACATGTTTTAAACAGTCTTTCGATAAAAAGAAGGTTAAGTTTTACTACTAATCACACGAGTCTTATAAGACATTAATTATGTGTGAGTGTGTGAATGGTTGTGTGTGCGCAAGTATTTGAGAGTGTAGTTAAGAGTTGTTATAAGCGTGCGCTGTGTCTGTTTTAGGAACCTCAGAGCCATGCCAATTCAGCTAGCGTATGTTGTATGTGATTTGTGAGTTAGTATTGTTATATATAGCTCTCAGAATCCATATATTGGGAAAGTTTATCATTAAGGAAGGGGTCTCTTAATGCAAAAAGCGTTGGCCAAACACATTTCTTCGGTTAGGCTTTGGGATTACAAAAAAAGGAATTAACACAAATACTAATTTCCGTGTCTGCTTTACTATTATTTTGTTTTTTAATACAGATTGAATGTAGTTTTTCAGAAGGTACCTGGGCCAATTTTTTAATTTTCTTGGGTGCTTAGTCTAGAATATTTAATCAGTCGTTTATATATTGACAACAATATTGACTCTTATATCTTTACTGATATTAAAAATTGATTCATTTGTATTCTCGTATATAACATCATCAGAATCTCAAAACCTACTAGATCGATTTTAACAATTCTTTCATAATTCGAATGCTACACTATCTCTGAACATACGCCGTATTCCCAAAATATTTATTAATCAAAAGTCCAGCCATGCGAGACCGGCATTCATAAACTCTATTCCCGTTTATATTAAAAAAGCAATGGTTGAGGTTTATTTTCAATGTCTGGCGCCAAGGTTGTGAGGTCACGAGCCGAGGATACTGCCTCATAAATCCGTCACACGGTCCTGTAGCCGAGTGACACCGAATGGCCGGTTCCATTTGGGATCGATTTATGAACTGCTAAAAGCGGTATTTCTTCTATTTGAATACTGTTTTGAATGTCTTCGCAATTATTAACAGAGAGATTTAGATTCTATTTAAAAACCAAAGCCTATTTATAAATAAAGATCTTGATTTTATAGTTCGGTTCCAGTTTGTTTAAGACTGCTTTTGATAGGATCATTACGAGCTCACAGAAAATGCGTTTTCATATAAAATATATATAACGAACTATAATCAAAATAAGAGCAGTGTTGTCCTAGTGGCTTCAGCGTGCGACTCTCATCCCTGAAATGGTAGGTTCGATCCCCGGCTGTGCACCAATGGACTTTCCTTCTATGTGCGTATTTAATTCGCTCGAACGGTGAAGAACAACATCGTGACGTAACCGGCTTGCCTTAGGCCGACGGCGTGTGTGAGGCACAGGAGGCTGATCACCTATTTGCCTATTAGATTGACAAATGATGTACAACACAGGTTGTAGTGTCACTGATTTGTTTATTTTATATTTTATACTGAAAATATAGGTTTTAGGGAATAACTTATTTAATTAGTTGCTTTTGTTTATACAATGGAATCATATTCAGATAAAGAAATATTTTGAAATATGTAAGTAGTGTACACAATCTTTTGTTAGAACGAATGAACCGACGGCATTCATTCATCGTTAATAATGCCGTCGGTTCATCCGTAAGTCGAGTTATTTTTGAAGTTAAAACAAAAACCATTATAAGGTCAGCTATATAGGAACGAATTAACCGATTATACATTGAGCGTAGTGCAAATTATAACATAATTTTCACTCAATTCATCAAATATTTCCACATAATTCCTGAACATTACGACGAAGAGATGACGGGTCATAAAACTGATTGGCCTGATTACGGTTTTGTGGTTTATTATTCATAATTTATTTAAGTATTTTGATATGAACTTTTGGGAAACGTATTTTTTCCCTATGCCTCAAAATCATTGGATGTTTACTCATGAATTAAAATTGTGAAAAAACTAACGTTTCAATGTATTTATTTTACATAATAAACTTCAAATGGTTGGGTTTGGGGTGAGGCCAAACAAAAACTCAGTAAGAAGTTTTAAGCCTATACATAATTTTCGTGCACACTGTGTGTAGATTTAATTAATGCATTTCATCTTAACAAGGAATCTTCCTATACAGTCTAGAAGAGTTTCCCGGTTGCTCCTCGGCCCTAGGACGCAAGCTGCCTAAAGAGGCCTCCATATTTACTATTTAGGACAAACCAGGAACGCTGCCAACGATGTGTTTCAGCCAGAAATCTAATTAGAGGACTACTGACGTTTTATTAATATAACGTCAATGGCTAAAATGCTTTTGAAGCAGCAAATACTATGTTATATCTAAAACAAACGTCTTGAAAGTTATCTCTATTTTATGATCATAAAAATATTTATGTGCAAATTAAATTATAATAAAAAGCCGTGCGAATGTAGTTTGGTATATGAGATTATAACGGCTATAAAATAAAAAACGATTTCCCATAGAGATACATTATTTCTAGGACCAATACGGAAAATGCATACAAAACGCATAAAGAAGTATATAAAGTACTGTTATGTTATTTAATAAATAAAAAACTGTTAAATAAATTGGCGAATTTAAGAAGTTCGTAGCGTGCTTGTTGCACGCAAAACGGGCCAATGTTTGAAATATATTTTTATGTTTAAAAACAAAACAATAACGTATAAAATGATTAATTTAGATTTCTATACATCTATCATCTTAGACCTTTAATCAAATCAGCATAGGGATAATGAAATTCCAAAGGTGACGGACCGATGTTAACCTGTCACAACTATCGCCCGATAAGCCTGGCTTTAGAGGGTATCTCATGGTGTTAGGAACCACCTCAATACGATTAGTATAATTAGACGGTAATTTAGAAGCAATTTAAAAACCTAACTTCCTTAAAGAGTTGGCTTAGTGGCTTTAGTGTGCGACTCTCATCCCTGAGGTCGTAGGTTCTATCCCCGGCCGTGCACCAATGGACTTTTTTTCTATGTGCACATAGACTGCTAAAAAATACTCATATTAAGAAATTTTAACTAATCAAATTTAATAAAGCTCTTATAAATAAATATATGAGTGCATACGAATCGCTAAGCTTTTATTCAATTCCAAGCCTGATTTATGCGAATTGCTTCTCGTAACAAAGTTAAGCGACGATATATGCGATGTGGAAATGCTCTACAAATGCAAATTCTAAAAATATAAATAAGGGTCTTCGAAAAAAAATTGCAAATCATGCATTAGAAAGGTCTAAATCCTGAATTTGTTACGATTTGCTTTTCGATTTTATTCATAATAAAAAATGTTATTCTCGTACATATTTGAACAGTACTGACTATCGCATGTAAAGTGAACGTGAAACATTGAAAAAAAAGGGTAGGCTGAAAAATGTGCTACCCACCTATTGAAGTTTACAAGGATTAATATTTTCCTATTGTTTAAAGTGTGGAATGGATTGATTTCTTATTCTAGAGCATGTACAAAAAATATTAATGTGGCATCTACTTTTCTCCAGTGGCATCTAGAAATAAGAGTTACTAACATACGAAATCAGGCTAGAGCACTTTAGTATGTATTTAATTAAATTAATTGATGTATCGATTTATTTCGATCATTTCGATTGGGCGTAGATAATAATGTGATGACAAAGATTTTAAAATCACATACAATCACACACACACACTTACACACCCCCACACATTATACATTCCCACAATTCTCAAATAAATTATTAGTAAATTTTCTTTTCACAATGTTCTTCGTATATATGGTATAATCTGTTATGACTATATGTTTAGTTTAAAAATTGTAAATATTTAAGAGAAGCTGTGGAATATCAATAAGCTGTTAAATAAATCTGCAAAGTTTATAAAGTTTTTTTTAAAGAAACATTGCTCTGAACTACATTACTATTGAGATAAACGTAATTTTACTGGAAACAAAAAAATATACCTACTAGTAAAGTATTGTCTTTTGTGTGTTAGACAAAGGCATCAGCATTTTATATAGCAACAAAAAAAGTTAACAGTTTTTATAATAAATATTGTCTACCGTTTGCCTCGTAAAGATCACCTCGAGAGCCATTCACTTAAAGAGTTTGAGGTCGAGAATATTCTTCACGCTAATGCCAATGAAAAGTATAGTTCTTTTCTATAAAAGAAATCGCGACTCTGCATTAATGAAAGTTCTACAAGATTTATACAAATTTACTGAAAGTATTTGAATGAAACTATAGAAGTTCCAAAACCCCAATGGGGTACGGAAACATTTCTGCATCTGTTTTTATATAATCGGCCCAAAATCCCAAACTTTCTTTAAAGTGATCACTATTATATGCCTGAAATTTCGTTGAGTATTTGATGATTTATTGTGTCTTAAATTTGCTGGATGTTTCCTCGTCTGATTTAGCCATCGGCAACTTTGGTCCAAAATCTATAAAATGTAGAATTATGTATATTTTAGTTGTTATCTGAAAAGTCAACGAGTCGTGACCATCGCCGTTCAGTTGCCTGCCTCTCAGTCTCTTAGTCTCAGTCTTCAATAGATTGCATGCTGGAGAATTCTTCCTGGATCTACACACTCTGATTCCGTCATCCCCTTTCAAATAACGCTCATTTAGAAGCACGCCGGAGTTTCACCTTTCATTGTTGACATCCCTAGGTGCTACACGATTTCATTCGTCGTTTTTAATAAACACAGCAAAGGAGTGGAACTCCCTAGACAGTATAATATAGGCTTCATTTAAGCGGCGGTTAAATATGCATCTTCTGGACAGGGATGCCCTCCAATAGGCCTCATCTCACTAATGTACAAAGTACACATGTCATGAAACTTCTTTGGCAAACTAATTTTTAGCTCTTGTTCATATTTAAAACTTTAGATTTCCGAGACATAGAGGGAGGGAAAAATTAAGATATGTAATATGTTAAGAATTTAATTAATTTAATTGTCATTAAAATATTAAGTAATTTTGCATAAAATATAAAATACTAATATTTCATGAATTCTCTTTTCGAAATTTTAATTTTAAAAATAGAATTTCTATAAGGTTATTCACCCTTCTCACTCTCTCAGTCGCACTCTCCCTTTTATTCGACAAAAACGCTGTACATCTTAGTGACGTTCCGTAAAAATTTTACCCTCATGCGTCTAAAGAAGTTTCACTTCAATAAAAATGAATTTATGATTTGCGCATGGGTAATGAGTATATATCAATATCATGTAACTTTTTACAATTTTCAATATCGCTAGTGTTGACAATTTAATTGACAAGAGAATTAAAATTGAACCCGTTGTTTAATATTTAATGCGAGATCTATCAGATCTCTTGCAGGACTTTCGTATTGTGCGTTGAACATAATCGTGTTTTTTCACTCCTTGCGGGAGGATCTAACTTGTAAAGTTCTTTAAGGATGAGCAGGACAAATATACATATTTGCTTCCTACTTAAAGCTGAATTCAAGGACATTAAAAAATAAATTAGAGATGGATTAGGTCCCTAACGCACAGTACTGTAATTGTTTTAATTCCTTGCGTTAGGAGATATGTCGGTACTCGTGAAATCGTACGCCTCGTAGACGCAAGAGATGGAGGATGGGATTTTTAGTGTTGTCCTAGAATCGACATTCAGGAAGTCGCGGGCACGTTTTGGAAACAACACTCGCGTATATACCAGCGTGTTGATTATTTTAGATAAACAATGAGTGATTTTAAAAGAAAAAAGTGTAAAAAATCTATTTTATTGGTGAGGTTTCTAACAAAAAATCAACGCCGGATTATACTGCTGCATCGTCCAGTAAAATATTTGTTTTGGAAAATGTTCAAATTTGCCCCCCATTGACTAATAATGACTGTGATTCTGATTATGAAATATTTAACGATAAACCTTTTTCATTGGAGCACACGCAGTTAAACAGCACTGACGCTTCTAAAAAAAACTAAATGAATTGTTACCATTTGCGCGTAATGTGCAAGCAATCAATGTGCTTACCACGTTTTAATGAAAAAGACTTTGCATAATTAATAAAACTTTTAGAATCGATAACTGAGATATTATGATTATTATTATTATGTTATTCCCATCACTACTTACTACACATACTGAACTATCTTCGGTTGCGGTACGAGATACAATAGATATCTAATTTTTTTTTGGTATTCGTAGTTTATTAAAATGTCGTAACTGCGTGCGAACCTAGCAAAATATAAAGCAATTAGCTATCTTTCACCCACAAAAACTTCAAAATATATGTCATTGTTTTTTTGGAAGATATAAATTATTTTCAAAAGTGTATTTTTAGGAGACTGATTAGGTCTCAAACGCACCCAGGGATAGGCTTGTTACGAGATCTTTTAGGTCTCCATAGCACCAGCTGAAAGTTCTTTAAAAATGATGGCGCAGTGAACGTGTTAAGAAGGTTTATACAATATAAATATGAATTGTTCTTCCGAAAGTCGAAGTTCCACAGTTCACCCGAGAGTGGATTGGAGTGATCGCAATAAACTTTTTACAAACCAAATCAAAACGCTTCAGCAATGTAATTTTATTGCGTTATAAATCCCACGATCGTTTTACGCAATGAAAATTTGCGATTCTAACCCTTGTTTGGACCATAAGTTGCATAAGCATTTTTCTCGAACATAAAATTTCATGTTAAATTCATAACAGGATTGACAAATTTAGTGTGTAGGGTGAATAACATGTTCACATAATTTCGTAAGAACAGCTTTCGCTTTATACATTTATTTATATTGTAACAAGATATTAACAAGATAGGTGAATTTCACCTTAAATGAACAGACTAATAACTAAGATTTATACATTACTTTTTTTATTTACTTTATTTTATTTCTTATTTATACTAGTAGCTGGTAGAAACGACTTTGCAGTACGCGTCAATTTATACTAAAGAAAGAAAGAAAGAATATTATAAAGAGAAAACATTGGTGATTTGTATGTATGTTGATAATGTTTTCTTTCTAAATTCTTGCACCATTAGAAAGGGGTTCCCTAACAAAAATATATGAAAAAAATATCCATACGAAATCTGTCTTCGATTGCGCTGTGGAAACTATTGATGATAGAACAAAAAATATTGTACAGTATAGAACGTATCAATATCAACAAAAAGAAAGTTTGACCCATGGGCAATTTTATGTTGGCCTATCCCGGGTCGAGCCGCAATCTTATACGTTTGAAATCGTTAATACTGGTGGTTTCTTCTGGCAAATCGAAGTGTTAATTGATCTACAAATTAGCGATTCTTCGGTGGTCGTTAGTAATAGTGATTCCAGCCATTATTATCTTTTAAAAGTAATTTATTACGTCAACAGAGCTGTCACAGAGCTCATTAATTGACGACGTCAAAGTCAAATTAGTCCAAAAAGTGATTTGCCAATGTTGCTTGCATCTTTAAACTGGCAACTTTTTGATGGTCGATAGTCATTGCCATTATTATTATTAAAAGTACTAATATTAACCAATATTATATATTAATTTGAGACTTTTTCCTACGACTGCTGATTGGGTCGGCTCGAGTTTGGTCGTGGAACGAGAACACTATATGTCACGAAACTTGTTTATAACATATTTGGGTTGCTGCTGTACAAATCGTTCACTATTTAACGATTATATTACTGTTCACTGAACTATGACAAAACAGAATCATTGTTAAACCCTACATTATAATTTTTTCCTTAATCCATCTTTTTCATGCACACTTTCACTTAGATTTGTTTCGTCTTTCACACACACAATTACACATCCACATCATCATTACAAAGTCATCATATATTTTTTTCTTTTTTTACAGTACCCTCGTTTTAAAACCAATTGTGTTGGTTATTTTTGTTGTAACTTTGTTAATTTAAAGAACAGCGAGGCTTCTCTATCACAGGTCTCTGACTAACTAGGGAGGCCTCAGTCTGAATTATATTCTACATAGCTAAAAGGCCTGTATTCACTTTGATTAGTGATTAGTGTAGGTGATTAGTGATTAGGAGGAAAACAAGTGTGGACAGCGACTGATTAGTGATTAGGAGAAAACAAGTGTGGACAGCGACTGATTAGTGCAGGTGATTAGTTGGCTGCGTAGTAAAGTGATTAGAAGCGTGTTCTATTTTTTTGCGAGTGAACTGCCCTCCCTTCCCCCTCACTCGCAGCGTGCCTGCCAAACTATTGACAACTGAATTTACTTAACAGAGCCACTAAACAATAATTGGACACTTCTTGCACTAATCATCCTCAATTACTAATCACTTGCACTCGCACTAATCAAAGTGAATACAGGCCTAAACAAATAAACCATTTTGAATTTATGAATTTTGTCAAGTCATTTGATTTATCACCTTAAGTTAAAAGCTAACAATGTTGTCTATGTGAATCTGAAGTTCTTAAATACTTAAATTACCCTTTAGATATTATACAGACATAATACAATAGTAATGTATATATATTTATTCTGAGACAGCGCTGCCTGTATTACTTATCAACCCACGCTTCTGAAAAGTCTACGTAAGTAGACTCTTGACTCATACAATACTCATTAAAATCGGCTCAGGTATGAAATGTTAATATTACAACGAAAACATTTTCGGAAAAGAATATTACTTGTCCGGGACACGCTATAATAACTGCTGCTAATCTCTGTTACTATGAATAGCACAGATGGTGCATATTTCTCAAAATTTGTATATGTTGAGCGTTGAAACCGCTTTATATCAATGGATTTCGAAGGAAAGGAAAGTTAAAGACGCGTCGTCCTCAAAATTATTTTATAAAAGAAGAAGACTGCGGAGAGCGGGGAAATGGATGGAGGATATTCATTTGCACCAGATCTTACTTCACCTATGACCACTATGAGTTATCGTCCCAGAGAGAGAGAGAAGATGAAGGAAAACATCGTATGGAGTCTTATGGTATGATCAGAGTCCAGACCTCACACGAATATATGTATGTAATTTTTTTTTATAGAACAAGGGGCAAACACGCAGGAGGCTCACCTGATGTTAAGTGATACCTCAGCCCATGGATACTCTCAACGCCAGAGGACTCGCGAATACGTTGCCGGCCTTTTAGGAATTGGTACGCTGTTTTCTTGAAGGACAAACAAAAATAATATATTATTTGTACATGACTCGCCTATGTCAAATCTAATACATTTTTACTATACTCAGGGTTAAGTCTTTGGCTGTTCTCTCTGTCAGATGGGTGATAAAGATAAATAATTAGTGAAAGAGACGGAGAAATTGCCCCATGTTCCATAAAACATTTGGACATATTGTTTCTTAATTTTCAAAATGCCACTAAATCTGAAGAATAGGTATGTCTCTCTCAACTCTTGTTTCTTACCATGATTGGCTGCCAGACTTGGACAGATGAAGCGAATCACCACCTGCCAGCGAACAATGGACTGAAGGAGAATGGAAATTAAAGAAACTTGAACAATATAAATATATCATACAAAAATAAGAAAAAATCCTTGAGCTATAAACAAAGACTAAATTGGAAATAGGACTTATGACCGGAGGTGAATAAAGGCAGTTTTCTGAAAAGTCCTTTAAGGAAAGGAGGTAGAGGAAGACCACTGACTCGATGGAAAGACCAGTTCTAACGACGGAGATAAATGTCCATCTTTGGAGGGGGCTAATATGTCTATGCCGAACAAGATCAATATTAAAACTGAGAATTAGAATTTCTATAGTAATGATAATTAAAATAGGATAAGATTATTTTTCGTAGGCTTTTAAGTATTAGAAAATAGTTATAAGCAAGAAAATTAGGGTTTTTTTATCGAACTTATTTTCATCTTAATATGATTTTTTGACTGAGATGATCCTCAGAGTTTATGTAATAAATAAATTAAAATACTCTAATTGGTCCAGCCTTTATTGAGTTTTGAGCTTAGAAACTTATTTTCAAATAATTTATATTAATATAGATTCGATGTAGGTATTCTAACAAATTGTTATTTCTAAACAGGCTACCGACTTTAGTTTGACTAATGATCAGGCGTTTTTAATTTACTGCCAAATTTTCGGAAATATGTACATATTCTTTCTTAACATTTATTGTTGATACTAAACAGAAGATTCATTGGAATGACAAAAATGAAATGGCTGTAAGATACTGTTTCGAATAAAAATTTATGTTTCTCATTTCATATTTCGTTTGTTTTCCTTATAAGATAAAACGATACATATTATAAGATATATAAATATTTATTACATAATTAGCTTTGAATAGTATGTTGTAGAATTCAACGGTTCAACAGTTTGATATATAGGTATTCACGTTTAGGGGATGTGTATAATCTAGGTATGTTGACAGGTATTTACAGTCAATTTGAGTTTTCTAAATAAAAAATTTAATAAAACAGTGGCGCTACAACCTTATTCAGGTCTGGGCCTCAGATCTCTGTATCTCTTTCATGACAATTGTCAATCTAATAATATGTGATCAGCCAAGCCGGTTTCCTCGCGATGTTTTCCTTCACCGTTTGAGCAAATCTTAAATGCGCACATAGAAAGAAAGCCCATTGGTGCACAGCCGGGGTTCGAACCTACGACCTCAGGAATGAGAGTTCCAAGCTGAAGCCAACACTGCTTCGGTTTACATTTTTTACAAATGAATACTATTGAAAAATAACTTTCATATTTCCCTTGAAAATTTCCCCAACGTCTATTCAAATTGTCCCGTAAATTTTTCATAAAATATTATTTTATACCGCATAGAATACCTGTTCTGGGTGTCGACAGCGTTTAGTTAACCTATCAATTTATTGTGATGTTTCGCTTGCTCGGCACGTTTTGTTAAAATCCTTTTATTACTAGACACGTGAATTATGACTACAATATCTTTTAGATTTTTGGCAAGCGACCCGATACTTTTACATGTATATAGTTTTTTACCACGAAGCTCGCACGTACAGGTGCTATTCTAGTCTAGGTCTCATTGGTCTAGTAGTTTTCTTTGATTACAGATCTAAGCGCGGGTTGAGACGTATTTTGAATACGTAAATTGTCTAAGAAAAATTTCATTTGAAGCCCAAACTGCCAAACTAAGGTTAGCAGTGGTTGAACCGAGTCTCCGTCTAAGCCAGTACACTGTAATAATAGTGATATTGAGGTAATGAGAGAATCACATCGAAATTGTATAAAAAACGTCGGGATTGCTGGCGCGCTGTTCGTAGTAAGTGATGAAACAAAGTAACTAATATCTAAAAACATGTATGTAGACAGAAACAGACAGGTAATTAAATAGGAATAAAAATATTTACAAAAACTTAATATGACAATGACAATGATCATTGTCAGTTGTCAATTCAGTTTACTCAATGGACAATTTACACGTGGAATTGTAACGTGGACGTGTTCAAGTTTAGTTTTTCTTAAAAGTCGGTTAATTAGATTCGTTAATCTATGAAGTTCATTAACTCAAAGCATCGTACAATATGTGTCCTTTGAGGCATGTTAGGGGGTTATAAGAAGTCCTACTTGACAAGTTTCAATAGAAATAGAGATCAAACCTACAAACACTATGGACCCAATGGATGACTTTAAATAATAATAATAGTTAATTTGCAAGGTGGTACAATCTAAACGTTGGATATTCTGCCACACATATTGGCGTTAAAAGGTAGAATTTTACATAGTAGTTACATTATTAAACATAACATCGATTCTTTTATTTATTGTATCACTAAATCATAACTTTATTAGAATATATTATTAGATTATCAAATTAATATTAATTTTAATTATTCACTCAATTAATCATTAATAGAATAATAATATTTTTACCAAAAGTAAGTAATTATGACGATTTTTAAAAACTCTTATAGAAAGATCTTTGACGAATTTTTGGTGAATTAATATAAACCTTGATTGCCATACAAAATTTGTTTTTCCTATAAAATTCGAGATCAATTTTTCCACACGTCTACTTCGGCAGTTGTCCATTCCCGATGACATAAAAATATGTTTTTTGACCGTATAAATGACGCATTACAAAAAACAGCCTTATAAAAAAACTTACAAATAAAATCTTAAAATGAACTTTAGACGTGTATGGGTAAGATATTAAGGAACAAAGAAATCATTGAACACGAATATCAACTTAAATGACTTCACAATTGCTTATCTGAAGTTAAAATATTCTATGATTCTTGCACTAGATCTAAAATCGCTTCGGAATAAATGGAAGTATATATTCTTTTAGATGGAAGCAAGGATTTCGTACTTTGCTTATCATAAGAATACTAGCATTCGATTTGTTACAGCTAGAATAATGTAAGAAAGATTTTGTTTTGAATCGTTTATTGCTTGGGAATTTCTCAGCAATAAATCATTACTTAGTTGATTTATATTTTACAGTAGCTCTCTTATCTTTTGATTTGCATGTCTCTATGGCTTGGCTTAAAGGTCTCGTTACCAGGTCATAAAATTATTTAAAAAACAAATCTCTATGGCTAAGTCGTTAAAACTAATAGTTTCTGAGTGAAATATTAAAAAATCCAGGAACGCACTTTCCAATGCTGATATGTTTGCTCGATGCCCGAACCGATTTGAATTATTCACTTCTAAATAACGTAGCGTTCCGTTGCCATGGCAACTGGTATGTCAAATGGGACAATTAGTCGTGAACGCAGGGGAATAATAAAATAGTGGCTAAACGGAGCGGAGACCATTTGACTTAAGCACTTGAATATGCATGACAAGCGTCGAATTCCACTTCTATCTTTCTTCATAAGAAGCGAGTTATTTTATTAATAAATTCACAATAATAAATATGTTAAACCGCAATTTGTCTACAATAATATTAAAAAGAAGAAAGATTTGTTTGTTGGCATTGAATAGTCTCTAAAACTAGGACTGAATTAAAAAGGAAAACTTAAACAAATAAATATTTAAACATTAAATTTATATAGCCCGGTATGTAGTAGTAGTAACAAAACAAACACAGTATAATAAGTAAAATTACAAATAGTACTAAGATTACGGTCCTCCCCTTTACAAAGCTGTGTTACGTTAAAAAGGTCTAAAATATAGCCAAGAAACCGCTATAAATATGAATATAACATATAAAACCAAATAAAACGAAATACAGACAGTAAAAAGAAAACTTAGTAAATTCCTACGAAAGATAATTCAAGAACTAATTTACTTTTCTATAATTGCGTAATAGACTACAAGCCCATAAAAAAAAAATACCTGTGAAATGAACCAACGCGAATAACGCTTAGAAGGGTAACAACCTAAGCCAATAATTAGTTAATAATTAATAACAGAAATTCCATTCACTCACGTACTCACATGTACTCGTAGCGCTCAGAAATGACGGCATAATGCTCAGATTTATTTTCAGATGTAGTAACAGCCTTCTAAGCGTTATTCACGTTGGTTCATTTCACAGGTATTTTTTGTTCATGGGCTTGTAGTCTATAAATGATGTAAACAATTATTAGTTCTTAATCAAAAGTCAAAAGACAAAAGATTTCTTTGAACTTTTACAAGATATTTTATACAATATGAACTGAAAAATTAAGCACGCATATAAAGGCATGACATTAGAAAGTTATTCAAAAGTATTAAAACAGTTAAAGTCGAGTGGGCGACTAACATCTTATTAAGTTGAGTTAGAATGTTCTTGCAGTTTTGTTCTAGTTTTCTTTGCATTTTTAAACGTGCTAATAACGTTGTTATGTAAAGAAGGAAATGAAATTCTCAGCGTTGTGCATCGTAATTTCAAAGCCAGTTACATTTTCCTTTGTCGTTACTGTTATTATTTGTTTGAGCTTTGATGTGTAATAGTCTTTTTATAAGGTATTACCAACGTAAACATTGTTTAGATGGAAAATTTCGATGGATTAGTGATTTTTTTCACTAATCCATCGAAGTGACAATATATTTAAATGATTATAAGGTTTTTATTTTTTATAACTTCGGGTCATTTGGCAAGGTGTAGTAGTAGATATATTATAGGCGTTAAAAATATTTAATATAATAAAGATATTGAAACAAAAATCAACGTTTACGGTAGAATATAGATGCATTATAAAATATTAAATATAAAACAATTAAAATGAACTCTTCATCATTAAATTATAAAAGGTATTTAAACATAATAATACATGCTATGCCCTGCGGTATCACTGGGGTCGATTCGATCGTAGCCTAATAAATGGACAATGAAAAAAAAAAATAGCGCGTTCAAACAAACCAAAATATATTGTTATAAATAAACAGAAATTTAATGTTAGGTAGCAGTAATAGAGGTATATTACCTATAGCAATCGTGTCATCATAATCGAGGCACTACAGCCCATTAGACCTTGGCCTGGTCGAACTAGAACCTCCAGCCGGACATAATTGAGAGTTTGCGTATGCAAAATTAAAACTCAATATTTTATCTATCTTTCATACTAAGCTTTAACGAGATTAATAAGGTAAATCTTAGAATATCTTATCGAATACCTAGTCAGGATTACGGGGTGGGTTTTCAATCTCAGGATTTAGGTGACTACTAAGTTGTTTCAGGATTTAGACAAATCCTAATTGCTACGTTTGAATAGTAGGTTTTAATGTTAAATGTTGAATTGCAAAATATTTTAGCGCATATTTTTTGTTAAGGTCTAATGTGTTTTTACGCAACAACGAATATGGGAAAAATATTATAATTTTTTCAGAATTTACGTTGTGTGCGTTTCGTAACGCTAAAAAACTGTAAAAAAAGACGTAGTCTTTTGGATTGTTTTAAGGTTGACTTCAACTTCAACTTTTATGTTAAAAAATTTAGTTCTGTAATAAATATTACAAATTTCATTTAGTAACACGTTTTTACATTAAATTTAAAGGTACACTGCGACAGGGACCAAACTTTAAAAAAATTTTTTTATTAATTTTTAATTCTTGTAATTAATACTAAGTATATTTATGTATATTAAATGAATGGTCTTTCAACGATATCTTAGAAGATATCACAATTTTAAAATAATAATCATACCACGCACGTATTTTAATTTGCGCGGTTCTAAAATAACGCGAGTGAAAACGTCGGGAACAGCTAGTAATGAAGTATATTTTGATAAACACGCCGAGCAGTGTTATTATAGTGGCTTAAGGGAAAGCCTGTGGTGTGCTTTTAACAGAGTAAGGAAATAGGCATGTTTCAATACAAACACGAATGATCAAAGTAATGGATGCAAACAGCAATCCGTAACAATAGTGACCCATTGTAGCGTCACTGGATATTAATAAACACACCACAACATTCTATTTAAAGTATAAAACAAGAATATTAAGACAAAACCATTTACATGGACCAGTAAAAACAACATTCAATGGAGGGCTATAAACAAGCGACTGCCTTTGATGTGTCATGCATGGTATTGCATAGTCAATACTGGCTGGACTTGTGTGTGTTGCAGCTAAACATTTTACACTGTGTATCGGACTTAGTTAAGACGATTTAAGTACTAGAAAAACAATATTGTAGTGTCTATTAAGGGCCTTTTAAGCGGAATATATGAATAATGTTTAAAGAAAAAACTTTTTAACCGGATTATAAATTTACAATTATTTAACATAATTTTAAATTTACCAACGATACCAACTCCGGAGAAATAAATACAGATAATGCAACTTTTTCTACAGCTGTGATACTTTTTGTCATCCAACACCTTTGTCTTCAGTCACCGTGACCACGCACGCTGTAAAGCACGCGAAACGTCGGTTAAATTTAAAATTATGTTAAATAATTGTAAATTTATGATAGTACATAACTTTAATTCGGGTAAAAAGTTTTTTCATTCAATGTGTAAAGGTTATGTCAATAAAAGACAATACTGTACATGAATAATGTTTTAAATCGGTTATTTTATTGCAAGTCGCACGATTGTGATATTTCCAGTCAATTGATATTTGATGGTTACTTTTGAGTACTGTACGAGCCAAGGCTGTACATTTTGCTCGCTCAGGCTTTCTTAGTTTTATAAGCGTAGCGATTTCCTAAATCGTCGGAGTTACGCCCCGAGAGTACAGGCAGACACTCTCTGCAAATGTTACATTGCATTCATTCGTTACATAGCAATTAATTTCTCATTATTTCGCCTATATTCTATTGTTGTACGCGAGTGGTTAATATAGAGTAAAACTAAAATCCTCTATTATTTATGGCACCCCGATGACCCAGGAACCGTACAAGTACTCTTATTTAATTATGAAAGACATATATACGTGCAAAGTTTGGACAGTTTTATTAAATTAATAATTGAACTTAAAATGCGTACTTATTGCGATTAATTAAAGCTCCCTGTTTAATATAACTCTACACAACAGTTTATCGGTAACATGTTACAGATTGTGACTACGATATTGTGCAGTCTGCACAGTATTTAACATTTTGAATAGCCGTTGTGACTATTGACTATATGACTATATGAAGGTATTCTCTTTGCACTTTTGCCTTTACAAACACCACGGTGAGTTCAATGACCTTTTATTTGCTACAATAGATACGAATTTCTGGAATAAAAATGTACTATGAGTTTAAAAGATACCATAATAAATTTGATTATTTGATTAACTTAATTTTTTTTTAGATTATGCTTGATTGAATACGCTTTAATACAAAATAATCTAACTCGGGACAGAAAATTCCGATACAGCTCAATTCGAATTCGCTTTTATTTCAGACTTGTCGTTTTATGCTACGCCTTTAAACTGATTTATATGATCTTCCCGACCCTGTGACCTATTTAGAGGAGATATGGAGAATCTGTGCCCTCCATTTACTTTTATTTCTCTTCACAAATATGGACAATAAAATGAATTTTAATGTTTAGTTTTACTTGTAAGTAGAGGGATTTATCTCCCACTAAACTTTTTATCACAATTTGACATAAAGAGACGTGTAAAAAAGGAGATTTTTTGTGTATAACGATATTAGGTTGAAGCAAATGAGATTTATATTCGCAAGGCCCATTCCCTTTCCGTACAGACTCAATTAGAAGTTGGTAACAACAAATAAACACAAAAACTAAGGGACCGATTATTAAAATTCTTTAATTATTACAATACTATATTATCCCTGATTAATATAATATCCAAAATATTTATATATATATATATTTTAATATATTTATTCACAAAAAAGTTACATCTTAATTCAAACCATGCCCCGCAAAACTGCTTCGGCAATTTGACTGCAGGTAACACGCCTTAAATAAACATAACTTCTAAATCACTAAATTACTACTTTGCCGAGCCATTGAGATTTTAATATATAAAACTGAATCAAAAAATAATTCCGAGCAAGTCACGGCAAAGACAACCCTCACTAACGCAAAACATCTATATCGATATTAATGAAAATGCATACAGCCTTAAGGCTTCAAGGGAAGATCAAAGAGAACTACGGCTATTTAATTCCACGATATAGTACGCTAATTTACTTGCTTTGTTTATTCTCTTTTATATAATCTTTTGTTATGGTTAAAATGTTTTCGTTTTAATGGTTCGTAAAATTTATAATTTCTTGAAATATTCTGGCCAGGTAAATAATTAATGAGCGTTTGACGATATAAACAACGAAATGCCAAGTCACTTCCTGAAATGGCGTAACATTGGGGATCAAATCGTAATACATAGTTATATTATCGCTAGAGGCGCTGGTGTAGCTTTTTTGTTTACTCGTAATGTCGGCATAGATTAGGCACACACCAGAAATAGTAGGCTAGACTCGGGAGGAAGCTCCCGCGAAGATAGCATTAGTGGTTATTATGTTATAAATGTCAAAGAATTAGTCAATGACACGAAAAATTTTGATACATACAAAGATTACTGGTAGTACTAAATCGTTATTAAAATGTAGGATATCGGTAAAATTGTGAAAATTAAGAATTATATACAGTATTTTATAATACCAATTATTAAGATGAAAACTATGGGGTAAGCAACTCTCATTTAAGTATAAAATAGTTTACGACCTATTCCCAGACCTACCTACCTTGCATTATATAATAAACACACCACCATATTTTGACTTAGGATCCTTCAAAAAAAGAGCGTACCAATTCTTCAAAGGCCGGCAACGCACTTGCGCCATCTTTAGTAGTAGTGTCCATTAGTATTACGTAAAATCAGGGGCGCCACCTGCCCGTTTGTCCCCTGTTCTATATAAATAAATATATATGGATTTCCAGCATAAAAAAAGAGATAAGAAACTCCGCACACTTTATTGACTACAAATCATTTTAATCTGCCTCAAACTTAAAAATAATATACATTGTGATAATTTATGTTTATCTCTTAATTAATCATGAACTCGTTTACATCATTAACTTACGTAAATTACAGCAATTAATTTGTCCTAAGAGTTGTTTCGTATTCCTTACTTGCTAACTTAGATTGAAGTGTCGGTTTACTTATAAGTTACGATTATACTTACGTTTATTTATAATAATAATATATTCAATACTTTTACACTTTAACACTTTAAATAATATTTTTAAATCACATTAAAATACTCTCAGTGCCGCTGTTAATTATTTACACAATTTTAAATACAACATATAACTAAATTCATGGAAAAACTTATCAACATATGTATTTTTTCATTACATATTGTACAATCTACTAAACGTTTATTTGAAAATACATTTTACTGACATATAATTTATTAGTTTTATTTCCAATAAAATTATCTTTTCGACTGTAATAACTGTATTACTACTAAGCATATATATATAAACAATTTACCAATGTTAGTCATACATAGGAATAATGCTTTTAGGATTCGATCATGACGACGGGAACTGAATTGAATCTAACCTTACAATTGGATTTCCGAAATACGGCTCGATTCTGTGAAGACAATGCTATTTTAATTCTAACTAGCGTTTAGAGCTTCACAATGTTCTTCGCTTTGACTCTTTATGATACGGACTATACAATGACCGCTAAAACTGGGAATCCTATTCTTCGGTACACAATACCACTTACGTTAAAATTAGTTAAACAAAAGATTTTTTTATTTCTAAGTGTTTGTATTTTCATTTATAGTTTAAGTTACTATAAATTTACGTTTTGCACGATAGTTTCATCAGATAATATTTATTGAAATACTACTTATGGTATTACAGCAGGTAGAGCAGTGTTGGCCTATTGGCTTTAGCGTGCGACTATCAACCCTAAGGTTGTAGGTTGGATCCCTTGCTGTGCACTTCCTGCCTATTTGCGCATTTAACATTCGCTCGAACGTTGAAAGAATACATCGTGATGAAACTAGCTTGCCTAAGACCCAAAAAGTCGACGATGGACAAATAATCATGAAACAGATACAGAAATCTGAGGCACAGAACAGGTTGTAGCGGCATTGGTTTCGGCATTAATTTTTTTATGGAATTATTATTAATAAACAAAAGAACTACAACGGTAGCAATTATTTCGCAAGTTTAGGTTTGGCAGTATCAACTTTTACAATCGTTTTGGTAAAATAATCAAAGACGCAACTAAAGTTATAATATGGTAACGAAAAGACAGTAAAATATATTAAATAATTTTATTTACATTTCTTATTACAACAACAATTAACATAATAAAGCCGACTTTTACAATAATAAAATGGCCGTAAAAGTTGTCTACTATTATTATTTACTGTATTATATATAAAGCCTTGACTTTCAGCTATCACGGAATATGGTTAAAATGAGAATTAGGAATATCCATGGCGCAAAATCACCTGCATCATGAGCATACCCCACATACACACCTTCACATACAGACCCTTACTTTTACCATCACAAAACACAGCCAACTTAGGTATTATTTAGTTAAATGTTTTGAATCATCTTTATTGTTTTTTTCCTTTTGTAAATGTTTCAACCTTTTTGTAAATATGTATTGTGTATTCCATCTTTGGCTATATTTTAGTGTAATTGTTTATTTTTATATATATTTTTTGTTAGCTGTAGGATTACGAAATAAATAAATATATACACTTAATTACATTATTAGAAGATAAGACAGTGAAACCGCGTACCTCTTTGTTAAATAGTTCAAATACGTTTCTTATAAAAGTCCCCAAACGCAATATCTCTGTTCTTTTGTACTTTTATTAACGGAAATAAACCTTTATAATTTTGTTACTTCTTTCGGATGCCCATCATAACTTTCCCGCCCACCATTGTAATGAAAATTTACAGCGAAAATGCTCAATTATGTGAGCAAATAAAAAATAATGTTCTGTCATAGTAAATGTTGTTTGTTCACTACAATATAAACGTAATACTTTCGACGATTTGTTATCAAGAAAACGATTCATTTATTAATATGTATTTTTTATAATTACAGATAATTCAATAGAAATCGCGTCATATACTATGAGAATATGATAGACTATAATTATTATAAAAGTATTTACTTAATTGACACAATCAGTGCTGGACATGAACAAATAAACCATATTTTTGAAGTTATACTTCTTTAGGCGCGTTATGAAAAATTGATGAGAGTGAAATTTTACGATGCGCGCGCACCGTGACACAAAATTAACAGAATGAAGTTGCCCACGGAAGATGCTACGGCATAATAATAGAATTTATGTTACACTTAATGTAAGAGAATAATAATAAATATTTATTTATTTAATTTTTTAAGTGTAAAATGAACTTTATTGACTATAATGACTCGTTTTCCAGTCTTTGATTATTTAATTGTAATTAATTATTTGCATGCAATCAAAAACTATTTTTAATAATGCCAAAGAAGTATAACTTCTTACGCGCGTACATAAGTACACGCACCCTTTTTTTAAATAGTTTATTATTGCATGCATGTTATGTCAGACTCCTTAAAGTTGCAGTTGCAGCAGTTAATTTGAGTTCGTCTACCCATCTTTTGCGTTGTCGGCCTTTTCTTCGAAGAAGGAGAAGAAGAAGGCCGACAACGCAAATGTTTAATATTGGATCCTTCAAGAAAAAATCGTACCAATTCTTAAAAGGCCGGCAAACCACCCGCGAGCCCTCCGGCATTGAGAATGTCCATGGGCGGCTGTATCGCTTAACATCAGATGAGACTCCAGCCCGTTTGTCCACTGTTTTATATAAAAAAATAATAAACCGTAGAAATGTATCCGTCCCTTCGTTAAATAACTGTTATTAATTGTTCTCTTAATATATACGAGTAGCTTCACAGACGAAGCTTTATATAATAATATCTGTGTCCAAATTGAAATGTCCGAATGGTAAGAAAAAACGTTCGCAGCGTGATTAATGAAGAGCGTCTGTTCCATCCCTTTTTGCAGATCACGACATGGGTTACCGAACTAGGCTAAATACTTTGAGATAAGGAAATTCTGTCCAAATTCTGTAGGGTAATTCTATTTTCATATTACAATGAAATACGTTTGTACAATAAATTTCCAAGTAAGATATAACGGGTCGTATCTATGCCAGTATTATGGATTCTTAATTAATATTAGAGAGTGAGAGAGATGGTTCTCACTAAACTCCCCCTGAGTTCAGTGTTGCCCTATTGGCTTGAGCGTGATAGCCTCAACCCTGAAGGATTTTCTTTCACGGTTGGTTAAAGAAAACCGTATGTATGACAAAGAAGGATAATCACCTACTTCCCAATTAAATGAAATGAATGAACGAAACAGAAATATAAAGCCAAGACCAAGGGTCATAGGCCCTTCTGCGGTGGGTTGCTTTGCCTTGTGTTGTACAAAAAATGCTCGGCAGTGACAAGGGATGGAATGCAGTGGTATGAAAGCAGAACGAGAGAGGGAGCGCTTTAGGACGAATCCTAAGGGTAGAAGACGGGGAGTAAATAGGAGAAGATATTCCCATTTCCTACCTCCTATGTAGTGTATACTGCAACGGTGGTTTTGGAGTATAACATGCCGTTGAGGTCCCGGTAGAATACGACAGCGACCCCGGAGCCTCTGTAACGCGGCTTTGTAGGAACTACTTGAGGTGGTTTTAGTGGGCATTTGTTCACCCTATTCAGAATAGCAGAGATTTTGGCATGAGTCGAGTCCCACATACCCCTGCAACTTTCGAGAGCAGGGGATGCGCTAATGTATTTCCACCTCGGATATAAAAAAAAGGGGTCCAAGATAAATTAAGACAAGATAAATTATTGTTAATTTTTATCGGCTCTAATAGTCTATAACGATAAACAAATACATTTGTTTCAATACATTTTGAACGTATCATTTGCAAAGTTCACATAGAAGCGAATAATAAATGATTGTTCACTTCAGGCAAGTCATTAAAATAATATGAAAACAAATTGCACTCAAACAGCAAAGTTGGCGTTAAGTCAAAGTTAAAATTTGAAACACAAAATATACACAACTCATCCACAATTCGAAACGTATTCTTCATATTGTTTCGAATATTTTGAAGTATTGGTAGCAGTTGGTAAAGTTTCGCCAGGCTCGCATACATCCATAAATGAATAAGGATACATTGTGGCAACGTACAGTCTCAGAATATGCATACACGTGTTTACACTCTACTGGGATCAAATGACTGTTCATGTAACAGGTAGAGTACAGAATGGAATGGAACGACATTCCTGCAAACTCGGGGCGTCAACTATTAAGTGAGATTGCAGACACGTACATAAGTTGATAAAACCATATGTAGCATAAAAGTAATCAATAAATAAATAATAGTATATTAGTTTATGGTTATGAAATATTCTAGGGTTTACAATAATCGCTAGATGCTTAAGAAACTTAGTGTATATTTAATTATCGGAAATGGAGGATTGGTGGAGCAACATGTATGTAAATCTAATTAATACCTAAACCGAATAAAGTCTAAATAATAATAATAAGCTGGTGCTTTCCTGTCAGCGTTATAGGGACCTAACTTTTTAAATTTGTTTTAATTTTCTTTTCATTAATTTATGTATATGTTGGTTAAGAAAATTTAAAATACTGTATATTTGATTGTTATTACTAATAAACTTTTAAAATAATAATTAAAAACAAAATTTAATCTTTGCGGTTGTGTAGTGTTTTAATACACTTTATTTTAATTAAGTGTAACGTTCAACTATGCCAGTTAAATGCGAAATGTCTACAGGTCAAGGGATGGTATTAAACGGAATAATCTCGGTACCATTCTCGCCTCCACATTATGCATAGTACGAGGATGCTGAATAATATGACACGCGCAGGATTCCACGTTTATTGGATTCACGTATTGCGTATGCAATTTCAACATTGGTTTTGGAGTGACGATGCACTTTTGAAACGATAACAAAAAAATATCTAAGCCTAATAATATTAAAACTAAAATAACTAATATTAAATTTTTAAAGGCAAGGTGCTTTTATAGCGTGGGAGAATATGTAAACCAAACGTTTTGACAACCTGTTCTTATTATTATGACATGATTATTAATATGACAGTTACATGCCTATTTTTATATGGCAGATTGTGCGTTGTTTTTTTTATAATTAATCAATCTGAATATACTTATTTAATTATAATTTATCGATAACTAAACTATCAGCTGTGTAATAGGGTAGTCATTTACGGAAGTGAAATTAATTTAATTTCACTATATATACCAATCTTGTCAGTGTATTAATTTTGGTGTCCTGTAACTTTTGATTATCTATTATAGCTCTCCCCTCCGGACCGCGGAAGCGCTTGGACGTGTCCACTGTGTTGAGTTTTGTGAGAAATTTAAATTTAAAATCTTAAATTAAAATACTAAATTGAACTATTTGGACTTTTGTGGTTTTGAACCCGTGCCTCTTCTTGGATAAGCTGTGAGGTGGGCGCTGTAGTTTGCCATTACACCAAACGGTTGAGTGCCGGCGAGTCGAAATTCTACATCACATTCGGCTAATGACGTAAGTTAGACTACGACGCTTGTGATTTGCTACGGTACTACAAAGCTGTTATACCTGCTACGATCAACTGGTGCGATTGTCTATTGTTGCTTTGCGATATTGAACTCTGGGTTCATTGAAGATATGCCCAATATCCAACACTCACCCCCTCGTAACACTTCTGTGATGTCTTGTTCCCGATCGGAGTCTGATCTTTCGAAGTCTCCGATGACGAGTGCGGGCTGTATTGCCAAGGGTGACACCAATATAACAACGCGCTCCAAGCGACAACGAATGGAGACCTCTTCCCCGAATGCTCATTCTAGTTCCGAAAGTAGCGACTTAAGAGCGGATGTCCTGAAAATGCTTTCTGAATGGAGAGAGGATCAAGAACGAAACCTACGTGAATGGAAGTCCACTCTAAATGACACCTTAAACAAATTATTTTCTGAATTATCCAATATAAAAACTGAATTCCAGGAAATAAAGAAGTCTAACTCAGAAATAGAAAAAGGAATAGAATTTATTAACAAGTTTCAGGAGGAGACCAATGACAGAGTAAAGGAAATTGAAACTAACCAAAAAAATAATAAAAATGCCATAAAAAACTTAGAATCGCATATCCAGGATATACAGTTTCGTACAAGAGATGCAACTCTGGAGATTCGCAATATCCCGATTTCTGAAAACGAAAAGTTTGACAACTTACTCTCGACCCTTTCTGTCATCGGCAAAGCTGTGGATGTCGATATAAATAGGAGTGTTGTACGTGACTTGTATCGGCTGCCGGGTAGACCAGGAGTATCAAGACCTGTTGTTGTTGAATTTACGAGTGTTAATGCTAAAAATGATTTATTGACTAAGCTGCGAAACTTTAACAAAGGAAGGCCGGTTTCTGAGAAGCTCAATACTCATACTATCGGTTTGCCAGGAATAAAGACTCCACTTTACATTGACGAACATCTAGGTCCATCTCAAAGAAAACTTATGTTTGAAACCCGTCAATTTGCCAAGAAACATAACTACTCGTGCTGGCATTCAAATGGAAGAATACTTTTGCGTAAGGATTCGACTGGTAGACCGATTTTAATCCAATCAGAAAAATGCTTATCTCAGCTGGCAAAGGAATCATGACTCATTGCATGTAACTGCTTTCTCATTAACCTATATTGCCAATTAACTGTATATTGTTATTTATTTCTATTGATTTACTTTAGTCTTGCTAGTAATAAAATTACCTTAGTCAATTTTTTCATGTTAAGTTCTCGTTTAGTCTATAATGTATTTTCGTTTGAATTTGTATTTGCTCTTACACTTATTTTAACCTATATTCACACACTCACTGAAATTATACATCACTTGCACTCAATTTATACAAAGTGTACTCATAGAAAGAATGTAACTGTTAACAACAATCTCAGTCTGTTTTCGTGCCGTGTGTATGTGTATTGTGTTGGTCTCATTTGTGTGTCGTTGTCCCCGGTATTGTGGAATCCTCGTAGGGTTGTGCTGTACCGCGTGCCTTTTTGTCTTACCATAGTTGCGGACTCAATAAATAAAATTCGATAAAACTAATGCAATTATAAATGATATCGATAAACTTGATGTTGCACAATCTTCTCTGTGTGACATAGAGGACTGCCAGAGACTTATGAACTGCCCGAATAAGTGTCTAAAAATTATCCATCAAAACATTCGTAGTATAAATCGTAACTTTTCTGATTTTCAAACCTTATTGTTTAGATCCAGGACTGATTGGGACTTAATTATCTTAACGGAATGTTGGCTGCATAATAATCGTAACTTACCATCTCTTGAGGGATACAACTCTGCTCTAACCGAGAAAAACTTCACACAGAATGAAGGAGTTGTAGTATTTTACAAAAAACATTTGAAATTAGTTATATCCGAGCCTGACCTTTGTGATGCCAACTGTTTACTGATTAACCTTGAGGATAATGTAACACTAATTGCAGTATATAGACCACCTGGTTACAAAGATGTTCAACGGTTTTTGGTATCTCTTGACAAACTTCTTTCTGAGATTAGTAGTCCACATAAAGTTCTGATAGGTGATATCAATATTGATATATTGGATAACAATAAGGATGTTAATTCTTCAACGTACTTGAATATGTTGGCTTCTCACGGTTTATTGCCAGCCCACATATTTCCAACTCATGGCAGGACTTGTCTTGACCATGTAATACTAAAATGTTCTTATCGCGTCTTTTGTTATGTTGCTGAAACCTCAGTCACGGATCACGACACTTTAATTCTGAAACTTGAACGTAGCACTACGACTGACAAATACTCATCTCTGAAAAAGATTGATTACCCGTCTTTGGACGATGCTATGAAGAACTTAAATCTAAGCCTTGTATATAAAATGACTGATCCCAATGAGGCAACAGCATTTCTTCTGACTGCGCTTGACACTGTAATTAAAGCAAATACGAAAACTTTAACCATCCCAAATCGTAACAGGATCAAGAAGCCTTGGATGACTGCAGGTCTACTAAGATGTGTAAAGCATCGTGACAAACTACATCAAAAATCAAGAAAAAATCCTAGTAACGAAATATTAACGTTAACTTACAAGAGGTATAGAAATTTTTGCAACTCACTTTTAAAAAATATTAAAAATACTTATGAGAGCAACCGCCTACTTAAAGCTGCTAAGACTAATACAAAAGTTCTCTGGGACACTATCAAACAACTAACCTACTCTAACAATACAACTAGCACTGCACTTGAATTGGTCTCTCCACTGGACCCGATGGTCTCAGTCTTGTTGACTGTTTTATTTCAACTACTGTGACATTAATAAATATTTCGTTTCTATCGGGAAAGATATTGCCGAAAAATCATATTCTAATAGCTCTTATAAAAAACCATCAATCAATCCTACACTGTCCTCATTCGTCATGCTACCTACTGATCAAGTTGAAGTTCAATCTCTTATCTTGCAACTGAAGAAGGACGGTGCTGCGGGCAGAGATAATATTTCTGGAGCCTTTCTCAAACGTTATCATGAAATCTTAGTCCCTCCACTTACATATATATTTAATTTGATTCTTTCTACTGGGATCTTTCCGGACCTATTCAAGCTAGCTGAAGTAATTCCGGTTTTTAAAGGTGGTAATAGAGATTGTGTCGGTAACTACCGACCTATTTCTAAACTATCTACCCTATCCAAAATCATTGAGAAATTGATAAACAAACGCCTCATCGATTATTTAGAAAGTAATAACCTACTCTCCAGCTCACAGTTTGGATTCAGACCGGGTTCATCAACAAGCGACGCAGTTCATCAATTAACTGATCATATTGTTACAAAACTAAATAAGAAAAATAAAATTTTAGCTGTATTTTTGGACATTGCAAAAGCTTTTGACGCGGTCGCTGGTCCTATTCTGCTGGATAAATTGGAGGCTTTGGGTATACGTGGTTTGCAGCTTAAACTATTTGAAAGCTACTTGAGTGATAGACAGCAAAGAGTAAGGGTGGGCAACATTGTTAGTGACGATTTGCCGATACGCTATGGTGTGCCACAGGGTAGTGTTTTAGGTCCGACACTGTTTCTGGCATTTATCAATGATCTTTGTGACCTCCAGTTACAAAATGGTAAAATAATAACATTTGCAGATGATACTGCACTTGTGTTTCATGGTGATAGCTGGAAAGATACTGTCGACATTGCTCAAAGAGGATTCGACGTTGTTAACAAATGGCTCAGAATCAATGCCCTAACTATCAATGTCAATAAAACTAAATGTATACCGTTCTATATAAAAACTCCTGGTTCTAGTACTAACCTTGGTTTAACTGCTCATGTATGTTCTGATACTGATTCTTGTGACTGTCAAAAGATCTTTGTTGCCAACAATACTAAGTATCTAGGTGTCGTTGTTGATAGCACGCTAAATTTTAACTACCACATTGACCTGCTACTATCGCGAACTCGGAAACTTATCTTCACCTTTAAGAATCTCCGTAATATTGCTGAAAAATCGATAATTAAAGTGGTTTATCAATCCCTCTGCCAATCCGTTTTAAGCTATTGTGTTACTGTCTGGGGAGGGGCTTGTAAAACTAATCTTATAAAACTGGAGAGGGCTCAGCGTGCGTTATTGAAAGTAAGTTATTCTAAACCATTTTTTTACCCTACCAAAGATCTATATCTTTTATCTGACGTGTTGAGTGTTCGTCAACTATTTATACTGAACACTGTGCTCAAACAACACTCCATAACTCGCTATGATCCTTCTTTGAATGACAACAAACGATGCAAATATAAAGTCTGCACCTCAGATACCCGTTGGTCCACAGCTTTCTCAAGAAGGTTTTTTGGTTTTATGGGCTGTCACCTATATAACAAGATAAACAGGTTGATCAACATATATCCGCTTACTAAATATGAGTGTAAAAAAGCTACAGTCAAATGGCTTAAAAATCTAGACTACGAGGGGACTGAGAAGTTGTTAGTAGTCCTCAGCTAATACCTAACACTAACACGTTATGTATACGAGTACATAGGTACACTATCACCCATGCTCATATATGCTTCACTAAGACATATATACACTAAGTCATAAATTCACTAACACATACATACATTAACACTTACATACACTAAACCATACATGCACCATCACATACACCCACTTAAATGTGAGTATATTTGTAATATTTGTAATAGTTTCTCGATCAAATTGATGTACCTACTTAAATTCCATTCGGTCCGGATGCGGAGGGACTGGCAATCTGTAATACAGGTATCCTAGTACAGTCGCCAGTCTCTCACACAGATTTTGCCTGTTAATGCTGAAATTTGTATTTTGTGTCTGTATTTTTTTGTGTGAGAGAAAACAAATAAATATTTTATTATTTTTATTATTATTTTATTATAATTATTTTAGCTAGTTAGCTAGCTAGTGGCGCTACAACAATTTGGGAGTTAAACTGTGCTTACTGCATCTATTACATCGATTGTTTCTTTCTCTTCTTTCTTTGATTGGTCTTGTATTAAAAAGTAAATGTAATAAACCATAATTAATTTAATTACAAAGATCATATAAATATTTTCTATTCGCTGCAAATCATTTTACTCTGCAATCTTTAAATATATAATTCTTCTGTGAGTGTGTATGTCACTGAACTTCTCTCAAACGACTGGACCGATTTTGATGAAATTTTTTGTGTGTGTTCAAGGGGATCTGGGAATGGTTTAGATTCACAAATCAGCCCGCCAGATGCCGCTGCAGTCGGTACTTTCATACTTTGCTTTACTAATTGCTTGAAATATCATGCAGGACAACGTCTGTCGGGTCCACTAGTCATATATAAAAAAGGAATAAACTCCTTCTTTCGATTTTTAAGGCGATTAAAACATGACAATTTTTTTCTTTCATTCAATATACGAGAAAGTTTTGCAGATATAGTTGTAACTCTATTGAAATACTTATACTACATAATTGTAGTCAACAATTACGTTACCAATGTTTTTCATGCATGTATATTTAGTACTAAAAGTTGTAAGCATTACACACTTTATTGTCATCATTTCAACTTGGATGCAAATACGCCGGAAGTAAAACATAAACACAAGAATACAAAATTTAATTAACATGAAGTTCCTCCAGATACGTGCACTAACTTCGTTATCATTAGTATTCTGTGTAGCGCTGCATGAATTCAGCACAATTAGATTTTTAAAAGTTCCAAAGTGCAGACTTAGCTTCCAAAGATGTGTGGAGCTCAGTGGGAAACCCGAAAGTTCTTAACCGTATTTCCTAGGCTGTAGATTAGTTTCGACTTTGGAGGTTTATCGGGACTAATATTGGGTCGATTTTGTGTGAACAATGTTGATGTTAAACTGCTGCTTGTAACTCGATATACGGAAAGTAAAAGGTTTCAATAATCTAAATGGAAAATAGGATTCATTTCCAACACACAAAAACACAGTATTTAAAATTTTCTTAATATATTTAGTAATAATAATAATAATTAACAATGAATAAATAGAAAGTTGAAACAAATTTAAAAAGTTTAGTCCCTTTAACACTGGGATTATTTCGTGCTGTATTGCGATACTTATTCGTTGAGCGAGAAAAGCACCAGATCACCGGTACTATCTACCCGAAAAATTACCAATTGAAAATTCGTTTATGTATAAGAAAACATTTTATCCAAAAACATAAATAAATATAGCCTTTATTGACAATCTTGTAAGTTACATTTTATATTTTTCTACTTAGCTATTAACGAAATTTAGTTAAAGTAAAAGTAAATATCATCATATTATTTCTTATTGGACACAGGTTTCTTTTTCGTCTTGCTTTTCAGCATAGGCCTCCCCAAGTGTTCTCCACAAAGATCTATCTGTTGCTTTCCTCATCCATGTCGCATCCAAAACCACTTATTATTATATTTCTATTAAAAAATTCGTGTAAATCCTAATTGCCCTAATAATTTATGATTAACGGGGTATTTAACCAAATGGTAAATGGGTAAATAAATGCCAACTCTATATTTCGGCTAATGCTTCATCTTTTAATGTATTTTTCATCTTTCTGAGCTTGTAATAAACGACAACTATATTTATTACCGGAATAGAATTTAGAACAAAGTGACGGAGGTAATAATGGCCTGATGGACGATCTATAATGGGGTCTATAATGTACTTTACCATCTGGCTTTTAACAACTGAGCGCTTTAAAAGACATTTCTTCCCGCACATCACTTTATGGAACCAGCTGCAATTCCATTTCTGAACCGTTACGACTTGAGGCGAAGAGACCAGAGAATAGCGTACCACTTCTGGCTGGCGCACTTGCAGGTGTCCATGGGCGGCGGTTAGCACTAAATTCTAAATGCTGACCGGCCAACCGAAATTCAAATAAGCCATAAAAAGAAAGTAATACTATAAGGAAATAAAATTAATAATAAGTGAAATGAAATCTGATGGCTGAAAGAATGTTTCTCAAATTTTGAAGAATTAAAACTTTTTCAATAAGGGAATGGATCAAACGTTTATTAATTTCGCCTATCACAACAGGCATAATATAAAACTCATTTATTTAAAATTTTCAATAAGTAAGTAATGCTCTAACAAGTCCTCCAAATATTTTCTATTCTTTATGACTTAAGTGGTATCACGTATGGACTTATTTTGCATTTTGTATTGTTTTATTTAGGATTTTTGTTCACTGTATAGTTCTAGGTCTTCTTAGGTCATAGCTATCGTAATAGAAAAGCAACGAAATATTTTTGTACGCTTTTGCGTACAAAAATATTTTTTGTACGGGCATTTCTAAACAAAAGTTTGAAACTAAATGGAAGCACGAAAACGCATTCGTGTCGTAAAGTCGATTTGTTAGAACACGTAAACCAAAGTTAAAATTCATATTTTTAATCGTTATACTTATATGAGGTAAGTTAAGAAAAAAAATAAAAGGACACTTTAAGTTTTGAAAGATATTAAAAATATCCTATAAATACTAAACATTGCCCCATTTCAGTTTCAGTAACAATATTATGTCTACAGAATTACGCCTGTAATATACTTAAAAATTGAAGATTAGGAATACCCGCGTGGTTAAAAATAAATTTAAATGCTCGTCCGTCGTGCAGGCGCCGATCAGAAAACAAATGAGTCTTATTAGCTCTCTCGCTCGCCCTAATGACAGATTGACACATTGACATTGACAATTTTTAACCTCGGTCTTGTCAATGTCTATTGGTGTGGTGTTGCCATTCTAGTAAAATCAATGACATCGTATTCCTTTGTTACATTGTCTCTGACACTCTACTTAGTTAACTTGAAGCTGGAAAATATAATTATAATAATACATTACATTTACTAATTAAAGCTACGATGTATCCATATCTATCACTCTAGCTTGATTTAATGAAAATACGTGAAGCTCCAACTAATAAACATAATTTATTCCTTTGGCATGCAAGCTAGAACATATCCCAGATTAATACGAGTATATTCAATACGGTAACATTAAAGGGTTCCATTATGGTTCATAATAAGAGCTTGAAGTAGACAGAGAAGAAAGAGAGAGAAAGAGACTGAAAGTTACAGTTCGTTTTCTTAAAGACAGAACCTATTTAAATACTAAATTTGCGTTAGAAGTTTATGATAATTCTACAACAAACAAGAGGAAACACCAGAGCGCCAACACTATTTCATAGAACTTAATATTATAAACGAGAATGAACATTGAATTTCGTAAAGCGAATTAATATTTCATTGAAAATATTCCGAATATTTAGGAATGTAATAAAACCATTTATAATTGACCTATATTTTACAGCAGAGTAAAAAAGGAATAAAGTACGAGGAATTGAAGGAAATACTACAACCTGTAATTAGTGCATGCTGAAAATTACTTTATTTAAATACTGTATGGTACTTGCCTTTTGATGTCAATGTTTGCCCTCCAAGTATAAACAGAAAAAATAGAACATTCTCAGGATATATGCTTACGAATCAAGTACAATAACTTCGTTAACTATACTAATATTCTAAAGATGTGTTTGTATGAAGTAATTTGTGAACCAATGAAAACGTTTTCAAAAAGTCTTAATTCCCGGGGGAGAATATAAGTGACATTTGAGATTGAAATTACCCACGCGCACTAGTTGAGATTGAACATACCCACGCGCACTTTTTGTTTTCTTTTGAATCTAGAACCTAATATAATATTTTTATTGCAGGTGATCCTTTTAAACAAAGGGATCGATCTTCAATACGTGATGGTCGATAGGGCGGGCGGGGCGGTTCGCTAAGGTGGATGGTGTTGAGGCGGGCATGGCGGGGCGCGGGGCGCGGGCGGGGCGGGCGCGGTGAGGCCTGCGGGCGCTATGCGCGTGGCTCTGCTTGCTGCCGTGCTCGCGCTGCTAGCGACTTCCGGCGCGCGGAGGCTCCGCGTGCTGAACGGAGATGCTCGCCCTACATTTTACGTGGGCATCGCCGCGCCGCCTTCGGCCGCCGCCGCCGTGGGCGCTTTCAACCGCACCCTGGCGGAATTGTCGCACAAATTCCTCGCTGGCGACTACTTGCGAAATGTGTCTTTGCTGCCGCTGTATATCGAATTACCAGAAGATGAAAGGTAAGATACTTAAGCTATTTGTTTCAATGTAATCTAAATAAATAAAATATTAATTAAACTATTATATTGTAAATAAAGTAAATTGTAGCTGTGTAGCTTATACTTACTACACAAATGCGTGTATACTCGTAATGTCAGAGATCGTTGCATCGATGCGAATAGACCAGTGCCGATAATTTTTGAAACCAAAAAAAATTACAGTAGGATGAAACCCATTAGAAAAGGAGCGGAATATCATCAAAATTAAAGGAAAAATAAATTACGGTCGATCTGAGGTCGGGAAGGGGTAGGGGGGGGAGTTTTAAGGATAAAAAACGGTTTATCTCGATTTCCGGAAAAACTAAAAGTCCTATCGAAGAAAGTTAAATGGCAAAGTTGTAGGTAATAAAAAGATCTAAAACTTTTGTATTTACACATTTTTCACATAACCTCAAAATTTATGTGAAAAATTCAAAAAACCAAGTTTTTGGTTTTTAATTTTTATCTTTTACAAAAATATTTTTATTTTAACGAAATTTGGTGAAAACTTACCTTTCTATGTCCCAAATACACTGTAATTTATTTGATTAAAAATATTTATTTGTTCACCTTATTTTGAATTAATATCGAAAAAACACCCTAATTTTCAATCGAAAATTCTGACGTCAAAATTTAAGCTTTTTTAAAAAAGTTGGTGTGCTTTTAGTTCGTTGAAATCTTTACTTTCCTATGGTAAAAAAATATATATATATTACCATAGTAAATCTTCTCAGAAAATGCAAAAAATCGTATGCAGTAACGCCCAGACCCGTCATCCCCTTCCCTACTTCTCTATGAATCTTCTTTAAATTATAATCAGATGCCTATTTATTACTATTTTAAGATAACTTATATATGCCTGAGTGACCTAAAAAAAAAATTAGCCTTTAGATGGGCTAAAATTTTCGTATTTCATAGAGAAGTAAGGAAGTGGATGACAGGTCTGGGCGTTACTGCATACGATTTTTTGCGTTTTCTGAGAAGATTTACTATGGTAACATATATTTATTTTTTTACCATAGAAAAGTAGAGATTTCAACAAACTGAAAGCACACCAACTTTTTTAAAAAAGCTTAAATTTTGACGTCAGAATTTTCGATTGAAAATTAGGGTGTTTTTTCGATATTAATACAAAATAAGGTGAACAAATAAATATTTTTAATCAAATAAATTACAGTGTATTTGGGACATAGGAAGGTAAGTTGTCACCAAATTTCGTTAAATAAAAAATATTTTTGTTAAAGATAAAAATAAAAAACCAAAAACTTGGTTTTTTGAATTTTTCACATAAATTTTGAGGTGATGTGAAAAATGTGTGAATCCAAAAGTTTTAGATCTTTTAATTACCTACAACTTTGCCATTTAACTTTCTTCGATAGGACTTTTAGTTTTGCCGGAAATCGAGATAAACCGTTTTTTACCCTTAAACCTCCCCCCCCTACCCCTTCCCGACCTCAGATCGACAGTAATTTATTTTTCCTTTCATTTTGATCATATTCCCCTCCTTTTCTAATGGGTTTCATCCTACTGTAATTTTTTTCACTTTTTATTTATTTTAAAGGCTATCTGCACTGGTCTAGAATACTTGACTATCTATGAAAATTTACTATATTTTTCATATGTAATACCACAAGAGCTTCAAAATTATACAATTAATATAGTCGTCATGACGACTATATTTGTTTGCAACGAACCTTGAGGGAAATACCAGATAATTTTGAAGCTCGAGTGGTATTCGGGGGATTATTTTTCCGACCCAAATGTCGGCCAATAGAATTGCACCATGAGACGAAATGTACAGTTAACAAATAAGAATTTCACAATGAATAAAACAACTTCTTAATACTTTTCTTGAAGCAACGACCAGAGAAAATTTTCACAAAAAATTTTCAGTATAATACCATGTAGGTTGTACCACGTGACGTCGAATTGTGCAATTCTATTGGCCGATATTTGGGTCGGAAAAATAATCTTTTGTATTTAATTTATATCTTAAAAACATTATTTATGTCATAAATATGGTTGTGACAAAATTCATCTAACGCGAGTCCCCATGCTAGGGAGACCTTGTGTTGTGGGTGACAAGACAACAATTATTTCGTGGTACATGAAATTTTGTGTAGTAAAAGTAGTGTTAGTGATACTACTATTCAAACAGATCATATAAGATATGTATATTGTATGTATTTAAATGTGTAGCTAAGAGTTGTTAAGTGTGCGCTGTGTTAGTTTTTGGAACCTCAGAATCATGCCAATATATGTATATACGATTTGTCTAGTGTAATTTTTATGTATTTTGTTAGTTTACATCTGAATAGTTTTAGTAAAATCCATGCATTGGAAGATTTTATTACATAGGCGCCCCTAAATGCTAAGAAGCGTTGGCCAAACATAGTCCTTCGTTGGCGTCGGGAATACAAAATCAATCAATCATATCTATCGAACTATTTGTAATGATTTATGACATATTGGGAATATGTTAACAGTATTACGCTCGACATACAATAATATGTACGTTCCGCATAGTATCTGAAAGAGGCGTTACGTTTGCATGAGTAATTTTCTAAATTACTAACCATTAAGTTTACTAAAATTATACAGTTAGAGTAACTTTAAATTCAAAAGTTAAAAAAAATTCAAAACACTATGAACGGTCGATTATATTCCTTCCAGTTTCTTAGTTGTAATATATATATATATATAAATTGAAAAATAATAAAAATAAACTTAGGTGTTTTAAGTTACATGGCCTTATCGCCATTAAGCTCTTCCCCTATTACTTGAACGACTTAGGTTCCTTCAAGAAAAGAAAGTACCAATTCTTAAAAGGCCGGCAACGCACTGGCAAGAAGTTTTTTAACATATCCAGCATTTGGATTAATTTTGTTACCGAGTTCATCACAGTGATTGTAGCCAAAGGTGTCGTTAAATATATACTTTCGAAATTTAGCACACGTGCTGCCCTGCGATTCTGTAACTCACTTTTCGAACTCACACAGCGGTTTTCGCATCGGCGGTCGCTCTCATATCAGTCGTGAAGCAGTCATTTTATGATTTGGCATTCTGAAAATGTGGGAGCTTGTAGTTTATTGTTTATTAGAAAGTCAAATCATAAAATGACTGCTTCACGACTGATTTCAGAGCGACCGCCGATGCGAAAACCGCTGTGTGAGTTCGAAAAGTGAGTTACAGAATCGCAGGGCTGAAAACATAAAATACAAACCCCTCCTTTTTTATGTCAGTAAAACATCCATACACGTCTACAGATCCGGCTATTTTCCTCTAGAAATTGATTTATAATGCACATTGTTATTCAGTTTCAGCTAACTTAATATGCGGGCGAATCCACTTGCCTTTGTATTTGTCGCATTAAATATTCCTCGTCTCTTTGTTACGGAAACTGATTCTCGGAGTATGCATGAAAATATTATAAGAGTATCAGTATAATATTTGCGAAATCATTGAGATCACATTAATATTAACGATTTTATTAGCATAGAAATACGTACTGTAAAGCAATTAGTTTGAAATATTGAAGGTTCAATGTTCAGCAGTTTGTATAATTGTTATAGTCGCGTTTCATAGACATCATATTTATTACTAACGAATTACACACACAGAAACTGACAAAATAATAATAATAAAAAAAAAGAGTGTGTGTACTTATGTACACGCGTTAGGAGTTATACTTCTTTGGTGTATGGAAAAAAATAACTTAAATGCAGTAGTGATTAACGATAAATATTAAAATTAATCAATAAAATTATTATTAGTATATACTATCACCGTCGTATATGAAATTGATTTAATAAAAACACCAAAATAATATTTATTTATTCACACTGTTTAATTGTACTGTTACGAAACACGTGTTCTAAATATAAAATACCACTACTATAAACAACTTGAACATAGTTATTATCGATTTTCATGCCACCTAGAACTAACTGCATTCTGTTAATTCTGTGTCACGGTGCGCACGCATCGTAAAATTTCACTCTCAAATGCTGCCAGAGACCACAATAGTTAGTTTGAGCTTCAGACGCAAAAAGAGAAAAAGTATGTAATAATAATAATAGAAAAAATAAAATTCAAATGATTATACATTTATAAACAGCTGGTAATGTGAAATGTAATTTAGTTTGCTTTTGTTTCGTCGTTCTATTGTATAAAGATTTAAGAACAGTGAGAGACGATTTTACGAATATCTGTTGCTCTGCTTCAGTCGATATTTTCCGGTTCATAAATTCTTTTTCAAATTAAAACTATACCATCTCATCAACAGTTCTATAGATTGGAAAATCAACAGATAATATGTGTAAAATTAAATAAACGAAAACGTTAACCGATTTGGTCTAATATATGTTCAATCTGTTGGAAAGGTCCTGGATTAAATTCAGTGAAGCAATAATTGCCTCAAAAGATATAGAAATGCCCCAATAGATGGATTCAAACGCGAGTATTTCTGTTATTTAACTGAGCTGTCTAATGTATATATGCAATATATGTATACATATATATTATATATATAGACTAAATACATACATAATGCGTCCATGCGTCGGGTTGTTTCTCTCCCTAAAATTATGCGAGGGGGCCGATGGCTGGCCATGCGTCATGCTCGTGAACGGGTGCTGCTTGTGGTGACTGGTCGTACTTGAATTCGTGTATGCGGTGATGTTGGTTATTTCGGCTATGTGTTTGCGTATTGTTCCCACGAGAATGAAAGTGCGTGCTCCTATTTCACCATGCCTCCTGCTGATAGATGACAAATCTTTGTTTTTAATTTATGTTATTATTATAAATTACTTAAAATGTCACATGGTACATGGTGTAATGGTTGCAGCTCCTTACAAACATTTTGTAAAACAAAAAAAAATGGCGATTAAAAAGAGTGGCGGAGAGTTTATTGCCAGTTCTTCTCTCCCGTTCTACGCCCTTGATTTGAGAACTGGCAGTAAATGTAAAATTAGGAGCATTAATATGTATTTCTTTACTGACAAGTCATAAGTGTACATTATGTTACCTGTGTGATTTTACTTTACTTTTTACTTATATATTTAGTCTCATGATGTGCCTTTTGCTTTCGAACTATAGTTTAGGCGCAACCTCGAATTTGTATGATTAACTAAAATATAAAATCCAAGCTTTGATTTGACTATAACGTCAAACAATTTTTTGACAGCTCTTGAAAATTAATACTGATAAAAACATTTCTTATTGCCAGTAATGGCACGGCTACACAAAACCCCGAGTTTTAGTAGACTTCTACTACTTGGCATAATTACTACAATTGACCTGATTTTATACGTGTATAGTAATCCCTAAAACGCCGTAGACCCGGACCGCGGGTTAGGGTTAGGGTTAGGGTAGTAGGACTCCTTTCTCCGCAATTAGACTCGTGGTTGGTCCGTTGTGCGTACGAGTCCTGGCTAATTTAGCCAGCCTAGCTCCTTCCAGAAGCACAGAAGTCTCCTGGGCACTTCACAGGCTTCCCGGAGCGACCTCACCGTTCCGAGGATTTTTTCACGTTGGTTAGCCACAGCCTCGCATTCCAGGACTACGTGGGTGACTGTTGACCCGGACCGCGATATTGGAGTATTCTCGAAACACCCTTTTTACTTGAATTTTAATTCAAAAACTACGAACACGAATTTAATTAAGTTATGTAGTTTAATTTTATAACAACACAATTGTAACAGGTGCAAAGGTACGCAAAGCTTATTTTGGACTTGACAAATTATTATAAATTTCACACTTCAGAAATATAACTTGAGAAAAGAGCGTACGAATTCTTAAAAGGCCGGCAACGCACTTGCGAGCCTTCTGGCAATGTGATTGTCTATCACTTAACATCAGATGAGCCTCCAGTCCGTTTGCCTCCTATTACATAAAAAAAAGAGATCTCCGCGTTTAAGGGGAAATACCGCGTTATAATATGAAGTACATTGTTTACTGTAGTGCCCTAATCACTGGTAAAAGTATTTTACTATTTCAAAAATACTTTAAAACGGAATTGAGAAAAAAACAATTGCATAATACAGTATATATGTGAGAGCAATAACAGTTTTCCACTTTAATTCACGAAAGTTTCATTAATTTTCACAGCGTTCGTTAGTTTTGATAAACGGATTTTCCTAACAGATAACATGATACAAAACTTTATAGATATAATTTTATAGACTCGAAATTATTTAAATAGAAGTACTTTTATTACAGTGATTAGTTTGGAGCGGTATAAAGCAATTTAACACACTGATATTGAATCAATATTACGACCATACGTAAATATATTCGTATTTGAAAACATTATTATAAAATTCGGATAGTAATCAAGTGGTAATATAACAACTATGCATTTTACAATTATTGGAAAAACAAAATTTTACCAAATTCTTGAATTTATATTCGACGATTGTAGTACAAATAATACACCTAGAAAACTATTAAATGACTGAATAAAAACTAATTTATTATTAATCTAATTATATTCAGGGCCGAATTTAGAGGAGAGCAAGCGGGGCCTCCACAAAAGTAGGGCCCACACAATAGACATTCGATTTTGTTTTTAATTTTTCTTTTGAAATATTTGTTAAATACTAAAAGAATCTACTTGATTTCACAATAAATTAATTATTGAAAAACTCGACTGAAAAATAAATAATTATATAAATATTCTACCTCTAACTATTCATCTCTTGATATGCTCAGTTATTCAGTTTGATAACGTGAACTTAGCTTTATACCTTGCAAGAGCTGGTACAGGGTTAAGCCAGCTATAACTAACAGCTCTCAATGAGATATGAGACAATGCTGGAATATGATGTTTAATAAACTTTATCAATTTCAATCTTACCTTCGTAACCTCGTGTGTCACACGCAGTACGTGCAATTACGAGTATGAACCGTGTTTGTGCCTGGAACTTTGATGGAAAAATCCATTTAATTCCAGTTTAAACTTGTTATTACGAACTATTTTAGGTAGGTTGGTTTGTCCATCTGTACGACATTTATATCCCCCAGTCTACTGGGGCACTGTTCACAAATTTATATTTGTCGGAAGAAGTCATAAGCTGTCGGTTGGTGATACATTGTTCTAAGAAGTATTTTTATAATTGATTCTATATTTCCATTTTTTATTCCTGACCCGACAGACATGTTAACTATGAATATTGCACTTGATATAATTAATTAAAACAAATATTATAAAAAACATAGTTTTTGTTATTGTTGTATGTGTGTTAAAATATATTTGCAGCGCGCACTCTGTCAATCGCTGACAGCTATTGAAATAACTGACAGTTATGGAAATTTAACATTGTGGTTAAGTTTTATACAATAACCAATTTTCCGCTCAACTTCCAAATTCAAAATTGCCGTTTATTATTTTTTTAATAATAAACGGCATAAATATTCAAGTTTTTCCTCCAACTTCGATTTTTTCCCTTTAGAGTAAAGACTCTTGGGCCGTGGGGTTCAAGTGTACAGGCGCTTATTATATTTTTCAATTCGCGCCTGGTAGATAGTACCGGTGATCCCAGAGCTGGTGCTTTCCTCACTCAACAAATACAGCGAGGAAATGCTGCCAGCATTAAAGGTACACTATCACAGGGTCCAAACTTTTTAAAATTGTTTTAATATTATTTCTTATTTTTGAATCAGTTTCAAGAACCCCTCTGCAGGTGAAGGCCTCTTCCAATGATCTCCTGGTATCTCTATCATGAGCAAACTACATCCAGCTCGAGCCAGCCGTTTTGCTAATGTCATCCGCCCATCTCGTGAGCGGTGTCCCTTTGATTCGTTTCCCAATAAAGCCTCTCCTCTGGGTCGCCCTTATGGACCACAGTGCGTCTGACAGTCTTGCTACAAGAGCTGCCCATATCCAATTAAGTGACCTTAAGTCAAAACGCGGGTAAAAATAGGACGGAAGGTAGTAGTAGTTACTCGTAACGAGCATATTATTCAAAACATTATGAGGCTCGATTTAAGTTAAGTTACCCAATGTAAAGTAATGCGAATGGAACTACCAGCCATTTTCAGTGGAAATTGGAGATTTACATACCCTTTTGGCATTCAGGCTCGGTAATTAAACGCAAATACCTTAAGAACTCTATGCGCGTCACGTACTAATCACTGCGGACCGTATTCGAATCTCTGGTGGATATCATTGTCTTATTGCGATAAATGATTTGGTATAATCCTCGGAGAATTAATTATTATTATACTTATAATAATATTAGTGTGTATTTAGTAATTCAATATTGTATGTCCTTGGTATTTTGTTTGGCACTAAATGTAATAAGCGTTCATCTATATCGTACAATAACAAAACGATACGTCAGACCGTGTCGCTTAAATGTGATTGGTCAATAGCCTTAGTCCAATTAACTAACTAACTGACTTAGACTTATAATATTATTTTTTTTAGAACAGGGGGAACAGCTTACCTGACGTTAAATGATATCGCTGCCCATGGACACGAGTCCAGAGGGTTTGCGAGTGCGTTGCCGTCCAAAAGTATAGCTTTCGTTACGTTATCTTACACTTATCCAAAATCACTTTACGAATTTTGACAGTACTGGTTACTATGAAGTTCATTGTAGGCGTATTTTATCCACAAGTCATATAAAATACTTTTATGCGATTTAGATAATATGACACTATTTTGATTTATCACTTTCGATACAATAAATTTTTACTTTGGTCTTGTTAAACCAGTTTTTTGGTCTGGGCCTCAGATTTCTGTATCTGTTTCATGATCATTTGTCAATCTTATAGGCAAACGGTTGATCAGCCTTCTGTGCCTGACACACGCCGCCCTTTTTTGGGTCTAAGGAAATGGTTTCCTAACGGTGTTTTCATTTATCGTTCGAGCGAATTTGTTTTGCGCACATAGGCAGAAATTCCATTGGTGCACAGCCGGGGATCGAACCTACGAATTCAGGGGTGAGAGTCGCACGCTGAAACGTCCACGCCAAGTCCATATGCTTTCAAATTATTTTTATGCTGATATAATTGAAACAAAATGACAATTTTACAGTTTTCAAAGGAAATTAGGTTTTTATGTCTCGATTAGACGACTTACGCTACTTTTTATTTTATTATGCTTAAATACATTGTAGATTAGTTGAAATAAAAAATAATCTTTAAGACAACACTATGGGTCAGTTGTCAAGGCTTCCTAGAAAGTAATAAATGGATCCTTGTGTTGGGAGACCTCCCTCATCCTACGTAAAGACATGTTTTTTTGTTGGAGTGGGCTGGGGTGTGTGCTTGCGTATGTAAATAAATAAATAAAAAATCATTTAATCACATAGGTGACATAATGAACACTTATGACTTGTCAGTAAAGAAATACATATTAATGTTTCTAATTTTACATTTACTGCCAGTTCTCAAATCATTGGCGTAGAACGAGAGAGAAGAACTGGCAATAAACTCTCCGGCACTCTTTTTAATCGCCATTTTTTTGTTTTACAAAATGTTCGTAAGGAGCTGCAACCATTACACCATGTCCCATGTGACATTTTAAGTAATTAATAATAATAACATAAATTAAAAACAAAGATTTGTCCTCTATCAGCAGAAAGCATGGTGAAATAGGAGCACGCACTTACATTCTCGTGGGAACAACACGCAAACACATAGTCGAAATAACCAACATGTATTTGTGTGTGCATATAGGTAGGTGTGTGTGAGGGGATTGTTCTTGATTGACTCACTGTAAAATTAATAACTGTATTGAAACAAATGCTTACTACAAAGCTTTATTTTTATATCAAATTACAAGAGAAAAGATATACAATGTCCAAAAACATAAATCTTAAAGTGCGTTTACAATCTGTATTATGACGTCGTAAACTGAATACTAAAAGCCTCGAAGATTTTCCTTTACGCTTCTTTATTCGATTCTCTTACCGAAAATCTTCAAGTACTCGGTGTCCGTGTTAAAATCGATTTCGCACTGTACACCGAACTCCTTATACGAGGTTTCGTATAGACATTCCATCCCAGCCTTTTCCGCTGCCTTTTGAGCTGCTATACTTGTGAATATACCGCCGGTTACTGTCTGATCGATTGCCTTGGCCAGCATCATTCTAAAAATATGATCATCAAGATTGGTTAGTGCTTTACTGTTCAGGGTTGTCAACATAACATTTTTATAGCACCTGTATCGTAATTAAAGAAATTAGTTCTATTATAGTTGCTTATAATATTAAAAAATCAAACACACCACTACACGCAATACTCGACCGAGTTTGCTTATCTTGCCGAAGCCTATACAAATTATTTGAAGAAGTCTATTAAGTTTGAGGGCGTGCAATTATTTAATCAATTACCGTCTTAAATTCGTAATATTCGCGCGTTTAACCAATTGAAAAGGGCATTAAAGATCAGAATGAGAGTCGACTAAAATTGGGACGACTAATGGCGACGTGTATCTCGTTCGTTTATACATATTAGGGTATCATGTAAATTAAATACATTCTTTTTATAATGAGTAATAAAGAAATTCTTTAAAAATTAAAAATTAAACTATTTTGTCGTATATACAGTAAAATAAGGTACAGAAATCATCAATTTGCCAATAAATCAATGAAACGAATGCAGAAATCTACCTATTACATGTTACGATTTAGATTATTAGATTTAGAAAGTATTTTAGAATTAATAATTTAGATTATATAATAAAAATTCTACATTTGTATAGCTTTGTTTCAAAGCTAATTAACTACTCGATAAGTTGACAATCTCGTATTTTCACCACACGATCATTGTTTATCTTAATTCAAGCCACAATAATAAGGAATATTATTATAATGACAGAATAATAATTAATCTTCTGCTCAAACATTGAGCGGATATTTCTTCACGAAAAATAATAACCGGGGAAAAATATCTCTATATTAAATTAATGAAGATAAAAAAACTATCCGTAAATGTTATTGTAAGTACTATTTATTTAATTAAATCGTTATAACACGACGGGAACTAGTACTACAATACACAAACATTTATGAAAATGTTACCGTGTCAACTTTTCCTGAAAGGAATTCTCCAAGGCAACAAACTCGTTAAAATACACATTAGGTATTTTGTTTGAAATATCTACTTTATTTTAAATGGGATTTGAGAGTTTTATAGTTGTGTGGAATAATTAAAGTTTATTGATTTGCTATTCACTTTCATCCGTAAAAGAGGTTGTTTTAAAATAAACTTCACAAACGAATTTGATACAAATTATATATTACGAAGTTAAGCGAGTATTTTTGAAGTGAAACTTCTTTATCGGGGTTGGAAAAAAATTTAGTGTAACATTTTTTCGTTACGCGTCACATTTTTCGGTTACGCGCCATGTTGCTTTTTGAAGTCAAACTTCTTTATCGACGTATGGGAGAAATTTTGTAGCAAATCGTCACGTTTTTCAATGATAGTAATAATTCTATTACAATTAATGAAATTCTATAATAATCTTCGTAGTAATAAGGTAAAATGAAATATTTGTATTCATGTATATGATAATAAAAGCCTTTTGTTAAACTTTATCTAATTTAACGAATATCTGTAAAGTTGCATATAGTAGATCATTTTTCGAAAAATAAGATCATAAAGAAGTTTCGCTTCTTACGTGTGTACCTAGTACACGCACAATTTTTTTTTATTCATGTTACATAAAGGCTTAGTGCAATGGGTGGTTTTCTATAGATTACTAACAGTTTTAAAATTATTTTTAAACCTACGAACAGAGAATGACATATACAAGTGAAATTCTCCAAAGCGAAAGTCAAAAACAATTTGGGTTATGGCTTTAAGACACATACATTAGTTGTCGATATAAGTTAATTTACAGTGAAGTTTTTTTAATGAAATAGGAGGCAAATGGGCGGAGGCTAACCTGATGTTAAGTGATACCGCCGCCCATGGACACTCACACTACCAGAAGGCTCGCAAGTGCGTTGCCGGCCTTTCAAGAGATGGTACGCTTCTTGAAGGACCCTAAGTCGAATTGGTTCGGAAATACTTCAGTGGGCAGCTATGTATAAGTCCGATTATGAAACTCAGCTGTAGGTATTAGACCGAACAACTCCTCTGAACTGTAGTTTAATTATTTTCTAACACAGTTAAGATTAACATATATATGTTTCAAAACTCCTTAGAACAGAGACATATCCGTAACTTAATAGCGATACCGTCAGTGAGCATAACGACGATAACGAGTTTTTTACCGCGCCGATCCCTAGGTTGCGTCGTCTGGGCTACGAATTGTGAGAATTACATGGTTTTTGCATTCAAAAACGTCATACACAATAAGGCTTATTTTAATATATACGGTTATTTTTTAATATTGCCTTGTTGTTGCTCCATCACGTCCTTTTACACATTTAACGTAATTATCTCAATTATTAGGGAATTAAATTGACGTTCAATGCTTCCCTTCACTTGAGTAGTTGAACAGAAATAGTAGTAGTACAGATACCGGCAAACTTCTTGAGCATTAAACAGGGGAGTAGGGGAAAGTTTGCGCATCGTACACATAAACGTAAAATGATTTACCAATCACACGATCGACATGTCACTCTCCCGCCGCCGCGCACCACCGCCCGCCGCCCCCCTCCCAATTATACCTAAAATCGCTTCTGCGCAGGCAAAGACATTTGTTCAAGATGTTTGCCGGTATCTGTAGTAGTATTTTAGAAGCTGAATCTATGCCAGATCAGGCTTTTTGTGCCTTATTGGAGGCTTTTTATGCCCACATCAGGTGGGATTGTGGCCAAACGTCTTTCCAGTTCTAAATTTACGTTCAATGCTTACCTACACTTGAGAAGTTCAACAGAAATACCAAGGCGCCTGTACTCTGGGGCTATGGAGAGCCCAGCTCCCATAAGGTATGAGGCGACATTGTATTTGTCATAAATTGCATTCACCTTCATAGCTTCGGCAAACATTCGTAGCGACAGCAGGCCCGCTTTCGTTTTTGGCTGTGAATTGAATATGATAATATACAACAAACTCATGTTTTTTTTTAAAATGTTTTCTAGATAATTCCCCGACTATGTAGTCGTCGGAGGTATTAAATTGCTTACGTAAATGGTATTGGTAACCCGAATGATTAAACACTACTACCTATTTCTTTTAACACCTTTTTGTATGACCCTTATAGCAAATCCTAAAAAGATGCCTCTTAACCTAATATTGAACATTATTTCCTTTAAATTCGTCTCTGTTACTTTTATGCCCATAGCTTGCTCAGTGTTATATATGTCGTATCCATACATTGGACAGTCGGTCAAAACATGCAACACTGTCTCTTCAGCTGTATCGCCACAAGGACAGGCAGCACTTTGTCTAATCCTGAAACTGTAAAGATACGACAAGAAGCCACCGTGACCTGTCAACATTGAGTAATTAATTCCGTTGGTTCAACAAACTCATATTGTAAAACAAGGAAATTCTAAGAGTACCTAATCTGACATTTACAATTGTGCTGTTGTCAATGCAGTTAAAAAGTTGGTTACATCTAAAGTGACTGAGAAACCAGAGAGACTGTGTTTAAAAAATAGAAAGTCTTGTAAAATGAAACAAATCAAAATATTCTAAAAGCGTACCTAACCTGATCTATGATATGTTCCCATTACACTTATACTATGTTACAAAAGTCACACACGCCATATAATTTTAAGAGCATACAGATTTATAGTGTTCCGTAGTCTAGTACTCTCCAATTAGAATACATTGTTGTGTACGTAATGAGACTTCAATTTGAATATAAAATTATGATAAAAACATACAACTTTTTATTTCAAAAAAACAATTTTTAAACCGTTGTGTATAAGTTTTCGGAGATTGTAGAACATTTTTTTACTTCTGCTAGGCTCTGCAGTATATTGTGTATTTAATCCTCCTAACCTGGGAGCATTTCAGTGGGAAGATAACTTTTTCGCATTTTTTTTTTAAAGACAATTAAAAACACACCAATTGACCTAGTCCCATGCTCAGCTGGTGAAGCTTGTGTTATGGGTACTAGGCAACGGATATACATACATATTATAGATAGATGGACATATAAATACATATTTAAATACCCAAGACCAGAGCACAACACCAAATGCTCATCACATCGATGTTCGTCTAAGCCAGAGATCGAACCCGGGACCCATGGATTCGCAGTCAGGGGTACTAACCACTAGACCAATGAGTCGTCAAAAGATTTCAGACTAAGAACGCAAAAACTCTAAAAATAACAAAGGCAATCGATCCTATATATAATATTGGGTTTCTTACACTAAACAGTAAGTACATTCTAACAATTTCAAATACTTTCACGTCTTAAATTGTTGGCTTGAGTCCCGAAGAAATAAGCTTTTTGTGGTTGAAAAGTTTAGTAACTGAATCGATGCCAGGTGGCGTTTTTTGTCTTGTTGTTAAGTTTTTCCTCACGTCTATAACGACCAAGTTTTAGATGTCGTTAAAGCTACGAGATTTATAAGAAATGTCTACGTATTTTTAAATGTTTGATAGGGACTTTGTAGCACGCGCCTTGACATTAATAAAAATGCCAATTGTACGGTTTTAACTAAAGAACTTATTTGTCATTAGACTGTACGATTTAAATCGTCGTTTGTTAGAAAAGCAGCTAAGGAGTGGAATTTCTTGCCCCTTTCCATTTTCCCTAGACAGTATAACAGGGTTAATTTATGCGGCGGTTAAATAGGCACCTTCTGGACAGACGTGTCCTCCAATAGGCCTCGTCAGACATAACATCAGATGGGATTGAGGCCAAACCTCTATCCAGTTATGGTAAAAAAATCTTCTCTTTCTGTGAAAATTGTTAGGCTGTGGTATAAAAAGGATACTAAAGTACACTAGTTAAAATCGTCTAAATTTATTAAACTGGGGTTAATGTTTGAAACGCGTTCAATATTACTATTACCATGGTTAAATTTGACTAAACATAAACAATGTTTCACGCGCTTTACAGATAGTGTTTTGTTTTGTTAATTAGTGTTAGTAATAATGTCTATGCTATATGCATATTAGGATTTACATCAATTAGTTCAATACCTTTAGTGTGCGCGATCAAGCGTATTATTGATAACATACTTACCATTGTTTACGATCTTGTTTGCGTAAAATAACGCTAATGCATTTATATATAAGCATTATATCAAATATATATAAGAATAAATTTCACATGAACGAAAGGCCTCTTTGACTATGAACTGATATATAATATATATTATTACTGTAATCTGTGAAATTTAGATGTCAAGTCGCACCCAAGTTATAAAAAGGCATAATTCGAAAAATAATAATTTTGGTAAATCGTGTTTAAAGATTTAGATTTGTTACACTCCGGCTTGTTTTCTTTAATAAAATACTTTTTCTTAAACTCATGATATCTAAGAACGCAAAATAAATGTCAATTTTATTTATTACGACTCATTAAAAAAACAATTAAGTTGGGCCCATAATATAGTACAAAAAATATGACAAACATTATGTAGTCAGAATCAGTCAGAAATAATTCCTTGTAAAGACTGGTTTTGGGAATATCTATTACATTGAAAACAGTTGAAAAAACAAAAATAATACAAAAAATATGTAATTAAATTATGTTTTCATGGAATTTACTATTAAGTTTGTTATGGCTGGGAACCCTGACACAGGTATTTATGTACATAAAAAGGTTCCCAAATCTTACACATTATAATGAATTGCTGCCAAATGAATAAGCACATTTTTATTTACACCACATTTTGTTTATCGAATAAAATTCGAATTGTTCTTTAGAATCCTAAAACCCGAATTACGCAACGTTTGAACAGTCTAACTTCTTAATATGGACACTTTACTAATTAGTAACTTGTAGCAGTAGGGGTATTCGCTGAAGGGGTGTGAGAGAGGCGCAAAATGTTTACAGAGTTATTATTATCCTTTTTCTTTCTCTCACTAAGCGGTAGAGAATTCCATGTAGCATTTCAAATCTTACACCACCTAATACTAAGCGGGCGATGTATTTTGTTCATTTTCGCACCATATACAGTAGAACCTCAATAACGTAAACCTCGGTAACATAAAAACCTCTGTTACTTCAAAAAATACTATGTTCCCTTCCCATCAGAGCCCAAAACCTCTATAACTTAAAATACGCAACCTCTATAACGTAAATAAATAATCTCTGTATAGGCCCTCAGTAACTAAAAGAAATGTTTCCACAACCTCTATAACATAAAATTGTTTGTGAATGAGTCATTTTATAAGAGTGTCAAAACAAATGGTTTCGGTATTTATTGCTTGCACGTGTTTACTAATGTATTGTTAACGTAAACAATACATTACCTATTGTTTGCTTTATCTAAATTCTTCAAAGCTTTGCCGCGGTTAGCTTTGTGACAACGACTTACTTGCATCATAAGTTAATGTGTTAATGTATTGTCCTCTCTATTTGTCATTGAAAATCAAATCGATTTAGAAACAGTGAATTTTTTAAAACAAAAGAAAATCACAGATTTTTTAAGTAGACTAAACCTTTAGTTGTTGTTTTATTTTTATGTAATGTAAGTAATGTGAATAAATATGATTACATATTTAATTTTCCATCCTTCTGATGCATTCAAGTAAAAATGGGAGGAAGGGTACATAGAAACATGTACATACCTCTATATTAACCTTTACCTGACATAGAACCTTGATAACTTAAAACCTCTATAACATAAAATATTTTGTGTTTCCCTTGGACTTTATCTTATCGAGGTTCTACTGTATATATATATTATATTATATACAATTTACATTTTCAGAATACTAAGTCTTATAATAATTGGTCCCATTATACTATGTGCGCTGTTGCATGGTGCGAGTGACAGTTGCTTAATTTTTCTCTCAGTTTGATTTTATTTGATGACTAGAACATTCTGGCTGGGTTGAATTTAAGTTACTACAGTTAATAATGATAAAATATATTACGAATGTCTCACAGCTGAAATACTGAGTCATAATTTAGACGACTCATTGGTCTAGTGGTTAGTACCCCTGACTGCGAATCCATGGGTCCCAGGTTCGATCCCCGGCTGAGACGAACATCGATGTGATGAGCATTTGGTGTTGTGCTTAAGTCTTGGGTGTTTAAATATGTATTTGTATGTCTATCTATCTATAGTATGTATGTATATCCGTTGCCTAGTACCCATAACACAAGCTTCACCAGCTTAGCATGGGACTAGGTCAATTGGTGTGAATTGTCTTTCAAAAATAGTAATAATAATAATAATTTGTGAATCGCGGCAATTTTCAAGAGTGAATCGAAAAATTATGCAACTGTAGTTTATATAGTAATTTTAAAAAACCTACGTTGACAAAAATAGCAATAAAAATATCCACACCATTATATTAGGAATAAATAAATAATGAAACTCACCGGTTTATGTTCAACAAATTGGTCCCTTTCCTGCAGCATGCACATGTTGACGCCAACTAGAGTTTTCTCATCATTTTCCCCAATAAGAAAACATGCCAGACTCATTTTCTGCTTAATTATCGACTGCCACAGGACACGGTACTCCTGAATCGCTTCTTGATCCTGTGCAGTCCCTGTCGATGTCACATTCATTAATCATTCCATCGCCCTTATAATGGATTCATAAATCAATTTGTGATATTCAAATCATGCTCCTATCTTTCTTTGACATCTTGGGCCCCTTGTAATTAGGAGCAAGCCTTATATCTTATGTAATAAAGTACTAATTAATACTACACGTAATTTTCTTACATGAAACACGGAGATCAGAAGAAATTAGCAAAATTATTCAAGCAAGACTGAGATGCTTCACATTCATTAATATTTCTTTAAAGACTATTAGGCGGCTAATGATTATACGTATATAGAACTGAACTATGTGTCTAGTGTTTGTGTTCCTTTTACTAATGCATGCAATAAACATCACCACAGCCTTGCACGCATGGTTTCAGAGTCCCCCTTTCAACAATAATTTATATATAAGTATATTAACAAAAATAAATACATTGATTTTTAATACATGTGAGGACATGTGTACCAAACCAGTTTTGCAATTTTATAAGCAAATTTTGTTTAAGTACTTAGAGTTTTATTGTTCTCTAAAACAGAGCAGTGATAGCCTAGTGGCTTCAGCGTGCGACACTCATCCTTGATGTCGTAGGGTTTTCCCTGGCTGTGCACCAATGGACTTTCTTTATATGTGCGCATTTAACAGTCGCTCAAACGGTGAAGGATAACATTATATCCAAAAAGTAAACGGCGAGTGTCAGGCACAGGAGGCTGATCTTGCCTATTAGATTGACAAATGATCATGAAATAGATACAAAAATCTGAGGCCCAGGCCTTAAAGCGCCATTTATTTTATTGGTGTTCTAGAACAGTAATATGTACTTAAAATAATATCACAAATATGTAAGTTAAATAATCTGAGAAATAATTCGTTTGTCAAGACTATCACCACGTATTATATTGAAAGGGACATGAAACAAGTAAGTAAATAGGATAAGATCCTTATCACAACATAACATAGAGTTAAGCTTAAGTGAAGCGAAATAACGACACAATTTACTAAACAAATAGAGATTAAACAGACAAATTCGATCGCGAACTTCTATTGGCTGCGTAATTAGCATTATTTTAGCATTAAATAAATAGGCTAACAATTTGTAGGGGTATAGTAATTTGCATATAGTTTTGACTTGGGAACACGAATGAATTATTTAAACAACGATACTGTGATGAATAAAATTTGGGCACTATTTTCATAAGCCCGGAAGTTCCATCGCATAAAACCGACTAAAGAAGTGGTAGGGCCTTTGATGTTGGCCTCAGGTTGCTTTAAGTGTTTTTTTTTTTTTTTTTTTTAATATTATGGCAACTGCTTTAAGTGTTTCGTGATCTTTTTTAAATGCATGCAAGTAAGTCCTTCGACACATGGAATTTTTGTGTCTATGGTAAGCCGGATACCTCATGATGGTTTTGATCATCGAAATAAAAGTCCATTGGTGCCAAGAGAGGGTTCGAACCTACGACCTTCAGGGCCACTAGGAAACCATTGTTCTGGAGCAAAGAAGAGCAGACGTTTATATCTAGTAAATTTATAGGCAAGTACGTGAGCAGTTAATCGCCAATATTTGTATGAAAGTATCCCAGCATTCCTACCAACCACATTTTCTTTCGTCGTAGGAATACATTTTATGTGCATAATATCACATATATATAAAATTCACGCGTCACAATGTTCGTTCCCATACTCCTCCGGAACGACTCGACCGATTTTTATGAATTTTTTTTTATGTATATTAAGTAAGTCTGAGAATCGGCAACTATATATCTTTCAAACCCCCAAGTGATATATTTTTAATATTTTTTTTTATGATACAGCATAGAAAAATACATACATCCCCGTATTTTCACACCTCTACGATCAATACCTATTTTTTAGTATTGTAGATAGTTATTTTTATTGACTAAAAAATCTAATAATCTTAAACTATAAATAATATACGAGTACATAGCATATCAATGTTTGCCGGGTCAGTTAGTCGTATTATAAATATCCAGCCTCTAGAGAATAAATAAAATGCGAATTCCTAATTTAAAATCAGAACGTAAACAAAATGAAAAGCGGATATTGAAAATTTAATCTTACCGGCAGTCGACCACCAAACGTCCTCCTCAATGTAATTACCGAGCATAAACTCCACTGCCGAATCCCACATTGCTTCAGGGACATCCTCAATTACAAACGCTAGAGCCTTTCCCTCAACATTTCGTTCGAATTTACCCCAGACCTTAGGATATTCGCGAGACATCTTTAAGCTTTAACACGCTGCTATATCGCTGCCTGAACTGAGTGATACTGAGTGCTCAAATGTGGCTTGAAACTAAGATTCATACATATTAGATTCGATTGATACATTATTTATAGCGGGGTGTTGAAAAAATTTTGCAGATAAAAATTCTATAACATAACTAACAATTTTGAGCAGTGTTGGCCTAGAGGCTTCAGCGTGCGACTCTCATACCTGAGGTCGTAGGTTCGATCCCCGGCTGGACTTTTTTTCTATGTGCGCATTTAACATTTGCTCGAACGGTGAAAGAAAACATCGTGAGGAAACGGACATGTCATAGACCCAAAATGTCGACGGCGTGTGTGCTGGAGGCTGATCTTCTATTTGCCAATTAGATTGACAAAAGATCATGAAACAGATTCAAAAATCTGAGGCCCAGACCTAAAGAGGTTGTAGCACCACTGATTTATTTATTTTTTAACTATCAATTTTAAAGTAACCAGTTCACTGATAATTCTAGCAGGCGAGCATTAAATCCCTCGCAGACATTTCAATTATGGTTATAATACTTCTGGAATTGAAAATACTCCAAGAAAAACACATTACCATGTATGTAGTGTGGACTCAGACTCCGTACTAAGACGTCCATTTGGCCCGTGCGTGAAGTCCTGGCTAATTAAGCCAGCCTAGCTCCTTCCAGAAGCTCAGAAATTTCTAGAGCACATCGCAGGCTTCACGGAGCGACCTCACTGCGAGGATTTCTGTTCATTTGGATGCCACAGCCACGCATTCCATTACCACGTGGGTGAATGATTCCTCTGCTCTGAAACAGCTATTGCACAATGGTCTCTCTGTCACACCAAGAAAAAAGAGATGTTTATTGAGGATCCAGTGGCCCGTAATTGTCCTTATGATTACATCGAGAGTAAGGCGGCGTCCTAATTGGGAGCGGTCGTACGATGGCGCGATGCGTTTTTCATCTCACGATCGTGCGATGACCTAACAGGTGTCCTAATAGATCGCGCGATGTCCATCGTGTGATGCCGTCGTTCGATGGCTGGCGCCCCTCGCGCGTCGACGCATCGCGTAGTAACCGATTAGGACACTCAAAAGAGATCTGTTGCTTTGATTACATGATCGCACGATCAAACGCATCGTACGATCGTTATTAAAGCATTTCATGTGCTCGCACGATTACTTGCGAGGTTCAAATAGGACACTCTGATGAAATCTGTATGTTTGAACTCATCGCACGACGAGACCGCATCGTGTCATCGTGCGATCTTCGCCAATTAGGACAACGCCTTAGAATTCCATATACGTCGATTTTGTTAATTCGACAATTCTTTGTAATCTTCCGAAAACGGAACTGTCCAATCATTACTTAACTAGATTCAATACTTCGTTAATATTTACCGCCTCCGCAGCTTAATTGGTCACGCAATGGCTTAATTAATTTGATTAGCTCAAGTCAAAAAAACAAAAGAAATATCTTTCGATATAAAGGAAATGTTTATATGATTTCAGTTAGACTTTAGGAACTTCTTTAAACAAATCACTTTTGTCTAATTCATACTGTGTGCTGGGAAAGGAGTGATATTTTACTAAGTCAAGCAAAAATGTAACTTACACTAGCTGTAATCATATAGAGTATATTTCCTTTTCATTTAAAATATTTAACGAAGTACAGGTACTAGAAAAACTTACGTAAATCCCTAACAACCCTGACTAATTTATTAATAAACAAATGGATTATGTACTTAATAGAAATGAGATTTTAATTAATCACACTGTATATATATGCAATGTGATCGTGAGTAATCTAATATTTGTTCATGGTAGTATGTTTGCGGTGTTATTGAATGCTGGTACTACTTATGCATTCGTAATTAGTATCGCTATAATAATTATTGAATATAAATACGTTAATACTTTTGACAGTAAATATTAAGCCATGATATGAAGTAAAGCCGTGAATGATGCAAAATGCACAAAATTATCAGTCCTAACATGAGGAAATAATAAATTTATGGATAATGAAAGTAGTGAGAGCAGTGTTGGCCTAGTGGCTTCAGCGTGCGACTCTCATACCTGAGGTCGTAGGTTCGATCCCCGGCTGTACACCAATGAACTTTCTTTCTATGTGCGCATTTAATATTTTCTCAAACGGTGAAGGAAAACATCGTGAGGAAACCGACATTTACCCGACTCAAAGAGTCGACGGCGTGTCAGGCACTGGAAGCTGATCTTACTTGTCTATTAGATTGATCATGAAACAGATTCAGAAATCTGAGGCCAAGGCCTAAAGAGGTTGTAGCGCCACCGATAAGATAATGAAAGTAATAGTACACTGTATATAACAAATACCTTTAAATATAATGACAAATAATACATACGTACAAAAACTGTACAAATACCTAGCAAAATTCAAAATAATTTCAAGTGTGTGTCAAATCATAAAATAAATCAAATGTAGTGGCCGAGTCAAAAATTTTCGAATACCCAAAACAACATTTTATAAAAATAAAAATCTATTACGAACTGAACAATTTTACGGAATTAAAACGCTTTTAATTTTCTAGTCATGTAAGTAGATGCAATATATATTAACATGAAAAATCTCCCGTTTCATGTACTTGATATTGTAACTTATAGTACATAACATACTTGCCTCCTGCCGGTTGATTGATCCTTGATATGTTTGTAGAAGCGGTCTAGTAAGTACTAAACTATACGAGTGTATTACAGTTATACTAATCGCTTGTGGGTTGCTTAGTAATGTGATAGTGCATTTAATTATAATGTCTATTTTACAACACATACTTCAGTCCTAAATATATAGGCTTTTAAATAGAAAATAAGCCCAATGTTATTAGGGTGAAAGATAATTTGGCGTTTTACCACAAACCTACTAAACCTTAAAAAATATAGATATTTTACTCTAAGTTACGGCCCAGCTGTCCGGTAGAAGGTCTCCTCCAACTTTATCCACCCTATTTTATTTTGTGCCATCGTCATCCAATTTTTTCCAGCTACCCTTTCGATTCCGTCGGCCCATCGCTCTATTGGTCTGCCCTTGTTCCATTTTCCTTTTGAACCAATCCATTCAGTGAATGTTTTAGATAGTCATCTGTATAAAGGGCTACGTGGCCTGTCCTGCCCATCTAAGTTGTAGGGCATGTTGCCCAGCATCAATAATTTTTTTTATAGAACGGGAGCAAACGGGCAGGTGGCTCACTTGATGTTAAGTGATACCACCCATGGATACTCTCAATGCCAGAGGGCTCGCGAGTGCGTTGCCGGCCTTTTAGGAATTGGTACGCTCTTTTCTTAAAGGACCCTAAGTCGAAATGGTTCGGAAATAAATACAAAATATTAAACTATGTATATCGATTTAAAATTCTCCTGTCTGAAATCAAACTCGTCTGAACCAGCTTGATAAATTTTATGATTTTGTTTTATATATTCGGAATGTTTGGGAATAAGACGTGAACTATTTTATATATCTACCAGCAACTCCAATTGTTTAACAGCGATGATAGTACTGAAATAACAATTATATTCCATAACATTATTAAGCACATTACTATTACACTCTCTCTCTTTAATGTTTTAGTGTTCCCACGGTTTGTGGGAACAAACCGTGATCCATGTGGTATCCAATTATTTCAGTATTATTATTATTTTCTTATGTAGCCAAGTCCACATTTCAAGGATCGTCATGCTCGCTTAAATGTCATTGCTTGTGGCGGCGTCCATGCGTCGGGTTGTCTCTCTCCCTAAAATATGGCGAGGGGGCCGATGGCTGGCCATGCGTCATACTCGTGAACGGGTGCTACTGGTGGTGACTGGTCGTACTTGAATTCGTGTATGCGGTGATGTTAATTATTTCGACTATGTGTTTGCGTGTTGTTCCCACGAGAATGTAAGTGCGTGCTCCTATTTCACCATGCCTCCTGCTGATAGGGGACAAGTCTTTGTTTTTATTTATGTTATTATTATTAATTACTTAAAATGTCATGTGGAACATGGTTGCAGCTCCTTACAAACGTTGTGTAAAAAAAAAAACATGGCGATTAAAAAGAGTGGCGGAGAGTTTATTGCCAGTTCTTCTCTTCCGTTCTACGCCCTTGATTTGAGAACTGGCAGTAAATGTAAAATTAGAAGCATTAATATTTATTTCTTTAATGACGAATCACAAGTGTACAATGTGTTACCTACGTGAATAAATGATTTTTGAATTTGAATTTGAATTTGAATAATCGGACTATCTGTTTCCACCAGTTTCTGTCCAGCGCCTCTCGTATGACAGTGTACAGGTCCATTTGGTTGGTGAACGGCCACGTGATCTTTTGTCTTCTGTGTTATTAACCACGATCAGTTTCTCCAAATTATTACAAGCTACTCCAAGTATGTTATATTCTAACTTTTTTTTCATATTCTTCAGATTCAGTGCGCGAGTGTTGGAGCAGATGTGTTCGGCGTTCGAAGGGCGACGTGTGGCAGCACTCTTCGTCTGCAGTGGTGGACCTGTGGCCACTGCTCTCGTCAGTGCAGCTACCCACGCGGGAGTTCCGACCGTCCGCACCTCTCCCAAACACTTGCATTTACCCTACACCATTGCTAATGTGAGTAATCTACTTCTATATATATTGACACTTAGTCTAATGCGTTGTACCCTCACGAGATGCTAAAATTGTTAATGAAGTCTAGAAAAAAAAACGAGCAAGTAACTAAATAATAAGGAAATATCCTATTCAATCGAGACTTTTGTAATTCTTGTATTTCTTATTCTTTTGTATTGCATCGCAATTCATGAGTCCGTGAGATTAGCTTTTTAGTTATTATAAAAAAAAATTGTATTATCTAGGTTGGTGATTGTATCATCTTTTTTATAAGATTTGTTTATACACTTCTTGAACTTTACCCATAATATTAATCTGTTTAATATTGTTTTACTTACTTGCCTATTGCCTTGCCTAAGTATTATGTTATTTATTTTTCTATAAATGTAATAAAGTGCAAACAGATAAATAAATATTACTGGTAGATAACTGCAAACAAGAAATTTTATTTAATATAAATTAAATAAAATGTTTTGTTCCTGGATAGAGTAAATTGGTTTTATTTATTTTTTACGTATCACATTTTAATTATTTTTTTAAAATCGCACATAGTAGTTATAACAGATCGATTGTGGGATTTATACGAGTCTCTGTTACTATAATTATAAGTGTTTTAAAATTAAATTTTTAAATAGACTTGACTTGTTTAAGCTACCGCGAAATATGCTTAATAATCTCCACATCACTAAATAACCTGCATCATGAGCACACCCCACAAACACAACCTCACTTTCACACCATCACACAGGACCCGAATTAGGTAGTACTTACATAAATGTATTTAATAATTTTATTGATTTATTTCGTTAATGTTTGAAATTTTTACATATTATGTATTCTACCTTTAGCTGAAAAATGTATGATAGCTTTAGGATTACAAAATAAATAAAAAGAACTTAGTATGAACAATGCGAAAAATCTAATATTAAATGCCGGTAACATAACAATAAATGTTTGTTAGAACAGTGCTATGTGCATTTAAAACTAAACGGTAGCGTCGTTAGAATTGTCGAGTAATAAAACAATTTAGACAGTTAACAACCGTAGTGACGTATGCTAAACTATAGTAGTCTGTGCTTAGGTGACATGTGTTATTCGAAATAGCTATTTGTAATTTGGTCAATTGAATGCATGACGTTGTGGTTAAGTCAATGACATGAGGTCGTATTTTACGGGTTCTCTGTGACCACAAATGCTGAATTTATCTCTATCATTCCAGATTTGAATGCTAATGATTAATTTAAAATAATTTTCGTTAACAAGTTTACGTGATGAAAACACGTTTCATCTCTTTCACCTCTCCAGATTTACATACTATTCAGTTTATAATTACGGATAAATATTCGTAAATATTGTATTCTTATAATTTAGGTGTTGTTGGTCTAGTGGCTTCAGTGACTCTCATCCTGAGGTCATCCGGAGGTGAAGGAAAACATCGTGAGGAAACCAAAAAGTCGACGTCTCAAGTACAAAAGGCTAATCACCTTCTTGCTTTTAGAAAAACTCAATAATCATGAAACAGATACGGACATCTCAGGCTCTGACCTTAAAGGCTGTATCAACACTGTTTTTTTTTTTAAATGAATGATTTTAATAAATTATAAGTTACAACCCCTTGATAAACAGTCTAAGCGACTGCCTGCATTTTTGAAGCCACATAACTGTTCCTTTTTATTATCATAACTACAAAATATATTAATTACCATTTATTATTAATATTATATATATAACGAACGTTAAGCAATACCGCCCATGGCCTCACAATGGTAGATGGCGCGGTGCCGATCGTTTATGAATTGTTGCTTTTCTAAGGTCGTAAATTATATTAAATCAAGATTAAGACTTTAAAAACTTATTCCTTATCATAAATCACGTCCATGTTAACCTTTTCTTAGTCTTCAAAACCACGAAGTGCAAAATTACCTCTACTGATATAAAAATAAAATATATTTCAAAGATAATAAGTAGCAGCTACAGTATTGGCCTAGTGACGTCAGCGTGCGACTCTCATCCCTGAGGTCATAGGTTCGATCCCCGGCTGTGCACCTGTGTACCTTTCTATGTGTGCATTTAATATTCGATCTAACGGCTTGCCTAGTCCCGAAAACTCCACGGCTGGTGTCAAGCACAGGAGGCCGATAACCTTCATTCATTTCTCAAACTTTCCTTTTAGACAAATGATCAACAGATACAGAAATCTGAGGCCCAGACCTAAAAAAAGTTGTAGCTATTTTTAAGTAAGTAAACTTTTTAATAACTGTTAATTTTCCTTTTTAGACTAGATCACAGTATTAAATAAAGATATACGCGAAGATGTAAACATGCGTCGAGCTGTAAAACAAGTGAAAACATTTTTTTAACATTAAGGAAATCCTTTTATAATTTGCTTCGGGGAAAAGCCGTCATAAAAATGTTGGTCATTCATAACGTACTTTGGCGACGATTACCGCGTGACGTGAATTGATAACCGTTCTTACGAAAAGAATGTTACATAATTGTTACAATTCACACTTTGTTGTAGGAAATGCTGCCATTGGAGATTCGTCTTGAAATTACGATAAGGGAAACTTTGCAGGCACTCAGGTAAGTTTACTAAAACGGCTTTAATAATTATTTATAAATGCATTTCTGTCTATGTTTTATTTTATATAAGTAAAATAATAAGCCATCTGTGCTTGACAGAGAGAGAGAGATAGAGATATACCGATCAATGTCTCCAAGGCATGCAAATGATCTATGCATCACTGAATCTTTCTCTGTTGCAAATTTTTCTTCTTTTCAAGACTAAATCCTGTAACTATTATACTGGTTTAAAATTATGATCGAAATCGCCCTAAACTGATTTAAAGTACAAAAAATCATCTTATACAATGTATATATGTACATCTTATACAATGTATATATATGTACATCTTATGTAATTAACATAGCATATTTAATAAGGATGGAATTTCAAATTCCATCACCTGTCAAGAACCTTTTTTAGTTGCGATATTGTATGAAAATTTTAATAAGCGCTTCGTCTCGCATCAAAATGACTGAATTTTTCAAACAATAGCTCATTATCATACCAGGTCAATAGGTCTAAATTTTGTTTAAAAATTGTAGCCAAGATTTGAGTACGTATTGACGTTACAACAAAGGCTCGATAGCTCTCTCATTGACAAAAGATACATGATACTTTTATTGAAACGCAAATTTAATAATCAAAATTAAATATCACAATAGATTTAATGTTCAAAACCAAAGTAAATAGTGTGATAATATAACGCCTTCTAATACAGTTAATAAATTATGTGTTATATTCATCTAAAAAAACAGGTGTCATCAAGATACACAGTATATATCGTTAACAAGTGAATTTCCAACAGGGCGACTCTACTACACACACATTGGCATGCCTTCACGCTACTGACACAACAGGATATTTACTTAGCCCTCTCCCTAAGGAAGGATCTGTCTTCGATCCTCAACACTCCACCGCTTAATCCTAAATGGCTTCCTCTTCCTCCGAGCCGATCACGCCGTATTGTTTTCAGGTATTTCATATTTAAATAATATTTATGCCTAAAATACCAAAAATAAGTGATTATTTTCAGCAGTCTTTGCTTTAATAAGATTCATAAATGATAAGAGAGAATTTACTGTTAAGGCGAGGGTAATAAATTACATATTACATCTGTGCAGGCGACTGGCTGATATATCAAGGCTGACTCGAGGTGTCGTCGTTATGATATGTGACGTGAAATATGCCAAGCTCGTCATGAAGGAAGCGAAACGGCTCAACATGCTTGATGGACACTTCTTTTGGTTATGGATTGATGCTTCTAGGGAATACGCTGTCTTTCATAATATTTCCAACGGAACATATGAAGAACCATCCTCATATTCTGAATCAGACAATTTTGACGATGATATAATTGATGTTGACCGCTTGGAACGCATTAAGAAAGATTTTACAGACAATAATACAACTATAAAAGAAACGAAAATTGTCAATACAGCTACGAAAAAAATATCACCAGAAACGCTCACAAAAGATTCTGGATCTAATGTAATAAATAAGTCTAGAAACTCACTTATTCGTCGTATTATAAGAAATATTAATAAGACAGATACGCACATTATTAGTAATAAATCATTATTTGTAAATTTTAGTCAATCGTATGAAAGCAGTAGCAATATTAGTTCGGAAAGTGTTAGAAATTATAATGTATATAACAAAGGCGTTGAAACTTCTAAAATTGCAAATGATTTAGTGGAAAGGACGAGTAATGCGTTCCTTGATCGAAATAAAAGTAGGCAGACTAGTTATAGTAAATTAAAAAATGAATCATTTAATAAATATGTAAATAGTATAAGTGTACGCGATTCGTATGAGAGTAATAATGTATTGAAAATCGCAGAAACCAGTAGGGAAGACCTAATAAATAGATTATCGTTTTCAAGTGATATTAGTGATTTCTTAATGAATCCCACGGTGCATACTTCTACAATGAGTAATATTAGAAATATGGCTAAGAAGAGAATTGATCCTATAGTAGAGGATCAGATCATGGATGAACCTATGCCTAGAGGAAAAGATGATGTATCGCAGATATTAAACCACTTACCAGTAGGATTATTAGCGTTACATCCCGAGCCCATGACGATTGGTAAGTTTTATTCTCATTTAATCTAAAAAGTAGAGTTTCCAATTCACTGTAATTATCTTTAAAAGAACTGATAGTTATTCTACAGTACTTAACCACTAAGCAGGATGTATCCGTCGGATTAATAATATGCATACAGAACACGAGATTTTTGGGTTAAACTGATGTCGCTTGTCAGGTCTCCTCTAGGTTACACGCTCGTTTTAATGACTGACATGGAAAAATACACCTTAACAAAAAGCTATAAAGATGCTTTTACAATGTGTGTACTCGAATTTATTTTGATCTTGCTCATAGTGGTCATAGACGCTCGCCTTCTTATTAGTAAATTGCCTTCAAATTACACTGAAATGTCTATTTATTTACACAGATAAGGTATTTGTACGGGCTACAGTACGAATGATGGTAGGTGCTTTGCGTCAAGTGCTAAGAGCATGTGATGCGTGGTCTGCCCAGGCTCAATTTTTAAGTGATGCCACTGCCTCTTGTTGGGAAGAAACGAGTGATGCTGCTTCTGGATTTTCGATGGAACTAGTAAGGTACGAATATATGTATAGGCATTATAACTACATGTACAGTAAGCCCCCTTATGACGCAGTTTCATACTACGTGATTTCAGTCGCTCGTATAATACGGGTATTCTTCCATAAAACGCAGGGTTTCAAACGTTATATTTCTGTACTACTGTACTGTGTATGTCCGTCCGTACGTTTTTTTTAATACGATTTAAATCGCCTTTAACGAGAAAAGTTAAACTTGAATCGTTTCTATATAAAGCGTTGTATAGGGTCATAAAAGCGCGTTATCCGTGAATACTACTACAACGCGTTTACTATAACGTGGAACCAATCTACCATGTTATACGCGGGATTACTGTATGTGTTCAATATGTTATATGGGAGAAAAATAATGAAATTATTATTATATGTATCAATTAATAGTATAAAATAGAGAATTCAATTAATTCAAGATAAATATGCCTTATACTTTGATAATGCAATATTACCCGTTAGTAGTGGTATTTGCAAAATACTTTTCAGAAAAAATACAATAAATTTACAATTTAATGTAGGAAATTAGAAAATGTCCTCAGTGAAACGACATTTGGACGTCCCTGGTATATGTAATGAAGAAATACAGATAACGATCCTGCGATAATTCAGAGATTTTCTTGGTAATATTGAGGACCGTCGAGACTGATCGTCCTCTTGATGGATCATTTTGCGCCGACTTATATCAGAATAATGAGAATTTCTTTCGTTCATATATTCTTACAGCGTCTATAGGATAGCTAAAGCTGTAGGATAATTTTTGCGTCTTAAAATATAATTGTACATTAGTTTCCGTCCGCCTACTTAAAACCATCACGTCATAATATAATTTATAATTTTTAGTAACCCCTAATAATTTGTATTATAAGTTAAAATGATCTACGACAAACTCGGAACATTTAGTCCTTTCAAAGTATCTTAATTACCGCACAAATGACGAAATATATTAATTGAATAACAACTAATTAGAGGTTTGAGAAACTTTATTTAAAAAGTGCTTGATCGTAAAATACTTAAAGATTCTGTAGATATCTTCTATGTGGACAAAAGGCTTATTAAAGTTGTGTCATCAGTACTTTTCTTTACTTATTAATTTTCATCTTTTAATTAAATTTTGACTAATATAAATTTGGTAGGTTTTTTTGTGGTTGTCTTTTTATATGCGCTTCTTAAGGACCTATCTGGTCGCCAAACTCCGAAAAAGTACATTGTTTCTTTCCATTTTGCGTCATCGTTTCTTGAAGTAGGGCAAATGGAAAAAATCCATTTTGAAAGATCGATACACGATTTAAATGATTTCGCTCGATAGAAAAATAATACAAACATAAGCCAATTTTTGACACTTTGAATTCATTTTATGACGAAAATGTATAATAGAACATGATTTTGAAATTTATATGATATATTTTATCGCAAGCCAAGTTATAAACCCGTTTACATTGACGTTTTACACAAAAAATATTTCGTATTTTACAAGCACACATACCCACCGTTCTAAATAGTATTATCGCGAAGCACCATATAGGATTAGCTGTCCGTGAAATTTCGGAACCAACGTGATTTAGAGTAGCGTGAAGAGCGTCCCGAAACGTAAATGCATCCCCCCCCCACCAGCCTTCTCGCAATATAACAGGCCTTGGGCGATATAAAAACATACTAGTTATGTATATTATATCCCTTTTAACAGTCTTCACCAACGTTGGTTTTTACTGCACGCTCTTGCTTTCCGGATAAAACAAATCTGTTGATTTAATTCCGATACCTTCGTATATAGTGCAGGAAATAGAATGGTAACAACCCTAGAGCATCATCGTAAAAGCAAATTGACTGGTCCGTGAACGACACAAGATTACTTTTATGACCACTATCTGAAGTCGAAGGACGGTTATATCAGGGTCTTGCATTCGGGAAACTAGTTTTTCGGAAAATTCCTTTCCTGAATTCCAGAGTTTATTACTCTGTGGAACCCGCTCTTGGAACCCCGTTAATTAAATCTTGTAATGTATCAATGTTTACTTAAGCTTACTTTACACCGAAGTCCTGTATTCTACTCTGGAAAAATAATTATTTTCTTACTTTGGTTAAAAAGTTAATAAGATACTTGAATTAAATAATAATTCAAATAAGCCAACCGTGTGATTTTTTAATTTATATTAAGAAGTATTTTAACGTCGCATTAACAAATTTAGTCCCTAAACGATATTTTTGAAGTTCTATAAGTTCTATAAGCTAGTTTGATACTTCTTTAAGCGCGTTATGAAAAATGTATGAGAGTGAAATTGTTGAAAGTGAGACAAAATTAAGTTGCCCACGGAAGATGCTACGGCATTGGACATAATTTAAAAACAACATTCGAATAATAATAGAATTTATGTTACACTTAATGTAAGAGAATAATAATAAATATTTATTTATTTAATTTTTCAAATGTAAACTAAACTTAATTGACTTTAATGACTCCTTTTCCAGTCTTTGATTATTTCATTGTAATTAAATATTTGCATGCAATTAAAAAACTATTTTTAATATTGCCAAAGAAGTATAACTTCTTACGCACGTACATAAGTACACGCACCCTTTTTTTACATTCAGGCACCCCTTAACATGCCTCAGATGTCTTTAAATATGTTCCAGGTCATACACATACACTCCTCGATAATCAAAATAGTAAAACTAACAGTACATATAAATATAATATTTATTTCAATATCATAAAGTCTATAATTGCGTGAAACTGCATGCGGCAACGCTGAACGCTCAAATGCACCGCTTCACATTGTAGTGTGAAAAAAATTACGGTTGAACTTTTTATAAGTTGTGAAAAAGGCATACTAAATGAAATTCAGGCATTCGTTAGTTAATATATGCATATTCCATGTGTTTTCTTGGATCCAGTTTTAGACACTCAGGAAATAATTAATATTATACATTCTTAATAATTGTTTGTGAATAATAATCATGAACGCGATTATACGTATTTTCATGTATAACGTCATGTATTAAACATAATAGAACAATACTAAACATTAAAAAAAACTTAATACAGAACCTTGTCAATAGACACAGTACTTCTTATGATACATTTTCTTATTATATGTTCTATGTTATTTTGACAAATTTTAAATTGCCTGTATGAGCAAGTGTTACGGATAAAAAATCAAACAAACGTTGGTGTATTTATACACATTATATTATACACACGCATACACAAGCTTTGCACCCATCTCTTTTTAGGCTCTAAAGTGTACCATCGACTCAAATTTTTATGCAAAATAAATTTTACTTGTTACTTGAATAAAATATGAATGTTTGACAAAAAAAAATATTTATTTATAATCAAATTTATTCAATTTGTTTGTAGATGAGACATGGGAATATTGCTTTTTATGTGTTTAACACAAATGAATACCCAGCTGTAAGAATATAAGTTTCCCGATTTTATTTTATACATACTTCATAAAAACTAAAACACATTTATATTAACTTGGCCTTTATTTATTCGAGGTATGCAAGTTTTTGAGGACGGAAGTATAGGAGAAGTAATAAGGAAATTGAAACGTACACAATTTTATTTACAGAAAACATTTCAAAACTAAAAATACTGTGCAGCACTTTTATTAAAGCCATGCCAGTTTTAATTAGAAGTGGTTGCTAAAATACTACGCCGTTTGATAGAATAACGAAATTCGTGACAACAACAAAAATAAAACAAATACATGTTTGCTCCGTTTTACATATGACACAGTCAACTCGTTTTACAAAAATTACTGAATTTTTCACACACTCCCAGAATGATGTACCTTTTTGAAGTTATACTTCTTTAGGCGCGTTACGAGAAATGCATGAGAGTGAAATTTTACGATGCGCGCGCACCGTGACACAAAATTAACAGAATGAAGTTGCCCACGGAAGATGGTACGGCATTGGACATAATTTAAAAACAACATTCGAATAATAAAAGAATTTATGTTACACTCAATGTAAGGAATAATAATAAATATTTATTTATTTAATTTTTCAAATGTAAACTGAACTTTATTGACTATAATGACACCTTTTTCAGTCTTTGATTATTTAATTGTAATTAATTATTTGCATGCAATCAAAAACTATTTTTAATAATGCCAAAGAAGTATAACTTACACGCACCCTTTTTTAAATATAATAGGAGGCAAATGAGCTCATCTGATATTAGGTGATAGCGCCGCCCATGCTACACATTGCTAGACGGCTCTCGATTGCGTTACCGGGCTTTTGGGAATTGGTACGCTCTTTCTTGAAGGACCCTAATTTAAATTGGTTTAGAAATACTTCAGTGGGCAGCTGGTTCCACATAGTGGTGGTGCGCCTCAAAAACTGCCTTAAGAAACGCTCAGTCGTGGTACGACGGACGTCGAGGTGATACGGAGAGAAGTTACATCTTAGTTAAAATCTGAATTGGGACAACAACAAACCAGCATGCTCTACTGGTTTTAATAGATCAACAGCCAGAATCTGTACAGGGCGTAGCAGGCTTTTTAATAAACGGTACGCTTATTAAATAAAGCTTTACTTATATAGACACAACTGCTGAAAACTACTCGGAACTTGAGTTGTGTAATTTTTTTATGCGGGTATTTGCAATCAGCCCTGAGCGAATCGAAGCGAATGCTGTTATGTGGAGTGACTTACTATTGGAAGCATCTACTCATCTTCTGCCTAGAGCTACTGCCGTACTTCTAGCTCTAGAATATGCTGACGTTTTAGCCGTCTTACATACTGATCTATGGTAAGATGGCGAGCAAGTTCGTTCAGGTGACAGGTTAACCGCTCTTTGTATTTAGCTACAAGTCTCCGGATATCCACTTTGATAGTTCTTACGTTCTTTCGTTCTTCAATTTTAAGGTGTTCGTGAACTTCGTTGTTGGTTATGTACCATGGTACTTTTGCAATTGCTCTAAGGATCTTGTTCTGTTGTCGCTGGCGTATATTTATGTTGGTATCACTTACGCTGCCCCACAGTTGCCTATCTGTCCAAATGGGCTTTAGGATGACTTTGTATATAAGGAGTTCGTTATCTAGAAGTCTTGAGTTTCTTCCTTAGAATCTAGAAAAGGCTGTTGTACTTTAGCTGTAGCTCCTGCGTTTTACATTTGATGCGGTGCCTCCTCCACCAACTTTAAAGGTGGGCAGTCTCCTCTTCTAAGGGTGAAGGTCACGTGTACTGAGCTATATAATTAAACATTTAAGAAATGTATGATAAGTTGGCAAAACAATTCTACCTTTATTATGAACATTACAGTTAAAAAACACTCGTATAACAGCGTTAGCAAAACAACTAATGTTGAAAAGTTTGCTAATTTTATAGGCTGAATATATTCAACAAAATGTGTTTTGTCTTCCATGTTTTTGTGTTGGGATATTGACCCACGTTTGTAATATCTACGTCTATTAGGATCTAAATATTCAACTATATTTAAGTTATTTTTTTTTTCAATACTAAACGTGTATATTCTAGCTTAAGTAAGATTGTATCTTGTCTGAATAAAGGCTTATATTATTATTATTATTAGGATCTTGAAGCTGTGTTTTCGACTTAGCTGGAGTGTGCGACCATAAACCCCATCTTTTCTTTCTGTGTTATTAAACACTCACTTTAGACCGAAGAAGTCAGTCTGTGTGACAGAAGGCTCACAATTAAATGTTCACGAAACAGAAACAGAAATCGGAGGCCCCAAATATTGTAGCGCCACTGGTTTTTTCATTCATACAGTAAATGGTGTAAGCCTAGTGGCTAGAAACGTTTTTTACCTTTTGTAAGCCCTCAAAAGCCCCCATTTTCTTGACTTTTATCGTGTATTAATATTATTTAACCATTGGTCATGTATTTTAATCCATCGTTTCATTAATTTAATAATATTTAAAGTCAAAAAATATAACATTCAACACCTTTTGTCTAACAGTCACCGTGAGCACGCACGCGAAACGTCGGTTAAATTTATGTAAAATAATTGTAATTTATAATAATACATAACTTCAAACCGGTACTAAAGTGTTTTCTTTAAATGTGTAACGGTAATGTCAATAAAAGACAATATTAATAATATTTTTCACATTTTGAAAATGAAACAGATAATTGAAAATACACCGTCTCTTATTTAAAAACAATAACGAATTTACACCGGTTACAGTACATAAAATATTTAGACAGGTTGTTTTCCGTGAAACTTTGACTTTACTAACAATAGAAGGGTAGTGGTTTAAATGTAATTGTTGGAACAAAGTTGATTTATGAATTCTGAATGAGAAGCGGAATGTATGCTTAAGTTCTGCCAGCTCATGTGTAACTTTGCAAGACATCACAACTTTTGTTTTCATTAAAATATTAAAGCTTGCTTTCAGGGCAGTGGGTTATTAATTATTACCGGGTTAATAATCCCGTACATAATACCTGGAATATTTTCCAGCTATACAAATTGGTTACAAAATTCACTTAAGACTGCAAGAAGGTAGCGCTCTCTGTTTCAGAAAATATTACCTTTCTGTAATGATTCCAAAAAATGAATCATTGTGCAGAGTACTTTATCTCAAATTGCATCTATTTATTTTAGAGTTTTCTTTTACAAGTAGACAAGGTGATCAGCATTATGTACCTCAGCTCTGCGTTTTTTTGGATTGGCCCGAATCGAGCTAACTAGCTAGCTTTCGACTTTAGCCACTCCTAAGAGCTGATTTACACAGGGTCAGTAACTGACTACAAATTCGAGGCAAGTCAGTGCTGACCAGGAAAAAACCCTGTGTAAACTGATTTGAAGTCAGTACAGTGGCTTGAAGTCAGCGCTGACTTGAGTCAGTTGGCGCCCCCCGCCACCCACGCACCCCCGCGCCATCCAAATAAACCCCGTGTAAACAGACAAGTCAGTGCGTGGTTCGTCACTGCCGCTGCGTTGTAGAGTGACCACGTTTTTTTCGCTGGCGATAAAAATGAAGCTTAGCGAAGTCGAAACCTTAAAATTGGTGCAATTATATGGCCAGCTTGTACTCCGCAGGATCTTCAAATCGCAATTGCTTCAGCAACAAAGCAGAGCCACCAGTTTTGTTTCTATCGTCAATCCATTTTCTTACCCATTGTCGTTTATTTTTAGTTGTCACATTTTCTACCATTTCAATTAACTCATTCAACAGCAAAATTGATACATTTTTCAACAAATAATTAAATCGTCGTTTCAGTTGTTTTCGCGAATTCATTTTTCCCACTGACTTCACACACGTGTGCTCATCGTAAGAAACGCACCACTACTACTTACTTCATGTAAACAGTAAACAGCGCCAATGTCGGCGCCGCGACTGACTTGTCTACTGACCCTGTGTAAATCAGCCTTAACGCCTGAGGCTTCTGGCGGGCCAGTTCAGGGTTTGACTGTTTGAGGATCCTCCCTTTTAGTTGGATAAAAAGTTCCCTCACTCACTCATTAACTCCGCTCTGTGACCACATCCTGTCTTACCTCCCGCAAACTGCTGGCTTTCAGCTGCAAAACCCTTCCTCTACAAATTATTTTCTTATTTACATTACAGGCAAAAAGTTAGTTCTTCTTTTGTGAGTACCAGAAATACTAGAATTAGACTTGTCGGCGTAATGGTGCCGGTGTTAGCTGCCATTGTTATTGTGTCACAGAGATTATAAATTAAAAACTGTAGTTTAATCAGTTTATATGTTTGATAGTCTATAGTTATAGTAATTACAAAGTCATTATTAAAAGTAATTAATTATGTCGAAGAAATTGCGTCACTGTCAGCTGCCATTAACTTTATGCCACAGAGTCCATAAATTGACAACATCAAAGTCCAATTAGTTCAAAACCGTTAATACTTTGGTTTATTCGATTTGCCGATATTAATAGATCTACAAATTAGCGACTCTTCCGTTCTACATCTCTTCTTCTTTCTCTTCCGTTCTACGTCCTTGATTTGAGAACTGGCATTAAATGTAAAATTAGAAGCATTTAATGAATATTTCTCTTTGACGTTCATAAGACGTGTACATTGTGTTACCTACTTGAATAAATGATTTTGACTTTTGACTTTTTTTTTACTTTGATTATTTGATAGTCTATAGTAATAGTGATTATAATTGTTTATAAAAATCAATTTCATTATAATTTAATAAAGTCAAATTGTGTGGTTTATTTGATTTGTAAATGTTGCTAGATATATAAATTAAATATTCGATTATATATTAATGACTTCATAGTCATTATTGCTATTCTTATTTATACATTTATTAAAAGTAATTCATCACGTCATTAAATATTTGAAACTTAAAGACAAACAATATTTACAGGGCCTCATAGCCTAGCGGTCTTATTAAGTGGCAGCTAGGTGAGGAGTACCGGGTTCGATTCCCGGTTCGAGGGCAAGTTTTAATTTAATTTAAATTTGTTCTCGGCCTTTGGGAGGGTAGTGCGGTACCGGGCGAGTGCCTAAACCGTACATGGAGGACACGGTCGAATTTCTAAGACAAGCAGTGAGTATGCTACCTAAGAAAGGAGACTGTGAAGGTTTAGAACGTAGCAATACGTTCTAGGCTGAGGATGGCAAATTACAAGTGCGAATTATAAAAATCTTATACTTGACGCTGGCTAATGTGTAAATAATAATAATATTAAAGTAATCTTAAACACTCTTTCCTATGACTACCATTTGACGGTTCCACGACCGATCGCGAATCGACTAAACGATACGAGTATGTCACGAATCTTGGTTATAACAAATTTGGGTTGCTATAAATTTAGGCACTGGTTGCTGCGACCCTTGGTTTATTTAGCGAACTAAGCAGAAGCCTTTAAAAAACAGACTAATGTTACTGGAAATTAAACAGCTGATGACAACAAACTAATTTTTGACGCCAGCAAAGCGTCATTATCTTCAATAATTTATCTCCAGTTCTTGTTTATATTAAAATTCTGGTTGTGCGTTCTCGTTATTGCGCCCAGTCCTCCTTCCCCAGTCCACTTTGTCTGTCTTACCCTCTTTTTCCGTCAATTGTCTTTGTCATTTCTTTGCCTTAATGGGTAGGTTAGGCTCCATCAAGTATATTTTTATTATTTAGAGTATTTGCAGGATGATTATTTAATGAATTAATTAAATATGATATGGAGCAGTACTGGCCTAGGGGCTTCAGCGTGCGACTCTCATCCCCGAGGTCGTAGGTTCGATCCCCGGCTGTGCACCAATGGACTTTCTTTCTATGTGCGCATTTAATATTTGCTCAAACGGTGAAGGAGAACATCGTGAGGAAACCGACATGTACCCGACCCAAAAAGTCGACGGCGTGTCAGGCACTGGAGGCTGATCACCTGCTTGCCTAGTAGATTGAAAAATGATCATGAAACAGATTCATGAAATCTGAGGCCCAGACCTAAAAGAGGTTGTAGCACCATTGATTTTATTTTACTTAAATATGATAATAAACATGACCTGAATCCAGTACACCAATCTAAAATCCGATTCCAACATGTAAAAAAAAACAAACCGTTGAGTAATTAAATCTTTCGCTCGTATAAATAGATCCACAAAATTAATGATAAGGTTCGTCAAGAGAAATAAAAGTTTATCGCTTCGAAACGGATTTCCTTGGCGACATGTATTAATTGCATCTTTTGTACTAGTTGGCAGTTAGATTGCTTCACTTCGAAACTTCGCGGTTGCTTGATAAATTCTTTCGCCAATAATCTGTTTGAAAACTATTTACTAAACTTCCGCTTTTAAGTTTTTACTAGATACGTTCTGTTGCTTCAAATGTCCCTCGTAGCGCGATCCTACATCGAGCACGGTTTGGTATACTGGTTTCAGAGGGCATTCGTTTCAAGTGGGCTTTCTCAATTTGCAGAATCTTACTATAATAAAAATGGCATCTTTAATAGTAGCGTGATATGCGTAAAAAAATTGTGACCTCATATCGTAACTAATACTTTTGACGTATCGCATATGTCACATTTTCAAATATCATTTTTATATTTAATAAGATTATAAAAATATAACAGTTTTTTGTTTAAATGTTTTATAACAATGTATAATTCTTTTTAAGAGTCTCTGAGGTCGTAGATTCGATCCACGGCTGTGCACCAATGGATTTTATTTCTATACGCGCATTTAACATTTGCTCGAATGGTGAAGAAAATCATCGCGAAAAAACTGACATGTCTTAGATCACCTACTTGTCTATTATATTTAAAAATGATCATTAAACAGATTCAGAAATCTGAGGCCTAAAGAGGTTGTAGCGCCAATAATTTTTAAAAATGTTCTTAATATATAATTAAACAACCAAATCTCGATAGTCTATAAATTGATAGTTAATTATTATAGGGAATAGAAGATGTTGGCTGACAGCCAGCCTCCGCTCGCTGACTCGGCAATCGTCGGTCCATCGACATGACTTGACGCCAACTTTCCTTTTGCGTTGAATTAGGCCGGTTTTATAGGTCAGGTCAGGAATGCTTTGTAAAACAGATTAGGCACTTTTTCAGTTTATTGAAAGCTCTTGATATCGAGCTTTCGTTTGCATGTAAAGTAGTTAGTATTAAACTTGCAACATTAAGAACTGATTTAATCAGAGATTTATTGATAATACGTTTAAAGCACATAGCATATATTATGTAAGCGTAATTTTGTATATTACTTGAAAAGTACTATACTAATATTCTATTATATATTCAATTGACGAAAGAAATTAAAAACTTCTGTTTTCATATTATGTCTCATAACTATTTGATAGTTATATATCCTTAATTCTTTGAGTATTTTCTACACAAATAAAGCTTTCTTGTGCGATTCTGTAAACTAGGGGAAAATAAACAGTATAAAAAGCAAAACTTTGCTCACGACCGCATACATAAACTTTGCTCCGCCGTGTACCATTCCCTATATTGTGTTAAAGTAGTTTATTGTGAACTATCGTGTTATAAAAATGGGGTTCGATAGTTAAGTAAATAATATAAAAAGGTTTTTGTGAATTATTTCACAAATTAAACGAAATCTTTATAAATGCCGATAGCTTTTTTACACGCTTTATATTAGCTTCACCTGTTTGTATGTATGTATGTATGTAACCGACTCCTTCGGACTCGATTTTGACCCACTTTTAACGGACAGATTTAATTCAAACTTTGCGCACCTGTCAAAGATCGATGACAATGCAATAATCCGAAAAAAAAAATGAAAAAACTAAAAAAAAATTAACTAAAAAATAAATAATAAATATAGTTAAAAAAAACTAAAAAACACGCTTTTAAAGCACATCAAACTAAAAAGTGAAAAATAATTCCTAATTTGGGCTGAAAATGGTAATGCAGAAAAAATACTGGTATTATTGTGAAAAAGCGTGGGTTGCTCGATAGACGAAAAATATGGCACAGAGATATGTTTTTTAGTTTTTTTATCCAATATTTATCTTATATCAGATTTCAAAGAAACAAAGTAAAAACGCTTTGAGCTTAGCTGTTGCGTATAAAGCAATTATAAAATGCCCATTAACGGTTGCACAGTAACGCGCGGTTTTTACTGAAACACGTGTATATATTTTTTCCTAATGGTAGGGGAGCCCACGATGCTAAATGGGGATTTACTCGAGCGTCGTAGAGACCTATTGGGATGCAAAGCTTAGATAAAAAGAAGAAAAAAATGTTATATGATAAATTCCTTTTCATCGGTGGGGGAAGCGGCTATAGATTGTTAAATATGTAAAAAAAAACTGTTGCATGGACATCCTCGAGCGCGTCAGATATTGATAGCATCTATGCCCTACGTATTTTTAATAATGTACGTATGTTAATCTGATCGTTTGCATGATGCGGGTGGTTGTATTTAAGGGTTGAAAATTAAAAAAAAAAAAAAGTTATCGAGCGCGTCAGATTTTCTAAGGGAGTATTAAGTGCACCAAAAAAAAGCTCTCATTCACTAATCTGACGATTTCGATGGGACGCAAACCCACAGCCATTTTCTTAATTTGCAAAAAAAAATCCCAATTTTGAAATACTCATCAGATTAAGATATATGTGGTTCATCTTTATGTTCTAAACGTACTGTCTCATAATCTGACGATTATCTAGAGGGATTCGCCTGATCTGACAAAAAAAAAATAGAAAAACGGTTCACCTAAAGGGCCATCCCTGCAACTTCCCGCTAATTCCATTCCTGGGCGCTTAAAATTGATATTTTGAGCTCGCTGAGTTCAAAGAAATAACATTTCTATGCATTTGAGCTCTCCCAGCTCGAAAGTCTGATAGAAGTTTCATAGAACACTATTTTTGGAATTTTCAAACCGCAATAACTTTTGAATGGATCAAGCAATTTTCACGCGGTTGGCGGCATTCGAAGCAATTTTAATTGATCGAACCACAAATTTCGGAGTAATCCCGAAAAAACACTTTTTCGGGTTTCTTTCGTGTACGATATCTCTCGAACGAATCAACCGCTTTTGACCAGCTTGGTGGCGATCGACGTGGTTTTTCAAGCTCAAAGGCGGATTAGTTTTTGAAGTTGATCGATAAAGAAACCAGTTTAAAAAAAAATATTTCTTATTTTTTTAAGATTTTTCAAAATTTCTCAAAATCTATCGGTCCGAATCGGTTCAAATTCACAGGAAATGTAATTTTGAGGGAAATATTTAGAACGCCGTTTAGTAGATTCCGATCGGTTTAAGGAAATGTAGGCATCACGCAGCTGCACGCATTTAACTTTATCGACGAATTTTTGTTATTTCGGCTTGCGGAAATCGTCAGATTATATATTTTTCATTATTCTTGAATTATTTCCTTCAAAATAAAAAAAAAATTAGCTACGCTCGAGAATGTCGAGATGACGTTTTTTTTTTACAACTTTGTTGCCCTCCCCTTTTTTTCCGTCACTCTCAAATTGTCAGATTAGTGGAATATACACTTTTTAGGATGTAATTAACTCACCCTACCTTAATCTGACGCACTCGGGAATTTCTGATGGTCAATTTTTTTTTACTAAACTGATCCTGTCTCCTTCACGTGCGGCTTTATATATGGGCCTCATATTTTGTGGAGGTACTTAACCGGGTACAAGGTATCCCCCTATATATTAATCTGCCGCGCTTGAGTAAATCCCGAAATCCCCTCTTGGGCTCCCCTACCATAATAGAAAGAATCGCATACCATAAACATTTCCATAATCCCTTTAATTTTTTCGTTTTCAAAATATTTTAAAATCGGTATGAGTCAGTTTTTATTTACGTAAATGTAAATGCGTTTTATTTAATGTTATGATAGAGATTTTCGCGTTATATGTATACAAAACAATATTTTTTAAGTGTTTTTACTTTTTTGGTATTTAAAACCTTATTATTTGTCCAATATCATGTTTTATTTTTAAATATCGCAGTTAAAATTTCACTCTAACGTATGTTTAGATGAAACTCGACTCGTAAAAATATCAATGGTCTCACTAAGTTAAAAGACTTATCTCTTAACTGTAAAAGCGAAGTTACCTTGACAACTAGCAGGTTACTTAAGCCCATTTATCCCAAACTTTGCAGATTCCAACTACCCGTAATGTTCGCATAAAACTTTTACGTGTGATAACTCCGTTCCCATATCTGTTTCCAATATTTGTGAACATTTTCTTAACAATAGACATTCCTTTTCAGGGAAATGCGAATAGCTACTTCAGCTGCTCTCGCCGGCGTCATGGAACGGCAGGAACGCTCTTTGATGGCACATTTTTCCTTCTTAAATTTGGTGCCGGGTATAGACGGCAACATGTGGCGACAAGTTGGTCATATCAACGGCCGTTCAGTTAGACTTCATACGATTGTATGGCCCGGTGGACGGTTAGTTGCTCAAGGACAGTCCACTGGTGCTCGAACCGTATTTCGCGTTGTAACAGCTCTTGCACCGCCTTTCGTTATGGAAGGAGAGCTTGATGAAGACGGGCAGTGTCTTAGGGGGCTTCCTTGTCATCGCCCACAAACCTCCGATCGTGACAACCTGACTCTTGCTTTTGTACCAGGTAGGGATGAACAAAGAGAAGACTTCTTCCTCCCTACAACACAGCCAAACACGTTGACGAAAATGGCCACGCGTTGTTGTTACGGATTTGCTATGGATCTCCTAGAAAATATAGCTCAAGAACTAGAATTTGATTTTCATTTGTATATCGTTGAGGATGGGTTGTATGGTTCGAGAAGATTCCTAAAGCCGTTTAAAAGGCTGTACGAAAATGTGAATATCGTCAATGAATACGTTGCGAATGGGGAGAATTATCGCTCACAGTATCGGAAAGGATACGAAAGGTTGGATAATGACATGTTGAATACATTTGACGAAGATTTAGAGGATCGCGAAAAATGGGATGGCGTTATCGGGGATTTAGTATCTGGTGCCGCCCACATGTCTTTCGCCGCTCTTAGCGTGTCATCAGCTCGAGCCGAGGTAGTGGACTTCAGTCAGCCGTATTTCTTTAGTGGAATATCAATTTTAGCAGCACCCAACCAACGCGCTGATATACCATTGCTAGCATTTTTATTACCATTCTCACCGGAATTGTGGGTTGCTATTTTCACGTCACTGAATATCACAGCTATTGCCGTGGCTATATATGAATGGTTGTCCCCCTTCGGTTTAAATCCGTGGGGGCGTCAGAGATCCAAAAATTTCAGCATTTCCAGCGCACTGTGGGTGATGTGGGGACTGCTGTGCGGTCATTTAGTTGCGTTCAAAGCCCCAAAGAGCTGGCCAAATAAGTTTTTAATAAATGTTTGGGGTGGTTTCTCTGTTATATTCGTGGCCAGTTACACAGCCAATATAGCAGCACTTATTGCTGGATTATTTTTTCATAACGCAGTCGACGAATTTCAAGGACGAAGTAATGTAAGTAAAACTTTCTTATATTGTTAATATTAGGCAAAAAAATATTCGACAAAATATTTTTTTATAATATTTGATATAATATTCAGTGACGTTTTTTGTTGCGAGTCTTTTTTTTACATTTGATTTCTACAAATACACACAAATAAAGGAATTGTTTCGAATATCGAATCATAAAACAGACTGAATTGTGTACATATAATTTTTAATAAACATATTGTACAATAATATAACATATACAATACATATCCAAATTTTTTACTCTTTTTTGAAAAGGTCTTCCTCTTTGTACTTTAAGAGCCGATGATCTATAGTAACAAGTATTTAAGCTGATAAATTGTCATCAATGCAAAACTAAATGAATTATTAATGTTTCTAGTGGTTAACATTGAGAGTAGGCACACCGAGATCTTCTGCAGCAGAATATTATGTACAAAGAAACAATCCCGAATTAGCTCAACAAATGCGCCGATACGGCCTTCAAGATATTGAAGAAGGAATTAATCGATTAAGGTATGAGTGTAATAATTGATGTATAATATTAAACTAGTACCGTGAAAAATTTCGCTTGTTTCCTTTCGTTTTTTCTTTGGATTTGTAGATATATTTATGACAAAGTTAAATACTTATAAAACAGTTACATAAAAATTAAAACATGGATGAGTATGGGACTAATATAAGGGAAAAATTTTATCCATGTCAATGTCCAAGCCAGTTTATACCATGTGAATAAAAACATGTATCTTAAAGCTAAAATATATTTTTACCGTATTTGTAACAGAAATGGAACTTTAGACCTTCTAATCGCTGATACACCGGTGTTGGATTACTATCGAGCAACGGACCATGGATGCAAGCTGCAGCGAGTTGGAGATCACTCCCTGACCGATGACACTTATGCTATTGGAATGGCGAAGGGATTTCCATTAAAGGTAAAATTAAAGTGCCATCAAAGCTTATATTACCAGCATTAGCATTAATCTAATTATAAAATAAAATAAATAATCCCGTGGCACCCTATATGAGTGGACATCAGCATTTGTTTCTTTAATAATTTTTATGATTTCTAGACAAGTGATTATGTAGTTATTGGCTCTAAGACGAAATGTTTCCTCAAGATGACGTCTGCTACCGTAGAAGCAAATGTTAATTGGGAATATAATTGCCATTGGTTTTTATTCGTGATTAGAATGTACGACCTTACGGTTTAGACTTTAGAAAACCGTCACCTTATCCTTTAAAACAAATTTATGGTTATAGCACCTGTGTTTTAATTTAAAATATTTTAAATAACTCTCTCCATAGTTGCTTATCAGTTAAGGAAATAAACATACCACTACACGCACAAAACGAGCAAATTTAAAGAATAACTTTAAGGGTGTGCAATTACTTAATGAATAAATGTCAAAAATTCGCAATATTACCGTATTTTATAAATTTTGGACATATGCGCTCCAAGTGCGGGGTTGCGCAAGTGATACCAACATAAACATACTCCAGCAACAAGAGAACACGATCCTAAGAGCAATTGCTAAAGTACCAACGTTCACAAATAAATATAAAAACTACACACTCGGTTTCAAAAAAATTAAATCAGATTTAATTCATAGACAAAACTCAAACCATTTCATGAAATTTAACAGTGAATAAGAAATACGTAAGAATACGGACCTTCATCTGTAAAATCTAAATTAATTACTAATTATTTGTTCTCTTTTATAATTGTATTGTTTCCTTTAAATTTCGTGCACACTTGCCATTGATGTATTGTGTTTATTGTATGTTTTAAATAAATAATGTTTTAGACCGTATTTCAAGACACATTATTACTATATGTGTCTTTGTTAAGTGCATTAGAGTATGATACAGTTTCAGCGATTTTCTAGAACATGAGAAATTTCATTTTAATATACTCGACTTTACCCAACGAAGTGACGGGAACCGCAAATACCTATTACGGGTTCATTTTATCGTGTCACTTGTAAATTCTGTATGGCCCTAGAGATAACGATGTCTTGATTCAATGAATGCGCTGAATTTATGTATTATTTATTTATTATTATTCACATCATGAGGTGTTAACCTGTCTATGTGACTATCATTATTTTATAGAACAGGGGGCAAACGGGCAGGAGGCTCACCTGATGATAAGTGATACCGCCGCTCATGGACACTCTCAATGTCAGAAGTCTCGCGAGTGCGTTGCCGGTCTTGTACGCCCTATTGAAGGATTATAAGTCGAATTGGTTCGGAAATACTTCAGTGGGCTGGATTGACAGTGGGTTGCACAAAGTGGTGGTGCGCAAAAACTGCCTTAAAAAACGCTGTGGTGAAACGACGGAATACGAGATTCCACCCGTATGACCTCGACGTCCTATGATTAAACTCAGCTGCAGATTATGATAGTAAAAGTAATTATGATAGTAAAAGTAATTCATTTCGTTCTCTGTAGTATGGAGTTATACAGTCCAAATACATATTTCATACTTATTTATTTACGGGATATTTTACAAAATCTTCCATCTCAAATGTATGACAATTGAAGTAAACATAAGTGTTACAAAAAAATATTAAAAAATACTATCAAAATATATACAAGATAAAATAAGCATACAATAAAATTACCAGAAATTTTTGTAAAAGCAGTAAAAAAATCATACTCCGAAGTACCTATGATCACGAACACTGCTAAAGGACTGTCCAGCTCCAAGTCTCAATAATATATAATAATCAGTCTTAATGTATTCACTGTGAAATGCAGTAAAAAATAAAATTTTGTTTTAATTTAAATATTACATAATTTTGTTATTCTAAAAAGCCTTATAACTACTACCTTATGCCTTAAAAGCTATATTCAAGTTCAGTAAAATATCTGTATCGGCATAAAGTAGCGTAAGTAGGCCGACTGGGTGACAGGGAAACGACTTAGGATTTTAGCAACGAAAGATTGATGGTGTACGCACGCTTAATGGGGTGATCGATAGCCGATGTCATACTCTAGATTATACTCATTTTTATCTCGACGACGTTATCACTTAAGAACGAATCGTGAACATTCGTACAGTTAGCAAACTGTGCCATATGTGATCGTAAATCATATCGATATTTCGTATCATTAAATGATACTTAGTGATTTTTTTGTCCTAAATAATAGTTCTAAGTTAATATAATATTAATAACTATAGAAGATTAATTTGATAATTATAAAAATGATGAATTTAATAATTATAAAATCCTTCTGAAAATTATAAAAATATTCTTGGTTATAAAAACTCCGGGGACTTTTGATTTGCATATCATGATTTTATTTAATAATTTTTTTATTTATTTATTTATCTAGAAGTTGTTAAATAATATACATGCCTAGAACACAAGAAAATATGTCATTACAAATTTGAAGGTACACTGCTATAGGGACCAAACTTTATAAATTTGTTTTAATTTATTTTTATTTTTATTATTACTACGTAGGTTAAGAAAATTGTAAAAACTGTATATTGATTGTTATGATTACTAATAAACGTGAATTCTTATTTTATTAAGTGATTACATATACAGTTTAAAAAAAAAACAAACATAAAAGCAAAGAACATAAATATAAAACAGCAAAAAAACTCAACCTAGATAAAAAATATTTTTGTATTTTGTTCTAGTTATGATATTATATTTAGTTAATTTCGATATTATATTTAAAATATACGACATTGCATAATACCCAAAATAAGGATATATTTTTTAAAATTTCTATGTTATTTGCAATATAGAAAAACATTTTTAACACGTTTAATAACTTCATTACACGTACACACGACAAGAGTCGGTCGATGCTCAGATGTCGTTTACGATAAGTAAATTTTGCGCTGATGAAGAGCTTATCACCGAAACTGAAGCCTATTTTGAGAAAAGACAAATTGTACTATAAAAATAGTATCGAAATTTTTTATTACCGCTATAACGGTTTATCGCTATCGAAGGCTATTGAACAACCAAATAAATTTCTATTAAAAACGTTTTTTCTATATCAGCCCACTTTAGCAAGAACATTTGTATAGTATTGAAATTTTGCGAATGCATTGAAACTTTTACCTTATTAAACTTATTGCTTTGGATATTTATACTTAGTGACTATATAATTTAGGTTTTCATTTTATATGATTCTTCGTCACCATACTATATTTACTAATCATATTATATGTAGTAACCTAGTATAGTAGTTATGTGTTTGAAGGCACGATACCTGAAACGGTCATATGTCCCTCAGCATCATAATACTTTTTAGGTTATTAAAATAAAACAAAAATGTGTTTATTTATAGATTTGGGAACACATTAAGTAAAAAATACCTGTGTCACGGTTCCCAGCTCTTCCCATTTCTTAAATTACAATTTTGACATCGCGCGACGTGTAACACGCGTGAGTGCATGAGTGAGTGTGTGGGTGCATGTGTATGAATGTGTAGCACACGTAAGGTGTATTCAGAAGTCAGTTCTTTAGCAGCAATTTTGACAGTTTTTTTTACTTGTGGATGGTGAGCGGCTAGATGGTTTATACATATACCTTATACATCATAAACAGATGCTTATAACGTATTTATTTGGTTTCAGGATAGTATATCAGCGGTTATAGCAAAATACTCCTCGAATGGGTATATGGACATCTTAACGGAGAAGTGGTATGGAGCCCTACCATGCTTTAAACTCAGCCCGGATTATGGCATTCAGCCTAAGCCACTTGGTAAGTTCAGAGAAATTACATGGATTACTTGTATTAAAATCCAATAGATTATAATACAGTATTAAAATGTATTACAATATAAAGAATACTCACTGAATTATAGGTGTTATTATCAATCAAATCAATCAATCACTATACGTTTATTCAGTTTAGATGCGTCTTAGGGCATGCTTATGAATGTCAAAAACGTTTACATAATTCGCGAAAGAGAACTACGCCATCCGTTCGCAAAACTACCAAACTACCTTGTTCTGAGAAGATCGGGCATGAAACTCAGCAAGTTTTACCCTCCCTCTACATTACAATTATTCAAAGGAAAATGTCATAAACCACAACGTTAAAGTTACATAAGTAAAAAAAATCTGTGATTTACCACATTAATAAGGCACGTTAAGCTGTTCCATGGAGACACGCCGTCCGAAGAAACTTAGATGTTCACTGACTTTACGACGAGTCCATGATAAAAATGTATACTGGAGTTCTTCAATATCTATCAATACTACGAGTGTCCGATAATACTTAAAAAATAGGCTGTGTTTGTGCGCGACTTCGTACATATAGAAAAACGATTTGAAGGTTTTAACATACAAATCTGCATTTATAATGTATACAAGTCAAGTCAATAATCAAAGTAAAAATCATATATTCATATAGGTAACACAATGTACACATATAAACGTCAAAAAAAGAAATATACATTAAATGCTTCTAATTTTACATTTACTGCCAGTTCTCAAATCAGAGGCGTAGAACGGAAGAGAAGAACTAGCAATAAAGTCTCTGCCACTCTTTTTAATCGCAAAGTTTTTTGTTTTAAAAGGAAATCAATGAGTAAATATGTATTCATATTGGAAACCTATGAACGTAAATAATAAAGGACAATATTTATATAGATAGCATAATTTATTTAAAAAAGTAAACATTGGTTGTTCTCATTAATTAAAACCGGTGCCACCGATATTATGTATTTTAACATAAACGTATTAAGGTGAGGGATAAATCTACATCTGTTCCTGAGGAAATTTCATTACGATTTATCACCACCCTAACATTAATCCTCCCAACGAGGGGCACGAGTCAACCTAAAAGATTAAACAGAATTTATCACTGAAAAAATGGAACGCAAAGTTTACTGTAAGCTTGAGACAGGTTTGAACTTAATCCTTAAATAAGGTTTTGTTTATATTTTCAACTGATTTTTTGTTCTAATTTATCTTTAAAGTTATTATTATTCGATACATTTCAAAAGTTCCATTTTTAAAATATTTAGTTCAGTCGGGTTTAAGTTGCATTTAATTTTAAAACAAGTGACTATCTATAAGAATTAATTGCTGTTCGTTTGTCTCTCTATAACTCGAGAATGGCTAGACCGATTTAGCTAGTTTGGATCTTGAAATATTTGTGGTTAAGGGTAGGTTTAAACGGTGAGTAACCTGTATAATTAAAAAAAAACAAGCATAAATAATTTAATTATCAAATACATTTCGTTTCTAGTTCAAAACATTTGATGTCTTTTGTTTTATTTAGAAAGAACAAATTGTCACTCAGTTGTCAAATAATTATAGGTTCGTTTAGAAATTAGATTTTTCATATATTTAGAAGTTCGAAGTTCACCGGGTCATTTAGTAATAATTATAATATCTCAAATTAATCTGTCCCAATCTTATTGCGTTTTTTATTTACATATCGTTGTTGAAAACGTAATTTTTGACAATTTCACACACCAATTTTTAATTTTAATCTCAGCCGCGAGATCAGTAGACGCATTATGATAGCAAAAATCACTGCTACTTTGGCCTTAGTAGATATTTCCGATCGTGACTTCTCAGAAAGAATACCAAGCTTGTTCTGTACAAAACTCTCCTGCGACCAGTGCTCATCTATGGTTGTGAAACCTGGGTCCTTAGCAAGAAAGACGAGCTTGCTTTCCTTATTTATGAGCGGAAGATTCTTGAATGTTTGGCCCTGTTTGCGACGACGGTGATAATTATAATAATAATTTATTTCAAGTTTGTTTCACAGGAAAAACTTATATCTAAATTACTAGTATTTCAGTAACCCCTTAAACATAACAGACAAAAAGTCTAGCATCAAGTCCATAGCTCATTGAAAAAACTAGAAAGGATGTTTGGCGTATGTTGTGAAGAACTTTATAACATCCTTGACAACGCTAACACCGCCCAAATTCAACCTCAAAACAACAGGGTTTCAAAGTTGGAAGAAGCATTAAATAAATTGTAATAGCGAAATATATTATACTTGAGGAGGCTAATGCTTACAAGGGGCTATACAGCCATTGATGATGATGGTGATTCCATTTTTAAAAATAAATAAACAATTCCTACGTAGATTACTTTATTGTTCAATTGTTTATTTATTTTTAAAAATGGGATCACCAACATCAAGTTTAAATAAATGTACTGAAAATGCTGTAACAAAAATGAAAAGTGTGTAGCGTTAAAGTAAAATGTCTTACCGTCTCAAAACCAACTAATAACATTTCCCTTTGTAACCTCCACTTCTCATCCACCGCTACGGCTTTTAACATGAATTGAGAACGTTTGAAGTTTCTAATACAGAGTATATTTACGATAAATGTTATATCAACTATTACGTAAGTTTGAACATTGTAGTTGTTTTCCATTCGGCTGGGTATTACAAAAATCTTTCTTTGTAATATAATAACATACATGGGGATTATTCGGGTTCCTCTAAGGGTGGTCTATCTCTGAACCACCGCTTGACAGTCATTCATACTTATTCATGGACACCATGTCGCAGCCAGACAGCTTAATTAGCCGTTAAATTAACAGCCTAACCGTTTAACTAGCGGCCTGAAAGATGTTAAGCCAGTTGATTAAACAGCTAGGCAAATGACTTGAATCGATGACGTTTCATTACTTGCCTAGCCTGTTGACTGTTAATTTAAATTTAATTCCACTTTCTGCCACTCTCAAACTCGAAACGAAACACTTCAAACTGTAAATATGGCGTCGGCATACCACAACTTTGATGGTGTTTTCCAAATTTTGATGAAAAACAACAAGTACAATGGAAGAGTGTAGTGATAATAATAATGTGAATTTTATTTACGCAATTTAATTTTAAAAGAAATATTTTTTATGTCATATGTTTATCTTTTTTATTTCTGCCAAATAATGACTCTACCGTACGAATGGCCAAAGCATTAGCCAGCCAGTTTATTAAATGTTGTATCAAACGATACGGCTGAATATCTTTCAGGCCGTTAGTTAAACGGCGCCGTTTAGTTAAAAGGCCAGGGTGTTAATTGAACGGCTAATTAAGCTAGTTGGCTGCGACACATATATACCTTTATATATTAATTATTTAATTGATCAGTTACACTACACAATCCATAGTCGCGAGTGTAAGTTTTAAATAATATATTATACATAATATTTAAATCGATCAAAGAGCACTCTCATGACAAAAACATAAATACTTGATTTGTTAATACAGTCAAAACCGTTTATAACGACATCGTTTACAACGACCTATCGGTTATTACAACCAGATTGTATGGTCCCGTCCGAATCCCTAGTAAACTATTCAGTAAACAAACCGCTTATAACAACATCGGATACAGCGACATATCGCTTACAACGACGAAATTTTATTCGAATTATATTCGATATTCATCGGCTATAACGACCAACCATTCTTGTCTCAGCAAAACAAAAAAATACAAACGATTTTAAATCTTATTTATAAGCATTGAATGAATATTTAGGCATATTATTACCTAAGCACTTTCTCCCACCTCATCCAAACCTCTTCCCGGCCACAAATGGCCTAAAGGTCAAACAAAACCTTGCATACTTTACACATGTTTAGTTCGCTAATTGACTGCGTGAGTAACAGTTTGATTTAAAAGTGTTGGTGTTGTTTACACTGTGCAATTTTGCATGTCGCAAAAAAAGAGAAAAGCGTTTTCTATTGAAGAAAAATCTCATGTCATATGGATAAAATGCAACAAAAAATATTTGAGACTGGGCTAAAAAAAACGTACCAAAATGACTGATTACTTTTATACCTAATTATTTCGTAATAAATATTTTTGTTTCTTTTATGACTCGTTTACATATTATAATATTAACGTATCATATTATAACCCAATTACCTACCTATTCTAGATAGATAACTACAGTCAAAACCGTTTATAACGACATCGTTTACAACGACCTATCGGTTATTACAACCAGATTGTATGGTCCCGTCCGAATCCCTAGTAAACTATTCAGTAAACAAACCGCTTATAACAACATCGGATACAGCGACATATCGCTTACAACGACGAAATTTTATCGACATTCATCGGCTATAACGACCAACCGCTTCTTGTCTCGGCAAAACAAAACAATACAAACGATTTTAAATCTTATTTAAAGGCATTGAATGAATATTTAGGCATATTATTACCTACGCACTTTCTCCCAACGAACAGTTTCAGCCAACAACGATTTTCGAGGCTCTTAACGCTGTAACAATTTTGCAAAAATTTGTTGCCTTTAACGAACAGTTTGATACTGGTGATACTCATACCTTGAGGAGTATGAAACGTAAAATGCAAAAAATATTTGAGACTGGACCAAAATGATTGATTACTTTTGTACCTAATTATTTCGTAATAAATATTTTTGTTTCTTTTTTGACTCGTTTACATATTATAATATTAACATACCATATTATAACCCATACCTACCTATTCTAGATATCTAACTATGATAATATAACTTGTAGATAGTGTACATACATATTAACTATACTTGTGTATATATAATATATGACATTGCTTATAACGACTATCGGATATAACGTCGGCAACTATACGGTCCCTTCAATGTCGTTATAACCGGTTTTGACTGTATGTACATACATATGTACTGTACTTGTGTATATGACATTGCTTATAACGACTATCGGATATAACGTCGGCAACTATACGGTCCCTTCAATGTCGTTATAACCGGTTTTGACTGTAGTTGCTACATTTTAAAAGGCGAGTTTAGAATGCTTCCTGGTTACGAGGTGCGTAGTAAGTAGTCATTGCGTTTGGATAAAACGAAAAAATATAATTACAATAATTTATTTCATTGATTAAATTAATCTCACCCCTTATTCGTTACGTAAATGTTAAAATTATTACTTCCCGTAGTCTTCTAATTCCTGTTCCTCATAACCTCAGACAGTTGCAAGCAACCACGTACGATAATTCAGATAAGTACGTGATTCACGTACGGAAAATGTGAACTAGGTCATAACCACTACTAAGTTTCCTGTCTGTGGTTTAACATTGAACGTCTTACTTTGACTAATTAAAGTTAACGAAAAGCTCTGAAATACAAATATCAGGTGTTCTGTCGACAACTTTTAAATATTAAGCACCGTTTTTTTTAAGTATTTTTTTTATAAATCATAAATCGGAATTGTTGTTTTGTTTTTTCGAGAATTTTAAAAAGATATTAGAGCCACTTATGGCCATGTATACCTTTTCAGAATCCCTATTAAATGCGCCAAAACATGTAATACAGGGTCACTTTTCGGTAGAGTATTTTTTTTTTCACAGTGGTGTCCGAAATAAACAAAAAGTTATGATTTGAGAAGTTTCTATATCCTATAACTTAATATTATCTTCAATAAACAACTATAAATAGCATGTCTAATGTATCCGTGACTCATCAGTACCAATCTAGTGGATATTATGAAACAGGATGTAGATTTTTTCCAATTTTAATAATAATTAGTATAAAAAGTCAATTTTCTCATAAAAACGAAAAATAAATTATAACTCTGCAGGGGTTGAGTTTAAGGACCTCCCGTAGAACATTTTTTTGCAGCTGATGACCTCCTCTAACCCCTAGTTGCGTTTGACCCACGTTCGATCCCCGGCTGTGCAACAATTTACTTTCTGTCTATGTGCGCATTTAACAATCTCGCGAACGGTGAAGAAAAATATCGTGAGAAAACCGGCTTGCCTTAGTCCCAAATAGTCGACGGCGTGTTTCTGGCACATGATTTTTTTATTGAAAAAAAAATGAAGCTGATCACCTACTTGCCTATTAGATTGACAAATGATCATGAAACAGATATAGATATCTGAGGCCCAGACCTAAAAATGTTGTTCCATTTATTTATTTACTTTTATCCTGTATTTTATGTGTATGTTTAAGGTAACGAAGTGTAAATAAAACAAAGTTTTTGGAATTTATTCGTTACAAAAATTCTTTGTTATAGCTTAATTCTGTAAAACATTATTGTTGACTTAAGTAATACGTTCAGTTAATAAACAGCGAACACTCATAACCCATCAGAGTTGCTGTCATTGGCCGTCGATGTAATCAATTCTGATAACCACTCAATTTGGCAACCGCTCGATTAGACTAGGCTGGCTTAACTTCATTACAGCTTATTTCACATTACATTTATGCTTTTGTTTTTAAATCTGGTATGAGATACATGTCTGCAATTCATTTATTCAAAGATGAAAATCTACGTCGAGACTAAACTAAAATTATAAAGAGGAGCATTTTGTGAGGTTTTAATCTCTGGATCCGTGGAAAGAATACCACGTTATCTGTGAGTGTATATATCTAAACCAGAGAAATTAAAATACTTTCTCACGGTAGTCAGATTTGCGAGGTTGGAGAAAAAGCGTTCGAATGAAAACGTTTCTAACGAAATGTTACACGGAAATTATTTAGGATCTTCAAAAAAAATAGTAATCACAATATATTCTATTGTAAATGAAATCATAATTCACAAAAGAAAATATAACAAAAAAAATCACGTCTGCTCGGATAAGAGTTAAGAGATCAACAGAGGGTAAAATAAGGTTGTTGGTGCATGGGGAGAAATGATGAGGAGGATATAGCACAGGTATGTCAGCAATATAGGATGCATTGAGGGATTGTAACAGAACGCTGCCTAAATGATGAAGGATATATGATGGAAATCTAAAGAAAACTAGAGTTTGTATGCCTACAAAAAAGTCATTGGATAAGTCGATCTACTGACACAGAATTTATGGCGACTTTCACTAATATCTAGAATTATTCATAAGGAAGATTTAGGTACATGAGTTTTATGGGTCATGCTTGCCCGTGCGTAGCCTATAAGTTATGTAGAATAACAATTAAAAAAAAAATCAGCAAGGGTTAAAAATAACTACTATTTAAAATATGTGATAAATCTATGCTTTCGTGTTGTCAGGAACTACGGCGATACTCTTAAGTTCCAATAGATAGAACTTGAATATTGAGTTTAATGTTGCGTTCAGCATAAAGGATTTTGAGACCTTCGAAGTTTCAAAAAACCTTTGGATCGAACCCCTATTGGAACTCAATAATACTGCTGGTACATCGCATTAACGTGTACATGATAAAACTATAGAAAACTTAGACGGTGATCGTCGGAAACGGAACAAATTTTTATACAAAATCACCATCAAACTATCGACATAAATTTCCCTTAAGTTGTACGCAGATTATGTCCGACATTTTACCTTAAAAGAAAAGTTATAATTTATTTATTTTAGGGGTTGCGGCCGTTGCGGGTGTGTTTATTCTTCTGGGAGTGGGCATGATCGTCGGTTGTTTAATATTGATATTGGAACACCTCTTTTATAAATATACCCTGCCGATATTACGTCACAAGCCCAAGGGGACGGTTTGGAGAAGTAGGAATATTATGTTTTTCAGTCAGGTTAGTAACTTAGGATAAAGTTGTCTTTAAAAAAATATATAGTTTTCTCTCTTAACCATTATATACAAAATACAGATAAAATAACTATTGTTAAAGATAAAAAAAGCGTCTTTTTCGTATTAAGTCGAAACAATGATTGATTCACCGGGATTCGACACGGGATAAACGCACAAATAGGTATATTTATATATGTATGTACTAATTTTATCAGTCCCATGATGTGTCTGACAATTCTGCATGTATAGCGTTATTTATCTGTATAAAAAAATAAAAAATACAAAAATAATTCTTGTTTCGCTGGAAATCGAACCGAGGGCTTTAAGATACGACTGTTAAACTCTAAAGAAATCTCTTTTGCCTGAAAATTATAAAAGTTCTCTATCCATTCAAAACAGATTTATTGTACACCTTTGTTATCCCGGAAATTAAATAAACCAACGAACAAACCATAGGCAAACTACAATTCATTTCTAAAAGGTTCTATTTCCTGTCTGAGTGGCAAGTTTGGAAAAGCCAAAACACCTCTAGAAAGTCTCGTACGTTATTACGTAAATTTTTCCATATGCGTTGAAATTTTACGACCTTTTTATTTCAGAAACTCTACAGATTCATAAACTGTGTCGAATTGGTGTCTCCTCATCACGCAGCTAGAGAACTCGTAAACACCATTCGTCAAGGGCACTTTACGTCGCTATTTCAAAAAAGTGTAAAAAGGGTAATTTTTATACTATTTATTTTGATTTTATTCTTGTATCTATTAAATAACGCCTGCATAAATATAACGAGATATTTTGTAGTTAAAGTGAAGTCTTGTAATTTAAATTTATCCATTCTTGTGTCTATAATACTGATAAATCCTTTTATTTCAGATACTTTACACTAAAATACATTTTTATTTTGTATAATTCTTAGATATCTGCCATTTTTGGCAAATATTTCCTCCAAGTGCCGCCATTTCTATCTACACTATGCGACTCTATGCCATGTACCACCTGCTGTTTCTTCCTCATTTGTGTTTATTGTAACTTATATCTGTATAATTTTTCTCAAATAAGTAGGTCATATCATCTCTGACCGTCCTCCACTGACAAAAGTTGTTTGTTATTCTAAAAGTATTTTATTCAATAATTTTACTATCGTAAATAAAAATAGGCACGTGTGTTAATATCAAATGAATGCAATCATAAATCAAAGTATCTTTCAGGTTAAGTGTATAATGGGGACGCTATTAAACATAAAGTAATAATCTTGTTAATCACCTAAATGTTTGCTAATAAACAAGCATAAATTGTATTGCGTTTCAAAGTACTTAGTTTTGAAAGTTCTTTACTGCCTTGCGTCTCACTTTGCAACTCACTTTTCGAATTCTCACAGCGGCTTTTACGATTTGGCATTCTGATAAAGAGGGAGTTTGTAGTTTATTGTTTATCAGAATGCCAAATCGTAAAATGACTGATTTAAGCGCGACCGCCGCCGCTGTGAAAACCGCTGTGTGAGTTCGAAAGGTGAGTTACAGAATCGCAAGGCTGAAGCCAGAAAACTTACTTCTTTCATACCATTTGCAAAACGAAGTATTAATATAAACCTATTAGACTAGATAGTGGACTTCAAACCGTAAAAATTTAAAATTTAGTTTTATAAAATAGTCCGTCTTCACGCTTAATACAACGTAAAATCCTATGTTTTCTTTCTACATAGGAACCCTAATAGCCTATCAGGCAAATCTGTAGCCTAGAAGCTAAGCAGAAGGAGAGTGACAAATCTCTATTTTCCTGAAAAGGCAGTTTATTTTCTTAAACTAGGTCTGGTTGGCGCCTCCCGCCGGGACCGGGCGACAGCTACTCTGGAAAAATCCTTAGTGATATTTATGGGTGATGTGGGCGCTGGCCTATGGTACCCGCGTAACCTCTTGTGCAATTCTCCTATGTTATTATTTTTTTCAATTGCAATAGGAAGTACGTTTGTTTCAGAAGGAACACGAACAGCGTAGGCGAAGAAAAAGTAAAGCACAATTCTTTGAAATGATACAAGAAATCAGACGGTTAGTAGATAGAATAGAATTAAATCTTAATGAATGATATACTCTACACTCTTTATGTCATGCGACCACTTATTTTTAAGTACATAGTCTCTTCACTGAGACATGGAACAAATGTCTAAAGTCAAAAGTTATTCATGTTAAATTTATTCATGTAGGGTTACAATACATTTGGTTACTAAAGGTTAGTAAGTAAGTTGTCAATCTAATAGGCAAGTAGGTGATCAGCCCCCTTTGCCTGACACACGCCGAATTTTTGGTTCTAAGATAAGCCGGTTCCGGCTCCTTCACCGTTCGAGCGAATGTTAAATGCGAACATAGAAAGAAAGTCTATTGGTGCACAGCCGGGGATTGAACCTACGACCTCAGGGATGAGGGTCGAACGCTAAAGCCACTAGGCCAACACTGCTCTGTAGCATATTACCTTAGTGTATAACGATTTTACGCAGAAACCATTGTTGCACGGAAACTTCTAAGTTTAATTAGAATTGTTGCATAACTTGTTGCAGAACCCCTATTGTGTCTTACAATAAAACCCACGAGATAATATTATACATGCCAATACTTAACGTAAAGTTGGGCACACATAGTGTGGCAGACATATTTCTGTGTCTTTGGCTTTATGTGCAACATTCTGTGGTTTCGCTTGGTTATTAGGGTATTAACTCTGCTACTAAACTTACAACAAGGAAAGGAAGGGATGGAAAATATTTGAGATTATACTGCAAATAACGATAGGAAATGCTGAAAAATGTCTCTTAGATGTATTTAACAATTATAATTGACATTAAATCTTTTCTAATATAAATTTAATATTTTTTTATCGATAACAATAATTAGAACGTAATCATGCAGTTACTTTAAAAATACCTCATTTGGAATTAACTTAACATTAAGAAATAGTCGATTAACATTCTACATAATGATATTAACACCCGAGGAATACTGGTTATATCTGAGCTCATCTCATATAAAAAACATGAAATAGAATTATAATTTATAATATTTTGTTTCCCGCAGGGTTCAACAAGGTAGAGATCATTCATTAGATTCGATAAAAGAAAACGTTGCCATCGAAACATCGGAAATATCTGAAGAAATAACGGAATCGAAATTTCTATCGCCATCACCCGATGTTTCAAGTCGCTCGCCTCGTCAAAGTAGGTCACCTAGACAACTGCGTTCACCCCGAAGTCGAAGAAAAAGATCTACTAGCGGATTGAATGTCAGACGATTTAGCACAGACTCGGTACTTGGCTCGGATTCAGCCTCAATATATGAGCGTACTAGTCTGAACATAGGTAGACGTTTAAGCCGTGAAGTTAGCTGCTTAACAAACTCTCCTCCGGACATTAACACTAGACTCAGATCCCCATCGCCTATGGTACGGCGAGCTGAAGGCTCCACCAGGTCATATCAGGACGTCTCAAACCAGAACTATCTTTCGATAGATGTTCCAAGCCATCGTGCTAGCATAGAAATTATGGTTTCGCAAGAGGTTCCACCAGCACCCCCGTACCCGAAGGTGAGTGGCAAATCTGAACTATCGTTATTATCTGAGGATGAGTTGTTAAGGTTGTGGAGAAGCTCAGATAGGGAGGTAAAGGAGGCCCTACTCGCAGCGTTACAGGAGAAACGAACAAACCTAGACCCGAAATTAGACCCGGGCTGAACGTTAAACGGTGATGTTCTGGGAAAGAAATCATTTTTTGAAATTTTCGTCCGTCGAGCGATGTCAGTCGAGACGAGTAGAGATGTGCCTTTTAAATTGTTTGATGCGGACAAATATTCAACCAGTGTTCATGTTAGTGTCTTGTGAATGCCTTACAGTTATAACTATTCGGCATCAAATAATTTAATAGGCTTTTAAAATTTTAACGTCCATTTTATTTGATAAGGTAGCGTGATACGCATTAGCACTAGCTAAGACCATACTCAAAAGTGCTTTATTTATTTTATTAGATGAAAATTAAATTCAATTAAAGTAATTCGATATGTATAGTGGATATTTGTTATAATCATTAATATAAGTTTGAAATTATTTATGTAAGTGTGTGTAAAATTTAAAATATTGTTAGATTAAAAGTATTGTAAAGATCGTAAACGAATAGTTTCTGAAACCCCTAAACGAGACTTATGTATGTAGAAAAATACTGCCAATTTATCTTTTAGGTATTCATAAGGTCAGTAACTTTAGAGTACCGTAGCTTATTGTATTCTCTTACAAGATTTAAAAAAAAAACCGCGTGTTATTCATAAAATTTGCGAGGACAAGCATTGTATGTGTCCAATTGCTTAACAAATGAACCTTTGCAATCTGTCCTCTATTTAACGTCGATAGTGCAAAACTAAATTTGCACCTTCCCATATAATGTCGTAATTGTAAAGGGACCTCGCAAAAAACGCGGAGAGTTTTAATTTAAATGTTGGTCCTTTTAATTAAATACGGACCAAATTATTTGTCTATTACTCTTAAATTTCTCGGATGGAATTCATCTAGTGATATTAAAAGTCTTATGCATTTCACATTAAAATAGAATTGTAGTTATAGAAAATATAAGTATAATAGATATTTTCCTCTCTCTGAACTTCATATTTTTGAAAGTAATAGATCCAAATATTTTTAAAACTAAACAGATGTGTATTATTATACATTAGCAATCTCAGGTTTGTTTAGTTCTTGTGTCAAATTATTGTAAATAAATATGAAATATTCAGTATGATATTTACTAAACGACAATGATAAATTTCTTTATCGACTAAAAAAATGTAATATCAGACAACTAGCAAAACACTATAAAAAATGTAATATCAGACAAACTAGCACATATAGAATGCCCAAAAGTTTTTGGCTTATTGTTTGAAAACAATAATACTGTCAGACATCTGAGTACTAGTATATTTTATTAGTTTTTTGTTCTCGTACCACAGAATTGTGTATAATATACAATAATTATTATTGTCAATCATAAAATAAAAAATAATAAAAAGTGTGTGTTGAAATTTTCGCTGTTGTCCCATTTTTGTTTCGCATATAGATTGTTTTGAATTAGTTAAATTTTTATGTGTGTAAATCTATTTTTGTTGCTGTGTTTGACTATTACAATATCTATCTATCTATCTATAAATTACTTTGAATGTTAATGTATTTAGGTAGACTTAATGGAATGGGATTGTACAGGCAAGTTTTAATATAAAAAGCCAATATGACATAATATACTTTTTGTATAACCCTATTAATCCACTTAAACCAGTCAATATATTATTTGTCTTACTTTTGTTAGATTGTCCTGTAAGAAAATAAATTATTTGTGCCAAATTCTGTGTTTTATTCATCAGTCAAAATCAAAAATCATTTGTTCATATAGGTAAAACAACGAACACTTATGAACGTCAAAAAAGAAATATACATTTTAATGTTTCTAATTTTACATTTACTGCCAGTTCTCAAATCGTAGAACGGTAGAGAAGAACTGGCAATAAACTTTTAATCGCCATTTTTTTTTGTTTTACACTACACCGTGTAAACTTAGTCAGATATTTTGCATACAGTTGCACTGATTTTTTTATGAATGATGTGAATACAGTTTTTGTTCAGAATTTAGTTGGCGCCGGTGAACTAGACCGGCTGCTTTCCTCGCTGAACGAATAAGTACCGCATTACAGTGAGGAAATTCTACCAGTATTAAAGGTACTGCCATAGGGACCAAACTTTTTAAATTCATTTAAATTTTCTATCTATTATTTTAAATTTTTTAATTATTATAATTACTATGTAGGTTAACCATATTGTAAATATAAATGCCTAGTTGTTGAGATTAATATGTATCGAAACGAGTGTAAAATACTTGCTACTTTGAACAGAAATGCGTATAGTGAATGTTACTAAGGTCGGCAATAAATTCCCTGATGTGACTGTACAAAGGACCTTGTAATCATACGGCTCTCTAGAGACCATAGCTATTATGAGAAACGCATACAAAATCGATGTTCAATGAAAGTCCTTGTTAAACATAACCATGAGATACATAACCATACAAGTATTAGTTTTATCATTTAGTCGAATGTGTTATAAAACATAGTCGCTGTTACTAAGTTAATTTTATTTAATTAACTAGCTTCCCCAGCGAACTTCGTTTCGCTTTAATATGATTTTACTTAGCTTACCTTTTTAGTAGCTACATACCAACATATAGTATATTTTGCTATGCTACCCCATAGAAACAGTTTGCGTTTACAATTACAGCAAAAGAAAACTTGTTTTTAAGTTTATCCGTGCAATTTTTCCAGTTTTTTTTTCTCCATAAAAACTTTTCTCAGGTTAACCGTCTTAGAAATAATGCTATTCGAAGCGGAGAAGAATCCACCAAAAAAGAGATAGCTAACATCGGTCCAGCCGATCTTGAGTTATAAGTGGTGTAACTAACACGACTTTGTTTTATATATTTAGATATGCAGATGTATAGTTGTTTAATTGTATGATGCCATACGATTATTGCCCTTAGTTAATTTATTATTTAATGTATGATGATGAATAAAAGCATATCCTTCCTGGAACCAGCTTCAAACCTGAAAGAGGTAGCTTGCAATTTGTCGTTAACGCTTAAGTTATTACGTCAGTGCCAGAATCTTTATTGATATTAATAAGCTTCAAATACCTTTTTAAAATTATGACCTTGAAGCAAGTATATAATGTTCGTGTCATCGGTAAATCTAATATATAAAATTCTCGTGTCGCGGTGTTTGTGGTTAAACTCCTCCGAAACGGCTCGACCGATTCTCATGAAATTTTGTGTGCATATTGGGTATAACTGAGAATCGGACAACATCTATTTTTTATCCCCCTAAATATTTTTTTGTTATTTTTTTTTTGTTTTTATATTTTTAAGATACGGCATTAAAAAATACATACAACCCCTAAATTTCATCCCTCTACGATCAACCCCTATTTTTTATTATAAATGATATACATGGCAAAACGACGTTTGCCCGGTCAGCTAGTCTAATATATAAAATTCTCGGGTCACTATGTTTGTTCCAATACTCCTCCAAAACGGGTCGAAATCATTATATTAAGAATAAGTCTGAGAATCGGCTACTATCTATCTTTCAAACCACTAAGTGATAAGGGGTGTTCACCCCAAAAACATTTTTTTTATTTTTTAGAAAAACATTTTTGTTTTTATTTTGTATGATACAAACATACATGCAACCTACAATTTTCACCACTCTCCGATTAACCCCTATTTTTTATAAGTATAGAATAGTTATTTTTATGGAACTAAAAAAATATTTCCTAGTAATAATATACATGGCAAAACAACGTTTGCCGGGTCAGCTAGTACGTAATATATAATATACGCAGGTCTAAAACTTGTATTAAAACACAATCATGTCGTTTTTGGAAACCAATAATTACATGTCAGGTTTTGCGAGGCATTTGAATAATATAGAGGGGGTCATTAACCTTGGTCATTAATTTACAGATGTTCAAACGAGTACAAAGTGGCATTTTATTTAAATGAAGGACCTTTAACATCAATGTGTGGTAATGGAATTTGCGCTTGGAGAGATTTTGATACTCAGTTTAAATTTGAATTTCGAATGTATCATTTTAATTATAGTTTTGATGACAGCATAAATATGTCGATTCTCAATTGTCTAACACAATAAATTTTAATAATCGTGGACCTGACTAAGTTCACAATTACCACTTGCTCGTACTTTAAAGGTACACTGTAATGAAAGTAGCATGTGTCAGGAAATCATCGGTGCGTTACCAACCGATCATCTACTTACATATAAAGAAAAAAAAAGTGAAACTTCTTTGGCAAACAAATTTGTTCAAAGTCTTGTTCATGTTTATACAAATCTAAAATTTCCGAGACCTAGAGGGAGCGAAAAAGGAAGATATGTTAGGAATTTAATGAATTTAATGGTCATTAAAATATTAAAAGCATCGAAAATTAATACAAATAATAAATTAAATTTTTTAAATTTATTTCTTCGATATTTAAAAACACGTGGCATTTTAATTTACAATTCGTCATTTGAGATTTCAATAAATTATTTTCCATAAAATATAAAATACTAATATTTAATAAATTCTCGCTCGCTCTCTCTCAATCGGACTCAATAGCTCTCCCTTTTCTTCGACAAAAACGCTGCACAACTTCGTGATGTTTTCGTAAAAATTTACCCTCATGCGCCTAAAGAAATGCCAAAAAAATTATCTGACTTCAGTTTCAGTTCTGAGTAAAATTAAATAATATAGTCACCTCGACGTCCGTAGTTCTACTGAGTGTGTTTAAGATACCGCCGCGCACCACTTCTTTTAAGTATTTCCCAAGAATTTCGACTTAAAAAGAACGTAATTGAATTTCTGATGAGCCTCCGGCCAGGTTGCTCTTTAAAAAAAGTCATATAGACGGACCTTCATTAATACCTCATAAAATGTTATTTATCTTCGAGAATAATTTCGCCCACATGTTTAGGATTCATTTTAGGCGTTACAAATCCTTTGAGTGTTGAAATTGTTTATTCCGTAATTGAGGGACTAATATAATAAAACAGCGGTATAAAAAAATAAACCGTAAAATATAAACAAAGTTTATACAGACTGTAGCAGATATTAGATATTTTCGAAAGTGCAAAAAATTGCACCCAAAGAACAAAACCGAGGGACTTTTACTGAACGTCCTCTATCTAAAAGTATCATGTTATCCTTTCATTATATATGTAATATATGTTATGTAAAATGAAGTCTTCCATCGCGTCTGATTGTCTGTTTGCTTTTACCTCTATTGACGGATTTCCATGCTGGTAAAAGAGTCGCTTGTTATCTTAAATATGAGAAGAAATTGAAAAGATGTATTACTTGTATATTGTTATATATCTTAATCAAAACTTGATTATTCTTATTTGTGATGAAGAAATTACAAGAGTAATTAACAAATTTAAAAATTCCTATGCATCTATGGGTAAACTATATTTTATTAAAACAATACAAAAATAATTATTGTAAAGAAAATGTCGGGGAAAATAATTACTATGTCGGACGAGCAATATAGTAGAAAATAAACACTGTACAAAGATTAAATGCTGCGAGAGTGCCGACTATTTGTATTAAAGCTTATTTTTAATCAACACCCGGCGTTTATGAATCTAACAAAACTTATGCCTCAAAGCTTTCAATTGTGACGATTGATGATTAGCCAATTGATATTGATTTATATCTAAAATGTTAATTTAAAAAATTAAAAGTTATATCGTATTTATAAATCAAGGATTTAATAAATGATAATTAATTATTTTATAAAAAGAATGCTTTGTCCCAAATACGTGTTTGTTACTAATACATATAATTTGATTTGTTATTAAAAATCGTCGTATGTCGACGTATGTGTACTTCAGAATCAATACAATACGGAACCTAAGCATAATCGACCGTCACCTTTTTATTTGGGCATCCAAAAATGGGTATTAGTCCTAATTTACCTGAGAATTTACATTTGGGGATCATGCACTTTGAGAGACGGTCGTAAAAATGCAACTAATATTTGTGAATTTATTTTTGTCTTGTATCAGTAGTGTTATTGGAAACTTTTGTTATTGGAATACTGGATGTCCTTATAAATATTTATCTAGTGAGACTCCTTATAACTTAGTTCGGGGTGATATACGGGACTCTGTTGTCAAGTTGAATGGTAAGTGAAATCCATTTTAATATCTTGTAATTCAGTTATTTGTATGCTTGTTTGAAGCATACTGCGGTCAAAAGATTCAAAGAATAGTAGAACACTGATAATTATATCGCGAAAGACAGAGGTTTAACCGTAATCCCACTTAAAGTAGGTACAGCGAATATGCAGCCTTTGATCATGGAAAAATATAGTTTCAGATCTAATATATCTCCCGACCGATTCTTATGAAATTCTTTATTATTGGAGTAAGTCTGAGAATCGGCTATATCCAATTCCGATTCGTCCTAGAAAGATATTAGAGCTACTCATGGCCATGTGTAATACCTTTTCAGAATCCTTATTAAATGCGCCAAAACTTGTAGTACAGGGTCACTTTTCGGTAAAGTAATTTTTTTTCACAGTGGGGTGCGAAGTAAACAAAAAGTTATGATTTGAAAAAATGTTAAATCGTATAACTTAATATTATCTTGAATACACTCAATAAACAGCTTTAAATAGTATGTCTAACGCAAGAACTTATCAGAACCAATCTAGTGAATATTATGAAAAAGATACAGGATGGAGATATTTTCGAATTTTAATAAGAATTAGTAAAAAAAAGTCAATTTTCTTATAAAAACGCAAAATAAATCATAACTCTGCAGGGGTTGAGCTTAGAGACATACCGTAGAACAATTTTTTGCAGCTGATGACCTCATCTATCCCCTATTTGCGTAATTATAATCTACGACTTTTTGGCCATCCTGTATACATGTGTTCAACCAACGCATTTTATAAAAATATAATTCTCTTGCAATATAAGTTTACTAGCGGACCCAGTATTGTCCTACACACGTCTTAAATATAAAAAAAACCACTGAATACATCTTCTTGAATCCACACAAAAACTTTCATCTAAATCAGCGCAGTCCAGTCCAGTTTAACACACGCACCGTAGATTTATATATATAAAAATAAGTTTCTTAGAATGTATATATAGCCTAGCCTTTATAATATTTGTATTACATTAAGTTTTTAAGAAACAAAAAAAAATCTCAGTCTAGGCCTCAGATTTCTGAATCTGTTTCATGATCATTTTTCAATCTAATAGGGAGCCTCCAGTCCCACGCCGTCGACTTTTTGGGTCTAAGACATGTCGGTTTCCTCACGATGTTTTCCTTCACCGTTCGAGCAAATGTTAAATGCGCACATAGAAAGAAAGTGCATTTGTGCACAGCCGGTGATCGAACTTACGACCTCAGGGATGAGAGTCGCACACTAAAGCCACTAGGCTAACACTGCTCTTTAATACAAAAATATATATTTTCCTCCTTTCATTTTAATTTATTTTATAACGTATATAGGTTGTGAACCAGTTAGCGTTTGGGGAATATTCAGACATGGAAAACGATATCCCGAGGCGACCACCGGCAAGACTATGCAAGAAGCTGTGTCGTTACGACAAGATATTATTTCGAGTTATCAAAGGGGACACAGTTCGTTGTGTGCTCAGGATATAGAAAATTTACACAATTGGCAATATGACCCAACCATTTTCGAGGACAAACAAGATATCACAGAAGAGGGCCGAAAGGAAATGTTATTTTTAGGGAAGCGATTTAGAGAAGCATTTCCTAAGATTATGAATGACCTACACGATGCGAACTTCCGATCTGCTAAGGGAATGTGGTTAGAAAATAGTATTAAAGAATTCGTCAAAGGATTGGGTAATCCAAACTTAGTTATTGATCCGCCGAAGACAGCGTTTGATGATATTGCGGTAAGACCAAAAAGGAAGCAGGCAATATTCCTTTAAAAACTTATAAACTTATAATTATTTTACATAATTAAAATTTTCGCGACGCTTCGCGTGCTTTCTAATTTTTAATTATGTAAAATAATTTTATAATAATACATAACTTTAATCCGGTAAAAAAGTGTTTTCTTTAAATGTGTAAAAGTTATGTTAATAAAAGACTACACTTATATTCCTTTACATCAGGAATGACTCGCTATAGTTGTACCACTTTAGCTGTCTTTCCAAATAAATAATCTATCAATAATAATATAAATAAATAATCTATCTAATAATCGATCTAGCGGGCCATGCCTTTCACAAAGTTTTTGTCTCATCCTTAATTCCTAATTAAACTAGGATCTTATAGTTAACAAGTGAAGTGCGCCAATTGTCCTAGAAGCTAAACTTCTTCAATTACTTTTACTGCCGGTGAATTACTAATGAGCTTGTTTTTAATGACTTAATTCATATTTTACAATCTTACATTAAACGAAACTAATATATAATACTTTTATTTTTACATTTTTACAATTGTAGAATAGTTTTTTATCAGTAAAATTTGAATAATAACTTCTTTATTTCAGCCTTACCTGAGTTGTGAAAAATCAATCAATAGCAACCCGAAAATGTTTACAGAAATCGAGAAATACTTAAACACCTCAGACTATCTCGTTGTAAGTATAATACGTTTTTTGTGAGAAATGGCAATATGCGGACAGTTCTCTTTTTAAAAACATAACCATTATGAATATGTTCACAATTAAATTTAAAACGAAATATAAAAAAAACGTGTGTTATGTAAGAAGTTATAATTCTTTGGCGTTACCTTTTCAAAAATTATATTCTACGTTTGTAGAAAAAACGACACTAACAATAGAAAAAACTAAAATGTTGGACTAACTTCAGGGTGTGCGCATCGTAAAAATTTACTCTCATCATGTTTCCCTAACGCACTAAAAGAAGTATAACTTTTAAACTAAAATGTTGACTATAGCTAACTTCAGGATGTCGGTTTTTTGTGACGGTGTGCGCGCGCATCGTAAAAATTTACTCTCAGCATTTTTCCTTAACTCGCTAAAAGAAGTATAACTTCAAAACTAAAATGGTGACTATAGCTAACTTCAGGATGTCGGTTTTTTGTGACGGTGTGCGCGCGCATCGTAAAAATTTACTCTCATCATGTTTCCCTAACGCGCCAAAAGAAGTATAACTTCAAAACTAAAATATTGGCTATAGCTAAATTCAGGGTGTCGGTTTTTTGTGACGGTGTACGCGCGCATCGTAAAAATTTACTCTCATAATTTTACTTTTTAAAAGAAGTATAACTTCAAAAAGGTTCGTGGCGGACGCCACTTATCGTCACAATATTAAATGTATTTGACCCGTAGGTAAAGGACCGAATACAACGTCGCACTGGAAAAGAAAAGCTGACCATCGACAATGTGTCTGCCTTGTACAATCTATGCCGATACACATGGTCTGGCATTGACAGCACAACTAGTCCCTGGTGCGCACTTTTCACAAAGGACGACTTGCAAGTCCTGGAATACGAAGAGGACTTAAAGCATTACTACGAAAATGGTTATGGCCTATCTATAAACGAAATCTTCGGAGGTATGCCTTTGGCAGATTTGTGGCGGAATTTCGACCGAGTACGAAGCGGCGAGGGAAAGAAACTCGTTGCTTACGTCACTCACGCGAAAACCTTGGATCAAATTTATACAGCCTTAGGAGTTTTTAATGATACGAATCCGTTAACCGCGAAGAGAGATGCAGATAGAAAATGGCGGAGCAGTATTATGTCTGGTTATTCGGGGAACTTTGTTGCTGTATTAAACAAGTAAGTAAATAAAACTAACTGAAATATAAACGCAACTTTTTCATACGATTTATAACAAAATTCAAGCTCATTTTAGCAAACGTTTTTTTAAGTAATAATAGGCAAACGGGCAGGAGGCTTACCTGATGTTAGGTGATACCGTCGCCCATGGACACTCACATTGCCAGAAGGCACTCAAGTGCGTTGCCGGCCTTTTAAGAATTGGTACGCTTTTTCTTGATGGACCCTAAGTCGAATTAGTTCGGAAATACTTCAGTGGGCAGCTGGTCCCACATAGTGGTGGTGCGCGGCAAAAACTGCCTTAAGAAACGCTCAGTTGTGAAACGGCGGACGTTGAGGTAATACGATTGGTATTTTGTATTCTGCCTTCTGCCGATAATGAAACTCAGCTGGAGGTATTAGTGCGAACATCTCCTCTGAACACTCTTCATGGTAAATGCGGTAGACGATGCTGAATGACAGACTACATTAACTTTGTGCTTTAATAAAGTAGCTTTTTGATAAGCTCTAATTTGATGTGATATTAAATTGAAAAGCACTCGAATCGTCAAATTATGTAAATAACGTGAATTGGCGTTTATATTCGTTTTTAAATGTGAGTGAGTATTTCGAACATAAACCAATTTTGGTAAAATTATTGTACATATAAACAGAGCTTTATTATGAATGAACAAATCGATCAGTCAACATTAATTTGGTGGTGAGAATGTAAAATGAAAGATGAGAGTCGAAACATCACGTTCGAATGTTATTGGATGTTGTAATAACATGACGAAGCATTTCGCTTGTCAACGTACGTTAGAGATTTAGACCAATCACAATCAAACGGAACGAACAACCGTTTCGTCTTTTGTTATACTTTCTCACCAACCGTGAATTACAAACGTGGGGTTTGCGTTTAAATACATCATATCGATAATGGTATCTTGATATGATATACCGTTTATTTAAGTCACGTAATGTATAACGTATTCAAGAATTCATGGCCCGTGTTACAAAATTAACCAAATTCGTAGAATGTAACAACTGAATTTAATTTTGTAGTCTACAGTACATATATACAGTACATATATTTGACGACTCATTGGTCTAGTGGTTAGTACCCCTGACTGCGAATCCATGGGTCCCGGGTTCGATCCCCGGCTGAGGCGAACATCGATGTGATGAGCATTTGGTGTTGTTCTTAAGTCTTGGGTATTTAAATATGTATTTATATCTATCTATAATATGTATGTATATCCGTTGCCTAGTACCCATAACACAAGCTTCACCTGCTTAGCATGGGACTAGGTCGATTGGTGTGAATTGTCTTTAAAAAAATATATATGTATATATATATATTTTAAAACGATCCCGGATTTCATTCATTTAATTATTCACAATATTATTTTAGAGCCGTGTTGGCCTGACTCTCATCCCTGAGGTCGTAGGTTCGATCCCTGGTTTTACACCAATGGACTTTCTATGTGTGCATTTAACATTCGCTCGGACGGTGAAGGAAAACATCGTGAGGAAACCGGCTTGTCTTAGACCCAAAAAGTCGACGGCGTGTGTCAGGCTCAGGAGGCTGATCAACTTCTTGCCTATTGGCAAATGACCATGAAACAGATACAGAAATCTGAGGTCCAGACCTAATAAGCACCAATTTACTTTTTTAATAATAAGTAAACATCATTTTACTATAAACAAAGTAAAATATCAGCTGTGTCAAATAACATCTATTTTTCATTCAATTCACTTTAAATCTATCAATTGAACTACTGCTACGCGAGATCAATGAGATTTACCATCTGAAATGAATTTTTATTCTCTATTGTAAATGCACATTTATTTTAGTTATCTTATTTTAGTTATTTTACCTGATGAACTGTTAATTCAATATAAATAATTGCAGTTGTATACTTTAAGCTGTTTATTTCGTATATGGCTAGAACAGAATTATAAAAAAAACACTGTTTAAAACTACGAAACTGGACTTTTTAACGTTGATGTCTTGTCTTGTCTGTCTATGTTTTAGTATATGCATGGAGGCCGTATCTCTAAAATCTACACGTTTAATGACTTAGGTATATGAGTGAAAGAGACGGCTTATTTGCCATAAGCCCATTGATAAATTGTATGTTTTTGGATGCTTTTAAGTATGTACCAATTACAACCTTTTTAAGTCTGGGCCTTAGATTTCTGTATCTGATCATTTCTAAAAGGCCGGTGACCGTCTGACCGTCGGCGTTTTGGGTCTAAGAGATGCCGGTTTCCTCACGATGTTTTACCGTACACGCGAGTGTTAAATGCGCAAATAGACAGAAACTCCATTGGTGTTCCGGGGATCGAGCCTACGGACCCTGGGGAGGAGAGTCACACGTTGAAGCCACTAGGACAACACTGCCTAAGTCTTATAATACTTGAAACTAATGTAGTTGTAATACAATTTGTTTATAACATCATGTGAGGATTTCATACAAAAAAATATTCTTGTTTGCATAAATAAATAATTTCTTATCTCAGCTTCTTATTAAAGTTGCTTCGGTTGTTATTCTAAGACATTTTCATCATCGGACGTAGAGGCAGAATAAGTAATTCCACCCGTATTACCTCGATGTCCGTCATTCCACAACTGAGCGTCTTTTAAGGTGAAGTATTTCTGAACCAATTCGACTTAAGGTCCTTCAACAAAAGAGCGTACCAATTACTAAAATGTCGGCAACGCACTCACGATCCCTCTGGCATTGAGAGAGTCCATGGGCGGTATTTAAAATCAAGTGAGCCTCCTACCAGTTTGCCCCCAAATCTATATATATAAAAATGAATTGCTGTTCGTTAGTCTCGCTAAAACTCGAGAACGGCTGGACCGATTTGGCTAATTTTGATCTTGATATATTTATGGAAGGTCAGGGAAGGTTTAAACACGTGGGAAACGTAAATAAAAATCAAAGAAAAATACTAAAAACGACAATTGATTTTTCTAATAAAAACTGTTCTTAGTTGGGAAATTGGACGTATTTTTAGAAATAAAAAAAATGTCACTTGGTTGTCATTTATTTGTAGATTCATTCAGAAATATGTGTTTAATAGTATTAATTTTTTAATAGTATCTAGTCTGCTGTATGAGGTCGGATTTCTTTGGTTTGTTTTAAAAGTTTTGACACAAATAGATGTTGGTGAAACGAAGTTCATGGGGTCAACTAGTCTACAATAAAAACACATCTATCTATTCATAGATACTATAGTCTATTCTGATCTATATCAGAGCCATTTTTAAACGAAAACGTAATAATAATTAATGATTTTTCAGGTGTACAAATGAAGTGGACGATTATAACATCGTTTTTTACATGAACGAGGAGCCTATTAGATCAATCTGTGCCGATGGCGTATGTTCTTGGCAGGAGTTCGAGCATAAATTTAGGTCATTTGTTAATACAAATTTCGATTTTTGTCAATTTTTAAATTAGTTTACGTAACTGTTAAATGTGATATAATAAATTGATTTAAAATACTTTCATTTATTTATTTAGGGGGCCTCATAGCCTAGCGGTCTTATTAAGTGGCAGCTAGGTGAGGGGTACAGGGTTCGATTCCCGGTTCCCGAGGGCAAGTTTTAATTTAATTTAAAAATTTGTACCGGGCGAATGCTTAAACCGTACATAGAGGATGCTGTCGAATTTCTAAAAAAAAAGACAAGCACGAATATAAAAAATCCTATACTTGACGCTGGCTAATGCACAAATCGTGCCAGAGCCATAAATAAAAACAAAATAAAAAAAATATTTATTTAATTATTTATTCATTTGCTCAACGGTAATCCTACAGCTACTTACTAAACAATATTCAAAACAATTACACTGTACACAAAAGCCAAAAACGGAATACACATTTAAACATACACAAAGCACAGTTTCACCTATACAAATACAAAACATACAAAAAATATACAAAGAATATATGTATTTATAATACATTCTAAGTTCTTAGATACTGATAATTACTGATAAATAAATACTGGCGTCGCTAATGACATTTAAAAAACACGGAACGGATTAATTTACGAATGAATTTAAAACGTGAGTAAATCTAAACTCTATTTGTATTTTTTACGGACTATTACAACGTTCCGGAAAACTTCGAAACTGTTCCCAGTTGTTTCACAAAACGGGAATAAAGTGTATTTAAAACGGACCTGCCAACTTTCATATTGAATTTAAACACGAATATTTATAATTGGATAATGCGCAGTCTAGCATAATCAAATTTAAAACAAAGTACGTAATACGCAGTTTCTCATTCCTATATAAAAAAAAATGCGTTTTATAAGGCAGTTTTTGCGCACCACCACTATTTAGAACCAGCTGTCGACTTACTTAGACAGGAAAGAGCGTACCAATTCTTAAAAGGCCGGCACCGCATTCGCGATCCCTCTGGCATTGTAGCACTTAACATCGTTGACGTTGGATCCGTGACTACCATGCAGACCGAAGTTGTTAGTCCTTATAACTGTGAACGAGCGTCTAAGACATTATTACTATTAATTAATCACACAATGCCAGTTGTAACATCGATACGATCCGAAAGCGAATATACTATAAGCGAATCGAATTTACACCTTTATATTTTAATATTTTCAGAGCGACTAATATTTTAAATAGCTTATTTTCTTATAATTTGATAACACGATGTACACAACTAACCTACCTCACTAAGTGAATGTAATTCTTTGATAAATAAAGTCTTTTTTAATTTAGTGGATAATTGCAAATAAATGAAGGTAATATCACAACGCAGACAAAGTGACTAATAAAATTTAATGTCAACAAAATAACTGAATTGAGACCGCTAAGTAATGAAGTTGGGTTTGTTAAGCTGCGGTGTTTGCACGTCAACCTGCGAAGCTTGTGGCGTGAAGTTGTTCTAACATTCCTACACAGAGTCGGTTATTAAATTAACGCTTATTAATAATTATGTATCTTACGGAACTTGCAACTCAGCGGCGATATTTAATGCACAAATCGTGAAGAAATTTAAACTTACAATTCATCAGATTTTGTATTTAATAAAATAACTTATAATGATTAAAAATCCTCAAATAATCCTTTAAGAAAAGAGTGTACCAATTTTTAAAATGCTGCCAGCGCACTTGTCTTTTGGCAGTGTGAGTGTGTCCATGGGTGGCGGAATCGTTTATCTTCAGGTGAAAACTCATGTTTTCCTCCTGTAACAGAAACAAAAATGTGATTTCCATATCATTTACAGTGTAAATATAGTTCGTCATGATCGTAGAACAATGTCGGATTTGAAAAAAAAACAAAATCCAGTTTTTATCATATTTGGATGCATTGACTAAATATTACGGCTACATAAAAAAAAAAAACATGTGTTTTAAATTTCAAATTAATCAGTCGGTAAAGTGATGGTTTTGATATAAGCATTAAGCATGTGATTTTTCTAGGTGTAATTTAATGATATTATTTTTATTTTGTTTGCTTGTATGCCAATTTTCATAATAACAGAATATGACTTAAAATAGTTATGCAGAAACCAACATGATTTTATTATTTTGAAATGGCTGCTCTGTAAAGTTTACTATTTATCAGATCCGTCACTATTCTACGACTGTCATAGTCGTTGAATAGTGACGGATTTATACGAGTTTATAGTTGATGGCAAGGCATTGGTCATGATAATTAGCTATACTTATCATATAACTATAGCTAATTATATGTTTTATTAATTTTAAATACAAAAATGAATAAGGTGATACATTTCCATGTAACGTGAATTTTTAATAAGGAGCCAATGAAGAATATTGGAGTATGCCAAAGCGCTATGGAGCGTTCTATCCTTCGGTTGAAAATTAAAGACAGTGTAATACGAAACTATACAAAAATAAAAGACGCCCAGTAAAAAAGCTTACACTGGAAATGGGCCGGTCACATTGCCCGCGTTTATGATGACAGGTGGGTCATAAAATAAGGGTATTTTATGGTCACAATGGAAAAAATAAGAGAGGAACCACCACAAATCTGGGAAGATGAAATAAAAGAGATAGCTGGAATATATTGGAAAATAGTAGCGAAGATGAGAGACAAATGAAACTGGACTTTCACTCTGTCGGAGGTATTGTACTTATATTAAATATAATAACATATACTTATTGTAATCTATATATTTAGTCATATATTCATTAATTCCAATTAATAAACTGGAAGAAATCGCTTGTTTAGCAATAACTTATAACTTCTGTAACATGCTTTTTTATTTTTGTTATGTGTATGTTTTTGAATAAGGTAATAACGTATAAATAAATAATTCCTTCGACAACAATAACTATAACTTTGCCGCTAACTTATCGTAAATTACTTGGCATCGAATCTACACTCGGTATATTTCCTTAAACCGTTTAGAACATCTGTTAGCAATGTCTCGGACCATTAATGCATGTCTCAAAGGATTGTCTGCAGCGGAACTTGGATAACGCAGAGTATGATTATAGCGGAGTTTCAAAGAACTTACTTTATTCAATGCAACATTTCATTTACTTTGATTCTGTTTATTAGCAACACTGTTTATCGTGATTTGTTTTTGTTTCTGTTAATTCTATGTGGGTTTCAGATAGACTATATACTGGGTGGCGCAAAAGTACTAGCACTAAAGAAAATTTGTTTATTTTTTTATATGACATTTCCTGTCATTCTGTTGTTGAAAATTGTGTAGTGAACAAATGTAAAATACACTGAAAATAAACATGGACCGTTTTACTCCCCAAGAACGAGGAAATGTCATTTAAAAAAATATAAACAAATTTTCTTTAGTGCCAGTACTTTTTTTTTACTGCGCCACCCATTACTGTGACTATTGACCGATATTTTTAAATAATCTAACCTTCTTTGAAGTAGATTAGATTGCCAGTATTAACATCAATATGAGTGTCTATCGGCAGAGGTATCACTTAACAGAACAGTGTTGGCCTAGTAGCTTCAGCGTGCGACTCTCATCCCTGAGCTCGTAGGTTCAATCCCCGGCTGTGCACCAATGGACTTTCTTTCTATGTGCGCATTTAACATTCGCTCGAACGGGGAAGGAAAACATCGTGAGGAAACCGGCTTGCCTTAGACCCAAAAAGTCGACGGCGTTCGTCAGACACAGAAGGCTGATCACCTACTCGCCTATTAGATTAAAAAATGATTATGAAACGGATACAGAAATCTGAGGCCCTGACCTAAAAACGGTTGAAGCCCCATTGATTTATTTTTTTATCACTTAACATCAGTTGAACCTCCTACCAGTTCGCCTCCTGTTATATAAAAAAATTGTGAAAGTTATATCCCCATATACGGGTTGTGTTCTATTAAAATAACTCTCAATAACTCTTATGACTCTCAGGTCGAGGGTAGTTATATATATGTCGCAGCCAACTAGCTTAATTAGCCGTTCAATCAACAGCCTAGCCTCTTTACTAAATAGCGCCGGTTAACTAGTGGCCTGAATTCAGCCATTTGATCAAGCAGCTAGGCAAATATTAAATAACTTGAATCGATGACGTTTCATTACTTGCCTGTTCATTTCAATTTAGTTCCATTTTCTGCCACCTAACGCGGAAACTTTCCATACTGTCAATATGACGATTTCCAAAGAACAGTAGGTAATATGTTACATTTTAAATATATTAAATAGAAATTATTTATGTCCGATATTTCATCTTGTTTTTCTTTGTTTATTTCTGTCACATGATCATCCCATAATACGAAGCCTAAGTATTAGCCAGCCAGTTTATAAAATGTTGTAAGAAATGCTACGGCTGCTAAAGGTGATATCAGACGGTTCACTCGAATGATTGTTCACTCGAGTGAATGCTTCATTTTTTTTCATTCTATGTTCACACGGCTTAGACGAAATGATACAGAAATGAACATTCATTGTTCTTTCTTTTAAATATGTCATCGAATGAAGTCGTACGTCTTGGAATTAGTTTAATTTGTGATCATTTAATCAAAGAGTTGACAAAAAAGAAGCAAAGAAAACGTCGACGGTGGTGGGTGCGACCATGGATTGATAATTTTTAAAGTTCTCCAAAAAAAGTAATGTATTTTGATCGTTCCACTTGAACACCATTTTGCCGCATGAAAACAATATAATAACACACAGAAAAAAAAAGTTATAACTTCATCGACAACGTGATGTCCGTCGGCTACAGGACTCGAAACAAAATGGCCGAATCCGAATGAACGTTTTCTCACTGTTCAGACCGTTCATTTCTCGTTCATTCGGAGTGGGAATGAAAGATACCGGATGCCAATATCCAACACTGTTGGATCGGTTCACTAATGAATTCATTCGGCACTCGTGTTCCATTTTTTGTTCAGACATTTCATTTCGAGTGAAATGTACCGAATGAAAGGTGAAAATGAACAAAAAATGAACCGTCTGATATCACCTTAAATGCTGCTATTATAATATATAAACTTATATAATAGACATCCCTTCGAGACATTATATTCAAATTGCTAACTTCCTAATAGATAATCTTTGATTTAATCAATCTTTTAATATCTTCTTCTTTAAGTGCCTCTCCATTACTGGAGGTTGGCCGTCAGTCTCTTGAAGCGTGTCTTGTCCTGTGCCAGATGCAGCAACTCTTCCGCAGTCACAAAACCCGTCCACTCCCTAACGTTGCGAAGCCATGATTTCTTCCTTCTACCATCTCGCCGTTTACCCTGGATTTTACCCATTATAATTAATTTAAGGAGGTGGTAGTGGTCATGGCGCAATACGTGGGCCAGATACGCAACTTTCAGTTGTTCTATTCTGCATATTTTTTTTATATCAATCTACTAAATATTAAAACGATGAAGCAATCTACCTAAGAACTAATGTATAATGCCGTTTTTGTAACTTTAAGCACCAAGACTTAATCCTAAAAATAAATCGAATGTAAGTTAGACGATTAATTGTTTATTAAGCCGGTTTTGTAATATAAAAGTTCCCTTACCTCTAATTCACTTGGGTTAGGCGATAAAGTGTATTTTTTGCTTCAGGATTTTATTACTGCAATAACTTATTCACTCTTTTTAATGCCTCATTAAATTTTAATTGACTCAGGATTAGTCATCGTAAAGGTTGAATTTAATTGGATTTATTTATAAGTAGAAGAAAGTTGAGTATTTTTTAATTTAAAAATTGTTTCATACTGCTATAAAGGAACACCTTATATTTTTTATAAGTTTGAAGCATCTAAATTTACGAAGAAATAAGCAAGTATTCAAGTTCCTTGAAAGCCTCTTTGCTCCGTCTTTTGCAGCGCAATAAATTGCAAAATGTGTTTTTGACACGATGTATATGAATCTTTTAGAAGTCATGTTCAAATTAGAAATCTGTTTTGGCAAGTTGCCACAGATAAAAGTGCATTTCAAAATTGATTCCTTTGTAGAGCCGGCTTTGATTTATCTATAGAATAGACCCAGCCTCGGACTATACTGCTTCATTTAAAGATAAAATGTATTTTATTAATTATAAATATTGGTTTTTATCGTGTAATAATTTTTATGTATTCATAGAATCTACTTGTTAGTATTTTATATATTTAATTCAAATTATTATTTTTTGATGTCTTTGTTTTGACTTTGATTACCAAATTTTGTGTTTTAAATGATGTTATAAAATGTACCTAACTTAGTCCGCTGACGCAGCGACTAAAAATGAACCTGCGACTAGAGAACGCCATCTATCCGTTTGATTGGTCATCTTGAGAGAATGGGAGAAGATCAGAGTGTTAAAAAATCGTGTCTCGGAATACCGACCGGCAGGTCCAGATATCCCTAGAACGGCGTTATATATATCTATATCGCCGAGAAGAACGTACGAAAGCTCCTAGATTTTTATAAATGAATGTATTTTAATTAAGAATACAATTAAAACATAATTATTCCTTAGGTAAGTTTAATTTTGATAACAAACTCCCAAATTCTGAATGTTTATCAATTTAGTTTATTATAGCGCTATCTATATGAATATTAAATAAACTATAAAATACATTTATTTAGGCTTATTAGTAACATAATTTCACAATAGATGGAGCTATTTAACGTATTCAATAAATAGAATCGATGTACGTAGCAACTAAGGAAACAACCTTTTAATTTTCAAGTGTTTCGAGGTATCTATGGATTCATTGTGTATAATAGTGCTTAATAGAAATTGGATAATTATATACAAAAATAAAACACAGTATATACGTTTATTATCCATAAACCTTTTACAAGTGTTCTTTAAAATAATGAATTATTAATGCACAACAAATAATTATACATTTAATACATCTAATTGATTAATTTCAGATTTTAACAGAATAATAGTTAATTAGCCCCTCACTTAAAACTTTTAAATATTGTTTATAGGTGGAAATGAAGAAAAACTTTCTTTGATACAACTATACCATAACCTGGATATTACAACAGTGAAAATTATATACTTATAAACGTTATTTAGTGCTTAATATTGAATTGGTCGATTAACGTATAGCTGTTTGATTATATAAACTATGTGATTTTATAAGAGAAATGTTCTAATAAAAAACATGCGGTTATTTAAAAACTAAAACAAAAACTAGTTCACAAATTTTAGAAAAGTCGTACCCAGATTCAGCCATTAAGTTTATAAACCTTTTAGTGGACATTTCAAGTGGACGATTGGCAATCGCTGCGCCGTTGGAGTATTTTTTAGTAGAGATTTAAAAAAGCTTACCCCAGCACAAGTAAAAAGGGCCTTTCGCTTTTCTACGCTTGTATATCAGTTTGTAGTGAAGTTCTTCAGAATTATCATTATTAGATAATCTAATAATATAATGGACATCATTGTGAACGTACTAGTATGTTTTATCAAAGAAAGTCCTAACCTAAGTCATTCACTACGATATGCCAATAACACCCTTTTACCTACACGATAAATATGCCTTAACCACGTACAACCTTCATTAACATTCTACACAAACCATACACCTACCTATTCGCTTTCAGTAAAATATGAAATAGACAGCAATATTTAAATGTCCCACATGTTCTCAGAGTCGTTCATTAACTGTAAATGCTTAGGTCTTAGTAATCAGAGCCTAAAAGAGGTTGTTATTTTACTGAATCAAGGTAACTAATACATTACAGCTGCACCGTTATTCTATATTCTAGAATTAGAGATAATGGACGTCTCTGAGTACAACTGTCAAAAATAGATGTGACTTTAGATAGGGGAAGTAAATAGGATTTTATGCTTCTATATCGAAAACAACATAATATTTACTTGTTGCATTTACGTGTATTGTTTAGATACCAATATATGTTAAACGAATGTTGCAAGAGCCGATTTCTTTTCGACTTGTTTAAATTAACAAGCGGCGTATTTTTTTTAAATTGGCCTTTATTGATACGGAATAATATACATATGTATATTTTTTATACAATAGAGGACCAACTTACGGGAGGCTCATCTGATCTTAAGTAATACCGCCGCCCATGGACAATTGGACATTGCCCACTCACATTGCCAGAAGGCTCGTAAGTGCGTTGCCTCTTAAAAATGAAAACCCCTTTTTTATTCAGGACCAGAAATCGAATTGGTTCGGAAATACTTCAATGGGCAGCTATTTCTTTCAAATATTATAATAATTGATTTCCTTGAAAATGTTATTTTATAGTAGGATTATTCATTTTTTACTCTTTTAAGTCTTTGTAAGCAATACACGTAAATGCTTCAAGTGAATTCTTCATCATAAGAGAAATATAATTTTCTAGTGTTTTTTTTAGATTAGTATGACCATTCGTTTAATCGTATTTTAGCGGAAGGGTAACTAGATAATAGAATACATCAATTGACACAAAATGGTCTTTTGTATTATCTTAGAGCCAATTCAAATAAACATTTATTATGAATAACAATTTGATTACAAACACTCAACACCTATAAATAAAATTCTAAACCTTGATTACATTTGACTAACAATATTTAAAAAAAAGTGTCTTACGAACTACAGAAATTTAAAAACTAATGAACCTACTTAGCAATAGATTACGTTATGTGCTCAGATTTCAACAGAAATTGATATAAATAGTATTGTCTATGTCTTCTAGAACAGATAATTCTAATGTGCTTCGTACACATTAATTAAGCAGTTAAAAATTCATATAGATATATGATTACTGCCAAATAAAGCCTATAAATAACATTACTTAGCAGATAACAAGAATACAAACAGATTTATACGTACGCTATACAATAATTTTATACACCAAGAAACATATTTACAAGTCACCAATGTGATATTTATGTCGCAGCCAAAAAGCCGTTCAATTAACAGCTTGGCCTTTTAACTAAACGGCGCCGTTTAACTAGCGGCCTGAAAGATATTCAGCCGTAGAGTTTGTAACGAGATTTTATTAAACTGGCCGTCTAATGCTTACGCCATTCGTACGATAGAGTGACCATGTGGGGGAAATATAAAAGATGAAACATCGGACATAAAAAATATTTCTTTAAAAATAAATAGCTTGAGTCAGTCACATGGTCTAAGATCCCGATATACAACGACCTTCACCGAGATGCTTATTTTATGAAACGTATTTTATATTTAATTTAATATGTCAATAAATATAATCCATATGGGTTGCCTAGCAAATTTCAGTCCAGAGTATTTTAATTAATATTTAAAAAAAAAATTTTTTTTAAACATTACACCGGTATGATTATTAGATAAATTCCATACCAATCGAAAGTATGAAGCCCATAGAATATGCAAACGTTAGGTTGTTTTTAATCAATTAATTATTTATGTGTATATTTTTTATGTGACACTAAAGTATATATACATCTTTAGTGAAAAAGAAAGTTATAGTGATACATATATAATATTACCCTGATTAAAAATATTGATTGAAAAAAATTTAAAAAATTTACTACATGCAAATTATAAAAAAATATTTTTTTTTAAATATTAATTAAACATACTCTGGACTGAAATTTGCTAGGCAACCCATATGGATTATATGTATTGACATATTGAATTAAATATAAAATAAGTTTCATTAAATAAGCATCTCGGTGAAGGTCGTTGTATATCGGGATCTTATACTAACAGTAAAATTCACATTATCTTTTCCATTGCACTTGTTGATTTTCATTAAAATTTGGAAAACACCATCAAACTTGTGGTTTACCGACGCCATATTGACCATTAAAAGAGTTTCGTTTTCAAGTTTGAGAGTAGCAGAAAGTGGAACTAATTTTAAATTAACAGTCAACAGTCATCGATCCATGTCATTTGTCTAGCTAATCAACTGTAGTTAAACGGCGCTGTTTAGTTAGCAGGCAAGGCTGTTGATTGAACGGCTAATTTAGCTAGTTGGCTGCGATTTATATGAGAGTCGATGTGTGGCAATCTCTACTATAGCGCGGAAAGATCTACGCAAAAATATGTTTAAACGCCTTCAACTTTTAAATTACTTCTAAAAATACTTTGCGCCCATTTCTTTGAAACTTTGGTCCGATGGCCAAGTCATACGCGCATTTAACATTTTATACATACACGTCGATGCAAATCAAACACAAAGCACGGTTATATTGAAAATTGCAAACATCTTAGAATAAAACATATTAAATACACAAGTATCAGATCCCTACTCCAGCTCCAATAAATAGTGGCTACTTAAGATCTAAGCTAATACTCAATTTTAACTAACCTAAAATCATTAAAGTAAAAGTGTTTACTGAAATATAAAAAATAATTTTTATAAAAATAACCCTTGAAGATACTGGACGAATGTTTGCGGAGGATTAAGTGAATTATAATTTTGTTATCAATTCCAGTATTTTCAAGGCAGGAATGAGAGGTTTTGTTTAGTATTATTAACAGTTACAGTTAGGATTGTTGTTTCCTTGGGGCTGCTCTGAGAGCTTCTGGCCTCGAGCTCCACCAGCCAACATGTTCTGTGGTTCCGAATCCAAGCTCTCAGACATCTTGTCACAGATAATGTCTACTAGTCGCTCGAACACAGTCTGAAAAGCGATGATGTTACTTGTAGCTTAATAACTAGTCTGGCCATAACTGTTACATAAAAACTTTTCTTTTTTCAACTTTTTAATTATTTTGAATTTGGAACACGTTTATTATTTTTTTTAAATTTCTTTAGATTTTGCGCCATTCTATTTTTTTTCTGAGACTTTAATAAATATGTAGGTATAAATTTTAATAATTACTAATAATTAATAATTACATTACTTCATTAAAAACAATGCATTTTCATTCGTAACAGAACTTATGGCTGGACTAGGTATAATCAGCAATTCGATTGGTTAGTACATGAAAATCTATTTAGTAAAATAGTATCTAGCAATAATCATCAAAAAAAATTATAGAAAGTAACAAAGCTTTCGAGTGGATAGCGAGACGAGAGATCACAAAATGGTGCAATCATACAACTGTATTATTTATAGCATCAAAGTACGAAAAGCCACAGGTTTACCCAAAAGTCTTTTTGCGGCAATTAATATAAAATGAACAAAACCCCTAACGATATCCGAACCAAGCCAAACAGTATTTTTGTTAATGGTGGAGCGACAACGAAATTGGTCGCGTATAGACAATTGAAGAGAAATGAAATAGTAGGATTTTCATACCTTGACATTAACATTCTCCTTAGCGCTCGTTTCAAAAAACTCAACGCCGAGCTGGTCAGCGAGCTGCTTGCCACGTTCTTGGCTGATGACACGTTCTTCCTCCATATCACATTTGTTGCCGACCAGAATGACTTGAGCATTGTCCCACGAGTAAGTCTTTATCTGCGTCACCCTGAAAATATATTTATTCTTGTTCAAATAACAATTAACCGATATTTAGCTGCTAAATTGTCGTAAGTAATTATTGTACTACATAGGTAAGCTAGTGTACGCAGAACATATTAAATACTTATATATTATTTTTTTAGAAATATGATGTTTCGGGGTGGCTATATCTGCTATCTATATATATAAAATTCTCGTGTCACAATGTTCGTTCCCATACTCCTCCGAAACGGCTCGAACCGATTCTTATGAAATTTTTGATGCATATTCAGAAAGTCTGAGAATCGGCTACTATCTTTCAAACTCCTAAGTGAAAGGGGGTGTCCAGCAGAAAAAAAAATCCGACAATTTTTTTTAATGATACATCATACAAAAATACATACAACTCTTAATTTTTCACCCCTCTACGATCAACCCCTATTTTTATTATTGTAGATAGTTATTTTTATTGAACTAAAATTATGTTTCCTAGAAATAATAAACATGGCAATACAAACGTTTATATTTCAGTGATTTTATTAATTAATCGATAGCTTATTTATCACGAAGGCTACCTACGTCAGTAAATATTATTTTTATAGAACATAGGGCAAACGGGCAGGAGGCTCATCTGATGTATGATACCGCTGCCCATGACACTCTCAATACCAGAGGGCTTACAAGTTCGTTGCTCTTTTCTGGAAGGATTGGTTCGGAAATAGTTCAGTAGGCAGCTGGTTTTACATAGTGGTGGTACGCAGCAAAAACTGCCTTATAAAAATTCAGTTTTGGAACGACGGACGTCGAGGTGATACGGGTGGAATATTCTTCTGATTGAAGAATACTATTCTGCTTCGACGTCCGATAATGAAACTTAGCTTAGCTTTCAAAACATAAGTATATGTTGCTACCATTTACAATCAGACATATAAAACGTAGATTTAATTTTGAAAACCAATAAACTTAGCAAATAAAAGATTATCAGAAAATAGTTATAACAATTATCTGACCCGAGACGTAACTGTAGTAAAATAAACTCAAAATGTTATCTTCATCTGTGACCGAAATATATCTCTCGATCAATAAAAATACATATATATATATATATATATATATATTATACAAGCTAAGAAAACGTATAATATTTATATTTAAATATTATATATGTTTTAAGTGTTGTGTTGTTTGTGTGTTTAATTCTCTGATTTAACCAATCCAAACATAATGAGCACTAACATTCCAAGCTTACCAGCTATTCATATTTGTTATATGATAAAATAAATGTTTTTTGTTTTTTACTTTACTCTTCTGGGAATAAAAAAATTATTACTAACCAGTCCTGTACACTGTTGAAACTTTCTTCGTTAGTGATGTCATACATGAGAATAAAGCCCATCGCTCCACGGTAGTATGCAGTTGTAATTGTACGGTAGCGTTCTTGACCTGCTGTGTCCTATTAACAAAAACTTTTATTTGCGACCAGTACTTCTTGATTCCCTTAATACAACATAATCCATATAAATTAAATTTTAAAACATATCCTACAACAAGGGCATCTATTATTTGATAAAGGAATTAAATTAGTATTATTTTTATACTAGCTGTTTTCCATGCCACGCTTCGCTGTAGCACATTGTGATTGAATGGTTGAGAAATGAGAAACAAAACAAAGAAAATATTTCATATAAGTTTAATTTTGCAATACTTGTGGAAAAAAATAATGAAAAAAAAACCGCATATATTTATATATTATGCTAAAATTTCAGCTCGATTGGTGCAGAACTTAATGAGTTTTTGAAGCGTTCACAAACCAACATAACATTTATATATTTATAAATATAGATTACGTATATTATAGGAAATCAAATCGACTCAAAATGATAACTTCAGGAAGTTAAATCGCCAGTTATTGAATTAAAGTTATATAAACTTATACTTAAAATGCAAAGACATTGCCATCTCTTTGAATTCATCAAATTATGTTTGGGTAATTTTTATTATGAATAAAAATGTCGTTTTCACATATTTCTTGTAAAAATATTTCTAAGTTGAAACGTCGCAACGGTAACATGTTTAAATTTATATTCGTTATTTTCAAGAGCCTCAAGATAGTGTAACGAAGAGCAGTATTAAAAAAGCTATTAAAATTTCCATATATTGTTAATTCTCAAAGTTTTAATCAAATTCATGAAATAAAACAAGTTTTGTGTTATTTTAGGGAGTTTTCGACGGAATATTAAAGTTAGTACATTATTTGCCTGTAGAAACAGTTTTTTAATTTAAATTTGACTGTATATTAATATTTCTATAATGGTAATAAATAGGTTTACTGATGAATATAATAGATTTTTCCTGACATCAGTTTTAACGACGGGTACACCCAATAGAACCGAAACCCCCTCCTGCCCCATGCCTCTTTGCTCTACTTCTTTCATTTCATAGATATGTTTTAAATGATCATTGATCAGAAAACTTAACAATACTGTGCTAATCTGAAACAGTATTTGTTTTACCGGGAAAAACCAATGACACATTATTCCTACCAATCAAACGGTACTTTAGTTAGTAATGTATCGTTTAGATCTTTATATTTATTTATTAATAAGTTGCTGTAGAGAATAAAGGCTATATCTATATATATAAAAATGAAACCCGTATTTCGTTGTCACGACATAACATGAAAACGGCTTGACCGATTTGTCTGATTTTTTTTTAATAATATTCCTTGAAGTACGAGGATGGTTCTTACGGAGAGAAAAATTAAAAAAACTGAGTAAAAAAGTCTAAAAACAACACTTTTCTATATTCCCATACAAAATATTCGTAATAATACTTAAAAGTCAATTTGAACTTTAATACCATAACATAAAGTTCAAATGTTAGTGGAGGGGTTCCGGGAAGGTAAATTTTTATTTTTTGACATAATGTATTTGTTGTCTTATCAACTTTCTTTTTTTTATCTTACTAGCTAGACCGGTGTCCCGAATAACAGAATAAGTATTTAAACCAGCTAGTTAACAAATAAATTCGAAAACTAATTGACCATTTAAAACACTCTTTCAGTATACAACATAGGGTATATTTATTTCCAAAACATTTTAAAAATAAATGTCCATTTGTACGAAACTACAATAGGCCACATATTATCTATACTAATATTATATAGTTTGCGAGGTCAAAGAGGATCTAATCTCTGGATCGGAACCGATTTTGAAAATTCATATACCAATAGAAAGTCACATTACGAGTGCCATAGTGACAATATACATATTAAATCAGAAAATAAAAAGACTTTTTCGTGGTAGTCGAATTTGCAAAGTCAGAGAAAAAACAATCGAACGAAAACAACTGAGACAGCTGCCTCGAAAATTGATTAACCTGGAATCACTTAATAATGCATACGAAGCCTATCTTTTATATTGTATGATAACAAGTCATCATTCAAGTCTCGTCCACGTCTAGACGTCTCTATCTGTTCGGAATAAGCTCAAAAACTATAGCACAGAACAGCGGTTTACCAATATCTATAATGATTCATGAATAAGGATTAGGTATATAAATATTAAAGGTTCACGGATGACAGTTGCTCTTGCGAAGCCGGGTACTGCTAGTTAATGAATAAAGATATACCCTTATATCCAGCAATTAAAAACTGTAAACTCACCCATATTTGAAGTTTAACACGTTTGTCGTGTCGGAACACCGTTTTCACCTTGAAATCAATGCCCACAGTAGACACAAACGCTGATGTAAACGAGTCGTCCGCGTAGCGAAATAGAAAACTGAAAATTAAAATTGTACTATTGTGTAGTGGTTTAACAAAACAAACTTGAAAAAAATTGTTCCATACACTCATGTTATTACACTTAATTTATACCAATTGCTTTTGAACTAATGTGGTACGGTACCAATGGTATAGCTGAGAAAATTATAAGTGAAATAAACGAATATAATAGTATGGAAAAATTGAATCGGAATCTTCTAGCGTCCTACTGGTTAAAAACTTTATGTAATAATTTCTAAACTTCGACTGGACAGCTTTTTATTTTTGTATGTTCAATTGAAATTTTCTGTGTGTGATATTGAAAGCAGTGGGACCACCATGTCTTAGGAAAAAATATTGATCATATAGACCGAGCAGGTATCCCGTCATGTAACATTTTTTTTATGGTACAGTATGCAAACGGACAGGAGGCTCACCTGATGTTAAGTGATACAACCGCCCATAGCCACTCGCACTGCCAGAAGACTTTTTAAAATTGGTACGCTCTTTTCTTGAAGGACCCTAAGTCGAATTGGTTCGGAAATACTTGGTGGGCAGCTGGTTCCACATAGTGGTGGTGAAGGGCACAAATTGCCTTAAGAAACGCTTAATTGAGGAACGATGGATGTCAAGGTGATACGGATGGTATTTTTTTTATTAGTAATAGCTAAAAAACAAACTCTGCTATAGAACTTGTGCGATGTCTTAAATGATGAATCCGACCGATTAACCAACCAAGCCGGTAGCTGGTTGGTAGTAAAAATAAATATGTCTTTGAGACAGGAATGTAATTAGAAAAACTTTCCGTCAAGCGAAAATAATTGGCGTCTTGTAACAAAAATTATTGGAATTTGTTCAAAACGCTCTTGTTAGCGCTCATAGTACAATGAACGTAATTTGGCAGAGTATACTGACCTAGTCTTCCCAACAGAACTGTTTCCAATAATCAGCAATTTGAACATGTAGTCGAAATTTTGGTCGCCAGCATCTTTCTGCCATTTTGGATCACCTCCTCCGGCCATCTGTCAAAAAATCTTCTTATTTAAATGGAGTATTACCAACCATTAATATACTAAATAGAAATTTGTTTTTGAGCATTTACTCTCTGGGTGACAGAAACGAGACTTGTCAAAAAATTACGCACATGTCAAAATTCAATACATTTTTGTCATACGAAAGTCAAACTTAGCTATAAGTTTCACACTCTCTCTGTCTACAGTATTACCTCGTCTTTAACTTCCTATCGTCTAAATTAGCTTTCAAATTATATTCACAACAGGATATCTATTATCTTTTGGCACGGCCATCGCTGTGTTTACTCCATTATCGACTGACGCTACATTAAATTTTCTGTTATCGCTACACCCATACCATACCATATTACCGGGCAATAGAGGTCACAGCTATTACTGATCCTGCCAATAGCGTCAACAGCATGAAAATGAATTTTCTCAAATAAAGAATAATTTTGCGCGCTCTTCGCGATAAGGTTTCGTCATATCCTTTTGTGATAATGTATTTTTATTGATTTTAGAAACAGGACATTTGTTTGACAACAGAAGTCACAGCAAAAATACTTTGAGACTGGTAACACACGTAATATATGTGTGTTTAATATATAATATACATCAGTGTAGGCTTGAGTCTCTCAAACCTGAGGTCATCCGTTCGATCACGGCTTTGTACCAATGGATTTTTTTATATTTATGCGCACTTAACACTCGGACGGTGAAGGAAAACATCGTCAGGAAATCGGCATGCCTTAGGCCTAAAAATATACGGCGTCTATCAGGCACATAATTAAAAAAATAAATCAGTAATCATAATAAATCAGGCGCTACAACCATTTAGGTCTTGGCCTCAGATTTCTGAATCTGTTTCATGATCATTTTTTAAATTGAATAGGCAAGTAGGTGATCAGCCTCCAGTGCCTGACACACGCCGTCGACTTTTTGGGTCTAAGACATGTCGGTTTCCTCACGATGTTTTCCTTCACCGTTCGAGCAAATGTTAAATGCGCACATAGAAAGAAAGTCCATTGGTGCACAGCCGGGGATCGAACCTAAGACCTCAGGTATGAGAGTCGCACGCTGAAGCCACTAGGCCAACACTGCTTTAGGCTCTCAGGCACCTAATTATCAGCTTATAATAGTAAATTATCAAGAAACATAGCTAACTTTGAGGTCCAAACCTACAGTTGTGCAACACTTTTTTTTTATATAAACAATTGTAAAGGGTATATTGTAGTTATAGAACAGTATTATAAAGGGAAATTCTTACCCTAAGTGTAAGCAAGAGTCTTGTCCATCATAATATACACAAAGATCTGAGTACCTACAGGTATGAAAAATGCCACGTCGGCGTAGTTGAACGATTCCGAATCCGCCAGGCTTGCGTTATTTTATTGATGCGCAAACGTTATCTGGTATTGACCTAAATTCCACTCACAACCCCCTTATCTTCGCAAGTTACCCAGATTCAGAATTTCTGTCTCTTTGTAACACATGTTTGTTATGCTGAAGTGCGCCTGTGCAGGACCAAGCAAGGTCTTGCGTAGGCGGTAGGTTTTTAATTTTGACTTAAAATCTATATAAAAAAAGGACGAATATCGATCGACTCTGTTGTTTTGGGATAAGCTGTGTCAATTTGTTATGTAACAAAATTCAAATATCGAATTATTTAAATTTTCGAATACCTTTTACGCTTGGGTAGCCGAAGACAAGTAGACTTCTGACGTCAAGATAATGTCCTTGAAGCAAATACCAATCTGCTATCGATTTTTGTCACTTAAGCCACTGAATCTAACCAAAAATCCTACGAAAACAGCGTAAAACAATAAACAGAATCACCAAGTGCGAAATCGATATCTCGGAGATTATATCGCAACCCACTATAGTTTTCGTACTGATTCTCGAAACGTCATTAGATCTGGTTAATTTCTCTTACTTTATTCACTATAGAAATTATTGTATAACGTTAAAGACTGCAAGTAACAGCTGTTACGGCTTAGACCTTACTGTGCCATGGGAGTAGGACGGAAATTCAAAATGGCGAATGATGCGCGCGCATTAATACCGACTTGTCAAATTTTCATGATACCAAATATTTAAACATGGGGCTGGCATAGGGCAGTTTAGTTGCTGATATCTCATTCCAATTATAGTCAAATCAATGTTTATAACTCAATCTATTTATAGATATAAAATAGTTAAATTAACTTCACCTGAGATATTAAACAAATGAGAATCTACTTATAAAAGTAATTAAAAATTATTTTATTATATGAAATGTTAGAAAGGCGCTCTAACGATTTCAGTTAAAATAAGACGCTCATATGAACAATGAAGTACCAATGTAACGACCTCATCTTGACCTATATTTAACCATTCCTTCTAACGATTATACTATGGCAAATATTGTATTAAAACTTTTTGATCTTAAATCGTACATAATAACAAAATTGCGTCTACTAACCATATACAATATAATAAACATATCCCAATTAATATTCCTCTAACAATCTTCTAAAGAGAATAAAAAATGTTTTTAAAAAATCAGTTATGTTTTTCGCAAATTATAGGAAGATAAAATAGGGATTCGTTTTGATTATACGAAATAATATCAATAATATATATTTAATCGTACACAGTTGTTTAAAATACTGCCCTAGTTTCAAAGAAAGCGTAACAAAAACTGAACTGAACTTAGAACCTTTATTGATTGCTTGCACACTTCTAACCGAGTCGGCTAAGAAATAGTTCTAAACAATTTAACTAGATGGCGTTACTTAACTGCAAACGGCCGTTCAATGTTATATTTAAAACTCACATTTCTTTTATATACCACTAGCTGACCCGGAAAACGTTGTTTTGCCATGTATATTATTTCTAGGAGAAATTTTTTTAGTTCTATAAAAATACAATCTACAATATTAAAAATTGATCGATGAAAATTAGGGGTTGTGTGTATGTATGTTGTATCATAAAAAAATATAAACAAAAAAAAATATCTAAAAAAAAAAAAAAAATCTTAGGGGGGGACAACCCTTGTCAGTTAGGGGTATGAAAAATAGCTAGTAGCCATAGATTCTCAGACCTACTGAATATGCATATAAAATTTGATAAAAATCGGTCGAGCCGTTTCGGAGGAGTGTACTAACTAACATTGTGATACGAGAATTTTATATATAAGATGTTATGTAGTATAGTAATGGTAATAATAATTATCTAATAAACCAAAAGTTTCGGATCTCTCCAACTACAAATGTACCTAGTAGAGCTCCGCTGAGATGTGTTATGTGAAGGAGAATGGTGTTTTTATATAATAGAACAGGGGCAAACGAGCAGTAGGCAGTTACGTGATACCGCTGCCAATGGACACTCTCAATGCCAGAGGGCTCGCGAGTGCGTTGCCGGTTTTTAAAAAATTGGTACGCTCTTATCTTGAAGGACCGTACTCTACCTCGACGTTCGACAATGAAACTCAGCTGCAGGTATTAATCAGATTAACTCTTCTAAACATTCTCCGTGATAGATGCGGTAGAAGATGCATAGAGACCCTTCATCTCTACGCATCGCCAAGGGATCAAGCCGCTCGGAAAGGGTACTGGGAAGCTCCCGCCCAGAGGTGAGAACAGTACTCCATGTGGGACCAAATTTGCGCTTTATACAGTTGAAAGCGGTGGCCCGCAGTGAACCCGCACCGTCTTGCCTTCTGAGCACACCAAGATACTTGGCTTATTTTAGCCTTTCCCTCCAAAATCACCGCGAAGCCAATAGTCGTTGGATATGTCAACGCCAAGTATTCCAATAATATGACGTGTATTTTTCTTGTCTATACGCTTTATTAGCTTAATGAGGCCGTACTTTTGAGGACGTGATCCCTGATGTACTCACAATATATATTCTATAACTGAGAAAAGGTTACTACATGTGCCAGGTGTCAGTACTAGCATTCTAAAAAGGGCACATATTATTCGCTGTATTGAGTTAGTCAGCGAATTACAAAGTTTAACGGACCTTTTCTTTGTGTCCGTTGAGTAAACATATATTAGAGTATATGTCTATAAATATCGTAAAAGTTCAATATAAATTAATATAATAAATATGTATTTGCAAAATATCACAAAAGGCATTTCTAGCGACGAACGAGCGTCTTAGAAATTATTACTATTCATTAGTCACCTACACTTATGTAAAAAATATTGTACATATTGTTAGCAGCTAATATTTTTATTTTATATAGCTAAATTTCAAATATTTTCATAACACGATGTATATTTTCTATGATTTTGAGGTGGACCACCCTTAGCATTAAGGGATTAGCAAGATAGATAGTAGCCGATTCTCAGTTTTACTGAATATGCATAAAAAATTTCATAAGAATCTGTCGAGCCGTTTCGGAGGAGTATGGGAACGAACTTTGTGATTTGTGACACGAGAATTTTACACGCTTTATATTAGCTTCACCTGTATGTATGTATGTATGTATGTATGTAACCGACTCCTTCGGACTCGATTTTGACACACTTTTAACGGACAGATTTAATTCAAACTTTGGTGGAAGCTTGTAGTTTATTGTTTATCAGAATGCCAAATCATAAAATGACTGCTTCACGACTGATTTGAGAGCGACCGCCGATGCGAAAACCGCTGTGTGAGTTCGTGAAGTGAGTTACAGAATCGCAGGGCTGAGCGCCCTACGCTTTTTCACAATAATACCAGTATTTTTTGTTCATTACCATTTTCAGCCTAAATTAGGAATTTTTTTTTTTTTTTTTAGTTTAATGTGCTTTAAAAGCGTGTTTTTTAGTTTTTTTAAACTATTATTTATTATATATTAGATATAGAAATGCTAAATTAAACCTTATAAAAGTGATGTTGACAGACTTGATATTAAATTGAAGTTAGTGCATTCAATACAACTTTTGTATGGCATATCAGAATTATAATGAATAAAGTTTTGATTGTTTGTGAAATTGCAGGTACTTTTACGGTATTTTTCATTCGTTCTGCTCGTGGTAAACCGTGTATATGTTAACGTAAAATTGTAAAAACCGTTAGATTGTAATCTATCGGTTATCGGTTATCGGTATTCGGTAGATTGTACTACACTAACTTAGTTATCATTCAAACTTCTTTGGTCAATTACAGATTAATTTTACTTCCCAACAATTTCATATAACTACCGAATAATAATACGTTAAATTGCAAGCAGTATGTTGAGTTGACAATCTTTCGACAGTTTACAATCTCGCGAGATAGATTACAATCTAACGGTTTTTACAATTTTACGGTGACATATATATGCATAAAATCAGGCCTGGAGCAGATATTTCTGCATTTATTTGACTGATTTACCGACTTCAGATAGGGGTTATCAATTTGACCTGTATATCTGAATGTCAGGATCGGATATTAAGGATGATGATATATTTACTATATGTATGCTACATTTCGTAAGTATGTTTGTTTATTCACAAATTTATCTAAAATTATAAGCGAACTAGCTGGCCTGGCGAACATCGTACCGCCTAACAGTCGATTCTTTATTTTTTTTTAATACTTATTCTGCTATTCGGGACACTGGTCTAGCTAGTAAGATAAAAAAAAGAAAATTTATAAGACAACAAATGGTAGGGGAGCCCACGATGCTAAATGGGGATTTACTCGAGCGTCGTAGAGACCTATTGGGATGCGAAGCTTAGATAAAAAGAAGACAAAAATGTTATATGATAAATTCCTTTTCATCGGTGGGGGAAGCGGCTATAGATAGTTAAATATGTAAAAAAAAACTGTTGCATGGACATCCTCGAGCGCGTCAGATATTGATAGCATCTATGCCCTACGTATTTTTAATAATGTACGTATGTTAATCTGATCGTTTGCATGATGCGGGTGGTTGTATTTAAGGGTTGAAAATGAAAAAAAAAAAAAAATTATCGAGCGCGTCAGATTTTCTAAGGGAGTGTTAAGTGCACCAAAAAAAAGCTCTCATTCACTAATCTGACGATTTCGATGGGACGCAAACCCACGGCCATTTTCATAATATGCAAAAAAAAATCGCAATTTTGAAATACTCAAGCGCGTCAGATTATGATATATGTGGTTCATCTTTATGTTCTAAACGTACTGTCTTATAATCTGACGATTATCTAGAGGGATTCGCCTGATCTGACAAAAAAAATTTAGAAAAACGATTCACCGAAAGGGCCATTCCTGCAACTTCCCGCTACTTCCATTCCTGGGCGCTTAAAATTGATATTTTGAGCTCGCTGAGTTCAAAGAAATAACATGTCTATGCATTTGAATTCTCCCAGCTCGAAAGTCTGATAGAATTTTCATAGAACACTATTTTTGGAATTTTCAAACCGCAATAACTTTTGAATGGATCAAGCAATTTTCACGCGGTTGGCGGCATTCGACGCAGTTTTATCATCATCATAAGTAATTTTAATTGATAAAACCACAAATTTCGGAGTAATCCCGAAAAAACACTTTTTCGGGTTTCTTTCGTTCACGATATCTCTCGAACTAATCAACCGCTTTTGACGAGCTTGGTGGCGATCGACGTGGTTTTTCAAGCTCAAAGGCGGATTAGTTTTTGAAGTTGATCAATAAAGAAACCACTTTAAAAAAAAATATTTCTTATTTTTTTAAGATTTTTCAAAATCTATCGGTCCGAATCGGTTCAAATTCACAGGAAATGTAATTTTGAGGGAAATATTTAGAACGCCGTTTAGTAGATTCCGATCGGTTAAAGGAAATGTAGGCATCACGCAGCTGCACGCATTTAACTTTATCGACGATTTTTTGTTATTTCGGCTTGCGGAAATCGTCAGATTATATATTTTTCATTATTCTTGAATTATTTCCTTCAAAATAAAAAAAAAATTAGCTACGCTCGAGAATGTCGAGATGACGGTTTTTTTTTACAACTTTGTTGCCCTCCCCTTTTTTTCCGTCACTCTCAAATTGTCAGATTAGTGGAATATACACTTTTTAGGATGTAATTAACTCACCCTACCTTAATCTGACGCGCTCGGGAATTTCTGATGGTCAATTTTTTTTTACTAATCTGATCCTGTCTCCTTCACGGGCGGCCTTATAAAGGGTTTTTCAACAAGAACTTTGTTTTCTAAAACAAAATAAAACAAAGAATTTAGAGGAAAATGAATAAAATTTTTATTGTATTACAAAGAGAAAAGTTTGGCAATTATGAATGAAAAATGATATCTGGCAAATGTCCACCACGACCACGCTGACAGATGTTGATTCTTTCATCAAAATTTTTAATCACTTTTTGGCAAAATGGAGGGTCTATTTCGTTAATGACATCACGGATTTTGAGTTTTAAGGCTGCAATCGATTCGATTGGCTCCGTATAGACTCTGTCTTTAACATAGCCCCACAAAAAATAATCCAGTGGTGTTAAATCACACGATCTGGCTGGCCACTTAACAGCTGAATTTCGCGAAATTATGCGCTCGGGAAATTTGGTTTGCAATAAATTGATCGTTTCATTGGCTGTGTGACATGTGGCACCGTCCTGTTGAAGCCACATTTCAGTGATATCCATGTCATCAATAATAGGCCAAAATTTAGTGGTTAACATCTCGCGATACCGTGATCCATTGACTGTTACCGCATTTCCAGCCTCATCTTCGAAAAAAAACGGCCCAATCACGCCTCCAGACCACATAGTGCACCACACAGTAACACGTTGAGTATGCAAAGCCTTCTCAATAATTGCTTTAGGATTTTCAGAAGCCCAAATGCGACAATTTTGCTTGTTGACGTACCCTGACAAATGAAAATGGGCTTCGTCTGAAAAAATGATTTTTTCAGAAAAACCAGCAGGTTGTTCCTGAATGAACTGAGCGAATCTCCGGCGATTTGAAAGGTCGATCAGCTTTAATTCCTGCACCAGTTGAATCTTGTAAGGCTTCAAAGCCAAATCCTTTCGCAAAATTCGCCATGTTGTGCTTTTGGATAACCCCAATTGTTGAGAACGTCGTGAAATTGACAAATTTTGATCTTCTTCAACACTGTGGCTGACGGCGGCGATGTTTTCTGTTGAACGACCCGGTCGAACACGTGTTGGTGTTGGCACATTTTGTACCGAGCCTGTCGACTCAAATTTCGCGACCAAATTCTTAACAGCGGTCTCAGAAGGACGATTATGCTGGCCGAAAATATCACGAATTTTACGAAATGTAACTTTAACAGAACCACCATTTTTATAGTGGATTTGAATTATTTTAATGCGATTTTCGAGCGAAATTGAATTCATTGTAATAATTGCCAAAGCACCTGCTACGAATACCGCCAAAAACTAAATGTCAAAACTATCACGTTCTCGGTGTTGCCACAATTGAAAAACAAACTTCTTGTTGAAATACCCTTTATATGGGCCTCATATTTTGTGGAGGTACTTAACCGGGTACAAGGTATCCCCCTATATATTAATCTGCCGCGCTTTAGTAAATCCCGAAATCCCCTCTTGGGCTCCCCTACCAAAATACATTATGTCAAAAAATAAAAATTTACCTTCCCGGAACCCCTCCACTTACACTTGAACTTTATGCTATGCTATTAAAGTTCAAATTGACTTTTAAGTATCATTACAAATATTTTGTATGGGAATATAGAAAAGTGTTGTTTTTAGACTTTTTCACTCAATTTTTTTTTAATTTTTCTCCGTAAGAACCATCCTCGTACTTCAAGGTATATTATAAAAAATAATCAGACAAATCGGTCAAGCCGTTTTCATGTTATGTCGTGACAACGGAAAACGGGTTTCATTTTTATATATATAGATAATCAGACAAATCGGTCAAGCCGTTTTCATGTTATGTCGTGACAACGGAAAACGGGTTTCATTTTATATATATAGATATGTACTTTCTTTCGAATTTTGTATACTATAGCCAGGCAACTTTATATCGGCATTTTTTCAGACTCTCCATAACCCGTCCTTCATCCTTCTTTGCACCAGGATTTTATGCAATATATTGCGTTCCCCACTAGTATACAATTTTTTTATAGCAAAAAAACCTATTTATTTAAAGAGTTTATAAAACGAATGCATAGTTTCCATGTAGCTTATACATAATAATTGAACCTAAAATGTCTCCAAACTGACTATGAAAAAGTGCTCCTCTTAGCAAAAGATATGAATTCATAAAATTTATATTTGAACTGTATTTTTTTATGTTACAGGAGGCAGACGGGCAAGAGGCTAGGTTAAATGATACCGCCGCCCATGGACACTCGCACTGCCAGAAGGCTAGCAAGCGCGCTGCCGGCCTTTTGAGAATTGGTATGCTCTTTTCTTGAAGGACCCTAAGTCGGATTGGTTCGGAAATACTTCAGTGGGCAGCTGGTTCCACGAAGTGGTAGTGCGCGGTAGAAATTGCCTTAAGATTTGCTCAATTAAACATTATAAGGTGTTGTTATAGAAATTATGTTTTAAAAAAAAATCATAATTCGAGTATATGAAATTAGATACAAGTATTTATATCACACGCAAAATCTATTTTCGTGTTAATATGTTCCGTACCGTAACGTAAAATAATCATTTATGATGAATGGGATGTCAATCTATTCATTATTAACTCTTGATACGAAATATGATAGATGACATATTAACGAGGGATATTATTCGAATATATAATATAATATATAAGTTTATTTATTAGTAATCTTACAGCTACATAATATATATTACAAAACAAAACACTTTGACAGTATAAAAAGCCAAAACAGTTTACATAGATAAACAATATATATGAAATAGAAAACATAAGTACATTAATAGACAAAAAGAAAAAAAACTGAAGTTTAACCTTAAACAAACGACAATCAATACTTAAAATTTAAAGAAAGAACTAAATTGTTCCTTTTATACAAAGTCATTGAGAGTGTCCATGGGCGGCGCTATCACTTAACATCAGATGAGCCTCCGTTTGCCCCCTGTTCTATAAAAAAAAACAACAATGTGTAATCGGCTCCCAGTGTTGATCTTCCCAAGGTCCAAGAATTCACAAAAAGAGCGTCCTCCTTTAAAGGCAGGCAACGCATCATCTAACAAAATGCTCCCTTTTTGAATAAAAAATGTAATAAAATATAGTAACATATAAACATTACTCTGAAATAACAATTTATAACTTTCCCAATCCGCAAAGGGACTGAGAACGCTATAAAAGGGACGACTTAGTTTTCATTTATAAAATGAAAGTAATGAAACGGAGTTTTTCTTTGTCAACATTTCGAGCATACATTTTTTGCATCTCATAGGTGTGATGAAAAAGCATTACCGTATACAGGAATAACAGAAAAACCTGAATTTAGAAAGGCGAAATTTTTGTTTACTAAAACCTAACTTTGATGAAGGTTGTAAAAGAGATGATTCTTGGTAAAGGATGTTTTAGTTTCGGCATCAAAGGATGTTTTATATCATTTGTTGTGTTATGTTTAAATGAATTATCTTATAATTGCACGTATAAAAAGAATGTTGCTCAGACGGGGTCGTCTGCGATAAACGGCAGTTTTTGGCACAAATAACAATACTCAAAAAGCGTCATTTAAAACCAGACTTTCACTTTACAACGCGCTTTTCGAGTCAGTCATTAATCACGGTTTAACTAGCTACGGTAGAACTCACCCAACGTACCTCAACCTAACATATAACCTCAAATTGGGAATCCTCAAACACGTCTCGAGAAATGTGCTCGACTCATATGAAAATGAAGAAAGAGGAATTTTAAACACTGCAAATAACAGAAAAATTTAAATAAATGTTGTCTAGTCGAGCACTTTATTTCGAGAAAAAACAACGAGTTGAGCATGACGTACGAACCCGAGCGGTAACGCAAATTCGGCTGTGTACATCGAGAGCTAACAACGTCTATGGCGAGAGAACGTTGAGGTATTTGCTACCGCGGCTAATAAATGAACTACCCAGTCAGTTATTAGATAGCCTAACGTTGACCAAAATAAAAAGTAAGTATAAAAACTACTTTTATATGCATTTGTCGCATTCCTAAACATGACTGCTATGGTTACATTTATCAAACCACAGCGGTTTTCTGTAACATCTTATGATTTTATTATATTATTCTGTAAGATAAATAAATTAAAAAAAAGCACGACCTCAAGTTTAAGATCCAACAAGCTTATACTTTATAAATAAGCAAATAAATTTTTGTAAGAAGTCGGGACTAATTAATTTTTAATTATGTTAATTATGATTCCCGCTATTCACCATTATGAATGAATTACACTCTTAATGAATGTAATATTTTATATTACATTTTAATATCCGAAACAAATTCAAATCTTATTTTTTTTAAAATCTCATTTGCATAAATGTTTTCGGGTTTCAATAGTTGGAAAAGACGGCATTTAATGTCATTAAAACTAAACGATTTAATACATTAAATTTATTTCTGCTTATCAATGTCATAACAATTATAATTTTACAGGAAATCAACACCAAAAGAGGTTGGTACTCCGGGCGAGCCCCAGCTTGCAACTCTTTAAAGCGCAAATGACCGTCCGTACGGCCCTTCGTTGAGGGCCGTTTTTAAAGGCAATGTTTACCACGCACCACAGCTATGTGGAACCAGCTGCCCATTGGGTTTCCAAACTAATTCGACTAATTTCGTTAAGAAAACAGCGTACCAATTCTTTTAAGGCCGGCAACGCACTTGCGAGCCTTGGAGTAGAGTGAGTGTTCCTGCCCGTTGACCACATATACTATTAAAATATACTACGAAAATCCGACAAAAAAGAGAGCGACTTTTCAGGAATTACTACAATCTTGCCTATACAATAATTATGGCTAATAAGTAATATTATGTTGACTAAATTTTCTACATTACTAGTGAATAGCTTAAACTAAGGTAATGTTCATTAACAGTCTTACGCCCGAACCCAATAATCAATCCACAATCTCAGATTAAAACAATCTGAAATCAGACCGTGACAGTCGATCGATCTCCTATCTGCGTCCCAATAACCAAACCCTACGAAGACAATCCATTTTTGGCGACGGATGAAATGCTCTTTGTCGTTCTATTTTCCGAGTTTTCACTCATATTTGATAATCAATGTAAAGAAAATAAAACCGTACAAAAAACATTAAAATATACATGTGTATGTTTAAACATAACAAACAGTAAAAATAATTAACTGTTGAAATCGAGCTTTCGTCAACTGTCATTTTCATACAAAGGTCTATCCACAGACACCGATACGACCTCCCATGGATAGCTTGTATCGACAGATGTTTATTACAAAAAAAAATTATAACTAAACTTTACATTTAAACCTTTTACTAACAAATGTTATTTTATTTGAAATATACACATGGGTTTACCCGTAAGCTTCCTAGCGTATAGTTTAATTCTACGTATATAAAAACCAGCTGCAATATACTTAAAGATTATTTAATAGCTTCAAAATAGATCAAAGCTGGCAAGTGCCATTTTAAATTGTAGTTTCCGCGTGGTGTTTTGAACAGTGATCTTGAATGTTGAAGTGTCGCGTCGACAGGAATAGAATTCGTGGTCTAGGCAAATACGCGTCACTTTGCGTCACAAATACGCAGGGCTGAAGTATTTATTACTAGACAAGATACTCGCGCGTATCGTATAAACTCATCTTTATTTAAGCTGTTTAGTAAATTGTATATTCAAATACAATTGAAGTGGCAGTACAAACTTGTTAGGTCTGGGCCTCAAATTTCTGTATCTGTTTCATGATCATTTGTCAATCGAATAGGTAAGTAGGTGATCTGCGTCCTGTGCTTGATACAGGCAGACAGATAACATTTATTACTAACGAAACACACACAGAAACAATTAGTGTGTAATATGTGTGTTTGTGCTGTGGATACGCCATCCACTTTTTGAGTCTAAGGCAAGCCGGTGTCCTTACGATGTTTTCTTTCACCGTTCGAGCGGATGTTAAATGCGCACAAGTCCATTGGTGCACAGCCGGGGATCGACCCTACGACCTTAGGGATGAGGGTCGCACGATTAAGCCACTAGGCCAACACTGCTCGATGCTAGATGGTAATTAACAGGACAATAGTTTTGTACCTTGTATATATTTGTAAGAATGAAAATTAATAAATGTGTTAAAGAATATTGAATTATTTAAAGTTAAATGAATTTTGACTTGAAAAACTTGACACCACCGCTATATAGAACCAGCTGCCCACTGAAGTATTTCCGAACCTATTTGACTTAGGGTCCTTCAAGAAAAAAGCCTACCAATTCTTTAAAGGCTGGCAACGCACCATCGAGTCCTCTGGCATTGAGAGTGTCCGTGGGCGGCGGTATCACTTAACGACATATAAAATGACAAAACTTTCATGGTCGTATCGGTACAGTGCAATAATGATAGACAGCTTTCATTATTGTTACAGTAATTTGCCATTATTAAGTCAAATACGACCGTTTTATATTGGTACCATGCAGACGAGGTCACAAATAACGATATAGATTTTCTGTGTGAAATAAAATGGTAGTGGTTTTACTTGTTCTAATATAAAATTAAATTGAAAATTCTTCATTATCAGTCTAAATTGAGAGGAAATATATGTTCAGTCAAACCTGGGTAAGTGAGAGTTCAAGGGACCGCGATCTCATTTTTTCTGAGCTTTCTCACTAACCGGAGCTTCTAGTTTACAGAAGGCGTCTATATCTCATATTGAGGACTATAAAACTATAGAAAACAATGACAGAGGATTTGGTTTGAATTAAATATGAGTTAATTATTGCTTATAGAGGTATACGCAAGTATTAATCTCACTTATAGAGGTTCACGTGTGAAAAATGACCGTCACTTATACAGGTTTCATGTTTCTCACTTATAGAGGAGGTGTTAAGAAAGCAAATGGCGGGATCGGGTAAATACTCTTATTGATAGAGTTTTCACGTTTACCAACTAGGTGAACGTCACTTACCCTGAGTAAAAATTTCATTGATATAGATATAGTAAGTGACAAGAACCAAACCAGTTCAATCTTTTAATGTCTCGGCCTAAGATTACTGTATCTGTTTCGTTCATTTGTTTTCTGTAATAGGCATGTAGGGCAGCCTCCTGTGCCTGACATACGCTGTGGACTTATGGCTTATGATTTCACTGTGCAAGCGAGTCTTAGATCACATAGAGAGTAAATTGGTGCACAAACGGGGATCGAACCTACGACCTCAGGGACGTACGCTAAAGCCTCGAAGCACCATTACTCAAAATTAGATTCTATATATAGATTAAAAATGGGTTTCGTATTGAATAAAATGCCCAGCCATGTGAAGCTGGGAGAGGGCCTAATATTTCTAAAGCAAACATCTAATCATACAAACAAAACCACAAAATCTATCAAGATCTTCCTCTTGTAGCAAACTACGGTTTGGCTACAGCGTAGCACTAAACAGGTTCCATTGTAATTCAATAACAAGGTATGCAATCTCTGGGATTGTATCGCCTTTGAACTGTCCGTACCGTAATATATTCAGTATTGATTATCTTAGCGTGGTCTTCATATTAAGTGATGCCAAGTATATACGCTTTGAACCACGCAACTTCGGTCAATAAAATTAAATTTATTTATTTGTTTTACGTCGATCAATTTACCTATATTCCTCTATGGAGTTGAAACGTGGACTATCTTGGCTCGAGAAACGCAAAGGATTGATGCCGTTGAGTACCGTGGACTACAAAGCGCACCATTACATCGATCCTACTCCAACTCCGCATACGGACTGTGTTGTCAATATGCCGACAGCGAATTGTATCTTATATCGGCCTTAAAATGCGCAGAGACTAAGAGAACAAAGAGAAAATGATCGTGGTTGGTAACACAGATGGTGAAAGATAACGTGGCTGTACACCAACCAGATGGACCCATCAAGTGAAAGACTCATCGTCCTCAAAACTATACACTGTCCTAAGAGAGGCATTGAAACAGACTGAAGAGAGAAAGATCAATTTACGACAAAAAATAAACTATAAAAAATACTCTATTAGATAAATGTAATCGCATTTACCATAACGACAACTTGAACTTATTTCATTTTACAATACGAGTAACGGTTGAAGCTTAAAACGAAAACGTTATCGTTGAGTAGCATAGCATAGCCGAGGTTCAAACAGAATCTAGCGACTATTATATCTATAATCACTGCGACAATTACGCTGAGAATGGCTAGTTATTCCAAAATATATTTTTTAAATATCCACGGGACCGTGGATTAGATTTTTTGCTTCATTGATTTAGGTAAGAGATGATCAGGTGACCTGGAACTCACAGTCGAGTTGGGACTGAAATGTGTGTACTAGATACTAGTGTTATTTTTCGTTTTTGTAGGAATATAAGTTAGAAATAAAAATTTATTTATGTATTCAAAGATGTGACACCGTGACTTTCCTTACTCGCAATTACTAAAATATTCTATGATATATAGGTCTTATGAACCCGGTTTTCTGAGTAGCAGATAGCCTCACATAGGCCTACTATCTACGAAGTAAGACATACTATGTATTTCTTCATTAGATAAATAAAATAGTAATTAAACAATAAAAATATATATAAAAGAAAGGAGTTGATCTTACACTAAACAAATGAAGTGTTATTGAGCCATTTGAGAGATTAAATCGAATCTGTATTTAAAAGCACCTGAATGATATCGTTATAAAAACGTAATGTGTCCTTGTTAATACATACTTCCGTTGTTTTATGATATCATATATTCAGAGAGTATGTTCTGTTGTTTGACATTATATTGCTTGTAAATTATTGCTGTGGTTTAGTTTGTCTGTTAATTGAATGAATTCATTGCATGTGATTCTTCGTTATTTTCTTATAAAGTTAAATTATTCCATCCAGACTTAATTTTAGATTTAAGGGCTCAAAGTCTATTAAAATTAACGGTCACTTAAATCGTTAAAACCGTTAATCGGCTTCATAACATTATTAAAATCTCACTCTAGCTCCAGACGGAAATTAAAAAACTTTAATCTATGCTTCGTAGATTACTAATAGATATTTATTATATAGAACATTAATTTAATGAGACCCTTTAAGAGTCGAAGTTTTTAAATTTGTACGCAAAAATTCTACCATATTGTCGATAATATATCACAAATACACACCTTAAATAGCCTACGAGGATAAACAACTTGAAATAAACTGCTAATTGTAAAAAATTGCATTAAATGAACACGGCTGAAAAGTTCCCAGGGAAAGCGAGGTGGAAAATGCAAGGGTTGGCGGGAAAATCACGAAATACAATGCCAGTCTTTCGTCGTACGCCGACAGGTGCGGACGGCTTGCGCGTCTGACACGTTCGCGGACTACGATCGACCAAACGAACATACAAAACTTATTAAACCCCACCCGAGCCCTCAGCCCTTAACGAACGAAACGTGCGAGCTTTGATTAATATGATATACGTATTTAGTTAGCCATGATCCCTAAATTTCAAAATCAATTTTTACATAAGAAACGACTGAAGTTTTCTACTCGCATTGTTTATAAGATTTTGTAAAATTTACACCTTTTGAGATTTACTTTAGTCCCAAAACTTTCGAACAAAGCTTTTAAATAGTGAGTGTTTTAGAACAGTGCTTAACCTTTAGTTGTGTGTGTAGTGTTTAGTGTTCTTGCGTTGACTTTTATTGATTGGTAAGCTTTTATTTATTAAATATATAAGGCATTGCAATAAAGCAGTTGAGTCTATGACTCTGTCTTAGGTTCGAACCCTTCTCAATGTACTCGACGTGTGTATCAATTGACTTACTCTTCTTTCTATATGCGAATTTAATCGCTCGTAAGAGCAAGAGCGGTACTATTTTCAGACGTCAGAAGACTGTTTGTTACTGCCGTTAAATAAAAAAAAAATTGCCATCGAAAAAATTTTTTGCAATTTAAATTCAAAGTAATTTTCATCACTGCAGTTCGCGTTTTAGAAATGCAAAGTCCGGAGGGAGGTTAAATAGGAACAAAAGTCTTTAAACAAAGCACAATGCTATCCAATTATAATTGTTCCTACTAACAACGCTACTTTACGGTACCTTTTTCTTACTTTCATTTTAGATTTTAAGCCTATATTTCGCTACGATAAGATCTGAGACAAGAATTTACTATTAAACAAATAATCCATTTAATTAAAAATATATTCCTTTTACCGCCAATACAAATAAATACAAAATCTGACGACTTAAGCAGGCTAAACATACCTATGTCTGCATTGACATAGTCAAGTTGAATAAATTAGAGGTTTAAATATGGAACGTGACGGGATAGTTTTGATAGGAGGGGCCACCAACTCATGACGAAGAATAGTATTATATTTTGAATGAAAATTGAGCTATTATTATATTGTCACTAAGAAACTGTCATGGGCGCTATAACGCAAAGATCACGGTACACTGTGTGCCAAGTCCAATGACATCTTGATTATTTTTAGACTATTCCACATAGCCAAATAGTGCATAATGTACAGTCGTAATTGCTAAGATTTTGTGTATGAAATTTAATTCCTTGGTATTTAACTCATCAACTTCCAACCTCATTTAATTGGTACAGAGTTGAATATAAATTGGTTAAATATCCGTTGAAACAATGATATATTGTATGTTGTCAAATGCTTCTCTATAGAACTCATAAATATGTTTTTTTTAAGCCAATTCACACCAATTGACCTAGTCCCATGCTAAGCTGGTGAAACTTGTGTTATGGGTACTAGGCAACGGATTTACATACATATTATAGATAGATAGACATATAAATACATATTTAAACACCCAAGACCTAAGCACAACACCAAATGCTCATCACATCGATGTTCGTCTCAGCCGGGGATCGAACCCAGGACCCATGGATTCGCAGTCAGGGGTACTAACCACTAGACCAATGAGTCGTCAAACTCATGTTCAATTTCAAATTATATGTGACACGGAAAATGTACTTTTATTCGAGATAACAGTTTGAATGTTGAATTATTACAGAAAGTCAATCTCATGTGAACCGCAAGTGGCCTTTGTCACGGGAGGACGTGACATTTGATTGTCATGCAATTTCTAGCCAGTGTCCATCAGAATATGTGTGAAAAGCTTTGATTTGACTATCACTATAGGAAGGAAGCGTTATTCAAAGGCCAGCCGATAAAATAAATAAATGCATATTAGTATTGTCTTTGATTTACATAACCTTTACACATTTAAAGAAAAAACTTTTTAACCGGACTGAAGTTATGTATTATTATAAATTTACAACTATTTAACATAATTTTAAATTTATCCGACGTTTCGCGTGCTTTACAGCGTGCGTGGTCACGGTGACTGAAGACAAAAGATGTTGGATGTCAAAAAGTATCACAGCTGCAGCATAATTTAAAATTATGTTAAATAGTTGTAAATTTATAATAATACATAACTTCAATCCGGCTAAAAAGTTTTTTCTTTAAATGCATATTAGTTCAGTAGGAGCTCAGACTTCCATTTAAGAACATATATTATTAAAGAATAATTATTATAATGGGCCTAGTGGCTTCAGCGTGCCACTCTCATACCTGAGGTCGTAGGTTCCATCCCCGGCTGTGCACCAAGGGAATTTCTTTCTATGTGAGCATTTAACATTTGCTCGAACGGTGAAGGAAAACATCGTGAGGTAACCGACATGTCTTAGACCCACAAAGTCGACGGCGCGTCAGGCAGTGGAGGCTGATCACCTACTTGCCTATTAGATTTAAAAAATGATCATGAAACAGGTTCAGAACTCTGAGGCCAACCTAAAGAGGTTGTAGCGCCACTGATTTATTTTTGATTATTATAATTATTTGTATAAGTAAATCTAGAACAAAGAAAGATATACACACAAATATCATAAACTATCGCACACACAAGACACATTACACACATATATAATAAGAAAACTAATCGGAGCCCTCAACTGTATAAAATTACCTTTACAAACTCTTTCTAACTTTCAAAATCTTGTCTTGTAACCGTCACAATCTTTACATAGTATGAAACAAATTCGTTTCTCTCCTAAAACCTTACACTTATGTAAAACTATGCAAAACGAATTGCATTGTAAATCAGAAGGAAGGTACAATAAACATACATAAAAAAGCTTCATTTCCTCTTATTTATTTATTGAAGTAGTACACCACATCATATATAATGCATTTCCTACAGTATATGTTACAAGCTTTTTATTTTATAATACATGACAATTATGGTGAACATCAATTTTACAAACAAAAAAATAAATATATTACACTTCCAATATTAGTTTTTGCCAGTAATTTTTTTGCTGAACAGTGCTGATTAGGTACCATAGAGGCGCTTACAAATGATTTTTTTTAAGTTAATCAGCCAACTAACAAATATATCAAGGTAAGAGAGGTGAGATAGAGATGCCAAAAGTCAAATGGGCTATATATCATACCCAGTTAGATGTAACTCTTTCGCGCTTAAAGAATTCTGATGAAATAACGCTTACAATGAAGTGAAGGCTGTCTAAGTAACACGTAGGGCCTATTTATTTCCACGTTTCTACCCTCTTCATCTGCGAAGAATTCGGAATCAGGTCATTTATACAAATCCTTTTATTGCCCGCCTTCATTCTGGTAACATTAGCCACTTAAATTGGTTTAGAAACTGTTTCGGGCTAATTAACTAATCTCTAATAACAACGATTGCCAAACAAAATGACATACTCTTCTTAAAAAAGCAAAGCACTCAGGAGCCCTCTGGCATTTAGAGTGTCGATGGGCGGCGGTATTATTTTACATCAGATGAACCTGCACATCGCCCACTGCTCTATAAAATAAAAAAAGCTATGGAATGGTATTCTATGTAAACACAAAGCTTACAGTAGAGGTGTTTAAAAAATATTGTTCTTTTGACAGTTACTTAATTAATATGTATATGTATGTGTATGTATATATATATATATGTATATGTATATGTATGTGTATATCTATATGTATATGTATATGTGTATAGTATGTAATAGTGTCAAAAAAATTATTACATTGTTATTTATTAGTTAAATATTTTTGTAAAATTAATTAAAGAATTGTATATTTTTAAATAAAATATTTAACAAAGTACATAATCATTCCATCAGCATTAGTTGATCACAATTGCAGTACAAAAATAAATATTATGACGTCTTGACATGTAAATTACAAACTATATAAACAACTCAACCTTATGTGTTAATGCGTAATAAATTGAAACGATGACAAGTTGACGTCATTATCGATTTTAAAACTCAATAAATGTTTTCTCTAATCGACGCTTGGTTTCATCTTAAAACATTTTTAATTATATCTTGTCCTCCAACCCTTTAATTGAATTCACTTCTGGTTGACAGGTAAACCAAGCTTGATCCAAGGAGTCAAAATAAGTCAACAAGGACAAAAATAAATTAAAAAATTATCTTTTAAAAATATTGAGAAAATCTGTAAGAAAATATTTCTTAATGAATTCTGAGTAGGCTGTATTTGCTGGTGATACAGTTAGAGTACGTAGTGATAAAACAAAACAGCTTTCACGAAACGGAATTCTGCTAGCTAATAATTATTTAAACATACACTTATGAGCGTTAATATGAAAATGTATGCTCCCAAATTTACATTTACTGCCAGTTCAATCAAGGGCGTAGAACGGATGATAAGAATTGGCAATAAGCTGTCCGTCAGTCTTTTAAATCACCAAGTTTTTTACTAAACCTTTGTGAAGCTGCAACTACATCATGCTCCTCATCGTAAATACTGATAATAAATAGGAAAAACAAATGTTGAAACTAACTGAATAGAATTTCGCAATACCACCGGTAATAAAATAGAGGACATAATTTCTTTAACTAGACATAAAGACGCCAGCACATCTGAACTAGTTGTGCTTATAACTAATTGGTAAAAGGAAGAGTATTAGCAGGTATATTCTATGTGCGCATTTAAGATTCGCTCGAACGGTGAAGGAAAACATCTTGAGGAAACCGACATGTCTTAGACCCAAAAAGTCGACGGCGCCTATCAGGCACAGAAGGCTGATCACCTACTTGCCTATTAGATTTACAAATCTGAGGCCCAGACCTAAAGAGGTGGTAGCGCCACTGATGTATTCTTTAATTAGGTATATAATATAATAAGTTTTTTCAATAATACATGTACTACTTTACTATATAACGAAGCATAAATTGTCTTTGCCTATACAATACTTCTGTGGTTATAAATTTCTACTCACTCTTTTTTTAATAAGGACCGCAGCTGACAAAGGCGTTAGGGTTAAACCCTAGAGTTATTACAGACATTCGTCGTGTCTTTTATATTATCATAGTATTTCGCATTAATATGCTGGCTGTACGGTGTTTTTATTAGAAAATATATTTCTTGATTTTGTTGTCATAAAAATAAGTTGACGAAGAATCCGTGCAGTTATATTTGGTTCTATTTAATTATTATTTTATATATAAGTCTTTATCTTGCAATCAGTCAGCTAGACTATGAGCAGATGTGTTGAGAGCTGTTAGGCGTTTAGAGCAAAATCTCCATCGAGACTGCTCCTCTCTTTCAACCGTCAAGACTTAGGATTTGTCACCTTTTAAGCCTATTTATTAGGTCCGGTATGGTTAGTTGCGTGGCAAGCTTATTAGGATGCATATCTAGCCTTTTTTTGTATTTCATACTCCAGGTCTTGATCTCCTCTTTGACAGTCCTGATTCTGAGGTGCTCATGAATCTCCGATGTTTTTATAAACCACGGACAGTTGGATATTTGTTTCAAGATGTAATTTTGAACCCTCTGTATGATACTTATGTTAGAGTCACACGCCGAACCCCATAGTTGAATCCCGTTATATGATAATTTAGTTATTTCAATGTTTTAACTTTAACAAAGTATTAATATCTCTTAACTTAAACAATTAAAACCTCATTAAATACTTACAAATCCATCAAAACTTTAGAATCTAATTTGAAATTTATCCAAGATTGGATCTTTTACAAGTTTACGACAAAAATAGGTATCTAAGGCAATCTCTGTATATTTATTCCAATCTTATTATTGTGAATAAATGAATATCAAGATTAACTTTTGCATGTAATCAAAATCTTACTTTGATAAGGTCTCATTTATATTGACATTAAAACATACTAGAGGGAATCAAATTGCAAAACGAAAAAATCTTATTCAGATTAATAATATTAAAATATAATATTAAATTGAGAAACAAAATTGTCTGTGAGTGTTAAGTGAAGACCTTATAAAAAACTCACTTGCATTCAGGAACAAAATAATGTTGTAATAAACTATAGCTCCTATTGTATTGTTGAGGAAAATACCTATTATTGGTGGTATTTATTTTCTCTTTTTTTATACAACAAACGAGCAGAAGGCTCACCTGACGTTAAGTGATAGACACTCTTATTGCCAGAGGGCTCGCGAATGCGTCGCCTTTTAAGAATTGGTACGTTCTCTTCTTGAAGGACCCTAAGTCGAATTGGTTCGGAAATACTTCACTGGGCAACTGGTTCCACTAATTCCGCGGCAAAACTGCCTTAAAAAACGGTCAGTTGTTGAACGGCTGATGTCGAGGTGATACGGGTGGAATCTAGTTTTCTGCCTCGACGTCTGATGATGAAACTCAGCTGTAGTTATTAATCCAAACAACTCTACGTAACACCAAGGGATCAAGCCGCTCAGAGATTGGTCGTCAAAGATTCGAACCGCTCTGCGTTTAATACGGTAAAACTTGATTTATAATTTACGCATTTTAATGAATTAGCAATGTGGCAAAGGGCATTAACCCAGATATCAACAAAATATTAAACGCTAAGGGAGTAAAATATTGAATTAACAATATTGTATTGTGCATAACCGCCCAAAGGTACGTTATCATAAGAACATTACATAGCGAATACGTCAATCCAATGCTCGTACTACTGATTGACGCCAGGATACGAGAATTATATTTATTTTCGTAAAAAAGAGTTCTGGTTAAATCGAACGTTTGACATGATCCCGGCTGCATCTCCCAGTACGAATGAAAAAACCTCAAAGACTATTAAACGTTTTGTACGGTTTGAATCGAGATAGGATTCCTAAGAACAGTTCAGGTATCTAATGTATTACTAGTCTTCTATACGTACCTACGGCTCACTATCTGCTACTTTTAATGGTCCATTGAATAGGCTATCTCGCTTTTACAACTTGATTACTAACATTACTGCAAATAATGATATATTTTACAACAATCTTCCAACTTACCGTAATTTTATGTATCACTTAATCAGATTTAAGTTTCTATTTAGATTTTATTTGCGTTAAATTTTTTCCATGCTAGTTTGAAATTTTGATGTTCTATAAGTGATGTATATGTGTATAAAATTTGTGATATTTTCTTGTATATTTTAAGCATACACGTTGTTTTATGACTTAAACATAAATTATGGTTTTATGTTCACTGAGTGAAACAAAACAATTATTAAAGAGGTCGCAAAAATCTACTGCAATGTAATAAAAGTATTACATTCGGAGATCACAACTACAACTATGTTCAATTAACATATCAGGTAATCTTGGTATTGTAATCGCTTTAACAGTAGGCGTATCTAATCTCGAGCGGTTTGATTCGGATCGATATACGAAATGAAATTGGACGACTCTTATTACATTTAACCAACATTAATCCGTATGTAACGAGTGATTAGCGATTGAAGTCCCGTATGAATATAAGGAAAGCTGGTGATTATGTTTCGAAACGCTTTTTGCATTGTTAATATAGGGTATGTAGTATGTACTCTGTACTCAGTCTCAGTTGCCCACTAAGATCCTCCAGAGCCTTCAAAGCTCCATCCAGAAGCTCAGAAGTTTCCTGGGCACTTCACAGGCTTTACGACCTCACTGATCCGGGGATCTGTTCGTTGTAGCGCCAAGGACAAAGAGATGTTTATTAAGGAGACAGTGGCCCGTAATTGTCCCTATATTAAAAATAATATTGGGTTAAAAAAACATAAATCAATATGCAATAGTTAGTTATAATACTTAACTAAATTTCTTAGACCTTAAGAGAAAACTAGCAGGACAAATATTGCACTGGTGAGGTAATCGCCGAAACTGAAGCCCATTTTGAGGATATAGACAAATCGTACAATAAAAATAGTATCAAAAAACTGTATGACCGCTAGAATCGTATCGCTCTCGAAAGCAACTATATTGAATAATCAAATTTAAAGAATCAAAAATTCAAGATTTTTTTATGCATACTTTTTCAGCTACGTTGATTCAAATCAATTAAGGCGTTGAAATCCCTAAACTCGCTTCAATCAAATAAACTTGCTTGTTTGGATGAAAAAAATATTCTATAGTAAATGTATAAGCCTCGTTTTTTATTTCAAACAATTTTATTCGCTGTTAGAAAAACCCGGCTTTTTATTTTTAACGAAATACGTGTCACTATATTTATACGAATAATTGCCACAGTTCTGTGGTTTGGTGTCCACGAAAAATAATTTGCACAGAACGAGTCACACAGTTTTAATTAATTTATTTATTTATTCAGAAGATTTACAGCACAATTCAGAAATAGATGTATATATATATATAACATTAATAGGCCAATTAAAAATCTTCACATATAGTTTTTTTTTATAAAAAAAGAAGGTAAACATTCAAAATATGTAGGTTGTAAAACAAAAAAGAAACAACAGAATAAATGTACTTCATTCATCATGATCGAAATAATTTTGTGTCAAAGCTTTCCTTGCTGTCACCACACTCGTGGCGAACATATCAATGTCAATAGTTAACTCATTATTGTTCGCTGCTCTTACCATAAAGTATATAATCAAGTATATAATACTCAAAGCCATTTCTTCGGACACAAAGGCGTAGTATTACTGAAATATGGAAGTGAAGTGTGCATGTGTGTGTCTGTGTATCGCCAGCTAATTAGTATCAGAATATCTTTCGACAACTTTTATAATCTTCGCCTCGAAAAGGAGCTTAATTATGAAACATAATTAATAATTTTATACGTTTTTTGTATTGAAATGTCGAAACAAATTTTAGGAAGAACAAGGTTTAAAAGACTAAGGGTCTGTTTCACAATGTATGGATGAGGTACCAAATAGCTATGCAACACAAAAATTATTTGGAAGATAAATTGTGCTATTTGACATTCATCGGACTCATAACTTATGATGGACTTTATGTGACGAATAGCGCTATCTGACAGTCGTGAAACGCAACAATAGTGTTTTCAAGATAAACAATCCGCGAAAATAGAGGACACCGTGAGCCTTTTCTGCCAAAACCCTCCATCTTTTAGTCGATACCAACTCCGGGGAAATAAATACAGATAATACAACTTTTTCTACAGCTGTGATACTTTTTGACATTCAACACCTTTTGTCTTCAGTCACCGTGACCACGCACGCTGTAAAGCACGCGAAACGTCGGTTAAATTTAAAATTATGTAAAATAATTGTAAATTTATAATACATAACTTCAATCCGTTAAAAAATTGTTTCCTTTAAATATTTCAATAAAAGACAATACTATGCAACAATATTGTTTATCCTAACAATAAGTAATAAATAGCTAATTTTGAACTTATGTAGAACTTATCCGTACATTGTGAAACAGACCCTAAATGTATATTTATTTTCGTAGGATAAAACGAATGTCCTGTAATCCATTACACAAGGGAAAACCCGTAATCGTTTTGTAAAGTGAGAACTCCAAACAACACTTCTGAAATGGATCCCTTAAACCCTATTTATTAAAATATATTTAAAGGCGAACAAATGATAGATTAATTAATATCTTTTTGTGTAAGGTCCAGTTTTATTAACTTTTTTTTTTTTAGTTTAAGTACATTTATCAGTAAGTATATGCTTACTGTAAAGTTAATAATAATGGCCAATTTCCAAAACCTAATTATGAACTTTAAAGTTTCATTAATATAGACCCTTAAAAACCATTAACTTTTAACATGAGAAAAAATACCATGTAACATTAAGAGCCATCATATCAAAAGTCAAAATCATTTATTCATATAAGTTACACAATGTACAGTGTACACTTATGAACGTCAAAAAAGAAATATATATTAAATGCTTCTATATTTACATTTACTGCCAGTTCTCAAATCAAGGGCGTAGAACGGAAGAGAATAACTGGCAATAAACTCTCCACCACTCTTTTTAATCGCCTAATATACTTGTATTGTCAGGTTTTGGTTCGTCCACCGTTGGACATCCTTCTTCATTCGGTTCCACTCGTGTCTGTCGTGGGCTAGGCGCGGCCAGGTGAAAAGATATGGAATTATATTCAGAAAAATAATTTAGTTCCTCAAAAACAATATCTATATATAGGTCTAAGTAAATTAATGATATTTTTATAAAAAAATTACACAATTTCTTTGTTTTAATCTGCTACGAACAATGAAGCTACTTATCATATTGCTACAATGTATTATTTTATTTCTATTGAAATAGTTTCTGTCGACTGTAATAAGAACTTAAGTTAATCTTATTACCTTGGAGCTGTCAGAATTCTCTAATTATAACTTCAGTTTCTAACTAAATTAGTGAGGTACTTGCACACTCGGTATTATATGGGTCTTGAACTCACTAATTCGTTCCTAATAATATTATACTCCTCGTGAGACTTGGGATTGTTTGTAATCCAATAACTTAAATATGAGAGGGGTGGTCAAAAAGTTCCCGGAATGACAGGGAAGGGTAATAAAATGAAACATTAAACAATTTTTCCTTTTCAATGTACTCTCCCTTAACCTTAATACATTTATCAGATCTGTCAAATAACTTATTAATACGGCGGAGTGGACCATAAAGAGCTAACATCTCTTGTAAGTTGGTTTGAGGTGTCTTTTCCTGTTTGGTAAGGAACTTTATAACGGCGCGATGTTCAATTTTTTTTCAGTGGCTAGTCTCTTACAGATTTATTTATTTACTCGTTGATAACTAGATTAGGCTGAAAATTTGTATATATACTAACAATGAGTCACTCAATTAGCTGGATGAGTAAACTCAGGCTAAGAAGGCTGTAAAAAATTTTTGTTATCGATTTATATTATAAGATAAGCTTGTTTTTTAGATTTTAATTCAATTATTTCTTTCAAAAAAAGAAGTAAAGCCAGTATTTATACTTAAAATATTATTTTACACAATTGCGCTGTTATTAAAAAAAATTTAGTAATTGAAACGTTACATTATCCCTGAACATTTATTCTTAAATAATTTTGACGGCTGGCACGTTTAATATTAAGTTCAATAAACGTCAGTTCTAAAACATTATAAACTAAAAATAAACGTAGTCATTAACATCAACCATAAATAAATCTAATAGTTTTATGCATAAAATTAGTATACACATTAAATTAAATTTATCTTAGACATAAATTGATATTAAAACACTAATATAAACGCGAAAGTTTATAATGCATGAAACTAATATGAATACGAATTATTAAGCGCTAAGATGATTGTAACTATTTGAATAAATAATTTGTATACCTCTACATACTAAGAGGACAATGCGTCTGTATTTACCTGTCTTCTTCTTTTTATTTTTTTATTTATTACTAGATGACCTGGACCAGGTTTTTATAATAGACTAAAAGAGATCGAAGCTCATACTGCAGGTATAAAACACAAATTTAAAGTCATAAATTATAATTAAATATATGAGAGCAAAGTGACAATTTTTATTTACGAAAGGGAAAAGACATTATATATTTTCCAGCTATGAACAGTTTCTATTGGAAAATTCAACTATCATTATCATTTCTTTACTAATGTTTATCACCATTTAAACCGTTCTTGAACTTCCACAAATATTTAAAGATAATTAGCCAAATGGTCAAACCAAAAGGTCCAATTCATTTTTGTATACATTTATATAAAACTTTCATATATTTTTAAATTATATTTTTGTCGAATAAAGAACAAATTGTTGAAATTGTCGATTTAAGAGGCAAAGCAATTAAATTAAGGCTTGTAGAAATAACTTATGACTAAGAAATATTGGTGTATTCCTTTTAAATTTTACTGAATCAATAAAGCCTGGCGTCTTTGAAGAAAACAAGAAACATTTTGCTTATTCGATTTTACAGAAGCTAAACTAATATTCAAAATATAATATTCTAAAACATGATTCACATGAATAAATGAAAGCTAGGTTATAACGAAAGTACTTTGAAGTCTAATCCTCTTTTGCATTTCATTCTAAAATAGAATAAAATCTAAATTGGACTCTTTTAACCTAAGTACTCTTTCTGTAAAACTTACTCTGTGATGAAAAGAGACAAATGACTTTAAAAAAACCAATTGAATATAAAAAAATATAAAGAAATTTCCATGTCACAATTTAAAAAATGTGTATACTTTATGATTTAAAGAAGTTTGCTATCATTATTCTTTTGTTTTTCTTTTCGAAAACAATATAAAGATATTAAGGCTATTCTAAAGAGAAACCGACACGTCAGTCCGTTAAGTAGACAGTTGAGTTGGGGAAAAATTAAAGGTCGTTTTAGACTGCGTTTCCTACGTAATAAACAGCTGAGTTTGAGTCCCGGCCACAGGTGGTACGCTTGGTATAATTTTAGACTGTGAATCGTGGCGTTCATTGTCACCCGCACTCGCCAAGGCCCGCATTTGTTGGCTCATCTTGACAACGTTTACAATTACATAAGTTCACGAGCATTCCGCGTTCTACAGTGTTCCGTGTAAATAATTCGAATTTCGAATTTAAATTTTGAATTACTGAAAATGATTCTATGATAAGCTTCGTAGCAGTTTTTAACTGTATGTACTTTGAATTATATACATGACAATATGTTGTTATTATGTATTTTGATGATGCTTATAATGATTTTTTGAAGTTATACTTCTTTAGGCGCGTTATGAAAAATTGATGAGAGTGAAATTTTACGATGCGCGCGCACCGTGACACAAAATTAACAGAATGAAGTTGCCCACGGAAGATGCTACGGCATTGGACATAATTTAAAAACGAAATTCTTCAGAATTTATGTTACACTTAATGTAAGAGAATAATAATAAATATTAATTTATTTAATTTTTCAAATGTAAACTGAACTTTATTGACTATAATGACTCCTTTTCCAGTCTTTGATTATTTTATTGTAATTAATTATTTGCATGCAATCAAAAACTATTTTTAATAATGCCAAAGAAGTATAACTTCTTACGCGCGTACATAAGTACACGCACCCTTTTTTTTCCTCCTCTTCCCAAGTTGCATCACTCTGACGTGTTAATGTAGAACGGCGCATCAACATCAGTCAGTATGTAATAAAAGAGTTTTAATTATTTTCGTTTCTCTAAATATAAAAAGGAATGCAAAACCAAAATCCTTACACACAGTTCTTCCACCATAAAAATAGTACCAAGTATTTTCCCAAAAACATCGTACATAAAAATAAATTGGATCGTAAATCGTGGTCGGTCAACTTCTGACGGGAATGTGAAGTGCTGTAAATAAACTAGAATGATATGGGTAACCCATAGTTAACCTCGTAATTCTAAAGTTTACTGACATACAAGGACAGGCGGTTTATGACGCTAATACTCCTTCAGGCAAACGACTTATCTTATAGGCCGATCAGAACATGTATATTTTTAAAGCGAAATATTTACGTAAAATTTAGAACCGCTAAAGCCGCTAAATTAGTCTAAGCATGACTAGCCTGAAGTCGTTTGTTCTAGTCCCGGCTGTGCACCTATCATTTTCGCAATGTCAAATCAAATAATTTCATTAATTATTTTATATTTATTTATTAACACTTCGTTGCATTACAATATAAAAATTTAACATAATTAAATGTAAAGGAGGGCAACTGGCAGCCTTATCGCTTTTGAGGGATCTCTTCCAGGCAACCACTGTGAGAAAAAAATGTATTAAATTAGATAAGGTAGGCAAGAAGTGCAAAAATACGTATTACATATAGTTATTAAAAAAAAACTAAACTAATAAAGGATACATGAAAAATAAAAAGTAAAAAGTGCACATGAATCATGATAATTGAATTTAAGATCAGTCTCACGTCAGTTAGTAGTTAATACGAAAGTTAGGGATACGGTATATATCTGAGACACGATATATGTCTTAGCGCTTAAAAAGCAATTTCTATAACGCATATAACGCTATAAAACCACTTGTCCAGAAAAAAAACCCATTAGAGCAGAATCACTATATATTTTATAATCGGATATTGTGAAAATACTTTGCTTCGTGATTGCCTTATGGCAACCCTAGGTTGACTCGAGTGCCACTTATGTAGTCGACACTTTGTTAACGCGATATGGCAATACTGCTGAGGTCCCGGAAAAAAGTCAAAGTCAAATCACTTATTTCAATTATTAGGCCTATGAAAAAGGCACTTATAAAGGCAAAATGACAGGTTAAAAATATTTTAAAAAATTACTCTAGTTGACTCTTCCAAAAGGTAGTTTCATATGGAGAAGAATGGGAAAGAAACTCCATACTTACTCTTTTAAAATAGTTCTTACAATATTTTGTATTCATTGATTTGTATATATGTGAAGACCATGTACCTAGAATAAAAAAAGTGGGTGCGTACAAAGTACACAATATGTCAGAAGCGAAACTTCTTAGGCAAACTAATTTTTAAATCTTGTTCATATTTATACAAATCTATAGGTAACTTTAGATTTCCGAGACTTAGAAGGAGGAAAAAAGGAAGATATGTTAGGAATTTAATGAATTTGATTGTCATTACTATTTAAAGTGTGGAAAATTAATAAAAACGCGTCTGATGCGGTAGTATTAGTACTACCCGAGATGGTTTTAGTACAGCCCTGCGATTCTGTAACTCACTTTTCGAACTCGCACAGCGATGATAAGGAGGGACAGCTTGTTGTTGTTTATTGTTTATCAGAATGCCAAATCGTAAAATGACTGCTTCTCGACTGATTTGAGCGCGACCGTCGCTGCGAAAACCGCTGTGCGAGTTCGAAAACTGAGTTACAGAATCGCAAGGCAGCTCATCCGATTCTCTGAGTAGCAGTGTCTGTAGTCGACCCAGAGACACCTGTTTTAAATGCAGCGGAATGAATTTCCACTTTGGTCTAAAAAACGTTAACTCGCGGTTGACATGAAAGTACATACCAGCCAAAATATTTAAAGAAAAAGACTGCTTGGTTAATAAGTAACTGTTATCTTGCACTGAAGAGCTCTATAATATGAGTTATCGAAACATTGGCACAAAGCCAGCCAGTTGTATAAAAAGTACACGGACACAATAAAGGGATTGGCATATTATAAATTGTATCCATTGCAATTAAAATTTCTTTCCTATAATGTAGTAGTAAAACTAGATTGGCTGATCTAAAAGAGTGACGGAGAGTTTATTGCCAGTTCTTCTCTTACGCCCTTGATTTGAGAATTAGCGGTAAATGTAAAATTAGCATTTCAAATATACATTTTTTTGACGTTCATAAGTGTACGTTGTGTTACCTACATGAATAAATGATTTTGACTTGACTTGAAGTAGTATCTTCATTTCATAGCAACTATTTTTAAAATTCAAACTTAATGATGAGGGCAAATACTTTAAATTTCCTCCAGCTTTTTTCAACTGCCTCCGTTTATGGCTTTCTTCCTACCGCTTCTATTTCTTCTCCACCTTTTTTTGTTACATACAGTAGTGATAATTATACTTGAAGCATATAAAAAACAAGAATAATTCTCAAATACAACAGCATACCCTATTTGTATGTAAGGGTGTGGTATCAAACACGTAATTTATTAAAAGGTATGTCTCTGAGGATTATTAATCATTTATACGCTCTCCTAATTTGGTGATTACTTAGAGAAGTCCCGAAACATGGAGCAAATAGATTTCGTCCTCTATAGCACGGTTGGACTTCACAAGTAGGTCATCATTTACGTTTTGGTTTACGTCTATTACCGTGATAATTATCGTTAATATAACAAATAATCATTTATTTATTTATTTATTTATTTATTTTCTCACAAAAACTTAAACTTAGGACATAAGGAAGTGACAGTTATATTATACTTCTGTTTATGAAAAAAGCAAGTCTGTGTGAGACTGATGCCTGCTAAAGGTAATAGTACCTGTGTTACAGGTCATCAGGCCTCCACCACTTCGGATCGACAGAAGATACAATACAATACAATACAATACAAACCATTACATTACAATACATTACATTGCAATATATAGAGGAAACCACATAGGGTATGTGTGTAGGTGTAAATTATGTGTATGTGTGTGGGTGTGAGTCTGTGTATGTTTTATATTTCATTGCTTAAGTGTTAGTCTATTAAAGCTAAAACTATTATACTAAAAATTTATTCCCTATTATTAACAAAGATTAGAATCAACTTTAAACTCAACTATTTAATTATTGTCAGCATTTTTTCTGTTTCCTCATAGTTGAGGTCCAGTAGCCACAGTGCAACCGTCTTCTTGCACTCGTATTTAGTTAGGGGATATGTGGAATCATTAATTAGTTTGTAAATATTTTATTTATAACGTACTCCTACAGCTAACGTATATTAATAAAATAATAATTATACTAAACATATAGCCAAGATGAAATGCATAATATTTACAAAAAGGTTCAAATATTACAGAAAGAAACTATTAAAAAAATTAAAATTATTCAATACAATTAAAATACCTAATTTGGCTGTGTTGTGAGATAGTGTACAAGTGAGGGTTTTATAAATCACTAATTGACCCGGCAAACGTCGTTTTGCCATGTAGGTATATTAATTCTAGAAAACATTTTTTTAGTTCAATAAAAATAACTATCTACTATAATAAAAAAATAGGGGTTGATCGTAGAGGGGTGACAATTAAGTGTTATATATATCTTTGTATGTCGTATCATAAAAAAATTAAAAAAAAATTGTTTATAAAAAATAATAATTAAGGGGTAGTACCACCCTTAACATTTAGGGGGGTGAAAAATAGATGTTGTCCAATTCTCAGACTTACTGAATATGCATTAAAAATATTCATAAGAATCGGTCGAGCCGTTTCGGAGGAGTATGGGAATGAACATTGTGACAAGCATTAATATATATATGTTATATATCATAACCGGAAGTTGTATAAGAAATTATATTAGTAATAACTACTTACATAAATATAAACAGAAGAGCAAAAATGCCCTTAAGCCTGGCACATCAACCCGGAGGTCGTGAGTTCGAATCACCAATCGATTTATCTATGTGCGGCATTAACACTTGCACAAACAAAGGTGTTTGGTGAAAGCAAACATCGTTAGGAAAATGGCACGGTCAAGAAATCGGCACAGACGCCAACGCCAACAATCGCCACTTTCTTGTCTATTAAAAAACAATATCAGAGAAACGCATACAATGTCTAATGTACTTGGCGTCCAAGAACCATATACAAACATTTGTTAGATTAATGTCATCACTCACTTAATATAATTTATAAAAATTAAAAAAAAATGTAACAATTTAAAATTAAGAAGTATTGTCCGTGTAACAAGCTACAAAGATGCAAAGAACGAAGGTATCAAGTAGCCACTTCTTCTTGCGTCTTTATCCTATTTTTTATTAAATAAAAAGGTACATTTTTAACAGATATTGGAGCCCCTGAACTAAGTCTAGAGAGACCTGTAACATCAGAGTACTCCGCGCTTCCAACGGTTTAATGAAATAATAACTTAACTATAATTGAAACCAAAACACTATATTATAAGGAAAAACAGCTTATTACTAAACTAAAGATACAGATTTACATGGTTGAGACATTTGTACACACCAGAATGATAGGGATGGATGGGATGGGAGGTGGAGGGTGCTAGTGTAAAATAGTGTAAGTGTATTGTGGAAATTAAGAATGGTTAAAATATAATGGAACTAGCAATTCAGTTTCTTCGTAGTTTAGTGCACAAAGCCACTTGCTAATTATTAAATTTGTTTAGTTTATAAGACCAAAAGACAAACGCCACTTTGAATCAAAAAAATATCGAAAGACGCTACACAATTGGCCGCCTCATGCTCGATGAGCGAACCAAACAAAAAAACATCTTAATTGTGTAAGAAACAGGAAGTACGTAAACAGGAAGTACAATAAAATCTACAATCTTTGTATTTTTCGAGCCGATATTGAGTTCTGGAAAATGTGCACAATACAATGAATTGATAAAGTTCTAAGAATCTCCTTATTACTTTATTAAAGCCGAGTATTCAGCCATTCCGATATTGGTCCTCGCTTGACCGCGTTATGGTGTCAGTAATTACTATTATTAAATTTAATATTTACTCCGGCTATTTGGGTTATGTCGTGGTGTCATAGATATTGTGGTGTAATTATTATTGATGATAATCGCGCTAAATTAAAATTTCCTTTATGGGGATTATGAATTAAATGATAGAGAGAATATAGGCGAGCTTCCTTTCTATCAAAATTTCTCTACTTTACTTCCTTTTTACTTTACATACCCGCACGTGCTCCCTTTATATATATTTTATAATGCAATTTACTGTTGCAGACATTGAAAACGGCTTTGATTGTTTTTTTATATTTAAAAAATTATATCCGCTGTGTTTTGATTTACTATTTCATTGTAAATCTATATAGTTCGCCAATTCTCCGGATTAATTTGTTCGAAGCTCGATGTTCTATATCCCAAAGCTTTTCTCGGTAAATAGGCTTTTAAATGCAAACAGAACAATTGTTTGTTAGACATAAGGTATCGCGGACTTTTTGTAGATTTTCTATGAAACTGCAGTACATCACTTTGGTCTATTGTCAATAGTTTTAGCAGCGTACGCGATTCAGGAATTTTTATTGGCCGTATTGGGATACACTATCGTAATGTCATATACAAACCTCACTTTTTTTATAAGATTTTATAGCCTATGTTTATCAAAACAGTCCTGTATTTTTGAAGCCAAGTCAATGCAACCGATCAAATCTTTACTTTTTATAATATTCGTTGTGAAAAAAAATGGCGATTAATAAGAGTGGCGGAGAGTTTATTGGCAGTTCATCTCTTCCGTTCTACGCCCTTGATTTGAGAACTGGCAGTAAATGTAAAATTAGAAGCAATAATATGTATTTCTTTACTGACGAGTCATAAGTGTTCATTATGTTACCTACATGATTAAATGATTTTTACTTTACTTTACTTTATTAGTGTAGATAACATTATTTTACTCGTAATAGAGCTAGATATTTTAACATTACATTTATTATATTGTAAAGATTTATTTACGCTCCTCTGAACGTCCGCATCGTACTAAAAGCCTAATCCGATTTTGAATCACGGTTTTTAATATAGAAATAGAAGGAATTTTTTATTCGGTTAACTGAAACGTTAAAATAGGTTTAAAAAAAATACTAAAAACGATGGCGTATTTTAAATTACGCTGGGTGGTAATAAATAATGAATGTTTCAACATCATTTAGACTACTAAAAATAGTCCAATGTAGTTACTATAGTATAGTATAGTTAGTACTATATTCTCTGCAGAATCAGTGTGTGAATTTATCCAGATGTCCGTCGATACATTTCCGAACCAATGCGGCTTAAATCCAAAATTTTAATAGACCGGCTACGCACTCGTTAACTAGTGTTATTCATAGGTGACGATATCACTTAATACCAGCACTCCCAAAATTATAGAAAGAATACCAATTTCGTTTAAATCCCATAAAACTCTAAAAGCTTTTAATATTGGACATAATGCATGTGTAAGCGCAAAATCACTTCAAAATACTCGACGATGATTTAATTTTGTTAAAAGCTTTTAAAAGCCATGTTTGGCGAAACTCTACAATGTATGTAATAAAGTGTAATGGCTGCTTCCAGTGCGGTATATACAAAATTGTTATTTGTATAATAAAGTATTATTTTTGATATAAAACTTTATCAAATTGAATATTAGTAATCCTCGGATCTAAAGGGTCATGTCGGATACTACTATTCATTGATAATTTCAGTTCAGTAGCCTTTGTGAGCGCCGCCAGCGTTTGAGTCTTAGGATTAGTTTCAGAAACAAGATTTAGCAAGGACTATATCTATATATAAGTCAAAATCGATCACTTACGTCCATATTTGTATTCAGAATAGCGTAATTTAGGCCAAGTGAAATCTGTGACTTAAGCGAGAGTAGGCTGCGAATTTGGCGCCATCAATCGGACAATCATGTAATTAAAAATACAGATAATTATTAATGTAATGTTTAAACTTTTAACAAATGTATTTCTAAATTTATTTATTAAGGTAGGTAATCAGCGTGTCCTGTGACACATAGGCCTCTTCCAGCTGCTTCCATTCTTTTCTGATGTTAGCTCTTCTTCTCCAAGTAGTGCCTCCTATTCTCTTTATATCTTCTGCCCATCTCTTGCTCTGTCTTCGTCTTTTCCATTTTCCATCGCGTGGTTTTTAAATTACTTCACTTTAAATTAATAAATTTGTTTTGTTAGTTAAAATGTCGCAATTTCATTTTTAGTTTTAACTTGTTTTGGACTTTAAATTATTTTCTCCATACAGATCTACATTAATGTTTCTTGCAGTTTGTGGTGATATTAATATGTATCTGTAAATATAGTGCAGTGTTAAATTTTTAATTATCTTCACAGATAACTAAAAACTTTTTTCTGTAGTCATACCAAAAACAATAGACACAAGACTTCGCGAAGTTTGACAAGAACACGGTTTCTGCATTCGAATTTGTAAACTTGGTTTGTGCCCGACTCAACTCAGCCCGTGTTAAAATAAGTCTTTAAATCTCAGCCTACAACTCCCGTTTATCAACATTAAATATACGTTTTTTGTAGGTGATACTACGTTCAAGGAAGTGCTAATTGCGCTTGCGCTTTTTGAAGTGAAACTTCTTTAGACGCATGAGGCTAAAATTTTTAAAGAACGAAGATGTGCAGCGGTTTTGTCGATAAAAAGGGAGAGAGCGATTGAGTCCGATTGAGAGAGAGTGAGAAGGGTAAATTATCTTATAGAAATTCTATTTTTAAAATTAAAATTTCGTAAAGAGAATTTATGAAATATTAGTATTTTATATATATATATATCAAATTACGAATTGTAAATTAAAATGCCACGTGTTTTTATTATCAAAGAAAAAAAATTTTTTATAATTTGAATTAATTTTCGAAGCTTTTAATATGTTAATGACAATTAAATTCCTAACATTACTTCCTTTTCCCTACCTCTAAGTCACAGAAATATAAAGTTTTAGATTTGTATAAATATGAACAAGACTTAAAAATTAGTTTGCCAGAAAACTTTTTTTTACTAACTATTTACTTAGGTCTAAGTGTGTGTGCAGGTACAATATACATTCTATTGTTTGATTGGCCGAATGTCGAACACATAAGCGAGATTAAGGCAAGTTTTATAAAACATTCAAATACCACTCTTCTTTACTTAGGACTTCCTTTGAGTCCTGCTTTGGACCGAAAACAAAGGACTTAATTATCTGCGGTCGAATATTAATTACTACATCCTCGCGCCATATGTAGCCTGTGGCGTTTGGTGTAAATTTATAGTCTGTGGATACCTATGAAACATAACACGAATTATCATTTACATTTCATGTTGCGTCAGGTAGCGTTTAATAAGAGCCTTATAGCCTAGCGGTCATATTAAGTGGATGCTAGATGAGGGGTACCGGGTTCGATCCCAGTTGGAGTGCAAGTTTTAATTTAATTTAAATTTGTTCTCGGTCTTTGGGAGGGTTGTGCAGTACCGTGCGAGTGCTTAAACCATACACGAACGGCACGGTCGAATTTCTAAGGCAAGCAGTGAGTTTGCTACCTAAGATAGACTGTGTAGGATGTAGCAATATGTTCTAGACCGAGGATGGAAATTACAAGTGGTAATTCAACATTCCTCTTTTAGTAGCACTTTTAATAATGATAATTTTAATAATTAATTAAAATGGACCTATTATGGTACTTTAGCAATTATATCGACTTAATAATATTAGTAAATACATAAACTTGTACAGTAAAGGCTTTGTATTGCCGTATCGGAAAACAGTTATACAATTGATCTATAGTATGTCGATGTTGATGTATAAATTGCATCAGGAGGCGAATTGATGAGTGTGGTCATTACGCTCCGATTCACGCTGCGATAAATACGAACGAATGGCTTTATAATGCCTTTGTTAAGTTTGCTAGTATTGAACCTTTAAATCAAATAAATATACCAGAATATGCTTGGTCCATAGAAAAATTGAGGTGTAAAGAAGCCCTAAATACAGACAGCATTTAGCACTAAGTACCACTTACTTTTTTTATGTATAAACTACAAGAACAAAAAACACCTTGGTGCCTGAAGGGCTACACCACAATACAAATTTTAAATTCCTTATAAATTAAACAGTAAATACAAAACAGTTATGTCAACGTATGAGATTTGACATACCGATGGCATACTTAACGCTTTGAATAATTTGTCAATACAATAATATATTTCAATGCACAATCGCTATCCTCACATCTAGCGCCTGTTAGCAGTTATATCAACCAAAAACATATTGCACAAAATAATCAATTAAGAAATTATTTTTGCACAATACATACTCGACGACTTTAAGGTTGAAAATTCACATGCCAATGCCACACAACTGGGTAGGCTATATAGAATTTTATAATAAAATATAACATTCAAATGCCCAGACAGTACTTGCAATAAATTGTGTGTACTCAATTCATTTACATTTTTAAAAAATAACAAGAATTAAAAGAAAATTCAGTCACATTGACGAGCTGCCAAATTATATGTAGTATGACATATTTTGTTAGCCACGCGGCAATGAAGATCGTTCAACATAGCGAACCTCGTTAAAATCTTGAATATCGATTAAAATTGTCACTGAAAACGTTTCTTAAGCTTTAGTTAAATATAATAGTCTATTGATTTATTGTATTATAAGTGTGCGTGTTAACAGTGAATAAAGCAATTTATGAAAGTAAATAAAGACCCACACAGCACACACAGTTTCCTGATGTTTTGGTAAGAAACAGTGTCGGAAACTTTATTGCCAGTTCTTTTCGTTCATTCTACACCCTTGATTTCAGAACTGGCATTAATTGAATTGAAAAATTAACAAATTTAAAAGCATTATTATACTGACGTTCATAAGAATACATGATATTTGAAATTACCGATTTTAGGGTTTATTGCCTATTTGAGTCAATAACAAAATTTACTACGCACAATTTTATAAAATACCTGACGGCAGATATTAATATTTTATATACTAAAAATAGCTGACGGGCCGTTCGAGTATTACGTAAGCAGTATGGGGGGTATAAGCAGTATTTTTTCTTATTTATTGTTTACACTCAACAGTAATTATTTACTTTTTTACTCATTACCCACGCACGAAATGCATTTTCGAGGATTCCTAAAAAAAATTAATACGTTTATGTACTATTATTTATGAGAGCTTTGCTTATTTTTGCTGGCTTGATATAAATTGAACGGACTACGAGACATATAATGATTTTTATTTACAGTAAAAAATAGCTTTAATAAAAGAAGGTCTTTAAAAAAAATAGGCAAACAATGTGATGCCTAGCCAAAAAAACAAAAACGCACATAAATAGTTTACGAAATATTCTCGGACCTACTGTTTCAGAATAATTTGATTACCAACATTGACACGACAATGTTATATGTTAATCAGTCTGTCTTGATCCCGTATACGGGGTCCATTTGGCACCGTTTCCATTTGTTTAAATTCCATAAAAATTACTGTATCGATTATAAATTGCGATTAATCAAAGTTAGACACATTCGCTCGCGTATGTTCACGTGTCTTAGGAAAGTAGTACATAGTTCAATATATTTTGTTCTTTTATCATCCATCATTATTTTAAAATTATTTCTAGTACTACAGTTACTACAAATAGTAGGTAATTTGGGTTGAGGGTAGTGGAAAAAGATAGACGGAGGTGATTTCCGTGTATTTTTTTTACAACTATGTCATTATGTTTTCTTGGTAAATTTGTCGAATCACGGCTTCACATTAAAACAGCAGAATTTTTTTTTCTATCGTTCTTTTCGACTTGTATTCAGTACCCCAAGTAATATTAGGGGTTGCATGATTTTGGACCCCTCGAAAAATTTTAAAATCTGATAATATTACATGAATTACTGTAGGTTAGGCTTTGTTTTTTTCTTCTAAGTGGTGTTTGTGATCAGATATAGGTAAGCCAAAATATTTACCTTCTTTCATTAATTTTCCAAATCATTATGTTTTAATTAATTTCTATGGGGTTAAAGAGCACGTGCCGTCACATTATTGCATGCCATAGTCGAGTGATGAAAATATGTTGAAAAAAATTTGGAGCTGTTTTAAGGTGGAGCCGTGACTTGACAAATTTACCATTTACTTAAATTATTAATTTAGGGTTTAGTTATTGCTTTTTTTCAATTTTATTTAGGTTTGTGATATGCCCTCAAATGACCTGTACAATGATACGGTGGTAAAATAATAAGTTGTTTGTGGTAAAACTTACCAAATAAAAATGGTTTGGTTGGATAAACCAAAAATCCTCCTGGCGCCCACATTAATTTATTGAAATTATTAATAGGATTTGTGATTCCTATTATAAATAAACTGTGCTTATTTGATATTCATAAGAATAGCATACAATGAAACAGCACACCAACAAGAGAATTCACTTTAATTGCTTTTCATTGCTATACAAAAATATATCTTTTAAATAAATTAATTCGTTAAATTTTCCTCATTACGCACCGCCATATAAATTTTCATTAGGTGAGAACCGCCGGGAATACCCTAGCTTAATAAGGGTGCGTGGACATACTTTCGCTATACATACCGAAGAATAATGAAGGGAAGCGAAACCGCAATATAATGAGGTCATATTTCAAATGAATTTACGTATTAAACGATAAACCAAGGATAAAGGTTACTGTTTGTATACGAGAATGTACGTGCGTGCTCCTATTTCACCATGCCTACTGCTGATAGAGGACAAATCTTTGTTTTTAATTTATTTTATTATTATTAATTTCTTAAATGTCACGTGGAACATGGTGTAATGGTTATAGCTCCGTACAAACATTGTGTAAAACAAAAAACTTAGCGATTAAAAAGAATGGCAGAGAGTTTATTGCCAGTTCTTCTCTTCCGTTCTACGCCCTTTATTGCTGGCAGTAAATGTAAAATTAGAAGAATTTAATATGTATTTCTTTTTTACTTTCAAAAGTGTAAATTGTGTTACCTATTTGAATAAATTATTTAGATCATTAAATATGAATTTCGCTATATATTCAAATATGAAATACTTTTATTTATCAATAAAACTAAATATTGAATTTCGAATAGAACTTATTTGCACATATAATATACATAATTTTTTCCAAATATAGCTTGACTTATTCGGTAGTGTACTGATCAGTTTTAAAAAAAGCGTTTTTGAGTGCCTATCTGATACCTAATAACCTAAAAACTACAAGTAAAATCTAAAATTGGGGGTTTATTTATAGTTTAGTGTATAATTTTTTTTTAAACTTTATGTAACCATAGTTGTCAAATATTTTAGAAAAAATATAAAGCGTTATATATATGTGGTGAACATTAATAAATAAAGAAATGAAAATTACATAAATGGACTCCATTTCCATTTCTATTTTATATGTCTATTTTTTTGGTCTTTGCTAATTAAATAAAACATTATCATTTATGAAGACAATTACTTAAAACACGTGAAACGTCGATTTGTAATTAATACGTGTTTCTATCTTTATCGTGATAAAATACTTAAGAAAACTATTATAGCTTTTATAACTACATATAATGCTATGGTAACAACGTGCGATACATTCAATAATGGCTTACAATTTTTAAAAGCTTTTCGTGGTAGGCCAGACGCTTTTATAAATGTTTTTCAGCATAAGTCTAGTTTCCATAACATTATCTTTTTAAGAATCCAATTAAATCTAATGTTATTAAGCCATTAAATTGATTATTCTATAATTTATAATTAATTAACTGACATCGTTCACCACTTTCGAATAATTAATCATTTAGCGTTTTTCTGCTTACTCATCATTCGATAAACGAATTAAAATAATCTTTACTAGTAATTAATAAAAAAGGAAAGATTGGTATTTTTACATGTTTATAAGGAATTAACTCAAGAAATATCGCAGTAAAGTAAATCATTATTTTACCATTAGTATTCTTTTTTTAATTGAGTTGAAAATGGGCCTTTGTGCCCGTACCTTACCCACTAAAAACACCTCAGCCTTACACGCCCTGATGATGATGTGTTCGCCAGGCATTCTACCCACGGGACCTTATATCCAACATAGAGAGCTCAATGACGACCTGCAGTTCCGGGCCACTCGTGAACCATTAGAATGCTACGCTATTCCCTTAGGAATGTATATCGTTAGTGTGTAGAATATAGACTATGTTATAAGTAACATAGGCTATATTGGTTTCCATACAATTTTAAAAAAAACCTTCGGGCCAGGCCGCTTGTGATTCAAATTGAGGTGGTATAGACTTAAACATAATAAGCAATTAAAAGTTTTAGCAGCTTAAGCTATAGCGGCTTAAATCTATTGCGACTATAATCGCACAATGTTGGTGATAGCTAGTACTTAAGCGTAGACACAAATACACCGTTCATTCTTACAATAGGGGTTTCAGTGAAGAACTTTTTCATGTAATACAATATTATTTGAATCTTAAGCCGAGATTTTACTCGTATAATTTTCAATTTGCTAGTCACTAAAAAAATAAATATTGCATTAAAGACACGCTAATCAGCGTGTGTCAAAAATCAAAATGTCAATCGTCGAATTTTTTCAAACAACTAACATAAATGCTCATCGATTTTGGCGTCCTTTATTTAATATATTTTAAAGCTAATATAGCTGTTTAATCTCATTATTTACACACAAATTTACAGTACAATTTACAATATCTATTCTTAACCTACATAGTAATAATAATAATAAAAATAATTGATAAATAGAAAATTAAAACAAATTTTAAAAGTTTCTCCCTGTGGCTGTATACCTTTAATGCTGGCAGCATTTCATCGCTGTATTGCTATACTTATTCGTTGATCGAGGAAAGCACCAGCTCTGGGATCACCGGTACTATCTATCTAAGCTTAAGATTAGTTTCTCTCATTCATTATATAATATTCTTTTAGATAACAATTAAAATATAAATAAATGCCTGATTAGCGAACGTTTAAAAAATCCATTCGTATTTTCAATCCTATTTGATGTCAGAGTTTATCTGTTTTTGTTTTCAGTGTTCTAGATACCCGATATATAACTCCAATGCACTATTCCATTTCAGGTGAACCAATTTATGAGTTCAAGATAAGCCGTGGAACGAGTTTCCTAATCCCATGTGGCTAAGTTTAAGTTATAAAACGCTCTCCGTTACATTATATTCCGTTCAGACTTTCAGTTTAATGCTACGTTCACCGTATTAGATTATTACTGTACTAGCTGGTGCACGCGACGTCGTCTGCGTAGGATTTAACAATATTTGTTCAAATTATGTAGCGTGAAAGACATATTTTATCTACTTTATATACCAGAAGCGATAAAAGTATATATTTTCATTTAGGAATCCATTTATAACTACCAAATGTGTATTGGAAATAAATTATCAATTTTTATTGTAGTTATGGTTCACTATTTTGGCTATGGCTTACACATAAGATATAAATATGTACTGCTTTTTTTGGACTATTTAAGATAAACATTTCCATCGTACATTGCATATGTGGAACTCGAGTGGTTTTGACAGCGCACGCCATAATAGCTCGCAGATGGTAGATTTTTTCCTACTTACTTGATATTTTGGACAATTCACACAATATCTTTATAAATTGTAGCCTATGTGTTTTCTTGGTGTATAATCTATATTATTGTAAAGTTTTATTTAAATCCATTTAGTAGTTTTTACGTGAAAGAGTAACAAACATCTATCCATACTTACAAACTTTCGCGTATTATTATGATATTAGTATGATGAAGTCAAAAACTACCAAACACAAAGTACAATTTTCAATAAATATCTTAATGAAGGTTGAGGTATGTGAAAGTTTATTTTTAAAGAGCTTGAAAACCCTTCACAAAATATACTTAACTCACGCAGGCAAAGCCGCGGGCGGAAGAATACATCTAATAATTTCATTTAATTGTTTATATAATCTCTACTATACCATATTATGAAAACCATTTAATATCTTAATAATTGGCAAGCCCCTAAGCCTAGACTCTGATGAAGAAAATAAGCAATATTTAGGTTACCTTTAAAAATATTTTTAAAGGTAACCTAAATATTGCTTATTATTAACCAACTTATTATTAACTATAATACATTTAAGGTATTATTATGAAAATGAGGGTTTAGTTACTGAAGTAATCAGGAAGCTGTTCACTACATTAATATTTCATAATTCTGGGAAATTTGTGAACTGTCCAAATTAATCAGTTTAAGTATTCAGTTCTAGTTTTCTCTTTGATGTCACTAACTAGTGGTCTGCTTTGTTTTGAGTTTACTGAAGAACAATAATTGAAATTATTTATTCATTTCTTTATTTATTTATTAACACTTCGAATTAAAAATGGATCATAATTAAATTAAAAGGAGGGCAACTGGCAGCCTTATCGCTCTTGAGCGATCTCTTGCACACTGCAACATTTGTGAGAAAAGAAACGTGCAAAATACACATTACATAATATAGTTATTAAGAAAAAAACTAAACAGGAACAAAAAACAAACTAAACTAATAAAAGACCATTTATTAAAAAAATATATGATAAATATTTAGAAAATACATACATCAAATTCAATTCAATTTTAAGTACACATCAACAGCTGTGATAATGTTTGCAGGTAAATAACTTTCAATATTAATTAATATGTAGAAACAATTCATTTACATAGACAATATTCGTCAGTATGCAGACTCTAAAAAGACACAAAATATTATTATCTACAATATACAGTACAAAATTTCAAAGAAAATAATTAAAATCTCTCATTTTTATGTTATAACACTTTCAATGTTAATGTTCTTATTATATGTATTTATATAAATTTATATGGCTGATTGTGCGGCTTTGATAATTAATCAATTTAAATGTATCACTTTCTTTACAATTAAAGGATTTATTAATTATTACACATTTTATTTAATGCACAAAAATATTGATTCAAATTAGAATTTCAAAAAGCTTGGTGTGCTCAGCAAGGCGCGACGGTACTTCGCTCCGGGCCACCGCTTGCAACTATATAAAGCGCAAATTCGGCCCCACATGGAGTACTGTTCTCACCTCTGGGTGGGGGCTCTCCAGTACCAGCTCCATCCACTTGACCGTATTCAACTCATTTATTATCATTTGGCGTTACGTAGAGATGTGGGGTCACTCTGCATCTTCTACCACATTTACCATGGAGAGTGTTCAGAGGAGTTGTTCAGATTAATACCTGCAGCTGACTTTCATCATCGGACGTCGAGGCAGAATACGAAATTCCACCCGTATCACCTCGACGTCAGCCGTTCCACAACTGAGCGTTTTTCAAGGCAGTTTTTGCCGCGCACCATCACTTTGTGGAACCAGCAGCCCACTGAAGTATTTCCGAACCAATTCGACTTAGGGTCCTTCAAGAAAAGAGCGTACTAATTCTTAAAAGACCGGCAACGCACTCGCGAGCCCTCTGGCATAGAGAGTGTCCATGGGCGACGGGATCACTTAACATCAGGTGAGCCTCCTGCCCGTTTGCCCCCTGTTCTATAAAAAAAAATACAGTTTTGTGAAACGGACCTAAGGAAGTATAACGGCGTATAGCGACGGGATCACTTAACATCAGGTGAGCCTCCTGCCCGTTTGCCCCCTGTTCTATAAAAAAAAATACAGTTTTGTGAAACGGACCTAAGGAAGTATAACGGCGTATAGCGACGGGATCACTTAACATCAGGTGAGCCTCCTGCCCGTTTGCCCCCTGTTCTATAAAAAAAAATACAGTTTTGTGAAACGGACTTAAGGAAGTATAACGGCGTATAGCGACGGGATCACTTAACATCAGGTGAGCCTCCTGCCCGTTTGCCCCGTGTTCTATAAAAAAAAATACAGTTTTGTGAAACGGACCTAAGGAAGTATAACGGCGTATAGCGACGGGATCACTTAACATCAGGTGAGCCTCCTGCCCGTTTGCCCCCTGTTCTATAAAAAAAAATACAGTTTTGTGAAACGGACTTAAGGAAGTATAACGGCGTATAGCGACGGGATCACTTAACATCAGATGAGCCTCCTGCCCGTTTGCCCCGTGTTCTATAAAAAAAAATACAGTTTTGTGAAACGGACCTAAGGAAGTATAACGGACCAGACTAGCCACTGACCCCAAGGTTTTAGTGTATGACAACATTATACCAATTTGTTGATTAAAAGTGCCGCTTTTGTTTCGTCGGTATTTTTATAAATATTAACAACCCTTAGGCCCAAAAATGGACAATCTCACAGACCTATCATGAAATAGGATAAGGCAAGAGATTTTTAGGCGTAACTATATTATTATTAAATTGTTTATATGAACGTATGATCACGGGAAGGCTCTGTACTTAATAGAATCGCTTAACTTCGTCTTGTATCTAGGTTAATTTTATACGAAAAAGGCTGTTTGACGCTGCATTTTCGATCAAGTTAGAAACAATTTTACTTTTAAATTTGCCTCGTCTAGAGGTTCTTTTATAAATATTTTAAAAGTTTAAATACTTTAGCAAGGAATAAAAACGTGTTCTTTTATTTTCTCTACATTGTCCTTTCTTATTTGTGTTCATAATAGATACTTTTCTTTGTTAAGGGTACTGCATAACTTGGCCCATCGCCGCCTTTTATTTTCTAGTTCGTATGATATTTGGTTAGACTTAGATAACAATTGTTTCCGTATATTTTGTCAATGTTGATTTATTTATTATTAATAATGCCCTCAATATTATTTTGTGGGAGGTGTGAACTTATTGCATTTGTTGTGAAAGGCAGTCTATACATATTTGTAGGCTGACCTTTCCCATTTCTGTATTAATTGTTCCCTTTTCTCATTGACTGAAAATTGTGTGCCTGTTTTCGTCTGATTAAATTAAATCAAGCATATATCGAAGTATATACTCAGGACTAGTACTGTCAATAAAATGTATTATTTTATTAGAAAAACGTAACGAAGTATCACGTAAAAAATCATGATTGTAATAGGTCGAACGTAATGTTTATACAGAATTTGAAGAATGATATTTTGGTAAATTAATTTGATGGTCGTTTGAAAAATTTTATAACATAGAAAACGCGACATTTCTTATGCTTAACACTTTTGAACGACACATTAATACTTATAAAGTAACGGCCAGTTTCGGCATGTCACGACTTGATATTTATTTTATATGTCATAGCAATGGCGCCAGTATCAGCTGTCATTGTCATATGACACAAGAGCTCGTAAATTAACAACGTTGTTATATATATATATATAACTAGCGAACTGTGGAATCGACTCCCGGTGGGGGTCTTCCCTCAGAGATACGACCTCCAAATGTTTAAAAATCGAGTGTACTCCTCCCTCAAACGCCGGCAACGCACCCACTAAAAATGGGTGTCTATGGGCTGCGAAGACTGCCCTTTTTGGTCGTCCCGCAAGCTCGTTTGCCCCCCTATTATATAAAAAAAATCTAATAATGGCAGTTGATACTAACACCATTGCTCCAACATTAATAATAAAAACTATGACATTGCTAATACTACAGACTATCAAATAGTCATTGACTTGTAGATCCAGCAACATTGACAAATCAAATAAACCACTTAACGGTTGTGAACTAATTTGACTTTGATGCTATTCTATTATGGGGCTATATACCATTAGAATATTTTATTGTAAGAGTGATTGATGTATGATGATGTTGTTTGCTTTTTAACATATTCATAAACACACAAAATAAGGACGCCGCAATTCTAAGTAATAATAAAACAACCTTGCAAAAGTGGATTATGGCTCTGAATGTTTGCTTTTCATCATCAAAATACCTAATCATAACTTAAATAATACACTTTCGATATAACTTCGTTGAGGTTATTCATCTTTATTTTTAGATTGTATTAAAACTTTTCGTTTAAATCTAACGTAAGTACAGTCAGCAAATTTGTGAAAAGTTGCAAACGATGTTTTACACTATCGTTTTGTAGGAAATAAAAAATCTAAATAATTATAATACTTATACTTAGACGTAAATATACAGTATTTTGATTATTCACGGTGACTCTGTTATTCATGGACTGTATAACTATACCGAGTTTTAGAAACAGATTAAAAATAACAATAATTTCCTTAGGTGCATTCACATAAAAGTTTGTCTTTTTCAAGCACACAACATTTTAGTGCATTTATTCATTTTCTATTCTTACAGAAATTTAATTCTAATGTCTAATACAATATGAAACTTATTTATACAAAATTTAAACTGAGAACCTAATATTTCATAATATCATAAATAGGTCGACACAAAAAGGGATAAAGATTATGAAAATTCTTAGTAATAAGTAAGACCGTCGTCAGCCCATTGTTAATAGGGATAGGGACCAGTAGATTTAGGACAGATGAAAACCAATACATGATCTTGACAGTACAATAAATAAAACATCTAAACATAGTAACTATTCATATAAATTAGGCAATGAAAATAAAATTTGACAAATTAATAATAATCAAGATTATAAAAGCTTCCTATGGTTACAAGTATTAGTTACTACTATGTAATTATTAATACAATGTATTTGATGGAGTTTAAGGGATAAAACAAAAGAGTAAGACTGGCAAAAAGAACTTGGAATGTGAATTATAACAATAACAAAAATAGGACTTGCGGATAAATAAAGGTAATGACGTCAACATTTGCTGACGTCATAATTGAGTTTGTTGGACCTGTCGTTTAATTTCGATATTAGAGAGAGATAAACTTTGTAAAGGCTTCTGCTTAGTTCGCTTAACAGAACCAAGGGCCGTACCAACCAGTGCCTGTATATGTATATGTTATAGCAACCCGAATTAGTGACAATTTGTGTACTCGTTTCACCATCGAACCCGAATCGACTACAGAGTCAAACGGCAATCGTAGGAACGAGATCAAATTATTACTTTAATATTGATTGATTTCAAAGTTTTAAAATGTTAAAATACTTTAATTAATAATAATGACTATAGAATCACTATTATTATTGACCATTAAATAGTCGTTAATTTATAGATCTATCAACATTGGCGAATGGCGAATCAAATAAACTACAGGTATTAACGGTTTTGAACTAATTTGATTTTGATGTTGTTAATGTCAGAGTGACATGTCATTATGTTGAGACATAATGACAATGGCAGCTGACAGTGACGCACTTTTAGTAACAATGACCATGAAAGGTACTATTACTACATATACTAAAAAAATAGCCGTTGATTTTGAGATCTAGTATTATTAGCAAAACGAATACCACACGTATTTAAGTTTACAAACTGATGAGACTTTGACATTGTCAATTTCCAGGCTCTGTGACACACAATGACAGTGGCAGCTGTTACATAAATTATTCTGACATATAAATTATTCGTTTTGCAGATCGTACAAATTTGTTTCACAAGAAAAATGAATGTCGAAAGAAGTTTATGTTTACTCGTAATTTAACAATGGCTATTATTAAGACTTTTCCTTTCACAACCAAGTTTCAGAGAGTATATCAATTATTTCGATACTGGGAAGCACCGGCTATTGTGAAATACGATATTCAATGTTCAGACTTCAACAAATTTTATATTACTACCCAGATATATTGATATCTTAATATATATAAATCACGTGTCACGTTGTTTGTCCGCGATGGATTCCTAAACTACTTAACCGATTTTAAATTAAATTTGCACACCGTGTGCAGTTTGATCCAACTTAAAAAATAGGATAGCTTACATCTTAATTTATAGCCGCAATATTATTTTATTGCAAATTATGTGTTTATTATTTGACACAATTCTAACAGATAGCGTTGTGTTGAAAGTACCAACGTTTCACATAAGCTATAATTTAATGGCATTACCACCAAAAAAGCATGGTGGTCTCCATGACTGGTGTTCTCCTACCGTTACCCTTCAATAGTTTCCTACTATGTAATATAACAAAAAACTTAGCCACTGCAATGCTTGGCCGAGTCTGCTAGTATAATATATAATGACAGAAACAGACAGTTGAATTCAATAAGGAAATATTTGAAAGTTATCTTTATAGTTAAAAAACGGGATTTGTTAGGTATGCTATGAAGTTAATTGGGTCGCAGGGAGTCCTAGCGGAATGAGTAAGTGTTATATAAGTTTAACCCTAAAGAAATTATCGCTACTAAAACGATACAAATTTAAAGAAGAAGCGTTAAACAGAAAAAAATGCAAATAAAATAAATATCAGGCTATCAAGCCCTCTTTATGAAGTTTGACAGATTTGTCCACGGACACTAAATGCCAGAGAGCGCGATTGCGTTGTCAGCTTTTTAATAATTAGTACGATCTTCTCTTGGACTCTAAATCAAATTGGTTCAATGGGCTGGTTTCAAATAGTTATGACAATGGACAAGAGTACATTGTAATGTACGTAAATTGAAGTTAATAAACCAGAAAATAACTCCTAAAATAATAGACGTTCCATATTCTCAGAAAATGTTCTGCTAAACACAGATTTATATTGTATTAAGAAAAAACAAACAAGCGCTATCGATAACGCTTCAAAAACCCATTTCGCCAGTAATGTTATTTTAAGCACGTGGAGTAGCCACTTTCGTTCGCTCAATCGTGCGGAAAATAACAAAATTACTCAAAAGTAGGAAGTATTTTTCCGCTTTTTGTCAATAGAACTGACCGTTACTCTATTCTCTAGTCAAATAAAATCCTAATCTCTTTTCATATCTTTTATATAAAAAAATAATTGCTGTTCATTTGTCTCGCTAATCGAGAATGGCTGGACCGATTTGGCTAATTATGATCTTGAAATAATTGTGGAGGTTTAAGTGGTGGGAAAAAAATACTTGGAAAAATATTTGTTTCCCACCGCGCAATTACTAAAGAAAAATACTAAAGGCGACAGAATTTTCCAATTTAACCTTTCTTTTTCTATCTTTCTTGTCTTTTTTTTCTTTTGTGTATTTAGAAACAAGAAACGGTCACTTAGTTGTCATATATTTATTGATGCCTTCAGAAATTTACGGATCATAGCTGTAGTATTCTGTAGGGTGCGAATTCTTTAGTCTGTTTTTAAAAAACTATTATTTGACACAATAATAATTTACTAACAATATCGCCCTAAATGCATTCTATATGATAAAGCAATTTTTGACCTTAAGTCGGCTCTTCGAACTTTCCAATCGCCAAAATCTATTACTAAACTCTATAAAATTATTATCTAAATTACATTTAGTGTTAGCCTAGTGGCTTCAGCATGCGACTCTCATCCCTCTGGTCCTAGGTTCGATCTCCGGCTGAGTACCAATGAACTTTCTGTCTATGTGCGCATTTAACATTTGCCTAAATGACGGCGTGTGTCAGGCACAGGAGGCTGATCATCTACATCTATTCTATTGATAAATGATCGTGAAACAGTTTCATAATCTGAGGCCCAGACCTAAAAAGGCGCCAGTGATTTATTTTATTTTTTAAATGACATTCAAAATAGATTTTTACGCGTATACTATACAGAGATATTCAAATGAAAGAAGCTTGTATGGTCGAACCTGTACGATCATGTAACTTTAAATAATTATATAAATACATTATTATTCGACTTACCTTATGTAAGTATTAATTTAATTCTTACTTAGATATTATTTTGATTAGATACTCACTTATGACCCTCTTTTGTTTAAGTTTATTTTTGTTTAGGTTACTATAGAGGATAAAAAGATTATTGTGACTCTGTTAACCTTTTGTATTGTATTTTAAATGTTTGTCTATTCATAGTTCTATTTATTATAATTGTTATTTTTCCTTTAGACTTTACTTTATTTTAGCTATAGTAACGGCTTATTTTGAGTTTTATTTTTATTTTTTTGTTAATAATTTTATTTTTGCAATTTTTGTAGTCTACCCTCTGTAGGTGTTTCTTTTTCATTGTTCCACATTAGGGTTGCCTGGAAGAAATCGCTTGTTAGCGATAAGGCCGCCCGTTGCCTTATAACTTTTGTAACATGTTTTTTTTTGTATTTTTGCTATGTGTATGTTTGTGAATAAGGTAATAAAGCATAAATAAATAAATAAAAAGAAGGAAACATGCAGAAATGTTTCTGCCTCATACCACATAGCTAAAGTACATATGAAGTCACTAATATTTAGGTTAAGTGACTTAAGTAAGCCACATACAATGGTCTAACTTCAATTAGCGAATGAGTGGTTACGCGGAGGCTCCTTGAAGAAACGATTTTGCCAAAAGTTAAATCGTAGTACAGTCAGCAAAATTGACTTATAAAAGGCGATTATAAGTTTATTTTTTTTAAGTCCCAAATTCAAGTCAGAAGGATGATGCTATGCTTCTGTCAACCAGTGATCCTAAACCTGCAAGCAGTTTAATAACCATTTTTGAAGTTATACTTCTTTAGGCGCGTTATGAAAAATTGATGAAAGTGACGTTTTACGATGCGCGCGCACCGTGACACAAAATTAACAGAATGAAGTTGCCCACGGAAGATGCTACGGCATTGGACGTAATTTAAAAACAACATTCGAATAATAATAGAATTTATGTTACACTTAATGTAAGAGAATAATAATAAATATTTATTTATTTAATTTTAAACTTTATTGACTATAATGACTCCTTTTCCAGTCCTTGATTATTTAATTGTAATTAATTATTTGCATGCAATCAAAAACTATTTTTAATAATGCCAAAGAAGTATAACTTCTTACGCGCGTACATAAGTACACGCACCCTTTTTTGTGCACCATTCTCATCCTGGATTTGGGTTCAACTCCCAATGAAATATATCCGGTTGGTGGGCATAAAAAGTTGATCACCTTATAAATTTTATTAATGAAACAGACATCTGTGTCTGTCCCATATTCTTCTTCAGGTTGACAGAACATTATATTTTATTTGTATTGTAATTGTTGATGTTTTCACAAATATTTCATTTATTTCTTGCCTGCCTATTAATATTAAAGATTTATTAATGAATTCATTCAAAACTTGGTTAGTTATCATTTCTTAATATGAGTAGTAGCTGTGTTAAGGCCGATTTACATTATCTTAGTGTTTAGGAGAGTGCTTTAGGATAGTACTTTAGTTGAAACATGTAAACGCTACTTGCTTTAGTAAACGCTACGCTAAAGAACTTGCCTTTCAAGTTGTACTAAAGCACTCTCCTAAACACTAAGATAATGTAAATCGGCCTTTAGTGTATGTGTTGAAAAATTAAGTTATTAGATTTTTTATCCGTCTCGTATTATATGGGAAAAAGCCTCCTCTATATTTTTCCATTTCTCTATTATCTGATTGTTCATAATGCATTGTTCAGATCTAATTGTCTTGTTTTGGATGATAGGAATCTTACGTTGAAAGTGCAAATTTTAATTGTTGCGCATTTTTTATTATTATTATTCTCCTGTTCATCGTTTTATACGTAATGGAGGGTGGTATATTGCGTGCCTATAATCTCGTTTAACTCCTTGACCATTAACGCTCCAGTTTAGATTTTATCTCATAGTTATTATGGGTCAAATAATGAAGTTTTAAAATTATATTTTCCCTAATCTATAGAAAAGGTTAATTGAAACATACACGGCATACGACCAGTAAATAGTAAGTTCCTCTCTCCCCCCCCCCCCCCCGTCCTGCATAATAAAACGGTAATAGTTGTGTATCTGCTTGCCTCCTTGCTACTGTTGTGTATGATTGACGTTTTTGGATAATGGTGATGGCTGTGAATGGAATCTAAATCATAAATAATTTAACTTATTGTAACCTAACGTATTATAAAATGATGTTCGAGTGCGTCTCCCTGCCTGATACTGCTATAAAAATAAATAAAAATGCGTTTATTCATTTTAAGTACATATGCATTACAATGTGTAAGTTTTTTGAACGCAATTAAGTAAAAATATACTTGTGTCAGGGTTCCCAGCTCTTCCATAATAAACTTAATTATACATTCCTTAAAATATATTCAAATCCAAAGGAAAGATTAGGTTATATAATTTATTATGGTTGTATGACAATTTAAATTTGAAGCGAAGGAATAATTATGTACACTGTATACATCGTACATAGTGTATCTTACATAGCCGGTATATAGCTTCAGCGCCCTTATAGCCTGTCAATAGTGACAGCGATACCGATCCCATCGTTTTTATATGCAAGTTCGATGTAGTTCTCTTAATAATCGCTGTTGTGAGATGTCGCAACTTTAAGAACGATACAAAAACTCATAATCGTGATCAGATCGAGTGACAAAAGCACTGCTCTATAAAGATAAAAAGGACTGTCAAGAAAAATACGATATTTTTTTTTCAGAAACATCTCATAACTAATCAATTATATTTTAAGTGTAATATTTTTTGCTGACAGTACAAAATGATTGAGCCCAAGTTTCACGTTGAAAGATATTGCTTTCGGTCTGAGGTTGATAAAACTGATTACAACTTTTTAAAGTTATTTATCATCGAATGTCAACGAACGGACCTATAATTATTTTTTATAACATTCAGATGAAATTATTCAGTGCAAATAATATTGTTAGAATTGTATCAAGGCGTAGTTAAAACTTCTAATTCTATACATTTGTTTATTGTTGAGTAACGTAGTCCAGGTCTACTACTTTCTACGTCAGATGGCGTGGGAATCTCAACCAGATCAGACGTGTTGCCGATTAAGGGATGCGCGCGAGTAAGCGTGATACTATACCATGTTGGGTATGCGTACTAGTGAGTGGACTAAACTAGCGATAGGCGTCTACCGTAGTGATACCGCCGTCCATGGACACTCAGATTGGTCCCAAGTACGTTGCCAGCCTTTTAGGAATTGGTAGGCATTTCTTGAAAGAGCCTTAGCCGTATTGGTTCGGAAATATTTTAGTAAGCCGCTGGTTTCACATAGTGGTGGTGCGCGGCAAAAACTGCCTTAAGAAACGCACACTTGTTGTGTTTATATCACACATTTGTTAAAATGGAAGGAAGACGCTTTCAAATTAGTGATGGATCCCGGGAGAAGTCTTGTCTAACTTCTAGGGAGATTACATGCTCAGACCATTAGGAGGAGATAGAGGAGACACAAAGGAGAGAAACTGTCCAAGTTGGTATAGGTTAAAGGTTGGTGGAATCAGTTACCGCATTTAGACTCTCACTAGGTCCGTTGTGCGTAAAGTCCTGGCTAACTAAGCCAGTCTTGCTCCTTCTAGAAGCACAGAAGTCTCCTGGGCACTTGCAGGCTTCACGGAGCGATCTCACTGCTCCGAGAATTTCTGTACGTCCAAGTTAGTAACAAATAGATAGGCTTGCACGTAAACAAACAAGCATTAAAAGCAACAAAATTATTTTAGCCATAGGTACTCGAAGAATCGTGTGTATAGTGTAATTATAATTAAATAGAAATTGGCAGAATCAAATAAAAGAATTGGCTCTGCAACTGGCGGAAAAGATTGGCGTAGTTGCTTTAAAATCGGGAAAGACAAAAGCAATCTATGGTTAGGAAATGAAAGCCGCAGCGAAGGATATCAAACAATCAGCTGAATATCTTCCTCTACATACGTAAAATCACTCGAAGGAAGTTTTTTTGTCTTATGGCGAAATACAATGCGCTTGGAAGAAACCAAAAAAGAAATGAGGTACTCATGAAAGAGCTTCTTGTCCATGTCTTATAATACTGAAGCACTGATGGAGGTTTTGATATCCCTTGGGAAAGATCTGAAAAGTTAAATTAAGCGTTGAATAGATAGACCATAAAATACCTGAAATTAAATAGTCCGCCATTTGTATGGGACCAAACAGATTTGGTTTTTATAAACAGCTACACATTAACATAACTAAAATTTTAAATTTTAAAAATAAAACACGCTCTCTTTATATGTAGGAGAATATGTAAATATGAAAAAACTATCCACAAAGTTCCAACGAAATAAAATTGTCCACTATTTTGCAATTTTCTTTGACCTGTGAATAGTAAAGGAAGCATGGAACAACTGACGTTTTCCGCATGAACGCTTTTGAATTTCATTCGCTACTTTCAACATAAAGATTAAAACACAATGCTTTCAAACTTCCATCCAAAAATCAAACTTTATTACACTAAACACTACGTGTCGTAATACTGGGAAATAATATAAGTTATATTATAATTGCAAACCCCAAAAAATATTCATGCGCAAATACAATAAACTTTAATGCGTAATTAACACTTGCTATATGAAGAAAAACATGAGGAAGCAAAGCTTTGAGCTTTTGTCTTAGATGCAAAAATCGATAACCTATGTTAACCAGAGAAGGCTCATCTACTTACCTGTAAAAAATAAAGATAGAAATCTGAGGCCATGACCACAGGTATTAGTAGCGCCACGCCACTGATTTTTTTTAATGGATAAATGTGAAGCTAATACAGTTTATATGTAAACTGTTTTAGGCCTTTTATCTCTCTTTAATCGATAGCTCATGTTTGATCGTCGTGGTCAACAAGAAAGCGTCTGAAGCGGACTATCTGTTTCCACCGGTTTCTGTACAGTCTTATGATAGTGTACAGTTTTGAGGACGATGAGTCTTTCACTTGATCGGTCCATCTGGTTTGCCACGGCCACGTGATCTTTTACCTTCTGTGTTACCAACCTCGGTCAGTTTCTTCAAGTTCTCATCGCCTCTGCGAATTGTATGGCCGAAATGAGATACAATTCGCAAAGCTTGTGTGTAGATTTAATCATTGAATTGTGCATTGTGAGTTCACTACTTTCATAACATATGCCTCGCAATACTCGGTAAACGCGGGAAATTTAGCAAACAAAACTCAGGCAACAATTTGCTTACCTAATTTGATTTCATATTGCGTTCTAAAATTTTAATGTAATGAGAAAACGTTTGTGTACCACGTTTGAACCAATTCGACTTAGGGTCCTTCACGGAAAAGAGCGTACTAATTCTTAAAAGGCCGGCAATGCACTCGCGAGTCGTCTGGCATTGAGAGTGTCCATGGGCGGCGGTATCACTTAACATCAGGTGAGCCTCCTGGCCGTTTGCCCCCTGTTCTATAAAAAAAAATTAAGGAAAATAGCCACGACACCGTATACGTAGATGTCATTACAATTTTTTATCAACGTTAAATGACCTCCGCCGCTATCATACAATTAATCAATGGTTACAACCCTTTTATCATTTGTCAATCTAATAGTCAATTAGATGAACAGACTCCTGTGTCGTAGTTAGACGTCGTCGACTTCTTTGATTTAAGGCAAGCCGGTTTCCTCACAATGTTTTCCTTCACCATTCGAGCGAATGTTAAATACGCACATAGACATAAAGTCTATGTGCGTATTTAACACATTTTATTATTTATTTAGCATTATTTATTTTACATATTTATTTAGCACAGCCTGGGATCAAACCTACGGCCTCAGGGATGACAGTGAATAAACCGCTATAATAAAAAACAAACGTGTGTGTACTTATGTATTATGTAAACGCGTTAGAAGTTATACTTCTTTGGCGTAACAAGATAAAAATCTTTTATTCTACGTTTGTAGAAAAAACGGCACTAACAATAAAAAAAACTAAAATGTTGACTATAGCTAACTTCAGGGTGTCGGGTTTTTGTGACGGTGTGTGTGCGCATCGTATTGTCCCCTATTATCCACTTTACGTACAAGTAATTCATAGTAGGTACACAGTCTGGTCTGTGGACTCAGTTTCCGCACGCTCAATAGGTCCGTTGTAGGTACGTAATTTTAGCTTAGTATAAAAGTAATATTTATATTACTAAAATATTCTGAATTTCCACAAAACCAAATGAATATCGAAATGAAAGCTAAACAAAGCCGTTTGCAATATCCAATCCAACGGGTATTTTTGACAGGCTACAACGAAATAACGCGGTACAGACTTTGAAACGAAAAATTATTAAGAGATTTTATAAACAAAATAACAATGAAACAATGCCTGTTCATAAAAATGTAAAGGCAAGCTTTAGAAACCATATCATGTTAAAATATTGTGAAATAAAACATCTATCGAAAAATACTTTAGTGTCATGGTAATATTATATTATTATATAGGTGCTTTCATTACTCAGTATATACAGCGATAGATTTGTATATATAACCAGGTAAAAAACCAAGTTATTAGTTTTAACCATTCTTTCCCTGTTTTTTAAATCAATGAATTCAATAAGTACTGAACTTGTTTATATTTTCGACACGACAAAATGCCATTATAAACATAACTTGTAAAAAACTAAGTCTTGCAACGTAGTTCCACTAATTTTTCATTATACACTAATTGGATTCTAAATTTGAAGATTCTACGTCTGCTAGAAGTGCCTTAAAGTTTTGATGATTAGTCAGTGTCAAAATAAATAAATTTGACTATAGTCGAATTTTTAATTAAACGAAGTCAACTGACGTTTACGGTGTTGTCAGTTTTTAATGAAATAAAAATAGTGTTGTGACAAAGTAAAAACCCTTGAATGGTTTTTACTTGTGTGTGTAGTGATGGCACTAGTCACCGCGCCGCGCTTTGTAATAAGACGTCAAAAAACTGATTGTAGTTACATAGTACTAGTACCTAACTTATATCAGAGCACTTTTATACAATTTTGAAATAGAAATAATGTTCTTTTATTGTTTGAAATGATTGACTATTCACACTCATTGTTCATTCATCTGATTGAACAAGAACTGAACACATCACTATTACTTTAAATATGGCAACATTATTTTACAAAGTGACATTAGCTACTGTCAGTTGGCTTCGTCTAATTAAAAATACGACTATAGTTATAATTCTTAACATCTGGGACAAATTTAATAAAATTTGAAATATACCGTATTTTTACAACTTCTGCATGGTAACTTTTAATTTTACGAATAATCACCACTAAGTCGAAGGCGAACACACAACCGTGTCCCCAAATCAACACCTTAGTATTAAGAAAATAAATGTATACAGTTAAAGTACAATTATCTCATCCAAAGTTTCATTTCCTTTACGGTTATATAAATTTAAGTAACTTTATTTAGACTATACGCGCTTCATAGTGATTGCACAATCACTCACGAGTAACTTTGCAAAAAAAGAGACGTTTTTATTTAATAATAAAAATCCCACGAAATTTAGTTTTTATCCACCCAAAAAAAACAAAAACAAAAAATATCTACTTATTAACGATTATTCTTATTTTTAACTTATAATTTTATTTTATTTACTGTACACCCTTACACACGATTTTCATTACTCACACTGCCAACTTTAATATTATTATTTTCTACTTAGTATTATTATTATTATTTTTTTGCTACTGAGGCGCAAACTAGCTACTGTGGTCTCTGGCAGAATGACCAGCGCGGTGGAACTTTCTGCTCCTCAGCATAATGCTGAGCCAGGGCCAATTACAACCACAGATTATATTACGTATCAATATATCTTGTGGCATATTAATTCAAATTTCTCTTTATTAAAATGTAATAGAACTCTATAAATAATTAACGCTTGAAATACACTCAATACGTGGAATACTAAATACTCATGCGGTATAATTTTAAATGTCAGATACACATTTCCTGTTAAGTAGACCCCTTTTGTTTGAAGCTTGCGCAATTTAATCTTTATAAAAGTACTGCCGGCTTTTCCTATGTGTACACTTTATGAAGAACTCTTTCTGGTTTTAAAACTTGTGAACATTAATTGAAAATTTATGTACATATATTAAGGTTATTAAGTAGACTTTTAGTTTATCATAATTTTGAGAGATTTGCGTTACATTTATAATTATTAATACACCATTGGACGTAATGTAATAATTATAAGCATTATTTATAAAGTACTACTAAGTTCCTACTTTATTTATATTTATAAAAATACAATAAATACTTTTTGTAAAGATCCTATTGAATTTAATATGAATATTGCAAACAGTTGATGGTAGATGGGATTTCTATGGCAAAGTAAAAAAGTCTAATCTAACATATGTTAACATGATGTGAAAATAACTAAATAAATAAATCAGTGGCGCTACAACCTTTTTAGGCCTCAGATTTCTGTATCTGTTTCATGATCATTTGTAATTCTAATAGACAAATAGGTGATCAGCCTCCTGTGCCTGACACACAACGTCGAATTTTTGGGTATAAGGCGAGCCGGTTTTCGCACGATGTTTTCCTTCACCGTTCGAGCGAATGTTAAATGCGCACATAGAAAGAAAGTCCATTGGTGCACAGCCGGAATCAAACCTACGACTTCAGGGATGAGAGTCGCATGCTGAAGCCACTAGGCCAACACTGCTAAATAACTACCACGAATATAGATACAAGACGTCAAGTTTTATAAAATTAATATTTTTTTTAATTCAACGTCCTTCACTAAACAAAAACGATTCTAGCAGTTAATAATACTTTCTACTCTTTGTTCGAGTAAGTGGGAACATGCAAACTCAATCATATTTTGACCTAAATACATGTGAATGTTATTCTAGTTTAGCGAGTCATGCAAAGGACGAATATATTTTTATTTTCCAGTAAATTGAAGTTACGTAATGAGGTATAAGACAGGTATTTTCCATCGTTTTCTATTTACTATTAACAAACAACTTTCGGCGATCTTTTTCTATGAAGATAATTACTAATAGGCCGGGAGATAGTGACACAACATAGTGGGTCCTTTGTACAAGTATGGCGGTTCTTCAGTGGTCTTATTACGCAATGAAAAAAAGAAAAAATGATGGTCATTTATTTTTTAATTAACGCATTCGCGTTGGTGTGGCGGGCTGTAAGTCATACCGGAAAAGTATGGCATGGCACTGCCGCCTCTTATTTTTTTATGGACTATCGGAAAATACTTGAATTTTTTTGGAACAAATCGTTTGACACACTAATTAACCCGACGAGTTCGACTAACGCCCACGCGACTGGTTCGCCGGTACCAGCGCTATGACCATAATTTTTCCTATTTTTCATTGCGTAATAAGACCCCTGAAGAACCGCCAGACTGGTACAATTGACCCACTATTTTGTGTCACTATCTTCCGGCCTATAACGAGATAAAATAAAACTTTCCATATAAACGCGCACAGGCACAGAAGTATTAGGTGGGTTAAAAAGTTCGTAGGCTGACACATAGATGGCGCTACTAGTACTAAACTTATATGATTTTTAGTTAGCCTCCTAACCTTCAAAAGACACGTGTATTCATTTGACAATTGTCGTATTTTACAATTAACTTGTGGGGAACTTTTATTTGTTCAGCCACGTGATGAAGAAAGCGTATCAATTGTCTTTCTTTATGTAAATTTACTGAACAATTTCAACGTCTTCTTGAACACAACAATTGTTCGGTAATACAATTTATATTGCAGTATGTATATTTAAATTTGGAAGAACAATTTAAGCGAAGTAATGAAACCGTCATGAAACTTTAAGAAATAAGTCAAAGAATAATAAGTCATCTTACAAACATCAATAAACATGATGAAAATTACGAATAAAATTGAAAAGATAAAGGTATAAACTGCACATACGAAACTACGTCATGCTGCTGCAGACAATATTAGACTTACGGCCTGGCCACGGGGATCGGCGGTGCGAACGGCGATGCGGGAGGCGAGGCGACCATTCGCGCGGGACCGTTTGCAGGCCACGGACCGGTCACGTTTGCCGCCGCGACCACTAAGGAAGTTCGACAGCGGAATGTCTTTATCGAAATCATCTCGATATTGCTTGGAAAGTAATAGCTTTTGGTGCAAGACCTAATTTGGAGAAATTGTGGAGAATTCCACAAGAAGTATGAGAAATTCAGAATATATCCAGAATTATTTTTTTGAGTATACCAGAATGAGTATTGAAACCTTCAATTATATTCTTATGAATATTCAATCAGAATTGGAGAAAAAAGTTAATGCAAATAGAATTTTAAGTGCCGCTGAAAAATTGTTTTTGAGATTAAGGTATATTAAATTAATGCTGTGGATGGCCAGACTTCCAAATAGCTGGTCTAGCCAGTATTTCAGTAACAAAAAACTCTGTATTCATTTTTCGCCGCGACCACGACTAAACTTATTTATTCCCTTCTCTATTCGCCGCGACTGCCGCTCGACTCCGTGGCTTGCACCGTACTGATTCATGCATTTGTTTCGCTCGCCCGTCGCGACGTCAGTCGCCCGCGCGATTCGCTCGGTACATTTTGCCGGTCGCATCGCTGGTCGCCGTTGCGCGTGGCTTGATTAGTACATTGCTATGAGTTTATTTCAGTCGCTAGACGAATCGCGGTTCGCTCCGCGCGAATATTCGCGTCGGCGAATGTCCCGTGGCCAGGCTGTTAGGAAAATATCCAAGAACTTATTTTATGATTTAAGATGTTTCCTTTATGAAATATACAAAAGCGTTATTTAATAAAAGGGGATAGGAAAATTGCATTGGCAATAGGATTTCCTTACTTTGCTTCCAAGTCATTATAATAGCTTTTTTATATAAATATGCGCATAATTTAATTTTCTTTATTTTTTTTCGTTCTTTGATAAAATGATATTAGAGCAGCAGAATCACTGTTATTAAATCGTTTGCGATTTCTCTGCGATAATTATTACCTTTTTTATAGACTGTGCACACCCTTTGTCCCATCGGAGGACATAAGTTATTAAGACAATGAATAATACTAATAAAAATAGGTAAAAAAACTTTTTAAGTTAAACGGTTTTATGTTAAACATACATTGCAATGTTTAAGATAAATGTACTAAAAACCAAAAAATAATAAAATAGATACAGTCGTGGGAATTATAAAGATATGCATAGACTAGACTAAAATAAAACCGTGGGGCACGTCAATTGTCTACAAATTATCGACTTAATGTGCGATAGAAGAATCGTTTAATTCGTCGTTAAAATAGGCAGTTGGCCCGCAGACGGTCAGGAAATTACTTACTATTTTCTTGCTCATGGAAATTCCAATAGTTATACACTCCATGTAAATAAAAGAGATGTTTCAACTAGTTTATCGTTGGACATTCACACTGCTGGCTGGCGAGGAATCGTTTCACTGCTCGTAGTTTGTCTATAATCGACAAAACATATGATAAAAGTACCTACTACTCGCTCACCACTATGAAACCCTAAAACTCGCTTATAATCGAGCTTGCTAGCTTGTTTCCACATTCTAGCCCTACTTATCACACGTCCATCGTTGTCGGTTGAACAACTGCCTAATTATAGTGTAACATTACAAAACAAACATTTTAATCAACGATTGTAGACAATTGACATGCCCCACGGTTTTATTTTAGTCTAGTCTATGCATATGTTTATAATTCCCACGACTGTATCTATTTTATTATTTTTTGGTTTTTAGTACATTTATCTTAAACATTGCAATGTATGTTTAACATAAAACCGTTTAACTTAAAAAGTTTTTTTACCTATTTTTATTTTCTAGTTTTTAGTTTTTATTTCGCATTCTGTTTAATTCATTTAGTGCTTCATTATTGCAAGGTTCCTTGCCCGTTAGTTTATATAAATAAATCAATTCTATAATATAAATATAATATATATTTAATTAATAAAATAGATACAGTTTTTAATATAATGTTATATATATATATAATATATATTTATATATTATATAATATTTATTTATTTATTTATTTTTATTTTATTTATTTAGTTTATTGTATTGTCACCAAAATCCAAAGTGTATACAAAATTTCAGATTAATCGGTTGACAGGAAGAGGGTGAAATTTGAATTACTAAATTTGACCCAAGAATAAATAAAACAAACGGGGTGAGCTAAATAAAACCGTTTAAAAAGACTAATATTAAAATAAAATTCCTGCAATAACCACATATAAAAATTCCTAAATGCTGAAGATTTTGAAAATTATACCAAAAAAGTATTTATTTTAAACTTCATTGTATAATAAAACAATCTGTTATTACGAAACTTAAATCATGCTAAAACCTCACTGATAACAAACTATCAAAATTCAAAATCATTTGTTCATTTAGGTTAGGTACACTTATGAACGTCAATTTTACATTTACTGCCAGTTCTCAACGGGCGAAGAAAGGACGAGAAGAACTGGCAATAAACTCTCCGCCACTCTTTTTAATCGGCAAGTTTTAGTTTTACAAAATGTTTGTAAGAAGCTGCAACCATTACACCATGTTCCACATGACATCTTAAAGTAATTAACTATTCTAATAAAATTATATTAACGAAATAAAAATAAAAAAAACAAAGATTTGTCGTCTATCAGCAGCAGGTATGGTAAAATAGGTACACGCACTTACATTCTAATGGGATCAACACGCAAATACATAGTTATGTTAGTATAAATAACTAAAATCACCGCATACACGAATTGAAGTCCCGACGCATGGACGCCAGTATATCTTTTAGGAAACCCTAAAAAATAATATTTAAGAGACTACAGAGTAAAAAAATATCTTAAATGCTGAAGAGTTTCTAATAAATACCAAAAAAAATAATTATTTCCACACTGTTGCATAATAAAACCATTATTTAATTACGAAAACTAAATTATGCTTCAACAGACTCACTGCTAACACACGATCTCTTCCAGGAAGCCCTATCGAAGAAAATTTGAATTAACGTTATAAAAAATAGCCTAAACATTATATTTTGTATATAACAAGTATCAGTTTATTAATTTAAACCGAATATAAATGTTGTTAATGGTCTTATTCAAGAGAGACTTAATTACTGAAAAGCTGACAAAAGCCCCGCTAAGAGCTTATCAAAGCTAATTAAAGGTAATTCTGAGAGACAAATAAATCTATAGAGGCATCGACGTCGTGAATTTTGAGTGATACTTAAGTTTGAAGCTCTCTCAGCATCGTGGTGTCACTTGACCCGGATATCTTCGACCTCAGGCTCTTCACTAAAACATATTGTTTATTAAATGTTACATTTGTTAAGAATAAGTACAATAGTAAAAGATTTCTTTAACTTGTTTTTTGTATGTAAGCTATGTTACCACATAGTTTACCACATCACAAATAATACATTTTTACAGTATATGTTACAAATAAAATCAAAATCATTTATTGATATAGGTAACATAATGTACACTTATGAACGTCAAATAAGAAATACACATTAAATGCTTCTAATTTTACATTTACTGCCAATTCTCAAATCAAGGGCGTAGAAATGAAGAGAAGAACTGGCAATAATCTCTCCGCCACTCTTTTTAATCGCCAAGTTTTTTTTAAACAATGTTTGTAAGGATCCATTACACCATGTTCCACATGACATCTTAAGTAATTAATAGTTAATAAATGATAATTAAATAAATTAAAAACAACTTTTGTCTTTTCTTGCAAGAGGCATAGTGAAATAGGAGCACGCACTTATATTCTCGTGGACTTAACTTACAAGCTATCTATTTGACAATTTTAGTAAACATGAATTACAAAAAATTTAAATCCAATAAAACCTATATAAAATAAAATAAAAATACTAGTAATGTTTGCTTATCGTTTAGCAAAAAAGAGAAAAATATTAAATGCTTAGTTGCTTACCTACCTACTGATATATTTGAAAATTGTGTTTAAGATAATCTAGAATATACATAGAAATACAGAATTTCGGGAAATATGTACTAGTAAACTTACTTGAAAAACCTTTCGTATTCAATGTAAATAATTTAAACAGTCACCATTCGATACGAATACGGATTTACGTTGAAATGTGTTATTTTGTTGGAAACGTTGAGAAATCTTCGTTTGTTGTTTCAATATTAAAGTCCTTTGCCTGTCTTCTTTGATGTCCTACGCCGAACGCTCTGTTATAATAAATATTTTATTTGCTCGCCGATTTCCTTTTGTTTACCCAATTTAATATTGGTTTCTCCTTATTTGTATACAGGTCAAGATGAGTTTAAGATCCGAAGATTGAAGAAAATCCTACCTCCTCATGCTCAAGCTCTCCCCAATAAAACATTCCTTAAACCTTCCACATCTAAGTCAAACTGAAAGAAACATTCCAGAATTACTAATCAAAATTAAGGTTCTGTTCGTAAGAGTGACTGTAAGTGATAAAGCCTGGAAAGATAAAGGCGCGCGGTAACCTCTTCGGAGGGCGCGAGAGGCTGGCGCGATGCGGTCTCCCCAGGGATGTACGTAATATATCCCGCAGACGAAGTAGTGTCCCTGACATACAGCTCGCCCTCGGCGCCTCGGCCCAGGCCGCGGCCAACGCTAGACATTATAGTTGACCTGCCGCCGCACGCGCCGAGTGAAGCGCAAGCACCTACCCCGCCCCCCGCCCCGACCCGCGCTCTCTCTGTCCCCAAAACGGCGCCCCCGGAGCTAGCGCCTGGCGCGCCGGCCTCGCCGACGCCCTCTACTGAGCGGCCGGCTAAGCCGCGCGACCGCACCAAAAAGCTGTTTAAGAAACTAGGCCGCCATGAGGACAATGAATTTGGCAAAATAATCAGAACCCCAGCCCCGGATGAATTCGAGTTTCCCGCGCCCCTACCAACCCCCGCTTTCTCCAGGAAAAACATATTCGACCGCGATTTTGATGCACTGTTTGAAGTTGCGAGTACGCCGGAATTCTGTGCAAATATAAGGGTAACGACGCCGGAGCCTGATCGTCGGTCTGATGTGTCTGCACCTCATTTCCCGTCTCCCTCAGCCTCCTCCCTTAGTCTGCTACCTCCCCGTCCGCAGTCAGAGCCAACGGCGAATTCAACTATGGCACAAACATCTCCACATTCTACACCTCCAGCGCAACGATCGTCATTTGAAGGTTTTTAAGAAAGCGTGTGGATTTGGAACTAATTAAAGTGTGTTTAATGTCATTGAGCATGAACTTTTGCAGACTTAACAAAATGCCCGACTCTAACACATATGTTTTCTTAACTATTAATTACAAAACTTATACGTTCATTGTTGTTTAAATATTGTTTTTTTACAGGAAGTAGTCCAAAGCCGAAGAAAGTCAGCTTTTTTCGAAAATTCAGCCGGTCGAGGGAGACGCCGTCGACATCTGCCAAGATGCAGCAGCCGTCGATAGAGATGGCTCTGCGAGAACTGACACACCCATCACATAATGAGCAACTAAAGAATCAACAACAAGTTACATTCAAATTAGTCAAAACAGGTAAGGATGAACTATTCGACTGATATTCTTAATGCGAACTCAATTCAAAAGTTAAAAATATTATAAAGTGTTTCGGTGGGGGTTGTTGGAGGGATGTAATACTTTGTTCGAGCCTAATTGACGACTCATTGGTCTAGTGGTTAGTACCCCTGACTGCGAATCCATGGGTCCCGGGTTCGAACCCCGGCTGAGGCGAACATCGATGTGATGAGCATTTGGTGTTGTTCTTAGGTCTTGGGTGTTTAAATATGTATTTATATGTATATCTATCTATAATATGTATGTATATCCGTTGCCTAGTACCCATAACACAAGCTTCACCAGCTTAGCATGGAACTAGGTCAATTGGTGTGAATTGTCTTTAAAAAAAAAAAATTGTCAACTGTCTTTAATCGTTTCAAACAAGAGCTTATAACTAATATAGCATTAAGGGTGGGGTTGCAATGCTGAACTAACTGTAAAAACTCTAACTTGACTTATTTATGGGTTCTTAAAACTAAGCCATACATATGTTACCTATTACGTATATATGTGTGTTGTTCATTCTCGGAAACGTTATATTATTATTTATGAATGTATGAAAAACTAAAGGACTCCTATAATATTACCAATTATTAACAATTAATGGCATGCCCATTTAAATTGTTAACTAAAATATATATGTAACTGGAGCGGCGATAAGGTTGCTTTTTGACTGGTTAACTATTAAGTATAATTTTAGTGCAATGAAACGTCTGCTTCGCGTTGAATCTACTTTATTACTAAATATTAAAATTACAAAAATAATATGATTGAACATATCCGCCCACCAAAGGACCTTTAATGTCCTTTCAAAAGATTACATGCAAACCCTTAATATATACTTTAACAATTTGGCACTTAAGCTTCATTAATTGGGAGATAGCAAAGATTAGATACAGATCGTTTAACAATATTATTTCCATTTTTAACGCTATAAACTCTAGTTACACCATCTGATCCTGGATGTTTTTCAGTAATTCGTCCAAGGATCCATTTTCCAGGTGGTAAATTTTGTTGTTTTATCAGTACGATATCACCAATTTTAAATTCTTCTATTCTTTTTAACCATTTTGGCCGTTGTTGTAGATTGGTCACGTATTCATTTTGCCAACGACACCAAAAATCGTTTAATAGCTTTTGTGTATATTGCCAACGGGCTAAATGCGAAATTTTGATATCGTTCAAATTTGGATGCGGCACAACTATTGGGGCTTCACCAATTAGAAAGTGTCCAGGTGTTAGTGGATCAAGAGTATCATCTGCTTGGCTTATATGGCAGAGTGGCCGTGAGTTAAAACAGGCTTCGATTTCACATAATACAGTGGACAACTCTTCGAAGGTAAGGTTGTTATTAAGAATTCGTTTAAAGGTGGGAACTGACCAACGTTACGAGGTGTAATGTAAAGGTGGGAACTGACCAACGTTACGAGGTGTAATGTAACATGTAATGTAATGTTACACAGCGAGCATTCGTGCAGTCAGTACGTCGTGTTACGTCGTGTTTCCCCGTTACACGACGTACTGACTGCACGAATGTTCGCTGTGTAACATTACATTACATGTTACATTACACCTCGTAACGTTGGTCAGTTCCCACCTTAACATGTTATGTAATGTTACACAGCGAGCATTCGTGCAGTCAGTACGTCGTGTTACGGGGAAACACGACGTAACACGACGTACTGACTGCACGAATGCTCGCTGTGTAACATTACATTACATGTTACATTACACCTCGTAACGTTGGTCAGTTCCCACCTTTAAATGATACTTCATTGACTTAACTCCAGCCTCCCAGAGTCCTCCGAAGTTTGGTGAGTATGCAGGAATGAAGTGCCACTGAGTGCCATCATTTGCTAAGCTGTCTATGATTTCTTGGTCAAATTGCAATTTTGCTTCTTCCCATGCTTTACATAACTCTTTGTTTGCTCCTACGAAGTTTTTTCCCTGATCACTCCAAAGATGTGCGCATTTGCCTCTTCTTGATGTAAATCGTCTATATGCAGCTATGAATGAATTTGACGTCATGTCACCGACTAGTTCTAAGTGAATTGCTTTAGTAGACATACAGACAAAAATCGCAGCGTAGGCTTTGTTTGATTTGATACCTCTTCCTTTGTTCATCAAAATTTGAATTGGACCAGCGAAATCTACACCTGCATTGATAAATGGTCGAGAAGGTGTAGTACGAACGGAAGGTAAATCACCCATTAATTGAGTTTTTACCCTTGCACTTTCCTTAGCGCAAATTAGACATCGATGGATATGCTTCTTTGTCATGTCTTTTGCACGCAATACCCAATATTTAGAGCGTAAATAACAAAGCATTAGCTGAATACCTCCATGTAATGTTGTTTTATGAGCGTCGGCGATAATAAGTGAGACAAGAGTGTTGTTGTTTCCAATGATTATAGGATGTTTAGTATTTGTTTCTAAACTTGATTTTGCTAATCTTCCGCCCACCCTGAGCACTCCATTATTATCTAAAAATGGATTAAGCGTCTTCAATTTACTGTTCTTTTTAATATTGTTCTTTTTCTTTAACGAATCTATTTCAGTTTCGAATTCTTCATTTTGCACTATTTTGATACATGTTAGTAATGCTTCTTCTATATCTTTTGTTGTGATTGTCTTATTTTTATTATCCTTTTTAAACTTGATAAACTTTTTACAATAAGCTATGGTTCTTAATAGTTCATTTAAGGTAGTAAATCTTTCAAATTTTTCAGAAAATCTTTTTTCTTCTTTAATGTTTGTCAATATGAGAGTTTTAATTCTTTCCTTTTTCTTTTCTAGATCTGTTGTAAATATGTTCTTGTCTGTTAAGATGATTTCTCCTTTTTGTAACCAAGTAGGTCCTTTCCACCAAAGGTTGCAGTGTTTCAAATCGGAGATGAACATACCTCTAGATGCAATATCTGCTGGATTTTCTTGTGACTGGACATGATGCCATTGTTCTTTTTTGTGATTTGTTAAAATTTCTACTACACGATTGGCCACAAATGGCTTCCATTTCGTGGGTTCGCCAGACAACCAAGCTATGACTATAGATGAATCTGTCCATGCGAAAACTCTTTCCATCGGTATTCTCATGGCCTGTGCTACTTGGTTCAATAATCGGGATAAAAGCAAAGCTCCAGAAAGTTCTAATTTTGGCAACGAAATTGTCTTGAGGGGAGCCACTCTGGTTCTGGCTGCAATTAATGCTGTTCTATATGAACCGTCCGTTTTCTTGACTAGGCAATACACCACGGCGGCGTAAGCTAAAATAGAAGCATCACAATAACCATGAATTTGAATTGTATCCATGTTGGAGCATGAAGTACTTAACCATCGATCGATAGAAATGTTATTCACATTCATAAGATCTCGGCGAATCTTCAACCATTCTTCTTTCAGAAAAATGTTAAGATCCTCATCCCAATCAAACTTCTCAAGCCATAGTTTTTGAATTAATATTTTAGCTTGAACAATACTAGGTTCGATCCAACCTAAAGGGTCGAACAACTTTTGTATATCTGAGAGGATATTCCGCTTCGTGATTATGTTTGCTTCATCGACTTCAGGTAAGTAAACTGATTTTTTATGTAAATCTTTTTCAGGTACTTCTTCAATATGATTTAATGTTTTATATTCGTTTATTACTTTCAGATATTCGTCTTTTAGTTCTGGATTTCTACTAAATCTTCTTTCAAGCTGCATTAATCTCTTAATTGCTGTTTCCTTTGTATTTCCTTCAGATGACAATGGTGCTTCAGTGTTAAAGGGTAATCTAACTATATATCTTCCTTCGTTATTCCTAGCATGAGTTTCTTTATAAATTTCTTCACATCTCAATTCTTCTTTAGTTAAATTACGTTTTGTGTCTGTATCTATCTCCCAAATAGTTTTAATTAAATCATTAAAACTTGCATCAGTTGTGATATTCATTGCCATTATGGCTTTATGCTTTGGTTTCATGTTGATGTTTATTCCACCCATCACAATCCATCCCAGGCTGGTTTTCTGTGCGCATATTGTGCCTGATGGACCCTTGATTAATCCTTGTTTAAGAATTGCTGTATACTCTTGCACGCCTAATAGCAAATCCAATGCTCCGGAATCCATAAAATTTGGATCTGCTAGATTCAATTTCTCAAAGTGACGCAGTTCCTGTTGCAAATATTCTGATGAAGGTATGTTAAACTTTAATGGCTGTGACATCACGTAGGCGTGTATTGGTAGCTCAAAGTTAGGTTCCCAGCGTGACAATAAATCAAAATTGACTTCTTGTTTGATGTTTACCTTCATATTATCCATACCCGTGACGACCAAATTTACAGGTTTGCGTTGCAATTTTAGTGCTTGAGTTGCCTTTTGAGTGATAAAGCATGACTGCGACCCCGAATCTATTAGCGCCCTAAGTACAGTTGTGTGCCCATAGTTTCCCTTAATAACCACAATTGCGGTTGCCAATAGATTGATATGTTCTGTAACATTATGTAAAGCTGTCATTGTAGCAAGAGTCTTCTCCTCTTCCTGAGGTAATGTCATCGGTTGCTTGAGTTCTAAAGGTGCCGACGCATTTGCTTTAGTTGACTGATGAAGAAGAGAATGATGACGAGCCTTGCATATTCGACATGAAAGAGGTAAATAACATCTAAATGCCGAATGCCCTGGAGCCAAGCAGTTGAAGCAGAGTTTGTTGTGTTGTGCATAGTGACTTCTTTCTGCAGGTGACATTTTTGAGAATGTTTTACAACGACATAAGCTATGATTTTCCTTACACATAATACATGTCTTCTCTATAGACATGTGGAAAACACGTTCTCTTAACGGCTTGAGAGTTGGTTTAAAAGGTGGATTTAACAATTCTAACGTTCTAAATTTTCCTTCTAAAAACTTCTGTAATGCAAACCAGGTAGATAATTCTTCTTGACTCATATCATACGAAAATTGTTCCCATTCTTTGTGAGTATCTGGATCCAACCTTTGAACTACTAAAAATACAATTATAGGGTCCCATGACTCTGTGGATACCTTAAGATTTTGTAAGCTGTTTAAAACTTCATTTGTTGTATCTAATATTCCTTTTAATTGTAAAGCCGATTGTGACATAATTTTCTTTTGTGAAATTAATCGTTTAAATAATGAATTAATTATCATACGTTTATTCCCATATCTAAGTTTTAAAGTCTCCCAAGCAGATAAGTAATTCGACTCGGTGATTTGGATGTGTTTTAATAAGGATGCTGCTTCACCTGTTATGCTGCATTTCAAATAATGTAGTCGTTGAACATTAGACAGTGACGTGTTATCATGTACCAGTGCAACAAAAATATCTTTGTAAGAAGGCCATTCTTCGTAATTACCCGAAAAAGTAGGTAATTCAATGCGCGGGAGTCGAACCTGTGATTGTACGTTGTGTTCGACTGCAGTGGAGCCGTTCCCCTGATTACAGGATTGTTGTCCTCTTTGAATTTCAAGACCTTCTAACATATCCTTGATGTCAGACACCATACATAAATATAAATCCTCGATCAAATAGTAATCCTCATTGACAAAATATGGTAAAATTGACTTTTGTTCACGCGGTGTAATTTTTATTAAATCTAAATGTGCACTTTTATAAGTCTTCCAGTAACTTTCTATACGCTCCATCCGTGTTTTAAGATAACCTTTCGTAAGTCTAGCCTTTGCACATTTTTTAATATTTATTTGAGTCTTTTTTAATAGTTCATTATTATTTTCAAGTACACTTAATAATTGTTCCACATTTGCCATTATTTGATTACTTTCAAGTCACTTGCACGTTCTATTTCAATATTATTTAAAAGTTATAAGTCTAAAAATTGCACAAAATAGTTGCTAAACGAGTTCCTTATCGCAATGGAATGCGTAGTCTATTGTTCCTTGGATGCACCTCAGTAGACACAATATCCGGCGAGATTGCGACCATATGGAGCGGCGATAAGGTTGCTTTTTGACTGGTTAACTATTAAGTATAATTTTAGTGCAATGAAACGTCTGCTTCGCGTTGAATCTACTTTATTACTAAATATTAAAATTACAAACATAATATTATGATTGAACAGTAACTTAAATTTTATCCTTAGACATAAGGCATCGCGGACTTTTTTTGTGGAAATTTATGTCTCTGTACTTTATGGTCATTAGTTGCCGTAGCTCACGCGATATAAGAATTTTTATTTACATCTAATTTTTTTGGAATTAAATCGTAGGATTAAATTTAAATCAAAGATTTTTCAAAACGGCCTATTCAATGCAAACAAACAATCAAATCTTTCCTCTTCGCCAAATAAAAGCAGGAAGAACAAAATTTAAGACCTCTTACATATTGTTATGTAATACTAACGTTTAGTAATATTATCACATGTCGTGATTTAGGTCTAGTCCATTTGTTGGTGAAATCTCGTTTGTGCAATGCAATTTAGAGCCCACCGCATTCGTGGCCTGTACGGGATTATGTACCGCAGAGTAATACTACAGGTATTCTATTTATTTTTGATCTAGTGCTTATACAAGTCTGTTGTAATGTATTGTTTGCGTTAAAAGGAAGTATGGTGCAGAATTTTGACAAATATAATTATAACAACTAATGTCAAAGATTCTGTTTTTATTCCAAATTCAAATTTTAATTTTTCTAAATATTAAAGCACAATAAACGTTACTATATCTGATGGTAAACTAAAGAAGTAATAAAATATAATGTATCGCTTATTAATTTATAATTAAAACTATCTTTGCAGTCAAATGTACAGCTACTTGAGTACATTAAATTTATATAAAACCTTCGAAAAAAAGGACAAAATGTCTGCCTTCAAAATAAATATATAAGTATGGTTACTGATAGTAAACTAAAGAAGTAATAAAATATAATGTATCGCTTATTAATTTATAATTAAAACTATCTTTGCAGTCAAATGTACAGCTACTTGAGTACATTAAATTTATATAAAACCTTCGAAAAAAAGGACAAAATGTCTGCCTTCAAAATAAATATATAAGTATGTTTACTGATAGTAAACTAAAGAAGTAATAAAATATAATGTATCGCTTATTAATTTATAATTAAAACTATCTTTGCAGTCAAATGTACAGCTACTTGAGTACATTAAATTTATATAAAACCTTCGAAAAAAAGGACAAAATGTCTGCCTTCAAAATAAATATATAAGTATGGTTACTGATAGTAAACTAAAGAAGTAATAAAATATAATGTATCGCTTATTAATTTATAATTAAAACTATCTTTGCAGTCAAATGTACAGCTACTTGAGCACATTAAATTTATATAAAACCTTCGAAAAAAAGGACAAAATGTCTGCCTTCAAAATAAATATATAAGTATGTTTACTGATAGTAAACTAAAGAAGTAATAAAATATAATGTATCGCTTATTAATTTATAATTAAAACTATCTTTGCAGTCAAATGTACAGCTACTTGAGTACATTAAATTTATATAAAACCTTCGAATAAAAGGACAAAATGTCTGCCTTCAAAATAAATATATAAGTATGTTTACAGCAATAGATTCATAATGTCCCTTATATATTAATGGACATCTGCGATCCTAATATTTACTCCTTCTGTCTTAGAATCCCCAGAGATGTCAACGTTATAAATTGTGATTGACAAAGAATGATTACTCGACTGCTCTAACTTTCGCTCCGTTCGTGATGCTTGTTCAAAGGTTATTTTTATTTTTAGCTTCAAAGATTTATAAACATCGTTATAAAAATAATTTACACTCTCATGTTTAGGTTTATAAATCTGATTTAAAATATTGGAATTTTATTGTAATTGTATAAAAATACTGTTAAAAGTTTAAGCATTTATCGCCTAACAAGATATGGATATAACATACCTTGATTAAGTTTGTTCTGTTAAAGAAATGTAAAAAAAGACGTAAACTAAATTTTATTCCAAGTAGGTGATAACACGTTTATTTAAAATATACTATGATTTAAGTTCCTTGACTTAATATTATGCTCAATATTGCAATATTATTAAAAATTGATGTTTACAAAGCATTATTCACAAACTTACAGTTAAGATAAAAAGCAAGCAGTTAAAATAAATAGCAATTCTATTTTTAAAATTAAATTTACGTGTTTTGATTATCGAAGAAATAAATTTAAAAAATTAACATTATAATTTGTATTAATTTTCGACCCTTAATATTTTAATAACAATTAAATTCCTAACATATCTTCCTTTTTCCCTCCCTCTAAGTCTCGTAAATCTAAAGTTTTAGATTTGTGTAAATATGAACAAGACTTAAAATTCGTTTGCCAAAGAAGTTTCACTTCTGACATGTGTACTTTGTACGCACTTTTTATTTATTTACTGAGGGCAAAAATGTTTGAAAATCCTAACAAAAATAATCATACATGTACTGTATTAATTTGAATGTGAAGAATGTTCACAGAAGCGAAATATAATAATATCCTGTTCGGCTCCGCATTAGGCGTGAGATTGAATGATTTATTTCACTGAGTGGAAATTCACAAGTGAGCGTCGTTAGCAAGATTTCAATGTGCACTGAAACGATTCGCTCATGAAAAAGATACTCCAGTTATATATAAGAGGAAAGAAAACGTATCTTTATAGTTTTAAAAACCATAAATAAAAGAAAGAAAAGCTTTTTGAAGTGAATCTTCTTTAGGCGCACGACGGTAAATTTTATATATTTTTAAAATTAAAATTTCGTAAAGAGAATTTATGAAATATTAGTATTTTATATTTTATGCAAAATAATTTATTGAAATCTCAAATGACGAATTGTAAATTAAAATGCCACGTGTTTTTATTAAAATATTAAGCGTCGAAAATAAATACAAATTATAAATTTATATTTAATTTTTTTAATTTATTTCTATCCAAGAAATAAATTTAAAAAATTAATTTTAATGACAATTAAATTCATTACATTCCATAAATCTTTCTTTTCCCTCCCTCTAAGTCTCGGAAATCTAAAGTTTTAGATTTGTATAAATATGAAGAAGACTTAATAATTAATTTGCCAAAGAAGTTTCACTTGTGACACGTGTAGTACGCACGCACTTTTCTTTCTATCTCTTTATTATAATCTTGTAAGAGAAAAAAATAGTATTTATTTGTACAATGTGTTGCAGACAATGTGACTTGTAATTTTAGTTCAACTTCGTTTTTAGCTAAAGCTGTAAAGGACGAATTGAGACAACGTCGCTTAAGGTCAGTTACCTTAAATAAGGTGGACAAAAATACTATTAATATCGCTTCTGCGATAAGCATATTATAGAAAACCTATTATAATGCGTAAAATTAACACTTTGGTTATTCACGTCTCACGACAACAAAGCAAGCGAATTTTCATAAATTATAATGACTACATCATTAATAACAGATTAAAACGCGATTAAATTTATAAAATCCATTTTATTATTCGCATCGCAATAGTGGTCTTGTAATCATACATTGTTGTCATGTCATGGCTACATTTACATCTCAATTAATTAATAATTATTTAAATTTTGGCGAAACCCAGACACGTCAAAATATAACTCGATTTTCAATTATCCTACTATTATCTATTTTGAAATGGAACATTGTATTCCCGAAGGCGGTCATTGCCAATTTGATTTCATTATACCGACATAAATCTGACGTAACCTACAACCTATTTCAATTTAAAACTATGAAGTTGTATGGATCGCGAATTAAAATTATTCTAATAACTTCTTGGTCATTCACATTTTAAACTGTAGAGTAAATATTAAAAGGATATTTAATAGTCACTTAGAGCAGGTCAATGTATCCAATTTTTTCACATACACACTTATTTGAGAATTTACTTATGTTTGGCGTTACTGTCAGCTGCCATTGTCATATGACAACAACGTCAAAGTCAAATCAGTTCAACCCGTTAGTATTAGTAGTCTATTAGTAGTTCTAGTTTATTTGATTTTCCAATATTGCTAGAATAATAAATTAAGTACTATTCAATGGTGGGTAATAATTATAATTGATAAACCTTGACTAAATAACAGCGTAATATGATTTAAAAAGTTTATAGAACGCTTGTTTAATTCGCATTAAAGGCATACATATTCGTAGATATTTTTTTGAAGTTATACTTCTTTAGGCGCGTTATGAAAAATTGATGAGAGTGAGATTTTACGATGCGCGCGCACCGCGACACAAAATTAACAGAATGAAGTTAGTGGCGCATGGTGGCACGCACAACATGCTTTGAGTTTCTACATTTAAAACACGTGTTTTCATTTTGTTTTTATTAAACATTTGCGAATTTAATATGTGCGTCTGAATTATAATTAAAAGTGATTTAAATTGATTATTTAAATCAATACTTATTAATATTAGAAAATAATAATAAATATAAAATTAATAAATATTATTTATTTAATTTTTCAAATGTAAACTGAACTTTATTGACTATAAATTCCAGTCTTTGATTATTTAATTGTAATAAATTATTTGCATGCAATCAAAAACTATTTTTAATAATGCCAAAGAAGTATAACTTCTTACGCGCGTACATAATTACACGCACCCTTTTTTTTTGTTTCTCTTTATAATATAGTACTTACGGAGTGTATATAATAAGTAGTTCCCGATCATATAATTAATAATTACATGAACACACACGACACATACTCATTACTTTGGACGACATTTACATCAAAGTATGTTTCTGTTGTTTATTAATCTGTCAATTAATATATGTAAATGTGCTGCGGGTTAAGGGTTAATCTCTATTTGAGGATTTCACACGCAATGTGGTTAGAAATTTTAGTCAAAATGTTCCCGTTTGTAACATGACATCACAAGTCCATTCTCTATTTGGTTTCACATCAATTTCAAACCGAAGATATGAACTATTTGTACAGACTAATTCATCAAAGAGCTCAAACCACAGGGGTTAGAAACTTGAGTGTTTTACAATTGTTGTATTGTGATGTGAAAGCTTAATTAAACACTATATTATTTCTCTTTTTTAATAAATATTATTTTAATCAATGAAAATAAACTTATGCCATAATCTAAACATTGACGAACAAAATAGTTCTATTAGAAATAACTAAAATAAATGTTATCAAACGTTTTTATCGAATATGTAAAGCTTTGTTAAACTTCAATTAACCTAATACCCAAATGGATTGTATTATGCCTACCTAATAGCTTTGAATAATTTATTCAGTCCCTCTCGCAACTTGGTCACATTAACTCGAGTTTTCAAATGCGAAAATGAAGAAGCTTAAAGCCAAAATTAAAGCACTCTTACCTCGTTTGAAGCACACATGTCGCAATCTCTCGGTACACGGGCCGACGTACCTCACTCGTAAAGACGTCCACGTCGCATATAGATTTATTTATTTCATAATTTATGTTCATGTTTGGATCGCGGCGGTGGCTGCCATATACAAATACGTTTCTGCGTACCGTGAGGATACCATACGATTCACGACACGCACCGACTACTTGGATTGGAACACGACGTTCCCATCGATAACAATCTGCCAAATTGGCAATAACGAGAAAATATTACAACAACTGCAAAATACAGATAACGAGGAGCGACTTAATTTCGTTAAACAGATCGCTTTCTTCCGCGGTGATTGCCCCAGCTGCACGTGGGACAATAAAACTGAATACTCCACTGACTTGGCTAGATTAACTTCTGTATATCGGTCGGAGTGCAAAGATCTTTTTATTACGTGCACATGGGATAATAAACCGGTAAACTGTTGCCAGCATTTTCAGCCTATTCAAACTGAGTACGGGCTGTGTTTCTCGATGAATAATATCCAATTTCACGAGCAATTTTCATATTACGTCGCGTCGTCAGACCGACGGCACTTAGGGAGTCTAAGCGTGGCTCTCTCGGAGGATTATGAAGCATTCTTACATGCACGGGAAGACGTGCCGTTTTGGAATATGGAACAAGACAGAAGAATATCTGTTGGCTATGGAATGGAAGCGACTGTATCGTTCTCTATAGTGGATATAATGAATGAGCCCGAAGTAACGTTCACTGTTCCGAATGTGAGACAATGCAGGTTTCCTAGTGAAGTGCCTAGCAATTTCCGAGGTTTCAGATACTACAGTTACTCAGTTTGTATAGTTGAATGCCGTATTCATGAACAGTTGAACCTCTGTGGCTGCACTTCACATTTATCACCGCTTGAATATAAAGACAAGTATTGTGACTTAGAAGGATTGCAGTGTTTGATACGATACAATGATAGGTTGAAAAGATTGCGGGTTCCTAACGTGAATGAAACAGGCTTGCAATGCGATTGTTTGCCGTCGTGTACCGAGCCGGATTATAATATTATTGCCAAGAAATTAATTTCATCGCATAAACCTGGCGGAGCGATTTCTTTTATTCTTGGTAATCGGCCGTACGAGAGAGTAACCAGACAATTAGCCCACACAACTTTAGACTTAGTGGTCGCGGTCGGCAATTGTTTTGGCCTTGGTTTTGGAGGTTCCATCTTATCTATAGTAGAATTTATGTATTATATTTGTTTTAAGCAATGGAAGTATACAAATGTTGATAAGTAATTTTTTAATGTAAAAGTTTTTATTTAATTCATAGATTATCTTTGTACTTGAAACCTAACAGCAATAAAGGTAGGTCTCTAAGTTCAAATACGACACGAATATATTTTTAAGATATTTACCCATAAACTTAAGGGTTATATTTTGTTTAGTCGAAGGTTTTTGCGCACTTTGGCAGAGCCGGTTATGATTTGTATTTATGTATTTAGTTCGCTTAGCACACATTTATATATTTATAAAGCTATTGCTTATTTAGATATGTATTTATTTATACAGTTGATTTTACTCTTAAAACGAAACATGTGAGGTATGTATCGCATACGTACCTTAGGTTTGCTATAGAGTTTAAGATACCAAATTACTAATAAAAAAACAATAAATACTATTTTTATTTTCTTCCTTTAGGTAAAATTAAAATTACAAAATGTTATACCTAAATATAATTACATTTAAATAATGGTAGTGCTTCATAAAGATCTAGACTTTTTATTTTAAAATCGTGAACTGACTGCAGATTTGTAATTGAATTTCATGTTACAATATTGCAAATTGTAGATAAACCTTGCCTCAATTAAACTCGTTAAAACCCGCTTCCAAACGGACCTGGGAACAGAAAACGTAACATAATTATATTTGAGACTTGAACGCGGAATTTTTCCTTTAATTGATTTTCCCGTTCATTTTCATTTTAACGTTTTATGAATTATATTTTGAAAATAACCTGTGATTTTAATAGACTTTACAAACGTCAAGGTAGAAAAGTAGACTTATGCTTTACAATGCTTTCATTCAGTTATTTTTAATTGCTTATAATCGTTAAAGCAATCAAGCAATAAATTGTCATAAATGTTATGGTTCGATTATAATTAATTACTTTAAACATACACTATTTACATTACTGTTTATTTTTATTAGTAATAATAACAATCAAGTTTACATTATTTACCAATTTTTTAACCTACAAGTAATAATAAAAAAATTAAACATCAATACAAGTTTAGAAAGTTTAGTCCCTGTGGCAGTGTACCTTTAACGCTGGCAGCATTTGCTCGCTATATTACGATACTTATTCGTTGAGCGAGGAAAGCACCAGCTCTGGGGTCACCGGTACTATCTACCAGGCGTTAAATTAGGCCATTAAATCTTTAATTAAAGTATGCACTTGAACCCCACGACCCAAGAGTCTACTCCAAAGGGAACAAAATCGAAGTTGGACGAAAGACTCTTAGAATATTTGAGCCGTTCATTATTTTCTGCCTGCTCTGCAGCCGCCCCAGCTTATGTTACATTACTTATGTTTTTACGTGTAAATTTTGCCTATTTTTTAACCAAAAGTTCATGTTCTAAAGAAAAATAAAGTTAATAATGTACTCGGATATATTTTGTACGTCTACTATATTTAGTATGGAAAAAACACAAAATCTTGCTGCTCAGCGAAAGTTAAGCTTATTCCTAAAACTAAGTCAGTCTGTGAAATTATATTTTTGTTATGAAGAAAAAAAAGCAGTGATTTAGTTACAAAGGAAAATAATTTCTTTCCATGTGCGCATTTAACATTTGCTCCAACGGTGAAGGAAAACATCGTGAGGAAACCGACATGTCTTAGACCCAAGAAAAGTCGACGTGTGTCAGGCACTGGAGGCTGATCACTTACTTGCCTATTAGATTTAAAAATGATCATAAAATAGATTCAGAAATCTGAGGCCAAGAAGGTTTTATTTTTTATTAAACGTGAACAAGAATTAAAACTGTTTTCATTTAAACCTACTGTATAGTACTTATCATATATAGTTGGCATCTGTCTAAAGTAATACCTATTTTATAGATTAGTCCTGGCCTCATAAAATTTAATTTACCCAAGAATGGAGCGTTTACACCCGGATAATTCAGTCCAAACTAAATGCAATAAAGCTAACGATATCAACCTTTTTACTGCCAAAGGGTATTGAAATATTTCTTAACCTTTTATGTATTTTTCTTGTTGTATTTAACGTCAAATATTTAATATATGTATTCCCTAACATGTTATTTATGAGCAATGTAAATATTTGAGATATGAAAATGTATACATTTATGGGAAGATCAAAATTACAACAACATACTTATTTCGATAAATAAAAAAAATAAAAAAAAAATAATAATAAAAAAAATAATGAAAAAAATTGGTGGCGCTTATTTTTGGTATTTGGATTGATTTTCCTTTGTTGATTATGTTTTTAGAAGTTTTTTGTTCTTGAGACATTAAGGATAACATATTTTAGTTATTTTTTATTTTTATTTTCTATTTGTACGTGTAAAGTACTGTCCGTCGATAATTTATGACTTTTTATTATTATTATTAAGCCTTCATTGCTGACACCCAGTATAATATATATAAACATTTGTTTTCGCGTCATAACCTAACTTAATGTAATATATCAGATGTGCCGGTTTTGGTGATCATCGTGTCTTGTGACACATAGGGCTCTTCCAGCTGCTTCCATTCTTTTCAAATGTTAGCTCTTCTTGTCCAAGTTATGCCTCCTATTCTCCTTATATCGTCTGCCCATCTCTTGCTCGGCCCTAGGAGTATGTTATAAATTGGAAATAAGTCTTTTCAAAGTAATTTAGTACCATTAGACGTAGACACCTACGCTAGTTAGTGGCTACGGCGCTACGGCGTAGCACTAACTTTTACTTCAATAAAGGTCATCCTACATAGAACCTTTTATCCACCGTCTTAACAAAATCCTGGTATTACGTATACGTAGTATTACGGAAGAATTGTTTTTAAATTTATTTTATAATGCTGAATATTATTGTAAGTAGATATGTAACTTCAATTCGACGTGTATTTTTTTAAATATATGTCTGTGGTTTTTTGGTCTAATAGTATTAAACTTTTTTAATTTAATTTAAAATAGAGAACATTAATTGTGCTCCTCGATTCAATTCACGTGGCATTTGCCTGTTTCGATTCGCAGACTATTTACCGATTTTTTTTTTAAATTCTCAATTATTCCTAAAATTAACGCGTTCAACCAAATTATAACTTCAGCTTTATAATATTAGTATAGATAAATTTTACATATATACTTGGTAATAAATGGCGTAAATTACGTTGAAAATAAGCTTCTAGACAACTTTGTGAATAAGAAGTTACGTACATTATACGAAGAACACCGACGTAAGCTTACACGGTAATTAAAATTTTAATACTTAAGCACCCCGGTAAATTTTACAAGAGCTTGCTTCTTTAAAATCTTTATTTTAAATTAAGTTTTCTTCGTAACCTTTGGAAAATGACGTTGACTTAAAACTATGAAAATCTTAATCAATACCAAAATGCGCTTGATTAGATTTAAACCTTTTTCTTTATCACAGTCTGTGCGAAGAGAGAACTAGCATGACAGGTATACGAACTAGTAAAGTATACGAACTAGTAAAGTATACGAACAAGTAAAGTATACGAACTAGTAAAGTATACGAACTAGTAAAGTATACGAACAAGTAAAGTATACGAACTAGTAAAGTATATGAATTAGTAAAGTATACGAACTAGTAAACTGGTCAGTATATTTACTATGTGGTACTTGTAATTTCATTTATTAAATAATTATACACTTTACTTAATGAAGTAACATCGTTTTCAACGTAACATAAAGGGTAACTGCTGTGAATCCAAATCCCACGGCGGTTTTCTTTCTGTCAGTCAGTCAGTCTGTATAATTATTTATTTAGAATGTTAAATAATTAAAGCCCTGATGTTTTGCACGCTTACTAATAAGCTGGTTGACGAAAGGTTTCAACTGTATTGCTCACGTAATTAAAATGCTGAAGAATGGTAACTTTATAATTTAGGTTAAATTTTTCAAGTCAATTAAATTTTGTATACTGTTGGTTTCTTATTTTGCGAGGAGGTAGTGCTTTCGGCCCAATCACGTCCACCACGACCAAGTTGAGGTCCGAGTCTCGCTCACCAAAACACCAAAATTGCTATTCCTCAATTCAAATGTATTCTTAATATGCTTCTGATAATCGAATGAATTATGAGAGTACTTCATAATATTTAACTAAAAAATAATAAAATCAATAAATCAGTGACTGCATTTAATATAAATGCTATTGTGTTAACTACTTATGGACTCTTCATAATTTAGGTTCAATTTTTCAAGTCAATTACATTTTGTATACTGTTGGTTTCTTATTTTGCGAGGAGGTAGTGCTTTCGGCCCAATCACGTCCACCACGACCAAGTTGAGGTCCGAGTCTCGCTCACCAAAACACCAAAATTGCTCTTCCTCAATTCAAATATATTCTTAATATGCTTCTTATAATCGAATGAATTATGAGAGTACTTCAAAATTTAATCAAAAATAATAAAATTAATAAATCAGTGACTGCATTTAATAAAAGTGCTATTGTTTTAACTACTCATGGACTCTTTCTGACACATAATAAAAAAACACATCAGGTTTCAAGTTAAAAATAGTTATTTCGTTCTTTTGAAAGAGGACCTAATTTCGTATCAGACGTTCAATGTCCTCTAGGTAGGAAAGGTTATTATGCAAACCCACGCCTCTGAGTCCCACGAAGCTTTTAACGAGTCATAAGAAGATAGACTGAATACTTTTAATTCTTATAATACCCTTGATGGGGTATTTTCTACCTACACAAAAAGTATTTTATATAATTGGCGTATCTTCCTATTTTTTCATCGAATATTATTTATTAAAATGGACCTTAAAATGGGCGCATATAAAATATTGCGTACCAATTAAATCATGTTTAAATAGTTTGATTTTTTCTTTACTCTCCAGTAACTGAAAGACGATAGTTTTCTATATAGATAAACTATTACCTAATTCTATTTATTGAGCTCCCAGCAACGGCCTTTTGATTCCCAATGGAGTCGTAGGAAAGTCAAAATAAACGTACTTATAATTCTCTTGGGAGTTTCATGTGGCATGAAAGACACGACTAACAGTTGATACTGTTTCAGTTTCCAAACACTGTAATCAGTACGATGTTTTTCGTTCTCCAAAATTGGCGCAGCCTTGCGATTCTGTAACTCACTTTTCGAACTCACACAGCGGTTTTCGTATCAGCGGTCGCTCTCAAATCAGTCGTAAAGCAGTCATTTTATGATTTGGCATTCTGAAAAGGTGGGAGCTTGTAGTTTATTGTTTATCAGAATGCCAAAACCTCGAAAACCGCTGCGTGAGTTCGAAAAGTGAGTTACAGAATCGCAGGGCAGTTTATATTTTGCCTCATTGGCAAAAACTAGTTATGTCTTTTAACAAAAGTTCCGTTTTATGTTATCTTTCTGAATATATTTTTATAACGAAAAGTAGAGTTTTGTGTAGTTGAATGCTAGGTACCCATTTATAATTTTTGTACATTAAGCTCTAAAGTTGCGATGCTTAAGTGCCGAACTTTACAGAAGTTCATTTTCTTCTTTTATATACAAGCCATTGCCCTTAGTATCAAAATATAAGTGGCTTAAAAGGATATTGTAACTAATAAATTTAAATATTTTGTTGTATATTATTAATTGGGTTGTCATAATATAACAACCCAATTAATAATTAAAATAAATATAATTTTAAATATAATTAGTAATAAATAATAATTATTTTATACCAATTAAATATGAAAATATTAAAAAATTATATGTATCATAATCTCATACAAAAAACAGGGTTACATATATTCCGTGACAGAGACAGCACAACACGTATAGTAAAAAAATACGCTAATTATATATTATTAATGAAATACGATTAACATAGTTAAGTTTTTATTTATTTAATAGGTCAAGTATAATAAAATATGACCTACTTGTAACAATGCAGCACGTACAAGTCATAAAAATGTTTATTCAACGTTGGGTCTAATATTTACATAGAAATATTGTGTTTAGAAGTTCTTGCAAATTATTTTAGATATATGACCCAGTTGTTAGACTAGTTAGAGTGGTCAATGATACGACTCTTACTTCTAAGGTACTTCCTGCCTTTTTCAGCAAATAATATTTCTTTTTCTTAATATTATTTTTTATAGTTACAAAGTAACTCGCTCAAAGAATAAAAGTATCGTAATGAAACTCACTTTTCATAGACCGAACAGTTAACGACGTATGTCTGGCATATAAGGCTACTGGCTTACTAACCAAATGTAGATGTATCTATATCGTTTTCCAGAAATGTTTGATCTTCCTTAAACAATAAACATTTAAACAATAAACTCCCTCCTTATCAGAATGCTAAATCGTAAAATGACTGCTTCACGACTGATTTGAGCGAGACCGCCGCTGCGAAAACCGCTGTGTGAGTTCGAAAAATGAGTTACAGAATCGCAAGGCTATAATACCACGGCTTGTAGCGTTATTTGTTTTTATAAACGTGTAGATCGATGCCCCAGTAATAAGCCGGGGAACTCCACTTAGGACTTAAATAAAATATATCCACTTTCTGTTTTCTTCATATTTATTATCACAAAAGTCAAAAATCATTTCATCATATAGGTAACACAATGTACACTTATGAACGTAAAAAAAGAAATGTATATGAAATGCTTCTAGCTTTACATTTAGTGCCAGTTCTCAAATCAAGGGCGTAGAACGGAAGAGAAGAACTGGCAATAAACTCTCCGCCTCTCTTTTTCATCGCCATGTTTTTTTTACACGATGTTTACAAGGAGCTGCAACCATTACACCATGTTCCACATGACATCTTAAGTAATTATTAATAATAAAATAAATCAAAAACAAAGACTTGTCCTCTATCAGCAGGAGGCATGGTGAAATAGGAGCACGCATTTACATTCTCGAGGGAACAACACGCAAACACATAGTCGAAATAACTAACATCTCCGCATACACGAATTCAAGTACGTCCCACCACATAAGCCCGCTAAAGCGTCATAGTCCTTATGTCACTTCTATCGTGAAGTAAATAATTACAATTTCTTTTCTCACTTTTCAGTCGCGGACTTCACAACACAATTGTCACAAGTGTACGAGCGACACGCGTCCGAGCTTCAAGTGCTTATAGCAACTTTTCGTAAAAGGAACAGCGAACTTAAAAAAGAAAGGTAAGTACCATAACTGTGTATATGGAAATCTAATACGTTTTCGTACCGTCATTAAAAGTTAGTAAACTTGTAAATCTTTAGGGGAGATTTTACTGCCATACAATTTCTTTGATCTATGGTAAATTAATATGTCAATTTCATAGCCGTGTTGCACCGTTCTTCAGATACATAGTTATAATCATACCTTAAGAAAATTTTATGGACGTCGATAGCCGTTGTCATGTACGTAATATTTACAAAAAGTACATTTACAAAAGGGAAGAAACATTAAAAATTATTCTATACAATGCAAAAGTGAGTATGCTCATGATGCAGGTGATTTTGCATTATGGGTATTCTAAATACTCCTTATACCATATTCCGCGAAAGCTAACACAATTCAAGGCTTTATTTAAGTCCGGGCTGCGCGATACAAAACTAAGTTTTTGAAGTAAAACTTCTTTAGGCGCGACTTTAGGGAGTAACTCAGATTGTTTTTTTTCTGACGGAAGTAACGCTTAAACTTAGTTTCCGCTATTTAAAATAATACGATAGCGCGTTTTATAAGTCCGTCAGCGCCATCTAGTGGTGCATTATTTGAACTGATTTAAGTCAGTTTTTTGGTTTAGGATAGCATTCATTCGTTTTATTTGATACTGATTCTTGTAATTATGTTATTATTAGTATATTTATATTTAAATTGAAAATCCATACATCCATAGTAACATGTAACCAAATTAAAATTCCACTAAAGAGGGAAGGTTTCCATCCTAGCTTGCTTTTCTTTTGTTATACATAGTTGTAGGCCAGTTTTTTCGCTTAATTTCGTATTTTACCATATTGGAAGAAGTAAATTAATACCAAATTATTTTCTTAAAAATCGGGTTTATCTATATATATATAATGAAAATGGTCTTCGTTTGAGGCTCAATCACGCCTAAACCACTGATCGTATCGACATGAAACTACCACCACTTGATGCGAATTTCCTAGATGGTTTATGGCTATTTATTTATTAAATTCCAACGTTCCTTCATTTTTTTATTGCTGTTTTACTTTTATGAAAATTTATCCATACGGACTTCACCGCGGAAACATTCGGGGAGGCTTCCTAGAACCTCTAAACGTCAACATCTGTTAAAAACTCGATTTTCGAAATATTTCAATTTTCTTAGCGGGAAGTTAAAAAGAAGAATAATAAAAATATGAAAAAAAATAAAATAATGAAACATAACATTTATTTTAATTCGTCCAGCAAAGCGGGCGCGAAACGGCTAGTTTTATATAAAAATAACCAAGTTGTAAGAGAAAAGAATAGAAAAGTGAATTTAAAAAATTCAACAGTTTAAAAAAACATGTTTTAAATTGCAAAGTTTTTTGAAAATCTCTAAATATACTTATTGATTTATTACTTTTAAAATAAGTAAATTAATAATAAATTTGCGACATGCTATAATATTCAATAACAAGGTTATATTGACATGTGCTGATTTGAATAATCTTTGTAAAGCACATGAATAATAAATATAATTAAATTATAATATGATATTTATTATTTAAGTTAATATTTAATCAATTCAGTCATATATGCCGTCAACGCCAAAGAAGTTTTACTTCAATCGCGCGTATAGGTTACATGCACACACTTTTTTTTGCATAGTTAGTGTTCATGTGAGAAACTTGAAACAACGCACAACTACGAGTCTTTGAGGCAGGAACATGGAAGGGCAAATTTATAGAAGTATGCTGCAACTAATTTTATTTGAGATGATGCAATGCAGTAGCAATATCATATTGTTTTCGTCGAGAAGTATTTAAATGTAATTTTTCCTAAAAATATAATCTAAAACGATTTTTGAAAATCAATAAAAGAAATGAACATTATTATTATACTTGATAATATACATACTAAAATATATTATTATTGCACTCACCAAGTCTAATTGTATTCACAACTGATAATCAGTATTTCTAAACAGCTCCAAGTTTCTTTTAATTTAATCTTGGTCTTTTTTTGAAATTTTTACTATCCTTATTTTAATAAAAAATTAAATGAACTCTTCTAAAACGGCTGGACCGATTTGATTTTTGTTGGTTTGGGTTGCGCCCTGGATGGTTTAGATTCACATCAGCCTGGCAGATGGCATTGCTGTCGGTATCTAGGTTATTTGTCTCTACTCCTACTAAACAGCTGGTTTTTCAGATACGAGTCACAGATAGCTTAACTGGTAGAACTCTTGACACGTAATCAAACGATCTGGATTCGATTCCCAGTCCGAGCTGTATGTTATTTTTTATTATTGTACCATTGACCCGCCTTGCGAAGCCGAGAAAGATCTCTAGTAATCAACATACCGTAATACACATGAATTTACTTAACGATTATTATACGCTTGAAAACGTCTAATAATAGTTATCGTATTAATTATACACTTGATACACGAAACCGCACTAATTAATATCTTGTACGAATTATTCAAGAACATGGAATTATCAACGATCTGTTTGTACCTGTATAATCTTTGGAAATGTAAATGAATTTCGAATGAGGTTATAACTAAAATGACATTTGGTGTTGACTCTTGCCTTGGACTTTGACAGCTCAGAAGAATTTTTTTTTGTTCAAATTTATTTCTATACTATCAATGTCTCGCGGTTTCACTTACGTAGATACCGATCTCATGGTAGTGGAAAGTCTTCTAAGTCGGACTATAGATATATCTTTGTTATCATCAAAGTTTTATTTTACTTATTTTTTTTAGTTTTTAATTACTTCCTTTTTACTAATTACTTCCTTACGAATATATATCTAATACATTTTTAAATTCGTTACATCATTTACGTAGAATGTCCGACATTAGAAAATTTAAAATTACTATACAGGTTTTGATATATTCTTGATTTCAAGTAGGCAATGAAAGAATTTTTTAATCAGCCCAGGATTTTTTAGCTTAATTATGATAAATTGTTAATACAAACCAAAATTCGAAATGCAAAGCTTTGTTCTATAATATTAGATTTATTTATAGAACTTCAGTGTCTTAGAACTTCCCTATATAGAAAATTTGACGTAGTTTTGTTTTGTGGCAGCAAAATAATTTCATGTCTTGGAGTTCCATCTCGGAATAAACCACGATGCTTTGAACGGCATTTTATTCTTGTACTTTTTAAATATAAAAAAAAACTACACAACAAATGTAATGTAGTGTTTGAAGCTGGAACTAATATATATTTGTAAATAGAAAAAAATATCAATGGACATTTACCAGTCAAATTAAGCCGTGCAATCAATGGTGTGAAACTGAAACTCCCTAACTCTAAGGCCCAGCACACATGGTGAAACGCAACTGCAACGAAACTGCAACTACTAGTTACTTTTGAGTTTCATTTGAGTTTATGCCATAGATACCTTTGAGAGACAACACACGTCGCAACTAGTTTGAAACCGGTTTGAAACGCGTTGCAGATCAGTTGCTTTGAAACCAGCGTGCAGGAAACTCGTGTCGGATTTGGCGTCTTTTCTGTTCGAAAAAATGGCTGACGACGAAAATAAAAACATTCAATTCGTATTGGAAGTTGAGAAGCATCCTTGCTTGTACAATACAACACTTTCAAGCTACTCTTCTTCTCAATGTAGGGATGTAACCACATACTTCTTCTTTTACGCCTCCTTCTTTGTCGAAGATACAAATACAGAATCAGAACTTCTTCATCACTTGAACTAGACATTTTGGAGACGTCAAAATCGGAATGATTGTGACTAATTTCATCATATTTAGGTTGCGGTGTGTGTGGAAAACATTTGAAACTGGTTTCAAACCTATAATTTCAAAAGGGTTTCGTTGCAGTTGCGTTTCACCATGTGTGCTGGGCCTAAACGTCATCTAATGACGAAACGCAAGACCGATGTGTCACAAATTATGTGGTAGGCAACTGTGCCTTGCACTTTAAAATAAACCAGTGGATTTCTGTATCTATTTCGTACCATTTATTTTTTCTAACAGCAAGTAGGTGATCAGCCTGCATGACATGCCGTTGACTTTTTGCATCTAAGGCATACTGGTTTCCTCACTATGTTTTCCTTCATTGTACGAGCGAGTGTACAAAATGTCCATCGGCGCATAGTTGGGGTTCGTACCTACCACCTCAGGGATAACGCAGGCACACTGTTATAATAATTTGCCTCTCTCATTTTCCATAAAACTCCATAAATAAGCAAATTGAATATCACAATTAGTTTTATTTTACAAATTGTTACCACGTTTATGTCAATTAAATTAAAATACGAGCTTTAAGGCGGAAACATACTACCAAAACGCGACGCTACACCACGCCATCCAACACATGTCAGTACTTATCAATCCCATATATTTAATATGGTCAGATGCACATAGACAACACGCCATGTGATAACACGCGGTAACATCCAATCGATTTGGATCGGCGTGTTGTGGATGTTGTGATGATGACGTCATGCGTCAGTCAATTTATATACTTAGATATTTTTGGATTTATTTGGCGAAATGAACGACGAACAATTAATTGAGTTGGTGAAACAATATTCTGTTAATAATACAAGGACAAAAACAGGGAGTTAGGATGTTGTTAGTTTGATACAAATAACCTGCTAATCAATTCAGTATATTAGAAAAATATAGGGTGGGCCAGAAAGATTTGTGAATTTAAAAAAAATATAATAAAAAAGCTAAATACAATACACATATAATTTTTTATTTCAATTAAAATAGACATCTGGGAAATTTATTTCTTAAAAATAACATCATCCAGGTGTGCACCATTGCGCTGCAAACATTCCTCAAATCTGAACCTCAAATTGGTAAAAACTTGCTGGCACATTGCTCGGGGAATAAAAAAAAAAATAAATGAGCTAAATGACTTCTGAATTTGCAAGCGTGTCGTGGTGTCGCGTGTTGGTAATGTGCACGATGGACATCGGGTGTCGACACGACACGTCGCGTCGCGTTTTAGTAGTATGTCTCCGCCTTTACTGTACAGCAATTTCCGCGATATTTCCTAGATAGTTGGAATAACTGAATACCCACTTTTCTCTACATAACTGAAATACCTTCGGGATTAATTTCGTGGTAGAGTATTCGTTTCATGCTATCGATATAACAAAATTGATGTTGCGCTCACCTCGTAATACTCTACATTTGCAGTTGAATATTTTTAAATTTTAACGACTCATTGGTCTAGTGGTTAGGTCCCCTGACTGCGAATCCATGGGTCCCGGGTTCGATCCCCGGCTGAGACGAACATCGATGTGATGAGCATTTGGTGTTGTGCTTAGGTCTTGGGTGTTTAAATATGATTTATATGTCTATCTATCTATAATATGTATGTATATCCGTTGCCTAGTACCCATAACACAAGCTTCACAAAAAAAAAAAGTTCCGTCATCTATACCTTTATATTATAAACTGAATAGATAGTCTGGTTGAAGTCATTCTCAAGAACTACAATTGAAAAATACTTACGATGGCTATATTTTATATTAGATTTCCGATATGAAACAGAAATGTGTTTAGTTTTAGTTATGTACCTGAAATATATTGTTTAATAGAGAATCAAACCTACGGTTCGGTTTATATACTGTGCGCGACTAATCCACGGAGGCGACTTGTTTGTTTAGTATGAAATTTTATTTAAAATTCAGTCATTTTAATTTTTTCTTAAGTTATCAGTTAGATTTTTTGTATTTAGTATTTCAGGCAAGTACGTGTTCAAAATTTTGTTAGTGTGTGTAACTTGATATGTTATTATATTTTTCGGAAATTACCTGTCGTACTGAAATGACGCTTTGATTTTAATCTTATATTACACAGCATTAGAAAACATGTATATTATGATTGAATTTTTCTGGATTACTTTCATAAATTTTACAGTTGTACTGGTGTAGAAACAGTGAACTAATAACATTCGATTAAAGGTAGTTAAAACTAAATGGATATTAAAGGGTCTCATTCACACTGAAAAGGAACAAAAGTTTTCGGTTTGTTTGGGCACAGCTGGAGGGAAAAGTTGATGAGGCTTAAAACAAAAGTGAACAGTAATTAGCCATCCTAACTTGAAACAAATACTAAAGATATATTCGTCGGTTTATTACTGTTATAGCAGCAGTTTTAGGTGCATAAGCATGCTATTCTCAATTCCGAAGTGGTTTGTAAGTATGAAAGAAAACATGGTGAGGACCGACATAATATGTCTAAGACCTAAAAAACCACGTGTGTCAGGCACAAAAGGTACCTTCTTTTAAAAGGCATTATATATTAATGGCAATCAGTTCTTTAGGCGCATGAGGGTAATTTTTCACGGATGAAACGCAATAATAATGATATTAGCGTCACGAAGATGTGCAGCGTTTTTGCCGTAGAAAAGGGAGTGAGTGATTGAGACCGATTGAGAGAAAGTGAGAAGGGCTAATTACCTTATAGAAATTATTTTTTTTTATTAATATTTCGTAAAGAGAATTTTTGAAATATTAGTATTTTATATTTTATGTAAATTAAAATGGCACGTGTTTTTTATTATCGTAGAAATAAGTTAAAAAAATTACATTATAATTTGTATTCATTTTCGACACTTTTCATATTTTAATGACAATTAAATTCCTAACATATATTCCTTTTTAACATATCGTACTTTGTACGCACGCACTTTTTTTTTAATGTTATGTCTATATGTATATTTAATGTGTCCGTTGCCAAGATCTCTTTCTAATTTATTCGGTCTAGAAGCATTCGAAAAATAAGATCATAGTATGCGAATTACTTTAAAAAACTATGTTGGAAGTGTCTCTATTAATTATATACTATAATTTATTTAAAACTGAAGAACCTTCTTAAACCAGTTTTGAGTTCAAAATTCTCAACAGCGAAGTACATTCGCATTCAGTTGAGTAGTGGCTGGGCACTTATTATTTTTACCTCATATTAAAATTATTTCATATTTTAATTTGGAATGTTATATAAGATTGTATTTGGAACATACAAGATAAAATATATAGATAATGTACTATCAATATGTTTCTTTTTGTAAATTTTTGAACATTGTGAAATGTATTATGTATTCCATCTCTGGTCTCTCTCTCTCATCTTTTTAGTGTAACTGTTTGTTATTATATATTATTTATGTTAGCTGTAGGATTACGAATTAAATATGGTATTTTTTCATTTAAATATTGAAATTTAAAAAAAAATTGGCAATTCTTAAATGGTTGAAACCTTCGTACATATATGCGCCAATACATACGATATGGGTTGTTTTCAAGAAATTATAAATTTTATTGTAATGTCGCGTATAAATAACGTGTATATATAAATAAATATACAGCCCCTTACACTATCAACGTATAATGTATACATCGCTACAGTGAGCCAACGGAACTCAAATGGCTCAAGAATTGTATTTCCTAGTCAGTATTAAAAAATACGCTATTTTTCTAGACTATTAATACAGATTCACATAACTATACAAAATTTAATATTCTTAAAAAAAAAATTATAATTTGCAAGCTCCAATAAAATTTCCTTTCCGTGTAGTGTCAAACAAAGGGTTTAATACTGGAAATCGGAGAATCCTAACTACAAAGCTTCCAGGCTTGAAAATGAACCGTGAAACAAGATCATATACTTCTGAAGCCATTGCTTTGTGCCTGGATCTATCTTGAAGACTAGTCTATCAAAAAGCTTTTATGTACTGAGACAGACGCATTCTTTGTTCGCAATAATGGTCTAAGATCCCGCTATACAACGACCTTCACCGAGATGCTTATTTAATGAAACTTATTTTATATATAATTTAATATGTCAATAAATATAATCCATATGGGTTGCCTAGCAAATTTCAGTCCAGAGTATTTTTAATTAATTTAAAAAAAAAATATTTTTTTAAACATTTCACCAGTATGATTATTAGATAAATTCTATACCAATCGAAAGTATGAAGCCCATAGAATATGCAAAAGTTAGGTTGTTTTTAATCAATTAATTATTTATGTGTATATTTTTTATGTGACACTAAAGTATATATACATCTTTAGTATAAAAGAAGGTTATAGTGATACATATATAATACTACCCTGATTAAAAATATTGATTGATAAAAGTTCAAAAAATTTACTACATGCTAATTATAAAAAAAAATTTTTTTTTTAATATTAATTAAACATACTCTGGACTGAAATTTGCTAGGCAACCCATATGGATTATATTTATTGACATATTAAATTAAATATAAAATAAGTTTCATTAAATAAGCATCTCGGTGAAGGTCGTTGTATAGCGGGATCTTATACTATAATGGTGACATAGAATACATCTGTGTTCACTAAACTTAAATATATAAAATTTGTTTAAAGTGTATGTATTTAAAGAAAACACTTTTTTACCGGATTGAAGTTATGTATTATTATAAATTAATTTGGTCAAGGACACCACTCACGCTGTAAAGCACGCGAAACGACGGAAAAATTTAAAATTATGTAAAATAATTGTAAATGACACTATATATGTATTTGTTGAAATGACCGAAAATAAGGCAAGTCTTAGAGTTTCTTTGCCGTTTTTCCTGATGAACTTGGCTTAACGTTCATAAGAAATATGTGCTTCTCTATTAATAAATTTTGAATTTACTAATAATTATATTTCTTCCAAACAATTTTAATTACCAAAGACGGGTAAATTTCACTAGAATATTTCGTAATGTAATATAATTCTCGCCGTATGTATCTCAAGACTTCATTGTTGTCTTTCCATGACAATCGCATACACTTCTTACAAGAACGTTCACTCTTATTAAAACCTGTACAAGGAATGTTCTTAAAAATCTTTAAATCTTTACGCCATTATATAATTTATTTATATTAATACTTGTAAGTAGAGACTTGCTATTCATGTTTTAACAATAAAATGTTAGATGTATTTCACCATTCAACTTCCTGGAGTAAAACGGGAATAATATAACGTTGCAAAAATAACCAATTTCAAACGGAAGATCCATTGTGAAAGGCAAAAATGTATTCAAATCGTTCTTATATGGTATTCGTTCTTATACTGAACATTAAACAATATAATTTTTAAAAGGTTTTCGATCCTTCAGTTTAGCTACGGACTTCTGCACGTGTCTTTCTGTGTAGTGTACCCTGTCTTTTTAACATCTTAAACTTTTTTAATAAAATCTTTGATTCTTTTGAAACTTTCATTTAATAATTAAAACTGTAAGTCAAAATGAAATTGAGTTTAAAAGTGAGTTTTACACAAGACAGAGAAGAAACATAAGTTAATTAATATCACGTATCTAGGAAAAAAAAAATATGATTTTTTTTTTAATCGGACAAACATCAGTTTAAGCTTTAGATTTCCAAAACTTGGCAAATTATTCATTGATGCACTTCCGACTTTGAACCTTCGAATTTACATTATAATCGCACGTGTAAACGCATGGTTAAGTGTTTAATTAAATTTTGTAAGAAGCGGCCATATTTTATATAGATCCATACTAAAGTATGGCCGCTCTCGCGATTATTAACTCGATTTGTTAGGCTGATCTAAAATTTTATATAAATTTTAAGTTTATTTTTAATAACCTTTGTTAGCATCTTTAGATACTTTGACTTCATAATTGTTGATTAAAGCCATTTCGTATTAATGATTTTAAGTATCGTATTAATTTATTTATATTATTTCAACTATTATCGCTATTATAATCACTCTCATAGTAATATTTGAAACATCATGATAATTTACGCTAAATGTAATTTTGATTAAACGAAATTCATTCGCGTATTAATGAATTTAAAAGAAAACTGTTTAATAAGCAAGAATATTCTATTTATGACATATTAAAATGTATGGTGAATTAACCGTTAAATTAACTAACAAAAATAATTACTTCAGCTTTTAAAAGCTCAACTGTAACCTTTTCGACCTTTAAGGTCAAAAACCTTTAACACTATCAGCTCTCAATTTCTATTTTTAAAATCAAATGTATAACCTATAGCTGGCTAAAGCAATATCGAGGTTCAAACCAATTACACTCGTTAAATGTAAAGTGGCTGGAGATGGAAGGACATAACTTATTTAACTTTCCCATTTGCTTCGATAAATAATATTTATCCTAGGATTAAACTGGTACATAATAATGGAATAATGTTTTACAATTGTCCACTATCTCTCTTTGTTGGTCCTATTGAGCTTCGATTTTCTTACGTTTGTAAGTGCCACGATACTCCCTAGGGCCAGAGAAGCTAACAAGCTTTTTGGAGATTATAGTTGATGTGCATTAAATAATAAATTTATCTTTATTTCTGTAAAGCATGCTACGCAATAGTAGGAAATTGAGTTATATGTTTCAAGTTAATCTTTTTAAAGGCGTTAGAATAATGGGATAAGAACATTGATATACAAAAAACCCAAGATGCACAGTCTCGAATAAAAGTAACGCTCGAAAGTGTCCCGAAACACTATTTCTGTTCCTTTCTATAACAGTATGTCTATAACAGTATATGTTACAAGCATATATTATTGCAAAATCAACCTTACGCGAATTGCTTAAAGTTGTTATTACAACGCAGTTTATACGTACATAAAGCAATAAAATTTTACGACCGACCGTGGTCGGTAGGACAAGGTATTGGGTGGAGTCGAACATGACTTTTTTATTTACAACTATTTAACATAATTTTAAATTTATCCGACTTTTCGGGTGCTTTACAGCGTGCGTGGTCACGGTGACTGAAGACAAAAGGTGTTGGATGTTAAATAGTTGTAAATTTATAATAATACATAACTTTAATCCGGTTAAAAAGTTTTTTCTTTAAATTAAAAAAAAATTTTAAATTGGCTACCTCCTGACCTACACTTTATAAAGCGTAAATATATTTGTCAAAAACTACACACAAAAAAGTTCAAAAGTACATAAATTTATTTATAAAAAAAAAACACAAATAAATAACATCGACTCCACTTATTACACGCGAGACTATTTGAAATGAGCGCACAATTTAGAATGTTGCGTTAATTTTTTGAGGACGTTTTTTAGACGTTGATTGTGCATCTTGGGTTTTTGTATATCAATGGATGAGAATCACTATATTTTTAAATAAAGCTCCTTTTTAAGATTTATTCTAGAACGTACAAAAAAAATCCGTAAATGAGATTTTAAAATAAATGGACCGATAGACAGATTAGACAGTCAATTTTTTCCGCTTTTTCTTTACTTTTTTATATTCTTACTATAATATTATGTGTCAATAAAAATAAGAAAACCATGTATGTGACACTAGAAGTTAAGTAACAGTTACAAGTAAAAAAAGACACGACCACAGGTATAGTGAAAAAGGAATGTTACTTTTAGATTGCATTTGTAGAAGATATATGACTAATATCCTAGTTCTCCAATGCAATTTGTCATCGCCATCTCGACATCCGCCCCTCAAATCTCAATGCCATTTGCCAAATCAATTTCACTTTTATTATATTTTACACCAATATAAATTTTCCTATCTTTGATTAGTACTTAATTGAAAAAAATAGCATAGTGACTATGACATCATACGATATTAGATTCAAATTATAACTAATTTTTATTCTTCTTTAGGTGCGTTATGAAACATTGATAAGAGTGAAATTTTACGATGCGCGCGCACCGTGACACAAAATTAACAGAATGAAGTAATAGAATTTATGTTACACTTAATGTAAGAGAATAATAATAAATATTTATTTATTTAATTTTTCAAATGTAAACTCAACTTTATTGACTATAATGACTTTTCCAGTCTTTGATTATTATTATTTTTGAGTTGAATAATATCTTAAAATTCTTAAAAGTTTATTTAACTGAAAGACAATTCTTCGCGTTATTATACGAGTACAAAATTAGGGTCGTGTTAATTTTTAAGCAGAACGCTCGTAGCATCGTTGCAAACCGTAGCACCTCGTAGCGACGCGTAGCTTCGGTAAAATGTGTCCCCAGTCTTGCATTATGTATGAGAAGTCGAAACTCACTGCTTTGGACTCATCACTTATTGATATAAAGTTTCTAATTACACAGTGAAGTGGAATTATTCATTCTTACTACCAATTAACATGATTAATTAACCGAAATTTTCGTATAAAACGTTTCAAGTACATTCATGGTCGTATAAAATACTAACTATATAATTTTTAATTTTGGTTATGCTTGCTTGCACATTTCCTAAGCTAGAATGTATTTAAATGAAGACAGGTCAAAAGTACATATAACAGTATGACAAAGGAGGTAGCGTAAGAACGGATGGAGGTCTTGAGTCCTTAACTACCTCTTGAGAAAACAAACATGACTTATATAAATAAATCATTGATAATGTAATAAAATAAATAAATATACTAAGGAGTAAAGAACGTGATTTGAAATTAATTACTATGTAGAATTAGATAAAATTTGTGTTAATGACATTCAAAATTTAGCTTCAACAGGGGAGATTATTAAGTGATCAAAAGTGTTTGGTTCGTGGCTGTCCACTTTAGCACGTTGTCCCTCTTGATTGAGAGCCTCTCCCTCCTCAATCAACTTAAATTAAATGACCTGGATTTATTCTAAAATTCCTCATAAGTGGTAAGATACGTTAAGTTTATAGATATACTAACTTAACATTTTGTTTGTAGATTTAAGTAAACTAAATTAATACAAAAGTGAAGTGAAACGCTGTTCACTGACGCTGGAAGAATTTTATTGATTTGCTTGATTACTTTTTTTAGTAATATCACTAATAATAATAATGTTAATAATACAACGGTTTCAGAACAAGTTTCTTCGGAACATTGTCAATGCACCATGGTATATTAAAAATGAAAATATCCACAAGGATCTTAGACACAGTCTTAAATACGAAACGGTTTTCTTGGCTTATTTAAACAGGCTACATAGCCATGTGAATGCTAAGACAATTAAACTTCTTGGCATAACCTTTTGAGTTAATCACCTGTGTAGCGACTTGGACTCAAGAACATAGTGTCAAAACATTATAGAACACTAAGGCTGTTAATGAACATTACCTTAGTTTAAGCTATTCACTAGTAATGTAGAAAATTAAGTAAACATTACTTTTTAGCCATAATTATTGTATAGGCTAGATTGTAATTCATGTAAGGTCACACTCTTTTTTATGAACTTTATTGTAGAAAAAAAAGTAATATTACTAATATTTATAGCAGTTTCTATAGGCTTTAAGATGACATCCTAGGAGGAGCTGTAGCTCTAATTAATAAGATTTTTTATTTGTGATTAGATACACAACATATGTATTTTATATAAAGTTCGTTATATTTATAGTGACTTCCAAACAACATAACATTAGTACATAACCTTTAAATTTTATTTTAATCTATAAAAAAATTTATTTTTTTATTTTTAGACAATTCACACCAATTGACCTAGTCCCATGCTAAGCTGGTGAAGCTTGTGTTATGGGTACTAGGCAACGGATATACATACATATTATAGAAAGATAGACATATAAATACGTATTTAAACACCCCAGACCTAAGCACAACACCAAATGCTCATCACATCGATGTTCGTCTCAGGGGATCGAACCCGGGACCCATGGATTCGCAGTCAGGCGTACTAACCACTAGACCAATGAGTCGTCAAATTCTTCTAATATTCAGTTTCCATTTGCATTTATATCTCTAAGGTATCTATTATTGAATTTATTGGAACGTTATTAATTTTATATGAAGCTGCGATGAACGTAGCTTTGATAGTCATTTTTAGATTCAGATCGCAAATAATTTATTCATTTCCAGATATTCTCCGAGAAATAAATGTTGTAATCCGAGTCCGAGTAAGAGAACTGATTAGTAAAAGAGTATTTTCCAGTAATCTGCTGCTGGGAGTAGTTTTATTTAACCCGTTGTAGGTTTAAGATTTGAACACGTAAATCTACATCGGTGGATCCATTTTACGTGAGAATATATTTTGTGTATTTTGAAGTCGGCAAATTTTGTCATGGACTTTTACAAAACAGCATCACAGACAGATTAGACATTTTTAATTACAAATCGACAAAATGCGACATCAACTATTAAACTATTATTAATAGGTGTAAAAATATATTTAATATAAGCTATAAGTCATATATCAGTTCAACAGTTCGACGTTTTGTATGTAATAATTATTGGAATATGAGGTTTACGTTTTTAAGTTTCTATTTATTTTTAGTCTAAATTTGCGTTTTGCCTATTTCTCTGTTCGCTTCTTTTACATGTTTTTTCTTTACCTGTTTTATGATGTAAATATACGTTTATTTTGTATTATAATTAATAATAGTAGTATAAATGATTATTTTCTTGTATTTTTAAGTATGAATGTTGCTTTCTTACTTACCACGACTTGCTCTGACATGAGCTGCCGATTATAGAGAAAGATATTGTTTTAAAAATTTATTATTATAATTATAAATAAATCATAATTATGGAAATCGAATAATATTTGAGTAATATGATACCTAGGCTTTAGCATGTGATATATTTATGTATGTATATTTAAAGAATTGTCCACCAGTTTTGTTAATTGTTCTTAATCAAGATATTCAGTATTATTCTAATTAATTCTAACTTAGCTAAGCTCATCAAAATCACTACAGTAGTTTTTGGTATATGGGTACCGTGCATTTCCGAAGGAGACGTGTATTAAAATAATGACAGGCATTTGAAGTACCTACACTTAAAATTACCGTTAAAAATAAAAATATCATACATTGTATTCACCTGTGCACCAACCTGTGAATGGGCATTCAAAAAACGTGTCGGGAGCTTTATAAAGCACTTAATAAAATATGACACTCACATAAATTGATATTTATGTCTGTTGGCAATCATATATACAGTCCATTAAGGTAAAACACGTATTCCTATGAGAATATCACTTCAATAAAGTTTTATATAAAAGGGTCTATCACAAAATGTCAAGTCTATTGCCGAATCTAACGTAGTAGTTTTAATATACTTAATGGACATAGGGCCTATGTGTTTATTTAGCCTGTTTGAATTTCGAACTCTTTGGCAGAAGGACAATACATTTATATAGTGACGAGTGTTTTTAGAAAGAGACTTTCCCACAGATGTTATAAATAGTAGAAGTAAGTGGCTGTCGGCACTATACCGAGGTAAAAAAAAATAATATTTCTAAGTTCTAATAATAAATTATATTATATATTTTACAAATATTTACGTTACTTAACGTTTGGAGTTTATTACAGCAGTTATTGTCAACAAGCTTTATTACATTGCAAATACTAACAACGCAACTATGCACGAACGAGAATAAGAATTACTTTTAATCTAAATTCCTAACTCCCTACAGCTTCGGTTGTAATAAAACCATGTTAAGTGAATTTTGATAATCATAATTTATTTTTTATTTTTATTCAATACATAAAATTACATTAAGTCCATGTCATTATGTTTAAGTACTTAGTACTCGACTTCTGACAAAGTAAAAGCCTCTTCCACTTGTCTCTTATCCTCGCCTCAATTTCGTCTTGAGACGTTGACAATTGAGATATTATATATTAAAGCATACACACATTTCAGTTGCATGTAAATTTTAAATGCTCTTTCCGATCAATATAACAAGAATGTCATCGGTCGTTCAACTTAAAATATTAATAGTCTTTACAAATGGCCGCGTGTAGTTTAAATATTAACGTGAACACGGTAACTTATTGATCCGCCTTATTTTTACATGTTTAAGTTTGTACATTGTTTGAAATATAATGCTTAATTTAATACTACGTCTTTAATAATGCACAACTTTGATTACAATATACATCGGTATGCTTTGTTCCACCCACGACTGTGTTCCAATGAAACTTTCTCGCTCATCACTTGCTTGTGAAGATAATTATCATAGGAAAACCGGCATGAATTTAACCGGTAGTCATGCTGGTTGTGGTCAGTAATCTGTGACTAGGTCCTGAACTGGACTGTGGCAGCAAAAGTTCAATATCTTAATATATATATATTACGTGTCACGTTGTTTGTCCGCTAGGGACTCCTAAACTACAGAACCGATATCCATCAAATTTGCACACCGTGTGCAGTTTGATCTAATAAAAGATAGGATAGCTTACATCTCAATGTATACCCGTGATATTATTTTAATGCAAAAAATTTGTTTATTATTTAATAGTCACAATTCTAACAGATGGCGCTGTGTTGAGAGTATCAACGTTTCACATAAGCTACAATTTAATGGCATAACCAACCAAACCAATAAAGCATGGTGGTCCCCATGACTGGTGTTCTCCTACCGTTTCCCTTGAATAGTTTACTACTATGTAATATAACAAAAACCTTAGCTGCAGCAACGCTTGGCCGGTCTGCTAGTAATATATAAATATTTGATTCAATAGTATCTCTTTCTTTTATATAAAGCACGCAAGAAGAGATTGTCTTCCCCTTAGTAAGTACATTTTTTAGGAAATTAGATTGGGTATGAAAAACTTATAAGCCTTAAATTAGGTTAGATTGTCATGATAAATTGTGTATTTGTGCACCCAATAATACTTTTCATGACGCAGCTGGTTTCAGAATTGATCTTGCTAATGAGGAATATTACACAATTGTTACGAATTCCAGAGGACAAACCCTCACCGCACCCTAAATGCAGCATCTGTAATAGTCCAAATATGCTCCGCAAACGAGAGATCTGGAAAACAAACACCCGTTACGTATATATCGTAATAAATACTAGACAAAACTGTATCCGGTTAAACATACAACAACATTGATCGATTAATAACTCCGATAAGAAAATAAAACACCTAATATTTTACATTTTACTTAGCAATAATGTAACATCAAACTTCCCATTTTCGTGTTACCTAAAATACTTTCGATGTTTCATTTATAAAATCGCTGGAAATATTAAAAACACATTTGTTGAGCGGTAACAAAATTCGAATATTGATTGAATCGAATCGAGGTCGTAATGTATAATTTGGCGCAGTTTAGCTGTTAGGTAATTGCATTATTAAGCGATTGTAATTAACCTAATATTTACCTTAATATAGGTATTAGGTAGGTCAAAACCAACGTTTTGTTGAGTTGACATATTTTTCTTTAGAATACAAATATGCAGCACCTAGGGAATTAAACGGTATAACGAACAACGAAGCGGTTGATTTTTTTTATAGAACAGGGGGCAAACGGTTAGGAGATTCACCTGATGTTAAGTGATACCACCGCCCATGGACACTCTCAATGCCAGAGGGCTCGCGAGTGCATTGCCGGCCTTTTAAGAATCTCTCTCTCTTTTCTTAAAGGACCCTAAGTCGAATTGGTTCGGAAATACTTCAGTGGGCAGCTGGTTCCACAAATTCTGTTGAAATCACTTCATCTGTTATAAAATACGCATTGACACGTGATACGACACGTCATGCAGCCCATATTTTTTTGTTTCTTTGTTTGTTACTAGAACTAAAAGTCTTCTATACGTACTTACGGCTCGCTTATCTGCTACTTTAATGGTCCAGTGAATAGGCTATCTCGCTCTTACAACTTAATTACAATCATTTATGAAAATATTGATTTATTTTATAACAATCTTCCAACTCCAATTCCAATAAGTTTCTTTTTTTTTTTTTCTTTTCTTTTTTTTTTGTTATTTGTTTCATTATTTCCTTAGCTATCTTGCTTATTTCTAATATAATTGATGTGTATTGTGTTTTAGAACTTATAAATAAATAAATAGATTATTAGAGAATTAGAAATTTTCTATCACAACCCATGGTTGTAATATAAAAGATATCATTGCCGACAAAAAGAACAAGTTCTGTAAATTAACTTTAAAAATCAAGTGGCGCTATAACCTTTCACCTGTGCTTTAGATTTCTGTATCTGTATAAGGTATTTCTTATATGTAAGTAGGTGAACCTCTTTCTGTGTCTGTCACATACCGGTTTCTTCAGGATTTTATCATCGTACTACACTAGTCTTAATTGCATACATAGACAGAAAGTGTCAGGGACATCAACTTTCTAATATGTATTAACATATAGTTGCGAGCTATACTAGAAACGTCCACTGGTACATGATTACGTACACACTAAAATGAATTCCGAACAAAAGTCACATTTAAATAAAAACTTAAAAAATACTCGTGAGTATATACGATAAGTAATTTGTCTCTTAAATAATAACTAATACTTTTTATATATTATTGACAGTAAACTGTATCATTTAACATGAAAGAAAATATAAAAATAAGAGACCCAAATTCTTTTTCATCATAAATTGGATGCTTCAATATTATTATAACATACTGATTAATGTATGGGAGGCAATTTAAAATCGTGTAGATTTTGTCAGCTGTGTTTGGTTTCCATCAACCCAGAAGTAATGAAAAGAACATAGCTAACATTGCCGTTTATTTTTAAATTATCTAATTGAAATAATATTTAAATTATAAATCCCACAATAGACAAAAAATTATAGCGAAACAATTTTTATCTCTTAAGAATTAAAATAGTTCTCCGACGAAAGCTCTGTAAAAATTATGAAAAATATATTTAAGAGCCTTTTAATCTTGGCTGATAATTATTTACAAAATTAAATTTATAAAACATTTTAGATATTTCGCTAAACTGGAATTAAGATTTCTCAGAGGTTAATTTTACGTTAAGTTTCTTAAATAAACTTAAGTAATATAAAGTGTTGCTTTCTTTAAAAAGTGTAGTAAACGGTAAAAGCTTAATATCAGTGTTTACGAGAATATAATAAGCTGTACCGCTGTGCCACAATATTATACTAAACTGAAATTAAGATTCAACTGTATTCAAGTACCTTTTAATATTTGCTTATTTAAATTAATTAATAAATTCATCATATTCCTCAAAATAATAGTACCTACTTTATCTAGTGCAATTGGGCGGTTTCATTTCGAATTTCATTTAGCCATTCTAAAAGCTTCCTTGTGCAACCGTTTAAATAAATTAATTAAAATGTAAAATAAATAAATGATAATAATAATAATTGTCGTGTAAATACTTGTATCTGCTTTACATTCCAAGAATGTGAACAGTGATATGTGTTCAAGTATGTTACAGGTCAACAAAATATTTCAATAATTATTGCTTCGCCATTCCAATGTATTCAGAAATATTTTACCAGTAAATTCCAAGACGTTCCAATATGTATGTTGCTATGCGGTTTAAACGATATTCTTTAAATATTTGATCGGTATTTATATTTTGAGATTTTAAAGAGAATATATACCAGATCATGATTTTCGATATTAACTATTATCGTAATATTTGTATTATTTTGAATTCAAAATATTTAAAGTTGTCCCAACCATATGTGCTTTACTGCATTGTCAAATTGGGTTTGTGTTGCGAGAAAAATGTAACAAGATTTATTAACTTTGAGACTCTATCTCTCTCCCTAAGGTCATAGGTTTAAGCCCCGACCGGGCTGCACAAATATGCTTTATTATGTACCCATTTAAAACAAAAGTTGACGGCGAGTGTCAGTACTGAAAGCTGATCACCTACCTGCCTATTAGAATTAGTTATCACGAAAAAAGTTGTAGCACCACTGGTTTTTTATTGTTAACCATGGAAAGGAGTTAATAACCTTTAAGCTCTTACTGCATAATATGTCTAAAACGTTGTTTACTCTGTCATTAATAATAATATAGCCTTATTTTATTCTATAAAAATCCAAACACATATGACACATTATCAGTAAATTTTGTATTTACGTATATGGACAATAAAACCTTCAAGGCATTCCAAAAATTATTGTAATGTAAAATATTTTTAATTCATTCATACTCCTTTGGCATTCCTATCTCTCTATTCCATTGAAAACTCTCATAGAGATTATAAAGTTTGTAGAGGTAAGGTTGTGCACTTCTGCTAAGTCTTCATAGAATTTATCAATTTCCTCTTGAGAAGCTTTCGCTAGGTGCCTAAGATTGTATTATTGCAAGGTATGTTTTGTAATTCGATTTCAAACAAGCTCTCTCTGATATTCCTGTAAATGTTATAATTTTATCCATATATTTTTCTTGACTTAGAATCCTACCCCATACAAGATCTGGTTATGATACATAAAATATTCATCTTGACGATAATATACATTGAATTTTTGTTGCGTACTTACGGAATCGATATACGTAAAATTATACCTACATGATCGAACAAATTCCGCTAAGCATTATGAAATGTGTATCCAAGATATCAAAAATCTATTTCTGTTATGCGGATGTACATGAAAGTTGTCGCAACAGCTGCCATTGATATTGGAAAAGGTTTTCTTTGGTTGACGCGAATGATTTATTACAATATGTTCACTGTCATTAACTTCATTTCAGAGTTTGTAAAACAAAATTATAAACATTGTTGTTGTTTTAAGAATTGATTGCTTTGCTGATTGTGTTTTTTATACATTTCAGCACCTTTACATTAATCAATTAATCATCATAAAAAATTACAATAAACAAATTTTTGTATCTTTACATTAACCATGCGTCGCCTCTAACATGACCTTCAGAAATGAAGAGTGCGACTGAAGAAGTCATTAACCAAAATTAATACACCTGATTCCTTTCTCAATAATACAAACTCACTCACAGACACTACCACGATAAGAGACTTTCGGGGGCCATAGTTTTATATTACAGACCCATGCGACTTCTTCAAAGAGTCACCTCGGATTTGTGTGTGATATTGTGGGCTACTCGATTGTAGGGAAGTTGGCTTTCTATAACATATTTCTATAAGTATCTGTTTGTCCTCATTTTAATTTTGAATATAGATAGTTATAGCTTACTAATGTAAAACTGTATTAGCCAAGTGCGTAAGAGTTCAATTAAAATCTTGTCACAAGCTTCTAGAACAAACATAAGAAAAAATGTCTTACACACAAAAATCAACATATTATGTCAGGCACAGAAGGCTGATCACCTACTTTCATATTAGGAAACAGACGGGAATCTGAGGGCAAGACGAGATTTTTTCTCCCGTCTGTTTACTTAGATATTGTAACATAGAAACTATATAATTTTATAGATGTTTATAAGGTTTATATGTACTATTTGTAGCATACTATTAATCATGTCAACATTATTAACATTGCACACTTGTGAAAAATTATTTAATTGTGTAGTTTACAAATATTCGGTCCTTACATATGAAATTGAAATTCACAAAATTTGATTTAAAAATACTACGAATTTACTGAAACAAATTTCAACTGTAAACTTCGATATTTGGAATTGAGTGCGACCTATAAAAGTTTAACCAATGCGACTGCTATATATCTTGCTTTTTAAGCTTAACTTAGCTTAATTTTAGATGCTTACTGACATAATAATAAACTTTTACAGATTTATACTTAAAATAATTAAATAATGATGGAACTGAACTACAAAATTAAGTATCCAGATTGAGGGACATTCCGCCAACTGTGATTTTGTTCCCTGTGCACAGGCACTAATTAAATATTTATGTTAGCGATACGTGGTACGATATATACCTGGTAGATTGTACCGCGAACCCAGAGCTGGTGCTTTCCTCGCTCAACGAATCGCAATACAGCGAGGAGGTGCTGCCAGAAAAGGTACACTGCCACAGGTACCAAACCTTTTAAATTTGTTTGAATTTTCAATTTATAAATTTTTTATTATTATTATTATTGCTATGTAGGAAGCAAAGAATAAAATATATTTTTATCTTCCATGGGATATATGATGGTATGGAGAAATTAACAAAAAAATCAAAAGTTCCACTTAATTCAATAAATCGTTCAAATCTGGCCCTAATTAACAATCTTAAATATACCTTACATTATTAATAATATTACAATCTGACTTATTAAATAAGAAAGTTATTAAAGTGGAACACATTCACTGCTTATTGTAACCTATATGTTACTACAAAATTATAAAAATAAAAACAATATATTAAATGACCACAGAATAATACGCTATCAATTTCTTCGTCGATGTTATGTCCCAATAGTATAGATTTTTGTAAATATTTATACTCATCTATTTCAAACATTATTTACAAGAAAATACGTAATTTTTTAAATAACAGCTGCACAAGATTTACGTGTCATAATAGATATTTTATGTTGGAATAAACACGATTATCACGTTATATGACAGTTAATTTGCAGATACAACAGGAAACTCCAATTTCACAAAAACATGCTAATTAACGGAATGATTTACCGCTTTTAATTTCATTCTGACAAATTATGCAATTATTCAACTTGACAACAGGTTTTTTCGTTATAAAGTATAACGTTATTTGAATAAACTTCTTTAACTGATAATAATAATAAAGCCACTTTAATTACATACAATAAAAAAATACAAATCAGATGGGTGTTAGTTTTTTACTATACACTTTATCTACGTTAGTTATTGTTATTTCCATTAGTTCTGGCTTACACTTTTCGGTAAAGGCCTCCTCCTGAACTTTCCATTTGGATCTGTTCTTTAACAGATCTACAAACTAATTTATATCATTACTAGCTGATTCGGCAAACGTCGTTTTGCTATGTATATCATTTATAATAAAAAGTAGGGGTTGATCGTAGAGGGGTGTAAATTAGGGGTTGTATGTATTTTTTAATGTTGTATCATAAAAAAATTAAGAATAACTTTTTAACTAAAATAAAAAAATAAAAATTAGGGGTGGACTACCCTTAATATTTAGGGGGATGAAAAATAGATGTTGTCCGATTCTCAGACATACCTAATATGCACACAAAATTTCATGAGAATCGGTCGAGCCGTTTCGGAGGAGTTTAACCACAAACACCGCGACACGCGAATTTTATATATCCGTTAAAAAAATCTGTAATAGAGATCACTGTGGCAAACGCTAAAGCGTTAAGTTACGACATATTATGTCATAAGACAGTAACAGATCAGACATTGTCAGGTGTATACGTATTATACCTTATTTTTTTTAAATTAATTTCACATCTTCATTATTCATCAAATATGGCGATTTAAAAGAGTGCGAAGAAGTCTTTTGTCAATTCTCGTCCGTACTACACTTTCGATTTTTATAACTGGCAGTAAAGGTAAATTGAGAATCATTATTTATTGTACTGACATTCATTATGTTATATATGTATATAATTATGTTACCTATAAATGATTTTATGGAAATAACAAGTTTTCTCTGGCACACGTAATGACTATACTACTATACTACTAAACTACTATACTACTAAACTACTATCCTACTAACTACTACTAACTACTCTAACAGTTTTAATAAAAATGGGTACATCATTCTTAAACTTAATAAATCTTTGGAGTACGATAACCCCTACAGACTGATATTTTTAACTATTCCTTTACGTGTTTTCTTATCAAATTGACAGTAACAAATCATTATGTGTAATGGCGCTGATTCAGCGATATGGATATGTCAAGATCCAAATCTAAATAAGGCATTATTACCATATAGTTATAAATAATTAGCATCCCTTTAGTAAGTCATCAATCACGTTGACAGGGCCTAGTTAGAGGTAATGTAGAGCGATTTGACCGTAGGCTTCAGAGACTAATCGCTTTTCGACCGCCTCGAGCTCTCGAACTATTGAACGAACTAAATTGGCTCCTTAGGAAATTGCCCGCAGATTCATTGAGCATTAATGTGGGTAATTTCTTGAACTTTAAGGATTTGTAATGGACTTATTTAAGCTAATACAAAACATGGGTAAAAATCAAATGACTATACAATATCTATTTGGAAACGTATTCAATCTATACTTACATATATTAGAATTTTTTTTAACTGTTTTATTTTGTATCCTTCCTCAGTAACACAGTCTATAATTTCAAAGGTTTTAAAATAATAAATGACCCTGTTCAGCCGAGACAGTAATTAATAAAAATAATTAGCAATTTCGCAAGTAAGTCATAAAACTTAAAATAATACATAAATGATTAATACATTGTTCTAATAAACATATTATAAGGTTGAATATAGCAACGTGAGTCATTTGTAAAGGATTACCGATGGCACTAAGATGATATTTGTTTACGTCATCAGATAACTCAACTGCATATATGTTGCTTATAACTTAAGCTTAGTCTCTTCATATGATTTGGCAAGATTTTGCGAGGAAAGTATACTATATAAGCATACTTTAGGCAGCAAAACAACATAGCATATCATCGTAGCAAAGAGGCGTAAGAAAGAGACGTAGCACAGAGCCGTAGCAAAGAGACGCAACAAAGAGACGTAGCAAAGAGACGTAACACAGAAACGTAGCAATGAAGCGTAGCAAAGAAGCGTACCAAAGAAACGTAGCAATGAAGCGTAGCAAAGAAACGTGGCAAAGAAGCGTAGCAAAAAAGCGTAGCACAGAAACGTAGCAAAGAAGCGTAGCAACGGAATGTAGCATATAGCAAAAACACTTATATAACTCTTGTTAAAGTCATTTCTTGGGACTTCATAGCTTTTATAAGTAATATTATTATAATATGAAATTCACTGATAAATAAGATGTTTTCAAACATGTCTATCTGCTCTGTAAAAACGATACCATTTTCATCAATTACTCAATAATTAGAATGTTCCTATCTGGCATTGACATTCCGTATCAAAGAAGAAATTTTAAGTGGATTCAGTTAAATATCGTTCGGAAATTAAGTGATATTTTTTGTAATACGGTTTAAGCGACCAAAATACGTCGTCAGTGGTTATTTGTTTGATTGAACAGGAATTGGTTAATTTTACTATAATTACGTGTAATTTATTTGCGAACAAATTAATTACATTCACTCGAATTGCGATTTATTAGTTTAAAATTATAAATGTTTAGCTTTATAATTTTAGACTACAATATTGTTTTTAGCGTAGCTTCTTGGGGCTGCAATTGAGTCTAATTACAGTAAGCATAGGGTCCACAGTTTACATATAGACATAATGGGTCAAATAAATCGTGGGGGTCAAATATAAAATGACAAATGAAAGTCTGTATAATGTCAATACATGTTGGACCAGAGATGATGTTGTCCACAAAGGGACCTCGTTTATTTTGTTCTACGTTGTGTCTTTTGTCCGCAGTTCCAAAGTCTAATATTTATTTAGGTAACTTTTGTACTTAAAGATAAATACGGTGTAATACGAAGCCATAAATACAATAGACGTCGTAACATATTCAAAAAAGTTAAAGTGGAAATTTGTGATGACAGATAGGTCATAAATACTCTTACTTGGAAAAGCCCAGTGATCGGAAAAAGAGAGGACCCCTACCAGGGAAGATGCAATAAAAGATAGCGAGGAAAAATTGGAAAATGGTGGCGAGAATGAGCGACAAGTGGAACAATTTAGAGGAGGCCTTCACGCCGTCGGAGTTCGTGTACTAATGTTAGACATGGACTTAATGTTACCCTTCCGTTCCTATTTAGTACTCCAATACAGTAATTATAATTTTTGAACTTATAAACACCAAGAAATGATGACTCCACTTTTACATTCATTGCTAGTTTTTGCTACTCTTTAATCGTTAATTATTATAACCATACGCTTTTCAGGAGCTGGTAAATTGGATAGCGATACTGTTAACCAACGACCATTAGGCAAAACACTTACGCTCAGATTTACTGTTTTTGCCGTGACACCATGCTATAACTTTCTGGTTTAACAATTAAAACAAGTATTTAGTTCTACAGGCGTCCATTAATAATAATTAAGTTGTCTCCATTCACTAGCATTTATTTCAAACACAAATATGCAGTATTAACAATATTCTCAACCTACATAGTATTAATAATAATAATAATTAAAAATAGAAAATTAAAACAAATTTAGTTTATAGTGTTGTCTTTGATTGACATAACCTTTACACTTTTAAAGAAAAAACTTTTTAACCGGATTAAAGTTATGTATTATTATAAATTTACAATTATTTACCCTCCATCTATTAGTCGATACCAACTCCGGGGAAGTAAATACAGATAATGCAACTTTCTCTACAGCTGTGATACTTTTTGACATCCAACACCTTATGTCTTCAGTCATCGTGACCACGCACGCTGTAAAGCACGCAAAACGTCGGATAAATTTAAAATTATGTTAAATAATTGTAAATTTATAATAATACATAACTTTAATCCGGTTAAAAAGTTTTTTCTTTAAATTTAGTTTATTATAAATTTAAAAAAAAGTATGGTTCCTGTGGCAGGGTACCTTTAACGCTGGCAGCATTTCCTCGCGGTATTGCGATACTTATTCATTGAGCGAAGAAAGCACCAGCTCTGGGATCACCAGTATTACGTAGTTGTCTCAATTTCTTTATTATTCTTAGATCTATGTTTTAGTTGAACGCTGAAATTAATATGAAATCTAATAAACGCTGGGGCTAATTGACAATTACTGGTAAAGTATTCAATAACGAATATTGAAATCATTTGCTAAGGCGTCGAGGAACGTTTTAACGAGATTTATTCAAGTGTAAATTGAAATTATATAAAGTATTTGATTAGTACGAGGCTAATTAGTCTTGGAATTTTAAATTAAAATATATGTATTGATTTTCGATTATTAGAAGAATATTTTTCTTTCTAAAATATAAAATATGAATTTAAAATATTAACAGTATTTAAAATATATGTATGGACTGATTTTCGGCTATTATGAGAATATTTTTGTTTCTAATAAATAAAATATTAACAGTATAAATGTCAGTCATTTTTTTTTATAAAAACTCAAGTAAGGTACGTTTATGTATTAAGTGACTTGCGTTTATTTATAGGCAGTGATATCATCAGGTGAGCCTCCTGCACATGTGCCCCCTGTTCTATAATGAAAACAAGAACTCAAATTAAATAGTTAATCTTCTTGTAAACGGCTTCCCATAGATTATGTCAACGTGATGGTGGCTGTACACACTCGGCGAGAGCTTCTCGCCGGGAGTCTCGACCGAGAGGACCGAGAGAAGAGCGCAGCCTGTACACACTCGTTACGTTAATTGTATTTAAAACACCGTTAATAATGGACGTGGCAACCGCTGCTGCTGTTTGTCTTTGTGCAATGAGTAATTATAATTTTCTTCACGTTAACCATTAAATAAAATACGAAGCCATGGCGAAGAAGAAGATGGTCACTATACACCGCAACAGAAATTGGTAATGAGGATCATAAAGTTTTAATTTAATGATTGAACGAGTGTGTACAGGTCGCTCTCGTTTTACTCCCGAGACCCTTTGACTCGTGCGCAAAAAACCGACGGGCGACCGAGAGAGGCGAGACCAACTGCGAGGAAGCGAGGCGAGACGAGAGCTCTACTGTACACTCTCGCACTCGGCCTGTCTCGGGGTGTCTCGACGAGTGTGTACAGCCACCATCACGTATTCGCGGGAGAACAGATGTCGAGAGGAACCGTTCTATTATATACTCCACGCAAGAGACAATGAAAAAACTACTCCAAAATTTTATCTAGGTCAAAGGTTTAATTTTTTTAGCTGCATTTAAAAGCAATATTTATGTAATTTTAACCTTATAATAATAATTTATTTGCATGAATATGGTACAAAAATGTATAGTTCGCATATTCTGCCACACATATTGTGTTAAAAGGAATTTTACATAGAAGTTACATACATTATGAGTCATATCATTATATTATTTGTAGTGATAAAAATCGCATTATTAAAATATATTATTACGTTATCAAATTAATATTAATTATATTTCACTCAAATAATCATTAATAGAATAATATTTTTTTCCAAAAGTAGTACATTAGGTCGATGTTTAAAAACTCTAGTAGAAAGAACTTTTAATGTTTTTGGTAAATGATTATAAACCTTGCCATACAATTTTTCATTAACTACCTTATTTACTTCGACTGAATCTAAATTATAATTCTATATCTAACTATAGATGAAAAATATGCATGATATGCAGCTGATACCGTATCATGGTAAACATATATAAATAACTAGCTGACCCACGGCAAACGTTGTTTTGTCATGTATATTATTTCAAGGAAACAATTTTTTAGTTCAATTAAAATAACTATCTACAATTATAAAAAATAAGGGTTGATCGTAGAGGGGAAAATTAGGGGTTGAATGTATTTTTTTATCATAAAAAAATAAAAACAGAAATAAATTGGCTAAAAAATAAAAAAATGTTTTAGGGTGGACACCCCTTATCACTTAGGGGTTTGAAAGATAGCCGATAGCCAGACTCACTTAATATGCATAAAAAATTTCATACGAATTGGTCGAGTCGTTTCGGAGGAGTATGGGAACGAACATTGTGAAACGAGAATTTTATATATTAGATATACCTTTTTTATTGAATTAACTATAATATTATACCAAGTGATTATTAATATCGTATTTGGCTTCTTTAATTAATTTGTTCCCTAACTAAAAAGTATAATAACTAGATACTTCATGACTAATATTTTAGATTTAAGTTTATTCCCTAATAATAATTACACCAACGTATTTTAGTAGCACCGTGTTGTTGAAAAGTTTATAAGTAAAAAGAGGTTTTGTGTTGTGAAATAGATATACTTATACTTGTGCTTGAGTTTAAGCACGTGTTTAAACACAAGTGTATCGTTTAAAAGTCAAAAAGGTCGCTCCTAAAAATATAATGCCTTAAAAGCTTGATGGATTTCGACATTGGAGGCATTGTTTGAGGCTTGGAGTGCTAAAACTTTGCCAACAAATTACTCTGTAAAGTAGGCAATTTCATATTTTTTAAAACTTGATGCACTTTATGATAAATTGTTTCGCTTGGATTTTATCCCTCCACCAATGTTAGTACGCAGTAATACTCCACCAAAATTATAATATAATTTATGAAGACAGCTTATTGTACACGAGTACACAGTGCTTATTTTACCTACAAAAATTAAATTTTTGTGAGTCGAGTCTTTGGTGAAAAATGTATCGTTTTGAAACTATATTTTAAAGCTGGCGACTTTATAATAAAAAAGGGTGCGTGTACTTATGTACGCGCGTAAGGAGTTATACTTCTTTGGCATTATTAAATAGTTTTTGATTGCATGCAAATAATTAATTACAACTAAATAATCAAAGACTGGAAAAGGAGTCATTATAGTCAATAAAGTTCAGTTTACATTTGAAAAATTAAATAAATAAATATGTATTATTCTCTTACTAATCATAAATTCTATTATTAAGCGAATGTTGTTTTTAAATTATGTCCAATGCCGTAGCATCTTCCGTGGACAACTTCATTCTGTTAATTTTGTGTCACGGTGCGCGCGCATCGTAAAATTTCACTCTCATCAATTTTTCATAACGCGCCTAAAGAAGTATTACTTCAAAAATTATAATCTGTTACAATATTTTTTTAAACTTGAAAACTTCATACCCAGATACCAAGAGTAAATAATTAACCTACATCTTAAAGTAGGCTTTGCCTGTGCCAACGTTCTTTTATATTATTTTATGATGACTCCGTTAATAATTAAAATTAATTCACTGTATTTATTATAATACACTTGGTTAATGTTCTATACATATAAAACCCGGTTGCATAAGATATTGGGTCTTATCGCTAACAAAGGATTTCTTCCGGGCAACCCTAGTGTGGAAAAATAAAAAAAGAAACACCTACTATAAGGAAAAGTACAAGAAATGCATAAATAAAACTAAACTTAAAATCTAAAAAGTAAATTAATAAAAATGTAATAATTTAATAAAAATCACTAAATAAAGGGTTAATGAGTCAAAATTAATAAATAAAAGCCAATTACAAGGCAGAAGAGAAATGCGCAAATACAAGATTCTTAAATAAAGTGACAGACTGAGTTCGTCTGATATCTTGGAGGTAAGAAGTACCAAAGCAGGATTCTGTTATGTAACAGGAGGCAAACGGGCAGGAGGCTCAACTGATGTTAAGTGATACCGCCGCCCATGGACACTCTCAATGCCAGAGGGCTCGCAAGTGCGTTGCCGGTCTTCTAAATTGGTGCGCTCTTTTCTTGAAGGAACTTAAGTCAAATTGGTTCGGAAATACTTCAGTAGGCAGCTGGTTCACATAGTGGTGGTGCGCAGCAAATACTTCCTTAAGAATCGCCCAGCTATGAAACCACGCACGTCGAGGTGATACGGATAATTTGCACAGTAAAGAGTTATAGAATTCAGTATTAGAAGTAGCAGTTTCAAGCATGTAATGTATACGTTCCGCAATCGTGGTAACCGAGAAAGTGTCTTTCGTCGGTTAAGGAGGTTTTATTCAAGTGCTGGCGTAAATCAAAGACTATGAATAAATGATGTTTCTTTATTGTTTGCTTATCCAAGAACCTCGTTTATTCAATAACGTTGACTCTATATAAAATAATACAAACTGCCCTACAGTCGCGATTCAAAGAACTTATTGCCAAGCAAAAATTCCAAGAATACTGACAAGAATCATATGTATTTTCATATACTCAAATCCCACAATATTGCGATCTCTAGTCTATTGTCGTTCAGATATAGAAGCTAAACCAGTTTCATAAGAAAAATCTTCTCCGTTTGTGAGTACTATGCAATAATGTAAGAAATAACAATACCTCTTTGTTTTAGTACTGTTTTATTGTTAGCACACATTTGAGTATTTTTTATTTGTATATTTATATATGACATAATAGAATGTGCGAGTTGAATGAACATGTTATAACATAATAATAACCATGGATTTCAAGTGTTTTAGTTCTGTGAGAACGATTTAAAAATACAGTAATAATAATTATGATTACATAATAGTAATATTCTAATAAAAAATGTGACATTGTCTTCAGTAATGAGCCATACCGTTAGTACAAAAATTAAAATATCTTAAACAATAGAATGTGTTCTTAGAACGCACTGGAATGGAATTTCATCATTGTCAAGTCAGAAAGCGACATTCGTTGCCTGAACATTATACAATTTTTCGATATCATTTTTATTTTACGATTTGTCTTAAGCCTCAAAATAGGCTTCAGTTTCGGCGATTACCTCTTCATCAGCTAAACCAAGCATTCTCTTGACGTCTGAGAACAGGTATAAGTCGCTGGGGGCCAGATTTTAGCCCCCAAATTTAATAGCATACGGTGGACGCAATTGGAACCCCAATTCAGAAAATTTTGTTAAAGTTACTAATATAAGGTTATCATAATTTAGGTTAATAATCTCGTTAAAAAAATATACATTTTTTAATGTATTTTGATATTAGGCTTATAATTTTCACACATCATCCCAAAATGTTCCTGTGTCGGAAGAGATCGTTCCGCGATAAGGACGTGTCTTGCACACTTTGGGTTATGGTCTTATCTCGTTTTGTTGTGAAATCAAATGTTTATGTACATTTTAAATGCAAATTACTTCTAATGATAATATAGCGGCAAAATTATAAACTAACCTATGCTTAAGTATGGAGATTCACTGCTTGATATTTAATTAATTATAGATAATTGTTAAAAATACCTCAAAGTCAAAATCATTTATTCAATTAAGTAACACAATGTACACTTATGAACGTCAATAAAGAAATACATATTAAATGCTAAATGCTTCTAATTTTAAATTTACTACCAGTTCTTAAATCAATGGCGTAGAACGGACGAGAAGAACTGGCAACAAACTCTCCGCCATTCTTTTTAATCGCCAAGTTTTTTGTTTTACACAATGTTTGTAAGGAGCTGTAACCATATATACATATTATATTAATAACTGTTAATTAATAATAATAAAAAATATTAAACACAAAGATTTGACCTCTATCATGTATATCCAATACATTATTCCATATAAATAAATGTATGTTTTCATTACTATATATTAAATTTTGATATTTTAATTGAAAAATCTAGTTTACACCAAGTTTAAAGTAGGTTCTACAAGTAAGGTCGAATCGATTTTATCGATTATTATATATGAGTTTCTTAACCAAAGCTCCGTCAAAGATGTGTGAAATTTGCCCCAGTTAGTTTGCCCCTCTATTTTTGGAAAATAAATTTATAATAAACTTTTCTCCAACATACTATACCCTCCAAAAACTAAACAACTATAAAATATGATAGTGTATGACCTAGCAGACGTTTACCTTGCTTAATGAAGCATGATGTTCATAGCATCAGATTCAATTTGAATGTTTCGTGAATTTCTCCGTACGTGCTGATTTGAATTTCGCTTCAAACATTTAACTTCATTTTAACATTTCTACTTTTCCTCACCAAAACTATAATTAATCATTTTCTATTTCAGAGCGTCATGTCCATCATCACTGTTCCACACATGGGAGACGTTTCTCCAGGAAGTGGATGCTGACGTCGTGGGATTCAACAACGCGGCATCTTCTCTCGAGACGACAGTGGCTGTGCCGCTAATAGAAAAGACCTTTCACATGAAGGTCCAGGCGAGGAAGCTGTTCGCACATCGTGAAGGCTGTGAAGTGATTCTTGGAAAGGCTGATGACCAACTTAATAAGGTAATTTGCTCTGGTTATCTTAATCGCCGTATTTTACCTACTCTCACAGCTACCAAACGTGAACTTACAACACAGAAATAAAAAACAAACTAGTAGCATGCCAGAAAACAATGGAACGAAGCGTACTAAAAATAAGAAAAATACATAAAATAAAAAGGGGTTCCGATCGACGGTACTGGAGGTAGCTAAGATATACGACATATAGGATAACAAGATAAATAAAATAATATAAAAAATCTAAGTTGTATATTATCTTTTTTTTGTCATGATTGGAAATTTAACGGGCTTTATTATTATCTTAATCGCAAGTTGGCCACGTGACTTCATCAGGTCGTGTGTTGTGCACCAATAGAGGTTTTGTATAACCAAAAGAATACACACAATATATACAACAACATATACTTAATGCATGTTGTGAATACGTCACCGTATTATCAGTATATTTAGTCGATACCAACTCCGCGGAAATAAATACAGATAGTACAAATTTTTCTACAGCTGTGATACTTTTTGACATTCAACACCTTTTTCTTCAGTCACCGTGACCACAAACGTCGGTTAAATTTAAAATTATGTAAAATAATTGTAAATTTATAATATACTAGCTGGCCTGGCGAACATCGTACCGCCTAACAGTCGATTCTTTATTTTTTTAAATACTTATTCTGCTATTCGGGACACCGGTCTAGCTAGTAAGATAAAAAAAAGAAAGTTGATAATACAACAAATACATTAGGTATGTCAGAAAATAAAAATTTACGTTCCCGGAACCCCTCCACTAACACATGAACTTTATGATATGGTATTAAAGTTCAAATTGCCTTTAAATATTATTACGAATATTTTGTAAGAGAATATAGAAGTGTTGTTTTTAGACGTTTTCACTCGATTTTTTTTTTTAATTTTCTCTCCGTAAGAACCATCCTCGTACTTCAAGGAATGTTATAAAAAAAGAATCAGACAAATCGGTCAAGCCGTTTCCATGTTATGTCGTGACAACGGAAAACGGGTTTCATTTTTATATATATAGATGTACATAAATACATAACTTCAATCCGTTAAAAAATTGTTTCCTCTAATAATATGTTATCACGCAACTTTCCAACCAAGCAAATAACTGCTTGTATTTTTCCCAATATTCGATATAAGCCAGGTAATTGTCCTTAACCTTAATAAGTAATATCTATTTAATATACTTGATGAAGCCTTCATTGAAGAAGTAAGCATTGAAGCAACATAGCTATCCAACACTCAAATGAAAATGCTAGTCGTTTATTTAGTTTAAGAGTATTTAATGATTGAATTCTTCGCGATTATTACGGTTTAAACAGTACTTATCTGGAGCTCGATATATTCGGTAGTGGGCTGACGAATTTTAAAGAAAGCATTGTTAAGTGCCTATCTCATACCTAATCCCCTGTTTTGCTGGTAATTTTCTTTTCTTAACAGGTGTAATTACTAGAATTTTTATTGTATTTTAATAATTTTTTGTAACATTTATGTTTACCGAAATTGACATATGTTTTACATAAAGCTTGTAACATATTGTAGATAAAGTATTATGTAGGATGTGGTAAACTTCAATAAATAAATGATCGGACTGATTGTAAAAAATCGTCGCATTGAGTCTGTTAAACCAATTGACTACGTCGAGCTGCAAAACACTTATCACTGTCACAGTATATAGTTAATAATCTTAAATTAATAAACAAACGTATATTTCTTTTAATATATTGTCGCAACTCTACGCTAGTGATCAAATATTCCATACCCTATATCATTATCCTTATTGAATGGATGCGACTCTCCTGGGAAACCGTGTTTCCATTATCAAATTAATGACTGTTACACATAATACTTATTTGCTGCGCCTCTGTTGGCGTAAAGGCCTAAGATACTCTATTCCTCTTAGTTTGGTAATGGGTGATCGCCTACTTGGCTTAAATGTTAATAATAATTAAAGCCCGTTTAATTTCCAATCAGAACAAAATTAGGATATAGGTACAGCTTAGAATTGTTATTTAATTTTTTTTCTTGTTATCCTAATATCTATCCCTTCCCGGGTAAAAGCCTCCCCAAGCATTTTCCAAATATTCCATGGCTCTCTTTCTCCATCCGCTTCCTGCTATTGCTTCTATTTTTTCTATCCATCATTTTGGGGTGCCCTCTTTTCCTTCTTCCCCTTGGCCCTTTCAATATTATTGTATTTAAAGTCCACCTCATATCTATGCATTTTTCTAAAAGGTACAAAAATTTATTCATCAATCATATTTGGTCCTTCCTTCTGAAATGACCTTAAATTGTTAGTTAGCTATGGAGGTGCTATTTGCTTTGGTTTAATAAAATTAATATAATATATTATGTTTATAGCAAGATATATAAAGTTACATCTAAAACACGTAACTAAAAGGGACACAGTATCTCAATTCGGAAATTGAATCCAAATCCAATTTTCTTGTTTCCTTTAGCTTACAGTAAACGTAAGAAAATTCAAAGATTTCCGTTTTGCTTCAAGAGTTCCGAACTCTTTTTATATACTTAATGGTTGCGCCGGATTGTTATTTTTATAATAATTTTTGATTTTTAAATAATGGTTGCTCAATACATATACCCATCCTAATAATTCCTAGACGCATCTCTCATCACCCACCTATTTTGTCCCAATCCTATGACGGTACTAGTTCCGGAACGGGCTATAGGTGGCGCGCACGTCGATGAGTCTCTAATAAGAATTAATTAGTGACAATTTTGATGACCCGCGTTATGGTTGATTATTCGCCGCACGCTCGCAACGCTTCCTTTTTCTTTTAAACATTTAATTGTTTATTATAAAATTTAACTATACTTAAATTAAATTAACTTTAACTTGATTAAGTATAATTTGTGAAAGTGATTTGTTCATTGGTGTACAACAGAGGAAAGAAGCCACTAGAAGAAGCCACGAGGTTGAAGGTACTGTGTCGACATCCTTTCTTTCTTTTTCCATTGTCCATTATTGAGCAATCATATTAGGTATCAATAAGAAAAAATACAGTCCACTATATAACCACTTCAAATATTTAGCTTATAGGTATAAAGTTTTATAAAGTAACATCCCGCGTCTCCATTAAAAGTTGGTCCAAACGAGCCGAGATATATTTCTTAGCTTATAGTTTTTACCTACGCTCCGCTTATTTTCGCTTAGTATAATAATTTAGCTAAGCAATTGTAATGTTATGCTTATAACATTTCGATCATTACTTGCATCGCTTTGTTAAACGTACGCGTGACCTTGGCATAGTTTGTCGGTCACTGCAACATATTTGCACTTCAGTAAACTTTATACCTAATTATTCTTAATTGCTTTTCTATTCTATTATATTGAATAACTATAATTTTACCGCTATTTTAAATTCAAAATGCCGAAGAGTGATAAGATATCGGAATCTACAGATCTAGCTATAGATATACAACTCGTATTATTAGAACAAAAACGGAATACAATATTCATTTATTTACAAGAGGTATTTGACCTATCTAAAGATGCGGATTGTGACCCTTTGATGAGGGAAAACTTTCTCGACGCGAGTAGTAATATTGAAACGTTACGCTCAGACTTTATTAAAATCTTAGATGATTATAATAATCGCTTGTTATCTTTAAATCATAAGGCGACTCCGGAATATAAAAGTTTAATTGCATTCGAGCGGCTTTACAGCCGCGTGAAGAGCTTAGTTTCACTGTACAGCTGTAGTGCAAATAAAACTGATAAGGATACGCCGCGGAGGCTTAAGCCCTATTTGCATCCGATTGACAGCAGTACAGCTAATAAAGGGCGAACTTCGGTGATACCCACGCAACCCCATGACGTCACATTGTGTTCCTTATCTCATTGTAATGCTTCCCGCGCACCTACTACGTTGTTACTCGCTACCGCACGCGTTGTTGTTTTCGATTCGCAAGGTAGGGAACACAACGTGCGCGCTTTATTGGACAGTGCCTCGCAAAGTAATTTCGCCAGTCGCAGCTTATGCCAGCGGTTGGGTTTAGAGACAAACCAGAAACCCTCATGTTCAGTGGTTAAAGGGATTGGAGGCACTACTAAGCCAATTCTAAGTTCGGTTTCGGTGAAATTCTTCTCCCGCTTTGATCTCAGTGTGTGTTTTAGCATGGACTCCCTCGTAGTCGACAAGGTCACGGAGCGCTTGCCCACTGTGTCTGTGGATATTTCGTCGTTGATCAATTTTAATAATTTACCTTTAGCTGACGATACCTACGCTGTCCCTGGAGATATTGATTTGTTGATTGGAGCATCAATCTTTCCTCACCTTCTCTTATCTCGTAAAGTTCAAGGTCAGTCTGATTGTCTCTCACCGCTCGCTTTAGAGACCGTGTTAGGTTATGTTATTGTCGGCTCTGCTCCTGCTCTAGTTGATAATCACGCGTCTGTCTCATATTGTTGTGCTACAGACCCGCTTGACGCTGCTGTACGTAAATTCTGGCAGATAGAAGAAGTAAGCGCCCCGCAACTATTGAGTCCAGATGATAAGGCGTGTGAAGATATCTATAGCAGCACGACTACCCGTGATACGGATGGTCCATACATGGTCGCGCTTCCATTTAAAGGGGATGTATTTTCATTAGGTGATTCGTTTAAGAAATCTAAAAATCGCTTTCTTTGTTTAGAACGTAAAATGCAGGCATCACCTAAATTAAAGGAGGCGTATGATAACGTGATTAGCGAATATTTAAATAAGGGTTATATTTCTCCCGCTCCTCTAGACACTGAAGAAACTCGGAATTTACCCTCATATACAATACCTCACCATGGTATAATAAGAGAAGATAAACTTACTTCTAAATTACGCATCGTCCTGGACGGTAGTTCAAAGTCCAGTTCCCAAATCTCGCTTAATGACATTTTATATAATGGGCAAAATCGGCAAGGAAACTTATTTCATATTATTGTTAATTTTCGCTTATTTCGTATCGCTCTCTCCGCTGACATTCGTCAAATGTTTCTTTGCATTGGAGTTCGGCCATGTGACCGAAGGTTCCAACGCATTCTGTATCGCTTTTCGCCGCAAGAACCCTTGAAGGTTTATGAATTTAACCGCGTTTGTTTCGGACTGAAGTCTAGCCCGTTTCACGCTCTTCGTACCATAAAGCAACTAGTTTTGGATGAAGGTGCTTCTTATCCGCGAGCACAGCAAACAGTCAACACTGGTTTGTATATGGACGATTTTGTCTACAGCATTGACAACGAAGATGAGGCTATTTCCACCGCTGCGGAAGTAATCGCTTTGATGAAAGCCGGACAATTTGATCTTGTTAAATGGACAAGCAATTCACAAAGAGTCTTGGATTCTATTACGCCGTCGCATCGTCTCTCTGCTGTAAAGGAGTTTGATGACTCTGATTCGCATAAGGTACTAGGACTATGCTGGTCACCCGCAACAGATAATTTTAGTCTTAAAATCTGTACAACCGCTGAATCATGTACAAAGCGTACTATTCTGTCGTGTGTCGGTAGGATATGGGACGTCATGGGATTTGTTGCACCAGTGGTCTTATACGCAAAACTTCTCATAAAACAACTTTGGTTGTGTGAATGTGATTGGGATGATATACCACCCGACCACATCATTCAACAGTGGTCCCGTTTTAAGGAGGAACTTCCTCTTCTTGGAAAAATTAAAATTCCACGACATGTTGGCATCGCGTCCGGTGATGTTGTAACCGTTGTGGGCTTCGCGGACGCAAGTGAAAGGGCCTACGGAGGAGTTGTGTACTTTCATGTAAGAGACAGTCAAGGTCTTCGCAAAAACTCATTTAGTCTGATAAGCGCTAAATCTAAAGTGTCACCTCGTAAGGTGGTTTCGCTAGCACGTCTCGAGCTTTGTGCAATATTAGTCCTAAGCAACTTAATTGCTAATGTAATTAATGCTTGTAACAATCGCATTAATATAGATCGTGTTTTCGCATTCTCAGACTCGACTGTAGCTCTTTGTTGGGTGCATTCTTCGCCCCATCGTTGGGATACTTTCGTTGCTAATAGAGTCTCTAAGATTCAGAATGAATTTCCACCGCGAACATTTTATCACATCGCTGGCCATGAAAACCCCGCTGATTGTTTATCTCGTGGCCTTAGTCCCGCACAAATCATTGATCATTCGCTTTGGTTCTGCGGTCCTCAATGGATTCTATCAGATCCAAGTTTTTGGCCTGTTACGAATTTTAATCCATCTACTGTGTCTCAGCCTCCAGAAGTAAAGAAGCATGTAACTCTTTTCACTGCTGAAGACTGTGAAAAGGTTGAGAAAAGTTTTTTAATTACGCTTGCAAATCGTTTTTCATCGTGGTCAAAGCTTTTACGCATTGTCGTTTATATCTGTCGTTTTGTTAAATTATTGCCTCGGCGTAGTACTATAATCGCAGCGGATTTAGATTACGCTGAGAATTTAATACTGAGTGACCTTCAACGGTCCCACTTCTTCAACGAAATCGCTAGCTTACGTACAGGCAAACTATGTACCCCTGCTTTTCAGCGCCTCAAGCCATTCCTTCAGAACAAACTTCTTAGAGTCGGAGGACGGTTGAGTAACGCTGATATAAAATTTGATAGTAAGCATCCACTCATACTTCCTCGGAAAGGTCATATTTTGAATCTTATAGTGGATTACTATCACAAATTGAATTGCCATGCAGGTCCGGAGCTATTGATGTCCATACTGCGTCAAAAATATTGGATTTTGTCCGCTCGAAATTTAATTCGAAGCCGGGTTCACAAATGTTTACCCTGTTTTCGACTCCGCGCTAAACCAAATTTTCCTGAAATGGCCGATCATCGCTCCTGCCGAGTTACACCAGTCGCTAAACCCTTCGTACATACTGGCACTGATTACGCGGGTCCCTTTAAAGTGAGTAGTTTGCGTGGACGCGGAATTCGATCGTTCAAGGCATACGTATGTCTTTTTGTGTGCTTAACCACCCGCGCTGTTCACATAGAAGTTGCAGGTGATTTGAGCACAGCTAGCTTCCTTGGAGCTTTTAAGCGTTTTCTATCACGCCGTGGTCCCGTGGCTCGCGTGTACTCAGATAACGGCACTAATTACGTAGGCGCAAAGCGCACGCTTTCGGAGTTACACGACTTCTTAGTTTCAAAACACTTTAACTCTGAGTTTGGTCACGTATTAGCTGAAACTCGCATTGATTGGTCATTAAATACTCCAGCTGCTAGTCATTTTGGTGGCAATTGGGAGACCAATATTAAGAGCCTTAAAACTCATTTATACCGGGTGATAGGTGATCAAATTCTAACTTTCGAGGAGTTCAGCACTGTACTTGCACAGATCGAGGCAGTGATGAACTCGCGGCCACTGTGTCGCACGCTATCCAATGATCCATCGGAACCTCTCGCGTTAACACCCGCACACTTTTTAAACTTAACACCGCTAAAGTATCTACCAGCTAGAGAAATCGAAGAAGATAGATTACATTTGCTTTCGCGTCATGAGTTAGTTGACAAGCTAGTGCAGTCCTTTTGGAAGCGCTGGAAGTCTGATTACCTTCATACATTACAAATGCGGAACAAGTGGAACACGCCAGCTAAGCCAATTTCTAACGGCGATGTTGTAATAGTTATTGTTGACAATGCACCGCCGCTCCACTGGCCGTTAGGAATAGTGGAGGAAGTTTTCCCTGGTTCAAACGGTGTTATACGTGTGGTCCGCGTTCGCACGGTGTCAGGTACCTATCTACGTCCTGTAGTACGTCTCTGTCCCCTACCTAGCGAATAGTTACATTTGTATAGGTCATTAGTTAGGTTAGTTAGTTTACATTTGTATAAGTCGTTAGTTAAGTTAGTTACTTTAATAAACTTTTCTTTAGATCGCTTTTCATATCGCTATTCATTTACTTTCTAGTTTTTCTTGAAGGCAACCCTTCAAACCCGGGGGAATGGTTGCGCCGGATTGTTATTTTTATAATAATTTTTGATTTTTAAATAATGGTTGCTCAATACATATACCCATCCTAATAATTCCTAGACGCATCTCTCATCACCCACCTATTTTGTCCCAATCCTATGACGGTACTAGTTCCGGAACGGGCTATAGGTGGCGCGCACGTCGATGAGTCTCTAATAAGAATTAATTAGTGACAATTTTGATGACCCGCGTTATGGTTGATTATTCGCCGCACGCTCGCAACGCTTCCTTTTTCTTTTAAACATTTAATTGTTTATTATAAAATTTAACTATACTTAAATTAAATTAACTTTAACTTGATTAAGTATAATTTGTGAAAGTGATTTGTTCATTGGTGTACAACAGAGGAAAGAAGCCACTAGAAGAAGCCACGAGGTTGAAGGTACTGTGTCGACATCCTTTCTTTCTTTTTCCATTGTCCATTATTGAGCAATCATATTAGGTATCAATAAGAAAAAATACAGTCCACTATATAACCACTTCAAATATTTAGCTTATAGGTATAAAGTTTTATAAAGTAACATCCCGCGTCTCCACTTAAGATTGTGATTAATAGATCATAAGAGAACCAGTCAGTGGCGTCTTCTACCTACTTAATAGATGTTTAATTCATTTAATAATGTCCTAGGATCAGATAACTTATATAAACCTTTTCTATCCTTTTTGATTTTGTCAAAAAGCTTTCAAATTAATTAATTACTATCTACTGTATTTTAGTCATACCGTTAATTTAATTTTACGGTAAGAGTCAAAACATGGCCTTAGTTAAAACAGTCCAACACACTAATTGTTTTATTATCAATAAGCACTTATTAAGAACGATTAAGAATACATAAAATATCACTAGAGTTGCTACGAAGTTTTATGTAAAATATTTCCTTTATTAATATGTGCTTTGATAGTACTTAAATAATTAAATTTGATAGTACCAAACAAACCCGTAGTCATGTTTCATTGCTTTTTATAATAAAACTCTCTACTCCCCTGCCATTGTGTCTAGGGACTTTTTTCTATCTCTCTTTTTTACGAAAAAGATAGCTAAAGTCATTCATTTGTGTTACGCGTCTATTGAGATACCACCCGGCTATATCGGTAATACTATTATTTACAATACTCATGGGCGAGCGAGTTATGTTTCATTGCAGCCGCTCTGCTCTTTGATTTAATCGTCACTATAGTAAGAGAATTTCCCTCTTTTTGATATAGCAACGTAATAACATTTGTTGCATTTAAAATAATAGAATTTTTTTTCAACAAAGGCTTAACATGGTTTTAAAGCCCTTTGATAATAATATACGTAAAACAAAACGCATCCTGTGTTTCATTTGATTGTCATTAATCAACGGCATACCCAGTTAAATTTGATACAGACACGCGACAATAATTGCCATTCTATTTGACCATGATCACATTTTCACTTCGTTTCTTATTCTCTCGTAAATAATTGCAACTCGTCTGGACCCCATCTTGGTAACTCAGATATTTAGTCAAAAGACTGGTCTAAAGAGATATAATTTAAATTTTTATCGTGAAATATTATAATAGCCTCCTTCCAGCCGCGTCTGTGTAAGCGCTCAAAAACCTGACATATACAAAATAAACGCGGGCGAAGCTGTAATCTACTCGTGCATATTGTTAATTCATTATTATGAGAATAACGAGTTTCATATTGGTTTAATTGTATCATTATCTTTACGCCAGGCAAATAATTATTCTGATGAATCAGCGTAGCATATATTAATTACGCAAGCTATTTACATTTCTGATTTGCTTTGTTTGAATTAGAAAATGTTTTTGTTCACAGAAATTTATATTAATTAGAAATGTAACATAAATTCACAAAGATAATGAAAATGTTTTAACTCACGTCAAAAAAAAGTATTAGTTTTTATTTATATAAGCTAATCATGCAGATGCTAGTCGCTAGGCACATTCCTGTGTTGTGGGTGACCAGATACCATGGTTTCAAAACAATTAATCATTTGTATACAAAATGTAAAATTCAAAATGTATAACAAAAAAAGACTATTGTAATTATTTAATTTCAAAAATTAAGGAAAATGTTATCAGACTTCGAAGCTCAATAAATAGTAGAAAATTAAGCCTCGACAACCTTCAAGCTCCAACAGAGTACGTCAGCTTACATCTTAGTTCAAACTCATTACCTAGAAACGCCTAAACAGATTTTCATAAATTCCAAGACCCATCTCACGCCGCTTTAACTTGTATTGTTTATTTTATTTATAGTATTGTCTTGTATTGTTGTGAACTTGTATTGTTTATTTTATTTATAGTATTGTTATTCTTATCTTTCTTGAACTGAAACTCCAGGTTATATTGGACGTCAAACATTCGTTAAATTAATATCACTTGCTCTGTACAATTTATAACAATTAACATTGTATTGTAACAATTTCAAATTAAGAACTTTCGTCCATGTAGGAAGCTAAAAAAGATGCAAGGAACAAAGTAGTATCCTTCTGTGTAACATTATTGTTTAGCTTATAAGCTTATCCAAACACTTCATAATCACACACATAATCAATTAAAGAAAACCCGTTTCACGCCATTAATATATGAGCTACGTTGCCACAGATAAACAGACACTTTAAATTTATGACAACCCTTTTTGGGTCGTTTAAAGTGTATCGAAGTTCAGACCGACTGAATAATGAATTGTTTGAATAATTATTTAAAATATCCTCATTAAAGTGTTCTATATAAAATGCTAGTATAGCAAAAGTTTAGAAGCAATTACTTAACCTAAAGCTACTCCTTTTGTTGAGTTCTCGAAATTCTTAGAAAATATAAGAGAAACCTTTGCACAGGTGAAATTGTAAAGGATTTTATTCCACAAAAGAAATCCTCAATTCACATGACTTGACCACTGTGGAAGGTCTCTTTGCAAATATTTTCATCTTGTTAGGAATGCGAAATATATTTTACGAAATATAATGAAACATAGACCTTACATAGACAACTATATTAAAATATGCCAACTATTCATAATTTCATATAAATAATAAATCAGTGGCGCTAAAACCTATTTGGTCTGCACCTCAGATTTCTGTATCTGTTACATGATAATTTGTCAATCTAATAGGCACCACCACCACTATGTGGAACCAGCTGCCCACTGAAGTATTTCCGAACTAGTTCGACTTAGGGTCCTTAAGACCGGCAACGCATTTGCGAGCCTTCAGGCAGTGTGAGTGTCCATGGCGGCGGTATCATTTAACATCATGTGATCCTCCTGCCCGTTTGCCTCCAACTACATAAAAAAATACAAAAAGGTGATCAGCCTCCTGTGGCACACGCTGTCAACTTTTTGAGTCTAACGCAAGCCGGTTTCCTCACGATGTTTTCCTTCAACATTCGAGCGAATGTTTAATGCGCACATAGAAATAAAGTCGAGTGGTGCACAGACGGAGATCGAACCTACGACCTCAGGGATTAGAATCGCACACGTGAAGCCACTAGGCCAACACAGCTCATATAATATATTTAAAATTCACCAAAACTTCACCCTTATTAAAAAGGTGTCCGCATGCCCTATTCGTCATAATGGTTACAATTTTCACGTGGAAATAACCTTCCCCCTAAAATTTAATAATTATTCGTTAACTATAGATTATTTTGACGAGGCCCATTAGCAATTTGCGCTTAAACTCTCATAATTAATGAATATGCAAAGTGAAACATAGTATCAGTAGCAGTTAATACCCAGTCCTCAATAATCGTCCAATCGGATCAACTGAATGAAGCTTAATTTGATTGGTCTCGTATTGTTAGAACTTGACAAAGCCTTATAGGTTCTAAAACAATTGAAAAGGGATTTAATTAATCGAGTAAGTGAAGTCCTAAGTCCATAATTGTCTCTCCAACAATTTGACTTCGGAATAGTTAAGGAATATAAAACTATATCATGTCACTAATGAGTAGAGATATAACTTAGATAGTATGTTTATGAAAAGATGATGATTTTTTCAACAACATTCGTCGCTTTCGCGCGTCGTATGATGAAAAGAGATGGATTAGTACGTGAACTAAAGCAATATGGCAGTACACCAGGTTTTTGCTTACCATCATCATCATTGGCTATTCAGTCCCTGATGAGCCTTAGACTGCTCACGTATTTTTCGCAATCTATTTCGTGCTTCTTGCGTCCAACATCGAGCGCACATCTATCGTTTACAAGTCCTTACAAACTCCATACCACCAACGCAGACTCGGTCTGCTGGATTTTCTATTGCCACCAGATTGTGACTTCAGTAAGGACCTTGGGGTTCTGTCCACCTGAGTCTGTGGCATTTTATGAATGGGACGTTGTTAGCGTCGTCAAGGATGTTATAAAGTTTTTCATTGTAGCGAATACGCCGAACACCATGGTCGCTTACAGTTTACTTAAATTATTACACAACAATATCTGCTGTTATGATTTCGCTTTTTCCGATATATATTATGTCTTAGAAATATATAAATCGACTAACTTTTACATGAGGTAGTCTCATAAGAGTTATCAGCCAGCATTTATCACGGAATAGATAATGCCAGGTCTGGCTAACCACCATGGTAAAGAACCAAACTTAATTACTTAATATTAAAGACCTAAGAAAAATAAATATACATTGCATCAATATAATCTTTATTTCTGTAATACAATTTTTTTTTCACAGAAACATTGATTTATCTATAATTAATCTCTTTGCAACTACTATTTACAGTTACGCAAAAAAAAACAGTATAAAAGACAAAGAACAACAACAATGAATAATAAATAGAAGTTATTTGACAAATAACACACAATTGTATATTAATATTTTTATAATTAAGGGAGAAAAATATTTCCAACTTACAAATATCAGTATTTACAATATTCTTAACCTTCATAGTAATAATAATAATGGATAAATAGAAAATTAACACAAATTTTAAAAGTTTTTTCCGTGTGCCAGTGTACCGTTAATGCTGGCAGCATTTACTCACTGTGTTGCGATACTTAGGAAAGCACCAACTCTGAGGAATTTATAAATTAGGTTAGAAGTAATTCTATTTGTTTCGAAGTTCACAAGAGTTGCTAGTTTTATTATTAATAATAAGTTATTCTTATTATCGAATTGGTAATAAGTGTAAACATAATAAAGGTTATCAAAGACACTTGCGATGGAGCACCGACCGAATATGGATTCGGTCCAAAAGTTTTGACATATATTTATTTTTTGGAATGCATTTCATTTTTATTTGTGCAATCAGGCGGATCTTTTAATTGAAACGTAATAATGACCCATGTTAATTGTCCTTCGATTGTTCTGCACTGTATATAGTGAATAATTGAAAATACACGTACAGTATTTTGTCATTAATGAAGACTGATTTTAATTGTTATTATCCCTAGCTAACTTACGTTTTATTTGATGCCACCTTAGTTCGAACAATTTCTCGCAATTGCAAAGAAACAAAACTTTTTGTGTAACGTAAGAAGCGCTTAGCATAATTATCTTGTATACCTATCTCTATCTACTGCCTCCCTCAAAGAAAGGCAACGCAACCACTAAAATGGATGCCCATGGGCTGCGTTGACTGCCCTTTTTGGGCTTGGTAGGTTCGTTTGCCCCCCTATACTATAAAATAAAAAATGTGTGCGTGTACTAGTGTACACACGTAAGAAGTTTCACATCTTATTTTTAGAAAAATGATCTACTATAATATGCAACTTTACAGAAATTGTTTAAATAAAGTTAAAATCGATAAAGTATAACAAAAGGCTTTTATTATCATAGACATGAATACAAATAAACAATTATTTCATTTACCTTTACTACTACTAAGATTATTACAGAATTTCATTATTTGTATTGGAATTATTACTATAATTATTTTCGTTATTATATATTTTTGTTATTAATAGCTTCGAATCTCTTCGTATAAACCGTGATAGGGACAAGAAAAAGATGCGCGTAACGGAAAAATGTGACGCGTAACCGAAAAATGTGACGGTAAATTTTTTCAACGCCGATAAAGAAGTTTCACTTCAAAAATATTTTCAACTAAATCATCAGGCATCGTTTTGAATACTTGTAGTGAATTATAAAATTTCTATGAACTAAAAGACAAAAGTTTGTTCGAAGGACTCGAAAAAAAATTGAAAAACGGTGAAGCTTTTCGTATCAAGTAGTCAAATTTTCTATTTAGTGTACGAACGCACGTGTAGACGCACAAAATTGGAACAATGTATGTTCATAATTCCATTATAAATACGCACGAAGCGCTGCTCACCCATCCGTTCTAATATGTTTGCTATTCGATTCAAAATTTATTTGTTTTTCAAACAATTCACTCAACAACATATGTGCGTCAATTTCATTATTAAAGCTAGTAAGTTTTACAACGGGATTTGACGCTCTAGTCTATGTATGAATGAGGCAATTAGGGCTACTAAGAGTTAGGTGACTCCCAGAGCACATATCAAGATATAAAGGTGCAGTTTGAACAAAGATTACTCAAGGGGTACACGCTACCTGCGTGGAGATTCGCGCTCCGAACGTCCACCATCAGAACATTCAGCAATCGGTGGTGGACGCACAGCCTGCTCTACGTATTCTTGGAGCAACTCTACGCTAAAAAACTTTATTTCCGAATTAATTCGACTGAGGGTCTCAAGAAGAGAGCGTACCAATTCCTTAAAGGCAACGACCCTGAGAGCTCTCTGGCATAGAGATTGTCCAATGCGCCGGGTACTAATTAACATCAGATGAGCCCATATGCGTTGTGTATTTTTGCTTGTGTTACTCAAAAAAACAATTCTTATCTATGATACAATTTATGGACACTTCTATAATTATAACCTGTATATATATTCTTTTACAAATTTTGTATTAGTCATATTTCCTTATTGATAAATAAATAAAGGCACCTACATAAAGGTTAATTTAATTATTATTTTTATTACTTTCAGAGTCGACAAGAATACAGAACAGCTTTCCTGAACTACTGCGACAATGCGAGCCCTGTCAACCTCGCAACATATTACGACTCGCACAACAACTACGTGCAACAATTGACAGCCACAAATGCAATGATTGAACAATACCATAACCATACACTGCCCACTATATTACAGGTAAATTTATTTAAAGTTTTACTGTCTAATAGCTTGTATTTTTTGTGACAACAGTAAACTAACAATAGTGTATATATGTATTTTATTGACGAAATTATGGCGTATAAAAATAATTTCACAGCACGAAAGAAAGTAATGTCAATGATGTTTTAAATGATATACTCTAATCTGGTACAATAAATGAACTCAGTATTTCATGTATCCATTTAATTAGATTCGAATTTGACATACCCTTTATATTATGAATCTGATTTCAAATACTGTAGCTAATATAGAAGCATCATGATTTGCGATTAAAGACGCAATGCTAAAAGCTCGAATTTCAGAAGATTAATTAAAACTGACGTTCATGGATTTGAAAGCTACATAGAGCCATCTCGAGTTTCAGTATAGATATTAATTAAAAATCTTGCCTCGCAATGAAATTTGATTCGAAAAATGAATTGCTACAGACAGAAATAAATTAAGCGAAAATATAAGAGATTTTTACGTTATTATGTTGTATTTGGGGTTGGTTATTTTTAAGGTCATTGAACTGTAAGCCTGCTTGGTGTAAAGCACGCGACAGTATGGACAGTTTTCCAGGAAATCAATTTGTTATTTATTTAAAAAGGTTTATTAACATTGCAATAGAAAAATCTAGAAACAAACAGTAAAAACTAATTGCACCTAAACAAAAAACTAAACATACCATTTAAAAGGCAAACGAAGCATGCTTTATATTTAATAATAATAAATGATAACTTATTGCAAATACAAAGAGATACCTCTACAAAACTGTATGTATATATATCTATATTATATGTAGGTATATATTATTAAATGGAAGGCCATGAACAAAAACTATCGAACACATTTTTTGATGTTTTTCATCAATGATCTAGAGGTTTAGGTATACAATTATTGTGATTTCATTTTTATTGACTGTGCATTGTTCAAATTCAATCGTAAAAATATACGAAATTCGAGAAATCCACGGTACAATATTCTTGGTTTTACATTCACAAATACTATACACAGACGGCTAATTATACTTGTGAGCTTTTGGATAATGAAGCTTAGTAACCCAGATCTTTTATTAACTAGGAACCAGATTAACCAAACATATTTTAAAAAATGGAGGACATCTCTATTTTTTTTTAAATTGCGATCAAATAATTTTCCAAGTTTCTTAAATATATGAACATATATATAATAAATAAATCAGTGGCGCTACTACCTTAATAAGTCTGGGCCTCAGATTTCTGAATCTGTTTCATAATCATTTGTCAATCTAATAGGCAAGTAGGTGATTAGTCAGTGCCTGACACACGACATCTACGGTTGGGTCTAAGGCAAGCTGGTTTTCTCACGATGTTTTCCTTCACCGATCGAGCGAATGTTAAGTGCGCGCATAGAAAGAAAGTGCACAGCCGGGGATCGAACCTACGACCTCAGGGATGAGAGTCGCACGCTTAAACCATAGGCCATCAGTGCTTTACGATATGAACATTTTTACAATTAAAATTTTATCCATAATACCAATACAGTAAAGCAGTAAGTAAAAAGTGTACTCGTTTAATAAAACATTTTTTCATATCATTTCTTTTTTACATTTTTGGACTAGAGTGTATCGCGAGCGTTGCGTGATTCTCGGTACATTTTTAAACATAGTATATATTTGTCTAGAATCGCATAGAGAAAAACTGACATTTATTTGAAGTGTGAAAATATATTTTTGTAATTCAGTTTCTATTTTAATAAAAATATTGCAGTGAAATGGAGCATCGTATTCTAAGCCAATTAATGCAATATATACAGTATATGTTACAAGCTATCTTTTCTAAAATGTACGACAACTTTGGTAAACATAAATGTAACAAAAAATTAAAAAACAATAAGAGTACTAGTTACTTTTTACTTATTTTTAAGCAAACTATAATTTAATTTAATAAACGAATAATTAAAAAAATAAAAATAAATTAGTTGAAATCAGCTGCTACACCGTTATGACGATAATTCTCATCTGTTTTCATCATAGCATTAACACACTTAATTATTGGTTGCAATACATTATATTTTTTTATCCTTTCATTAAACAAGTTAAAACGAGGACATTCAAACACTAATGAACTATGTAAGAAATAAAATATACACGTGTAAATATGGCATGAGAACTTACGAATCAGGCGCAGCGCTAACTATGCAACTTCCTCGCAATCTAGTAGCCCGCGATATCGCGGCACACAAATCCCGACGGGGTTTTTGTATCGTAGAAGTCGACAAGCGTATATACAAAAAACAATGGAAGTTCAACTAGGTAGTAATAAAAGGGAACAAAAAAAATGCAAGGTTATTATATATTAGATAATTACACGAGGCGGTGAAACGTCTCCATGGAGTAGCTGAAAATGTCCAACTCGAAACTGATTTCTTAAGAATAAATCCCCACTAACATTTAATTCATTACAAAAGCCTACTTTAAGTAAAATTTTTATCTGTTTGTGTATTAAATCATCTTGATTACTTTATTTGGATATTTACCAAGTGATTTATTTCCTAATTTATTACAGGAATTGGAGGAAATTTTAACGGACGTAACGACTGCAGTCAGCGATGCTATTTGTCAGGAAGGAGAAATTATGTCGGAAAAGGTATTTCAGTATAAGACGTTAATTTGAATAGAAATTAAGAATTTAATTAAATTGCATTATTTCATTTATAGTAACTTAAATCTATATTTATTATTTGTTTCTTGATTATGTAATAACATTATTGATATTCCAATAATCTTCTTTTTACTAGTGAAATGCTCGTAGGTACATATTTTCAACGTCGTGGTCCCATTTTTTTACTATTAAGTGAATCTTTTGTTACCCACTTTAATTTTTGATAGGATATTAGTTAAACGGGTGATGTCAGGGACATACAGAAGATTTTTATTAAAATAAAAAAAATGCAGTTTTAATACTATATAAACACAAATGTAATGTTTATTTAAATCAAAGTCAATGTTAAATCATTTATTTCAATTAGGCCTATTAACTTTAATTTAGGCCTATTAAATTAACCCACTTTTGAAAGGCAAAATTACAAGTTAAAAATATTTTTAAAAAATTACTCTAGTTGCCCCTTCCAGGTAGTTTCATATGGAGAAGAATGGGCAAGAAACGCCATACTCTTTTAAAATAGTTTTCACAATATTTTGTATATAATGATTTGAAAATAATGATGAGCCAGGGCCAATTACTGCCATAGCACACACGCATTACACACTTGAAGCGAACCGAATAGGAAAAGGGATTTTCTTTAAATATTTTATTGTTTTTGATATTCTCTCATTTTATTTTTTCTCTCTGATTATTGATATTTTGTGTGTTTATGTGTGTGTGTCTATAATTATATGTGATGACCATGTACTCGGAGTAAAAAATACTACTATACTAAAATAAAATAGACGCATGGTGTATACACTATACATGGTTTACGCATACAATATACATGGTGCTTACATATTTACAAATATTGAAAATACAGTCAGAGTGTGAGCTACATCAGACTTGATTTATTTTTCGAAAGAAATAATAATAATAAAAGCAAATATAAACCAATAAAATTAGGCTAACACCAGTTGATTTTTTCTAGTTTGATAATATTTATCGAATGTATCTTAATTTAATCGGATAAAAAAATAGATTCTCATTATAATAATGAATAAAAGAATATTTAATCGTATTTCTATAGAGTAGCACGTTTTAACATATCGCAGGGAAGTAGAGATTTTCAGCAATGTGGTTGTTAATTAAATTGTCGGGCGCAGACTTCCTCGAGTGTTCTGTGTTAATATCTTCGGTTATTAATATTACATTATACCTTTGAAGTTTACATTATTTAAATTAAATTTATTCAATAATATATATATATATACCTTAACTTACTTAAGTTTATGTATAGAAGTTAATTCCTGATACATAAAAAACGGGGGTCTAACTTCCCCCTAATTCCTCTAAGGAACACATCTTAAGCCTAATGCGTAAAATTCTATAGATTGGGGTTCTTGAATTAGATTTATTAGATCTGTAAAAAAATATAGTTTTGATACATGATATTCTTAAAAAAAAATCAAAAATCATTTAATTATATTGGTAACACATTGTATACTTATGATCGTAAAAAAAAACTTACTTTGGTAATGTCAGTTATAATTGCAATGGATTATGACCATAAACAAGAGAGTTATCTCGTATTAAATACGAGAAGTATAGGCACATTTGAATTAAGTTTTTAGCCATTATTTTTCAAATTGGTTTACCGTGGCCTACAGAATTTACTTTATTTGTAATTTATGTCCTTACAGTGTAACCATCAGCTGAGAAGATACGAGTCTCTATGCACACAGGCACGTGCGGTGTCCAGTACTGCTGATTTGGCGCATCTTGCGAGGACACTCATGACGAACCAACCACCTATGAGGGCTCCAATGAGGGCCTTCATGCCGCCATATCCACCAGAACCAGATGACCCACCAATAGATGTACCTGCGGTAATAATATTTATTTTAGGCTTTTTAGAACTTGGAACTTTCTATTTCACCATGCCTCCTGCTGATAGAGGACAAATCTTTGTTTTGAATTTATTGTATTATTATTTATTACTAAGGATGTCATGTGGAACATGGTGTAATGGTTGCGGCTCCTTACAAACGTTGTGTAAAACAAAAAACTTGGCGATTAAAAAGAGTGGCGGAGGGTTTATTGCCAGTTCTTCTCTTCCGTTCTACGCCCTTGATTTGAGAACTGGCAGTAAATGTAAAATTAGAAGCATTTAATGTATATTTCTTTTTTGACGTTCATAAGTGTACATTGTGTTACCTACATGAATAAATGATTTTTGGCTTTTGTCTTTTTGGAGAAACTGATCGTGGTTGGTAACACAGAAGGCAAAAGATCACGTGCACCAACCACATGGATCGATCAAGAGAAAGACTCATCGTCCTCAAAACTATACACGATAAGAGATGTTTCGTAGCTGACCACTACGCTTAGACATGAGCTACAGATTGTAGAGAGATTTTAGCGCCAAATTAAATGCAGAATTAGAGTTTACACTTTTCGAATAATATAAAGTTACGAAACGTAAATTCTTAACAAAAAGTAATTGTCAAATGCATCGTAGGAGAGTAGCTTCATCTGTTCTTTATCTTTTCGAATCTTAACTAGATTTAATAGTTATTATATTTTAGATACTGTCAATTTAATGGGTATATTCGTATAAGGGCCACGCCACGGCTGAACAAATTTAGTGTTGCACTCAGTCGGGTTCTGAATAAAAAACTTTCTATTTGCCGACTGGAACCCTGGAACTAAATTTGTCGTTACAGTGAAATATTATTTTATTCGTTTAAAGGTAAAAAAATAGAAGCAAATCATGGAGTCTAGTTCCCGAATTTCATATTAATTTATGTTACGTTGGGGTAAATTAGCCTTGCACCTAGCACTAGCAACATATTACTACGCCGCGCTAGTCGTTAGCGCCGCGTCTATCGGCATTCATGGTGGCGCGAACTCTAGTCTTATCTCTTATTCAAGTTTTTGTATAACTTTTCATTAGGTATATAACTGGTTAAACATTATTCAAATAATTCTTTTGAGGTTTTATGGTTGCATATTTTTGTAGCTTATGACAGTAACAGTTGTAGTTTTTCTACGAACTAATAGCCGCAAAGTCAAAATCCTTGTCTATTTTTCCCTGTCAAAAGTCAGTTAATTGTCAATGTCAAATATACAAGTTCAATTATGTATATAAATCTCATTGGAATAAAGTCCCATTATCAGCTTGTGAAATTGCCTGCTCCTCAATTTGAAAGGGCAGCTTAAAATCTCAATTTACGTAAGCTACGAGCTCGAAATTGCATCGCAGTAAATAAAAATATCCGAGACTAATTCCGGTAATAAAAATGCTAAAACTGGATTCTTGTCTAGAAATAAGTTTTCCAATATTACTAAGCGTCGTTAGGAGCTCCAGGAGCGCTGAAGATCAAACAAATGTGTGATTAGAACGTTAGCATATAATACTGGACATAGACTAAAGACGTATGGTTACCAATTTTATAGTCATGGTTACAAGTATGGTGCCTAAGTTAATAAGGCCGATGGTAACTACTGATCTTAGACGGTAGACACCTGGAACGAGCGCTATGTATAACAAAAAATATTTTCAAAGATGCAAACGCGTATACAAACACTTCAACCAAGGCGCTTCACACAGCACATGGTGGTGATCCTGACTGGCGACGGGGCTTTTGGACACTATTTAATCAGATTAAAACTAAAGAACCTCGTGCGACTATGACGAATGAACCGACCAAACGGTGGTTCATTTATTTGTCTGTCCATCTTTCTAAAGAGCCAGATGCGATCTGGAGCTCTAGACTGGCTTGAGGGTATCCCGGGAAATACTATTCGACATCCTGCTCGAGCACAGCTCGCGGCTGGAAAAAATCTTCCATAGAATTGTCAAATATTTCAGTAAAATAAACAGCACAAAAGGTGACGCGGTTCCCGCCGGACAGCGGGCGCGGACAGAGGACCATAAATATCGTGAGGATATTTTCAGAATAGTAGCCCGGGCCTCGCGGTAGACGCCAAACCCACCAACCAGACCTACGTTTGGGCTAGTTTCTTTTTTAGGAAATGTCCCCTTGCTAATTGACCATCCTATGTTTAAATAAAACTACTGATCGTTTAAAAGTTTTCGTGCTCTTAAATGAAAGCAAAATATACTTCTTATACCAAAATGAAGTGATTTAATAAAACAGAAAACAAGCGGCTGTTATCTTAAGAAATTACGTCAAGTTAATATGCAAAGCGAGTCGTGCCGAAGTTTTGTGAGAAATATTTAAACGCTTAACGAATTAAGTATGATCCAATTTCGGTATATTTATTCCAGAACCACCTTTACCGTATGGGACTAGTACCTCTCAGCGTAGGTCCCCAAAGGCCGACTTATTCGCTCCTTACTTATATATTGATATAATACTTACCATACCGTTACAATAAAAAAATATTAGATAAATAGTAATAGTAACGAAAATTGTATTTTTAGAGCTTTCTCTATGAATATTTATTACGATTTTTTAAAGTTGTATGTATGTATATACCACCAAAGTTAATACACCAACAATTGTACTAAGAAGTGGTCGCTTGTTTCATATTATTATGAATTCGAAAAATAATGAGACTCTCACAATGACCCTCTAAATCCTTATAAGAGTCTTTATGCCTTTGAGCTACCATAATACGATTATATTTAAATAAATATCGGACGAAGTAACTATACATAATCTTTATAGATATAATATATCTATAATAAAATATTATTTTATTTCTGTCCACGTGACTTCTGATTTTTTTTCCACATAACATTTATGGCGTTACTAAATGTCCCTAAAATGTCGATGAAAATTGAATTAAAACATTTCAGTAGCCAATTAAGTCATTAAAAGATACAAGCTATCTTTGAGACCAGGGATATGTCAAATGTGTATTCCTTTTTTAACACGAATCATAATTACGCGATTTGGAACCAATACAAAATTTCAACTATCAAACCAGAAAAATTGAAATAATTCCACTCTCTGCCATATCTATTTGTGAGTCATTTTTGGTTTTTCGACTTACCTATTAGTAATTTACGATAAATAAAGTGCCTCTTTCCTCAGCCTGAGACTTCTGAATCTGTTTCATGATCTTTTTTCAATCTACTAGGCAACTAGGTGATCAGCCTGCTGTGCCTGACACACGGCTTTTTGGGTCTAAGACATGTCGGTTTCCTCACGATGTTTTCCTTCACCGTTCGAGCGAATGTTAAATGCGCACATAGAAAGTCCATTGGTGTACAGCCGGGAATCGAACCTACGACCTCAGGGATGAGATTCGCGCGCTGAAGCCACTAGGCCAACACTGTTCAGTAGTTTACGATATTTTAAGATAAAAACACACTTTTTATTTGCAGGAGTCTATGCCTCCTGTGCTGCGAGGTGAGATGTTACTCGACAGAATGGGAGGAGGTCAGGCGAGACTAAACTATGAACAATTGAGAAAAGACGCCATTGATCTCGAGTTGCAGATAAAACAATTGCAGGTACAATAGAAGAAACATTTCTACTTCATTGCTTAATTTATAGGTATGTAGGTAAAGAGCCTTCTGTGCCTGAATGAACCTTATTTCTCCAGTTTTTTAATCACTCCAGGAAGTATTAATGAAGATTAAAAATGCTTTCTTTTTTTACACAACAATGAGCAGACGGGCAGGAGGCCCACCTGATTTAAAGGGCTTCGGGGCCATAGGGGCTTTGGCCTTTTAAGTATCGGTACGCTCTTTTCTTGAAGCACCCTAAGTAAATCAATTATCTGTCATAAATATTCAATTTTGTTGCTATGAATAATTTCTTTATAAATAATTTGTAAATAGAAATTATAGATAAAAAAAAGTTAATTAAAGAATAAAAAATTTTAAAATCATTTTTATTTAAATTTTATTTTAAGCGATTTGAGATTCAATTGATATTTTTGGATTTATAGGTTTTGAATCCTTAATTCTGTACAAAAATCTTTAATTTGATTAACTCTACAAAAGGAAGCTCGAAATAATTGAATTGTGAGCGATTTGGTGTCGTCATAATATAGTTTATCTTATAAAACTTTATCGCTATATCTTATCAGTTCAACAAAGATATATACGATCGGTCGTCGGGCTTGTATACGGGTTTGAATTATGGTAATATGTAAACAACAACTTTTATTGGTCATAATCTCTCTCTTTAGAAACAGAAAAAGGGCCTATAGGTCAGTGTTTTCCAAAGTGGGGCCTACGCCCCACAGGGGGACAATTTGATTGTTAAGAAAATTCTAAAATTATTTTAAATTTGAATGTTGGTTTTCATTATGTTTTGAAAATTTACTGTGTTTCGATAACAATGTCCTAGTAATGACTTTGACGACTCATTCGGTCTAGTGGTTAGTACCCCTGACTGCGTATCCATGGGTCCCGGGTTCGATCCCCGGCTGAGACGAACATCGATGTGATGAGCATTTGGTGTTGTGCTTAGGTCTTGGGTGTTCAAATATGTATTTATATGTCTATTTATCTATAATATGTATGTATATCCGTTGCCTAGTACCCATAACACAAGCTTCACCAGCTTAGCATGGGACTAGGTCAATTGGTGTGAATTGTCTTTAAAAAAAAAATCCTTTTTTTTTCCTATCATTTGAGTTTCTTAAGTGAATTTTTTTTTGAAACTATGTTTGTTATTAGAATTTTAGAAAGGCTAAAGTGGGGCACGAGAAAGGTTGGGAAACACTGTTATAGTTTATACTTATAGTGTTAGCAAAGTTGTAAGTCGGTGCACAAAAACTTTCTATATCCGCAAATAATCATCGTTTGGTTGGTCTATCGAACAAAAATTGAAGTATGCACAGGCAACATTAAAAATGCGGGAATCAAACAATAACAATACTTTTACATGAAATATGGGTTCCTAATATTTGCCAAACTAAAGGTTTCCGATATCCGATATCGAAAATAAACATCTATAAATCGTCTCGCGTCACATCGGAATTTAGGATCTTTCCTCGATTTTCTCTTCTAATTTATTTGGTTTCGAGTTACTCGATCACCTTAACGGCTGATGGGTATTTTATGTAATTTCCTTTGCGACAATTCAAATATGTCCCCAGTTCAATTCATAATCCAATCATGAAATAATCATGTTATGAAATGTAGCAGTCTTTACCTCTCTTATCAGAGATAGTATCCGTACTCTGTAATCTTATTTTGAAGCCGTTTGCTGTGAGAGCTTATATCATAGCCTCTAACGGTTAATAACTAAGACTCCAGGTTATATTGGATGTCAAACATTTATTAAATTAATTATTGAATTGCTCAGTAATAAAATTAAGAACTTCCATCCATGTAACAAGCTACAAAGATGCAAGAAATTAAGACGGTATCAATAGCCACTTCTGCCGTGTGTCTCTATCCGTCAATGTAATATAATTGTTTAGCTTATTAGCATAACTAAAACAGAAATGCCACTTTAAAAAAACCGGGTAATAGTTTATTTTACGAGCTGTTTTTATCGCCAAAGAATGGTCATTGACCTCAGGCCATATCAACATGATGAGGTTAGTCATTTCATAGAATAGTTGGTAACTTCATAAACTGATCATTTCTGCAATCGAAGACAGATCAGTTAAAATCTTCATTATCTTAAAATGATCTCTGATTTCTGTGGTTCAGTCACAAGTCTTCTTGAGTCCTACGATTTCCAATGAACCTCCAAGTTAAACACAAAGTCCAAAAGTAATTATACTAAGTCAAAAGAAGTTCCTAAATTTTTGTAGTAAAATACATTATTCATAATACTTAATTAGCTTCTTTGTGGCGCGCTCCTATGATATTATTCATGAGTGATTAATTTACTACGTATAAGATTAAAATGTATTAAAACGCTACCTAACTTTGGCATATATTACTTTTTATGAAGTACCATTTTTGAATCGTCGAGAACAGAAACTATTCAAGGATTATTTAACGAACGTACTATGTGCCTTCAAAATAAAACTATATAATTCTGATCTAAAAAATAGTCTTTAATTTTTTTCATTATATTTGAAAATTTTCTTGAGGTAATTTAGTCCATACAAAAAACATTCATTTGTATCTCATCCAAATATTAATACCTTCAATTTATTCGCAGGAAGGCTTGGAGTCACTGATGCGTTTACAAAACCGCGGCCTCGAAAGTAATATATACAGCAAAGTGAATGAAATTCAAGTAAGTGCATTGATACTCTACTCATTGTCACAATTGACACGTCAATTGTCAAGTGACAAATTTTTTGGCGCTTAATTCAGTCATGGGCGACTTTGTATGGTGGGTCGTAAGTTATTTGTCAAATTCCAATTCCATATAAAGTGTCTCGTTTGTATTCGTTATTATGTGAAAACTTTATTTGATCAGATTATAATGATCACGAAACATACGCTGGCACAAAACATTAATTATTTATTTCAATCTAAATGTAAATCTTATTATTGTGTTTTCGTATCCAGCCCGACACATATTTTGAAGAACATTTCACTCCGTGTCTTCTTGTGTCTTTTTTTCTATTTTCCGTGGCTCACAAGCTCACACGAGTTTCATTTTCTACTCTTGAAACATGGGCATGTCTGGAAACAATAGAGATTTAAGTTTTCTTATTTTCTTTATCGTGATTTCCATTTTATAACAGCATTGTTTACCTCATGTGTATAAATAAAATGAATGTATTTTTAGTCAATAGCTGAAAACTTTGCGCTTATTTTTGTTCCGTGAATATTCGACATCTCCATTAAAAATGGACGCACTATTAATTGAACGCCATTGTTTTATTTGTGTAAGCTAGGTATTGTGCATTCTATTAAATTGTTTTCCATCTGTGTCACAGATAACTAAAGAGTTAAATGTCTGTTATCTGTGGACAAGTGCAAACCAGCAAGGGGGCTTAGTCAAGATGCCTTAACAGTAGTGTATGTAGAAAGTCGAAAACTAAATTTGTATGAAAATTTTGGACACGAACTATCTTTTCTTCTTTCTCTTGTCAAAGCCCCAATGTCTAGTCTGTCCTTCAAACTGAAATAATTTAATCAAAATCGAATACAGGAATAGAACGAAGAGTAAACGAAGGGATAAAATTAGATACGGTGACTTCACGGTGTAATAGAAGTTTGTTTCAAAGTTTGCTACTCAATCACGCCAGAACTGAGCGCTTAAGGCATCTGCAATTTGAGGCAAAGGTGTAATATAGTGGATAGCTTATCGATCTGGGTCCAACGTTTAATCACAGAGTTTCGTTTTACACTGAACATAATAGCAGGGATATGTGTAGGCTCAGCAACAGGCAACAGCCTTTTAGCAGTGATGGATTCACAAATTTTCAAGGTAGAGGCTGTGAAGTTTGTGCCGCTCGCGTCTACAATTATCCTTGTTTATTTGGACCATCCAACAATCTCGTTGAAATTGAACGAAAAATAATTTTTGGGTTTGCTTTTGAAGCACAAAATTATACAAAAATCATCCAGTTCGCAGCCTCCAACCGGTAGTAGGACTGATATGTATAAGTTGATAGGGGGAAGAGGTACACTTATACAAAGTGTGAGCTAAGGTGTATTACGAACGGCGGCGAACTAGCTGTTTTACTCTAGAACAGGGGTCTCCAAACTTTCCAGCTTTAGGGCCATACTGATTACTACAGTAAGTTCCGAGGGCCAAAACCATATTATCATTGTTGCTGGTGGTAAAATATTCAGCCACACCACTGAGACTGAGTTTCCTATCGATTGTGCAATCGAAACTTTGAGTGCTTTGAAAATAAATTTTGATTTGATGATTGATGCCATTGTGAATCAAATTAAGATATTTCAGAATCCTTTTGATACTGACATTGAAACCCTAGCCCCGGCACTTCAAATGGAAATTATTGATCTACAGTGCAGTGATATAATTAAGAACAAACATCAAAACTCATCTTTGTTGGAATTTTATAAGTCTTCCACTGACACCATTTGATAATTTGCATAAATTTGCTCGTGGGCTGTTTTTGGTACTACTTATTTGTGTGAGAAGACCTTCTCCAAAATGAATTACACAAAAAAAATTCTCTAAAAGGAGTTTTCAAGTATGTTAGCTCTCCGCGGGCCGGACAAAATCTGTCCGTGGGCCAGATGTGGCCCTCGGGCCGTAGTTTAGAGACCCCTGCTCTAGAATATGGTTCTACACCAAATATACAATGACAAGTGAGAGGGGAAAGCCAGAACCAAATTTTTTAGCAGAGTTCTATCTGTAAAACATCAGAAAAATTCTATATCTGTTTGATTTCGATTAGGTAGCCAATGAACCACCTAAAAAAACGGACTCCAAATTTGCCGCCCCGAAAATCTGCCGGCGAAGGCCTGCCTGCTGGTAAATCCGCCACTGCCTTTGAGCAAGCGATCTATTCCAGGCAGTCTAGATATACTACGTAACAATATATTATCATACTGCAATGTCTCAGAGAATAGGGATGTTAAATGGTCCAGATCGATATTTAGATTCAAGTTGATACAAAGATAGAACATTCTACCGAAACACCTTAATTCTACGTAAACAGTGGGCAACAGGTAGTAATCCCACATTGCTCATAAAAATCGGGTTATGACGAGAACGATCTATCAAGGATTATAGAACACACACTTTCGCATGGTCTGATATCGATCTTGATTCAAGTTGATACAAAGACAGAAGGTTAAATTTGGTTTATTTTTCTCTTCCCTCCCTATAACGAAACACCTCTATAACGAATAAAATACTCGGTCCATTGAAATTCGTTATACAGAGTTTACACTCTATTTACTATTTAAATTACTCACTCTACTGAGCGTAGCCCCCTACTAGAACTCCAAGTTTGACAGCCTGTACAAGAGTTCTTTACGACTTTTAAATTAAAGAAAGCGCCATCTAACAGAATTTATATGTCACGTTAACATGTTAACCACGAGTAATAGTATGAACGTACCACGCCACACTATTCAACTTTCAATTTATTTTCAATAGATGGCGTAAACATAAAACATTGTCCAGTTAGTTAGGCGCTCTAGCTCTAGCTTCTTAGATGGCGCTGAATAACTATAAGTACAAACATCCGCAGATAAAAAAATTAATTAATTTAAAAATTGCAGGAGGAGATCTCTATGAAGAAGTACGATTACAGAGCCACTCAATTACATCTAGCTGCAGTAAGAGCTCAGGTAAGTTTATAATAATTATTATAAATAATTAATTTGACAATACCTATTGATAGGTATATTTTACTCGTAGGCGGAGAAATATAAATAAAATATAAAAACAATATAGTATACCTACTATATCCTACGAAAGGCTCTTAAATATATCAACTTGTTTAATCAATAAATGTTTTATTTCATTCATAGTATAATTAAAAATATTATAATTTAATGTATTGTTAATAGTTAACTCTAATAAGTATTAACTATTAAACAAAGAAAATATCCAACAGACCATGCTATACTCCTCTATCATTATCTCCTATAATTATTATCTATAACAATAAAACGCGGGAAGAAAGCAAATAGCGTAAAATTGTCTTTGGTGCTGTGGTTAGTTGCTGTTTTACCAGCCCATAAAGTTAGCAATAAAAAAAAAGGTTGCTGATGCTGCTCTATGAAAACTTTTTTCTAATAATAATGCCAACTGCGTAAATTTATATTAATTGTAAGTTAGTTACTGTATATTAAAAATTAAAATAATATTTTATTCATAGCACACTCTTAACTCGGATAAAGCAGTTTTATCCGAATAATTTATAAGGTGACTCTTGTCTAATAAAACATTCAACCGTTCATCAAAAGAAAACCTTCAACTTGAACAAAGAAACATTTTGAAAACTAAAATGTTATGCGCATGTCACGAAAATGTTTTGCTTCGGACCTTGCAGAGAGAGGTCACAATCAATAGATTTCAATATTTCCCGCGGATAAACTTATAATTACCTTAATATAATAATATTTATTCTCATTCAACTCATTATATCACTTTTAATCAAGTTTGCGTGAAGTGAAAAAAAAAAAGAAAATATTTTAACTGGTAAGTTTTCAACTTTCTATTGATTACTATTATTTTAAATTTTTATGTGTGGTGATATTTCAAAAATGCCGATTTATTAATATACAAAGAAAAGTTATAAAGGTCAACGTGGATAAGTTTATTTAAGGATACAGCTGATGTCGCATTGCGCACAGCCTCCTGTACCCCAGTCTGAGATAGGATCCCGCGGCCTACATAACCTACTCAATATTTGACGCGAACTAAAATAGCTATATAAAGCTTATTCTGCTCTTTACTAGTAAAATTTAATCATCACGACGGATACTAATCGTAAAATTAAGTTACTGGCGAAAATGGGTTGGATTTCCATGAAAAATCATATGGTGAGTAGCTATTAGTAAATTTATTTATAAAATAAATATATTATGTAATTTTATTGGAAAAATTATTGTTAAAATATCTTTGACTAAATATTGATATTTATTGTTATTATACATAGCTAGTTATTTATTGTGAAATAGTTTATATTATAAACAAAAGTTAACGTAAGATAAATATGGGAAACATTAATATTTAGATATCTCCTGAGAATTGTTATAAATAAGTGACTAATTTATGCAAAAAAATATATAAGTGTAATAAAAAAACAAAACAAATCAAGTTTTACTACGTAACACAAATAACATACAAAGTTATAGAATTTGACCCGTGAAAATTTTTAATTCCTTCAAAGAAGTATGTTAAATATCACTAAAATACATAATAATTATGAAAAAAAACGCAATGATTATCTTTCTTTAATAAAATAACAAATACGGTATTAGCGCCATCTAGCTAAAATACTACACAGTTGTCCCGTTTTTATTAACTCTTGTGTTCTATTTCTAATTCATTATCTGTGTAGTGTCAACATCAAATGTCACGTCACCATATTTAATCACCAATAGGAAAGAGTGTAGTAACAATAAGCAGCAAATAGAAATAGCTGTCTTAGCCGTCATTTGTTTAGGAAATTATTGTGAAATGTGAACGTGAGAAAGTGAATTTCAATTCGAAGCGTGCACAGAAGTTTTATTTGAATTTTATAATTTATAATTCTTCTTTGTGAATATACTAGATGCTGTTTTAAAAATTAGTTTCACATCGTAAGGTAAGTGTTGTATGTGATTATGTAATATTTTTGGCAAAAAACATACCCTTGTGATAAGCACAGTTATATTGTGACACAATTGTTTTATTGGACAGTATAGTGATTAAATTAAAAAAATAATTATAACATTGAGAAAAGTGGAAGGCTAGTTCCTTATCAAAATCTGAATGTAAATATCAATTTTTAACAGTTTGCTAAACTCTACATTCCGTTGCGTAAAGTACTAATTTACGTTGTTTTAATTTATTTTTGTTACCTATATGTCTTTAAAATTTGATAAACTTTTAAATAACTTAGACGTTGTTGACACAAACTTTAATATAATCAACTTTGAAATGAGTCTCAACAGTTTAGGCGGGAAAGATCGCTGTCAGTTCTCACGACCGTAGTACCTACTGAGTACTGTTTGTTGACGTTTCCATACGATGAATAACTTTGTAGTAAACTTCCAAAATATTTTGTTTCCAGGACACATAATTATCATGAAACAAATTACGTCAAGAAAGGATAATTTGAAATATGATGATGAAAATGTAAAATATAAGTTAAATACTGTATATTTCAATAGTGTTAAATCAAAGAAACAAGATGACGACGACGGCGTTCGATACAAACTTGCACCAATAACCCCTAAATCTAAAGCAATTGACAAAAGAAAGTCAAAACCCAAAATTAAAGTGAACTTTTGGAGTAATAAAGGTCTAGTGCAAAGTAAAAATGCAACACATAAAAAAGATCTTAAGCAAAGACATACAATTTGTACCACAGATCAGTCAGATAACCAAAAAGTACCATCAGTTAAAGTGCGAAAAAGGGTGTCTTTTCTACCATCACCAGTATTTACAGATGATCATGTGCCAATGGTCACTGTACCAGATGATTTAACAATTCAACTAAACTCTGCAAATGCTAAAGCAATGGAGGATGGTTTGAATCTAATTTATGTGAATGAAACCGATATTAATAATTTGCATGAACAAAATAAAAAGAAATCAAGGACCTCAACAACTCAAACCAGTCCTCGAACCTCAAAAGGCTGTAACAACGTTCAAACAAATTGGGGCAATGAAAATGAACTAGAATTTTTCTCTAAATATGTTGTTCAAAAGTTGAGAAGAATGGAGACAAATCAACGCATTTACGCAGAAAACTTAATAAACACAGTCCTCATGTTCGGTCAGCTGAGAAAATTAAATGGAAAATCAAAAATTTCAGAATCATAGCCTTAAATTGATTTACATATTTGAGGAACTTTTTAGTTAATTTATCAAAGTACATGTTTGCAATACTTTATAGATCTCACGAACATTTTACTACATTTCATTAAAAACAATTTATGAGTGTAATAAATAAGACAATCTTTTAGTAGAGTTGTCGAAAAAAAAAATTAAAATAAATAAGTAGTAGATTTTTTACATCTAGTTATGTTACTGCAACATGACATGAAATACAGTAGGTGCTATGAAGGATTGTTTAAGGTTAAATTAGGAAATCTCTAGTTAAATTTAAAACTTTCAATTTATTTTATTTAAGAAATTTTTGCCTTGTATACTATAAAGGTACAAATTATTTACAACTTTAATACTAATGGCATGTTTTTATTAAAAAGTTAGTTTTCATAATATGTACTTCAATATAACGCACAATTAAAGTTTTGTTCCTAAACTTGTTCTGTATTATGGCTCTAAAATGTGTTCTTATTTTATTTCTTAAAAATTAAATAAATTATTTAAATAATAAAAGTTAAGTTGATACTGAATCTGTTATTTAAATTATATCCTATTGATTAGCCTCTAGTTATATAATCAAAGCTTCATGGATTAGTATGAAATCTTACAGGTTTTTACTCAATTTAATAAGATAATTTATTGAAATAACATTCAAATTTATATTTGAACAATAAATCTTAGGAATTATCAACACAGTATAAACATAAGTATTAGTAAAGCCATTTGGGTTTTTATGTATAACGAGTTAACTGTTTAAACTGCAAAGTCAACAGACCAGGCTTGTTTACTACGCTGGATATCCTCTGCCCTACATAGGGGATATATGACTTTAATGACGAATGTTTAACTTGTAATTATACATATAGAAACACTACTACTAAATCACAAACCAAAAAACATCGGCTATCACGTACTTATATACACGTAGGACTTATTGAAATACTGTAGAGTTTTGCGTTAGAATTAAAAAGTGTTATTCAAACGGACTATAGTAACTTAAAATCTTTATCATAAGCATGTTGTTTATGACTCGTTGCCTAGAAACATCCAACGTGAGACTAAGGACGCAACATCGAACACCCGCCGCCTAGACAGTCATTAGTCGCCCGCCCGCCCTACACTGTACCAGACATTCGCGTGCTAGCATTCGCCACGAGTTGTGCTACGTTAATCTTAATATTGTACGTTATATTTTAAATCACATCATCTTAGTTTTTTATAAATTAAATTATGAAAGCTTTCGTACTATCGCGTAATAAAAGAAAAAAGATATTTGATATTTTTAAGCGCTAATATCATCAGTATCTTGCTAGTAATCACCGTTGTGCTAGTATTTTAAACAATGGATATTGTGCATCGGCTTCATTATTTGGTGTTATCACAAAAATCAGATCTTATGACTATGGAACGAGAACAAAGAAGCCGTGTGAGGCGGCAGTCAAGTCTACCTGATGCAAACAAAACAAGACAGCGGCTAGAGCAAGCCTATTTTAATGATGTGAGTTGTTTAATCATATTATCTTGAGTATTCTCAAACATTTTGAAACCTCATACAATGCGCCGGTTGGAATAGTCTGTTCTACCATAACAAATTTATAATTTGTGTATAGAACAGAGACATCCCTGCCCATGGACTCACCCTGCTAGAACGCTCGCCAGCGTCTTGCCGGCTTGGTACACTCTTTTCTTGAAGACCCATGGTAGATTGATTATTTCTTAAATAACTAAACGTTGATATGTCTTAGCCTCCATAGTTAAAAATATATTTATTTAAATGTGTTGAAAACAAATTAGATTAAAGCTTGTTGCGTGGAGACCAGATAGCTAATTATCGAGTTATTTTAATATTTTGATAAAGACAAAGAGTCACGCAATAAAATCATTACGAATGTCGCATACCATTCCTTTGATGTTCAAATTTTTATATTGATACTAAGACATTACCTATCTATTTTTGTACCATAAAGACTTTCCTGGAAATCTAATTAATTAATTAGGAATGCTTTTAAATTCTTGAAAGTCAATTTTGCCAAAAACAATAATTTATGTATTAAATGATTTCGAAAGTAACTCACCAAAATGAATCAGTCAATCTGCTACGAGTAATTTAAATCAATATTGTAATTGATTTTATTATAAATACAATAAAACGAATATTGTGGCATAGCAGGACTTGTCTATATAACACATGTATGACAGGATGTCGATCTAATCGCAATATAACTAAAGATTTAAATTTTAATAACTATTTTAAAATTAGTTATTAAATTTCTATGTCAACATACCTGTGATAATTAATTATTTTCAATTAACAGTGTAAGTGTCTTTATAACGTTATTTATTATAACGCAAACTTCTCTATAACGTAAACATGAGGAACATATGTTTTGTTTAACACAAACCCCATACATTAATTTACTCTTTATAACGCAGAGCCACACTCTATTACGAAGAAATATTTTCATATTTAGACATGAACAATATACTTAAGTATAATTGTTTTTATTATCAGAATACCAAACTAAACTATTGAGGTGCCGAAATTTCTAAGAAAGACACCTGAGGTTATACCAGCCTTCTCGCCTTTGTTATTGTTAATTGCATTAACACATGTCCCTGTATTTTTAGATTACATTGCCTGTAGGAAATTTTGGTCTCAGTTACTAAACGCACCATATAAATTATTGTAATTGGTTAAATTTGGTGTATTTTCTCTTCCGTCCGTATAACGAAAACTCTCCTCTATAACGAAGAAAATGCTCGGTCCCTTGAAATTCGTTATAAAGAGTTTACACTGTATTTACATAATAATTTAAATATATTAATTATTAAGACTTGCAACCTGAATAACTTTATTTTTTGTCATTAAATTTAATATATGTAATGTATACTCTATGTGATAGTTAATGTTTAGTAAAAATGCTGTGGACTTCAGGTTTACAAATGTTGTTTAGTGTTTAATAACTGTATGTATTTAATCAATCTGTTTTCTGTTTCTGTACCAAAAATGAAAAAAAAGTAAAAATTAAAAAAAAAACCCAATTAAGTGATCAGATATCTCAGGCTCCTGTCACTCGTCGCATTTTGTTTTAAGACAGGCCAGTTTTTAAGTCGTTTGTCTAAAATAGTTCACAACCACGGCACTCACTATGAAATCATGAAAATAAAAAGGTATTCACGATCAAAAAAAATTGTAGATAACCCATTTCGCTGTCGTCCGGTTGCCAGAGATAAGAAGGCTTTATGGCTCTACTTTTATTTGTTCTTGACACGCTTCTTGACCTTATCTTTTAGCAATTAAGTTGTCCGGCATTGAACATGTTTACGAATTCAGCCAGGATAGAATTGATAATATCTCCGAGTCTAGATACAATTCAGTCTTTATGACATTGAATTAACATACCTAAACAAGTGTATTTTTCTATGTGGAAAATTCTTCTTATTATCTTAGGATATGACACGTGAAACTTCTTGTGGTGCCTCTCATTACTGTCCAAAATGTCTCCTTGGTCTTGGCCAATCAAAGCAATTGTTTCTCTATCTCTCGTCCTCTCTCACATGTTCTGTACCATTTTTTGTTGGGTTTTTACTGAAAAAGTCTGTGCTGCTGGATATGGAAGATGTGCTCAAGAGATTTATCTACTTATATGTACTAATTCTATTTTTGTCGTGGATTAAGAATTTCAGAATTCTGCGATGTATTCACATCTCAAAGGTCGCGCCCTTTTTTTTATGTTACACTGAAAAGGCAAAAAATTTAGTATCTTATTATAGGCAATAACTTTTAAATAATTACTAAATTTTTCAATGTTAATACTAACCTACTAATACGTTGTTTTTTCGTACTTTTATATGAACATTTTTAATTCCTTCTTTCACGGACAACTTCAATATTCCCGCAACTGACAGCTCGGTAAACATTCAACAAACCTGTCGGAAATGATCAGCTGTACCCTATGTACTAAAGCGATTCCCTTAATTTAATGACGCACTAATCAATTTTAAGTAGCGCTGTATAGCAGCCTGTTTACAGATTACTACTACCAACGCCGAAAAGATAGATTTTAGAACAAATAAAAAAATACTTCAATTAAAATTACACTAGCCAAATTGGATTTTGAATCTATAGATTCCTGCGTATTTTGGCATGACTTTGAGGTTCCAAAACACAGACACAGTGCACGATCATAGCAACTCTCAGCTATACTCTCAAACACATGCGCATACACACACATACATATACACTTAATGTCTTAAAGACTTGTGTTTGATTAGAAATAACACTAAACCTACTTTTTCTCAAAAAACTGTATATGAATTTTGTCTGTAAATAATAATAAAAAATAAAGTTTTTATTATTTATTAATTTAGTCAACTTAACACTTTGTTTACCTAACGGCAATGAGAATCGCTTTATAAGTTTTATCTTAGTGAAAAAAGTAAAGAAATAATGCATAATTGCATACATGATATGAGATTGTATGGAATCTATAAATATCAGCTCACTGTCCATGTGAATATTTCAAAATCGATATTATGCAAACCAAAACCTACGCAATACCGAGCGTTCTTCCTACATAAATAAGAACTTACACCCACCTAACAGTTTAACCCACCTGCATTTTCTATACAAGTTCTGCTTTTTGTTGGCGAAGAAAAAACTTTAATTCATTAAGTCTTTGAAAATAAATGTATTTGAAAATTCAATAACAATTGAGTTATGTGTTAATAAAATCAGTGGCACTACAACCTTTTTCAACTGAGCCATTTCTGTATCAGTTCTATAATCATTTGTCAATTTAATAGGCAAGTAGGTGAACAGCTTCCTGTGCCTTCGACTTTTTGGTGCTAAAGCAAGGTTTCCTCACCGTTCGAATGTTAAATGCGCACATAGAACCTACGACCACAGGGATGAAGGTGGTACGCTGAAGCCACTAGGCCAACAATACCCTGTTATAAGACCATATATTAATTTATATTAAACGCATGCATAGATTCTCACCCCTTCCACATTGCCAATTTTAATTTAACAAGAAATTGTAAAACGTATTTGATCGATAGTATTTATTTAACAAAATGTAATTTTGGCAACTGATTTCATAGAATGAATCACTAATAAGGTTTTTCGTGGAAAAAGCAATCAAACTGTGATGTTACAGGCTAACAAATACGCGTATATATTATATGTTCTATTTATTTATATAGGAATAAAAATTATTGAACACACATTACTAATATTTTTTAATTAATTTTCTGATGAGTTATTTTGTTTTAGCGAGTGCAGCACGTAGAGATGGCGGTGTGTTTTTAATACTACTAATCAACAGATAATTCTGAAAGATCTTTTTCTGCTGTAAACGACGCTTTGAGGACATAGAAGGCTGATTTTACCTATGACAGTCTTCATGTCTTCAAGCGTTAGATACCGCAGCCATTACCCTCACCAATAACAATTGAAACGAAGAAAAATATTAAATTTTTAAATAACAAAACACTTGTCATTGACATGCATGTATTGTGTTTTTTGTATGTACACGACACACTGTTCTCTGTAAGTGTCTATATGTGTTTTAAAATAAATAATTGCGAGTTGAAATTGTGCTAATGTACTAAAAAGTTGTAGGAAGCGAACAAAACTTGTTTTCTGCAACACCGGAAGTTTTGAGGTACACCTAATAGCATTTTAACGCACCACCGCTCACGACTTAGGCTGCCTGTCCACCGGAGAGGAGCGTGGTAGCGGAGCGGAGTTGCGTAGGGTCTGTCCACTTGAGCGGAGCGTGGCTGCGGAGCTGAGCGATAAAGTAATTCGGAGCTTAGTGTCTAACTACGCTTTTCAATATGCGGAACACACTGCGGGCGCTTGCGCCGGTGCTCGCCACGCCGCTTCCTCGCTCCACTTACCGGTTCTGTAAGAATTTTTAAACTAGTTCGCAACTCCTTGTCCACTAAAGAGCGGAGATTTTGTGCAATCCTATTGGTTAATATTTCTCCGTTTCTACGCCCCGCTGCCTCAGTCCGCTCCGGTGGACAGGCAGCCTAGGCCCGTGTTATAACCGAAATTTAAGTTTCTTAGCTAACCATTAGAGCTATTAAATGCCTAAAGTTAGTTCATTAGCAATGTAGTGGGTTTAAATTTTGCCAAATTTAAAGTTATCAGTAATATAAATCTGGAACATATTATTCTTAATTAACGATAATTATTTATTGTTATAAAGATTGCAACGTTCAAATATTCGAATCAAACCGTGACCATGCTATTAAAATATCCATTTAAATAAAAACGTTAATGTGTATTTAAAAGTGTGTACCATAAAAGATAGCTTTTACTTACGGCATTCGTTGTGTACATTAAGAGGCTAAAGGTAGAGGCTTTTCTGTAATAAAATGCTGTCGCTTTACGACCCTCTTTTCTTAGCACGCCGTGACAGAAGCAAACATTCAAAATTAGTTTAGATAAATGTCATTTACAATGCCAGTATCCTAGGGCTAAGCGGGCAAAACCTACGTTATTTTTTTGTATTTATAAATAAACTAGCTGACCTGGCAAACGTCGTTTTGCCATGTATATCATTTATAATAAAAAATAGGGGTTGATCGTAGAGGGGTGTCAATTAGGGGTTGTATGTATTTTTGTATGTTGTATCATAAAAAAATAGAAATTAAAAATTTTGTCTAAAAAATAAATAAAAAAATTTAGGGGTGGACTACCCCTAACATTTAGGGGGATGAAAAATAGATGTTGGCTGATTCTCATAGATACCGGATAAGCACAAAAAATTTCATCAAAATCGGTCAAGCCGTTTCGGAGGAGTATGGCAACGAAAACTGTGACACGAGAATTTTATATATTAGATAGTTTATTTGCAAAAAAGTAGTACATTTAGATCGATTAATTATAAAACACGGCACAATAATTTAATACGTATAATAACTATGTATTGTAAATCAAGGATAATAATTGCTCCAGTTCGAACAATTTGTATGACCCAAAACTTGGCGATTAAAAAGAGTGGTGGAGAGTATCTTGCCAGTTCTTCTTGCCCGCTCTACGCCCTAAACTTGCGAACTGGTAGTAAATGTAAATTTAGAACCAATTTAACATATTTTCTTTTGACGTTCATAAGTGTACTTGGTTACCAATATGAATAAAGTTATTTTGAGTTTGAGTTAAAATAGCTTTATTCATAGATAGATAGATAGAGGATATTGTTTTATTATGCTTTGGTTGCTTTAACTAATTCTTAAGTCTTGGTCTTCCGCATTACATCAATAATTTTTCGTTTATTAGAAGGTACGTTTTCACCTCATAGGTATGTGTTAATCACGCGCATAGAAAGGTTCCATAGATTTATCCACAACCGGGTTTGACCATGGGCGAAATGTTAGGCTTTTCCTTCTCTTCTACTTCTCATTCCTAGCAATACTAGAAACGTCAATATAAAATTATTTATTTCAGATAATAACACAATATGTTAGTTATAATGTCACATATATAGTCTAGCTTAATGTTTATGTATTTTATATTTATTTCGTAATCCTATAGCTAACAAAAATTATACACAAAAACAAATTATTACTAAAAGTATTGCCAAAGATGGAATACATAATATTTACAAAAGGAAAAAAAATAAACAAAAATTATTCAATACATTTAACTAATACCTATTTGGCTGTTTTGTGTGTTGGTGTAAAAGTAAGGGTATGTACGTGAAGGTGCGTATGTGGGATATGCTCATGATGCAAGAGATTTTGCGCTATGGATATTATAATTACTCCTTTTATATGTTTTATAGGAATAAAAACTTACATATTTCAACATTTTGTCAGAAAACATTTTGTTTTGCCGCCCGCCTAATACCTATTATGTTTGAAAAATGCAGAATGCGTGCGTCTAATCTACCATAGATTATAAATAAGTTCGATGTTCTATAACTTATCCGTGACACATGTCAAAAAAGAAATTCCAAGCTGTGAACCGTCACGCAACACCAAGAAATAGGTTATTTTGCTTGAAATTCACAAAGTTAATTATTCACGGATACAGTTTTGTATATTAATTTAACACGAGGTAAACGAACGCTAAGCAAAAATTTGGGTCATTGTGAAGTCTGAAAACTTAAAAATTGCTTAAACAAACGAAACTTTGGGTTAAGCAATTCCATCTAGTTGAGATTCGAACCAAGCCACTGAGCGCTTAAACTAACAAACTCTTTAGCTTTATAATATTAAACAAATATCGTATAGAATCTTTAAAAATCTCGAAAAAACTAATTACATAAAACGATTTCTTAATTAATAAACGGCACAAATATAAGAGTCTTTCCTCTAACTTTGATTTAGTTCCCTTTGGAGTGGAGACTCCGTGTGTTCAAGTGCACAGGCGCTTATTAAAGATTTAAGTTGGCGCCTAGGAGATAGTATCGGTGACCCCAGAGCTGGTACTTTCCTGGATCAACGAATAAATATCGCAATACATCGAGGAAATGCTGCCAGCGTTAAAAGTACACTGCCACAGGGAATCTTTTTAAATTTGTTTTGATTATTTGTTTACTTGATTATAAATATGAAATATGTTTAATAAAAATATTAATTATTCATCCCAACGACATTTATAATTTCGTGTTCATTAATATGATGTTAAACGTACCAGTATTGAGAGACGTAGGGTTGAAGCAAAAATTAAGGCTGTTTTTTATAGAACTGGAATGTTTCTGTTTATATAACATGAATTATCTGATATATATGGCAGGAATGACAGAGTAATAAAAATAGATGACAACACAATAGATTATGTATCAGAATATCTTTATTTAGGTCAACTGATATCCAACCATGATTCAACTACAAAGGAAATAGACAGAAGAATTGGAAATGCATGGAAGAGATATTGGTCCCTAAAAGAAGTTATGAAAAATAGTCAAACAAGCATGCACATCAAGAGAAAACTTTTCAACATATGCATCCTACCAATTCTTACATACGGCTGTCAAACATGGGCACTTACCAAAGCACAATGCGAAAGATTAAGTGTAACCCAGAGAGCCATGGAAAGAAGCATAATAAAGAAAAGAAGAATTGATAAAATTAGTAACAAAAAATTAAGAGATAAAACAGGGTTTGCTGACGTTGTGCATAAAACAAAATTACTAAAATGGAAATGGGCTGGACATACCATAAGAGGAGCAGAAAAATGGAGCAAAATCGTTACACTATGGCAACCAAGAGGCCATAAAAGAAACAAAGGTAGGCAATTTAAGAGGTGGGCCGATGAAATCGTGGAAATGGCAGGAAAATCTAAGACCTGGACAAGATTGGTTTACAATAAGAAAGAATGGAGGACAATGGGGGAGGCCTTTGCCCGTAGGCACACAGAATCGTTATCATAGATTAAGGAAATAACAGTTATAATGTATATATTTTGTATTCTGATATAAGGCTAATAAATAAATAAATAAATAAATAAATAAATAATCTGATATATATATTATTCGATCATGCTACATACAACTTGTATTTAGAATTTTCTTAATAAAGTTAATTAATAATAATACCAATTAATAATAAGAAATTTAAAAAGTTTGGTCTCTGTGGCAGTGTACCTTTAACGCTGGCAGCATTTCCTCGCTTATTGCGATACTTATTCGTTGAGCGAGAAAAGTAGCTCTAGGGTCACCGGTACTATCTACTAGGCGCACACTTAAATCTTTAATAGGCGCCTGTGCACTTGAAACCACGGCCCAAAATATTTTGTGACTTGTTAGATTATTTTTTGCTTTTAATTATAACATCAACGTACACTTAACACAGGGATATGTGCACAGTACTGTCTACTGTCAGTTGCGTGTAAAGCAGACTTTAACTTCTTTAACCTTATAACCTAATTACAACGGTGACTTCACTTCTCATAAAAACCGTGTTAGAGCTCATTTACATTTAATTGTTTACTGTACTATTGCTTTTGTTCTTATCGCAAACTTTACGTAAAATTGGATTAACTTTTTGTTTGGTAATAAGCATTTTTAGCAGAATAATGTAAAGTCTACCATAAAAATTTTACGTTGACCTACTATATACTTTAAGTATTGCTAGAGTGTTTGAAAAATCCAAGTGTTCCAAGAACTCGGTTGCTTTATTTTTCACCTTCCTTCATAATTGATCGATTGTACGTATTGCTACGCGTTTTTGCTCTGCGTTCAAATTTATTAAACATTAGGATTTTTCGTATAAATTCTTGTCTTCCTTGGCGCAGGCCAAGGTTGTGTTCGATACCAAGGGCCACAACCAGTCTGTTGCACAGATCCCCGTTAACACAGACGTTGCGCATACTGAATGCTGTCTTCGACACTATCGACATCCTTATACGAGTATGTTCGCGGAGTGAGTCTACTGTAGCGTCATCGTGTATTTTATCTATATATATAAAAATGAAACCCGTTTTCCGTTGTCACGACATAACATGAAAACGGCTTGACCGATTTGACCAATTCTTTTTTTATAAAATTCTTTTTTTAAAAATTTAGTGAAAAAGTCTAAAAACAACACTTTTCTATATTCCCATACAAAAGATTCGTAATAATACTTAAAAGTCAATTTGAACTTTAATACCAAATCATAAAGTTTAAGTGTTAGTGGAGGGGTTCCGGGAAGGTAAATTTTTATTTTTTGACATAATGTATTTATTGTCTTATCAACTTTCTTTTTTTATCTTACTAGCTAGACCGGTGTCTCGAATAGCAGAATAAATATTTAAAAAAATAAAGAATCGACTGTTAGGCGGTACGATGTACGCCAGGCCAGCTAGTATTATATATTTTTTCGTTACTAACGTATTGGCCTAGTACGGAAAGGATAATGAATATATTTTTGAGAATATACATATAAGAAATAAATAACGAATAGTGCTGTCGGTCGTAGCACAAAGTAAACTCATAGGTACATCCTGAGACCACTCGGAATATCTCTCTAATAAGGCAAGCTCTCAAAAGCGAAAATCATGTTTTTCAACATTTTTCATTAATAGGAGTCTGTTCATAAAAGCGTTGTGCTATATAGCCTATCTTGCTTGGTGATAATGAAAATTTTGATTTTATAAAGTATTTGTAAAATCGTTTTTATCCTTTATCCACGACAAATCTGTTTCTTTATACTCGGATATTATTTACCTATTAATAAAGCACACTACATACATAACATACACAATGCATCTACACTATAGGTTACAATTCATCTTTTCTAAAATATATGGACAATTACGGTAAACATAAACTTTACAACAAATAAAAAAATATAAATATTACATTCCAAGCACAAATTTTTTACTAGTGATTTCCTATTTAAAAAAGCTTTTTCTCTTATATTAACTCTCAATTCTTCAAATTGATATTATTACACAAACGTAATTTGCTGTCGTTAACGAATGCTATATGCAAGAATATTACTATGTTATCACTATGTTACCAGTCGATCATACATAATCACGTAAAAAAGGAATTTATCCCAAAAGTTCTGATAACGCATACAAATCCCGAAAAATCCTTCGAAGAACTGTGATATTTTCTTCTCTGACATTTGGTTTTTCCCATGTGATAAGTTTTGTAGTTTTGAGAAATAAATTGTGTATATTTAATGTTAAGTTAAATCTGTTTTTGTATTAAATTAAAGGTAATATTCCTTGCCTTCAATTCATATAATATCGTTATAGAAGTTATCGTCCCCGACTCATTTGTTTGGAGACAAAATATTCGTAAATACAGTCGACTCTCGATAATATGACACTCGTTAATTTGAATCTCTCTATAATTTGAATAAAATCAATAATAATTAGTCCCTTCGGTAATTTGAAGTTGAAAAAGTATTATCTTGCTCGCCAACATGCGATAATTTGAAATCCGGTCTTCCCTACTCTCTATAATTTAAAGCGTTTATCATGCACATACCTGTCGTTTGTTTACATACGTGCACAGATTTGTCAATTGTTTACATAAATGAGTCACTCACTCAAAAAAAGATAACAGACTTCTTTTCGAAATAAAAATTTGTGAATAATTGTTAATACATAATAATAAGAATATAGAAATAATAAGTAACAAATTTTGATCAAATTCTTATTTCCTTTAGTCGCCCCTCCCCCTCGTGGTTATTCAAACACTTGTTATTTTGAACTCTTGATAATTTGAAATTTATCTCTGGTCCCTTGAGTTTCAAATTATCGAGAGTCGACTATAACATTATTTTCCTTAAACATTTTCCGAATTCAGTTCAGTAGTTCCACGAATTTCAATGTTAATGATGATTAAAGTTCTACACAGAATTGACCTAATTGTTCAAAAATTCCACTGTCCGGTCATCTTGTCTTTTGTAAGCGTAACGAAACCCGCTTTACTTTACGCAAGTAATTATTAAATTTGACAATGCTTTTAACTTTATCTTTTAACGTTTAAACGACAAAGTTGCTAATAAAGATAGTCATGCCAAAGTTGATATACCTAAACATCGCTTTTTGACCTAAATATTTTAAAACGATTTAGTATTATTATTTCAATTATATCTTAAATGCCCCGTTGGGGGTGACATGCCTTTGAATAATATACATTAAAAAGTATTGTTTGCATTTAAAACTACTTATAAAAGAACGGACTAAAGATACTGCTACCTACCATCGCGTCGGCGGTTTATCATATAAAATATACATTACAGTTGCATCTATTAAGTTTTTTGGCATTGTTGGCGTCGCGACGTGACGACCCCATCGCTCACTGGTGAAATAGCTTGTGACAGGTTATTTCACCAGTGTAATCAGTCAATCCTCATAGTAGTGGGAGTGCCATACTTTCGGACTTTGACAAATTAGACCAGTGCCGATAATTTTTGAAACCTAAAAAAATAATAGTAGGATGAAACCTATTGGAAAAGGAGGAGAATATTATAAAAATTAAAGGAAAAATAAATTACGGGCGATCTGAGGTCGGGAAGGGGTAGGAGGGGGGAGTTTTAAGGGTAAAAAACGGTTTATCTCGATTTCCGGCAAAACTAAGTCCCATCGAAGAAAGTTAAATGGCAAAGTTGTAGGTAATAAAAAGATCTAAAACTTTTGTATTCACACATTTTTCACATAACCTCAAAATTTATGTGAAAAATTCAAAAAACCAAGTTTTTGGTTTTTAATTTTTATCTTTTACAAAAAATAATTTTTTTTAAACGAAATTTGGTGAAAACTTACCTATCTATGTCCCAAATACGCTGTAATTTATTTGATTAAAAATATTTATTTGTTCACCTTATTTTGAATTAATATCGAAAAAACACCCTAATTTTCAATCGAAAATTCTGACGTCAAAATTTCAGCTTTTTTCAAAAAGTTGGTGTGCTTTCAGTTCGTTGAAATCTCTACTTTCCTATGGTAAAAAAATATATATATAAATATTACCATAGTAAATCTTCTCAGAAAACGCAAAAAATCGTATGCAGTAACGCCCAGACCTGTCATCCCCTTCCTTACTTCTCTACGGTGAAGGAAAACATCGCGAGGAAACCGACATGTCATAGACCCAAAAAGTCGACGGCGTGTGTCAGGCATTGGAGGCAGATCACCTACTTGCCTATTAGATAACAAAAATGATCATGAAATATATTCAGAAATCTGAGGCCAAGACCTAAAGAGGTTGTAGCGCCACTGATTTTTTTTGTTTGGATCAGTTCTTGCAGCTGTTTTTACATCGGACATCGAGATTCCACTCTTATCACCTCGACGTCCGTCGTTTCAAAACTGAGCGTTATATAATGCAGTTTATGCCTCTAAAAGGCCGGCATCGCATTCGCGACCGCTCTGGCATTGAGCGTCCATGGGTGATAGTATCACTTAGCGTGAGCCTTTTTCACCAGATGCTAAGTCATATGCCTGCCTTTTGCTGCCTATAAAAACAAATGTTTTTGAAAAAATATTGTAAGTTAGATATTGTAAGATCTGCAAATTGTTTCCAATTTAAACTGAATAGAGCACGACTTATTAATGAGTTACAAGAAGTATTGAATCGTGACAATTCCAAGAATTGATAATTATATAAAAGATATAACTTTTGAAGCGGAGCTTTCAAGTGGAACTAGTTAAAGTTTTAACGGCATCTGTCAGACATCGAAAGAGCATTGAACATTGGTAGCTTTTCTTACATTGATAATGACTTTAACTTCAATACACACAACCTTATCTCATTTATCTATATATAGTATATATATACAAATGAATGCCTATTTCCCTTGGTCATGGCAATACGCGTGAACGACTGGACTGATTTCGCTAATTCTTTTTTAGTTGTGTTTGTTACTGTCAGAAGAAGGTTCTAAAGAAAGAAAAAATTGCGCGGAAAATTAGAAAATTTAAGAATACTAATCACAATATTAAGTATTAGTATTTATTCAAGTAATCCTGACTTTATGTATATTTCTTTTCTGACGTTCATAAGTGTACATTATGTTACCTATATGAATAAATGATTTTTGACTTTGACTTTGAATACTAAGAATGAAAACAACATATCGTGACTACGGTCTCGCATTTATTGTGCCTCTTAGGTAAATCACTCAATTAAAACTTAACCTTTTCTATGGATTCTGTATTTTATAGTCGTATCTTAGCTTGTAACAAGATTAGAGAACGTTCGTGATCTAAAATCGTGCACGTTTTATATAATAAACAAATCTTTTTACAAGGTGTCGTAAGACAAGATTTGTATTCCTCACTGTAAGTATTTCTAGAACTACGAAGCCGGATCCAATGGGTACTGGTTTTATTCCCCTAAGGAAACGCCCAGCACTGAGCATTACATCTCGCTTTAGCATCCAGTAAATGTCAAATTGACAGATACCGAACAATATTTTGAGATTATTAAGATTTTTTAAGCATCATATATTATGATTCTTATACATTTGTTAATTGTACAGGAGTCGATTTGTGGTTCGAGTATATTTTAGTATACTAACCAAAGAATTTTGTGTTATCGTGGGGGGGTAATCTTTGGATCTACTGATCCGATTTTGAAAATTATTTCACTAAGAGTAGGCCACGTTATAGTAGGCTTTTCTTTCGGAAAACGTTTCTTACGAACGCTGTTACGATACATATTTGAGTTCTAGAGAAAAGTTCAAGAACATTATCGCTACATAAACGTAACGATATATGTCCCAACAGTATAAGTCTACTAATAACTAGTAAATACACTGAATTATTATCTCCAGATGTCTAATACACAACCTGGAGTAAACAAAGATTAATATGGGTCTTAGTAATAAATCTAAACATCTTATTTCCAGAGGGAGCTGTTCGCAGCTAAAGCTGACAGCAGCACAGTAGACCGCAAGCTATCGTCTTCATCAGCCGGAAGTATGAAGAACAAGTGGCTTAAGGCTTTTAGGAGTTTGAAGCCTCCCAGCGCACCGCCGCCACATGGCGCTCCAGATAAGTAAGAATTCGTTTATTTATATACCGTTCATATTTAATTTATTTATTAATTAATATTTCATACTGCATTTAATTGATTTTAACGAGAAAATGCTTTAGAGTTATTACATAATACTTAATTTATTGGTGTGTTATAAGTGCTCGTGGGTTCGTGCCTAAACACGCCAATAATAAATTAACTAAAAGATCATTAAGGCAAAAATTTAAAAAACAATTTTAATAATGTATTTGAAAGATCAATTCGAATTTGTACGGAGACTAACCTTTTTGACAAATAAAAAAAACTTATTGAATTTGAATCTACAAAAATATATGGCACTAACTGGCAAAATTTATTTATTGAAGTGAAACTTCTTTAGGCGCATGAGGGTAACATTTTTAAAAAACGTCACGAAGATGTGCATCGTTTCTGTCGAAGAAAAGGAAGAGAGCTATTGAGACCGATTGAGAGAGAGTGAGAATGGCGAATTAACTTATAGAAATTATATTTTTAAAATTAAAATTTCGTAAAGAGAATTGATGAAATTTAATTAAATTAGTATTTTATATTTTATGCAAAATAATTTATTGACATCTCAAATGACGAATTGTTAATTAAAATGCCACGTGTTTTTATTATCGAAGAAATAAATTTAAATATGTAATTAAATTTATTATTTATATTGATTTTCGACACTTTTAATATTTTAATGACAATTAAATTCATTAAATTCCTAACATATCTTCCTTTTTCTTTTTCTGAAATCTAAAGTTTTAGATTTGTTTAAATATGAACAAGAGTTAAAATTAGTTTGCCAAAGAAGTTTCACTTCTGACATGTGTACTTTGTACGCACGCACTTTTTTTTTTAACTAGAAATTGGCAGTTTTTAAACAAATTATTTGTGTTGATTCAAATTCGTTTATTATGCAAACTATACCACATTTATGGACACGACAATGACAACAATTTAATAAATTATTATAGGCTTCTAACTTAAATGGCAATTAATTACAGTAATTAATCAAATAATATTAGTAGTATATTTAAATAGGTAGTATGTTTTAATAGACATGGCTTATAATCTCCATGATTAATGATTTGCGTTTTAAACAACCAAAAAATACATTTAGACAATAATCAGAACTGTCTACAAAAGTGCTACGCATATTTTCATTCGCCAAACAAGTTCTTTTGATATAACAAGTACATACATTGATTGTTTCTTTATTTAATAAAAATAGTATTTATGAACTTAAAAAAATATTTTTCTTTTTAAACTTATGAACTAACTGTAAAAGCTTTTTACAATGTATAGATTCCTTATAATGTAACTGTGCTTTATTACAACATCACAGAATATATACTTCTATAACTATGTAAATTTACGAGTTACTGTAATAGCTAACTTTGAAAACACCTCCAAAAACGTTATCGTCAAATGAAGTATGTATCATATTTGTACACTTAAACGTTTAATTTAAAATTATTTAACTTGATATACGCGACGATGTCTAAAATGGTTAAGCGTCGAGAATATCTGTTTTATTTTTAAATCACTGTTAATTGTAACAAAAAAAAAACTATACATTGCCGTAGATTTCTTCTCTTCTTCCTCTTTCTAAAAATTTATAATTTCTTCGTGGAACCTTCTGTATCCACAAATTCAAAACTAACAAATCATGATCATGATCATTTATTTATCTAATAGGCAAGTAGGTGATCAGCCTCCTGACTCATGCCATCGACTTTTTTTTTGGGTCTAAAGCAAGCCGATTTTTTCACGATGTTTTCTTCACCGTTCGAGCGAATGTTAAATGCACACATAGAAAAAAAGTTCATTGGTACACAGCCGGGGATTGAATCTACGATCTCAGGGATGAGAGTCGCTCGCTGAAGCCACTAGGCCTACACTGCTCTGCAGTTTGCAGCTCAAGAACATATAATAGCTAAATTATGATTTACTTAATTACGTTCTAAAACTTTGCAAAAAAAATCTATAAATATATAGTTGAGTAAAACGACGAAACATTTTCTCTCAACTGATCAATTGATTGCATCCTGCAAACACTTTGCCAGATGCCGGAAATGACATTTTCATTTAAATGTTTGATTTCCTTTCCATATCTACTTGAAAGTCAGTTTTCATATTTGTTTTTGTTTCGTTTATTTATTATTAATCATACTATAAAGTATTTGTATATAACGTTGACCAGTTATGTGTATGTCTTTTGGCAGATCGATTTAATTAGGCATTAGAGGGTTTATTTTATCATATACACTCGGCGTCAAAAAAATCGCACCTTTCCTAAAATTCGTGTCAAGCGATCATAACTCCGAAGATCCTTCCTGTACTCTATCATTATTAGTATCATTTGAAAGCTAATGTAATACCTTATTTGAAAACGGTAGGAAATTGGCCACCACCCCCATTAAAAAAGAAAATGCTGGGAAAATGTTAAACAATGTGTATTCTGATTAAAATTACAAATAAAAGGAACAATACAAAAATTAAAATTAAACAATGACAATCCTTAAAAATTAGTCTTAAAACCTAGTGTTTCCTCCTTTATCCCTCCGACCAGCTTCCAAGCGGTCAGTCATGGACCTGATGAGCGTCACGACGTGTTCCTGGGGAATGTTGTCCCACTCTTCGATGACGGCATCTCGAGGCTCATCGAGAGTGGCAGGAGCTGGATTACGGGCCCAAACTCGCCGTTTCAGCTCGTCCCAGAGGTGCTCGATAGGATTGAGGTCGGGGCTTCTTGCTGGCCAGTCCATAACCTTGATGCCAACTCGACGTAGGTAGTCCTTGACAATCAAGGCTGTGTGGCACCGGGCGTAGTCGTGCATGAACTCGAAGTTGGCGCCGACAAAACCTGCACATGGGACCACATGCTCCTCCAAAACCTCGGTGATATACCGGTGGGCAGTCAGAGACCCCTGGCCGCGACCATCTCCAGCTCTGGAGACGCACACGAGGTCTATCTTGCCGTCGATAAAAATACCGCCCTAGAACATGCAGGATCCTCCTCCATACCCGACGGTTTCCACGGTGCAGGCTGGTGTGAAACGCTCCCCTGGACGCCTGTTGACTCTCTTAGGCATGTTGTTGGTGTACAGGCACACTCGGGTTTCGTCGGAGAACAGGACATTCCTCCACTGGTCGAATGTCCACGGCACGTGCGTTTCGTAAAATCGCTTCCTTTTCGTCCGGTGGATGGCAGTCAATAGGGGACCTGTAGCAGCTCTCCGGGGCAGCAAATTCTTCTCTTACAGCCTTCTTCTGATAGTGGAGACGCTGTCAGCTGTCCTTCGAGTAGCTCAAAGTCGCTGCTGCAGCTCCACAGCGTTGAAGAAGCGGTTCCGCAAAGACGTCGACACAATGGAGCGATCACCTCTGACGGTAGTGCAGCGACGTCTCCCGGATTCATGTCTCCTGATGTAACCTCCTGTCTCTTGGAACCGTTGGTATACCCGTTGCACTCGAAATCGGCTGATTTTCAGTTGCCGAGCAACTTCAACCTGCCGAAGTCCGATTTGCAGTAGGGCCACCACTTGAGCTGCTTCTTTGCCATGGTATCCATTTTCACTGAGTTTTTTCTTGTCGAAGCTCTTCAGGAGTGACCTCTGTGACGTCTGGATAGCGAATAACCCATAATTGACTTTTACCCCCTCGTTATATACGCGTCCAGGGTGGTACAATTAGTTAGCCTCCAAACGCGTACATCGCCACTTTTTAATCAAAGTGCTGATGATTTGTGGTTTTTGATTTTCCCTAAACAAATGATTTTTTTTTGAAAGCTTATTAATTAAGCTTTTAATGATACTAATAATGATAGGGTACAGGAAGCATCTTAGAAGTTATAACCGCTTGACACGAATTTTAAGAAAGGTGCGATTTTTTTGACGCCAAGTGTATTAGGCACTATGCTTAATAATCTAGTTTAGGTTTGCCATTCTCAGCCCAGAGTTCATTCGTCTGAATTGTAATTTTTCATAAAGAGAACACATAATTAAAACTGGAATGCCGAACAAAAATTTACTTCAATAATAAATGTAACGAAAATGCAATAGAAATATCTCTATATATATATAAAATTCTCATGTCACAATGATCGTTCCCATACTCCTCCGAAAATGTATATTTAGTAAGTCTGAGAATCGGCTACTATCTATCTTTCAAACCATACATTAATACATACAACCCTTTTTACCTCTCTACGATCAACCCTTATTTTTTATTTGTATATTAAAAACTATTGAATTGAAAAATTTTATTCCGGAAAACCGAACAGTCTCTGGGGTAGCATAGCAAAATGTTCCATGTTGGTAATGTACTAAAAAGGTAGGCTAGGCATTAAGGAGAATCGAAGTCCGCGGGGACAGCTAGTAGTGTTATAAAAGTAAATGTTAGGTGTGAACACTTATTTGTTGCCAAAATTTTATTTGCGGAATGAATATCTATTACAAGAACTATTAATATACGAATATATTATTTTTTTATATATAATGTGACGTTAATACGTAATATATATGTAGTACGTTGATATATATGCATCTGGAGTACTTTGAAAGTATCGAAACTTACTACGGGTGAATGGAAAATTAGCAATTCAAAAATACAACCTGTATTGCAATAACGTCCATTCCAAAAGAATTTAGTAGAAAAGCGTTACACAAATATTATATAGGTAAATTAAGACATAATATGAAATAATCAAAGGCACTACAACCTTTTTAGGTCTGGACCTCAGATTTCTGTATCTGTTTCCTGATCATATAGTTATCTAATAGGCAAGTAGGTGATTAGCCTTCGGTGCCTGACGCACGCCGTTGACTTTTTGGGTCTAAGACATGTCGGTTTCCTCACGATGTTTTCCATCACCGTTCGAGGGAATGTTAAATGCGCACATAGAAAGAAAGTACATTGGTGAACAGCCGGGAATCGAACCTATGACCTCAGGGATGAGAGTCGCACGCTGAAGCCACTAGGCCAACACTGCTTATATTATAAATTAAGACTTACCAAAACTAATAAGGTTTGTGGTATATGGACACTATAATTGGTATAAATAACATAATTGATGTTTAAACACCACACCACTATTACTAAAGCATACACTATAAAAACACATTGATTGCTAACACTAATAGGCAAACATCCATTAATTATCCATATAACGACATTGAAAGAAAATAAAGAATCGGGAGTTTAGATTGGTGGCGGTTGGGATGTTCAAATAAATGAAACTCCTTGTTTGAAGCTGTGTCAACTTAATTGTTTAAAACATAAGTTTATAACTAATATTACATTAGGGATTGCGACGCTATACTAACAAAAACTAACTTGACTTAACTTAAATATAAAAAATATAAGTGTAGTCGACCTATTGGACACTATCGCAAACGTAAATGTTGTATTACAATTTGAGTGTATGAAAAACTAAAGTTCACATTTATGACTAAACTGACGTTTTACAATTTATTGGCTACAAGTGTACGATGATTGCTAACATTTGTTTAGCGGTTTTTATTATTAAGTAAAGTAAGAAATCGTCTGTAGCGGGTTTAGTGGGCGACATGTCGGTAAAGTGTGAGGACAAAAAACACAAATAATTATCGTACAGTATTTTATTTAGATTCCTTTTACCATTGATCACTTTTAATCACAACCGAATCAACCACAAATCACATAGACTCAACTCAGTCCAACGTAACATCACCACAATATTCCACTCAATGAGTACTTTCCTCCGTTCTCTGGACACACTGTCCAAAGTCAAGATGGCTTTTCGACCCCACTCGAGGTATTTGCTCGGCTTTGGGTCGTAACAATATTCGTACTTTACGTTACCTAATGATTGTAAATTATGAGTCAATTAAACAATAACAAAACAAATCGAATCATTTTATATTAAGATTCTTAAAAGCAGTAGAAGGAGTCTCAATTATCAACCAAAACCATTCATTTAACTATTAATTCCTTAAGATGTCACATAAACATGGTGTAATGGTTGCAGCTTCTTACAAACATTGTGTAAAACAATTTAGTAATAATGGTGTGGTGTTTAAACACCAATTTAACATTGGCGATGAAAAAGAATAGCGGAGACTTTATGGCCAGTTCTTCTCGTCCTTTCTACGCCCTTGATTTGAAAACTGGCAGTGAATGTAAAATTAAAAGCATTTAATATGTATTTCTTACATAAGCGTACATAGTGTTACCTAAGGCCCGGCGCCCATTATCGGCATCGGCAAGGAAAAGGATCCTTCGGCATCCTACATGCAAGCGCACACTATCGGCAAATATGCTTTGGCACGCTGCAACGTTCTTAGGGATGACGAGGCGTCCTTAAGCATGCCGCACCGTCCTCAAGTGTTACCTTGGCGCCGGCAGCACGGCGGGCGACGGCGTACCGAAGGATCCCGAAGTATCCCAAAGCAGCCTCAAAGCTGCCGATGCAGTAGCCTCAAGCTTACCGAAGCAGTATTTTTGTTACCTCGATCATATATCATGGAAATTTCTACTTTATTGCCATGAAGTTAATGTATAATGCTTTTTATCATCTAAAATCCTCAGCCGTTCCGATGCCGATAATGAGCGCCGGGCCTAAATAAATAAATACTTTTGAATTTGAATCAACAATAAAAATCAACGGTCAATTGACTCCATTAGAACATTTCCTGATAATAGAAGCATTCCCTGACATATTATGCAACTTAACTAATGTTAGGTTACATAACTCGGGTAATATAAAATTTTATATGCGGGTAATACAAATTAATTGCAGGAAATTAAACTATGATCATTATATTGCTCAAAGGTCAAGTTTATTCTAGAAACTATGTTTATTCTGTAAAAGGCTAGTGTTTCACGTAAACAACATACCCTGATTGAACTAGATTGATTGTTACGCGGCCTCCGAAACTGCACAAAGCCGTCAATTATGGTCTACATGTTAGCCGCACTTTATTTGTGGTCTAATACCCTATTACTTTTAATTTCTATATAATTGAGAATTAAATTAAAGTGAATCCCACGTAATACTATTTTTCATTTCAATTCTAAAATTAAATCGGCAAAATGGAGATGAATAAGTGAATCTGCTCCTTCGTCTTGCCCACGCAGTATGAAAATTATATGCTTCAATAAATATCAAATGTGAATTGAATGTAAATAAAATGGTAATGCATTTCTAACTGATCGAATAATATATTCTAATAGTTATATAAAACCTTTTTAGTAATTGTGTAACGCTTTGTTTACGTTTTTATTAAATTCTTTGGGATATCGTAGATATAATACAATGGCTGTTTAAATTGCTAATTTTCCTTTCACGCGATACGTAGTGTGTTTCGAATATTTCAAAGTACTCCTGATTGCTGCATATGTATGGATATAACAGAGCACTGGCTAAAAAAATATGAAGTTTTGTTTAATTTTTGTAACCACAGGGTTGGTAGTGTGTTTTGCAGAGAAAATGCAATTCATGGTGGCTCATTAATCCTAATAAGTAAAAAACTTAAATGCAAAGAAAGAAAGGATATTATCAGCCTCTCTGTAGAACTAACTATTGAAATCTCCTGTGTGGAACTGGAGCAATTCATTGTTGTATGTCTATATTGTCCTCCATCAGCTGTCTATAATAATGTTGAAAATGTATTAGAGGAGATATTGTGTAAATTAGTAAAGTGTAATAAAGGGCTAATTGTGTGTGGGGACTTTAATGTCAATTTACTTTGTCATTCTAATTCAAGTGTACGCATACTTAGTCTTTTTCGTTCATACAATTTAATAAATCAATTTCATTCACCCACAAGAATAACAGCTAGCACCGCAACTTGTATAGATAACATATATAGTGACATAGCCCCTTTGAATGTTTGTATTTTCAATAGATTTAAATCTGATCACACTGGTCAATGGTTTGAATTCCAATTAAGGAAACAAAAAACATGTAAAAAGAAGAAAATTGTGATAACTCCTATTACAAATGACCGTTTGGACAGATTTAGAGAAGCATTGGTCTATAGAATGCCATTTCTGTGTGGCAACTCATCCCCTAATAATTTATACAATACTTTTTTTGGATCATTTATTGATGAATTCAAGAAAGTATTTACTCAAAAGACTTTATTGGTCTCTGAGAAAACAAGTTTCTGTGACTGGGCAAATGAGGAGTTACACAGGAAAAGGTTAAAATTATATGAAATCTATGACGAAATGCAATATAACACTAGTGTGGAATTTAGGGAATATGTTAGGTTGTATTCAAATAATTTCAAAAAAGATTGCAAAACTGCAAAGTCTCAATATTTAAGTTCAAAAATAAAAAATAGCATGGATAAAGTAAAAGCTACCTGGAAAATAATAAATGAAGAATCAGGTAAAACGTCTGACAAACGAACTGATTATATGTTAAAAGTTAAAGGGAAGTTAATAAAATCTGACCCAGAGGTAGCTTCTTCTTTTGAAGAGTTCTTTACAAATGTACCACTAAATACGACCAAGTCCCTAGATTCTTCACCTGCTGCTGCGATCTCATTGCTAGAAAAATGTGTACCTGAATGTAATATTAAATTTCAGTTTAAACATATAACTTGTAATGATATCGTTAAAACTTTTAAGCTTATTAATTTAAAAAAAAGTAAAGATATATGGGGTATGTCAACAGTCATTTTAAATTCCGTTATTAATGTAATAAGCTCTGAATTGTCTATAATTTTTAACAGCTGTATCGATTGTGGAGTCTTTCCGGACGAAATGAAATTAAGTAAGATTACACCGTTGTTCAAGGCAGGTAGTGAGTCTGATCCGTCAAACTTCAGACCTGTTTCCGTGCTCCCTGCGTTGAGCAAAGTTTTTGAAAAGATAATGCTAGACCAGCTTTCTTTACATTTTAATAAAAATAAACTCTTACATAATAAACAGTATGGTTTCACTAAGGGTCGCTCCACAATCGATGCCGGTGTGAAGTTGATTTCGGACATATTTAACGCCTGGGAAGAATCATATGATGGAGTCGGCGTCTTTTGTGACCTATCAAAGGCCTTTGACTGTGTTCATCCTGATATACTCGTTGGAAAGCTTCAACACTATGGCGTTGATGGCAAAGCTTCCAGCCTGATGAATTCATATTTAAAGGGAAGGATCCAAAGAGTTCATGTCAATGGAGTCACCTCTCCGGGTTCGCAGGTATCAATGGGCGTCCCCCAAGGATCGATTCTCGGGCCTTTCTTATTTCTGATTTACATAAATGACCTCCCATTCTTTGTCAACGAAGTTCATGAGATGGTATTGTTTGCTGATGACACTTCACTTCTATTTAAAGTGAATAGGAATAACGTATTATTGGACGATGTAAACAATTCTATCTCTCGTATAGTTAACTGGTTTAATGTAAATAACTTATTGCTTAATGAGAATAAAACAAAATGTATTAGATTTACAACTACTAGCGTAAAGCGAGATATTGGTAACCTGAAAATTAAGGACAGTGAACTAAACTTTGTTGACAAAACTGTTTTTCTAGGCATAACAATAGATAGTAAACTCCAATGGGGCCCACACATAGAGACTCTTTCGAATAGGCTGAGCTCTGCAGCATATGCAGTAAAGAAAATCCGACAGTTTACTGATGAGGACACGGCTAAAATTGTGTATCATAGCTACTTTCATAGCGTTATGTCGTACGGCATTTTATTGTGGGGTGCTGCTGCAGAGGTTCAATCCATATTTGTGCTGCAGAAGCGGGCTGTTCGGGGTATTTGTTGTGTTTCTCCGAGGGAGTCGGTACGGAATAAGTTTAAGGAATTAAATATTATGACACTATCTGGTCAATATATTCTTGAAGCCTTGTTGTATGTCCAAAAAAATATAAACGATTTTAAAACAAATGGTGACTTTCACCAGTATAATACGCGAAATAGAACTAATTTGAGTGTACGACCAACCAGGCTCCAAAAGATAAATCACTCCTTATATGGAAATTGTATTCGTTTTTACAACAAACTCCCAAGCGCAATTAGAGAATTATCACTAAATAAATTCAAAGTCCTCGTTAAACGAAAATTAATCAACAAAGCTTTTTATAAATTTGAGGACTACTTAAATGATCCTAATCCTTGGGATTGAATTGCTCCAGTTCAAACAATTTGTATGACAATACTTGGCGATTAAAAAGAGTGGCGGAAAGTTTCTTGCCAGTTCTTCTTACCCGCTCTACGCCCTTGACTTGCGAACTGGTAGTAAATGTAAATTTACGATTAATTTAACTTGACTATTCAAAAGTGTACTTAGTTACCTACTTGAATAAAGATATTTTGAGTTTGAGTTTGAGTTTATATATCGAAATCAATAATAATAATAGCCAATTTCCAAAATTGAATTACATTGAAGTTTCATTGATATGAATCCTAAAAAAATAACTTTTAACATTAGGTAAAATAGACATATGATTTATTACCAACATAAACACACAAAATAACAATAATCGAAGAAAAAAAAATAAAAAAATAATAATGAGAGATATCAAAAAATTAAAAAAAAAAATCGGTTTCCCATTCTGTTCGTTTCAAGTGTAATACAATGTAACGTTTAGGAACCATCATATGCTTGCATTGTCAGGTTTTGGTTTGTCCACCGTTGGACATAGGCCTCCTTCATCCGGTTCCACTCATGTCTGTCGTGGGTCCATATTATTATTAGACGTCAAGATATATTTTAACGTGAAACAATAATACATTTGTTTATTTATTATTTGATCACTTTATTACAGTGAAACCTCATACAAAATGCGTTTTTAATAAATTTCTTTCGTGTTCCCCGCACATTAACTTATTTGTGCAAGCATTATATGACACTTAAAAGTGCATTAAACACAAATTTGTCGAGAAATATTACATGTAGAATGTTTATTATTTTTACTTGAATATATTATGAGATAACAACTTATTTCACTATATATTTTACTTAATGTTACGAATGTTTCTTTGTGGTCAGACACTGCCAAGTTGAAAATTAACCAGTTGAACAATCTCGTCATTATGAAAAATCACCAATTAACGCAATCTTCTATCATTCTACATATTTTTATTAATTATTATTGTTATTTTATCTTTAGATTTTAGTTTATTTCATTTTAGTTATAGTAACGTGTTATTTTGAGTTTTTTTTTGTTAATAATTTTTGCATTACGTGTACCTCTGTAGGTGTTTCTTTTTCATTGTTCCACTTTAGGGTTGCCTGGAAGAAATCGCTTGTTAGCGATAAGGCCGCCCGTTGCCTTATAACTTTTGTAACCTGCTTTTTTATTTTTGTTTTAAGGTAATAAAGTATAAATAAATCTTTTCAATGAAAACAGTATTTGCAAATTTCTCAGAATTTTTACAAAATTGCCTGGTTTTAAGTGTCTTTTTAATTTTGTATAGTCGTACACGAATATAAGGGTTATTATACAAATTCCTAAAATGTTCTTATATCTAATCTCTATAATCCGTAGGCTTAACAATAAGCCTAAGAGGTATTAGCGTTGTTGTCTACATTTCGTAGATGATGCTACGAAAATGCTACGCACCCCTTGGTTATATATTGTAACCCATATTTTGTTACTGAACTCGGGCAGTAAACTGGTGTTTTAGAGAGAAAAAAAGCTGGCAGTCTATAATTCGATTTTAAACCAGGTCACTTACCGAGCCCCTTCGTTCGTGACATAAAAATACACGATAATATAAGAATTTGCCTAAGAGCGTAATTAGATTATTACAGTTACACATTTTGTCGGCTTCTAAAAGATGCGATAGTTTTTTTATTTTATTAATTGCAGTATTAACTAATAATGTCAAGTAATTATATAAACAGTCTTAATAATAATATAAAAACTTTATTCGTGACAAAAGGGTTGTGAAAAATTTAGCTATGGTTAGACCCCACACTATGTTGTTGAGTACCTGTGTTGTGGGTAACTAGATAATAATTATTACGTGGTATACGGTACATGTTTAAAACGGTTTTTTGAGAAAAAGTAGTTTTAGTGTAACTGAGTCTTATAAGATACTAGCAGACCGGCCAAGCGTTACTGTGGCTAAGGTTTTTGTTATATTACATAGTAGTAAACTATTCAAGAGAAAAGGTAGGAGAACACCAGTTATGGGGACCACCATGCTTTATTGGTGGTTATGCCATTAAATTGTAGCTTATGTGAAACGTTGGTACTTTCAACACAGCGCTATCTGTTATGTTATGTGTTAATTGTGACTATTAAATAATAAACAAATATTTTGCAATAAAATAATATTGCGGGTATAAATTGAGATGTAAGCTATCCTATCTTTTAAGTTAGATCAAACTGCACACGGTGTGAAAATTTGATTGATATCGGTTCGGTAGTTTAGGAGTCCATAGCGGACAAACAACGTGACACGTAATTTATATATATTAAGATTAGGTATGCGTGAGTGTGTGTGAATAGGTGTGTATGCGCATATATTTGAGAGTAAGGAGTATAATAATAAAAGAGTTTGACGGACCAATGTGAAAATATGAAGCCATATCTTGATTAAGATTGACAGTAAACACCTAATTGAAATAACGTACAATGGAAGGATAAATACAATATAATAGGAAATATAGCGAAAGTAATTACTTTCGTTGTATTCTAGCTGTCATTACATCTGGATAGAGCAGTGTTGACTTAGTGGCTTCAGCGTGCGAGTGTCATCCATGAGGTCGTAAGTTCGATCCCAGGCTATGGACTTTCATTTTATGTACGCATCATTCGCATGAACGGTGAAGGAAAACATCGTGAGAAAAGGGCCTTAGTCTTAAAAAGTCGGCGGCGTGTGTCAGGCACAGAAGGCTGATCTACTTGCCTATTAGATTGACAAATGATCATGCAACAGATACAGAAATCTAAGGCCCAGACCTAAAAAGGTTATAGTCACTGACTTATATTTGTTTTTATTGTGGACATGACTTCCTCCACCCAAAAGTCGCAAATTGCATAATTCTACTTTTCTTTTTATTTACAAAAGCTTGCCAATTCGGCACATTGATACATAAAGAATAATAAAATACAACACGAAGAGAAAAAAAAACAATTTTCCATTCATTAACCACACCGTATCCTTCGCTCGGTAGTTCATACTTCATAGTGTTCATTTGTTTTAAAAATTGTAATAAATGAATGAGCTGCACAAATATATACACTGATTTATATCTTCAAAGACTTATGAATTGTTAAGTTATTTGCATTGTTATGAATCGTCTGAACAAAACAACAAAGGATTTCTCCGATACATAACAATCACTACTAAGTTTCCCTCAGTACTTGAACGCCAAGTAGCTTTTGTAAAGGAATTTTAAAAGTTTCCAGACTGACCTTAATACATTAAGATTTGTTATGAATAATTAAACAACTACAATAATGCTGTTATCTAACGCGCTATTTACATTTTAAATCACGGCCATCCATTTGAATTTATAAATGTTGGATTTCCAACAGCATTACTAAAAATAATGCGCTGAATATATAAGTGTTGACAAGTATTCCTTGTCAACAACGTAGAATAAGTTAATGAAGCTAAGGAATGCTTTATTTGCTGATATTATAAGTTTTGTTTTAAGTTCTATGAAGAGATATGGAAACACGAAATCAGGATAATGGAACCTGAATTTATAATGATAAGCAAAAATATATAATTAGTATAAGATAGCCAGTTCTACAATATTTACGGAATCTAAGATTTGTGTTGGCCTAGTGGCTTCAGCGTGCGAATCTCATACCTGAGGTCGTAGGTTCGATCCCCTGCTGTGCACCAATGGACTTTCTTTCTATGTGCGCATTTAACATTTGCTCGAACGGTGTAGGAAAACATCGTGAGGAAACCGACATGTCTTAGACCCAAAAAGTCGACGGCGTGTGTCAGGCACTGGAGGCTGATCACCTACTTGCCTATTAGATTTGAAAATGATCATGAAACAGATACATAATTCAAATGCCCAGACCTAAAAAGGGTTGAAGCGCCATTGATTTATTTATTTTGTATTTCTATATAATATGTTTTTGTTTATATTGTTTGATCTGACAGAAAATTCACGTACATATACGGCGATTTATAAGTCACATATGTTTTCTCTCAATGTTTTCATTTACCCTATGAGCATATGTTGGTTGTGTGTACACGTCCATTAGTTCATATGATGATTTTAAGTGATAGCTGCCCATAGACACTCACATTGTCAGACGGTTCGATGCCGGCCTAGTAAGACCAGGTTCAAAATACTTAACTACAAATCTTACTACGAGCTGAACTAAATCGTAACATGTCTTTGATTAAGTTAAGAGAGAGACCATCTAAGTGTTACACATCGTTAATAGTAACTAAAATTAACTTATAAGTGACTGGATCGATAACAATAATTCTTAAATTATAAATGCAATTATTGTTAAGTTATATTTATTTCTAAAACACAAATATACAGTAATTACAATAGTCTTAACCTACATAGTAATAATAAAAATTGAGGAATAGAAAATTAAAAGAAATTAAAAAGGTTTGGTCCCTGCGGCAGTGTACCTTTAATGCTGGAAGCATTTACTCGCTGTATTGTGATACATATTGTTGGGCGAGCAAAGCACCAACTCACGGGTACTCTACCAGGTGCCAACTTAACTCTTTGATACGCCTGTGCACTTGAACCCCACGGCCCAAGAGTTTCTACTAAAGAAACAAAATCATATTAAGTTTGTTTTTAATAGTTTTGCCTACCCATGTAAAGACAGTAATGCCAGTAAAATATATATAATATTTTATTAAGTTGTTGTCATAACACACATGCAGCTTTATATTAAATTGAATACTCAGTAGCCTGTTTCGTTCAATTAGCTAATTAAATACAATTATTATAATGACTCATTTGTTGTGACACTCAAAATTTTGTTGTAATAGTTGAATACGACACAGGTAAAAATATCATATCATGTTCATTTTGATGTTTTTTTTTCTTCTTGCATCAAGAAAAAATCAAATGTACCATGCGGTGTCTACGGTTATGGCGATGAGGTAACTTTGTCCCCTAGGTTACCCTGTAATTTGAATTCCTATATCTAGGAAAATTCGGTGAAAATCTCTAGGAAAATATTTTCAGTTCAGGACCTTTTATATAGACCGAAGTAATAAAGTACATATTTAGACTTTGCTATAAAGTAATAATTTGAGTCACTCTTTCACATAGAAATTGAATGTTCTATTTCTGTTCCTAAATAGTTTGGATATTGTTTTTTATTATAAACTGTGATTTACAATTTTTAAGTGAGAAATTTTACTTACCAGTATGGTGACTTTATAGACTGCAAAGATTACATGATGTTGTACATTAAAAAAAATATGTTCCTAGAGGTTTTTAGTACCTATAGTAAAGCTATATCTATTGCTAAGTCGATTCTAAGCCTACTCTTCTAAAGCTTTAGCCACACGCATGAATCAGCACACTCCCATTCTAACCCAAACTTAATACATATAGTATTTACATATTTACACGTAAATGTGCCTTAAAACTAAGTAGCGGCTAAGTCTTCAACGTTTCTATCGGCTGTTCTATATACTTATTTAAAAAAATAGATACTCCTAAAAAGGAGTGAGATTAGAGGACACGTAGTAACGATTAGTAGAATCAAACCCGAACATAAATTGGAGATTTAACCGTAACTTAACATAGAATTTTAGGCTTGTCGGGAATTTGTAATTACGAAAATATTTTAATTTCAAATAATTACACCTGACCTTGCTGTCGATCGATAACGCGTTGAACGAACTGTAAATCATAGAATGATAACTATGTGTTCTATCTGACATTACTAATCTAGAGAAAGGACTTTCACTTCAAAAACGTTCGACAGACCTTAGTTGAAACAAGTTGTCACGTTTATTCATAAGCCAAGTATCGCGTGTGTGATAAGGACAGCAATTTACATTTATGACTAGGGTTTGGCTATAACCAGGAATAGGTTTACGCTTTAATAGAAGCTAGTGTTTCTCACTTGTCAGTTTCGAACTTGTAAGCGTAAAGCTATTGCATGTTTTGTCCTTGTCACTCTTGCGTAATTTGGCAAGTAAATAAACGTGATAAAATATTCTTCAGGGATTTGGGGCTTGTAATACGGTTATGGATAAGATCTTTGAAAATAAAGTCGAACAATAATAGGGTCAATATATCTTCATTCATTAAAGATAATTAATTAACTGGCAAATTATTATTTTTTATACAAGAGGCGACTTCTGCTTATAATCGTCACTACAAAGTCTTTGAGCAGATGATAAAATTATTTACGTTGATAAGAGTTGTAAAAAACTTTATTTCTAAACAAAAATTCGGCAATTACTTTAGATAATATTCATCTGCTATAGATATATTCAATCACTAAAATACTCAAACAAATGACGTCTAAAGGACTTTATAATGCTTGAATTTTATTGAAATTGGAAGAATGTAACCTTAAAATGATTGTAGGAGGAATGGTGCGTCTCGCGACGCGATGCGAGGCATCGACTCGGAGGCCCATAATTTCCAAGAATACACATACAAGAAGATCACACCATGTGATGTTTGCTCTCAAGTTCTGCGAGGTAAGAATATTAATAAAATGCTTACTATATATAAATAACATGTTTTACATTATGCATGCAATAGTAATTGTCTATATGAATAAAAAGGAATGGCAAAATATGTTGCTCAGCGCAAAACTCAAATACTGCTGGACCAATTTGAGTATATTTTATATTTATTCCTTGAACTCTGAAGGTTTTTTATGGGGAGAAAATTTTGAAAGAAAAGTTAGTACTGAAAGAATGAGTATTTAGGTTTTTATTCCGAAAAAGCGAACAGTGTCTATCGGGTACCATAGCAAAATGTTCCGTATGTATGTATGTGATACGAAGATAGACAAAGTTAAAATATCATATTAAAGCGTTACGAAGTTCACGGGGACAGCTATATTCTTAAATCCGTTCAGAAAATTTCTTTATATTGAATAAAATATATTATTATTATTTCTATATACCTCATTATAGTCGCCTGTCAAAGATCACTAATAAAAGATAAGGCCTACCGTTTCTCTTATATTACGTAAGTCTCGTTGTACTTTCGTGTTTATGGAATGACGTGTTAAATAAAAATCCATAGACTTGGACTCAATTCAATACCGAGGAAAACCTTTGTATTTTCCATACAATCCATTTCACAAGCCTGTTAGGCGTTTGATAGGGTATCTTACTCTAACGTCAGCGTTAAATTTGTTCGAAAAATCTAACAGTACCCCGACTGATTGTGCGCAAAACTTTTTTTTGTAAATCTTAGTTTCGGTTTTCTACACGTTGATTAAAGTGTGCGGTGCCTACATATATATCTCTGTATAGTTTCATTCGTTTTGTAATTTATTCGCAAAGACACTCATTGTAATAATAAGTAAAAGTAAATTATTGTGAGTTTATTAAAATCCCTTTGGAGCTTCAAATTAAAATGATTTACGTCAATGAGACAGAATGATCTTTCGCTCTCGGGTCACCTCACCAACGATGTGGATCGACAAACTAAGCGAAATCCACTCTTCAATAAAATACTGTCAACCTTGAATATTTTAACGACGCTTTTATGAGTACTGCTTCGACAATTGATGTGTTGATTTGGGGTCCCAGGTTTGATTACATAAAAAAGATTATTATTCAATCCAAGGCTGACCAAAACTGATTGATTTAACATCCCTTTTTATAATAACGTGCAACAGTTAATATATATTTTCGGAAAATTATGAACCTACTTACAAGTTAATATTTCTGTGTAAGTAGCATTTTCGAAGCATAGCTTAGTCCGGATGACATTATAAAACGAGTTGATCATGACGTACAGACGCGAGCGGTAACGTAAGTTTGGCTCTGTACATCAAACAACGTGTATGGCGAGATAAAGTTGAGGTATTTGGAGCTTGCCTCCTGAGATACTGGAAATAGAAGTCGAATACGCCTGCGAAGTTTTTTGGTAGATGGACTCGAATGCAATAACAGCGTATATATTTAACTTTTTATATGTTTAATATCTTTATATTTTTTTCTCGTGTATGTTTTTAACGATAATAACTTCTTTAAACCTAAACCGTAAATAAAACCTGAAAAAAAATAAAAAATTACCCGAACGTATAAGTTCCCTTTGTCGAAATGAAAAACTGTCTCTATAGTATTTACGTAATAGGACAACTTTTTTTAATTATCTACAATTGCTGGAAAAGAGGCTTCGGTTTTCAAAGGACAATAAACGAAAGCTTTAGAATAATTAGATCTTATTACCTTGCTCCGGGCGTGGCTCTGAAAAATTCTAATAAAATAAAGCCTTTCCTTTTAGCTTCTAAGCCTCTACGCATTATGAAGAAAAATATATAATATTTATTAACGACAATTTCAAATGACAAGTCAAAAGATACTGAAGAACTGAAGATTTAACGATAAATCTCGACTTAGGATCTTATCTTTTCTACGAAAAGTAGGATTTATGAATCAGAACAGAATAACAAAAAAAGGAAATTAGGTATATAAATTAAGCCCAAATTGTGAGTTTCTGCCCACTCAGACTTTTCTTTATATAAGCAGAGCACTGTGTAAAATCATTGAAGTACAAATCCGGGACTTATTTCAGACAATCGTCGCTAATATAACATGATAGCTTTATTATTTAGCAATCTGTCTATATAGTATGTATTTATCACAAATCTAGAAAATTTTATTCAATAATAAGTTTGTCGGTTTACGGACGATAGTTTAACGGGACGTCGAAACAAAACATTGATGCATACTTTTTGGAATAAAATTGAATCATTTTATATATTTCAGTTCAGTGTTAAACTAAATAAATATTAACATATTTTTTGCTTTTGATATAAAAACAATTAGGCCATTTAAAAATAGTTAATTTGGTTGCTATCATTTTAAGCATAATTTGTATAACCGTAACATACTGAACTATTTATTTTTCAATGCAGGGCACACTCGACAGGGTCTGAGGTGCAGAATATGTAAAATGAACGTACACACAGACTGCATGCCTCAAGTTGGCAAATGTCAAACGAAATCACGACTCTTGCGCCGACAGAAAAGCACCTCCGAAATCGAAGCTCACAGGGTCCAAGATCCTGGCTATGAAGAAGAAAGTAAGTTCTACAAAAGTTTTAGCTTATATATTTTTTTAAATATAACATTGGTAATTAGGGTTAATCGTTGAATAGAATTTAAACATTTAGCTGTAATAGACGAAAAGTAGGTTTTGTTATACGCAGTTAACACTAAATAGATTAGTATATTTTCATATAACGTCGCTGTAGAATGCTAACTCTCCAGAGAACCAAACATTACAGGAAACGAAAAAAAAATTTCATTTCGTCAATATTCGTTAAAATATAATTATATGTTTTTATCCATAGTTTTGGATGGTAAAAAGGACTCATTTATTAATAACATAAATAAGTACTTCATGATTATACCAGTTAAATGACATAAGAGTCTAAGAATAAAAAAATATATGGTTTATTGACATACGAGGTTATCATTCTACAGTGACGATAATTAGTATTATAATAATTTGTATTCTGAGTACGAAACTTACACCTTAATTAGAATTAAATCAGGACTGAAATAATTCTGTATTTTAAGAGTTTTTATTTCAGGAGGATTATCTCAGTTAGGATTTTTATCAAGTTTATTTAACCACTATGAGCAAAGCACACATAACACTAGCTTGCCACACACTCGCGACACGCAATACATTTATAAAATTGGATTTAAATTCAGGGTGCCTGCCCGGACAAAGGCTCGCCAAGATGTGTTTCAAAAGAACAGTCGAGTTTGATGATGGTTATGATGGCTACTATGAGGGTATGAGTTAGAAGTGCCGAGTGACCCCATATTTGTCCTGTGGCCTAATACATTTGCGGCAATCCTATCATTTTTACTAACACGCATATCGGTCGGGTGCCCGTTAGATTATAGTTGTATGAACATCAGTTGAATATTTAAAAGCCAGCACCCGGCGATTGTTGAACATCAGAAACATAGGATATAAAGGGGCGTTACTAACATTTCGCTCGGTTCAGAGGAGGAAGTGGATCTGACGTATCAAGTGCTGAAGCGCGCCAACGAAATAGCGAAGCCGGGAGGGCCCGTAGTGCGCGTGTCGGCACCCGAGGAACCTCCGCCGTCGCGGTCCCCGGCCCGGCCGAGCACCGGCCTGGCGGTGGCGCCGCAACAGATCTCCTCCAGCTCAGGTCTGGCGCCGCACCCGGGCTCGTTCGCTTCTCAGCTCCGCGTAGGCCGCCGGCTGTCGCCCGGCGTCACCCGGCAACAGTCGACAGGCAGCTTCATTAAGACCTTAAGACCACTCGTTTTCAGTAGTGTCGATTGTTTGCACGCCTTTACGTGTCGGGCGCAGGGCGGGCGGGGTGCGGTCGGTGCTCAATAGTGCTTGTCGGTAGGCGGGGCGTCCAAGAGCGACGGCGGCGTGCGGCGGCGACTCTTCGCCGGCGTCAAGAGTTTGTCCATGTGGGGGTCCAAGTCGCGTCGTGGCTCTCCACAGCATCGGTCCATTTCTCTGCCGGAAAGTACGCGCCCTGGGCTGCCGTAGCGCATCGCTGTTTCACCGCCTTTGAGCTTTATCCGTCCCGTTTTCTCGTTCACAGCTCTGTTTCTTTATATTTATTTTTTGCTGTATTTTGGGTTTTTTTGGTTACATTTGCAATGACTGTGTTTAGTCTAGATTTAGGTTACTAGTAACTGTTCTACAAACACTAATAGATGCTTGCTTCCGTGCTCCCAGTTTCCCAATTATGACAATTGTGTCTCACTATTATCTTATGATTTGATTAATGTTATTTTTGTTTTAATTTACTTATATTTATTTAGTTTTATTCGCACCTCCTTTCAGAAATAGAAGAAACAACATCGCGACCATTCGGCCAACCGTTGTGTATCACAAATGAGAATGGTGATCCCCCGCCTTCGATTTTAAAGCCCACGGCCAGCGTTCGAAAGAAAAAATGAAGCTAAGCATTCGTTAGAATAATCAGAAATTTTCGGCCGTATACGAATACTGATAACGGCAATGGTCACCGCGGCTTCTGGGCTCATCTGTTCTAGTCATGACTTGGATACCTTAATAATAGCACCCGAAACGCCCCGCGTTCTGTGATATGTAAATTATTTTTGTTACAATAAAAAATAAATAAATCTGCTTTATTTTTCTGGTATACCACTGATTGCATTTCGACAAGTGCCTTTTCCCTTCGGCCGCAAAGTAAGTGGTGCATGGCTTGGAGAGTCCATAATTCGCATGTCTTTTGGAAATATAATATGTTATCTAACGTCAAATCGGCTCTGAAAAGCACGTGATTCTGCTGTCTCAAATTTCTACTATCTAAAATCACACCAACTTCTGTGCAAACACTTTCAGCGAAAGCAAACTGACACCACAAAGAGTATATGTTTTTATTTTGCTTTGGCTCTACTAACACTTTGGTTACAAATTTCACAGGGTTCATATCGGATTTAGTTGTAAAAGATAGTAATATAGACACGTGCCTGTTATTTTGTCCCTACAGGTTCGATGAGGAACTCGAAGAGTGCCCAATTGTTAAGGCAGGCTGACCGCGCCAGTCCTATACCTGGTACTTGACTAAATGATCCCCAGTAGAAATCTTTAAATTTATTTTATTATGAAAACTTCCTCGCCTTACTGAAAACACTACTGTTGGCGAGTAACATCCTAGGACCAGTATATAGTTTTGTATTCACATGTTATATGTAGAAACACTGTTATGCGTAGATATCGTATGGGTAAGGTAGGTTCTCTTCCCTTCTCTCTTTCTATCTCTACCGTATGCTATGACTTCTTTTTCAAATTGATTGCATTGCTTATGCTTACGCAATTTATTGTTGTAATTCGTTGTTATTAGTGTAACTAACTCATTGAATATTATTTCAAATTGTGCCTCCACATTAAAATACGCAATACCAATTCATACGTAACATTTTGTCACTTAATATTAAATTAAATCCATTGTCATTTCAGCTACATTGAATATTTATTTATTTGCTTTCTCATGTTGGCGGACTGTTGTAGCGCCACATTCGCCTCGCCGCCAAAAGTTGAATCTTAGGATGAAGAGCCTTTCTTTGGATTCCCCGGAGTGTGGAGAACTGAGGAGGAGACCAGCTAGGGACCAACCTTCGCAGAGCAGCAAAGTTCTATGTACGATACCTTCATATGTTTGAACGGTCCAAAAAACTCGACTTCTTTCACTTGTAATTCTTGAAGAGGAATGTGCATACAATTTATTATCTACTTACGAGCTAAAACGAATTCTAAGCCTTTTTGACTTCATAACACTTTGACCTTATAATCACATCCTTTTACGAAACAAACTTGCCTGCAATACACTATATATGTTTTTATACCGACACGGAATGTTCCTTGTATTTGAGAAATGGTACTAATAATTCACTGGCTATTAGTATTTATTGCAACATACCGCTGGCATCGTTTCAGTCCTCTAAACCTACTTAATATAAAGGCTGTGTACACATCGGAAGGCACAGAGTTAGTGGCAATTAGGGAGAGGCAAGGGGACAATGTCCTAATAAATCACCACAATCCAATTATAATTTTTACTTGCAGTGACTTTTTGACTCTTTAAGCAAAGTTAATAAATGTAATCTCCGTTCAATATATCCATTTCATATCTACAAATTATTAGTACAATTGGATGATTGTAATTCTTAAATACTTACCATTTACATATTAGACTTTAGGTGAAAATTATTTATGATCTATTGATTCAGTAATTCAATAATTCGGCGAGTTTAATTTTGATAGTATAGTCTCAACATTCAGTTAACCGAACTACTAGTTATTAATGATATGATTAACGAGTTTTTTGGATACAAAATTAAATGTCGTAGCACAATGGATGTGATCCTTTATCCCTTATCCCTCCTTGTCTTCTCTTGGTGTGCTTTCGACGTTGATCTTCAATTGTTTTAAGTATTCGGAACTGGTTGTAAGTGGTCTGCATGATTTTAATTTTCTTTTTCTTTCTAGATAACAGGACGTATTGCATGCGATACGGCTCGCTGAGAGTAAATAACGCTGTATATAATTCGCAATCATGTACGTTTAATTTGCTGTTTATTAGCGCTACCAGTGAAGCGTAATTTATAATTAACTTGGCTTTAATTGCAACTCAAGATAAATAATATATCTCAAAGGAATCTTCAAGAATCTTTTAATAGTTGCAAGTTGTACAATACAAATTCAAACGACTATCTAAAGTTAAAAAATCACTAAAAAACACTACGAAACTAAAGGTCGGCATTTGCGAACCTTTTGGTGATGTGAGTTTCATGGGCGCCTGCCCGTTTGTCCCCTGTTATATATGATGAAAAAAATTGAATTCAATAAAACCTGAAGGCAAAATCCTAGTTCATATTACATGACATTATTAAGAAAATTAAATAAAAGTCAAAAATCATTTATTCATATAGGTAACACACTTATGATCGTCAAAAGAAATATACATTAAATGCTTCTAATTTAAATTTACTGCCAGTTCTCAAATCAAGGGCGTAGAACGGAAGAAAAGAACTGGCAATATACTCTCCGCCACTCTTTTTAATCGCCAAGTTTTTTGTTTTACACAACGTTTGTAAGAAGCTGCAATCATTAATCCATGTTCCACATGGTATAATGGTTGCATTCCACATCTTAAGTAATAAATAATAATAAAATAAATTAAAATCATAGATATGTCATCTATCAGCAGGAGGCATTGTGAAAACGAATAAAATTTTCTAGTTTTTTTTTAAATTTAAAAGCTGTTTATATTAATAATATTGTGAATTGCGCTTCATTAGCTTATATAACAGATATCATAACAATCAATCTGGTAATAAGGGCGAAGTATCCCATAATATTGAAATTTTATTGGGCCCTTAATCGATTTATTATTATGACTTTGTTTGCTATAGATAAGTTGTAACAAGTGTTATGACTGATTAGAGGCACTGTTTATTTGAGCTTTCGTAGGATGTTTTTGGAAATTTTACCTTTATTAACCTTAGTTTGATTAATACTTTACATTCATTTCAGTACAAGTGCCGTAATATCGATAATGTAATCGATATGCAGATAAAAACGTTTCAGTTTAGAAAGATAGTTCCTAAAAAAAATTAACACTTAAAGGTACCACAATTCTCGACCCATTTCTAAACAATCTCTTTACAATAATATGAATTAAATAATGTTATTTTATTCCAATAAACTTCTTGAATTTTTCAGAATCGATTACCTTGAAATGTCTGGCTTTCAGAGTTCTAGATTAACCTCAGACTTGCGCAGAAGTTCGACAATTATGCTGAATTGTTTGTTACCAATTCATTAACTAAAAGTATTTTGAAATCATTGATTTGGTTAATTGAGAGCTTTAAATATGTCAGTTGCCATATATTTTAATTTGTATCGAACCTAAAAATAAAAGTACCAGGGCACCAAACTGTTGTAGGATGGAGAAAATATAACTATGTTAATATAATGTAGCTCCATCGTCGCCGGTGCATAGCCGCCGTCTTCTGAACACTCGGGTGGGTCGTATGAGCAGCGTGGAGTTACCAGACGAGCCTGACAAGAGCCTTTCTTCAAACAGCGCCAGCCCTTGCCCGTCACCAGTGAAACAGCCCATGGTATGTCATGCGATCCTGGTACCTATTTATACATTGATTTTAATTGTATGTTGTAAGTCTAATAAATTCTGAAAATTTATTTTCTGTTATACGTAGGAAGATTCGGGAGAATAAATCAAGCTTCGATTATTTATTTTCTTAATATCATAACCAAAGTTGTGTTGCCATGTGAACGCGAAAACGTGGTGCTACTCCATGGGATTAAATATATTTTAATATTTTTATTTTTAAATAAATATATTTTTTTATACCCATAATAACCCCTAATAACCAATCATCCATGTGATCAGGTAGACCTGTGGCTGGGAAGCGTCAAATCTCCCCATTCCTAAAATGGGCTTTATTAACTAAAACAAAAAATATCCTCATGGTATTTTTAATTCCTTATTTTCCAAATACAATACAAAACTTATTTCTAATACAGAACTTAAACTAAAAGCGCAATGACAGTCTTTTATTTATTTATTTATTTATTTAGTTTAAGCTTATAACATCACACACAGTACTAAAATTACTAATTATTTTACAAAAAATCTCGCATCTAAAATGTGTGACAATTAATGTAAGCATAAGTTTCACACAAAAAAAATTAAATAGAAATAAAAATTACAATTAAAACATATACGATAGTAAAAGCACACAATAAAATAAAATAAAAATTACAGAAATTTGTTGGCACTTAGAGCAGAAAAATCATCATCAAAACAGCGAAATTAGGTTTGAGAAAGGCACTGTAAAAGCACAGTCCGAAAAAATCTCTTAGAAAAGCTTATTTGTTTTCATATTCATCTTCAAGTCGTGCCTCTCAATCTCTCTTCAGTCTTTAGCTCATGTCGTCGTGAGCGTCTTGGTCAGAAAGGAGCGAGTTCAAGCTTTAATATTGAACAAGTCTAATTCAGCCAATTTGTGTTTCAGAAGCACCAGCGTCTCTTACCAACCAACTTGTACGTGATTCTCTACAACTTCAAGTCCCGTCACGCTGATGAGCTGGACTTGAAGGCTGGATATAAGGTCACAGTGATCGACACCTCCGACCCCGATTGGTGGAAGGGCAAATGCCTTGGAAAAGTCGGGTACTTTCCATCCAAGTATTGCACTAAGCTGCAGGCTGGGGAACGACCGCTGCAAGTCACTCACAACTTGCAGGTAAGAGTTTCGACATGATAATAATAACTTATTAGGAACTTTCTACTTCTATCGTCCTGCGTTGTGATGCTCCTGATTTGTTATGGTAGAGAACACCGCTGCTTCCATTTCTGACGGTCTCCAAGCTGGTGAATCAGATACTTGAGTTTCAAGGTTTTGATACTTGGTCGGTCCATGTTATTGGGTTGTGCCTCGGTGGTCTCTTTTCTTTTATTTTTACGGTTATCATGAGGCGGTACTCTATGGATAAATAGTCCTCTTGGTTAAAAAGAATATGATTATGTGTTTGTAGATTAAGTGTTGTCTTTTTTTTTCATTAGACCGAATTGTTATTAAAGCAAATAGTTGCAGAAAATTCTTTATCATATTCACCAGGTTTTATTTAAATTCCCACTCGTACCTTATCTTATAAAGAAACAAAGTACCACAACCACACAATAAAGGGATTTTTCTTTCTTGGATTTAAATATTACATTGAACTTGCTAAAATAATACTAGAAGATACAAGACAATTAAAAAAAAATTCAAATAATACCCCGACATACAGACATTTCGCGTGCTTAAAGATGATGTAGTCGTGTAAAATAGGTACAAGCGGATTAAAAATAATAAGTTCTGTTAAATGTCTGATAAATTATCACGTAAATAAAATAACATTTTATATAATCTAACGACTGGACAAAGCAAAAATGTTCTTAATTTTATCTACTCGACCGTTCTTAACAATGAACTACATAAGATTGGCAAACAACCAAATCCAATTAGAGGATGAAGAAGTTCACTCGTTAAAATTCGTATTGACTGCGGTGTAAAGTATTTGAATAAAAATTATCATGCGGTATGTGTAAAATAAAAAAAGTGAGTTCTACGCCATTTTTTGATAATTAAATTAAAATTAACATTAATTTTTTATTGACACAAGGTAACTTTATATATAATTATACTGTATGTGTGTATGTCACTGAACTCTTCTTAAACGGCTGGACCGAAATTAATTTTTTTTAATTGCGTGCGTTCGGGTGGCGCCATGGGTTTAGATTCACAAATCAGACCGGCAGATTGCGCTGCAGTCGGTAACTAGGTTATTTCTCTAAACAGCAAATAAACAGCTTGTACATATTTATATAAATCTTCTGTGCATGTGTTCGTAATAAAACTCCTAAACGGCTGGACAGATTATGATTAAATTTTTGTGTGTTGTCTTCAAGTGGAGTCGAGAATGATTTACATTATTAGATATCTTTTTTGGATGTAAGACGTGTGTACATGACGTCTATCGGATCCGCAAGTGTAGATATATATGTAGAAACTCGATAAGATAAAGTCCAAGGGAAACACAAAATATTTTATGTTATAGAGGTTTTAAGTTATCAAGGTTCTATGTTTGGTAAAGGTTAATATAGAGGTATGTACATGTTTCTATGTACCATTGCTCCCATTTTTACTTGAATGCATCAGAAGAATGGAATATTAAATATGTAATCATATTTATTCACATTACTTACACTACATAAAAATAAAACAACAACTAAAGGTTTAGTCTACTTAAAAAAATCTGTGATTTTGTTTTGTTTTAAAAAATTCACTGTTTCTAAATCGATTTGATTTTCAATGACAAATAGAGAGGAGAATACATTAACACATTAACTTATGATGCAAGTAAGTCGTTGTCACAAAGCTAACCGCCGCAAAGCTTTGAAGAATTTAGATAAAGCAAACAATAGGTAATGTATTGTTTACGTTAACAATAAATTAGTAAACACGTGCAAGCAATAAATACCGAAACCATTTGTTTTGACACTCTTTCAAAATGACTCCTTCACAAACAATTTTATGTTATAGAGGTTGTGGAAACATTTCTTTTAGTTACTGAGGGCCTATACAGAGATTATTTATTTAAGTTATAGAGGTTGCGTATTTTACGTTATAGAGGTTTTGGGCTCTGATGGGAAGGGAACATAGTATTTTTTGAAGTAACAGAGGTTTTTATGTTAGCGAGGTTTACGTTATCGAGGTTCTACTGTACTACATTATTAAAATATATTATTACGTTATCAAATTAATATTAATAAAAATGTTTCACGCAAATAATTAATAGATTTTTTTCCATAAGTAGTACATAAAATCTTGCATAAGTACACCTCATTCCGATCGTCGAATACTATTTCAGGTGTCTGACGGTGACAATGGCCTGATGCTTCTCCGTGACCAGATCGTGATCCAAGTGGGTGATGAGGTCGACGGCATGGTGATGATCCGTGCTGGTGACAACCGACAGGGAGTGTGCCCTGTTAAGTTTCTACAGGAAGTGTGACGCTTTAAGCTGCCCAGTTTCAGTGTTCTCCGAGTAAGTATTCCTTTGCAATAGTAATTATTTCAGACTAGCGACTTTTTTATGGGGAAATGCGTTGCATAACCTCCATCAGCGCGACTGTCTTGCGGAAGAGGGTTATGTAGGACTAGTTACTCTGCATACCTGATAAAACCCTTCGGTGCCGTCAGAAATCGCCACACGATACAGAGACCTGCAAACTTCCTAAGCATTAAACAAGGGAGTGGGGGAAAAGTTTGCGCTGCGCGGGACACCAACGTCAACTGATTTGCCAATCACGCGATCAACACGTCACTCTCCCACCACTGACCCCCCTCCCAGTTATAACTAAAAATCGCTTCTGCGTAGGCAAAGACATTTGTTCAAGATGTTTGCCGGTATCTGTAACAGCGTGGACTTATCCGCATCACGCCACGCAATCAGCCGTCGAAATCACGGCCCACTAGGGCTAATGATGTGGAATGGACCATGGGACAGCAAGGGCCATACACATCGGTCAATTCACCCTGGTTTGTAGAGGGGGAGATCGGGTACAATGATTGCAAGGATGTTTCCCCACTGAAGCGACAGCGTGCCCAGGATTACACAACGCGTTGGAACGACGCTGGTCTCCTACAATGACCCAAATGGGGTGCGGGATGGCTCTTGTTTATGGCGCATGAGGGCCTCGCAGAATCTCTGGAGGATTTCCGACGTACCGTCTCTGTCGATGTTTATAACTGCTACTCTCACAGTGTAAATGTATTGGCCTCTACTGGGCGTGTACAGGGCGAGGACGTTAGACTAATGACCCGCCCCACCCAAGCGTAACCGTAGCGTAAACTTTAAATATTAATTGTCTTGTTGATTTTTATTCCGTAGATTTAAAATTTGGTGACATTCGCACTAATTTATCTAAATGTAGAAATTTATAGAGGATTTAAAACTCCACGTTACTTAATATTATGTACCAAGATACATTTATTAAATTGTATTTGTATTTACAATTTCCTTAACCTATAAAATTAAAATTTATTGAAAAGAAAATTAAAACAAATTTAAAAAGTTTGGTCCCTGTGGCAGTATACCTTTTAATAAATAAATGAAGGAAAAAGGTATATAAAGTGTGTGTGTTTATCTCCTCATAAATCATTCTAGATATTCATGAAAATCGCAATAAATTAGCAGAAAAACGTGTCGGAGGACTTGGTTTTATATAAAAGTTATATTCTGTCGCTGACTTTTTTGAAGGCATTATCAAGCTCTACAACTTTACTTTAGAATGAATCTCTCATCATTAAGGCAGCGTTCGTAAGAAACGTTTTTCTTCGACCGCTTTTTCAACTATAAATCCGTCTATCATTATAAAGTCTTTTCGTCATTCACGTTAATATAGAAACAGAAGAAACACGTCTATAGTAGTAACAGAATTTTCAAAATCGATTCAGTCGATGCAGGGATTATTTTGTTAATGAGTTGTTTAAAGACACCTTTATGAGTTTCATATTGCCTTTTGATATTAATTTATTTACTAACACATCGTTACTTTAAACATGCATAATATAAAAAAAATTGGTTATAGGGTCAAACAACCCTATTATATAAAAAAAAGTTAAACTGGTCTTTGACACAAAAAGTCGACGACGTATGTCTAGCACAGAAGGCTGATCACCTACTTGCCCTTTAAAATAAACAAATTAACACGAAACAGGTACAGAGATCTGAGGCCTAGACCTAAAAGGTTGTAGCACTTTTATGTCTAGTACTGAAACAATTTATTCCGTTAACCAGGATAAATATAATACTATCATAATGTGTATTCCGTTTTTGGCTTTTGTGTACAGTGTAATTGTTTGGATATTGTTTAGTGAGTAGCTGCTGGAATACCGTTGAGCAAATAAATAAATAAAAATTATATTATTCCCAGCGACGCAGCTCCCTCTCAAACGAATCCCGAACGTACTTGGCACCAAAACCTTCTCGAAGCGCGCCAGTCACACCCTGCGACAGTGACTCAGCGTCGTGGCCATATGTGGACTACGAGCGCAGATCGGAAAAGGAGAGATACGAAGCCTCCGTAGAAGGTGTCTGGTGGTGGAAACGACCTCTCGGCGTTAGGCGTTCCACCTGCCGCTGTAGAGCCTCTTCATCATCGCGACCTCTCATGGCTCCTTGTACGTCAGGTCAGGAATATTATAGATCTGATGAGCGACCGTTGAGCCTTGTCCGGCAGATATATCTGTAAGGGGCCATTGAAAGCTTTTCTTTTATGTTTAAATTTTCTCTTTATGTAACTACAATTGTTTGTTTTATAATATTGTTAATAACGACACATTATTGATTTTTTTTAAGATTACCCTCTTTTAAATGAAGTCTACCCTCATATTATAAAATATTTTTTGCGAACATAAAATAAGTAGTTCTTTCGCGGTTGCTTTCCCAATATATGGCCTATGATTTAAAAAAATAATCCTTCCATGCCTAGAATTTATTTATAAAGTTTCGTATTACGAATTTTATACAGATGCTATTATATACAACATATCATTTAATATAAATTTTATTTAAATATAAAAATATATTTAAGTACTCTGGGTTCAGGGATTAATATTTGCTTACCTATAAAGGATATTTAACAATACGTTTATTACATTATTTATTGTTATACATTCATTGAGAAAATTATTAATGAATCCACCTTTAGGTAATAAGTAGATCTAGAATCGCATAATGCACATTATTATAATTATAATATGTAGATGTACAGAAAAGTACGAATATTTAAATAGTGTTATAGCCATCTTTAGTACCCCCTAGCTCTTAGATTTCTGTATATGATCAAATACGACACCTTAGATCGGCAACAATCAGTACGATGACGTCATTCCTTAAAACGCGGTATCGAAGTGTTTCTGATTCCAAATATAACATCTTGACATCAGCCAATCAATTCGGACTCGAGTTATAAATGTCTTCACTAGGTCCTTTACTTCGTTCTTCACTTACTCCAATGAGCTTCCCAGTTCCCACTCCAAGATGGCCCAAGCGGAGGTCAAGAAAACCGAAAAGCCCATTTCTGGTAGAGTACTCTTCTGTACTCTTGTCAAAACAGCCCGAGCTGAGCTTGAGGCTTTTTTGACAACAGAGCTTTCAAGGGAAAGCTTTTAAAAAAGCCACTGGAATCTTCGGCTTTTATGTTGGAGGGAAACCTTCTTGCCTCCTCTTATCTTCCTATCTGATGACTGTAGATTAATACCATTATTGTCTTTGGTTACTACTAAGTACTAACTCAATGCATAGAAAAACTTTTTTTTTAACATTTATAATTAGAACTAAAAAGGTTTTACATTTCTTAGTGATTTGTCAACAAAAAACTATGACGAATATTGGCGATCGTTGTTTTTAAATGTAAGTAATTCATTTTGTCAAAGTGCATTTATGTTGGCCTAGCATAGATTATAGACTAATTACCTATCCAAGCCTTAAATATAGACTAATTTCAAATATTTTAAAACTCCTAAAATAAATTTTAGTATTAAGATATCCTATGACGGTCACCCCGTAAATATAAAACGATTTACAGAAAATTAAAGCGTACTTCTAGTACAATGTATACTGAAAGTATAACATTTTTTCATTCTTTTTCAATATACATTGATTATTAGTTCATTTGTATACATATGACAGTTTTCGACAGCTTTAACGATCTTCTGTTCGAGCACGGCTCAAGTGTTATACAAAACGGCTTGTTACTATTGACGTGGCAACGTTTAATAAATCGATGTACGCCGGCTGCACGTGCGGAAAAGCCTGACTCACTGTCCCGTTACGCTCATTGTACGCATGCGCCGCATCTATCAATGTTTTGTTATGACGTTGTCACGTTAAACTATCGTCCGTAAACCGACTTTACAGACAACCATTTCTTTATATGAGTTAATATATTCATGATAAGGGTGTTTCACAAATAATACTAATAAGGAATAGACTTTTATCCAGGTTATTTATAACATTAAAAAAATACATGACTTGGGCCTTAAGACAAAAACACTTTTCGACACTTATCATATTTGTATAGCAATCGTCACGTGACAATTTCTTTGACAGATTCACGCCTGTCAGAAAGTGATTTTGTCGCAAGCCCCCATTGTTGTTAAATAGCATTATATGAGAATGGTTCTGATCTAGGGCTTGAGACAAAATCCTTTTGCGACAGGCGTAACCCCCCGTCCATGGAAATCGTCACGTGACTTAAAGTAATTTAGTCTCAAACTTCGATAGAAATTTGAATATTATAAAAATAAAGCAACCATTGAAAAAGAAATTCTTCAACATTGTTGAATTTGGTAATTTTATAAATGCTATCCAAACTTAAAATATAACACAATTTTGCCAAATTTTTATTAATAAAAGATAAATTGTATTAAACCTTTTACTATGTTTATTTAGCGTGTATAAAACCGTCCCCTTTAGGTAAGAACTTATCAAATTTTTAATCACCTTAATGTAGAAAAAATATGAATATAATAGAGGTAGGATAGATAAAATCCCAAATATTATATGTATAACTAATTACATATTTATTGTTACACATGTATGGCAACCCCATGAATGTAGATTAAATCAAGTTATGTTTACTTTGTAATATTATTTTGAAAATTATGTATCTGTAGTAGTAGATAACAGAGTTCAGCGAACTTTTGAAAAAGTAGTCGTATTGAATTTTAGATTTTTAATCTTGAAGTCTTTAACGCCATTTTCTGTAAAAACATTGAAGTCTGTGGCGACATTTTGTGTAATAAAATATTTCATACTGTCTTTTTCAAAAGTTGTGATACTCAAAGTCACATTAGCGTTGATGGGAATAAATCCTAAATTATTAAACAGAACCAAATAAACGTGTAAATTATTTTAGTATAAATGATTAGAGATATATGTGAGTAGATATATGTGATGATATTAATGTTTAATCAGTCACATAGACAATTTATTGTTTGAGACCACAAATTACTTACAATTATAGACATCTAAAACTACACCGCTCTAGTCTGTGGATTATTTGTTTTATAAAACAGAAAAATAATATTTGTTAATTTAAAAAAATGCGTTCTAGATATGAAATTTCGGTGTTTTTTTTAATTTTAACATTCCATTCCAAAACTATTGGTTGGTGTACTAAAAGTCATAACAATTTGGTTTCTTAATATTTTAGTTTAATATAGGCACCTTGTTAAATACCTACATATGTGTATTATGTAATCTTTGTTTTACAAAATTACAAGTATTTAAAAATATCCAATTTGGCGTGTGGCAGATATATTTGATAGTACGTTCTAAGATTGTATTAAACTTAATGTGTTATGTAAAAAATACTGAAGGGCAAATGCTCACTAGGCAATACATTGATGCTCTGGACTGATCATAAATGCAAAAATATTGTAAAATGTCACATTGTTATCATGTAACTGTAAGATTGAAATTATAATTAAGGGTTACATGTTTTAAATGCCAAACAATAAATTTTTAAGACATTGTTTAAGACCGCGGTGGGTCAAGCTGTTTCTGAGCAGTAACAAAAGCACGAGAATTTCGAGAGCAAAAATATCGAAGAGCGCGGTACGAGCGGTTTGTTCAAACAGTGATGGTATCTGATAAGATTCTCGGTGGATTTTAGGATGCTGGAGCATTTGCTATTAAAAAAATTTAGGTAAATGCCGCAATGTGTCTGCCTCATGCCCGGATGGTTTTGGGACACAAGATGTATTTAGTTCCTTAATTTATGTAATAAAACTTCCTATATATAATACAATATTTAAATAAAATAACATTATCACTATTGAGTGATATATTATCCACAATTATTGTCTTTGACTTATTATTATTTATAAAACCTTTAAATTGTGAACACTATAGAGTTTTTATATAAGGCAACATCGAATTTGATTTCAGCTAAGCTGTTGTTATAGTTTCAAGAGATACATTTATTTAGTTTTGTGTTAGTTGTTAGGTTTAAAGTTAAAAGAAATAAATAATTATCTGTCAAAATGTTTCGTTTTATTTGTCTATAGATTTAATATGCATGTCTGTGTAACCGTTGAGATTTAAAGGTGAGATTCGGAACGAGACTAAGTACGGACTTTGACTCCAATAACCAATTAATATCCAATACATTTTTGACGTATAGTAAGATTGTGAGTCTCTGTGAGTCTAAATAATAAATCAATCGCTTTTCCGTACACGTTTATAGTGAGCACTGTTTGCGGCTGATGATTACAATAAGAATAAAGTGTTTTTATTTTTACCAAGACTAAAATGCTCGCACTACGCATGGGATGGCCATGAGCGTGGTATCTCTTAATAATATCACGTGAGCCCGCTTATAAATGTAAAAAATCGTACATTTAAGTCTCTATTTTATCAATCAATTAGCTGCATATCTTAATCAAATTCAAAACACTGCAATGTAAACACTTTTAAATACATTTTTAAATTGAATGCAGCGCCATCTGCCGCAACGCGCTATTACTAACTAGAAAATAAACTAGATGGCAGGTATTATTATAAAATTTACTACATAATCGTGGGTCTTATTCGAAGTTCAAACCATCTAAGGTACAGAATGACATAATTTTTCAATAAATAAAAAATGCTTGTGTACCTAATGCCAAATAAATAAAGTATTTTTATAATTATGTCTATAGACATACTTTCAAATACTAGTTATTGAATTTAGTGTAAACAATTTTCCTTATTAGGCTACTTTATTATAACAGCGACACGGTTCCTGCTCTTGAAATGAAGGAAAAATAATACCAGTGTGGTGATCACTGCACCGCGACTGCCGACCCTACTTTTCACCTCGTAGTGTCGATAACCCTACAGCAGCGTTCGGCCTACCATCACGCCTGCGCGCCGTCACACAGCGGCGGCCATAACCTGTACACATTCCGATGGTTCACAAACGTGTCGCGGAACTCCCATTATAATCTAATGATATATATTCAAGTGTTAGTGCATTACTAGGCAGTATTATTTATATTTTAAATAGTTTTGATTTCCTACAAGTTAAATCCCTTAATAATGTTATAGTGTGAAATAATTTATGACTCCAGTGCCGCCGTCGGATAAGTTTGAAATTCCATAGCGTAGATGGCAGCACTAAAAATATTTGACATACCGCGAATTCCAACCATCGTGGGCTCGGCTCAAATGTCAAACGCGACTATTTCGTCAACAGTATCGTGGCGCGATAGTTGGATTTTATAAAATAACAAACAAATAACAACAGTGTGTTTATCAAATCATGGATTAAAAAATAACTTTGTTTTAAATAAGGTCAACTGACGTCGTACAAGGCGTAACATAATAGTTGCTGTGCTATAACTTACGGAGTTTTGCAAAACGTTTCTTATTGATTTTCGTTCTTCATTGGTGTTGTATTGTTATGAATCTTATGTTATCGACTAAGTCTAGGATTTAAAGTTTACCAAGGAGTCTAGAATACATCAGTGAGCATTAACAGAAAATTGTTTTCGTCGCAGTAAATAAAGATTGAACATTTAACTTCGTTCATCTATTGTTTTGAACGTGGGAAATTTTAAATGTAAGTACTTATTTACTTTATTGTAATATATATTTACTTGTAAGGATGATCTACAATTTAGAGTAAACAGTAACTTGTATTTTACATAGTTTGATAGGACTTTTAAACGTAAATTTTGTATCATGTTTATACATGTATTGAACATTGTCAATTATATTATCAACATAGAGTAGTTCGTGGTTTGCCAAAGTACAATGACTTACGCCAACCTAAATAAAAATCAAATAGCTAGGTATTGTAAGTACGTTGTTACCGGTTTCACGAATGCGGCAAGCAAAAAATTTCGCTGTAGCGAGGGCGTCCATCGAGCATGGCGAAGAATCTCGCGATATCAAGGAATGCGAACGATACAATACTGGAATAACGTTTCCACATGTCGAGATAAGAAGTCGATAAAACGTCCGATTGCCCAATGTGACCCCGTAACGATAGCCCTAACTTAACCGCTAACCACATGGATCAATTTGAATTAGAAATACTGGTAGGGTCTAACTAAGTCTAGTTTTAGGTCCTACCTGTTCAAGAAGTTTTTCTTTTTACTCTAATTAATTGTTTATATATTTAAATTAAACAATAACCGAACTGAATGTGTTATACAAGCTAACGTACGTTAGTATTATCTATGAACTTCTTCGACTCTTTTGTTTAAAAAAAACTCATTATTTCATACTTTTATTGAAGACACGATACAATTTCAAACGTAATAGGACAAATATGGAATTCTATTTGTGTTGAGATCCTTTGAAATAAAAAGCTGGGAAATCAATCCTTACAACGGTTTGCACTCGAAATATTTTAAAAGCAGCTGCACGTACTTAGGTACAAGAGGACGGGGAGCCCTATAAAATTCGAAACATCTGCCAGCACCACGTGCTTGAAGGCCTACTATGAGATATATTACGTTAAATTCAAATGAAATAACAACTTATCTCCTTGTGTTAAGGTCCACTTTTAAGTGTATAAAATGTATTGTTGTTTCGTCCTGCTTCAAAGTGGGTAACCCCACAGGGGTAGCGATTGTATCGTAAACACGCGGCACCCCAAATTGCCCGCATTGTCAGGGGATTACCAACCTTAACACAACGACTTAACGTATATGGATAACATAAACTTTCGAAAATAGAATATTATTTTTAAATGGAATGTCAAGGTTCGCCCACCATGTGGCTTTCTTTTGGTACTTGCCAGTACTGGTGACATAAGTCGTTGTTTTAGATTATGTTCGAAAATGCATTTTACACACTTGGTATGATAACAAAACTATACCGCCTTAACTAAAGTACTTATGTCTCTTTTCGTTGCAGTGTTAACATTCTTTGACAGAAAGAGTCGAAAGAGTTGTAGTTTAAATAGTGGAATTCGACATTAGTTTTTATGAATAAGGGAAGAAATCATTAATACAGAAGCTATATGATCATTATGAGAGAACACGTGTCACTAGACAACATTTCAAACATTTTTAGCCGCTCTGATACAAAAAAAAAACAATTGCCTATCTATTTGATTCTATTAATCTAAAGCGTTCTCAATATTATCGCGGTCGGCATACCACAGATACTAAAGTAATTCTGTGTGAATACAATAAAATAATTTATTACCCGACAGCTTACGCGCGTACAGTCAGGCGAGAAAAATTCTATTGTGGTTAACGTACCAAATTCCACATCAGCGTGACTTACAATCACGGGTCACATTTAACCGACTTCCAAAGAAACGGAGGAGGTTTACGATTCAACGCCATGAAAGCCTATTGTCAAGGGGGGCAGTAGAAGTAGGTACCAGAGGATGGGAAAAGTATGATTTGTATAAAGTGACTACCTAGCTGATCCGGCAAACGTCGTTTTGTTTATCATTTATAATAAAAAATAGGGGTTGATCGTAGAGGGGTGAAAATTAGGGGTTGTATGTATTTTTCAATGCTGTATCATAAAAAAATTGAAATTAAAAATTTTGTCTAAAAAATAAAAAATTAAATTTAGGGTTGGACTACCAACATTTAGGGGGATGAAAAATAGATATTGGCCGATTCTCATAGATACCGGATAAGCACAAAAAATTTCATCAAAATCGGTCAAGCCGTTTCGGAGGAGTATGGCAACGAAAACTGTGACACGAGAATTTTATATATAAGATAAAAGTAAATTGACGAATTATATAAAAAAGGTTTTTTGGATTCCCTAACTACACCTGCCCCCCGCCCTAGCGACGCCCTTGGTTCAAGCATATCCACGTTCTTAAACCGTCAAATGATTCGAATTTACAGAAAATGTGTGCCATAGAAAGATTTTTGAACCAATTATATGACATGAACGAAAATACCTGAAGAAAGAAAAAATGAACACGACAAAAATAAATCTTTATTATTTTGGTGTATTTACGTGTAAGTCTATTGTCTATGCTTTTTTTATTGGAAAAAAGGTAAACTACACGCACTAACACACTACTATAAGATTTGCAAGGCTTGCAAGAATTTCTGGTTGTACTATTTTTATTATTATTTAAATATTACAATGTTTGTCGTCTCATTGATCTAGTGGTACTAGTACCCCTGACTGCGAATCCATGGGTCCCGGGTTCGATCCCCGGCTGAGACGAACATCGATGTGATGAGCATTTGGTGTTGTGCTTAGGTCTTGGGTGTTTAAATATGTATTTATATGTCTATCTATCTATAATATGTATGTATATCCGTTGCCTAGTACCCATAACACAAGCTTCACCAGCTAGGCATGGGACTAGGTCAATTGGTGTGAATTGTCTTTTAAAAAAAATGTGACGTTATTCTTGATAACTTTATTTTCCAACTGTCAAATAGCCTATTAAACGCGGATGAAGCCCTGATTTAGTATGGATAATACGAAGGAATTTTAAGCTTACTGGAGCGGTTCATTTGAGGCATAAATTCCGTGACATTCCGTGTTATCTGGAATTTTTAAAATATGTCAGCTATGCTTGGAATGTCCTTAATCACAAATCAATTGATAATTTACATTACGATAAACGCGAACTAAAATTGTATATTTTATTTCGCGTTGAGCAACTTTGTTTTGGCTAAACTGAAATATTTTCGATGGAATGCGAAATGTACGATCAGCAGATGTTATAGAAATTCCTTTCTTTGATGATTTTTTTTTTACTGTTTTAATGAAATTAAAGGGCAGGCTAGCGTTTTAACGTGTGGATCTCAAACGTCGTGTCTGCTCGGAGTTTTCTTGCGTATTTAACAGGAAAAGCTAAGTCATGATAGGCTGATCACCTATTTGTCTATGTGAGATAATTATCAAATTAAGAAACAGTTGCAAGAAACTCCGCCACTCTTTTTAATCGCCAAGTTTTGGGTCTTACAAATTGTTTGAATTGGAGCAACTTAATCCCAAGGATTAGGATCATTTAAATAGTCGTCAAATTTATAAAAAGTTTTATTGATTAATTTACGTTTAACGAACGATTAATTTATTCAATGATAATTCTCTAATTTCGCTTGGGAGTTTGTTGTAAAAACGAATACAATCTTCTGGAGCCTGGTTGGTCGTCATTATATAGCTTATTAGGTTAACCTTTCATTATTGTTACTATTCCTTGATTTGTCTAAATTATTCTCTAACGTTTCGTATGTCGACTGGTGCTCTGTAATTTTAAATTGCAACCGCGACGTTTTGTATGCATTTGCGATTTAGTTCAATGTTGTAGATTCCACGGGTATAAGTAATATCCATACGAAAAGCGCTAGAATACTTTGCCATAAAAAATTCTATACCATTCACAACTGACGTTTTGAAAGGTTTCAGAATCGTCAATTATTTCGCTGACTGTACCGTAACACATTGAGATTTCTGAACCGCTTACGAATATTTTTAAAATTGTAAAACATTCTGATGATTGGTCACTTTGATAACATTCCTTATTTACTAATTCATAGATATCATTTGTTAATTATGTGTAAACATGTTATTTAATATTTATTTGTTTTTCGGAAATTTTAATGTTTATTTGTGCGCGAGTGCTATCAGAAGAAAACGGGCTGATGTTAACTGATACAGCACTGGACAGCGCCACACTAGGCTGGCCTTCTAGAAATGGTTAGGTTCTGTTCTATACCGTATTGGTTCGGAAGTACTTCGGGTATCAGTATTAAATAATTCTTAAAGCTATATGTGCCACAGTTCTCACCTCGATAGTGTCATAAAAGTCATAAAACAGTACCTCGTAAGAGTTTGTTTTATAGAACAGGTTGCAAACGGGCTGATGATAAGTGATACCCGCCGCCCATGGACACTCAATACCAGAGGGCTTTTAAGAAGTAGTAAGCTGTTTTCTTGAAAGACCCTTAGCCGAATTGGTTCGGAAATACTTCAGTGACAGTTCTAGGAACACCTTAATCTTCTAGCAGTATGCTTAATAACAATTATTAAACCTAGTAAATTCATAAGACACTTCATAAATCTTGGAGCCGTTTTGGCGAACAAAATCCGTGAATTTGTTTATAAAATTTTCCTTTGTTTGTTTTAGACGTAAAAAGCACTTGATATTGTTTTGGACAAAACACAAAATGTCTGTCCACCGTCTAGTCATAAGTTGAGGAATTTCCGCCTCGATATTTGCATTTATGATTTCACGGCAACGTTCATTGCGAGCCAAATATTTTTATACGCAGACATTCCTACACTGGCATGTTTAGCAAGGCCACAGATTTTACTATAGTTCTTCTTTTGGTGCCACTCCATTACTGGAGGTTGGACATCAGTCCTGAAGCGTGTGCTGTGCCAGCAGCAACCCTTCCGCAGTTGCAATACCCTAAACATTACGCAGCCATGATAGCTTTTAATGAACCTAAAAGAAACCTTCAACTAATCATACAAGGCACGCACGTCTTGGTTGAAAAACCTAAGACAATGGTTTGGTCAAAGCACCAAGTCATTGTTTGGAAGCGCGGCATTCAAAATCAAAGCCATGATGATCGCCAACCTTCGAAAGGAGATGGCACTATAAGAAGCAAAAAAAGGAAAAAAGAAGACCGTGGTTCGTGGTTTATCTCCTCAATCGGTACAAAGACATGGGAAATGACATCTTAGAAACCATTAATATGATTGTTCTATAAAATTAAAAAATCAAAGGCGCTACAACCTTTTTAGGTCTAGGCCTCAGATTTCTGTATCTCTTTCTTGATCATTTGTCAATCAAATTGGAAAGTAGGTAACCAGCCTCATGTGCCTGACACACGCCGATGAGTTATTGGGTCTAAGGCAAGCCGGTTTCCTCACGTTTTCCTTCACAGTTCGAGCGAATGTCAAATGCGCACATTGGTGCACAGCCGGGGATCTAACCTACGCCCTCAGGGATGAGAGTCACACGCTGATGCCACTAGGCTCTGATTGTCCTTTACTGCAGATTAAGGAAATTGGTTTTTCTCGCATTCGACACGGGTTTTCATCCTGTCATTGTATCCAAGAGTTCAAGTCTACCCAAAGGCGACAAATCGAAGAGAAATATTTTTATGTTGCAGTTCTATTTTTCAATCTTTACCAAAGACTACAGACTTGCCATATATGAAAATGTCAAATGTGTCTTAAATCACTGAAAACGGTGGCAAAATTCCATTAATAGGGCTTTGAATTGCTTTCGAATTCAACGCATCCTCCAGATTTGGCCCCCTCTTCTTCTGAACTCAGACCTCAAGAGAATCCTCGCTGGACAATTTTGCGCTAATGAAAAAGTACCTAATCGCTGAAACTGAAGCTAATTTTAAGGCTAAAGACAAATCGTACTATTAAAATGCTATCGAAAAATTGTATGACCGCTATAATCGTTGTATCGCTCTCGAAAGCATTCAAAACAAATTGTATTAAAAAAAAGAATTCTATGTTAGTCTTCGAACTTTTCCGCCCAACTTATATTACTTAGTTAATTACTTCTTATAATAGAAGATGTACCTTGCCTTCAACAGATTAGCGCTGATGTAAGTTGGAAAACTGCAGAACACGCAAATCTAGGTCAAACGTTGTATTGAAGCCAATAGAAGCTATGTACTAATGAGGAATTAATTATAAATATATTTACCAATTCCGACATACTTATACGTTTACGTCATCGCAAAAGTATGCACACTATTATTGTTTAGTTATGATTTTGCTGTTAATATGAGGCAAGTAGAGCTTGAAAAAAAATAGGCCAAAAGCACGCAATAGTATATTATGACTACTCGATCGGCGTTTAAAATGTCACGAAACTTGGATCGGGACAGTTTGATGGGCTCTTTCCCAAAAATCGAATCGTGGTTTATACTTTGTGAATGGACAAACGTGAAGCCGATATTAGTTATATAGTAATAAAATTATTTAAAAAAAATCATTGGCGCTACAACCTCTTTAGGTCTTGGCCTCAGATTTCTGAATCTGTTTCAGGATCATTTTAAAAATCTAATAAGCAAGTAGGTGATCAGCCTGACACACGCCATCTACTTTTTGGGACTAATGTCGGTTTCCTCACGATGTTTTCCTTCACCGTTCGAGCAAATGTTAAATGCGCACATATGAAGAAAGTCCATTGGTGCATAGCCGGGGATCAAACCTACGACCTCGGGTATGAGAGTCGCACGCTGAAGCCACTAGACCAACACTGCTCAAAACTTATTTAATAATTATATTTTGAATTTCAGTGAAAATGGAAAAGGTGGAATCTGCGTTGGACGTGTTATCGCGAGCTGCGACGATGGTGCAACCGTGTCCCGCATACCCGGCGAGTGATTCAGACGGCTTCGGTGAGTACTTATTAATCTGTATTCGAAATTTAAAAATTAAACCTAAGCCAGTATATTTAGTGTACTGTATTCGAAATTTAAAAATGAATTCTAAGCCAGTATATTTATTGTACCTACTGTATTTAAAATTTAAACCTTTTATAATTTATTCGAAATTTAAACTAAAATACGTAATTTTTTAGTTTATAAGGAATTTAAAAGGTGTACTGTGGTGTAATGTTCTTTTTCTATACTTTTAGTTTATTTATAATATATTAAAAGCAGTAATGTAAAGTAAAATCAGAGTCGATTATGAATAAAAGAAGTATTTTGAATGCGCTAAATCTTAGGTTCATTGTTAAACATTTTTATTATTAGTAATGTAATTTTTATTTTACCTACAAAATAAATACACACCCTTGAAACAAACTTAAGTACGAACGAAAAATGTTCAGTGATATTAGATTTTCTACAAGTACCCGAAATCTAATGCATATAAACAATTTGAATTAGTCGCCATCAAAGCAGACAAAATGATTACAGTGAATCGGTATGCCGGCTGGGACACTGTCCATATGTTAGATGGCATTTGGCCTTGTGGGCGGGTCGCATTCCTCGCCACTCACAGCTGACTTAGTTGTCTATGCTCTCTTTATAACCGACTTGAAATTAGGAGTAAAACATCGGTATTACCCGTCACCTTGAGCGATTTGAAAAATTTGTCTTAAATATATATATTTATACTAGCTGACCCGGTAAATGTCGGTTTGCCATGTATTTTATTTCTAGGAAACATTTTTTAATTTCAATAAAAATATCTACCTACTATAATAAAAATAGGGGTTGATCGTAGTGGGGTGACAATTAAGGGTTATATGTATTTTTGTATGATATACAATAATAAATAAGAACAAAAACTTTTGACCACACTTAACATTTAGGGGGAAGAAAAATAGATGTTGTCCGATTCTCAGACTTACTGAATATGTAAAAAAATTTCATAAGAATGGGTCAAGCCGTTTCGGAGGATTATGGCAACGGGATTATATATTATATGGAATTCTAGTTGGAAATTAATGCTGCAAGTTAGTTAAAGGTACACTGAAACAGGGACCAAACTTATTTTTTTTATGGCTCTGGCACGATTTGTGCATTAGCCAGTGTCAAGTATAGGTTTTTTTTTATAATTCCTGCTTGTCTTTTTTAGAAATTCGACCGTGTCCTTCATGTACGGTTTAGGCACTCGCCCGGTACCGCACAACCCTCCCAAAGGCCGAGAACAAATTTAAATTTAATTAAAACTTGCCCTCGAACCGGGAATCGAACCCAGTACCCCTCACCTAGCTGCCACTTAATAAGACCGCTAGGCTATGAGGCCCCTAACCAAACTTTAACGTTAATAAAATTGTAAATACTGTATATAAGATTGTAATAAACTCAATAATAAGTACAAAAAAATACCCTTGGCGCGATTTTTACTCTTCATTTTATTTTAAATAATGAACGTAAGGTCATTAAACTTAAACTAACTGCGTAATTATGAGGAGGTTTAAAATTTTGATAGACATATAAAATGTTACAATCGATACGGCTAAATATCTTTCAGGCAGCTAGTTAAACGGCTGTTTAGTTAAAAGGCTAGGTTTGAACGGCTAATTAAGCTAGTTGACTGCGACATATAAATACTTGAATACTAAAGAATGCATAAATAGTCTGTGAACAAAACAAATCTTTTAATCGATATTTTATCACTAAAGTAATTTACGGAGGAATAGAATAACATTCTGTTTAAAATTCTATTCTAGGGAAATAGTTTAGTTTTTCCGTCGTCGCTCAACCGAGTCTTCCTGGGTTTTTATAAGTTAAATAAACAATACTTTGAGTTAAGTATTTATCCATTCTCTTCAAGGTTTTCAGTAACGAGAACTATTTCTGTATGACAAAATCCCATACATTTTTGTCCTACGGTAATCACACTTAGCACTAAGTCTAATGGTGAGATCTATAGTGCGCACTTGGACTTTGCTCAGACTTTACTTACGAAAAACACTAAGCTTAAACTATGATTTAGTATTTATAGACATATTTTAACGGTGAGATTAACCTAAGCTCAAGCTAAGACAGAAATTGATGTTTCATTTCATGCAATACCTTCTTTATTATCCTTTAAAAAAGTAAAGAATGGTTATAGTTAAGTCTGAGCAAAGTCTAAGTGCGCACTATAGATCTCACCCTTAGAGATGTGGTTTAACTCTGCATCTTCTACTGCATTTACTATGAGGAGTTGTTCCCTGCAGCTCCCGAACTGAGCGTTTTTAATGCAGTACCGCGCACCACCCCTATGGAACCAGCTGCCTGTTGAAGTATTTCCGAACCAATTCGACTTAGGGTCCTTCGAGACCGTACCAATTCTTAAAAAGCCGGCAACGCACTCGCGAGCCCTCTGGCATTGAGTGTCTATTGGCAGTGGTATCACTTAACATCACGTGGTCCTGCCCGTTTGCCTATGTCAAATACGTATCGATTGGATTCGTGTGTGCGTGTGTGTTAAACTACACAATAACAAAATAGTCATACATTTTCCGCATACTTTGAAACAAGTTCGAAGATTATCTTCACATTCTAGTACGAATCCGTGTAGGTTAAATGCTTGGAAAATTAAAATACTCCGCATTCCACTGGATAAATTGGACTTTTGCCCCATTATTTGAATAATCCGCTCATATATTGGCCTATTTGGCCTCTTTCTTCCTATTTGTATTATCGCTTCGTTGAAAATAAAATCTTTAAAATTTATTTACTTTATAATCACAATAAATTTTAATGTTTCGGTATTATTCAATTTTGTAATGCAAAAATATTTTAAATTTTCGAATGTTTTTGTCCTATTAATTTTTACTACGAATTAATTCGACCACGGCACGTTTAGGATCTTAATTGTTTACAAACAACGCGTTGATCACATATAATTATGCAACGTGACAGCTGCGCAGGCGCACGCCGATTTACTTTCGTTGGTTTGCGTGCGAGCATGCGCCTGTCGAGAGAAAGCGCTTAGGAATTTGGCCAGCCAACGTGCCACTGAGCCATCCGATAGCAAATGTTGCTGGCAAAAGTTTGTTTAAAACAATTATGAATTTTTGATATAGGTTTAAAAAAATATGTATAATTTAGAGCAGTGTTGGCCTAGTGGCTTCTGCGTGCGACTCTCATACCTGAGGTCGTAGGTTCGATCGCCGGCTGTGCACCAATGGACTTTCTTTCTATGTGCGCATTTAACATTTGCTAGAACGGTGAACAACATCGTGAGGGAACCGACATGAAGACCCAAAAACGGCGTGTGTCAGGCACTGGAGGCTGATCACCTACTTGCCTTTTAGATTTAAAAATGATCATGAAAAAGATTCAGAAATCTGAGGCCTAAAGAGGTTGTAGCGCCACTGATTTAGTTTTTAGTTGGTAGAATGGTTGGGAATAACATTTAACATTTGAAGGTCTTTGTCGAGAGACAAGAGTTTAATCTACCAACTACTCTTTCCCTAAAATATGGCGAGGGGGCCGATACCTGGACATGCGTCTCGTGAACGGGTGCTACTTGTGGTGACTAGTCGTACTTGAATTCGTGTATACGGTGATGTTAGTTATTTCGACCATGTGTTTGTGTGTTGTTCCCACGAGAATGTAAGTGCGTGCTCCTATTTCACCATGCCTCCTGCTGATAGAGGACAAATCTTTGTTTTTAATTTATGTTATTATTATTATTAATTACTTAAGATGTCATGTGGAACATGATGTAATGGTTGCAGCTCCTTAAAAACGTTGCGATAAAAAAGTGGCGGAGAGTTTATTGCCTGTTCTTCTCTTCCGTTCTACGCCCTTGATTTGAGAACTGGCACTAAATGTAAAGTTAGAATCATTTCATATACATTTCTTTTTTTGATGTTCATAAGTGTACATTGTGTTACCTATATGATTATATTATTTTTGACTTTGACTTTGACTACTTCGTACACCAAACGCCTCACCTGTCATGGTTCTCTCTCCATCTATGCCCGTATTGTCCATTCCTCGCATTCATCGTATTATGTTTCCCATTGCCATTTCCATGTTTACATGTTATTTTTGGATCCTTAAAAGTTTTACAATTGATGTCGTTTAACCCTATTTTTAATACTGGGAAACTCCGTAATGCCGACAGAAAAGAATTTGTTCCTTAGATTGGGGTAGATTAAAATATAAAGTTTTTAAATAAAATTGTCTTAGATATCTTTCATTTTTTTTAACAGTTTTTCGAAGATTCGGAACAACTTGCCATCATTTTGATATCTCCTTTCCGACAAAGTTATCCGCGAACACACTTAAAGTATATACAGTCGAAATCAACAAAGATTTTGAACTGTGTTATAATTAAAAATTAATTAAAATTTGGCATTTTCTGTTCAAAATGTTTTAAAAATTCCACTCTATAATTATTAAATTCAGAGAAACATAATATTAATAACGTTATGGTGAATTCTGCGTGCTCTCACATTGAGACGTTACGGTTTCCAAATGTAGGTTGCAAACAACAGTTATGTGTGGAATGCAACGATCGCAATTTGTAACAGCTCAATAATTCAAAATACCTACCGTATATACGCCAAAAATATATAGAAAATACCTGGTCCTGTTTGGTTATGGCTCAAATCAGTTAGGTACCCCCCCCCCCCATGTATCTCGCCGTAACGTTTTTCAGTACCCTATTACAGTATTGTACTCAAGTATAGTAAAACGTTTCGTGACCACCTTGTGTCTCTTTAGTTACTATTATGTGGTGTAAGTCGAAAATAATATTAACAATAACGCGTAATTCTGTCCCCGCCCCGCATCGTAACGTTTTACAAAAGGACCTCCCCCCCCTAAAATCGCGAACTTGAACGCTTCCTAAGCCATTGATAAATCTAAGATTTATGACGAGCACGTGAAGCTTTCGTTCACTCTAGATACTTCTAGATAAAGGTATAGGCGTTATGCTGTATAAATGGCAAATCTCAAAAGCTGTCGAGGTCTAGACAGTTCTATTTATCCTATTGGTCTGCTAATAAAAGACTGATTAGCACGTAATTTAATGTAGGTACAGTTTTTTTTTAAACGGGGGGCAAACAGGCAGCATGCTCCCCTCAAGTTAAGTGATAGCGTCGCCCATGAGAAGGCTGGAGTACTTAATTAGTACGCTCTTTTCTTGAAGGACCCTAAGTCGAATTGTTCCGTAAATACTTCAGTGGGCAGCTGGTTCCACATAGTGGTGGTGCGCGGCATACTGGCGACGTAGTTTTTTTATTTGCCTTAACTATATTTAAATAACACTTTTAAAGAATGGAACAATGTTATAACATATATCGAACATATGTTTCATAAATACGTGAGACAATACGAAATAGTTTAGATAACTGATCTCGCTTGGCTGCCAACGAAATGGAATTCGCTATTAGAAATTCTACTTAGATGACTTCATTGGATTCCAATCAATCGTGCGCAGGATTGCACGCACCATTTTTGTCACTCGATCGCCCGATAATCGAATTTATTAACTTTCGATTCGATTAATTTGACATAACGAGTTTCTAACTTTTTATTTGCACTTTATAAAAGCATTTATATTAGTGTTTCAATATTCTGGTAATCGCTCTCCCAAAGGGCCACAAAAACGACAACTAAAGATTAACATATCATTTGCTTTCGAGATTGGCGAAAAATATAATAATTTGATTTAGAGTAGTTTACCTTAATTATTATCTAATATTAAAAAAAGTTAAAGGAAGTAATTCCATACAAATATATAATATAAAAAATAAAATAGAGATACATATTTCATAATTTCTATATTTCATCATCATCAAAACTGCAGCTTATTTTTTATTTACTTATTTGTTCAGTTAAAATAATCCATTATTATGTTAGTATAAACTTACATATAATAGTATATTATTATTAAAATCCTAAACATAAAACCCATGAAAAAGTATACGTACACTAGTCGATCTGAATCGACAAGTGAGACTAGAACGCACAAAATGCCTCATGATAGGCGAAGACAGGTCTACCACAGTCTTCAAGATGCTGTTCCGATCGCCCCGTACCCGGTTAAACAGAGATCCTGTTTTAATTCTAATAATAGCCCAGAAATCATCTATACGCGCTTTTTTTTTTTAATGACAATTCACACCAATTGACCTAGTCCCATGCTAAGCTGGTGAAGCTTGTGTTATGAGTACTAGGCAACGGATATACATACATATTATAGATAGATAGTCATATAAATACATATTTTAAACACCCAAGACCTAATCACAACACCAAATGCTCATCACATCGATGTTTGTCTCAGCCGGGGATCGAACCCGGGACCCATGGATTCGCAGTCAGGGGTACTAACCACTAGACCAATGAGCCGTCCGACTTGGGCAACATCTAAGAGTTTTTGCCGCGCACCACCACTATGTGGAACCAGCTGCCGACTTAAGTACTTCCGAATTTACTTAGGGTTAGGCAACGCACCAGTGAGCCCTCTGGCATTGAGTGTCCATGTATCACTTAGCATCAAGTGAACCTTCAGCCCGTTTGCTCCTTGTTATATAAAAATTACTAGTGGACCCGACAGACGTTATCCTGCATGATAATTCAAGCAATTGGTAAAGCAAAGTATGAAAGTACCGACTGCAGCGCCATCTGGCGGGATGATTTGTGAATCTAAACCATTCCCAGATCCCCTTGAACACACACAAAAAATTTCATCAAAATCGGTCCAGTCGTTTGAGAGAAGTTCAGTGACATACACACTCACAGAAGAATTATATATATAAAGATATCGCATAATGAAGCAAGTAATTAAAAGTACATCCGCGTTCATTTCACCGTTCATAAAGTTCATTATAATTAGCCAGCCACCATTTATAATTAGTGTTTTTTTAATATTCTGACTAGAGTTTATCTACTAGGTAGTTAACTGCGCCACTGTTTAATCGCCAAGTTTTTTGTTTAAAAATTTGTAAAGCTGCAAGCATTTTAGGGAAATAATAAATAATCATCCAGTGGCACTACAACTAGAGCAGTTTATCCCTCTGCGGGGGCCACACTCCACAGGGGGCAATTTGATTATCAAGGGGGGCTATTCGACAATTTATTTGGAATATGATATCCAGATTTTCATTATATGTTTTGAAAATTTAGTAGCGGTGTTTCGTTAACAAGTTTAGTTTAAGTTTCTTAAGTGAACATTTCAGTTTTTTAATATTTTTTTTATTGATAAAAAGCTTGCTAACGCTCGGCACACATTGGTAAAAACAAACACAAAATACAATTTTTAATGTGACAAGCACTTAAAGGCAAACATGACATACATGTAGAGATCACACAAATAGCAAACCAATTATTAAACAAAAAAAACATTACAAAAAAAAACCAATTACTAATCAAATAAAATTCTAATTACAAAAAACTAAACATAAATCGATTTTATAGTGTTACACAAACAAATATGAATTTTAGAACGGTTAAGGTGGGGCATGGCACAAAAAAAGTTTGAAAAACACTTGTCTAGAGCCAGTAGTAGATGCGCACATAGACAAGTCCATTGGTGCAGCCGGGGATCGAACCTACAGTCACAATGAGAGTTGCACTCTGAAATCCTAGTCAACAGTCCAAACATACTATAAAAATACGTTTTACCTAGCAGTAGTTGTGGTGAAATGGGAGCACGTACCTGCCTCTAATTGGATATTTACGAGTGTATGGTATTGTATAGTAGAATATCGAAATATTGTTTGCAATTTTCGCGATGGAAGTCGTACGTCTTCAGCCATGACACGTAGGGTTGTTCTAGATCGATACAAAGCATGTCATGGCTACACTTGTGTCAGAGCCGGATTTAGGAGAGGGCAACCGGTGCTCCACAATAGAGACTTCGAAAGAAAACAACTTTTCTTTTGATATATTTTTATGTTCATTAAATACTAAAAGAATCTACTTGGGTTCACAATAAATTATTGATTGAAAAACTCGATTGTAAAAAATTCATTTTATTTGGAAAATAATGTGGGGCCAATCCTTTGTTGCCCCGAAGCCTCCAGACCTCTTAATCCGGCCCTGACTTGTGTAATAGTTGTGCAACAAGGTTATAAATGGAATTGGAAAATTTCTCTTTAAAGAAAACTGAACGCCATACTTAGATTGGAAAACTTAAAAGCAAAGGCTTTTTAGTTTTTCAAGCACTAGAATACTGGATTAGACATATTCGATATTATAATAATAATATAGCCTATTCCGAAACTCTGTTATCTATGATCTTTAATATATTTTCAATCCAGTATATCTCGGTGTTTGGTGTGCCTCTTTACAAAGACCTCCTTAAACCCTTTCCACTGTTCCCTATCCTTTGCGACTCTTCTCCAGTTGTAGCCTGCTGTTAGTTTCAGTTCGTCCTCCCGCCTTGTCGGCCTCTTCTTCGTTCTCCGTCTCTAGGGTACCATTCCGTCAATATTTTGCTGCATTTTTCATGGGAGCTCCGTAGCATTTGACCCGTCCATCTCCATTTCATTTGGTCTATCTTAGTGAGAATGTCTGTCACACCTGTTCTAGCTCTTATAACTGTTTCTTTGCTTGTCTAATTTTCTTATTCTCAGCATACTTCTTTCCATGGCTCTTTGGCAGTAGATTTTATTACTACTGATTCAAGTGTTTGTCACCGTGTCTTGAATTAACACCGCACCTATATTGGAGTTATAAGATAAGCGAGGAGACAGTTTTAACCTCACCTGCAAAAATACCCTTGCATGACTAAGGAAATTGAATTATTAGTTTATTTTTACTGGTTGGTGACATCCCATAGTTCCTACGAGAGTAGAGAAACAACCTTCAAATTATCTAAATAAATATGCAATTTCTAAATAAATTATAACACAATTCTTAATGTGAGTTGTCTAAAAAGCTGGAAATAGTAGTTTATGCAACTGTTATATAATAGAGGGTATTAAAACATGAGTGTAGATTTTTGAAAATAAGATTACACGAGTGTTTTAATACCTAATTACATATATGCAGTTGCATACACTACTTTATTTAACCTCATGGCAAATAAATTGTTGGTGTCTATCATCGTTAGCTATGCCTACTATGAGCGCAGAGGTCGTGTGTTCGAATCCCGATATCAATTAAGTTGGTACAAATGAACGGTATTTCGTACGGGTGTCGTAGTTAGCTAAGTATCGTTTCTGAATCTTAGCCTAACCACAATAACAAAAACAGCATAAAGCTTGGCCTTTTTTTTTTTTTTTTTTCTTAGGGCCTTTACAGCTCAGTTAGGGCAATTTTCCTTAAAAGGGTCTTCCCAGATGAAGGTAATTTTACACCCTAATCTAATTTTGCTTACTTTACTTTGCCGCGCGGGCGGCTTTTAATTTGTCATTAGCTATCGGGATTTGACATGTCGGGGCCTAATACGTGCCTTTTTTGTCGGAAAGGCACAAAGCCGAGACTGGGTCATCTAAATACAACATACAAGGTTACATTTAATATTGCATAGCAAATTCCTCAAGGCGTTATATTTCTTGTAAACGAACGTGTTAACAAGATTGGTATGCTATTAATGATTGACACGCGCCAATTTAGTATCGCATACCGAAGTGATGATGCCAAATAAGATAAGATCATTTCAATGGATATTGGAGTTTGGAATTTCTAATTGCATTTTTAAATGATGTGTTTGTATTGTTTTAATGATGTAAATAGTACGCGATATGAATTAGCCATTATCAAGAGTTCCCAACGTTTTTTGTGCCCTTGGCTTTTCTAAAGCATCCTATGTAACATATATAATTTTTAATATAAAAAAAAATTCACTTAATAAACTTAAATGATAGGTTTTAGAAAGGAATCAATAGGGAATTGTTAACGAAACACAGTTAGTAAATTTTCAAAACTTAAGAAAAACCGAAGTTCAAATTCTAAATAATTTTAATAAAGCTATTTCTATATTAATTCTGTGGTCATAGATCAGACAATGATAAGTACATTCATTCATATATCGAGTGTTTCATATTTCTTAATATTTAATTGCTTGTTGTAAAGTAATGAAATTGCATTTATCATAGGTATTCTGACCTATGGCCACATAATTATTTTAATAAATTAGTGAGATCATTGCGCTTCATGCTTGCACAGAGATTTCTTATTAGGTGCCAATTTGGTTATCTACAGTCTCAAGTCTCCAAGTTGTATTATATCCAGCCGGCTTCGAATGTCCCCCCTTAACAACAATGAAATTGCCCCCTGTGGGGCGTGAGCCCCACGTTGGAAACACTAGTCTAGCCTAAATAATATTATATAAATAAATAACAATGGTGCTACTACCTTTTAGGTGTGGCCTCAGATTTCTGTATCTATTTCGTGATTATTTCTAATATGCAAGTAAGTATCTTCTGTGCCTGACACACACCGTCGACTGTTTTGGGTCTAGGGAATGCCGAATTCCTCACGATGTTTTCCTCCGACCGAATGTTAAATAGGCGCATAGACAGAAAGTCCATTGGTGTACAGCCGGGGATCGAACGTACGACCCCAGGGATGAGAGTCGCACGTAGTAACTAGGCCAACGTGCTGTCAAATAATATGAGGGCTAGTTTGTAGTTCTATTCTGAAGTTTCTTGACTTATACCTAGCTGTGTAACTAGGCCAACGTGCTGTCAAATAATATGAGGGCTAGTTTGTAGTTCTATTCTGAAGTTTCTTGACTTATACCTAGCTGTGTAACTAGGCCAACGTGCTGTCAAATAATATGAGGGCTAGTTTGTAGTTCTATTCTGAAGTTTCTTGACTTATACCTAGCTGTGTAACTAGGCCAACGTGCTGTCAAATAATATGAGGGCTAGTTTGTAGTTCTATTCTGAAGTTTCTTGACTTATACCTAGCTGTGTAACTAGGCCAACGTGCTGTCAAATAATATGAGGGCTAGTTTGTAGTTCTATTCTGAAGTTTCTTGACTTATACCTAGCTGTGTAACTAGGCCAACGTGCTGTCAAATAATATGAGGGCTAGTTTGTAGTTCTATTCTGAAGTTTCTTGACTTATACCTAGCTGTGTAACTAGGCCAACGTGCTGTCAAATAATATGAGGGCTAGTTTGTAGTTCTATTCTGAAGTTTCTTGACTTATACCTAGCTGTGTGGGTCTCTAAACAATTAATACTTTGCTGGATTGTAATTTAGATTAGATCTCTCATTACCCAGTTAACTATGAAGAGCTCATCATGAGTACTGTAAGGTCACGGGTGGAAACCAACATTGCGCAACAGAGTGCAACGGTATGCATCCGTCACGCTTATGGGGCTGGAATAATTACATATATCTTACGAGGAATTCAATTTGCTCTGTGATCTTGATAGGCATTGAAGAACCTTTTGATATAAATATACTTTAACGTTTAAGGTTTAAAGAAAAATCATTAGAAAGCGCACGTGCCATACATTTTTGTTAATGTTATTCTACACCGAAAGAGGGCGCTTTAACAAATTTCACGTTGTCCCAAAATTCCGATAGATGTCGCTGTTTGTTCCGATAAAATTTATTAACAAAATAATAAATACCCATTTATGAAGTAGCTTAGACCTTTGTCATATTATATCTTGTATTTTAATAATTAGGACTGTGTCATATTAGGACCCGTGACTGAATAAAAAATCTAAAAAACTGTAATCAAAATATTTAAAAATAACATTGTATTGGTTTGACATATGATACACACATGTCAATCTTAGATGTAATTACTTGACCAGCCTTGTACTTATATACCCATTTGTGTTTACATAACTGCGGGGTGCGGGGTGGAGTGTTCGCATAAGGCGGATGTTTGCAGCGAAAGTGCGGGAAGCCGCTTGCTAACATTCCGCATTCCTTTCATTGATGTAAACTGTATTCATCAATACTAATTCGTTCGTAATATCTAGTACAAAAACTGCCTTAAAAACGGTCAGTTGTGGAACGACGGACGTCGAGGTGGTGGTGGAATTTCGTACGACCGATGATGAAACTCAGCTGCTACCCGAACAGCTCCTCTGAACACTCTCCGTGGTAAATGCGGTAGAAGAAGCAGAGAGACGCCACATCTCTACACAACAAGGGATCAAGCCGTTCGGAAAGTGTTATTACTTTTGTGGAATAGAATAACTCCGGCGTTAATGGCGAATGATTAGATGCTGGGTTTTAATCAGTTTGAAGATTTTATAAGAAAAAAAGGATAAAATATGATTTTGGATAGGTAAAATATAGTTTAATTTTCGTGTTATAGCCTAAAATTAAATGATTGCTGCTATATAATCTATGTTGTGTACTAAAAACATATACAGTCAAAACCGTTTACGACGACATCGTTTAGAACAACATACCGGTCATATTGACCAAAAGGTCCCGGCTGAATTCTATTGTATTAGGTAGGTACTTAATAACAACGTCATCGGCTGTTACGACCAAATATGAGTAGTCCCCTCGATGTCGTTATAACAGATTTTGACTGTATATACATATATATTTTTATTGATAAAAGCTTGCAAACGCTCGGTACACTGATACATTGGTATAAGATTCACAATATACAATTTTAAATGTCACAAGCACTAGGCAAACCTTCACGAAGATATAATACAAATATTAAATAATACAATTAAAATTACAAAATCTAAACGAAAATCGAAGTGTCAGGGGAGCTATGCATATCCAGACCTAGCTCGTTTATCAGAATGCTCAATCTGGACATGGGTGAGCTTTGACCAAAACGCGTACTTTGGAAAGGAAATGGAATGATGGGATGCCTGGCGTATCTAGAGGGTAATATTTCTGCGTATTGACTTTTACCTATTTGTGTCTGAAATAAACAGGAAACTATGGTCTACATAATTTTTAACTGTTGTGTTAAATAAAGAGCTCTATGGAAAGTTATGATCGTCGCCAGCAACCTTAAAGGCCGGCAACGCACTTGCAAACCTGACGATGACGTCTAGGCAGCATTAACTTTTTTGACCCATACCGACATGTCCCATAAAAGGTTCATAAACAATAAGCATTTTTTATGTAACAGGAGTCAAACGGGCAGGTGATATTAAGTGATACCGCCCATGGACACTCTCAGAACGCTCGCAAGTGCGTTGGCCTTTTAAGAATTGGTACGCTATTTTCATGAAGAACCCTAAGTCGAATTGGTATCTTACCCATTCTAATTTTACGCGTCATGCGAATGACACTATAATGTTATTTTCACAAAGCGATTGTGATTTTCTTTCTTTGATATTTAAGTATTCGTATACCTTTGAAATGCAGGTATAATTTCGCTACGCTATCAATTATAAGAATAAAGGCTTGTCTATTTGACGTGAGTGCCATTAACTCGAGTTCCATTTTTAAATTTAATGAGTTTTTATTTTTAGAAGGTATCTAAATACAGAATAATAGTAGTACATTTTAAAATACAGTTGTTTAATGTGATAAAGTAGCGTGTCACATAATAGCTCCTTCCGACAAGCACAAAAGCTGTCGGAAAAAAAATTTATTTCCATCAACTTTAATTTTGTTCCCTTTTGTAGACTCTCGGGGTTTAAGTGTACAGGCGCTACTAAACGCTTTAAATTCCTCTGTTTGTTCTGAATAATGTTGATTTAGAAATTGGCCGACATATTGACTTTTAGGGGAATACCGGCGCGGAATTACCGTTGAAGTAGGATTTTTTCTATGGATAGGTAAAGCAATATTTCAATGACGGGAATAACCACTCGTCTAAAGAATTTCTCGTGACAGCCGACGCGTACGTTAGGGAATTTCCCAATGGGACTTTACCGGCGGGGAATCATCGATTCCGTGGGCGGATCGAGAATTTGTGGGATTCTGGGCTATTTCGGGTCCCATAATAGCGACGGGAATTTCCCGTTCCGTCCGATGCACACGCATCGCACATGATTGGTCTCAGTGTTTCCATTACGATTGGATTTTAAAAATAAAAAATAAAATAAAATATGTTTATTATGGAACATAAGATACATGTATCACTTATTCCACGTCATTAAATTTAAATTTGTAGGCATCCCTACTCATCGGCAAAGAAGACAGAGGGTGTAGGCCGAGAGAAAAAGCCGGCGTAAAAAACTCTCGGTACTCTTTTAAAATATCAAATCATCAAACAACACTTATTTTAAAACAATTATCGCAAATTAATTAGAGGTAGCCTGTCTAGCACTAGTCCCAGGCCCTTTTATCAACTAGATAATCGTTGACTTTATAGTAAGCCTTTTTACACAGCTTTTCTTTAATACATTTCTTAAATTTATTGAAAAGCAAAGATAAAAGAGCCTCTGGGATTTTATTAAAGAAGAGTATCCCTTTCCCCAAAAAAGAATTACTAACTTTAGATAGTAAATTTTGTAAAATTGTAGATATTTTTTTAGTTCAAAATATCGCCTATTGTTTTCGCCATTGGGGAACCTTTGTGTTCACGGGGCCGTGGGCTGCAGACCAAAAGGCCCTTAAGTAGCCCCTGATTCTATAAATACGAGTGCTTTTCTTAATATTTCATCTCATTTTAATTTTTTACTGATGGAGGTTGGTGTACTTTTTCTCCAACCTGAAGGGAGGATCCTCGACTTGGCCGGCCCGGAGGCACCCGTGATTGGGGTCTTCTTGGGATTCTTATATATTCTCACCATTGGGATGGTGAATTGAGTAGTGAAATTGGGATGTTCTATATATTCTCACCATCATCGCAGCGATTTATAAGCGCAGATTGTACACATGTCTACTCCAGCGTGATAAAAAAAACACGGTTTTAATTATATTTACAACCACTTTTTTTAATTTTGCCCTGGTATTAACTTCTAATTAAAATCGCAATGTTACGTGGTAGACAGACAAATATGCTGATCAAACTTTAAAACATTCTAAGAAACAAGGTTTTATTTTCGCCTAAAGCCACACTATAGCTAGTATATATGCGCATGCGCCCCGCGGCACGGACGCTGCTACTGCCTTCACGCGAGGAATTTAAATCAAATCGCCTGTTATACAAAATAGAGGGTTATTATTTAAAAATACTACCTGAGTTTAGAAATTGATTTTGTGTCTCACGTAGATCGTTTAATATCTTCCTATAAATTATTATGTATGATGAATAATATATTATGACTTTTCTGAAAAGTAAGGGCGTGGCTCTGTATTATCCTATATTTGTAAGTTAATAAACTGATAAACCTGAGGTTAGAGTCCTAACGATTTTGTTTTTGGCGATTCCATATATTGTTAACGTTTTATTTTAGTTATAAAAAAATAAAAATCCATTCCAGTAGTTCTTGCAGATCACTTTGTTGTGCCAGTCGTGGTTTGATATATGTATATAACTTTGTTTTCTTTAAAACCAACCATTTTTTATTTATTTATTTAGTTATTAAGCTTACAACATCACACACAGTACTAAATCTACGAATTATTTTATAAAATCTTACATCTAAAATGTGTGACAATTAAACATAAGTTTCACAAAAAAAATCGAAATTAAAAATTAAAAAATACAATTAAAACATATACAAGATAATACAAGCACACAATAAAATAAAATGAAATTATAGAAATTTGTTGGCACTTAAAGCAGAAAAAAAACTCATCAGCAAAACAGCGAATAAGATTCGAGAAAGGCACCCCACAATGCTTTCTCTAAAACCGATCAGCCCACTACCGAATATATCCAGCTCCGGATAAGCTGTGTTCAATCCGTTAAAATCGCGATGGTATTCGTTTCAAGGCTCCTTCTGACCCCCGGGCCCCGAACATCTCCACAATTTGCTCTCCTGTTGGGTTGTGAAGACATAACCAAAGTTGTCCCTCTGGTTAGTGAGTTATGAAGGAATTGATCTATGGATCGTTTAAAATAAAATAAAATATGTTTATTATGGACCATAAGATACAGGTATCACTTATTCCACGTCATTAAATTTGAAACGGTAGACATCCCTACTCATCGGCAAAGAAGACAGGGAGTAGGCCGAGAGAAAAAGCCGTCAAAAACTCTAGGTACTCTTTTAAAATAGCAAATCATCAAACAAAATTTTAAAACAAATATCGCAAATTAATTAGAAGTAACCTGTCTAGCACTAGTCCCAGGCCCCTTCATCAACTATATAATCGTTTAGCATAGATAGCTTGTAACATGCTGTATATAAAGCATTATTTTACTTTAATAAAGAGACAAAATACAGTCCCTATTATGAAATCATGACTGATTTCGCATTATTCCTTTTTTTCCATATCAATCATTCGAATGCACGTAATTTTAAAACGGAAAGAGCTACCTTAAATTTCCATTTCCTCCGACGGATGCGTGCAAGTAAACATTCCCTTGAGGTACATTTATGGTTGTTCCTGCCACTGCATGCGCAGCCTTCCAGCGGTTCCTCTAGAAAATTACCATTATTAAAAATATATATTTATTGGATTTCTGTGGCGAATTTTCTTTATACAAGCTGTCTCTGCACAACACTTAAGACTTATAAGTAATTTAAAACTAACCTATATTACTAAAAAAAATAAAGAAAAAAAACAAAAGAAAGGAAGAAAGAAAAAAGAAAGAATAAAAAGAAAGCAACAAAAAATTTATAGTTATTTTAATGGACAGTGGACATCTGAAAATCCATTCACTATTTAAACTTTGCATGTATGGTTGTAAAATTTAAAAATTTAATAGTGTTAAAATTCTTAAAAGGCCGGCCACGCACTCGCGAGCCCTCTGGCATTGAGAGTGTCCATGGGCGGCGGTATCACTTAACATCAGATGAGCCTCCTGCCCGTTTGCCCCCTGTTCTATAAAAAAAAATTTTGATTTCTGTTACAAAAATACATAGAAACATTATATAGAATTAATTTGTTTTCACCGACTATTAACAGTTATAAAACACAAAAAAATGATAAATACAAAGAAACAACAACAGTGTATGTATATTATGTATGTAATTCACAAATTACTGTACTTCGTAAATATTATAAATATATAATATTTACCATATAGGACTTAGATTAAAAGTCATACAGACTTACTCGTGAGTACAGAACAGTAGCCGATTTATTATAAAATATATATTTTCTATATTGGTACCTTGAAATATTTTTCAATAGTTCCCTTACAATGTAACAGCGTTCAATAACTTTGACACCTGATAGTCGATAAAGCAGGTAGGGGCCGTGGCGCTACGGTTGAATGGGCGGCAGACCAAAAAGATCAAAACAGCCGTTAATTAAACTCGGCGGGAGGTTTTGAGTCCACTATTGGACTTTATTCAGGTCCTGAAAACAATTCTCACTTTAAAAGCCTATCTAGGAAATTTCAGACGCAATGTGGTGTCAAGCTGATCAGGTTATATGAACAGAGAAGAAAGTTATTCTATTTAGTCAGTAAAAAAACTAGTTTAACTATGGTAAAACTTTCAAAGCCGTAAAATAATTACAGTATAAACTCTACCTTAACAGTAAATATAAGGCTCTGTTTATACGTTTCATAGAAATAATTTTGTCTACAATTCTTAATAACAATCATATGTTTCCGAGAATCGCTATTGTAATTATTAAGCCACATGCGGCGCCAAGAGTCGGCTTACCTGTGAAGGCTCGGATCTAATAGACAATAATAAAAAGCTAATGCTTACACGGTGCCCCAGAACGCGGTCTCACAGTCCCCCCCCCCCCCTCCCCCTCTACAACCGCATCAAAATAAAACACAACCTTTCAAGGATACAACCACCGTAATTTCGAACTTTGCTATTAGCGGTAGAATTGCAATGGAAAATCGACTTTCCCGCTACACAATTAGAACTCCAATTCAAATGCCACGATTGTTATATCCGACGAATTATTATAGGTCTTATTAGTTGGGAATAGAGTTTTAAATTCATTTCTTGAAGCGCTTAAGGCTGTATTGGCGAAGGAAGGGAGACGTGAAGAGAGGGTTCATTAATCCCCGCGCCCTGCGCTCACGCACTTTCATGAATGGAGCGAACAGGTTGATGTATACCCATATAAAGGGTGTTCCTTTATATTAGATACGTCAGATACACAGTTGTATTGCCTTACTCTTAATATATATAAATTACGTTGTTTGTCCGCTATGGACTCCTAAATTACCGAACCGATTTCAATCAAATTTGCACACCGTGTGCAGTTTGATCTAACTTAAAAGATAGGATAGCTTACATCTCAATTTATACCCGCAATATTATTTTATTGCAAAATATTTGTTTATTATTTGATAGTCACAACTCTAACAGATGGCGCTGTGTTGAAAGTACCGACGTTTCACATAGCTACAATTTGATGGCATAACCACTAAAAAAGCATGGTAGTCCCCATGACTGGTGTTCTCCTACCGTTTCCCTTGAATAGGTTACTACTATGTAATATAACTAAAACCTTAGCCACAGCAACGCTTAGCCGGTCTGCTAGTTAATTATAATAAACAATTATATTTATTTACTAATAGGCAAGTAGGTTCAGCGTTCTATGCATGACACCGGGATTTGGGACCGAAAGTCCACTGGTGCACAACCAGAGTTTGAACCTGACTCCACTAGGCTAATACTCATATATACAGCTAAAACTGTTTCTTGATATATTCATAAAGGTAAATTTGAAACAAAAGTTGTGCCCAAAGATAAGTTACTGTATGATGATACAACGGTCACGGATAAATAATACATGTCCGAAACAAGGCCGATTTCAAAATTCAGCGTTGACAGTATTAATAAATTCTTTTGTGTCACACGATTTGTCACTTCCAAGTATAATAACAATATAAACGATAAATAAAACAATACAATACAATATAACAATTACGTAGTGTATTAAGCTTAATTAAAATAATCAATTGTCTGAATCTGACATATTGAAACCAAATTAATTATATTGGTGTATGAACGTCAATATTTAAAATTGATTACCAGTTCAAAGGGAACACACCTACAGCACATAAAGCTGTGTTTATTAAAAGCTTTTAAGTCCAGAACAGTCTGAAGAATAAAGAGTGCTTTAAGACTTTTGTCTGAATCTGAAATATTTAAACCAAAATAATTATTCATATCGGTACACGTCATATGAATGTCTATATTTAAACTCTACTACCAGTTCCCAAATCAAAGGGTTTCTCCCATACATACAGCACATAAAGCTTTAACAGCTTTTAGTCCAGAACAGTCTGTAGAATAAAGAGTGCTTTATAACTTGTGTAAAAAATCTTGTATTAAAATATTGAATTCTTAAAAATATCTGAAATATAGAACAAAAAAAATATAATTATTCAATCGGTACACATATGAATTATGAATGTCTATTTTTAAACTTCACTGACAGTTCCCAAATCGAAGGGTTTCTCCCATACCTACAGCACATAAAGCTTTCTTTATTAAAAGCTTGTAAGTCCAAAACAGTCTGTAGAACAAACAGTGCTTTAAGACTTTTGTAAAAATGCTTATATTAAAACAACATCTGAATCTGAAATATTTAAAACAAAGTTATGATTCATATCGGTACACGTCATATGAATGTCTATATTTAAAGTCTACTACCAGTTCCCAAATCAAAGGGTTTCTCCCAAACCTACAGCACATAAAGCTTTCTTTATTAAAAGCTTGTAAGTTCAAAACAGTCTGTAGAACAAACAGTGCTTTAAGATTTTTGTAAAAATGCTTATATTAAAACAACATCTGAATCTGAAATATTTAAACCAAAATTATTCATATCGGTACACGTCATATGAATGTCTATATTTAAAGTCTACTATCAGTTCCCAAATCAAAGGGTTTCTCCCATATCTACAGCACATAAAGCTTTCTTTATTAAAAGCTTCTAAGTCCATTACAGTCTGTAGAACAAACAGTGCTTTAAGTTTTGTGTAAAAAAAAGCTTGTAATAAAATATTCAATTCTCAAAAATATCTGAAATATAGAACCAAAAATAATTTTACTTATTCATATTATTACACATATGAATGTCTATATTTAAACTTTACTCCCAGTTCCCAAATCAAAGGGTTTCTCCCATACCGCTTTTAGTCCAGAACAGCCTGTAGAACGAAGGAAGCGCCGCAACGTCCGGCCGCGTGGATGTGCGTTTTTTTCCATTTTGGTTTTTTGTTTCATCTCATTTATTTATTCCAATGTAATCTCTTCCAGTTTTTTATTCAGTCGACCTTCAGTGTTACCTGTGTAGAGACGCCAATGGCGTGCTCCAATTTCTATATTTTTGTACAATGTGTTGAGTGATGATGGAATACTTGTTGTCTTGGACTTTAAGTGTCCCCTACATGGAACCACCTCAATCGCCTAAGTTTAACTTGCCTCTATGGCAGCCTTGGATTGCTCCCGCGCATAAAGGTATTAATTAAAATTTAATCTCTTTATAATGTGAAAACTTTGATGTGTTTATATGAACCTCGATTTTGTTTGTTATGTCTAACTCGTGATTTCTTTCTTTCTTTTTTATCTCGGTTTTTTAAAGATATTTAATGTGCTATTTTTTTAATTTATATTATAACATGTAACGAAAATAATATAGAAAATATTGTCAAATTTTTAAAATTTTGTTATTTTTTTTTATATGATTGGACAATTCACACCAATTGACCTAGTCTTATGCTTATCTGGTGAAGCTTGTGATATGGGTACTAGGCAACGGATGTACATACATATTATAGATAGATAGACATATTTAAACATCCAAGACCTAAGCACAACACCAAATGCTCATCACATCGATGTTTGTCTCAGCCGGGGATTGAACCCGGGACCCATGAATTCGCAGTCAGGGGTACTAACCACTAGACCAGAGCCGTCAGACATTGTCATTTTTTCGCGCGCGCAATTTCGTGTCAAAAGGGAATATACATATATGTGACTGGACTTATGTCCGTATTACCTCTAGATGGGGTCCACAGTTAGTCTCCATCGCGTTCGGTCTTGAGTATTTGCTTTTCTTGCAATCAAGCGTCTGCTAGGGGATATAATTGGAATCTCTTCGTGTATAGCCTATCCATTTCCACTTCGCGGAATATATGCGGAATATATGTACAGTTGTTTATAAGATTTATAATGTCTCTTGGTTTTAGTAATTATTTTTTGGTATAATCACTAAAAGGAGAAGTGAAATGGGGGTATAAAAAATACTTTTTTTAATTATTGATTCAATTAAATATATTTCTCAGTAAGCATTTTTTGCCTGCGTGTTATTCTGTAATTTGTCTCTTACCTATTGATATGTAAAATAAGTTATGTTGTGTGGTATACACATTTAAATTAGCCTTCCTTAGTAGAAGGGCATTATGCTTTAAAGGTCTTATAAAACGCATTATGTAGTGATAATGCCTTTAAAATACCGATTTTTGCTAATTATTTTAGCGAAAGTTGAAAACATACAAATAATTTGTATATGTTACGGACTCCTCTATACTATTATATTATAAATTACTAGCTGACCTGGCAAACGTCGTTTTGCCATGTATTTCATTTATAATAAAAAATAGGGATTGATCGTAAAGGTGTGAAAATTAGGGGATGTATGTATTTTTTAATGCTGTATCATAAAAAAATAATCTAAAAATTAAAAATAAATAATTTAGGGGTGGACTACCCTTAATTAATTACATTGTTCAAAACAAAATACAATTTTATTGTAACATTAAAATTCAAGACTTATGCAATATTTTAAAAATATTTACGTTCATTCCTTTAGTCTAAGTAATTATTATTTCACCAATTTTAAGCATTTCTTTATCATTATATACAAAATGTAACAGGGAGTGATTTAATTTATTTCTATTATGATATGTTATATTTAAGGACCACACTATTGTATTAGGTTAGCCTGTAAATATAGTGACGTGGAGAAAAAAAAACATTTAGGGGGATAAAAAATAGACATACATTGTCCGATTCTCAGACATACCCAATATGCAAACAAAATTTCATGAGAATCGGTCAAGCCGTTTCGGAGGAGTTTAACCACAAACACCGCGACACGAGTATTTTATATATTAGATTATCTATATCGAATGTTCAAATGAAGATATTAGCTGTCTTATTTTAAGAGCTCTGAAACCATTTTATATGAGCCTAAGACGAGATTGTAATATATCAAAATCAATATTAAATATCATGAAAACAATAACACCGACGGACTAGCGGTGTTATGTGAATTTTAATAATAAAGCCATGTCGTGTTTTGTTTCAGAAACTCCGAGTACAGCCTCCAGTTGTGAGTCGGAGGGAGACCGTACCGTTTCGCCCGAGACGCCGCGCGAACAGCCTAAAGAACTTACCGGCAAATGGCGGAGGGAGAGACGCAACCGTCTTCCCGAATATAGACCTAGGTTAGATATTTTCTTTAATACATAATCTATACATATATAATGAAAATTGTCTTCGTTTGAGGCTCAATCACGCCTAAACCACTGATCGTATCGACATGAAACTACCACCATTCGATGCGAAATTTTTCCTAGATGGTTTATGGCTATTTATTTATTCCAACGTTCCTTCATTTTTTTATTGCTGTTTTACTTTTATGAAAATTTATCCATACGGACTTCACCGCGGAAACATTCGGGGAGGCTTCCTAGAACCTCTAAACGTCAACATCTGTTAAAAACTCGATTTTCGAAATATTTCAATTTTCTTAGCGGGAAGATAAAAAGAAGAATAATAAAAATATGAAAAAATAATAAAATAATGAAACATAAAATTTATTTTAATTCGTCCAGCAAAGCGGGCGCGAAACGGCTAGTAAAGTATATAAAACTACTAGCTGACCGGGCAAACGTCGTTTTGCCATGTACATACCTATATCATTTATAATAAAAAAATAGGGGTTGATCGTAGAGGGGTGAAAGTTAGGGGTTGTATGTATTTTTTAATCCTGTATCATAAAAAACAGAAAAAAATATCTAAAAATAAAAATAAAATATTTAGGGGTGGACTACCCTTAACATTTAGGGGGATGAAAGATAGATGTTGTCCGATTCTCAGACATACCCAATATGCACACAAAATTTCATGAGAATCGGTCGAGCCGTTTCGGAGGAGTTTAACCACAAACACCGCGACACGAGTATTTTATATATTAGATTGTATGACCCCTACTCGCTAAAGCAGCGGGAGGTGATGGAGATGGATTGAATGCATTCAGCAGGTGATTGCTACAGATCCGAGCATTTTCTAGTCATTGCTAACAAAGCACTTGAATTAAGCTCATTTCCAGAGCAGTGGAAGATAGCTACGATTGTAGTACTCAGAATACCAGGAAAAGAGAAGTGAACTCTGCCCAAATCATGACAACTTATCGGGCTCCTCCCTGTGTTGTGTAAAATATACGAAAAATGCTTATGGCTAGGGTTAAATGTCGTATCATGGGAAGAGATTAAAAAAGTAAATAAAGTGAAATAAACTTGTTTACTACGATATTTTTATGTACTATATATTTAAAATGATTATTTCAATAATTTTAAAGGATTGCGATTATTTATTCGAGACGTAGCATCTAAAAATTGTTATTATTAAATTTCGTAAATAGAAGACAAGAACAGAGTATAGTCTTCCCCATAATAGAGACTAAGTTATTCGACACTTTCTTATGTTAAATATTAAGGATATTTAGTAAATTAGGTTAGACTTATTCATAAGTCTTAAGCTAGGCTAGATTTTACATGATCTCTTAGTGAAGACACATGTCAAAAAATAGAACGCGCCAAAAGGCATAGACAAGATGGCGTCGCACCAGTTTCTGTGATCTGTGAACACGAAAGCAAACGTCCGGGTTTTTACGTTATTATGATTCTTCAATTACACAAATAGAGATATCGTCATAGTCGTAGAATAGTGACGGATCTGACAAATAGTAAACTTTACAGGGCAATCATTTCAAAATAATATAATCATGTTAGTTTTTGTCATAACTATTTTAATTAATATTCTGTTATTATGAAAATTTTATGAAATAAAATAAAAATAATAAAACTAAATTAAACAGTTCGACATTGTTCTACGATCACGACGATATATTATCGAAAAGTCGTATGAAGTTAATTCCAAGCCTAGACAGACGAAGACAAATTATTTTCTGTCGTCGAATCGACTAATCTGTGACGAAGTATAAAAACTTATATTTTTAATCACCGATTTTTTTAAATTAACAATTATTTATAACGCTTTTAAAAGCAATATGTAACGTGTCAATGACAGTGTCACGCTGTCAAATAGTCTGTGTAATAAGAAAAAATGTAACAATATATTTTTGATATTTCAGAGACAGCTGCAAAATGGCTCTACGATCGCAGTCCTTCAATGAAAAGCGTGCCACGACGAGTATAATCCGGACGCGGCACAGCGACGGAGAATTCTCGGATGAGGCAGACGACGCACCGGCGAACCTCGCACTTCTTGGAAAAGGTAATTTTATACCATAAAAAAATATGGGTTATTTTATTTTATGGAAATGATAATTTTAGGAAATTATTTCCATAAGAAAGATTAATGCTTCTATAAAAAAGACTTTCATTCACTTTTTGTTTAAAAAATAAACTACTAAAAAATATTTAAATAAACCTATAATTTTTGCCAATCTTTTCTTTAATCTTTTTCACATATTTTTTTTATTTATATACTCAAGTTTACCACATCATACATAATACTATATTTACGGTAGGTATATTTTACAAACTCAATTATCTAAAATGTATGACAATTTACACGCAAATGTTACAAAAAAAATACAGTATAAAAAAATAACTGCGTACTATGTTTTATGCTTTTGTTTAAATATGTATTTCGCCTTTATCTTATGTATTGTGTAATTGTATAGGGACTATTATACCTATTAATAACACAACAAAACAATGGGTTAAACTTTACATTTATTTCGATAGAAATAAACCGTTTTCTGAAATCCTTGGCCTCAGATTTCTGTATGTTTCGTGCTCATTTTTAATCTTAACATGCAAATATCAGCCTGTGCCTGACCGTCAACTTTTTGGGTCTAAATATGACATAATATATTCCTTTACGTGTACCAGCAAGTGTTATACATAGTAAGACCATTGGTGCACAGCCTGGGTTAGAACCTACATCATCAGGGATGCGAGTCGCAGGCCAACACTGCTTCTAAAGAATAAGATTTATTATTTCTATGTGCGATTATCCAGCTTAGTTTGATGCTATTCATGGAACAGGTTTCAGTTGGCAATTTTTTTTGCAAATACAGCTTGCTAGGGCAGATGACGTTGCATCGACGTTCAAGGCAACGACTGAATTTTACATTCTAACAAGTTCTTCTTCTTTTGGTGCCTGGGCTAGATGCAGCAACTATTCCGCAGTCGCAATACCCGTCCACTCTCTAACGCTTCGAAGCCATGATTTAATTTTGGTAACTATTTTTTTTATTTTTTTTACATTTAAATTAATAAAGTTCATTTGTTATTCCAGCTCCTCCCGAGTACCCGGGTAAACCGGAGGCTCCGATAGATATGCGTCTGCGCAGCCGCCCAGCGCCGCCCTACACGCGCCCTAGCGTCATTAAGACTAGCGAACCTCCGCCTGGTAAGAAATATTTAAGATTATATTATTTCGCCTTTATAAGATTTTTTTACTTTGCCTACCTGTTCAGTAGCTACATACCAACACATGAAACCTTTTCTTGTGCTACTTGATAGAATAAAAACCTTAGTATATGAAACTTAATTTTTCATTATATGTTACAAATTTTTCTTTCAATAAAAACTTTTTTATTAAAAAAAATTTTAGATAGAAAAATAAATAAAAACATACTCGAATTCGTCCAGTTGTATGATCTATTAAATTTGAATAGGATTGCCCATAGATTGCAATGTTGCCCTAGTTATCGAAGCCAGAGTGATATAATCCAAGGTCTATTTTATAACAAAAAACTATTAAATATCAGTTTTATTAATCGAAAAATCTTCCACAGATTCCCTATCAATGTGCGACACGGTAATAGAAGAACACTTCCGCCGCTCCCTCGGCGACAATTACATGAATCTCATAAAAAAGAACACAGATGGCGCCCAACCTGGTCCCAAACCGAACACAAAGGACCGGGCGAGCAGTCCCATACAATTCAAGGCGGACGAACCGAAGACGACGAAAATAATCGCCATGGACGTCGACGACCCCAGCCTTTCAGTGGACGATCACTTTGCCAAAGCGCTTGGCGACACCTGGCGGCAGTTGCAGACGAAAAAACCGGACCAAGGGGTTGACGACCACTTCAGCAAAGCCCTCGGCGATACATGGAAGAAAATACAGACAAAACATGAAGAGAAGAAAGATCAGACGAAAATTATTACCAGGAGTGGAGTCGTTATATAAGTGTTTGTTGATATTTTTTTCTAACGCAAATGCTTTGATTTTGATATTTGTGTCATTCATATGAGTATAAATGAATTTTAGAAACATCATTAATGTTAAATTTATGATACTTACTTATGTGATGATTATTTTACTCAATTGCTGTTATCTATGATGATATCAAATAAGTTAGAAAAATTGTTATTTGTTTGCATGATTTGTGTGAATATGATAATAATTTTTCGTGAATAATTTTTGATGATTATCAATAATTTTATCATTGATGCTTTAATGATATAAAAATCATCATTATAATTGCAATTGTGGTTGATAATCATTATTCATAATTAATCTGATGATTTTTGTAATACATAATGCAATTTTCGATTTCATCGTTGATGCATTATTTAGATAATAATCATCATTATAATTGATTAGTGTGGAATCATTTGTCACTATTAATCTTAAATTTATATTTTTCGCTATGTTGGTTTATATTCATCATTAAATATCAATGATAAGAAATTCTAAAATTCCTATAAAATATTTTTATCAAATTAACTTCGACATTTCATTCATACAACGAATCTCTAATCACTTCTTCATGTCTGATTGTTTCTCTCTACGGCCTAAATGTCATCCTAAAATCAAATTTGTTTCTTATAATAGTTAATAGTTCTTCATTAACATTGAACAAACCCTTTAATGGGACTATACTTTAGCCTAACTTCACTGACTCTAACGCGTACTAACGTTTTTTATATTCCAAATACCAGTAAGATTTACGATTCGTCAAAAATATCGTATACGATATTTTAAATATTGAAACCGTGTTCAAACGATTATGTTAACCTAAAAATTTTGCGTTTAATTAAAACTAAATCGCGTAGTAATATTGTGGGTTTCTATATTTCGTTAAAACGGTCCGTTAAACGTCAGTGATCGGCCTTAGTCAATTTTAGTCACCATTTACACATTGTAAATGAATACCTCATTATATGCGCTTTGCACAATTCACTTAAGTTAATTTTAGCTTTAGGTTGTAAATATAATGTATATTTTGATTATACAATGTTGTATAATGTTCCTTTCTAATTAAGTTTCCAATGGGCATACTTAGCTATACGAAGCATCATTTAAAAACAAAATCGGTTAATTCAGTTAAAGCGTCTCTTTTCATCACAGAGTTAACACAATTCGATAGAAAGAGACAAAAGACAACGAAATTTATTTGTTTTCACGACAAATGTATAGAATGCGGTGTGTATATGTTCCATGATTATTGTGTTAACGAAAGTTTGTGTTTGTTAAATGTTGACAGATTTATAGAGCTTATTTTTAGCTGCCTTAAATTTTGCATTCTAGAGATAAGCCCTCTCTCTATAAAAGTTTGTCCCTTTCTATCACAGCGTAAACACAATTTGACAGAAAGAGACAAAAAATTACTTCACTTAAAAGAGTACATTTAAATTTAGTATTTTTGAATAATATAATATAATTTTTCAAAAATAGTGAATTTACATTTTCATAAGTCTACCAAAAGTAAGCTCTATTGTTGAAGGCCCATATGTTAAACCATATTTGTGAACTGTCAAAGTCATTTGACAGTCTTGAGCTGTCAGATCTTAACTGGTTTTTAGCTTGAGTCACGTGTAAATTAGAGATTAAGGCTACGATCAAATTAGGTTACACACATTTTGGGGCGTTTAAAACTCATACAAATAATAAAGACAGAACATTAATGATACTAACGTTTGCGCAGTAAATTAATTAAACTAAAATATCATTTATATGCCCGAATATTTCTAATGTTTCCATTTCGTCTAGCTGTCAACCACAAGTTGACATTTCAGTAGACGCAGCCAAGACCACTCTCTGACAACCGACATGTGTCATTTGACCCGCCAATGTATAATTGGCATACTGTTTACTCATAAATAAGATTGGTTAATTGTTTATTCAGCCCCTGAATTGTGGTAAATATTGTAAATTAGACATAAAAAGATATTTGTAAATAATGTTTTCCTATTTATGCACTTTATTTAGTTATTAAGATGTCAAAGAATAAAACACACATTACAAAGTTTTTTATTTAATTTCAACTGTGTTAGTATTATTCCTGTCTTATAGGTAATTAGTTATTTACAATAAACTTGCATTTTCTACATTTTACGCTTATTATGATAATTTAATCTTTCAAGCGTTTTAACATATGGAACTGGTCGCACCTGAGGCTCACCAGATGTTAAGTGATACCGCCAGAGGGCTCGGTTATCTATAATTTGCTTAGCTCGCCTCTCAAAAGCATCCAAGGCAGGTAGATGATACTTGGCAGTACCGGCCCAGAGATTTAGAAGCTGTTCTGGTGATTTTTTAACAGTCATCTTCCTATAAGATAACACAAAATTCTTTCGAACACAAACATTTACAGGTTAATAGGTTTACATGTATATGCATCTAAATTAAAATGTATTGCTAGCATAATTCTCTGCTGCCATTAAAAGAATTAGACCCTCTTCGGTTCCCTTTTAAAATGCTGCTGTGAGTACGGATTCAGAGAACCTAATTACGTAGAAAATTAAAAAACAAGTATTTTATTGATTTAAAACGTTATATTAAAGATGAATTCAGTTAACATTTTTTTTAATGTAATAGGAGGAAAATTGGGCTGATGTTAAGTGATATTGCCCATGAACACTCACATTGCCAGAAGGCTCGCAAGTGCGTTGCCGGTCTTTTAAGAGTTGGTACGCTCTTTTCTCGATGTCGAATTGGTTCGGAAATACTTTAGTGGGCAGATGGTTTCACATAGTGTGTAAAAAACGCACAGTTGTGGAATATAAATTATAAGAGATTAATCATCAAGAATCAAGCTAGAACAATATACGGAATAAGCTGAATCAATAACGGATATTTGCACAGCTAAGTGCTAACTCTAATATATTATTGCACTCCTAACGATAATCTACTTTTGTACTTAAGCCCTAACCAATGAAACCCATATGCGTCTTAGCACTCACTATATGAAAAACTAGAAATAAGTTATTTCCATTCGCTTGTCGCATAAAATGTATTTCTTTATAAATATAGTATATACTATCTATTATATTATAACCTCCATATTCGAGGTCCTTTACCCGGCAAAACATTTATCAACTACTTAAACAAATATAAGTAAATTGAAAGAGAATTGTATAGGTATGACCGATGGACAAACAATATATATTTAAAATCTGCGACAATCAGCTAATAGAATAAAACTTAGGAATATTAATTATCAATATTTATGTTCCCTTGTCTGCAACATCCTGGACAGTGGCGGATTTACCAGCAGGCTGAGTAGGCCGACTTTTTTGCTACCCCATAGAATTTAAAAAGATTTCTGGATACCGTTTTCTGATGTTTTACAGACAGAAATCTGCAACAAATTTCGGCGATGACTTATTCTCTACTCCATATTCTACAGTAAAACAGCTAGTTCACCGCCCAGTAATCCACCTCTCCGACCTGAACTCACGCTTTGTATGAGTAAAAAGAGTGAAATAGCAGAAAATGTATTTCCCTTTTTTTCCCCTGTATATGTCAGTCCTACTACTGGTTGGAGGCTGCGATCTCGTTGGTTTGTGGGAAATTTTGTAATCAAACCCTAAAATTATTTTACGTGGAAATTACATGAAATTATTGGATTGTAAAAATAATCTAGGACAATAATTGTTGAGACAAGGGCGGCAACGACTTCACAGGCTCCTTGTCAGTTTGTAAATACCCCACTGATCCCGGAGATATCATGTTACAAGAGAAATTATATTCTACAGTGAAAACGTATAGGAAAGAAAAACAAAGTATCGATGACAAGTGTATTGATAAAAGAGCACAAAACAGCACTTATTAGAAAATAAATAAAATACGTTATTATACATATTAAAAATGGATATTTATTATTTAGTTAAAAAGAAATTGCACTAGCCCTTACACAAGCATTCCCTGTGTGACAGCTAGTGTCTTCCATTGACATGTTCACAGTACCTGACATAATAATTTCTACGTAACACATTTTATAATATTTATTTATATACACTTTACACCAACAAACAAATAAATAGAGCAGGTTACATCAGTTATTATATCAGGCAACGGGCGGCCTTGTCGCTAACAAGCGTTTTCGTCCAGACAAATTGTATGAAAAAATAAAAAAATAACACATGCAGAGGATAAAGTACAAGAAGTGTGATAATTAACAAAAAAGAACATAATATGTTACTTAAGTAACATAGAATTAAAAACTAATTTAACTCTGTGTTTTTACTTTTAAAATAAACTAAAATCTAAAAAAAATAAAAAATAACTAGGGCCGGGGTCGTTCACTATAACTTTCTTAAATCTGGCCAGACGATTACGGCAGATGTCTTTAGTCAGCAACTGAAAACCATAATAGAAAAGCTAGCTGCTAAACCACCGGGACAATCGCTCTACGCCACTGCTGCCTCACAACAACGCTAGACCACACACTCCACAAAGACTGCTACCAAATTAGAGTAGCTTCAATTGGAATGTCTCAGACATCCACAGTTCTCCAGACCACGCTCCAACAGATTACGATGTTTTTCGAAATTTGGATTTCTTCTTGCAAGGTAAAAAATCAACTCTGATGGGGCAGTCGAAACCTTCAAAGATTTTATTGATTCCCATCCGAATAGTTTTTTTAGTAAAGAGATCAATGAACGACCTATAAGATGGCAAAAGTGCATAGATAGTAATGGTACATACCTACTTTGATTAATTAAATATATTCTATGAAAAAAAATCTACTTCAATTTCGTATTTTAAGGGTGTTTTGGGAAAACAACCAGTCACATTTTTCAATTTTGATTTTTTGCTCTATGGCTTCTCAGTTCTCTAAACTATAATATGTGCTTCATCTTCTATTTTCTATCTACTATAAATTTTCGAAAACTTTTACAAATTTCCTTAGGAAGAACAGCCAATGTCCCTGGTTTTTTTTTAGGAAACAAATCTAAAACTTAAATACTCGTAATGATATATACATAAAAATACTTATGGCTTAAACTATTATTACAATGTATGTATTTGAGCTAAATAAATATCAGAAATAGGAACTAAGTATTCCATTTCAATTTTCATTTTATTACGTTTTCTATTACAAATTTTAAAGGAAGTACAGGCTGTACTTCCTTTAAAATTTGATCAATATGACATAGGTTGTTTTTCCTAAACATCCTATTACGTAAGGACCATATATAAACAAATATATAAAAGCTAATCTTTGGGTTTTAATATATATAAGTGGCTAATTACGATTGTATTATCATTAGTGTCCGGAATATTAGATTAATTAAGTTACAGATCTTCGTCCGATGGCCTTTTAGTCGATGCACTCACGTCGTTAACCACATTCGAGCACTGAATTCGAATGGTGCTAGAGAAATTACACTCTACCCACACACTCAAATACAGTTGTCAAAATATGGATATGTCTTTCATCATCATCAGCCCCTTGTGAGCCTCCTCAAGTATATCGCCATCACAATTTATTTAGTGCTTCTTGTGAACTTCGAACCCGTATTGCTTCGAGATCCTTGACAACTCCATTCCAATGCAGCTTCGGTCTACCGGGTTTTCTCTTGCCACCAGGTTGTGAGTTCAGTAAGGACTAGAGTTTTGTCGTCTGCCATTCGGTGCACATGGCCCTTACCACTTGAGCCTGTTGCAAATTATTAATTAACGCGAAAAAGCTATACTTTTTTATCTTCATCAGACATCTTTTTTACTTAACAAAACCGACAAAACTTACCTTATTGTTAAATGAGACATAGACACTCACACTTGCGGAAGGCTCGCGAGTGCGTTGCCAGCCCTTTAGTAATTGGAGCCCTCTTTTCTTTCTGGTTCTTAAGCTTCTATATCGTATTGGTTTGAAATACGTCGTCGCGCAGCTGGTAAGTGCTTCATTGAAGTGATGTCACGCCTTTTATTTTCTGAAATATTTGACACATTAATATAGAAAAAGTATTATTCGAATTACACAGGCAGGATCAGCCAGTAACTAAGGTACAAGATTACATTTCACAAAATCATTTTTCTTAGGAAAAAACAAATTACAATTTTCCGGTAAACTTCAGAGCATCCATTTCTTATTTCTTGAAATGAAAAGAGAGAAATATTTTTATGAATTCATTATTCGGGATTTCATCTTGTACAAATGTCGACATTTCTAGTTAAAGTAAACATTTTTTAGTACGTACCTAAGGCTCCTAGCAAGTACTTACATCAGACCGAGGTGTCGGGTTTGAATCCCGATTAAAACGCTCTGCTTCTTGTAGATTTTCAGTTCCTGACCGAATGGTCAATCTCTAAATGGCAATTGAAGAACACTAGAACGACAACACAACTGAAGTGGTTTTAAAGCGGGCCACACCAATTTTTTTTTGGATACATAGATAGATAGAAACAACAGCTACTCATGATATCTCTAAATACCTCACTTAACTTGCTTTCAAATGACGAAATATTTAACATAAACTAAAATACCTACTTCAGCGATAATAATTTCTACCACAAAAATGGTATGGTGGTTCGCACATAATGGCGTGCAAATTTGCCTTAAAAGGTAGAATAGAAGTTGCGATTACATTATGAGTACTACATTCAGTGGCGTAGCTACCAAGGGGCTAGGCGGGGCAGTGCCCCGGGGCCCTCAAGCTCAGGGGGCCCTCGAATCCTCACCAGAAATCTCGTTCGGTTAAAAAATGTTAAAAAAATTCATGCTGTATCAGGAGTAAGTAAGCTAATGTAAATAAACTTTTTTGTACTGGTCAATATAGTGGTTCAATTTTATTTGATTTTACCACTCATTGATGTCCGTTAAAGTCAATAAATCGTGTCAAATGTAAAGATTTCGGCTACAGCTCATTGTATAACGCGAATTAAATAGCAATTGAAAACAAAACCGCATCAGGCCTGGATTTAAACGAAGTCATTGATACATTTGCAAAAACTTAAGCTGGGAAAAAATTGAAAATAATAGGTTGGGGAAAAAGTTTCTTCGCATTTTTTAAGAAAATTCAAAACATTTTTTAAAATAGTTTATTTACATTTAACTCAAGTATGTAGGTACCATTTTGTTCGATATTTTTTTGCCATCATTTAGGTAGGGATATGATCCCATTGCTACAGAAATTTTGGGACTTCTGATCAAAAAACCGCGACAATTGGTTTTGGCAGTCCTCTCGTGATGTTAACCTGACACTGCCTAAAGAACTCTGAAGGGACTGAAACAGGTGGAAATCTGAAGGTGCAAGGTCAGGACTATACGTCGGATGCATTATCACCTCCTAGCCAAGCTCTCTTAGTTTTTGCTGAGAGGCTAAAGATGTGTGAGGTCTAGCGTTATCATGATGAAAACCACACCCCTTCTGGTGATTAATTCCGGCCGCTTTCTCTCAACTTCTTGCTTTAATCTCATCAGTTGTTCGCAGTAGAGTTCAAAATCGATGGTCCTGTCTGGTGGTAACAGCTCATAATGAATAATGCCCTTCCAATCCCACCACACACACAGCATCACCTTGTTGCGAGTTCTTCCGGGTTTCGCCACAGTCTGGGAAGCCTGACCGACCTTTGACCACGACTTTTTTCGCACGTTCTTGTCATACGTGATCCACTTTTCATCATCAGTTGTCAGCTTCATCAAAATTGGTTCGGTTCCATTAAGTCGTAATAAAGAATCAAAAATGAGTACACGGTTCATTAGGTTTCTTACAGTGAGCTCGTGAGGTACCCAAATATTGAGCTTTTTTGTGTACCCAGTTTTTTCCAAATGCACCAAAACTTTTTTGTGGTCAATTCCCCGTTCTTCAGCTACGTCTTAACTACTGATATGCCGATCTTGCTCCACTTTTTCAAACATGGCATCCATTTTATCCGTTACAGGGCGACCAGAGCGACTTGGATCTTTGACATCAAAATTTCCGGATTGAAAACGCTTAAACCAAATTTGTGCTACTGTCACAGACACTGTGCTAGGGCCATATTAACATCACAAATTTCTTTCGCGGCGTGTGTTGTATTTCGACCTTTTTTGGAGGAATATTATAAATGTATCGAATTTCTTCATTCGGTTCACTCATCTTGACGGTACGAAAAATAAATAAAAAACAAACATTATCCTAATTTGATTTTGGAATTATCTTCTTTAATATCTCAACATTCCTTGATAACAAAACCAGCCAGATCCATATAGTATAGCCAAAGAGATTTTATTACGAGTTCATACATACTGTAATGCGAAAAGACTTTTTCCCCAACCCAATATAATATTTATTTAGTCAGTTGGTAGGCCCGACCTTTATATATAATAAACCCTTGAATCTTCTGTATTTCATTTTATTCGCCAAACCTACATCAGGGCGGCACTGAAAATTTCGGGAATCATGGAATTGACACAACATTACTATTTAAAACTTTATTGCTTTTCGAAGTATTCTCCGCGAAATTTGACAAATTTTTGATACGATGGAACCAATCATTGAAGCAACCATTCCATTCGGAAGTTGGGGTCTCCAAAATGGCCGTTTTGTAGGCGTCCACAGCTTCTTCAGGTGATGAAAATTTCTGACCACACAATTTATTCTTTATTTTATGGAAAGTATAGAAATCATTAGGGCTTAGGTCGGGGCTGTACGCCGGATGGTCTAATAATTCTATGTTTTCTTGCTCTAAAAACTCTTTTGTTCTGTGCGCGGTGTGAGAACTCGCATTGTCGTGATGGAGGATGATGCGGCGGTTGCAGTTCTCTTTACGGAGGTCAGAAACGATCTGTGGCAAACAAATGCTAGCATACCATTCTGCATTAACCGTTCTTTGTCCCTCAAGAGGAATAGTCGGAACATGGCCGGTTTTGGAGACAAACGTGGCCACCATTTATTTTGCAACACTCCGTGAACGAACAATAATTTTTGTTGGCTTTAACTCATTTTCGAACTCCCAAACTCGTGACTGGTTTTTTGTTTCGGGTTCGTACGCGTATATCCAGGATTCGTCACCTGATACGATGTTGTATACAGCATTTGAAGAACCTGCGTGGAATCTTTCGAGTACGCACCAAGTAACGCGAGCCGTTTTTTGCTCTTCACAGAGCGAATGCGGTATCCATCGGGAATACAACTTTTTTACACCAAATTTTTCATGCAAGATTATTTGTATTTGACTCATGCCAATGTCTAAAGTTGCCTGAATTTCGCGGTATGTCACATGTTGATCTTCCTCAATCAGCTTACGTTTTCTTGGGTGACTGCAGTTTTTGGACGACCTTGACAAGGATCATCACTGAGCTTGACACGTTGAAATCCAGCAAATCAGCGATAAATTGTGGTTTTGGATGGGGCTTCATCACCAAATGCAGAAATCATCCGGTCAACACACTGTTTTTATGATAAACCACTTCGAAAGTCATAATAAATCATCGCTCTTGAATTTTCTCTAGTCAATTCCATTTTCTCAACGACTAAACAAGTTTGACAAAACTTTGTGAAAAGACCGAGAATCTTTTAAAAAAAAAAAAAATGGTATTCGATTTAAAAAAAAGGAGTTTTCAATTAAAAAGATTTAAATATGACAGGAACAGTGGTATTATTCCATTCCCGATACTTTTAGTGCAGCCTATGTAATTGTAATTTATGTTGTTACTGTTTAAAATTTTTATTACCTGCCCTGCACACAAAAAAGAGCTTAAGTAGCTGAGTATTTTTAAAGTATGTGTATATTTCATATTTTTATTTGATTAAACCTAATAAGTTTACATAGCAGTGGGCCCCCATTTTTTAATTTGCCCCAGGGCCCTTGGTCACCTAGCTACGCCACTGACTACATTATCACATTATTACGTTATCAAATTAATAATAATTACAATGTTTCACGCAAATTATTAATAATGCAGTTTTTTCAAAAGTCTTATTTAGTCGTATTTAAAAACTCTAGTAGGAAGATCTTTGAATGTTTTTGGTAAATTATTATAAACCTTGATTGCAATAGAAAAAGTGTTTTTCTTATACAATTCCAGATTAATTTTTCCTCATGTCTACTTCGACAGTTGTATATTGAAATATTGAGAAAACTACACCGATCGGTATATGAAACAATTTCATACAATTTGCGTGCTTATTACTATATATATGAACTGCAATATCAAAGTCTGCATTAGTTTTATTTAGCCTTATACAATTAAAGCAGCTACAACTTTGTATGTCTGGGTGTCAGATTTCTGTATTCGTTTCGTGATAATTTGTTTTTCATAATAGCTTGTCTAAAAATTTCTAGGTCAGTCTTCTGTGCCTGAGACACGCCGTCGATTTTGGTTCTAAAGCATGCCGGTTTCCTCACGATGTTTTCCTTTACCGTACAGCGAATGCGCACATAAACCGAAAGACCATTGGTGCACAGCCAGGGATCGATACGAAGAGATTTTTTATACAATTAAACACATTTTGCCTAACACCAATTTACCTTGGGCGTAATTAAATAACATAATGTTAGAGGCATCGTTAATTAGCGGTTGTTGTTTGAATATTTAGAATATGTATTTGATAATTAATGTTCTAATTAATATGAATGTGGCTCAATTTTCATACATTTAGTGATACTGTAACCCGACCATCGGAATCACACGCTTTGCAACTGCAAGGTCTGAAAAACTAAATTATACTAAAATTGTTACGGACTTCCACTAGAACCATTTGACGCATGATTTAACTTTTTTGTTAATAGATAATTATTAATTTCAGAATACTTAAAAAACAGGTTCGATATTTGAGTATTTATGATTTATTTTATTTTTGCTCTCAAACATCACACTTGTTAAAATGAGGACAATCAGATACTTATGAAAATATAATATAGAAAGGATTATACATGTGTGAAAATGACATGAGAACTTAAGAAGGCGCAGCGCTAACCAGATCCATGCAACTTCGCCATCCATGAAACCGGCTTGTCTTAGACCCAAAACGTCGACGGCGTGTGTCAGGCACAGGAGGCTGATCACCTACTTCCCAATTAGATTGATAACATGAAACAGTTTTTTACTGAACAGGTTTTAGTGTCACTGATTTATTTAAAATAAATAAATAAATAAATAATAAACAATCATTTATTTGCAAGAAAGTGATACATTTAGATCGATCATCAATTTTTATTAAGTTTATTAAGAAAAGGGAATTTTTAATTTTTAAATTTTTTTTCTTTGATTATTGTTATTTTGTGTGTTTATGCGTGTGTGTTTTTGTTTGTATTAATGTTATGTATAAACTACGGTACTCTCAAAATGCCGAGTTCATAAAAAAATGGTCGCAGCTTACAAGAGATGCAACGCCCATAATAGTCCTAATCATGTTTTCTGAGTAATAAACCTCCCTTTAGTTTAAAATTCCCTTACATGTCAGCCGTAACTGCGTAAATCAGAGCAATGCATTCAGCTTACACGAGCTTATCTAACAAGTTGTTTGTAGATTACTTCCAGTCTGTAATTTATGGATATGATAAGGACAACGGAACTATGCTAATTTTCATATTGTGAATAATGTTATTTGCCGCCTCTGAAGCTAATGAAATTGGTTTAGCTGAAGTTTGTATACAGAATTTCTTTAGGTCCAAGGTCTGGTTTTTGGATACAATGTTTCCAATAAATCGAAGGAATATAGACCAAATGTATAGGATTTTATTGAAGTATTTTTTTTTTGATCGAAGCATTACTTAGTCGGCTTTTGAATATAATTGAATAGGTACAATCGGAAAGAAACATCAAATATATAAAATTCTCGTGTCACAGTTTTCGTGGCCATACTCCTCCGAAACGGCTCGACCGATTTTGATGAATTTTTTTGTGCTTATCCGGTATCTATGAGAATCGGCCAACATCTATTTTTCATCCCCCTAAATGTTAAGGGTAGTCCACCCCTAAATATTTGTTTTTTTTAATTTTAGATAAATTTTATTTTTTTATGATACAGTATTAAAAAATACATACAACCCCTAATTTTCACCCCTCTACGATTAACCCCTATTTTTTATTATAAATGATATTACATGGCAAAACGACGTTTGCCGGGTGAGCTAGTTTCTTTATAATATTTATACTGGAACCCTTTTTAGCCTACCAACTCTGAAAAATTATACCAAGTATTTACCTAGATGCAAGTATTCAAAACTAGGTTTTCGTACCAAATAAATAACAAACGCAAATTCACAAAAACTCAAAACGCATACAACATGTTATAGTTACATTATTTCGGCAGCCCTCGTAAGTTCAATGACCTTTCTCCATAAGAGAATTCGTCCAATTGATTGTCAGGGGCTCTGTTACCCACGTTTCATTATTTACGTACATAACCTGGGTAGCTATTGATCGCACGTCCCCTCCTACCTTGGCCCGCTGGTTAAATAATAAACGTCAAATTATTGAACTACGCTTAGGTACTGGAATAGAATAACTGGCGGGTAACATAATAAGATATTTATGGCTTTATTAATAGACTCGAAAATGAGTCTTTTAACTCGAATTTTACTGTAATTTTTTTCTGTAGTTCATATTTTCTATATTAATGTACTGTCCTTGTAATTGAAACCCATATCAGATGATTCCGGTAGCAGAGTATTTAAAATCGCTTTTGTGTTATTTAATATGATCCCGATTAACTATTTTTTAGAGAGTTGGTATACGTTAAGGGATCGTGTTGTGTGTTTAAACCTCACTTTTCACAACAGATTTTCTTCCTATGTGCGACGGCGAACGAAGGAAAACTGAAATGTTTTTGACCCAATTCATGTCGCATGTCACAGAAGGTTGATAAACTTATTCATAAAATGATATCTAATATATAAAATTCTCGTGTCGCGGTGTTTGTGGTTAAACTCCTCCGAAACGGCTCGACCGATTCTCATGAAATTTTGTGTGCATATTGGGTATGTCTGAGAATCGGACAACATCTATTTTTCATCCCCCTAAATGTTAAGGGTAGTCCACCCTAAATCATTTTTTTTAATTTTTATTTTTTTATGATACAGCATTAAAAAAATACATACAACCCCTAATTTTCACCCCTCCACGATCAACCAATATTTTTTATAATAAATGATATTACGTACATGGCAAAACGACGTTTGCCGGATCAGCTAGTTTTCTATAAAAAAGTCGTTTTGTGATATATAATTGTATAGTAAAAATATATTACGTTAGCCGATATATAATTAAAATCTCGTTTAAAACTGAATACGATAGCAATTATAAAGCTCGCAGGTGCGGTAATACGCGTGGAAGGTATCGATTTTCTGACAACGTTACGTCCTGATTAAATAAATAGACCGAGTCTTTTAAGTATTAAACTGGACTTTTGTAGCCTACGAATTATTCTTAGACTTTAGCTGTATTACAAATCTTAGTTTTGGGCCCTCTAAGCGGTTTGATATTAAAGAATTTTGTATAGTTTTTAATTTTCAGGCTTTGAAAGAATGTTTTTATGCAGTTTTTAGGACGACTTATATGTACATTCTTGTTTTTTTATTTCGTTGCTTTTGTCAGCATTTGTTTCTTTATTATTAGTAAATAATTAGAATATATATCAAATATTGCGCTTAGGCATAAACAGCCCTGCGATTCTGTAACTCACTGTTCCATTCCACACCAGAATGCCAAATCATAAAATGACTGCTTCACGACTGATTTGAGAGCGGCCGCCGATGCGAAAACCGCTGTGTGAGTTCGAAAAGTAAGTTACAGAATCGCAGGGCAGTTTATTAAAAGTAACAAAAAATAATACTAACATAATTTATACATGAATTTACGAAATCATTTTATTCAATACTTTCCATTCAATTGTCAATTCATAAGAATCTAACCCTACTCAAGTAAGAAATAAAATGAATATCCAATAGCAAAGCCTTCAGGTAAATATGATCTCAAGTCGTCAATTTCCCCTTTGTGTAAGCACTCAACTAGAAGCGTGAAAATTTCCCCGATGCAACGTTCCGTTTATATCATTTTTATATAATAACGAGTCAAATTGTATAGTTTAAATAATAAATCGTGAGAGAAAATATACTTGTTTAGGTCCTACCATAGCTGGGCTTTTTATACCTTGGAAATAACTATACACAGGGATAATAAAGCAGTGGTGATGTAGTAATTGGCCCAATATTTTTCAGATAATTCGTTACAAAAATACAGAAGGTATTCACACGTTTGAGCACTTAACATTTACAAGTATTGTACTATATTTAATTTAAATCTTGTTAATTGAAAAGTGTGACGTAGGTCGGACGTTACAGTAAAATTATTTACAACTTTGAAACTTTAAACTCAGTTTTAATCGTGTAAAACTCTCCGGTTGTGTTATATTAATTATGTAAAGTAGGTTACTGCGGGCGTGGTTTTAAGTTATAAATAATGTGTTTAATAGATACTAGGTTATAGTATTAGATGTTATAGTAGTACTATGTTATAGAAATGTTTTACTTAAACGTTAAAATTATTTCTTTTAGATACCATAAGTAGTGGCGATATTTTTAAACATAAGTTTTTTTGCCAGAATAAGTTTTAAAATAAAAATATAGTAACTTAGTAGGGTTTGAAAACAGTGAAAGATGTTAGCAAAACAATTCTTCTGTACCACATGGAATGGTAATAAGGACCTAGGATAAATTTTATAGAGCTATAAACGATAAATTATGATACGCAATACGCTCAATACAAAAGTATAGAAGTAACTTCTAACAATTGTTTTAATCAATACATCATTGATCGTAAATAGAATCGTTTAAACTAATGTAGATGTTATCGTTTTTAATATGTGACGAAAGCAATTATTAGACACTAAAAATAGCATAAGGAATTAGATTTTATAACTATGTATGTTGCATTATATATTTTAAAAAATGTTTTATGGAATTAGGTATTAAGTTTGTTATGGAAGAGCTGGGAACCCTGAAACAGGATTTTTATTCCTTAAAAGGGTTCCCTTACACATTACAATTCATTTTTATTTTAACCAAAGTGATAGGTGATAAGCATAAATATATAAACATTTAGATAAATTTTTAATATACAAAAAATATTACAAAATGACAACCACGAGATGGTAAAAGAAAAGAGGAAGACAGAGCAAGAGATAGGCATACGATATAAAGAGAATAGGAGGCACTATTTGGTAGGAAGAGCTAATGTTAGAAAAGAATGGAAGCAGCTGGAAGAGGCCTATGTGTCACAGGACACGCTGATCATCAAAACCAGCAATTCTGATGTATAAGATTAAGTTAGTTTATGTAACAAAAACAAATGTTTGTATATATTACCGGGTGTCCACCATAAAGGCTTAATAATAATAATAATAAAAATATCAAACCCTATGACCGAAAAACCTGCAGCGCCACTATGTTATTATATGTCTATGTAAAACTGAAAATAAAGCAACTTTTTACGACAGGAATAGAAAAATATATGGATCTACCATTAATGCGCGAAGTCGGAATGGAAAAACAAAAAATCTCTTCATAGTTATAATAACGAAGTTGAAATCGTTGAAACGGTAATTAAAAGTTAACCAACGTAATTAGTATAGTTTGGAAACTGTCAAAACCTTTTAATCACGGCAAGTAAACCGGACGTGAATTATAACACTACAAACTAATTGCTTTGTTAATCACGAGCTTATATTTTCCGGTCTCAAGAATTGTTCGTAAATCGATAAACAAAAACGACTAGCTAGAGCTAGAACAGGTGTGACAGACATTCCCACTTAGATAGACCAAAGGAAATGGAGATGGACGGGTCATATGCTACGGAGCTCCCATGAAAAATGGAGCAAAATATTGACGGAATGGTACCTAGAAGAAAACGAAGAGGCGACCGCGCAAGAGATGGGAGGACGAACTTATACTAACAGCAGGCTACAACTGGAGAAAGGGTTAGAGGAGGCCTTAGCCAAGAGGCACACCATACTCCGAGATATACTGGAGTAAAAATATATTACTCAGTTCATATATATAATCACAGAGTTTCGGAATTTAAAGGCTATATTATTATTATTATAAACAAAAACGACAGGCAATTGAAACGATAATCTAACAATGATACAATTATTTCAATTCTGTGTATTGTCGGTTCATCACATGGCATTTTGTAGTTTTCCTATAATGGGCATTAAAACTAAATCTCGTTGGACAGAGGCAAGCTTTCTTACCATGTTAACTATCAGTTTGAACAGTTCGACGCACAAGACACAGAAACGAAACTTTCAAATTAATAGTATTACCAGTTTTATACCAGGTATTACGGACCGCCACTTCACATCACTCAACACGTATTAAACAGGGACTGATGCTGTTTATCCAGGGTTTGTTATTTAAAGGTGGAGCTGTTCCGCGCCAAGGATCCAGCACAATTAGTTGTGTGCATCCTATCGTTCGCTTCAGAGACAAAGCACGTAAGATGATATTTCCTCTAACAAACGCATACACAATGCGTTCCTGGTTCGTTACGTAAGGCCTACAGGTTTTATCAAGTAGGTTGATGTTGACAGTTGTCGGGAAGAATTTCTATTACATACGAAAAATAGAAATGGTTAAAAACTCTTTGCTGAGTTACAGTAATTTCTAGAATGTTGTTAGAACTGCGCTTTAGAGATGTTGACATGGCCAGACACTATTTTCTTAAGAAAATCAATGTTCGTGCACATATTAGAAAGAATTGGGCTATATGGGGTTTCTCTCTTCAGTCGGTAGCTCATGTCTGAGCTCGTGGTCAGCAAGGAAACATCTGGACAATTTGTTTCCACCGGGTTCTTTCCAGCGCGTCTCTTAAACAGTGTATAGTTTTGAGGACGATGAATCCTTCACTTGATCGGTTCATCTGGTTGGTGATCGGCTACGTGATCGTGCCTTAAGTGCAACCAACCACGATCAGTTTCTCCAAGTTCTTATCGCATTGTATGGGGTTAAATAATGATTTATTCCTATATCACCTTAATAGGGCAGAGGGCGTCTCATTAGCCAGAGCGTTCTATCTTTTTTAACCCACGGAAGTAAGTATTAGCGCTAATTCTCGTTACTGAGCGTTTGAACTCAAAAGCTCGCGATTTGGCTACAACTGAGCGTCACCAATATTGTTTAGGAAGATCACGTTTTTTTCCTTAGACCTTTGACTGTTTGGAGATGTGGTTACGAAGAGTGGAGAGAAGTAACAATAACTATTATTTAACATCTTAAAATACATCGCTAATAATAGGTAATAAAACAACAATTAAACACAACCTTTAAAATTAAAAGTAAGAGAACTCTAATCGGAAATAACTCAGATATAAAATCCTTCCAGATGTTATTTAAAAATTCAATTACGTATAAAAGAAATAAATACGACGGAGATTCCGCTCCATATAATATGAATTGAAATTGAATAGAAACATGATGCTTTAGAATTTCTATTCACGATTCTTAATGGAACAAGATATCAGGTGACGCAATTGAAAATAGATAATTCATAGAACTGCGATACTTATTAATTACTATAAATATAATACTTAGAAATCCAATTCAATTTTCCCCTTCAAAAATACAGCAGTTAAATACTATATTTTTATAAGAAGTCAGTAATGTCATAAAAAGCTGTTTTTAATTTCAACGATCTATATAAAATCGACAGTTATGAGTCGACAAAGTAAGTATCTGTTGAAATGACTGCACTTTCAATTGAGATAAAAGTATTAATGACTGTTGACTGAATGAAATTTTATGAGGGTTTTATTATTGAATAAAAATTACTAAAATTTTTACGTATAAACAAAACACGTGAACAAAAGAAAAACTCCGTGGCAATATAACCCTTGATTTGGGCCTTACATTACTGAATTAATTTCGTGATCATTATTATTTTTGCAAGCATGTGTTCTGCCTTCTGTGCCTGACACACGCCATCGAGGTTTTGGGTCTATATTTAAGTATTGTTATTTTGTGTGTGTGTTTTCGTTTGTAATAAATGTTATGTCTATGTCTATGCTATATTTCCCCACGATGTTATTCTTTATCATACGAACGAGTATCAACTAGCATATAAAGTGTGGACAGCTGGATTTGTCGCACCAATAGGCCAACACTGCTCTATTAAAACAAAATTAGGGATAAGTGTACAAAGCTTTGTAAAAGCTCGGAAAAACCCTAATAAAAGTGACATTCTTTGAATCACCCGGTAAATAGGTCGAGAAAACCTCTCCAAGGAATGGCTATTTAATAAGGTACACGTTCAAGTTGGAGAAAGTAGCTGTTTACGAAGTTATTTCCGTACGAATAAGTTAGAAGTTTTTGTAAGTTAACATTCAGAATAATCTAATGTTCGCGGAATAATTTTGTAATGTTTGATTAGACATTATTATAAAGGTAAACGTACGTATTCTACGTAAAAATATTCTAAATGTGTTTTTATATAAAGTATAATATATATTCAAAGTAAAGGTTTTAAGAAATTTAGTTTTATTTATACTAAAATCAGCAATAAGTTGATGTAATATATTTTTGTGTTTAAAATAAAGAGTATTAACAATATTGTTAACCTAAATTGTAATAATAATAATAATTAAAAATGGATAAATATAAAATTAAAACTAATTTAAAAAGTTTGGTTGCTGTGTACCTTTAATGCTAGCATCATTTTCTCGTTGTATTGCGATACTTATTCGTTGAGCGAGGAAAGCACCTGCTCTGGGGTCACCGGTACTATCTACCAGGCGCCAACATATAATTAGCGCCTATGCACTTAAACCCCACGGCCCAAGAGTCTCTAATGTAAAAAATGTAAACAATTTACATAAATTTTTTACAATACAGTTGTTTATAGATATATACCAGTATCTGTCTGAGATGTCTGACCTTCTCGGCAAAAAGAGGCTTTTGCGCCATCCTTATGTCCCAAAAGTGGGGGAGTTCGGTAGCAGTCACGCCTACTAATTTAAAGCCATACGTTACCTTACTTATGTAACATTTAATATAGTGCCATTATTAATCAATCAGTTTACAAACATTCCCATTTTTGCGTCTAAAGCATTGATCGGGCAAGACGGCACTGCACAGCCCGGGTCAGAAACCACAACTTCTGAGTTGAAACTCGCGCATCCGCTTTTAATCATACACAAATCTAATTACAAGTTTAAAATATATCGATCGTCTAAAGTAATACTTGGCATATATAAGCCGTTCTTGACCTAATATTACTCGCAGCAGACAAAGCTAATTCTTTTTGTAAATATCCTCACCGTACTCAGGTTGACGGTACTTCATGCTGAATCGAATGATTAGGGTTCTATTGTACAAGTTTTATTACCTACGCAATGTATAGGATATTTTATCATGTATTTCTCATTATACTACCTGTGCTTCTAGGTATTCGGACGTGATGTTAATCACAAATCGACTATCAACACGAAAAATCAATAAAATAGCATTTTTTGACATTGGCGCGATCGAAACAAATCTCTTTTTATCTGTCAGCCTTATTTTAATTAAAAAACGAACAATCGCGGAACAGCGGAATTTTATTGATTAGTAAAAGTTTGTGTAGCTTGTTGTCGAAATAAGCTAGTGAACCTGTGTTGTCCGAAAATTTTAAATTAATTCAATAAATATATTTAAACAAACTCTGTTTTTTTAGAAGAATAAAAATATGTATTAACTATTGTGTTTTGGACGTTAGTGAACTATTTTGACCTTCGAATTAGCTGAATTTTTTTTTTATAGAACGGGGGGCAAACGGGCAGGAGGCTCACCTGATGATAAGTGATACCGCCGCCCATGGACACTCACAATGCCAGAGGGCTCGCGAGGGCGTTGACGGCCTTTTAAGAATTGGTACGCTCTTATTTATTGAGATAATACGACACTTCATTTCAAATTACGGGATATAATATTTACATTAACAGTTTATAAATTCAAACACAAATGTTAAACATATTACACTTATAACGTAATTACGTATGTAAGTACATAAATTGTATGATGTCAATAAAGTATTGTCAAATTGAACAAAAATTCGGCCATAGATTTCACTAACCTACAATATTATACAAAAATTAAACAAGAATTACTTTAACCTTTTACTTTTTTTCTGATTTATATAATCAATTACATAACAAATATGTATATTTACAATTAAATTCAATTAAAAATATATTTCTTCGTAAAATACCATTTTAAAAACAGCTTTTAATATATTCCAGCATAAATAACGAATAATATGAGGTTGTAAATAAGTCTAGACATTTCCGCAAGAAACGCCTCCTAGACGACTACAATAAACTAAAGTAGGTTATCGCTGTCCGACTTTGCGAAAATATCGCTCTTTCTTTTTATATGACAGTAAATTCTTAAGTAGTCTGGAAGATCAAGATTAAAATAACGTATAAAATTATTTGTTAGGGTTTTAAAATAATATTGTTCGACCTCAATTCACACTGCATACATTAGTTTTTATATTTTAAATCAAATTACAATTTATCCAGTCTCATAGCTGACAATTACTTAATTAGATACTTAATTACTCAAAAATTCAAGGTGATGAAATATAAATGATGTTTTTTCAGACCATTGATCGATACTTTGTTATATGGGTTGGTAACAATACAGTTTTAGGTTATGTTAGTATTGGCTAGTTAAGAAAGTGATATGGTTTTGTTTAAATATATATTTTCTAGCTAATTCCCCGACTATGTTGTCGTCGGATGTATTAAATAACTAACGTATATGTTGATCTACCTTTTTCTTTTAACAACTTATTGTATAACATTCACAGCAGAGTCCAAAAAGATGCCTCTACCTCGTGTTAATATTATTTCTGTTAAGTTCGTCTTTGTTACTTTTATTCCCATAGCTTGTGTGTTATACCCGTCGTATCGATACACTGGACAGTCGGTCAGAACATGTAACAGTCTCTTCAGCTATATTGCTACAAGGACAGACATCACTTAGTCTAACCCTGAACCTGTAATGATCCTACAAGAATCCACCATGACCTGTCAACATCTGGAATAATCCAGTTGGTTTTATTTGTTTAATTATCGAAAAGGCGGAAACAAAATTTGGAACGAATAACTTAGTTATTGCAGCTGTTTCACCGTTAATAATAATAAATCATTTATTTGCAAGAAAGTGGTACATTTATATCCGCACAATCAGCCACACAAAAATAGGCATGCAAATGTCACATTAATTGTCAAATATTAAGAACATCTGTCATAATAATAAGTCAAGCTATTAATAATTAATTGTTGTCAAACTTTTATTTTTGCTTCCATTTTTCTATCGTGTTTGAACTGCGTGCCTTAGAATCTGCTGTTTTTAATGATCACGCTATTAGTGCTATGCCGAACACGGCGTATCAAGCATGTCTACCTAGTAGTTACAAAACAATAGCTCGTCTCATTTGACTTTAGAAGAAAAAAATGTGTGCGTGTACTTGGTGTACACGTAAGAAGTGAAACTTCTTTATGACCTTATTTTTCGAAAAATGATCTACTATATGCAACTTTACAGAAAGTGGTTAAATAAAGTTAAATTACACAAAGTTTAACAAAAGGCTTTTATTATCATAGACATGAGTACAAATACAATTATTTCATTTTACCTTATTACTACTAAGATTATTACAGAATTTCATTAATTGTAATAGAATTATTAGTATCATTGTTATCGTTATTATATATTTTTGTTATTAATGGCTTCGAATCTCCTCAGATCAACCGTGGCAGGGACAAGAATGTGACGGTATTTTTTTTCCAACGCCGTAACCGAAAAACGTGACGATTTTCTACGAAATTTCTCCCATACGTCCGTATAAAGAAGTTTCACTTCAATAAAATATAAATTTCTCTCACATACCTACTTTTGATACATGAATCCTAAATTTAAAACAAAATCGTCACATCTATTTGCATTTAGTAGATGAGTGTGCCTCTAAGGACTTATGGGAATATGCCGTCTGCATTTTTCTTTTTCCCCTACAAAATTAATAGCTAACAAAACTTTTAAAATTTTCTATATAAAATGAAATTGCAAGAAAGCTGCGAGAAAAATCTACCCCGTTGCGATTCTAGCCTTTGTAAATGAAATCATAGCTGCGGTCACAGGCTTTGAACCAATTACTTTTAAAGTAATTTACTGAAAAACCGACTGTGACTTGCGACAGAACTGGGTCAATGACAGTCAAGAATAGATCTGAGGGTAGGGTAGAAGTCCTATTGTTAACTGCATTGGTGAGACGAGAGATAATATCTAGATACCAAGTTTATGCGAGCATTGTATTGCTAATTCTATGTGTATTTGAGTGTAGAAGACTTGTAAAATTATAGAGGTATGTTATAGCTTCGAAGATTTTGAGACAATTGTGTATCTATTTTTTTTTTTTTTTTTTTTTTTTTTAAGACAATTCACACCAATTGACCTAGTCCCATTCTAAGCTGGAGAAGCTTGTGTTATGGGTACTAGGCAACGGATATACATACATATTAAGGCCGATTTACACTATCCCAGTGTTTAGGAGAGTGCTTTAGGATAGTACTTTAGTTGAAACATGTAAACGCTACTTGCTTTAGTAAACGCTACGCTAAAGAACTTGCCTTTCAAGTTGTACTAAAGCACTCTCCTAAACACCAAGACAATGTAAATCGGCCTTTATAGATAGATATACATATAAATACATATTTAAACACCCAAGACCTAAGAACAACACCAAATGCTCATCACATCGATGTTCGCCTCAGCCGGGGATCGAACCCGGGACCCATGGATTCTGTCAGGGGTACTAACCACTAGACCAATGAGTCGTCAGGCCTATATGAATCGGAGAATACTCGATAAATTCTTGGTTTGGGTAACTATTTTTTAGATTTCATGACGACAAATGATTCATGAGCCATTAAGGCTTAACCAGGAGCAGTGTTGGCCTAGTTGTTTCAGCTAGGACTCTCTTAACTCAGGTCGTAGATTCGATACCCGGTACACAACCAATGGGCTTTCTGTCTATGTGCGTATTTAACGTGTGCGAATCGCGAGGAAACCGCAATACCTTAGACACAAAAAGTTGACGGCGTGTTTCAGGCACAGATGGCTGATCACATACTAGAAAGAAATGATCCCGAAATGTGTGTGTGTATCTGACACAAATCTAAAAGTTTTTTGTTATTTGTATAGGGATTGGTAACTTGACAGTTAAAGCGATAATAATAAATTTTCCGATATTCTATGTGATCAATAACGTTCTTATTGACATTCATGTATGATACATTCCAATTTTTGGCATAGACAAATATCCATACATCAAAAAATATGTCGCTTGATATCCTACGAGTAGTTTCTCACTGTACATTATAGGCGTAACATGATGTTCTCGTAGATTGGTACGACGCCTTTGCGAAGGTATTGCTAATGATTACACTTAATGATCTCAATTCACACAGGGTAGCTTGTTTCTGTTGTTCGATAATAATTAGAGGTTATATATAATTTCACTGAGCAGTGTCGGCCTAGTGGCTTCAGCTTGCGACTTTCTTTCTATGTGCGCATTTAACATTCGCTCGAACGGTGAAGGAAAACATCGTGAAGAAACCGGCTTGCCTTAGACCCAAAAGTCGACGGCGCGCGGCGTGCGTTAGGCACAGAACGCTAATCCTATTAGATTAACAAATGATCATGAAACAGATACATAAATTTGAGGCCCAGACCTAAAAACGTTGTTTCATAACTAACATACTTTTCTTTTCGTCTTGCCATGTGCCCCGCCCATTTCCACTTAAGTTTATTTTCACTATAACATTTATCAAACAAGTACATCCAAACAACAGATTTACAATTGTGTTAACCAACTGACAATATGAGCGTACTGTATACATTTCAAATAACTAATTAAAACCTATTGTGGCGACATGACGTCTACATGAAATTTCGTGTATATTAATTACTGTAACACTAAAGAAAGGTTAATTTGACGATATTAAATCATTTTCCATGCTTTGGGTGTTTAAAAATTCGTAAAATCATATTTAAAGTGTCATAAGAATGATGACGAAACATTTGATAGCTATTTTAGACTTAATAACGAGAACAAAGTCTGAGTTTTTTTTAGTTTTTTTTGGAATGTACCTACTACGAGTGTTCGTCTTATATTATATGTAAAATCGTAAAAATCGTTCTAAAAAAAATGGTAGGGAAAAATTGTATGACCGTTATAATCGTTGCATCGCAATCGAAGACAACTATATTAAATAATCAAATCAAATTCTATAAAAAAAGGATTTTTATGTAAGCCGCCGAACTCTTTAGCCCACCTAATATTTGTGTTAATTATGGACAAAAACCCGGTGGCGCTACAACCTTTAAGGTTGGGCCTTAGATTTCTGTATCTTTTCGTGATCTTTTATATTTCTAATAAGTAGGTGATTAGCCGATCATCTGTGTGACATACGCCGTCGACTTTTTGGCAAGCCGGTTTCCTCACGATGTTTTCCTTCACCGTACGAGCGGGAGTTAAATGCGCACATGGTGAGGACATGTGCCGGGATTCGAAGATACGACCTCAGGGATCAAGCCACTAGGGCAACACTGCTCTATTAAAATTGTGGACAAGCTAGCATATAGCTCATAGATATACGTGTAAGAGCATGAAAACTTACTTTGTATACTTACTTATAATTAGTTTACGTAATAATGTTACAAGATTTTAATTATTCCTGGAATGGTGGAGGCAAATTATCAAGATTCGTATAACAGCGCCCCCACAGTTTAATTAGATAGGTGTACGATACACGTTTAATCCCCACAGGGGGTATGAGAATGTATTGGTGTCGGTTTTATTTGTATTTTTTTTCTAAGCTGGGCGATCTGCATTTTGTGTTGATTCTTGTGTGCGATTCCGGTCTTTATACCGTACAGGAAAGTGTTTATTGAAACATTTTTGCATCGCCAGGATTCGAACTCTGATACTAATAGTAATGTGTAAGTGTAATTACCATAAATGTGATAGCTGTTTGACTACGACTTAACTGTGTATATTTTACTTATATATGTATATATTTTTTCGGCCAAATCGATTTTTTTATAGAATGGGTAGAAAACAGTCAGTAGGGTCACCTGACGTTAATCAGCACCGCTGCCCGTGGACAGACACTGCCAGAAGGCTCGCAAATATATTGCCGGTTTTAAGAATTGCAACGCTTTGTTCTTGTAGGTCGAATTGGTTTGCAAATACTAAAATATATCAAATAGAAACGACAAAAGCATTATATATAACATTATACATATTATATATGTGTGGCGGCATCGCAATCAACTATCTACGCCCGCTATAAAGAGTCAGTATAACCTCTATCTTTGATGCCGTTTAAATTTTAGATAGTAGCCATTTTGGGATTTAATTGTCATATTCATTTCGACATCTTTTGTAATCCCATTGGTGTTAGAGGAACGAGATATGATGCCGTGCGTTTCTTCTAAATTCTAGAAGAGCTAATTGGAGTACGTAGTTACATTATACAAAAAATAAAAAGTATTCTATATTTATCCAGTACTTACAGATCGGTAAATAAGTCAATCAAAGAGATGTTTGTGTATGAAAGTCAGACGTATTCTTATTAAAATCTGTTATTACTAGACAGTATCAGTTCCACACACACGCAAATACAAACCCTATAGCGATGTAATAGAGCACAGATTCCAGGAAAATAAATCAGAAAACAGTCTTGTTTATGCGTGATCAATTTACGACCTTTGAGCGACTTCGCTTTGACTTTGATTTAAGATCAAAAAATCAATTTCCTCTCCTTAAATACTTGATGATGGAATTTATCAACGATAAGTACTTAGACGCGTTTTGCGTTAATAAATCACAAGACCTCTTACGTGGCGATATTAATTTATTTTATATCACAAATAAGTACAATAATCGTAATAAGACGTGATATTACTGGAATGGAAAGTAATCTGAATTAATGAAATTACTTAAATTCAGCTGAAATTTACGTCTTTGTATACGCACGAAATGTAATGAATTCATAAATACTATATTTTTATAATAATAGGTTGGGGAAAAAGTTTCTTCGCATTTTTCAAGAAAATTCGTAACATTTTTTAATATAGTTTATTTACATTTAACTAAAGTATGTAGGTAACTTTTTGCTATCTTGTAGGTAGGGATATGATCCCATTGCTATAGAAATTTTGGGGCTTCTGATAAAAATACCGCGACAAATGGCAGTCCTCTCGTGATGTTAACCTGACACTGCCTAAAGAATTCTGAAAAGACCGAAACAGGTGGAAATCTGAAGGTGCAAGGTCAGGTTTATACGTCGGATGCATTAACACCTCCCAGCCAAGCTGTCTTAATTTTTGCTGAGTGGCTAAAGATTTGTGAGGTCTAGACACAAAAAGTCGACGGCGTGTGTCAGGCAGAGGAGGCTGATCACCTACTTGCCTATTAGATTGACCCATGATTTTATTAGATACAGAAATCTGAGTGTCTGCTAAAATAATTACATTAATATTATGATTTAAAAGAAACGTCTTTTTTATAACCAATTCTTACAAGGCCGGCAACGCATTTGCGAGCTTTCTGGCAATGTGAGTTTCCATGGGCGGGAGGTATCATAAAATTTTTTTAGTTTTTAGGCATATTTCGTCAAGATTTAAAACTGGCCTAATGTATTTTAATAATTTAATCAAAGAATTATATATTTTTGTCATAACAAATAATTCAAAAAGGTTAAATTAAATATCATCGTATTACATTACTGATTCAAGGTTTCTTTATATACAAAAATATCGCAAACCCTCATCAGATACCTTGAATGGTAGACCGTTGAATAATGAATAAATTTTTACCAAGGATATTTTCACTAGAGTTCTTAGACTCGCGGTCTAGTAACCACGGCCGATCTCCAGGGGGCATCATATTTCAACTATCTACCCCTTACTTGAATATCGCATATATTACAGCCTATAATATCCGGTTTCATTCTTTACTACAAATAAAAGTTATTTTAAGAAGTTAGAAATAGTGTTTGTTGAAAAAGAAATCACTGAATTTTCTTTAAATATCGTGAAGGTAGTTTGAAAATATTTAAATGTTTCCAGCACAGAATTCCTTTGTTTTGCATAAATTTGAAATTCTTAATATAGCTTTCTAAGAAAACTTATTATGAAATGGTATCATTGTATTCAACGACAATAATGTCATCCAGGTATATAAAACAACAAATTTAGCGATTTATTTCTAGTGTACCCGCATATTTTTTCTATTATATTTTCGTAAACATTATTACCTATATAAAAAGCATTTTAAGCCACAAAACTATAAAATAAAACAAACATACATATAAGACATACATTTTCGCGTTGTGGGTACCACCTACACAGGTACAGCCTGTGGGTAGGCTTGTGTTACCTACCCTAAACCCTGAAGTCGTGTGTTTAAATCATGTCTGAACAAATGGAGTTTTCTTTCTATGTACACAATTAACACTGACTTTTACGGTGAAGGAAATATCACCTATTGATCACCTACACGGTTTGTGCATTAGCCAGCGTCAAGTATAAGATTTTTATAATTCGTGCTTTTTGCCTTAGAAATTCGACCATGTCCTCCATGTACGGTTTAGGCACTCTCGCCCGGTACCGCACAACCCTCCCAAAGGCCGAGAACAAATTTAAATTAAAACTTGCCCTCGAACCGGGAATCGAACCCGGTACCCCTCACCTAGCTGCCACTTAATAAGACCGCTAGGCTATGAGGCCCCCTAAATCACCTACTTAAGTACAAAAACTATCACGAAATAGATACTGCAATCTAAGGCAAGATCAATGTTGTATCGCCACTATTATTTATACAATAGTTTCAAATGAATACACTATAAGCTTCGAAATAGTCTAGTTTATATTGACGGCGCAAGATTTCCCCAACTACTGTGCCGGGTGGTTGAACTCGTAAAATTTGCATAAACATATGAAAAGGCTTTCAATCAGCGTCGCTTGTACAATTTTCCCTGGCTTTGTAGTAAAGGCTTCGCAAATCAACACATTTACGTGAAGGCTTTTTACTGTGCGTGTTCCATATATTATGTAATTATGCTGTCTTGTGTTGTTTCGTGCAAAGCTAAAGAAGTAGATATGAAAAAATATGTTACTTAAATATTCATTTTCTCTACATAATTAGTTTTTCTATGTGTAGTGTAGTAGTTTTTCTTTAATTTAAATTTTCCCGCGTCCCCGCTGACGTCTGACAGCTCGATGTCAAGGGGTGACATCTAATGAGAGGTTATATTTCTATTATACACCAATGGCGCTACAACCTTTTAGGTCTGGGCCTCAGATTTCTGTATCTATTCCATGATCATTTTTAATAGGCAAGTAGATGATCAACCTTCTGTGCCTGACACACACCGTCGTCATGCTGGTTTCCTCGGGATGTTTTCTTTTACAGTAAAGCGAGTGTGCACATAGACAGAAAGCCCATTGGTGCCAAGCCGAGGTTTGAATCTCACAATCACATTGTGAGGAAACCGATATGTCTTAGACCCAAAAAGTCAACGGCGTGTGTCGGGCACAGGAGGCTGATCACCTAGCTGCCTATTAGATTGAAAAATGATCATGAAACAGATTCACAAATCTGAGGCCCTGATGTTTTTTTTTAAAGAAAGGCAGATGTTGTTTCTTGGAGTTTTTAGTGAAAAACACAACGTCCTTTCTTTTATATACTTTATAATTAGCCTATGTAAAAAAACAGCAATACATTATTTCGGATTGGAAAACAAAGTTTTTATAGGTATATTTCATGATTTGCAGTTCAGTCTATATATAAAGCTGTCTATATATTTAGTAAGGTACTTGACCTCAGATATGGCAATCGCAGAGAGCGAGAAGAGACGAGAACACGATCTTTAATGATCTACCAATACATATTCATAGTCATATATCCCATATGCCTCTCCACCAGGGCTTATTTTTATACAGAACTGGACAGAAATCACAATTCCACCTGATATGGTATCATACGGTATCATACGGACTGGCGTGTAACTTAACGCCAGTCCGTATGATGCCTTTTTAACCGACGCTAGTTAAACCATGTTGTAGGTCAAGTCATTCACGTGAATACAAAATCTCATTATTGAGAAAACTTTACAAGTTAGCAAATAGTTCACGAATGGACTTATCATCATCACAGGCAACTGTTTGAATCATATGTTCGTGCATCACGCAAAAGATGTCAGATTCAACGTAAAATTAACTTAACATATGGGCTTTGATTGCCACGGAAAGAATTGAAAACATCTATAGATATGAATATACTTTTGTACAATCGGAACGGGATAATACACGAAAATATATACATATATATATATTTAGTAAAAAAAGAGTTGAGACTCTCCGGCCGTGGCGCCTGGTACATAGTACCGGTGACCCGAGAGCTCGTGGTTCCATCGCTCAACGAATAATCATCGCAACACAGCGAGGAAATGCTGTCACAATTAAATATGTACAAATAATTTTTTTATTTATTAATTTTTAATTATTATTATTATTACTATGTAGGCTAAGAATATTTAAAATACTGTATATTTTTGTGTGAAATAAATAACTATATAATTTAGTTAATATTACAGTACATAGTATAAACAATCATAATAAAAGTACCAAATCTAGTCACTGAAAAGTGTCAAACACGCAAACTCAAGACAGAAAACTTTTAATAATTATATGGATAGTATGTATCGGAAATCCATAAAATAGATAATGATATAACTGCCTTACTTAACATATTCTTGTTAGTATATATGCTTTTACAATAATACAATACTGAAAACGTTTAAATGATTATAAGAATATTTTGCATAAATTATACACTATAGCAAAGAAAACCACGCAGACAATTTTGATGACTATCTCACTAATGTCTTAATAAACAATTCTATTATCGAGAATAGATTGAATACTAATTTAGAAATTCTGTTAGTAGGTTGATGTGAAGGCTGTATTTGCCTTGTCTGTCAAAGGCAATGTTTCATAACAGGCTTTATAGGGTAAAACCTTCGCCACAGACCACATCTCTTTAATCAAAAGCAAATGATGAAATTCATTATCAGTTCTATCTTTATACAAAAAGTAATTAGAATGATTGCCAAATGTTTTCATGCGTTTTTGAATTGCAAGATCTTATTCTGGAAGAATCTAAATATGATTATAGTACTCATGTATCACTTACGTGATGGTAAAAAAAAAAAATTTCTATAAATTTATATGTACAGTTCTCGAACCGAGGACGTAGAATGGACAAGAAGAGATAGGAAGAAACTCTAGACCACTGCTTTTAACTGCCATGTATTCTTTTTTAAAGACGCCTGTTTTTTTTATAGAACAGGGGGCAAACGGGCAGAAGGCTCACCTGATGATACCGTCGCCCATGGACACTATCAATGCCGGAGGGCTCGATAGAACTGTCTCGATAACCATAGTTGTTCACCTTACGCTTTATTTTTTTTTTAATGTTTAGTTTTTTTAATATATCTTCGTGTATGTTATCTAAGTTCTTGTCTTGCGCAGTGGAAGCGTGCTGGGCCCATAACCTACAATAATGAAACAATGGTTGACGTTGGCAAACTAAACTTTTTATTCACTGAATCACTTACATAATAAAAATAGATGGCGCTAGTCGTATTGATATTGTTACCATACCAATAAAAACAACATAATCGAACATTGAAAATTGTTGTTCTTATACCAATGTATCAGTGTGGCAGAGGTTATCAAGCTTTTTTTAATAAAATAAAATAAAAAAACTCAAAAGCAGCCAATTATACAATTCAGTCTAAGGCAAGGTTTCTTTATGATAATCCAAATACAAATAAAAGTTGTAAGCGCATATTATTCTTATTTAGTCAACAATGATAGCAATTATTAATCACGGTCGATCTGTGTTTAATTAAAAAGATAATGACAAAGAAATAGCGCCAGTACAAAAAACCTATTTGTATGGGATAGCATTGTTCGCAAAAACAATCATTTAACATGAAATATGGATGAGCCTTCGTCTGAATAGTAATGGAATTTGGTACAAACCAAATTCGGATCCGATATTTGATTTGTAAGTATTGAGTTTGAACAGAATTCGGAGTAATAATTTTAGGGATTGTAACGGAGAAGAAAAATCTTACAAAAGCATAAAAAAACAATTTTTCCCACTTTGATTTTGTTCTCTTTGAAGTAGAGACTCTTGGGCCGTGGCATTGAAGGGGACAGGTGCTAATTAAACATTTAAGTTGGCGCCTGATGATCAGTACTGGTGACCCCAGAGCTGGTGCTTTCCTCGCTCAACGAATAAGTATCGTAATATAGCGATCAAATGCTGCTAACGTTAAAAGAGACCACAGAGACCAATGTTATTATTATTTGTTTTTCATTTTCTATTATTAATTATTATTGTTATAACTATGTAGTTTATGAATAAATAACGTTTAGTGTAACAATTGTTTAATTTTGTATGCTTAAATCTAAAATCATGTACTTAGTACCGAAGTTATTCCAATCAGACATTAATTTATTTAAAGAAGTATCCTTACAGACTATGCCAATACGAGAAATCACCTAATAAAGTATATAATATTAAACACATAACATACACAATATCGCTACAGTGAATTTAGTCTGCGAACATATAAATATGATAGTGTCGGAGACAGCATTCAGTAGGCGCAGTCTTTGATAACGGGGATCTGTGCAACACATATAATTATATATATACATATGTGTATATAATTATAGGCGAAAGGCCAAGGTTGTTTGCGATATCAAGGATTTTACTCCAATAAAAACCACTCTTTAGTCAGATTACACATTCAAAACGTCGGATAAAATTTAAATGATTCAGTTCTTTAACGCGCCAAAACTTTTAAAAACTGTCTTTTAATATTTCTTAAACGAACTGAATATAAAATAACGAAGGAAATTCCTGAATACACGGGATAAGGATACGTGAAGCGGTGCTGTAGCGAATATAACCGAGAAATATATTGAGGCCATTACGAGAGTGCAAATCCCGTTTTAAATAATTTTAATACTCTCCAGAGTGTAATGTTAACTTCTAAGAGAACTCTTAACCATTTCTACGTGAGTTTTAAATACTGTAAAGCTTCGAACCTTGAAGTGAAAAGTTTTTAATGAACTATGGACACGCCCGGTTTCGCATTGGATTTAATTTGCCTAATTTATACACAAATTTGCTGCCAAAAGACTTTACATATAAAACGAAGTTCCTCAGTTGCACTACAGAGGCGGTATATCTTATAACTTATAAAATACACTGGCGTGTGGCTCTTCAAGCCTTTTTAGGTCTGGTTCTCAGATTTCTGTAGGTATCTGTGTTAAGATCATTTGTCAATCTAATAGGCAAGTAGGTGATCAGCTTCCTGCCGTGCCTGACACACGCCGCCTTTTGGGTCTAAAGCAAGCCGGGTTCCTAGCGATGTTTTCCTTTACCGTTCGAGCGAAAGTCCATTAGTGCACACTGCACAGTCGGGGATCGAAACAACGACCTCAGCGAAGAAAGTCGCACTGCAGCCAACACTGAATGTCTTATGAAATACCCTCTATTTATCTAAGTTTAAAATTATTGAATATTCATATATTATTATATTCATATTTCCATAAATATAAGAATACGAATAAGAATCGGTGATAGCCAACTAGTTACGTAAGGTATACTTGCTTAAGGTTGTACGTTCAAACCCCTTCTAGTGCGCAATTAAGACGAATTTTAGTATGAACAAGATGGAAGAATTATTCTGTGGAAAACAGGTAAACTAAAATTGATATACAGTGGCGAGAATTTCAAGGGCCCGCGCATGTTGTTTCGTTATAGAGAGTTTACGTTATAGGGAACGAAGATAAAAAAACAAATTTAACCAATTACAATAATTTATATGTATGATAGATAGATGACGATGGTGCGTTTAGTAACTGAGACCAAAATTCCCTACAGGCAATGTAATCTAAGAATAATGGCACGCGCCACGCGTGTTACCGAAATGAACAATAACAAAGGTGAGACGGCTGTTTATGACCTCAGGTGTTCTTAGAAATTTCGGCAACTAAATGGGATAGTTTAGTAAGCTGATTGTAAAAACAATTACACTAAAGTATGTTGTTGGTGTCTAAATATTAAAATATTTCTTCGTTATAGAGAATAGCTGTTGCGTTATAAAGAGATGAGTAATGCATGGGTTTTGTGTTACACCAAACAAACTAAGTAATTTTTTCGTTATAGACAGTTTTTCGTTATAACAAAATACGTTTTTACGTCACGCCGCAACCCTACATACTAGTTTTGTAATAAAAATATATCGACCTCACTGGTAACAGGTATAAAACTCTTCTAAAGTTCAATTCGAAGTAATCAGAAAGAAACGCTTTTAAATTATTTACAACGCAATTCCGTTCGAGGCAAGTTTCTTTAATATTTACGACAGTTAATTAGAATTCTTTTCAGACATAAATAATTGTATGAAGTAATTGTTGCACTGGCTCATCACTTTGCTTTGTTCTGTTCACGGCTTACTTTACTAGGTCACGTATTGCATAATATTATAACAATTGCAACTGAAAATATTGAAGATAGTTTTAAGTGTTTTAGAAATTAAAGATGTGTAGAACCAGAAGATTATTTGAGTATTTATAAGCATTTCGGATACTACGAGCGAATGTATTTGCCGTTTCTTTACACAAGTGATTATAATTTTAGATAATTTGTAGTAAGTATTTATTCCTTGATATAACAATCAAATATAATGTATTTATAATTATTAATAATTTTTAATTAGAAGTCGAAGTAAGAAGAAGACATGGGGAGAAATTGGCTGTGCCAAAAATCAATTTGGAACTGTTTAGGAAAAAACTTTTTGTATGGCAAAAAGTTTGCAATAAATTACCAAAATAATTAAAAGATCTTCCGACTAGAATCTTTAAAAAGCGACTTAGTGTATTACTTTTCGAAAAAATGTACTATTCAATAAATGATTATTTGCGTGAGACACTGTAATTGATATAAATTTAATAAAGTATTATATGTACGATACAGATAATGTAAAAATTTACTTTGACTAATAATGTAAAATTCCTTAAGACAAATTTGAGCACCATTGTGTGTGGCAGAATATGCGAACCATTTACGATTGTACCACCTTAACATTTTTGTACCATATTCTTGCAATAAATAAAACCTTGCTATTATTACATTTAATTTTTTTGAAGTTGGACACCATGGCCTCCATTGCTCATAGGATGCAGGTCGTTTTTCTCGCCACGCCGCGCTCAACGACATTACACGCCGCTCTCTTGCCTCCGTCAATGTTCCAGCAATTTAGGACCCACAAGCATCGTAAGAGACGATGGCAAGCGGCCGGTTGGGATGTCGTTGAACCCTTGGAAGATGGGACGGGCTTTGGTATGCTACTTCTGTGGACACGTTAGCTCCGTCTCTTCTCCCTCGGACAAGCAATAAAGCTGGGGCGGTCGCAGAGCAGGCGGAAAATAATAAACGGCTCAAATATAAGTCTTTCCTCCAACATCCATTTTGTTCCCTTTGGAGTAGACTCTTGGGCCGTGGGGTTCAAGTGCGAAGGCACTGATTAAAGACTTAAGTTGGCGCCGGGATGATAGCACCGGTGACCCCAGAACTGCTACCAAACTTTTTTAATTTGTTTTAATTTTCTTTTTATTAATTTCTAATTATTCGTTAAATATATTTTTGTTATGCAAAATTTACTTAAAACTAATAGCATTGTATAATCCACACAATTTTTAACAGATTCAAATGTCTTTTATTAAAAGTAATCATAGACAATGGACATAGACTTAAACTACTTTGTCCACACACATACATATTTTATGTGTATGGATCTTGCTGGCCAAACGTTAATTAATTTGGTCTATAGTAGTTTCATTAAATAGTAAGCCAATTACGATCTAGCTTCGGCATAACCACGTGTCTTTTATTGATACAAACTCGTATGTATCAATAATATATACTCTGATTTTTAATTCCGTAGAATTCTGACATTTAATAAGTGTTGCTACTAAAAAAGTTCTCCGCCGAAACAGGGACAAATTTGACTTATTTGAGGGCAATAACGCTGCAAATGCTACGTATTTTTTTATGTTTTACCTATAGAAAGGTAAATCTATGTTTTACCTACATAAAATAACAAATATTTCAATATCACGAACAATATATCGAATTAACTTTAATTACTTTATTTTATTCTTTAGCTGGCATCACTGCCTACTAATTCCAGGATTATAAATTATTTTTTACTGTTGAAAAATTACTGTGAAGAAAAGGAACGTTATTACCACTCGCCGATAAACCACTTTTAATGTGGAGCACCGCACTTTATAAAATGGGTACATTAACTAACAATAAAATGTTTGTATAGACTCAGATGTTCAGACTCGTATTGAAATTGAAAATGTGCCCGGCCAAAAAGGTTTGCCATCACATGTCAAAAAATGATAGCTGTCAGAATTCTACGGAATTAAAAATCAGAGTATAGTATTCGTGCCGAAAACTATAGGTAGAAATTGAATGAAGAAACCAACCACTCAAGCTGTTTAGTTATTGTTTAGTTTGAAGACAAATGCCACAAGGCAGATGGTATAAGGAAAAAGAAATATATTGTTTAAATTGTGTAAAAGTAATTCCAAGAAATTTCCCCAATTTCATTTCGTAAATTGCATTATATTTCTCCAATTCAATAGTCGAAACACGCAATGAAGATTCGCGTAGCCGGGAGCTGAGTGTTTATTATTAAATAACTTTTATCGGCGACGTTCTCGGCTCCACTGTATATTTTAAGCTTGTATACATAGGGCATTCGACTTAATATTGCCTCTATTGCCTTTTTTTATTAATAATTCTTTATTCCCTGCCATTGTGTCTAGACACTTTTTCTATCTCTCAAATTTTTATACAATACTAGCTGACCCGACAAACGATATTTGCCATATATTATTTCTAAGAAACATTGTTTTAGGTCAATAAAAATAACTATCTGCTATAATAAAAAATAGGGGTTGATCGTAGAGGGGTGGAAATTAAGGGTTGTGTGTATTTTTATATTTTGTATCATAAAAAATAAAAACATAAAAAAATCTAGTTACTCATAAATACAAGGGCTAATGAAGGGACTAGCGATAGATGAATTTTGTCACAACCATATTTCTGTCATGAATAAAGTTTTTATTTATTTATTAAGATAGCAATTAACTCGTACGGTAAAAGAAACATCGTGAGGAAATTGATACGAAAAATCGTCAAACGTCAGTTATAACTATAAATCATCAATAGTGAACAGCTGGTCTAAAAGCTTGGTTATAGTTGGGACACAGCGTAATATAAACTAATCAATAAATAATATAAATGAGGTATCTCGCATGTGATGTCTTCCAGAATGTGACCTAAATATCCTTCGCTATTATTTACACGGACGCAATAACAGAGCGTTATTCAGGCTGTATTACCTCGGAGAAGTTCATTTCTTTCGTACAATTCTCTTAGGGTTTTCCTTTATTAAATTCTTATAATGTATTTGTATAGAGAACAAAATTTACTTTAACTAACCTTAACATAAACTAAAATATATTATTAAAAGGAGTCCCTTTAGTTAAGGTTCCGAAGATACTGGCAGCGTTCCCGCCTTTGAATCGCTAGACTAACTCTTTGTCCGAGGTAGCTGCCAGATCTTCGGTCTCCTGTGACGTCGACTAACCTTTTTGATATTTCTTTAAAAAGCCTTAAAGCGCTAGGACCCCACGGACCAAGTTAAGTTATAAGTTAGTGTTTTTCGCTAACTCAAACATAGAACACGTTATCCACGGCATATTTAATTGGTTTTATCCAACACATTTCAGATTTTATAGGTTATAAATGTAATACGAGAAATTAATAAACTACAGTAAGTAGTAGTTAATAACGTTTTAGTAGTCATCAATAAGCAAACGACGTGTATGGCGTCAAACTGTCTGCTTAAGACCACGCCCCATTTATTCCGTACGCTTTTATTACCTATAAAACGGAACGTTTGAGTGGTAATTATTTAAAGTCCCATAACCAGGCATCCTATATTTAGCTTAGTCGCAAATATGTATTTAAAGAAAACACTTTTTTACCGGATTGAAGTTATGTATTATTTATAATTATTTTACATAATTAAAAAAATTCCCGACTTTCGCGTGCTTTACAGCGTGCGTGGTCACGTCACCGTGTTTTTTTAATTATGTTAAATAATTAGTATTTTATAATAATACATAACTTCAATCCGGTAAAAAAGTGTTTTCTTTAAATGTGTAAAAGTTATGTTAATAAAAACTACGCATATGTGTATGTTAAAATATTATTGAAATGATAATAAATATGTATAGTTAAAAAAAAAATAAGTTTTTTATGTAATAGGAGGCAAACGAGTAGGAGGCTCACCTGATGTTAAGTGACACTCACATGGCCAGAAGGCTCGCAAGTGCGTTGCCGGCCTTTTAAGAATTGGTACGCTCTTTTCTTGAAGGACTTGAACGTCGAATTGGTTCGGAAATACTTAAGTGAGCAGCTGGTTTCACATGGTGGTGCGCGACAAAAACTGCCTTAGAAAACGCTCAGTTGTGGAACGAAGGACCGATGATGAAACTAAAGGTTCTCTAAATTATTTGATTATAGTATATATGTATTCGATATTTTACTTAAAAGTGCTAAGGCTAAACACGGCTAAGCCGCAGAAGAGTTTTTCTTGAATTTAAGTCTGAAATATGTTTAAAATATCATTTTTTAAACCTGACTCTTTAAGCGAAATAATTATCGATTTGTATTTAGTCAATTGTTGGGCGTAAGTAATTTCTTTATTTAATAGAAATCTAAACTGCCTTAAAAAATAGCTTTATTGCGAAAATAAATGTCAGATGTGAATATAACGCTGCCTTACGCGAACGGCGGCCGTGGCAGAACATAATGAGATTCTGGAATGTGTATCTATAAATATTAGATTTATGATTTTGTTTCTTTAGGGCCTATTACCCGCTGTCTGGATCTAGATCTGGCGGCAGATGAGTACTTTAGTCGAAACAGTTAGACTTTATTAAGAAAAAACGTTTTATTATAATACCATATGCCATATATTTATTAATTGTAAATTTTTACTAGCCATGTATCTAGTTAATTTTATAAGTATTTAAGCTTTTTCTAATATAAATTCATGTGATTAACTAATTGCATTTGTTTATTTCATATCTCTGTTTTTATTTTAATTTTAAATCTCAAAAAAAATGGGTTAACAATTCGACGAATATTTTTAAAATAATTAATTTTAATAATAATTAACAAAATATGGTAGTGACAAAATTGATCTATTGCTAATGCCTATAATGTTTTTCTGTGGTGCATGCTTAAATGAAATTAATATACATAAAAAGCTGGTGCTTTCCTCGCTCAACGTATAAGTATCGCGAGGAAATGCTGTCAGCAAAAGGTACACTGCCACAGGGGCCAAACTTTTTACCATTGTTTTAATTTTTAATTATATATTTTGATTATTATTATACCATGTTTAAGAATATTTTAAATACTACACAATTAATGATTACATAGTTATACAAAAATCTAGTTTTAATGTTATATCTAGTCAAACTATAAGTCGTGTAAAACCTTAATATGTCTAATTTTTAATACAAAGTTGAATGAGGGCGGTCAGAAGAAAATTTCTTCTATTTAAAAAAAAAATTAGATTCAATCAGCTTTGCAGACACAATAAATAGTTACAACTATTGTTAGACCAATTGATGGATCGATAAATACTGTCATGATACTAATAACAACTTGATTTATATTACGTATACAATATACATATATGGTCTCTATATTACAATTTTCCATATAATTTTAATCCGTAACTACCTTATTTAAATGTACACTAAATAATAGACTTTATGATGTAAAATTCTGAGTGCTAGCATCTAGAAAGCACTCAGCTTTGAGCTCAATTAACATGATGAAACTTACATTTATATGCTTAATAAATATAAATTTAAAATAATGTACGCTATTTTTATTTCGACACTCAAATATTTTGTTTTTCCGCTCATTATGTACGTTCTGTGTTATTTTAAGGTGTTATTACAGTACTACATCAAAATAACAGTATAGAATGAGTCTCAATTCTAATTCCGTTCCAATTCTATTGCCATTTGAAAAAATCTCTTGTAATTACTTCCAATAGTGACCGACGATTTTGTATGCAAGTTCTATGTAGTTCACTTAATGAGCGCTGATGTTGCAACCTTGGAATCGCGGAACAAAAACTCACTATTGAGATTGGTTTTGCTATTGGAAGGTACTAACTAAGAGCCCCGTTCTGGCCTTGATGCCTGAGGTGATATCAATTTAGTTTTTATTTAACAGGAGGCAACGGAGGCTTACCTAATGTTAAATGATGCCACATTGCCAGAAAGCTCGCCAGTGCTTTTAAGAATTGGCCTTTTCTTGAAAAAACTGCCTTAAGAAACGCTCAGTTGTGGAACGACGGACTTCGAGGTTATACGGATGGTATTTTATATTAGTCCGAACAACTCCTCTGAACACTTTCCATGGTGAATGCGGTAGAAGATGCAGAGAGACCCCACATCTCTACGCAACGCCAAGGGATCAAGCCGTCGGAAAGCGACTGGTCGTCGGCGATTGGAATGGCTCTTCGTTAAATACGATGTCTTAAATAGTCTGAGACCAATAGATATATATAGTTGTATTTGTTACGTTTACTAATTTTGCGTGTGAAAAGTGAAAAAAAACAGAACAACAGAGTCCCCCCTTAATAGAGACTGTTAGTAGTGTTATTTATTATTATTATACTATTACAACCTAATAAATAGAGTGTTATGCCATTTTCATACTTGCATCACTTTCCGTACAAACAAACGTAACAAACTATATTTGACAAATTTAAGGTATAAGCTAACGTGTATTAAAAATACGTCAGTACTTTATGATTCGCAAAAGTAAAGATCGAAAGTCAGGAATGATCAAACGGGAGCACCCGTATCCGCCTAAATCCCCATCCTTAAGTTGAAATTGGAGAGAATATGGAAACCAGTTAAGTGGCAATTTCAGTGGGTCGATTGTCCCTTGCAATCTGACGTTCCGTATTAAAATGTAATCACTATCCGAATTCCTCACAATTGGCATGATTAAAGATAGAAGTCAATGTAAATTTGAATTTTAGTGTATTAACCTATTCAACGGTAGAATTTTAGTTTTCGTACTAATACTACTCAATAATTGATATCGTTAGATTCTTGAGCATGGGATTGCGACCCAGAGCTCGTCATTCGAAATTTACAAATGACTTTTAATTGCTTAAACCGATAAACCGTAAGTATAAATTATGACCTAACAACTCGAAGAGAACGACGCGTCAGGCACAGAATACTGACTCCTTAGATTCAGGGAAAGATTCAGAAAGAAGGCTTAGCTAAGTCTGAATGTAGAAATGAAACTCTTTCATTACAAATATATTGGATTTTGACATACATGAGTCAAGGCCTAACCATCTTCTCCTTTTTAAAATTATAAAAAGAAAATATACACCTCGTGTAAGTTTTATTATGCAAATTTTAAGAAATAATTCAAAAACTATATAAAATTTTGTATATAAGGCACCCTAGGGTTTCATTTTAAATTCACGCAAAGTGAAAGTATGTCGGCAAAGATAAGACACGAACTCTGCCACACCCATTCTATTTACTTAAGAAAAAGTCGTTGGAAATTCAAAACATTTTCTTAAATGAAAGTTGGGTACGTGACAATTACGTATTCATGTTAGAAATACAATTGTATAAATGAGGGTGTAATTGAATTCTAATGTTTACTTTAACGACATTCAACACGACAGTCTGTTGTGGCTGAATGTTTTTTTTTAATAATTTATTCCATTTAGATGACACAGAACCATTTTAGTTTTTAGTAACGAATTTTTTTTTAACTGTTGGAACAAAAATTAGTAAATAATTTTAGTATCAACATCAACAACAAATAAAAATGAAATAAATAAATAAACAGCGTAGGCGTCTCCCACAGTCGAAAAGCGTACGCACTAACTGCCAAACAATTTGTGACTGAGTACAGTCACCTATGGTACTGAAGATGCTGTTCTGATTACCTTTACATTTCACTTCTATTACAGATCGCCCAGAAGACTTCAGTCTCCTCAAGGCGTTATTTAGATCACGCGTTGGCAGAGTTATAATATAAACATGAGGTTATCTATATAAGGGGTGTCTCAGTAAGAGTGCACTTTTTCATTTTTAAATAAAGACAACTATTTTATGACAGAGTTCTGACATTTTTATTGTATTGTAAAGAACACATATTCCGATTAAGTATGGAATAAAATATACGGCAAATAACCTCCACGGCTCCGATGACTGGCCATTACACTTTTCATGAAATTTTCCATGACTTTTTCACAGAGATGTGGCTGTATCTCACCGATGACACGTTGGATTTTTGATTTAAGCTCAGAATTGGTTTCGGGTTTATTCACATAAACTCGAGATTTCACAAAACCCCAAAGAAAAAATCGCACGGCGTTAAATCGCACGATCTTGGTGGCCAGTTGACATCAGAATTTCGTGAGATAATGTGTTCTGTTCATCGAAGAAAATGACTTTTTTCGAAAAATTGGCATCGACTTCCCTTTGCTCCATTACTCATTGAGCAAATTGCCGGTGCCTTCCTTGGTCTGCTGGTTTGAGCTACTGAGTTAACTGAATCTTGTACGTATGAACGTCTTTAGTCAAAATTTGCTAAGTCGAATTGATGTTTTCGGGTATTCGGCGACACTCTCGTTTACAGCAGCAATGTTTTCAAGGGACCGACCAGTACGTTGACGCAAAGGATTCTTATTATCCATACCTAATTGACCCAGTTTCTTCCAATTACAAAAGTAACTAAATGTCATATTAATTATCATAATGTAATTTAATAAGAACATGAACATAATGCCATAATAATGAGTTATTTTTAATTGACCACTCTTCGAATGGTTGACACATTAGGTGCACTTTCTCGGCTGAAAATTTGGTGAAGTTTGCGAGCGTTTTCAGCGTTACTTTTGTAATGAGTTTTCACAATTATAACGAGTTCTTCTTTCGAAAAGCGCTCCATTTTTAATAATCGGAATAAACAGAGGTGACACCTGTCAAATTTCAGAGTTGCCACTTGCAGGAAAACCAAAAATATTACAATTTTAAAAAGTGCACTCTTACTGAGACACCCTATATATAAAATATAATAAAATATTCATAGAAAAAAATACGTTTTGGCATGTCTTGGAATAACTAATAAGAACTATACTCTTTAGTGAGTTTTTGACTTTATTATAGATTTTGATAAATAAATAAATCGTTTATTTGCAAAGAAAGTGGTATTCAGATTGAAGAACACCGCCCAATCAGGCAGGCAAATGTCATATTAATTATCATAATGTAATTTAATAAGAACATGAACATAATGCCATAATAATGAGTTATTTTTAATTGTACACAAGTATATCGCGTATAGTTTTAAAAATAAAGAAAGGCATTACATGGCAAAAAAAAAATAACTGAGCTTATACCTAACTTAAACTGTTTATAAAATATAGTTTTAGTATGAGGTATAAAGTTTAGGTTTTGTTTCGTGTGAATAAAGGTTGATGCAAGAAGTCGTGGTTGTAAAACATACGGGAGTCGACCGTCATCACATCCGAGGAACTGTTTAGACTCGCGCCAGATACTTGGCAATTGGAGGTGGTTAATAGCCTTTAGCAGTAAAGTAGCATCGGATGAAGAAGAATAATATTTTTTTAAAGTAGGACCCCTAATAGCATATCAGTGGCCTGGAAGCTGCAGCAGAGGAGTGTAAAATCTCCCCTTTCCTAAAAAGGCACTATCTGTACTTAAACTAGGTCCGCCGGGCCCGAGCGACAACTTATTTGTTAATATGCTCATGATATTTATGGACGAGTCGAATCGTCACCTTACTGACATTTTTGACAATTCCGTAGCAGAGTTTTTCCAGCTGTGTTCTATGCTCGAGCAACATAGGGACCTGGGATGCCCTCATCCCATTCTCGAGCTCCAGATCGCACCTGGTTCTTCCGAAAGTCGGACAGAGAATAATGCGATAATTTTGTATATTTTTTATATCGAATAGGTAGGACGAATAGAAAATAGGATAGATTAAAAATGTATGATTGAGTGTGACAATATGACAAAGATACTAAAATATATTTCATCGCATTCGCTGCGAAAACTATTGATGATAGAACACAAAAATGTTCAACAATATTAAAGAACATTTCATAAGCTACAAAAAGTGTCGAGATAGCATGTGTCTAACTATTGTAGTTATGTCACTATAACTAATTCTTAAATTTTTAAAATTAAATAAAAATTCCGACCAAAATCAGACCAAGTTATTTATACCTTACCTAAATAAATGTATGTATGTCCTGCATTTACGGTAAGTTTATGCCAAAATGTTTAAAAAAATAAATATCCACCAGTGCGAGGCCGGACGGATATAGTATTTTCGAGATTTTGTTAATCTTTGATTCAATTAAAGTTACAATCTCACATTATAAGAATTAAGTTAGTAGTTCCGAGATCGGCTTTCCTAATGACACAACATCTAATCCTTCTCAGCGAAGATTAATCCCGCCCAGCTTCCTAACTCATAAGGAAAAGCAGAATGTGCTCACATTTATCACGGAAAATCAATTACGTCGGAAATCACTATGATTAAATCTCTTAACAAATCAGTGAGGTTTAGTTATCACATTACTGCTATTAACAAGATTCGTCTGTGTACGAATAGATGTTTTATTTATTATTATTTCATGGCTAAGTACAGTAATCCCTCCTATAACGCGGTACCCCGATAACGCGTTTGACGCGATTTCTATCCTCCCTATAACGCGGAGATTTTTCTAGTAAATTTTCTGTAGTGTGAAAAGTCAAAAGACAAATTCATTTATTTATGTAGGTAACACAATGTACACTTATGAACGTCAAAAAAGAAATATACATTAAATGCTTCTAATTTTAAATTTACTGCCAGTTCTTAAATCAAGGGCGTAGATGTTCCACGTGACATGAAATGTATCAAGTCCATAATTAAGTAGTTTTGCTTACATTTGCACCTGCTTCAATTGTGATGTTATAAACTTAAACTAAATAACTTTATTAAAATCGGCCTGACGTTTCTGCAAGTGCAGACACAATGTAGATGAAAATCCTAAGGTTTTTCTTAAAAAGATTTCTCTCATTAAGTCCATAACACTTATCTGAAACGCCCGTCTGCTGTTTTATCTTTATATAATATGTATTAATGTAAAGCTACTACAGTACATGTTGTGAATTCTATATCAACCTAAACAAATTCATTCTAAAAAATATACTCCGATAATAACGATCGGGGTTATTTACGGCTTGTAAAGGTTTTCAGAGGGAACATCAAAGAGAATTTATGAGTAATGAGTTTAACCGTTTTTATATCGTAGTTTAAAACGATATAGGTGTTGAAAAATTCACTTCGATATCGATTTTAAGAATGATGACGAACAAAAAAGACAAAATGCATTTAATTTTGTGCAAAAAATGCAAGGGTTATGGATACTAGACCAATTATAAGGGTGAGGAATTGAATCTGGATGATACAACTGTATTTCTCGGAATCACCATGGATTCAAAACTTCAGTGGTTCCCTCATATTAACGGATTGGCGAAGAGACTTAGTTCTGCAGCCTACGCGGTTAAAAAAATTATCTCACTAACGAATGTCGATACAGCTAGACTTGTTTATTTTAGTTACTTTCATAGCTTAATGACTTATGGCTTATTATTATGGGGTCATGCTGCTGATGTCGAAACTATTTTCATCCTGCAGAAGAGGGCTATTCGTGCAATCTATAATTTAAAATGTAGGGAACCTCTTAGAGATAAATTCAAGGAAATTAATATACTTACCTTTCCCTCGCAATATATTTATGAAAATATTATGTATGTATACAAAAATAGTGATAAGTTTACTAGAATAGAACATACGCACAATGTTAATACTCGGAACAAACGCAGGCAGCAATTTCCCCGTACTATCTAAAGTTAGTAATTCTTTTTTCTGAAAGGGGATACTCTTCTTTAATAAAATCCCAGAGGCTCTTTTATCTCTGCCTTTTAATAAATTTAAGCAATGTATTAAAGAAAAGCTGTGTAAAAAGGCTTAGGTACTATAAAGTAAACGATTATCTAGTTGATAAAAGGGCCTGGGACTAGTGCTAGACAGGGTACTTCTAATTAATTTGCGATATTTGTTTTAAAATAAGTGTTGTTTTATGATTTGCTATTTTAAAAGAGTGCCGAGAGTTTTTTACGCCGTCTTTTTATTTTAATTGTATAAAAGTATATGGCGCAGGCATATGTTAGGTATGTAATAGCGGAATAACGTACCCCACGTGGTGTACGTGGGGTAAAAGTATCCTTTATATCGCTTGCCCCGGGGATCAAAGTCGTAAAGCACTATTACGACTGTTTTAATGTTTTCTCATTTTTGACGTACTTGGGTACTATAACAGTAATTTTTGCAAAACCTTTTACTATAAAAGAACACGAGGATGTCTATTCTACGGAATATATCTCTGTTTTACCAAGGTCATAATACTTCTCCGCAATGAGTGGTAATACATTTTTACGTCTTAGACATACCTACGTCAAAATTACCGTCACAGTGTGTGGTTACTGTGTCGTCGGTAATTATGTTTAAAAAGTGAAACAATAGTAAAACGCTTTTACTAAGTCTAATTAGATAAATTACTGTAATGTACATTCAGTTTTTTTTAAATAGTTAGACTAAATACACAACAACAATGGTTAAATCGCCGACTTTTGAAAAAATACTTTCATTTCATATATATAATTGTATATGTAATGTACTTAAAATCCTTGTAAAACTAGCATTACCTTATTCTTATTTTTTTATTTAAACTAATAGATTTTGCTTTTTACGACTTCATTCCGGGGCAATCGATATATACGCCGATATCATACAGAATTGTAGCTATATTTTCGAAAATCAATTGATACTACTCGTATAAACACGAGATAAAGCCATACATCCATTCAGAGACTGGGTGAGCAATACCCACTAAAACCACCTCGAGTAGTTCCTATAAAGCCGCGTTACAGAGGCTCCGGGGTCGCTGTCGCATTATACCGGGACCTCAATGGCATGTTATACTCAAAAACCTCCGGTGCAGTATACACTACATAGGAGGTAGGAGATGGGCATATCTTCTCCTATTTACTCCCCGTCTTCTACCCTTAGGATTCGTCCTAAAGCGCTCCCTCTCTTGTTCTGCTTTCATACCACTGCATTCCATACCTCGTAACTGCCGACCATTTTTTGTACAACACATGGCAAAGCAAGGTTATTACCCACCACAGAAGGGTTTACTGTCCTAATAAATGTACCTACTAATTTAAACGTAATTTATTTTTAAAACTGACGACCGTTTTTAACTAAACATTAATATATTTAGGTGGACGAAACTGATTACGAAGCCTAGATAAATTTATTGAATGAGTTTACGTTTAAGAAACGTAAGTATATTTCGTCGTACATTTTGGACGTCTCATCCATTTTTCTAATAACATTTCACTACGAGGGGGTCACGCCCCCTTAGGAGTCTTTGAAGTTCGGCGTCTCCTGAATCAAATGTCAATAAAAGAATGACAGGATCATGTGATGTCAATATTCGAAGGACCATTAAAAAGTAAAAATCGTTTAGAATTTTACGTTAATTCATTAGAAACAAGAGAAATGTAAGAGAATTATGAAGTTTAATGTTTAATATATTTGAAAAGGGCGCATTATTTTGCTTTACAACCGCTGGTAACTTCCAATAAACATTATATGTTCAATCCAAAGTTGGCGACATCCAATATTGTGTGAACTATATCAAACTGGCTATCTCTATTGGTACTTAAAATGGGAAAATTAATCCGGTGAAAGCATATTATTTTCAACGGTTATAACAGCTAAACGTGCCTCCAAAAATCGAGGATAAAAATTATGATAATTTTGTTAGTTATACTTCATCAAGACATTTAAAATCAATAAGAACAAGGGTATGAAAAAAGGTATTCAAAAATGAAAACAAAGGTTTGAATTCTAACTCATATAAAAACCATATACAATACAGTGTTCTAAAAAATTTACTTAGTAATTTCTTGTCCTCATGTTTTCACTTACGAAATTTTCCCTCGTCTTACAAAGGAAATAATATTGTGAACGGCAGAGCTTATAAATTCTAATATGTCATATCATTCGTTCCTTCAAATTACCCGCAATCATGTCTAAGCAACGGATTTGTTTTTTATATTATCTTTCTGGTCCTACCTAATGGGGCATAAGGCTGAGACACTTCTGCGCCTGACATTGATACGCCGTCAGTGGAACAGTGTGTGCCTGACACGTGATCGATGTTTGCCTACTACTAAAAGATGGTACTTGCAAGAATGTATGCGAGCATAACCTGGTCAAAGAAAGCAAACAATACTTGGACGAAAGCTGACCCTTAAACCGACTTTGGTGTGAATTGAAAATGTTAAAGCATTATAATTGCGTTTTTACTAACCGGGGTGAAAATATGATCCCCAGAGGGGTATGACTAACGTGACCAGACGTCCCGTTTTTAACGGGACTGTCCCTTTCTAGGTACTATTACCAGTCACCAAAATGAACTGTGGGACGCAAAATTGTTCCGTTTTCAGAGACCACGCGATAATAGCAGCAGAATATAAAAAAAAACATGTCAAGAGTTTCATTCTTTTTTGAAATCGTCGTATTTTAAAACAAATTTGTTCTTCTGATAAATATAACTAAACATTTTGTGTACCTATATTTTAGTCAACTCATTTTTTCTAAATAAATAACTTTAAAAAAGTGATTTTTTTTATTGACTACTTATTATTAGACCTAAATTAAACCAATCTCCGTTTTGAGTCAAAGAATATAGTCACTTTAGGTATGACTCAACTTGAAACTAATCAGAGAGCCGGCAGTCCACGAGAACTACCTCGAAATCATACTTTCTCGAGTCTTGTCTATCATCACCGGTGATGCAGACTGATACAGGATATTTTTTGAAGAAGTAGCGTTGACTTCTTACTCTGTAAAACCACCATTGATTTCTGTTTGAATATTGACTTCATAATTGGCAAAGTGTAACAAAGACCTTACGGAACTCAAATTCGATGAAGTACTTTTGATGTCCAAACATGGAATAACGTGGTACGGAAACTCAATATTGAATCGTTATTGAAAGCTCCGGGAATACGGTTTCAAATAATAAAACTCCAAATAAGACAGACGGGGAAACAAAGGAGCAATTGGTATTATGTAAAAACACACCGGAATATTACAAATATAGACTTCGCGGCAATATTTCTGTAGGCTCACTTAATAATTTCAGAGTGATCGTGGTCCACGTCATCACTTCGTCTAACCTCTGCATCACGACAGCATTGTTTCAGAGTGGATCCAGTTGCAGTGGCTCTAATTAAATCGGTCCAACGCGTTAGAGATCGGCCACGCCCGATTGTTGAAGATATAGAAACAAGTCTACAATGTGTTGTGTGTTGTGGTAAGTGAAAAAAATTACACACAAGAACAGTGTGTATTCCCCTTTATAAATACTGTAAGTAGTGTTATTGAACACTTTCTTATATTAAATACCCTTTATAGTAAAAAGTTAGTTTTAAATTACTTAATAGTCGTAAGTTGGAGCAGTGATGCCCTAGTGGCTTCAGCGTGCGACTCTCATGCCTGAGGTCGTAGGTTCGATCCCCGGCTTTAAACCAATGGACTTTCTTTCTATGTGCGCATTTAACATTTGCTCGAACGGTGAAGGAAAACATCGTGAGGAAACCGGCTTGCCTTAGATCCAAAAAGTCGACCTCACCTACTTGCCTATTAGATTACCAAATGATCATAAAACAGATATGAAAGAAATCTGAGACCCAGACCTAAAAAGGTTGTAGCATCATTGTTTTTTTTTTTAAATTAGTCTTAAGTTAGGCTAGATCTTAATGTTAAATAGTGGTCGAGTTAAACAGAGAGAATATAATCGCTATTGAAAGTATTAATATGAACGTAATACCAATTTCATAAACATATATTAACTGGACCTTAGCATTGCGTTTGTAACAGTAATACAAGTTGCATTCATGTGAATGTTTCAATGAAAATCAGATGTTGCAGTCACAAGGATTGCGTGTAACCGGAGACATCGGTGTCCAGTATCAACCAGCCTCAATTCTCATCTATAAAATATTCGCTATATATTATAGGCGTACCTACTCGTAGAAGGCCCTTAGAAACTCTGGTTAGGTCTCACATGCCGCTTTCCTAATGTTTTCTTTCCCACGTATTAAGAAAAAATTTTAGGCCGCGAGCTAAACCAGTAAGTTAATAAAGTATAATAAGCAATAAAAAATATTTTAATTATGGAAAAAACAAAAATCCACCTTTCAAGCCATCCTTTTCACCTTACACCATTACACCAAAAAATAGGCTCCGGTATTCATTAAATTTAATTGAATCATTGTTGACAAAATACACAATTTACATACTACTAAATACTTAAAATTAAAACAAAACCTATAGATAATAGAGCGTAGTCCACAGACCCTGTTTCAGAATCGATATTCTCTTAATAAATTGCATTTGTAGCGACGCGACGCGGCAAAGGTTAATGCTCAGTTCGAATATGATTTAGAAAATCGAAACGACGGCTTGCGTCGTGTCGGGTCAAAAGCGGGCCTTCATCACGATTAAACGATTTTCTTTCTAATAATTTATAAATACTAATTCACCTTCAGTGTATTAATATGAAACTGTATAGAACCTTGTTCATATTAGTGAACCTGTCCTCAACAGAGCGAGAAAATAGTTGTATGAATTAGCATTTATATTGGCCCTTCGTGCCAACTAGCCTGTAACATCTTCATCTCGTAACTAAATAACGAGATTTTTGCTCCACTTATCTATGTATAGAAATACATATAACGCTATAGAATACCAAACCAAATACAAACTCCGTTGTTTAGTAGTTAACGGTTAAAAAATTGTTTGGGTTTTGTAGGCATAAAGGGATGGTCGCCTGTTTAATGACGGATTACTTCAATACTAGACCTAGTCGTAGCTAAGGAGTACAATAAAATTTCAAATTTCGAACCCATGCGATTTGAGATGATAGTCAAAGTAGGTTATTAATCTCCTACTTTCAATTAACTAAGTACGGTTAAGTATCTAACTATCTACGGTTAAGTAGTGAATATAGGTGAAAAGAAGCATTTAATTGCAGCGTATTTGCTATATAAAAATGATGCATCGGATGCTATTTCAAGGTATATATTACTAAAACTATCTAGCGGTATGTTTACAAACTATGCAACGGATTTTTAAAATTTGGATCGATACACAGAATTAAGTTAACAATAATCTGTAGATACAACCAAAGTCATTTACGTTCATACTCTTTGGGTAAACTCGGGACATGGCGCGAAATAAGATTCACGTTTGTCAAAATCCAATAAGTCAATTGTCAGTTCTCATTCCTTGAAAATGGCGGTAAATGTAATTTTATGTTATATTGATGTTCATAATAATATTAGGATTGTTAATAGGCGTTTTTGACATACAAAAGCTATCATATCTTACCGCTATGTATGAATTGTGAATTTTTCCTACACCTCTCACCATCATTTTCACGCTATCTACTTGCCACGCGAACGATCGCGCGAGTTTGTAATATTCACTTCAATTGGAAATATTAATGTGATTAACACACATTATCGACGTATCAAATATCGAATAGGTATTGAAAGCGGCTTCGTTCGAGTTACATATAAGTTAACCTTAATTTTAAAACATTTTTAAAATACGTAGTGTATATTTTCAAGTTTTACGGTGATGTTTAAATAAGATATATATATATGTATACAAATAAATAAACGCCGCTAGTGGACTCTAAATATATACATATATAGATAGTATAAAATAAGTGTTGTTTGATGATTTGATATTTTAAAAGAGTACCGAGAGTTTTTTACGCCGGCTTTTTCTCTCGGCCTACACCCTCTGTCTTCTTTGCCGATGAGTAAGGATGCCTAAAAATTCAAATTTAATGACGTGGAATAAGTGATACATGTATCTTATGTTCCATAATAAACATATTTTTTATTTTATAATTCATAGAGATACTTATGTTTGAGATAAACACAATTTAAACTAGATCAAAATTAGTATGACCGTGCTAACATTTGTTTAATTAAATTACATACAACATTATTTAACCATCTATCCAAGAGATCTCATAGTAGATCGTAAGCTGTCACTAGATTAAAGTAGTACGCTGAAAATACATAGTCAATATGAAAATAGGTATTGCTCCATTTATTGTCATCCTAAGCATATCAAGTTACGTACCTCCTCCGTCGATGACGTCAAACTCGTCCAATATCACGCGGCCCCCGTTCAGCGGCCGTTTGAGCTTTAAAGTGTATTCACGCAAACTGTCACAAGTCAGCATCCATTTCCCAAATGGCGTCATAGTGACCCATTTTAAGATAAATTAAACTCAAATGCACTTTTATCACCTTAAACAAATTCAACGCTGAATAACAAAATGCTTACAAAGCGTGTCAAACGACAGCTTACGCCTTGCAAAAGCTTTGTGAACAAAAAATGTTTTATCAAACCGCAACTCTGTTCGGAGAACATATTGTTGAAAGTTTTTTACTTCCAAATATATCGCTAATTTTTGTTTAATCAGCGCAAGAGTGCTTTAAAAGAAAACATGCTTGAATGAAATTGCTAATATAAAACGACTTAATTATTATGTATTAAAATTGATAAATATTCTAAAGCGAATAACCGACATTACAATGGCTGAATTTGACTAATTTCATGCGTACATAATTAAATCTTACCATACAAACGACGTTCAATCTCCCGCCAATTACACAGCGCACAAAGCTACGCTGTCCGATCGATATACTTGTTCACAACACAGCCGAGCGGACGCCGCAAACCTCGCTCTGCACTACCACACATATTACTCCCAAGTTATTAATTTACGTTCACTCATGAGAAAAGCAACTTGAGACGACCGCAACGAAACCTTATTTCCCTTCAAATATAAGGTGACAAATGTTGGACCCGTTCGCGCAATAATTTCGCAGTCGACGTGCACTTGAAAACTTTATCTTTGAGTAGAGATTTACGAAACGCGTCAACCTAGTGCCTATATAAAAATAATATGAACAATGTGGGGACAGGAGCAGGAGTAATAATAAGACCTCGCGTGGGGATATCACGGAGGGTGCATTGTGCAGCGGCAAAATTTGGTAGGGCTTTTTCGAGCCCTCGTTAAGTCCCCTACAATTGCGCAAGGTCCCAACCAGTTTTGATTTTCGTGAATAACCGTTCACAAAGCCCCTTTCATCCGAACCGTTATGAAATAATGGATTTTTGACAGATTATACTAACAGATACCAAGTTTAAATTTATAGTTCCCACAGTCGTTTACACATACATATTAAAAAGCCTAGATATTAGAACTGAAAAGCATTAACCTCATTCGCTAGTCGGATAAATATTTAACCCCAAATCATAAATAAATTCAACTTTATGTGAATTTTATGTTTATAGGAACGAAATACGAGTCAAGATGTCGCCTTCCATTTGTATATTCCTTTCATAGTATTTATAGTCCAGTTTATTGGCAAACTGGTTATTGCCCGTCCGGTAAATATTCTATAGATTGTTACGCATCATCTAGTCAGCGTAAGTAACATAAACATAATATATATTTATTTAATTTTCTCACTATTGTGTCTGCATTCAACTTATAGAGAGATATAACAACATATTATATTTTGTATAATACATATCATGATAGCAGTGTTGGCTTCAGCGTGCATCTTTCATTCCTGACGTACGATCCCCGGCTGTGCCATGTCCATTGGGACTTTCTTTCTATTCATTTAACGTTCGCTCGAACGGTGAAGGAAAACATCGTGAGGAAGCCGACTTGCCTTACACCCAAGTCGACGGCGCGTGTCAGGCACTGGAGGCTGATCACCTACTTGCCTATTAGATTATATGATCATGAAACACATACAGAAATCTAAGGCCCAGACTTAAAAAGGTTGTAACGCCACAGATTTTTTTACATACCACAATAAAAAATACCTATATTTAGTTACAAAACTTATGAAATATGTCTGTACGTATTAAGTTAAAGCATAAAGTAAACCATAAGTAAGTTAACGTAAAATTGTAAACACCGTTAGATTGTAATCTATCTCGCGAGATTATAAACTGTCGAAAGATTGTGAACCTCAGCGTACTGCTTACAATTTAACTTATTATTATTCGGTAGATTGCACTACACTAACTTAGTTATCTTTCAAACTTCTTTGGTCAATTACAGATTAATTTTACTTCCCAACAATTTCATATAACTACCGAATAATAATACCTTAAATTGTAAGCAGTTCGTTGAGGTTCACAATCTTTCGACAGTTTACAATCTCGCGAGATATATTACAATCTAACGGTGTTTACAATTTTACGGTGACATAAACACCGCTTAACATTATCTGCGTAGCGTTAAACTGCGATTAGGATTACCCTATAATAATAATTTTTTTTTTCGCATATTCACCACACATACTGGCGTGCAATTGTGTCTTAAAAGGAATTTGATATAGAAGTTATATACAGTATGAGTCATATCAATTAGGTAGACAATTCTTATATTATTTTTAGTGATAAAATATCACATTATCAAATTAATATTAATGTTTCACACAAATAATCATTTGTAGTTTTCCAAAATTCGATTTTTAAAAACTAGTAGGAAGAACTTTTAATGTTTTTGGTAAATTATTATGGCTATCAGGTCAAACATGGGTCAAGCCAAAGTCCACACACCGTTCTTTTTAAAAGAATAGGGAAAAACCGGAGTGACAACATGGAATATCTTGGAATATGATGGGAAAGATTAAAAGCTACGCAAGCTCCCAGTTACCAAATGGTGAGCAGCAGCTTAAGATCTGCAAAGGCTGCTTTTTGTTTCGGATCGATTATCAATTTTGGATCACTATACTACATACAGAGCAGTGTTGGCTTAGTGGCTTCAGCATGCGACTCTTATCCCTGAGTTCGTAGGTTCGATACCGGCTGTGCACCAATGGACGTTCTTTCTATGTGCGCATTTAACATTCGCTCGAACGGTGAAGGAAAACATCGTGAGGAAACCGACATGTCTTAGACCCAAAATAGTCGACGGCGTTTCTCAGGCACTGGAGGCTGATCACCTAATTGCCTATTAGATTTTAAAATGATCATGAAACAGATTCAGAAATCTGAGACCTAGAGGTTGTAGCGCCACTGATTTATTTATTTATACTACATACAACAGTTACATAACTAAAAATGTTGCTTCAATCATAAAGTATTTAGTAAAAACTGAAATGGATTTACTGCGAAGAGATACCAATTATATCCCCGACCAGACGTTTGATTGGAACCCGCAAGTAAAGCGGAAGCGTGGCCGTCCCAGGCAAACCGTACAGTTGATGATGGGGCAAATAAAGAATTGTGAGGCTTAAGAACGAACGCAATTGAGACTCACTGTAAACTTTGCTCTAGAGGTTATAGAACATTAAGTCATTTAGTATCCATCCATAGCACACGGCATTTATTATAAAATAAAGTAGAATTATATGAAGTTGAATTCCAAAAAAAATCGATGCACTGTCAAATCGTACTTATAAAAAAATAGAAAAAATTCTAGATTCCTTCATAATTTAGATGCGATATCGTGTTACTATATTTCAAATTTTAAAGATTAAAGGACCGTACTACATTGGTAACGGCGGGATATAGTCAACCCCGAGGTTGGTGTAAAAGGGAAGTACACATTATTCTATTTGGACAATCCACACTTGAGCATGGTGAAATAACGTGAGCAAATCGGTATTAGAAGGTTGATCACCTATTGATCTACAGAGAAAAATAAAACAAAATATGTTGGCATTTAATTGTATTACATAATTCATTTTTAAATTGTCTATGTATATTGTATAGATTAGATTAGGGATTGAAAAATTCGCCGAATATTTCGCCGTAAGTCTTGCTAGCATCCCGCAGTATCTGAAACGTGCGTATGAAAGAACATGTATGCAAAGCAAAACCCTTCGTTGTTTTTCAAAGTTCAAAATAAAAATAATTATTGGTAGGTATGAATTCTCAATTGTTTATACCTAGGTACTTATAATCTATATGGAACTATTATATAACATAATTTATATTTAATTAATACTTTCAATTCCACTCGGGTAGTTCGGTTAAAATCATAATATGACTTGAGGTTGTTATGTAGGTTAATTAATTTTGCCTTGATTTGGAATAATTATTTAAATAAATGAAATAAGACTATCAAAATTAAAGTAGCTTAAAAACCGAGTTATTTATTACCATTTGATTCGTTGAAAAACCATAAAATGATACTTATATATCACGCCATGAATACATTAAACAAACAACATTACTAGCAGTGTAAAATAATAATAAAAACGTCGCATGCTTAATTTACGCACACTAATAATAATACAACAGCAATAGAATAGTACGAAAAGACGTCACAAGATGGCGTTCGTGTCGTGGCCGTATTCTCTTTGGTTCACAGCGCTGCGCTAGTATATCGATTTTACGTGTGGCTCAGTGTGAACATGCATAAAAATGTTTGAAACAAAATAACAAAATACGTCTTTTCAACGCCAAAATTCATTTGAAAACGATTCAGGAAACGTTACGTTTAACATATTATAGGTTGTAATTTTTTTCTGAACTCGGAATCGCTTGTTTTAGCATTTCTAAGAAAAGCGGGTCGAAGGACTATTGCGCTGGCAACCTCGAATCTCTATGAGTTTGACCCCGTAGCTCGTGTCCGAAGCAGGAGAGTGTGGCGGAGGGCTAGGCCCTTAGTTTTTCGATCTTCACTTCGTTAATATTGTGTAAAATGTGCACATAATAGGTAAATAACATTGTAAAAAACCCAATTGCGTTATTTAATAAATCCCACATACACATTGTAAGATTTGTTCCAATTATTAAAAATACATCGAGAGCTCGTATTGCTAAGAATATCGTCAAAAGTTGCGCACCGAATACCTTATAATACATATTTTTTATTTGTATTCGCTTTTTAATCCAGTTTATTAATTATAACTTGGGATTTGTTACATGACGTGAATAAAATTTTCTAATTCAATATTCAGTTTCGGTAGAAAATGTCTTCGGAATTTCGGTGAATGTGTTGAGACAATGGTGTATCGATTATTTTGCGCTAACGAAATGTCATCCCAGTGCCGTAGTGTTAATATTAGAAGTCTATGTTTGTGATCTTGATAACTAGGCATCATTGCGTTTTATATTCGGATGATACAGTTGTTGACTTGAGTGACCAAATTAGTGAGTGCTTGTTACAAAGATAACTATATTTTCTTCTATTAAGGCTGCGGGAATGAAAATCTAATGTGAACATGTTTATCCAATTCCTTTTATTACTTAGAATTATCCATAATTCAATAGGTACCTATATCATGGTCAATTAATGTGAAGATTTCCTTATTTCATACAATTATTTTTAGATAATTCTGATGAATTTTTTGTGCAGGAAAATTTGTTCCTATCTATGTTTAATATATTTATGTTCTTACCTATTTTAAATATAATAATCACCTTTGTCGTATAAATGTATTTTGATATATATATTCTATTTTTCTATAAAATCGCCAAGTGTGTGTTAAATATTAGAACTTTCATAGATTTATTTTATTAATTATATTTGAAAATTAAGACACGGACAACAGCTTTTATTTATGTTATATATACGCACTTATTGGAATAATTATAGATATAAATTCTACTTTCTATTGTTACAGTTATCTGAGCAGTTATTAAGTGAAGACTGTGCTCAAGATTACCATTCACGAACATCAAAAGCATCCTTAAAAATGGCAAATCCTAATCGCGAAAATGTCAGCACCCGTTTTTCCGATAATTATGAACTCAAAGAAGAACTAGGAAAAGGTGCTTTTTCAATTGTGCGCCGGGCTGTACAAAAGTCAACAGGATACGAATTTGCTGCCAAAATTATCAACACTAAAAAGTTATCAGCCAGAGACTTTCAGAAGTTAGAAAGAGAGGCTAGAATTTGCCGAAAACTACAACATCCTAATATTGTAAGACTTCATGATTCAATTCAAGAGGAACACTTTCATTACTTGGTGTTTGACTTAGTGACTGGCGGCGAGCTGTTCGAAGATATTGTAGCCCGGGAATTCTATTCAGAAGCCGACGCATCGCATTGCATCCAACAAATTTTAGAATCAGTTCATCATTGTCACCACAACGGCGTAGTCCATAGAGACTTAAAACCTGAAAATCTCTTACTGGCCAGTAAGGCAAAGGGAGCCGCTGTAAAACTCGCTGATTTTGGATTAGCCATTGAAGTACAAGGTGACCAACAAGCATGGTTCGGGTTTGCGGGTACACCGGGATATTTGTCTCCCGAAGTTTTGAAAAAAGAACCGTATGGAAAGCCCGTAGATATTTGGGCGTGTGGCGTAATATTATATATACTGCTTGTTGGATACCCACCATTTTGGGATGAAGATCAACACCGACTATATGGTCAAATTAAAGCTGGTGCTTATGATTACCCCTCTCCGGAATGGGACACGGTCACACCAGAGGCAAAAAGCCTCATAAACCAAATGTTAACTGTTAACCCTAGTAAGAGAATAACTGCTTCAGAGGCACTGAAACACCCATGGATCTGCCACCGTGAACGTGTGGCTTCTGTTATGCATAGGCAAGAAACTGTTGATTGCTTGAAGAAGTTTAATGCGCGACGTAAATTAAAAGGTGCAATTTTAACAACAATGCTTGCTACACGTAACTTCTCAGGAAAATCCATGGTGAACAAAAAAGGAGATGGATCTCAAGTCAAGGAATCTACGGATAGTAGTACTACTTTAGAAGATGAAGACTTAGACAAAGACAAAAAAGGTGTTGACAGGGCGTGCACGGTGATATCAAAAGATGGCCATGATGAAGATAGCCTTTCCAAGGCAGATTCATTCGGGAAGGCTCGTGGTGACAGTAATGCTTCAATGCGTCGTGCAGAAGTCATCAAAGCAACTGAAATACTTTTAGATGCAATCAATAATGGTGATTACGAGACATATTCAAAACTGTGTGACCCACACGTGACTTCGTTTGACCCAGATTCACTTGGAAACTTAATAGAGGGTGTTGAATATTATAAATTCTTTATTGATAACACTCCTAACAATATAAAAACTAACACCACTATTCTCAATCCAAGAGTTCAACTTCTAGGAGAAGATGTGGCTATTATCGCATATGTCTGTATAACACAAAGTGTAGATTCGGAAGGTAGACGTGCAACCCATCAACATCAAGAAACTCGAATTTGGCATAAACGCTACAACAAATGGACTGCAGTTCATTTCCATCGCACCTAACTACGCCCTACTGAGAGTCGCTCCATGCAATCAAAGGATAGTGTTCCGATAAAGGTACCACTTTGCAATGGCGACGTTATCACTACCATTGTAACATTTCATAAATAAAAATTATCTTTCCAGTAAATACTATCCGATGGGGGAGTGATATATATAGCTCGATTTAAAGTAATTTGTAATTCTGCTATAACATCACGAATTTTATTAGAATTCTTTATAAATCTCAAGGAATTATCTATTAAGTTCATAATGTATTACTATAGGCAATTAACATTAAAAGCAGTTCAATGCTATTTCCTACTCTATAATAGTCCAATCCAAATGTTATAATATTGTGGCTATATTGTGACACTGATCAAATTTCCAATGCTTATTGCTAGGTTGTAGCGAGTGTAAAGAAGTTGTGATCTCAGCCACAATCGAAGATGTCAACGAATAAACAAATATTAGTAAGAATCTGTATAAAATCTCAACAGAAACATAAGATCTGATACATGTAAACAATATATAAGTACCTACCTATATCTATACAAATGCTGATATTTTGAAAATTTAGAATTATTAGCACATTTCTCTAAAATAAGTCTCTCTACAATTTTAACTATGAATGTTTCGTCGTGCTTAAAAGTGGTGTTCTATTTGTTATTGAATACCTAGTTAGTAATATATAAGTATTCATAAATGCAGTTATTGGCACTACCCATCCAGCACTGATGTACTGCGGTAGATATTAAACTTAAAAAAATTAATTCAATTCCTTTAAAACCTAGTTTACCTAGAGTTCATTGGTTATTGTCTTTTTAAGTGATTATATCAATTTGTCAATTTTAGATTTAAATATGTACCTGCTTTGCTTATGAATAGATAATCTGTTTACTTAGACACTTTCTATTAAATTTTCATTGTACTTATATGATTTACAATTTCGTTATGATGTAATTAATAGTCAGCCTAGCTTATAGGTGTTATAAATGTTCTAAGGTAAAAACTGTGCATGGTACTGAACTGTTTAGAAGACTAACAGTTAGTGAATTGGAGCTTCGAACGTGATATTAATGTAATTTTGTGATTGAAATATTGCACAGTTTTACCTATGGAATGTGCTTTAAACTATAAGTCAAAAACACTTATTCCTAGAAAACTAAATTAGGTATAATTATATTTAAACACATTTTTACCGTTTTGTATAATAATTTAGTATAGTTAGTATACCTTCTTTAATCAATGACTTTGACAAAAATTGGAATTGTAACTATAGTGGTACTTGCAACCTAGATAAATGTATGGTGATAATTGTATTCTTTATAGTTGTGCCATTAACATTCAATTTAGTGCCAATAACTGTAAGTATTAAAATATATTCTAGTCTTTACTATTATAACACATATTTAGTATTTAATCAATGTTTTGAATTAATTTTAAAATTAATATAAATATAGAAGACTTAATATACCTACAGACTGTATATTAAGGGGAAGGTGGTATGTACTTTAGAGGCAGTTGCTACTTGCTCATAAGATATCCCCATCCCAAAATTGTCATGTTGTAGGTATAATAAACTTGATTTGCACATTGCCGACTTGGAAATGTTGATATTTTCTCTTTACATGTTATTTTATAAAATCAAAGTATTTTTATGAGTTGTTACCATAGATTTAGTAATATATTTTTTGTTATATTTGTGCTCTCCTAGATGCTATTTTATTAACAAGTACATACTAATTTTTGCCTACCAAAACAGTAAAAATTGCTTTGAATTCTCATTAAGTTGGATCAAAGCTATTTTTTATTTATCATCACAATTATGTAGTAGTTTTAGTAAACCTTAGGTACTATAAGAATTGAAATACCTATTTCAAAAAAAAAAACTATATTATTACTTGTTACTTAAACCTACATATTTAATTCTGTTTAATCTAAAAATGTTGATTGCTTTCAAAATAAACTAATCATTACAAATACAATTTATTTCAAATCGGTTTAATATTGTTAAAGAGTGTTTTATGATACTATATTCTTAGATGTAAAATTATATATCAAAAAGAAATTTCATGTGCAATAAATTAGTTAATAATAATAAAAAATATTGTTACATAATGAGAGGAACATTGAGACATTTTAAACCATCATAAACTGGTCATATATTTTTATTGATTAAAATAGTAATTGCACAAAGAAGTCATGTTACTTACACAATTCTTTTCAGTAGTCTTACCGTAAGAAGAATATAATAGATACATAAAACCTCTCAGTTATCCTCTACAATAAAAGTAATATTCTATTCTTCATGTATCTATTTATAGACTGCAGTTTTCCTCAAATGCGAAATCATGTTTTTCATTGATATTACCTATTTTTACTGTTGTTGGTTATGCATAATCACTATTAATGATAAACACATTGCTTTTCACTTGTTAAAAACTGTGTTCCGTGTTAGACATCACACTTTTAGTAATGGTACAGATAATTTATTTGTATCAAATACTATCAAATTGTATTAATAACATCTGAACTAAGAATAATTTAAACTTTTTTTGAGTATAATATGATTTGTACTTAATTGAAACTAAGAGTAAGTGCATATTTTGATTAAGCTAAACTGCTTAATGCCTAGGTATGTTCAAATTATTTACTATTTAATATCTAGGATATAACCAAAGTGTTTCATTCTTAAATGCACGTCAAAATGATTTAAGATTTCACTAATCATAATCAAGGTGGCTAAGTTGTTGTAGCATAATTTAAAATGTGAAAGTGTAGGTGTATTGAATATTTGTATTTCTATTCAAAATAATTTCTTAAACCTCTGCATTGCCGATTATAATGTAACATTCTCTAAATAAAGTTCTTTTGATCTACTACATCTATAGTTTTTCTTCTTTGCTAAGTTATAACTAAAATGAAGATTAATGCAGAGCTACAAGGTTAAATATAATTGTAGTGTGTTGATTGATAAATTAATTATCCTGTTATTTAAACAAGGACAATCGTAATGATTATTGTATGTACTACCACTACAAGTAAAACTACATTCTACTGATTAATTACTTTAATTTTTAAACATTCATACCTTTTCAAATTATACTCAAATATTTTATCTTTTGATGTACACCTTTACAACCATCTCGAACCACATCAAAGTTTCTCAATATATGCGTCATCTGCTCTTCCGTAACTTTTTTGTTGCCCATCTCATGTTCAACGCATTTTCTCAAAACATTGTTGTCTAATTGGTTAAACTCTATAAAACTTTTTTCTATATAAATATCGCTAAAATTATTTTTCAACTCACTTGCAAAGTTAGTATTACATTTAGATGAAAAATGTGAGTCCATTATATCACAATTATAATTTAAAATAACAGTCAGATTTCTGCTAAGCTTTTCACTCTTTGTAATTAAAGTTTTAATAAAGTCTTTTATCGAAAATAAATCATTATGTCTCAGGTCATCAACAATAACAATGGATGACTGACACCAAGTAAATCCAAATAGAAGATCAGATGCATTTAAGTCAATTAAATTTAGCATTGTGTAGTGATATACATTTGCATATTTTAATATATCTTCTAAAATTAGTGAAACTGCTAATATCTTGCCAACACCAGTTCCTCCATACATTATTAATATTTTATTTTTCATATCACTTTCTAATGTTTTCATAATTTGTGTTGCTGCAGTAGTCTGTCCATACATTCTATTTAATAGATTATGTCTTATTTTTTCAGTGTTGATTCTTTCATAGCATTGGTAATTAATATTTAGATGATAACAAGTTAACGATAATAATAGAAAGAATATTCCAAGAGCATAAAGAACATTATGTTTGTTTTTCCTTTTAGCATGTTTAACATCTAAATTGACTACTAACTTTTTGAAGTTAGTCTCAGGGCGCTGGATATTAGGGCTAAGTGTCATGTTAGTATTATCACATGTATCTTCAGTCTTGATTATAATATTTTCATTATATGAAATCTCCATAGCACTGACTGAGTTAGAACTTATATCTATGTCCATTGGTTCACAACTAGTATTATTAAATTCCATACTTTTAAAATTAAATAAATGTTTTTTTATTTCAATGTATCAATTCAATAAATCATACGATTATTATTATCTCTTGACTCTTGCCCAATCACGCCAAATAATTAAACACTGCTTAGTTATAAAAACATAATAAACATGATGTCCTTATTTATTTGATGTCTTTTATTTGATTTATTGATTTATTATAGATAAATTATAGTTTCAAGATATCATAAGTTTAAAAGGTTACTTATTTTATATTTTAACAATCAATTTAAAATGCAATAACAAATTTCTAATGAGAAAAATTTGCTTTTAAGTTTTAACGTATAGAAATGTCACTTCACAATTAAAAATGTCAAACTTCATCTTATTTAGTTTGGTCAAAGGATAGAAACCGTATAAACTTATAAAGCTAGAATTTTGCTCGTATAGTTATACGAATAATTTTTATGGATATAACAAGACATTCAATACTTCAATAGTCTTTTCAAGTCGTCATTTTTTTGCTTGTTGATAAATTTATTTATCACATTCGTTTTTTTTTTCTATAAACCGTTTTAAATACCATGAAATTATCAAATTAGGTGTGTCGTTCGTATACATGTATTAGAGTGATTCATCTGTATTTTATTACATTGTATATAATATCCTAAAACACTATGAAACGACTCAATTGCAAAAATTTAGGGGTTTTTGACTTAGCTTGGTCATGTTGGTCGTTGTTGTTTATACTAATAATTATTATTGGTAACATTAAAATTCTCACGGGTTACTGCTGCTAGAGAATCTGTGGCTAAGTGCGTTATTGTCATTGGCTAATTTTGTTTGGCTATTTGCAAACTTCACACTTTTGAGTTATTAGTACATACAGAAAATTTAAATAATACTGAGAAACAATATACATTTTTACATACTTCGACGCCTATCCGTAGAGTGATCGATTTGAAATGAGTGAAAATAAAAATGAGGAGTCAAATACCCTTAGTAATAAATTAACACCCCAGAAACAGAACAAAATTCGAAATCCCTTCGACAAAGTGCTTGTGGAAAGGCTACATCAACCGTTAAGCAGGTAAGTTATAGAGATTGATGTTTTAAAAGACTCAAAAAGTAAAAAACTAATTTACAAGCGTTTGTATATGTATTCACAGCCCCGGTATGTGCAAAATATATAAAAGTAAATCGAAAGGTACGTTTAGATGGGATATAGAAGAAGCTTGTACTCTAAGACCGGCGGAAATAATAGTGTGCAATAGTCAATATGAGGCATCACCAGATCCAGCTCTGGAGAAGCTTGCTGAAGAAGCTACAGAGAAGTATGGGCTTGACTATCTTATCACCAATTGATTTGTTCAAACTTTTATTTACAATTATGTTTTACTATTAAAAAGGTACTTGTGAATTCCCAACCAAATCAACTTTGCAAAATATTCGATTACATGAAATCTGTGTTCTTTCTATTTTGTAATGAATTATAACCTAATCTATAATATTATATTTTACAAATATAGTGTAAACTCCATGTAACTCTCCTCGATTTAACGATGAACTCCCTAAATCGTCGAATTCATTAGGGCATTGGTTGGTTTTGCTTGTCTTCCATACTATACACTCTACATAGCATTACGCCCACCCTCAACATAGACAACAATTGAGTAATAAAGTACTTTTTAAGTTGCTAAAACTAGTAAAAACGCAGCTGTGTACGTGTGTTCTTTCGTCGTTTTATTATCTTAGTCCACAATAAACTCGACTGTCGGCATCATGCATACAAATTTTCTAAGAAATTAGTTATGTCTACAAATTGGGATTGCTTGCACATGTAGACTGTTGTTGATCATGACTAATATGTAGGAGTCATGGATGTGTCATATTCTTAGTTATTCACCAACTTTCAAACTGTAAACATGGCTAGTAAAAGAAAATCACTGTGTATTAATGAAAAAGTTTTACTGATACGCGTAATAGAAACGGGGAGAGAAAGGGAAAATAAAAGTGATATCGGCAAACACTTTGGATTTAGTCACTCGTGTCCACAATATGGAAAAACAAAGAAGCATCAGAAGGATGGCTCGGAAAATTTAAGCAACAACATCATATCAACTATGGTAAAATAATTGGGGAAGCACAAAGTGTTAATACAAATGTGATTCATGATTGGATTAATAGAGTGTGTTCAAAATTCACAGAACTAGTCTGAAATAAACTTCTCTATCTAATTCAGATTTTTCTTCTCTCCATTTAACAACAACTCTATAAGGCCATAAAATGCACAGTCCCTTCAGTGTCGTTATATAGAGTTTACACTGTATAAATTTACAGAACTTATATGCCACCAATAGTGTTTGGAAATTATAAACCACAATATATTATACTAACAACAACTTTCACAAGAAATTGAGTTTAATTTATTAACTCCAGTAAATAGTCTTGTATTTAATAATCAAAAATAAAGTTATAATAAATATTTTCTAAATCATTTTAGATTTTTTTCCCAAGAACTAATTGTGCCAAGTCCAATGGAGCCAGCTAAAAAACTGCAATCACTTATTTCCAAAACTTCATCAAGTTCACGTGAATGTAGCCCTAACAAGCCACATAGTGAAACTCGTAAGTTACTGTTTATTTCATATGTTGTCATATTTATATTTGTGAAGCGATTGTTATGATTTAGTAGTAAAAGACTTTTATAAATTTGTTTATCTGTTTACAAATTTATAGTAAAGTAAGAGTGCAAGATGTGCATATACAAAGTATATTGGTGAAAAATTTGGGATCGAACCTACAACCTCAGTGATGAGAGTCACACTCCGAAGCGTTTAGGCTAACACTGCTGCCACAAAAATTATTTTTCAATTAGATCCAGGCGACTCTGAGATTAACCTGTTCAAACAAACATAAGCCTAGCAATATTAGTATATAGGCTCAGTTCATGGTAAATGTTTTATTGTCATTTCAGGTTCAACACAAACCATGTTAACTTTGCCGCCAATATTACCCCCGGAAATTGAAAAGATCTTGCAATCTTTCTGCACATTTTCGCAGGTAATTAAAAAGCTTTTTATTTTACATATATAAAAACAGAATTATTTTATTTTAAAGTAGACAATTGTGTTAAAGGCTAATTGAAAATATTATTAGAATGTATAATTTGAAAAAATCCTTATAAAACTAATTATAAACTTATAAAAGTCATTTCATCACAGTGCAAAGACAACTTAACAGAAAGAAACAAAAAAAGTTTAGATACAAGGGTGTTCGAATAATTTAGTTTTTAGGGTTGTTAGTTTATCTATCTGCTTTTTCTAATTTAACTAGCAAATTTTTCTATGAATATACTTGAATGAGATAGTGGTGGACCAACCTAGCTTAATTTAAGGCTAAGAAGTAATTCACTTCTAGACTAATTTACTAAGAAGATTGTTTAGTAGAAGAAAGTGACACTACTTTTTTATTAAAGGTAAGATTTGAGGCACTGTTGTTGTGTTGTATTTGTTACATATATAACTATACACTTGATATTATATTCACATTTGAAATGTTTTTTCCTTATACAACCAATACTAGGCCCTTAGTGTCTTTAGAGAATTACTAGCTGACCCGGCAAACATTGTTTTGCCATGTATATTATTTCTAGGAAACATTTTTTTAGTTCAAAAAAAAATAACTATCTACTGTAATAAAAAAAGGGGTTGATCATAGAGAGATAGAGAGGTGAAAAGTAGGCGCTGTATGCTGTATCATAAAAAAATAACGGCAAATTTTTTTTCTAAAAAATATTTTTTTTTTTTTGTGGTGGACATCCCTTATCACTTAGGAGTTTTGAAAGATAGTAGCCGATTGTCAGATTTACTGAATATCCATAAAATTTCATAAGAATCGGTCGAGTCGTTTCGGAGGAGTATGGGAACGAACATGACACGAGAATTTTGTATATTGAAGTTTTTTGTTTTAATTTTCAGGAGGAAGCATTGCTCGACGAATGTGAGAGGACTGCAAATGGATCGATTCGCGTACATACTGAGTTTACACAGTTTGATTATAGTGATCATCACTATGACTCGGAACAGACTGATGATGAGAGCCAAGATGATAAGAGACCACTGTCAAGTTTTGAAGAACATGCTCCTGTGGAGGTCAGCCCTGATTTGGTGAGTTCCCACTTATTTCAAGTGTTTTTGAAGTAGGTTCAATATTTTGAACCTTCGTTTCACATAAGCTACAATTTAATGGCATAACCACCAATAATGCATGGTGGTACCAATGACTGGTGTTCTCCTACCGTTTCCCTTGAATAGATTACCACTATGTGATATAACAAAAACCTTAGCCACAGCAACTCTTGGCCGGTCTGCTAGTCTCATATAAAAACATTTTCAGAGCAATAACCTCGTGTCAAAGGGAATGCAGCGAACATTCGGAACGCCATTGCAGAAATCCCAGAAGCCGTTCAAGAATAAGATATTGAACATTGGTGATTTTGAACTTTGTGTTAGTCCGATACAATTTGCCACCCCCAAACGAAATGAGAATTCCTCATCGCTATCTATATCACCGGTTGAGGCTGGTCATGAAGAGGTAATTTTTTAATCCTTATGTATTAAATTATTTTTAAGAAAAAATTATAAAATGATAAATGATTTATTTCTGTAAGTAGGTTTTTACAAACACTTTTACACGTCAAACATTTTTTTCTTTAAACTAGATGAGTTCGACGTTTCCTATCTGACTACTCTGAGAAGAAACGCCGAAACAAACTCAGAGGTCACAGTCTCTTTTAAAGTCCAGATAGTCCATTGAAAAGTTACATTTGGGGTTGCGTTTTTTAGAGGACGCAATTTTATTTATGGAACATGTAGGGGGGGTCAATACAAGCTTAACTCCAAGTTGATAAGTGGACAAGTGGATAAAGGGGTCCAAAAACCATGTTTTTGGCTATATCTCCTGAACTATCCATCGTACATAAAACTTGCAAAGACACATTTTGTAGCAAATCGCTGTGTCTACGATTATGTCCATGTAACTTTTTATCATAAATCCAAAATTCAAAAAGTTATAAATAAAAAAGTGATAGCTAGCTACCATTCTAATAACTGATTGATAATATAATTATGTCGAAGATTACCATATCAGCAAGTTGTCTGTGGAATAGGCCTACTAGGAATACCAATAAGTAAAATTGTAGGAATAAAAAAAAAATAAAAAAAAATATATTTGGAAAATTTGTTTAAAATAAACGAGAGATCTTAAAAGTAAGGTAAAACTGCTGTTTTGATCGGCTTGTCATGAGCATTGACGCACCTAGTCAACTTTAGAAATAGAAAATATTTTCACTTTTTTTACTTATAACTTTTTAAATTTTGGATTTATGATAAAAAGTTACATAAACATAATTGTAGGCACAGCGATTTGCTACAAAATGTGTCTTTACAAGTTAAATGTAGGATGGATAGTTTAGGAGATATAGCCAAAAACGTGGTTTTTGGACCCCTTTTTCCAAGATGGCGGCCGTGGGACAAGGGTGGCGACCCCACAAACTTGGTTTTAGCTTTACACTGACCCCCCCTACACATAAAAAAAATAAAATTGCGTCCTCTAAAAAACGCAAGGTTAGGCCTAAAAAATGTAACATTTCAATGGACTAAGACATAACTAACAATACTTCTTATATTCTTCTTATATTCAATAGATCTTATATAGTGTCTTAGGGAGCGTTCAAGTATTACGTCACGCAATTTTTGACCCCCCCTCACCTAGTGACTCTTTATACCTAAAAGATACCATTATGTGGTGTAAAGTACTGAAAAGCCGAAAATAATATTAACAATAACGCGTAAATTAATCCCCACCCCGCATGGTAACGTTTTACAAAAGGACCCCCCCCCCAAATTCGTTACGTAATACTTGAACGCTCCCTCAATATTGAGTGTCCATGGGCGGCGTTATCACTTAACATTAGATGAGCCTCCTGCCCGTTTGTCCCATCTTCTATATAAAATAAAATACTCTGACATCGATCGTCAAGGCAGAATACGAAATTCGGTTTTTAAGCGGGTCCTAATAGGCTGGCGACACACTTGCGAGCCTTCTGGCAGAGTGAGTGTCCATGGGCGACGTTATCACTTAACATTAGATGAGCCTCCTGCCCGTTTGTCCCATTGTCTATATAAAAAAAAATACTCTGACATCGGTCGTCAAGGCAGAATACGAAATTCGGTTTTTAAGCGGGTCCTAATAGGCCGGCGACACACTTGCGAGCCTTCTGGCAAGGTGAGTGTCCATGGGCGGCGATATCACTTAACATCAGGCGAGCTTCCAAGAAATGAAAAAGAAATTGATTTAAATTGTTATTTTTACCTCAAATTAATACAGTACAAAGACCAAACTTTTTAAATTTATTTTAGTGTGTTTTTAATTTAGCTTTAGATATTTTTTTTTTTTTTTTTTTCAGAAGAAACTAGTATCACCCGAAGCCATGGCAACTTGTCTCGACTGTGTCCATTCAAAGTTTGAGAGTAAAGGAAGATGTTTTTGTACCCCGAATAATGGGAGGAGTGCCTCTCTCAAGGAATCCCCGAAATATATGCCAAAGCGAAGTTCTAGTATGACGAATCTCAATAGAAGTCGGTCGGTACAAAAACTTGACTTCAGTATGGACATGAGCGTTGACGGATCTCATAATATGACACAAGGTAAAATGGCGTTATTAAAAATTTTATTCTCTTTCTGTTTATTGGTGCTCTCTTATATACTATTTTTTATATTTAAACTAAGCAGACTTGGCCAAGCGTTGCTGTGGCTAAGGTTTTTGTTATATTACATAGTAGCAAACTATTCAAGGGAAACGGTAGGAGAACACCAGTCATGGGGACCACCATGCTTTTTTTGGTGGTTATGCCATTAAATTGTAGCTTATGTGAAACGTTGGTACTTTCAACACAGCGCCATCTGTTAGAATTGTGACTATCAAATAATAAACAAATATTTTGCAATAAAATTATATTGCGCGTATAAATTAAGATGTAAGCTATCCTATCTTTTAAGTTGGATCAAACTACACACGGTGTGCAAATTTGATTGATATCGGTTCGGTAGTTAAGGAGTCCATAGCGGACAAACAACGTGACACGTAATTTATATATATTAAGATTAATGGAATTGTGTATTGCAATTGGTCAGGCACAGAAGGCACTTACAAAAAATGTTATAACTACTACATAAGTAATTTAAAACTGATTCACTAAAAAAGTTTTTAACATATGAAAGTGTTCAAGACTTTCAGTCTCTATTATGGGGAAGACATTATGTTCCTAATTTTTTTTTTCACTCACCACTGTAGTGAATATATTAATATATACGGTATGTCTGCACCAAGCGACCTAAGGTAACAGACGGAGCCCTACTAGTAGGATCAGAGGGTCCAGGTGGAGGGATTTTCTCATAACTACATCGGAATCAACAATAATTAAAGACTTGGACATTAATAAAAGGAGTCTTAGCCAGTTTGAGAGATAACCAGAAATCTTTAGCCTATATTGTCTAGAGACAACTCGGTGAAGAGATAATTTATTTAAAAAAAATTGTGCCCCAGCAGCCTCATCGCTACTAAACAATCTCTTTTTAGCAACAAAAAAAATAATATTTTGTTTTTTTATTCGGTTGGAAAACCTTATAAATAAAAATTAACCTCGCCTGTTTGACACAAAAGTAAAAACGTGTGGCACGGGGAAGCCACGACAATTAAAATTATGTATTTATTTATGTAGTATTTTTTTTTCTTTGATATTAATTTAATCTACCACTCTACCAGACTCAGACTAACACGCCTATATAGTCTGTCTCACTCTAACGCGTACCGGCTGCACCGGTCGCGCTTAAACTACATCAGAGACATGTGAATACGCAGTATGCGTTTTGTCCCACTCTAACGCGTATTGGCCGTCTGTATTACGTCATCGTGTGTTAGGTATATTTTCGTTACGGAACTTCTTGATTCGGTCGCCGCGTTCAAAGTCCTCGATAAAATCTATGCAGTAGCTTTAATATCTGTAAAACTTACTTCCTATACTTTTTGTTAACAGGATCGGAAACCAGTACACCAGATGTTAAACAAATGTGGTCTATAGAAGATACGAGACAGTTCCAAGACACCCGCGAAATTCAGTCTTCCACTAAACTAAACAATTTCGACGAAACACCGATAAAGGGGAAACGTCGCACGAATGTCGCGCACGAGATTAGCAAAATTCGCGATTCCACATTAAGCCCGCTAAATATGTCCTTCGAGAACTTTGACATCCCGCTCAGTATGGAGAAAAAGATTGATTTTGCATCTGTGGATCTTAAATTCTTGAATGAAAATCAGACTGTGGTCGGCGAGTCGAGTTTTAAAAGAATTGACAGCGGCTTCAATGAGAACACGTTTTACGCGTCAAGTTACTACGAGAGCGCGATAAAGCCTTCGGAATTGACGATTTCCAAGAAGGCTTTGAAGGAGATATCGAATGTTAACTGGGCTCGGGTGGACAGTGGGTTCAAAGAAGAGGAGTTTTATGAACAGAAGAAGTGTGCTTCGGCGGATAAAGAGAATCAGATGGATCCGATGTCGATTTCTGATTATTTTAACGAGGATTTAACTTTCAGTTGTAACTTTTCGTCTACGCCGTCGAGTAGTAAGCGGAAATTTAATTTTTAATGAATATTTTGGTATGACGTGATAGATTAATATACGTGGTTTTTTAAGATTGACGTGCGTATACGCACTTTTGCGTACATAACTACGTCTGTTTCGCACGGATTGTTTTAATAGTTTGAAAATAAATATAGACAAATACAAAATACTTTTTAATATTATTTTAAATTAAGGTTTTCTTAATAGGACTTTGCACCTCAGAACTGTAGTTTAAAAAAAAAATTTAATCTCAATTTAAATTATTAGTGACTGCATTGAGATGCGTATACGCACAACGTAGAACATTTTATAGTTATTAATTTTCTTTTCTTCCGTTTTTCGTAATAAATAATATTATAATTACAAAAAATGACTTCCATACCTCACAGTATTCCACAGCACAAATGTTAGCATTTTAGATTCTGAAATATCGCTTAGTAAGGTTTCAAATACTTGTCTAGTTAAATTAAAGAAAATTTATGAATGCGAAATAAACTTAGAGCAATTAGGATAAATTAAATATTAATTATTATTAGTGGTCACGTCACATCCTTGATTTTTTTTTTAATTCTCTTCATACTAGCGAAGGTAAATCGATATATCAACGAAAATTACCAATATTTTTAAATTTAAGGGAAAACTAGAAGAGTTTCGCGAAATTTCGTCTAAAACTAAAATATTAATTATTATTATTAGTGGTTACGTTTTTTAATTTTTTGCAAAATTCTCTACTAGCCAAGGTAAATCGATATATCAACGAAAACTACCAATATTTTAAATTTAAGGAAAACATTCCGCGAACTGACCGTACCAATGAATTTCTCCATATTAAATAATTATATATAAATTAGTGAATTTTTGACGTCGTTGCATATCCTTAGTTGGGTTGTTAATGAATTGTTGAATTTAGTTTAAGATTACTTTTATATTGACGATTCTGATGGTAATTAACAAAAATTTTATCGCGTTTTATTCAATTCCCAATGGGACGTAATTGTTTGTTTTATTTTAGACACTTTAATATCAGAAAATGAGCTTTAACACTCGGCCTTAAATCAGTTAAAAAATATTCAATTGGTATAAATATACGAAAAACAATATAACGCCAGATTAATTGTTTTAAGAATATACAGTAATCCCCTATAACGCGTTAGACTCGGCCGCAATATAAGAAATCGCGTTGTAGGAGTAATCTCGTAATATTTTTTGAACAATTTAATAATAGTTTAGTTTAATTAAAAAAAAACAGGTGAAAAGGTGCGCAAAGCTAATTATGGACTTGACAAATTATTATAAATTTCTCACTACAAATACGTATATATATATCACTTGAGAAATCTCCGCGTTATACGAAAACGCGTTATAAGTAGGATTACTGTATAGGACAGTAGTCAGTAACTGTTTTTAGCCGTTTATCGGATGTAAAAATCCATAAATTTTAGTTTTTAATATTTTTAAACCAGAAAAAATATAAAGTCTTCGTAAATAACTTTTATAAGAGAATTGTAAAATGGATCAGAGTCGTCATTGTGTTTTTTTGTGTGTTTAATTTTTATATTTATAATTTGAGACTGAATTTGAGGCCACGATTTTTATAATACGTATGTATTTCGAAATAAAATGAATGTTTTTGGTAATAAATTTAGTAAAGATTTGACTTTTGTGTTAAAAATTATTTTCTGCTACAATTTTGGTACACAGAAACATTTATATATCATTTGGTTTAAGAATAACTTTATTTCTCATAAGAATTGCATACATAATTCACTTACTGAGAAACATATATGTATTTAAAACTAAGATTAAAAATTAGAGATTAGAGCGCACAGATGTAAGTACATATATAAAATAACAAAACAAAACAGCACCAAAAATGTGGGTAGACATAATAAACTTGATCAGTCAACCAAGCAAAACACAGATGTTCGAATTTCATTTTTTACTAGATGTGGCATTGATGGCATAGTCTGATATAGAAAGTTTATATTGATTATTTTAGTATTTTTCATAACACTATTTTATTTTTAGTTTAGCCTTATATTTATATATTTAGGGTATGTACATGGTTTACTTAAGATGCAAAAAAAATACAAAGAAACATTAAACAGTAAATTATAAATCGAAGTAATTTAACAAATAACAAACAAATCTATAATTCAAATATAAAATATAAAATACTAATATTTCATAAATTCTCTTTACGAAATTTTAATTTTGAAAATAGAATTTCTATAAGGTAATTCGCCCTTCTCACTCTCTCTCAATCGCTCTCTCCCTTTTCTTCGAAAAAACGCTGCACATCTTCGTGACGCTGATATATTTATTATTGCGTTTCATCCGTAAAAACTTTACCTTCATGCGCCTAAAGAAGTTTCACTTCAAAAATTAAAATATTCTGCAGTATTTGTTGTGATTGATATGGAAACGCATTTACGCCTGCCCCCAAAAGTTGCAAGGGTATGTGGGACTCGACCTACATCAGAATATTTTGAGATAAAAACCTCCCTCGAGTAGTCCCTGGAAAGCCGCGTTTCGGAGGTTCTGGGGTCGCTCTCGCATTCTACCGGGACCTCAACGGCATGTTACACTTAAAAACCTCCGGTGCTGTACACACTACATAGGAGGTAGGAGATGGGCATATCTTCTCCTATTTACTCCGCGTCTTCTAACCCTAGGACTCGTCCTAAAGCGGTCTTGCTGTCTGCTGTCTCCTGTAGCATTAGTTGCTCACAGAAGGATATCACTGCATTCCATACCTCGTCACTGCTGATAATTTTGGACAGCACAAGGCAAAGCAAGGTTAACAACCCACCACAGAACAGATTATGACGTAGCTGAGACCACTGCTGACAATCATCCAACTGTATACTGTGCTGTTTCATCATTTGCGATCACTCCAAGCAGCTCGGTGTTGGTTTCCGCCGTACGATGTTTATGTATCATCCATGTCCGGACAATACTTGCAAGACGAAAGGTAAGGGTACCGCTTTTTCTATTTGCCCAAGGGATACGAGGTGGTAGCAAATGAGTATACTTCAAAGTCTTCACAAACCGTTTGATAATTTATTTTAACTTATTCAAATGCCATTGGAATCGAGCATACATGCAGTCCCTTGATATACAAGGAATCGTACAGATACCGGCAAACACTTTGAACAAATGCCCTTGCGCAGAAGCGATTTTTAGGTATCACTGGGAGGGGGGCGGGGGGCGGTGGTGCGCGGCGGCGGGTTAGTGACGTGTCGATCGCGTGATTGGTGAATCAGTTGATATTAGTGTCCCACGCTGCGCAAACTTTCTTCCACTCCCTTGTTTAATGTTCAAGATGTTTGTCGGTATCTGTAAAGATAGTTTAGTTTATTGCTTAGTTAATACAATGACAAATAGTAAGGAGAGGGTCCCTCCCTTCGTATTGGTGAAAAAAATGTTACGGTATAGTTGTGACCAACTAAATATACTACGATATATTTAATTCAATCGTTAAATCTTAAGACTTGTTTACTATAATTTCTCGCTGAACTATTGACACAAAGTTGCAAATAGTTATCACATTTATCGGGTACAAAGTCCAAATAAATCTTTGAGTTTCAGTTCAGAGTGAGGTATGGTTATTAATTATATAGGTAGACATATAAATTTATTTTAAGTAAGTTTTTCCAAGATTCTATTAATATTTTTTTTATTGTAGAGACAAAATTGTCTAGACTCTAGATGACCATATATGAATCGCGCGCATAAATCAATGTTAATTAATTACAGTAAACAGACTGCGTGCGTCAATCGGTAAATAGCGTTCATTGATAGTGTAACCTCTCTTATCGGCATATCCCGGAACGTCTGCGAACCAATGCGGATCTATTAGGTAACGGCAGAACTTTGGACAGTACATATAATAATTCAGTGGCGTTTCCAACCTTTATCTGTGTTGGTCTAGGTTAGCTTGAAACTAAAGGTAAGATTTGTATTACAAACTCTGAGTGTGAGAAAATTCTTAAAAAGGCGGCAACGCACTCGCGAGCCCTCTGTTGCGAGTGTCCATGGACGGCGGTACATAACATCAGGCCTCCTGCCCGTTTGCCCCCTGTTCTATAAAAAAAATCTGAGCTCGAACTATGTGGGACCAGCTGAATTATTCCCGAACCAATTCGACTCGATTCTTTAAGATAAGAACGTACCATTTCCTATAACTCTTTGTGAGTGTCCATGTGCGGCTACTTAAGAGCAGGAGAGTTAAGTGATACCGTCGTCTTCTGCCCGCCTATTATATAAAACAAATAAAACTTTGCTAATAGCTAATCATTTCAAGATCCCGCCAAAACGCTTGTCTAGGCAAGATGACGTCACGCCATGTCATGGTACGTCACAGAGTGGCGTTTATGGTAGGTAAACACAAACTATAGTCCAGAAGTATTTACGTGTCAGTCTTAAAGTACGGATTTGGATAAACTGTCTCCGACGAAATTAAACTACAAGGAATAACTAGACACGCGAATAAAAAATATTTTCTGCCATGCTACGGCATCGACGACTTGACTAGTCTGTGACCGTTTTGCGTCACGTGACCGACTTGATTTTCAAAAATTGTTTTACTACCATTTTTTATTATTATTTGCAAGTTATTTTACTTTTTTAAATCATCTTAATATAGATCATTTATATGGTCAAATAGCCTATTAAATACCATATTCCTAGATTGGTTTTTAATCCCAGATATATAATAATCCAATGGGATATCTCACGCCAACGAAGATAACAGTATCAATATGATATCCTGCCGACAATAGAATAAATATATATATGATAGCGTTCACAATGTTTTATCAACCGAATATCCAATTTAACAGAATTATTCGTCATTAAGTAGTAAAATTTGTGGGTGATCAGAAAATATATTGCATTAAACGTACCGTCTCACATGAGTTTATTACAAATCATCCATAAAAATCTTGTCAAGCATATTTAAGTTTTGTTTCTCTTATTTTAATCGATGAACTTAGATGAATTTTTTAAACATCGTAGCGCCATAAACATTTCTATAAGATATATAAATAAATGGAATTCTGTACCACACGTTTATCTAAAAATATATGAATTAAATAGTATGGAATAAGGGCGACTCAGGTAAATATTTCCATATATAAACAACAATCCTTTGAAACATCTCATTACACTGACAATCGCTCATAACATATCAAACACTGAACACGTGCGCGTGACTACGATTAAAAATGAATAGAACCAGTGCGACTTTAATGCTCCAAACTATTATGGTGCTGATGGAAAAGCAGAACTCGTCTGGAGTTACACATTTCCCGACTGGTTTTTATGGTGAGTTTCTTTTCTTGTGGTGAAATTATTTAGAGAATAATTGGAATTCAAATAGTGTAGGGAGTTTATGATTGTAAATGGTTAAGTGTTTAAGTGGGCAAATAAATAGTTCATAATGTTTTTGATTGAGGATTTGCCTTAAGAAAATTAAGACAGGAAATACATTTATGTTACCTTTAAGTTAAATGTAAGTAAGAGAAAAAATGCGAATGTTTTTTTGCCTGCGTAATTATATTAAACTTTGTGTCATTATAATTATGAATTCTTAGGATAACGACGAATATTCTTAATTATTTCTAATGAAGATGTCACCGTAAAATTGTAAAAACCGTTAGATTGTAATCTATCTCGCGAGATTGTAAACTGTCGAAAGATTGTGAACCTCAACGAACGACTGCTTACAAATTAACGTATTATTATTCGGTAGTTATATGAAATTGTTGGGAAGTAAAATTAATCTGTAATTGACCAAAGAAGTTTGAATGATAACTAAGTTAGTGTAGTACAATCTACCGAATAATAATACGTTAAATTGTAAGCAGTACGCTGAGGTTCACAATCTTTCGACAGTTTATAATCTCGCGAGATATATTACAATCTAACGGTGTTTACAATTTTACGTTAACAAAGATATTATTGAGAATTTTTTTTAGTCATATGTTGACATAAAACTCTAAAGACACATTTTTATCTATTTTTTGTGTAAAAATGTTCATTTTTAACGAAGGTATTTGTCTTAAAAATAAATAAATAAAGATAAAGAGCCTTTATTCGAGTACTACACACTAAAGTCCATGTCCTTATATTTTTCACTAGTACTCGACCTCCGACGGAGTGTAGGCCTCTTCCAAATTCTTCAACTTGTCTCAACAATTTTCCAATTCTGCCTCGGTATCCCTTTTATTCCATCTTCCCAAGTTTCTGAAGAAGGCGTGCTCTTCTTCCCACTGGGCCATTCCATGTAAGGGCCTTCTTGACCCATCTGCCATCACAAATACGGGCAATATGACCGGCCCGTTCCCACTAATTCAACTGGATTATCTTTGGACCCTAAAGAGTGTCTAAAAATTGTCTATTATTAAAATCATTATATCTTCTAGAGGATGCGGAAATTGAGCGGTGCTATCAGCCATATGGGTGCTTTTCAAAAGCCTACCCCTGGACAGAACATCGGCCTGACAACTACTTTCCGGTGTCCCCAGAAACTCTTGGCGTAAGGTACGTTTAGAAGGCTCCCAGTAAAATGGTGTGCCGGTGAAGGAACTTTTAATAATTTCAGCTTAAGGCAAATATATATAAGACACAGTTTAACACTATTTATTACACAAAATAAGTGAACTTGTTTACGTATAGGGTTCACATTCGATATAGCAGTGAGTAATAACAAGTCGTTGTTGACAAATGGCACTTGCCCCTGAGTCTTCGAGGCTTTAATTGAATATTTAATAACATCTATAACAATTATTATTGCAAGATAATTTTGTATTTGTTAAATGTAAAAATTTTAAAAGCTGTCAATGGATTATGAAAGTACTGGCGTTTATTTGAAACCAACTTTTATTTATTAGTAATCTTACAGCTAACACATATTCATATTATAAAAGAAAACACGAAGACACAAAGCCAAAACAGATTACATTGATTGATTGTACAGACATAAGTACATTAATAGACAAAAATTAAATTAATAGAAATTAAACCTTAGACTAAGGACTACTTAATTTTTTAAAGAAAAAACTAAATTATTTTTGCTAAACAAAGTCAAGTTCTTCAAATATTTCTTTACGTCTTATTGAATACTTAACTTCACGAGCTGTCTTAATTAAAGTAAAGATTAAATTACAATATAAAAATATCGAATAATGTTTTATAGTTTATATACGCCCATTGTACGTACTTAATGAACTTTTAATAGTGAAATTGATATTTGGATTGTGATAACGCGATATTTTAACCATATTTGGCAATGTCACTAATTGACACGTGCCCTGTATAGTTCTTGAATTCTGTAGAGTAGCAAAAAAACTAAAAGATGGCGAAGTGATAGGTTAGAAAACAAATTCCATCCTTTAGTTATCTATAAATAATATATAAAATATTAAGAATAAATTTTGATAGACAAAGACATAGAGTAATAGATACAGAAACAACACGGTTTATACCATAGGAGTCGCTTGATTATGTCCCACTAATGTAGAAATGTTTCTGTCTTCTCTGAAGCTCCTAAGTATGTGTCACTTGCAACATTTCCTTTCATCAATATCGTTGATAGCACGGCAGTCTCCGAGATAATAAAGCCAATCGGCATGGCTAAAGATACCACGTTTAAGCAACATGTGGAAGAAAGTGCCATTGGTATCAAAACCAAAATCATATTTATATGATAGTATTACTATCTTCCTGTATGGAGTAGAAACGTGGACTATCCTGGCTCAAGAAAGGCAAAGGATGCCGTGGTCTGCAAAGCGCACCAATACATAGATCTTGACCCAACTCCGCATACGGACTCGCCTACCATATGCCGAAAACGTATCATCTCATATTTCGGCAATACAATGCGCAGAGGTGATAAGAATTTGGGGAAAATGATCGTGATAACACAAGGCAAAAGACCAGATGTACCGATCAAGTTAAAGACTCATCGTCCTCAAACTGTAATGAGAGAGACGCTGTACAGAAACTGGTTCACTCCAGATATTACGTTGCTGACCACGACGCTCAGCTACCCACCGAATATAGAGATATAGTTTTGTAACGTCTCCGGTTATTAATCTTGGTATTATGAAACCGTTTTCCATAGTTCTACGGTTACACATAACTACGTATGGCAAGTTAGTGTCAACAATTCTTCAATCACCATTCCATCCGTGATCCGTGTCATACTCGAACTTTAGCAGACAGTAGATTATGAGCTAGGAATGAAAATAGTCAGCTTACATTATGTAAATTTTGTAGGCGAATTTTTTTTATAGTTGAAAGATTTATTGATGTCCGGAAAGTGTTTCCCGACGCAACAAATCGTTATTTTAATTGGTGGGTGTGTCTGCGCATTTGTGATAAAGTTGTTTTCGATCAAGCCACGGACTTTGTATCTTACTAAGTACACAAGTACTTATGCTGTATACATTTGTTAAAGGAATTATAAAAAATAGTACACTTTACAGGGCAACCATTTCAAAATCACAATATAATCATGTTAGTTTTTTTGTCATAACTTTTTTAATTCATATTCTGTTATTATGAAAATTGGTATACAAGCAAACAAAGGCGTTTGTTTTGAAACAAAATAAAAATAACAACATTTAATTACACAGTTTTCTAGAAAAATCACATTCTATATGGTAAAAAGTGGATTTTGGATTTTTTTCAAATCCGACATTATTCTACGATCATGACGATACGTCCTATAGAAACAATAATTATTGTTTCACTGGAATCCGAATGTTAATGCAGTATGCTATATCATACGATAACCAACGCTCTATAAACAATATCAAAACTCTAATATGACCTAGAAATTATCGACTATTTTTCTATATACCCCATATTAGTGATAAGTCCGGGGGCTCGTCCGTGACACCCGTCAATCATAAAGACAAAACAAATATTTACATACCGTAATTGCATTGTGACGTATTGATAATTTAAATGTACTTTGCCCAATGCTTATCAACCTTTGAACTAAACGAGTATGATAACGTGTCGAGAATCTTCAGAGCGTTTGATAAGTCAGTGACTTATTAATTTTTCCCGCTCAGAAAGTTGTCAACTGTCATCTAATAATAGACAACCTTCAAATTGGACAATGGACAAAATTTGGTAAAACGATCACTGGCGACTATTATTCAGAGCCTTTAGACAGGTCCAATTTTTATTGCATATAGAGGCTTCAGAGGCTTTGGTAATAAACAGGTGCTTTTCCATCAAGACCATGCACCAGTGCACACATGTATATTCATGGCAAAAATCCATAAACTGTGCTATGATCTTCTCCCTCATCCACCATAGTCTCTCAATTTGGGTCAAATGAGAGGTTTTCACTAAAACAACCCCTTATTTTGAGGGCCTTGAGAAATCCTATTATTTGTAGGCCATTTTAGATAAACGGCGGACTAAATTTACGATCTAAAGACTGTTGAATAAAATCTGTATTAACCAAAAGATGATTCGTTATTCAAAAAGTCATGGACTTATCAAACTACCCTCATAGTTGTGACGCATATGTCAAAAATGTTTTGATTATTGACCTTAAATTAAGATTAAATTCACTAAATCTTTCATTACTGCACCTATTACTTAGACCTAGCTAGACTCTAGGGGTATTCGACTCGGGTATTTGTGCTTGTGGAGGAAGGAAGGCGCTTGGTCAGCGCGTTTCAGGGTCTGTCGTCTGACAAATTCAATACATTTATGACATACGTTACGATTCTGAATGTCTTTGTGTCTAAAATTACTTGTCTTAGGCTAATAATTCAAACATTATTACAGATATGCCGTGTTCACGAGACGAAATAGAAAGATACCAGTGCTATTTCAGGCGCATGAAGAGGAAAAAGTGCGCAATGCCAATATTGACCCACGAGGGCCGTTTTATTTCATTACGCATGGTTTTCTTGATGGCGGACATAAGATTTGGGTAACCTATATTTATTAAATCACTCGCAATAGGGACAGAATTATTTTTATTTCTCTTTTTTAGACAACTTTCCTGTAGTCATCTCTTTTCATCATAGCGTAAACACAATTTGCTAGAAAGAGACGAATAACTACTAAGAGGAGCGTTAAAATTCTATAATAAAACAGATTAAAAATTATAATTATATTTGAAGGTTTTTTTAAAAATAGAACAAAGGCGATAATAAACATTCGAATAAAATCTTATTGTATAAAAAATGTTCCTAAATGTCAGTTGTCAAAATATTGAGGTTACACTTTGACAATTATTATTCAATTGAAAACGCATTCCAGATTCAAAATATAGCTGATGCCTTATTAAATTTGGAGGGAAATGATGCAGCCACAGTTACAATAGTGGATTGGCGTCGTGGTTCACAGCCTCCTTATGGACAGGCCGTGGCCAATATAAGGCTTGTTGGGGTTATGACGTCACACCTTATTTATACTTACTACGTAAGTGATATTTTCCATACATAATATAATAAACTGTTTTAGGAGCGTTCAAGTATTACGTCACGCAATTTTTGGAGATTATTGTCCCCCTCCCCCATGTAACGCGCTGTAACGTTTTTCTGTACCCAATTAAAGTAAAACGTTTCGTGACCACCTAGAGACTCTTTATACCCAAAAGTTACCATTATGTGGTGAAAAGTACTGGAACGTCGAAATAATATTAAAAATAACGCGTAATTTAATCCCCGCCCGCATCGTAACGTTCTACAAAAGGCCTTCCCCCCAAAATTCGTTACGTAATACTTGAACGCTCGCTTACGAATATTTATTAAATATCGCATTTCTATATGAAAGTAAATTACATTATTTACCTAGGTACTTCTCAAATGCCTGGATATCTTAAGAGCTACCGGTTTAAAATCGGTTTTAAAGAAAAAATAATAATAATTTTAACAAACGAGTGCATATTCTGCAATTCCAACAGACATAGAGGTCAAACTGCTATACCCATAACTGCTTTTTGAAGTCGGTTAATTAAATAAAATAATTTAACATAAGTAAAAAACGCCAACGTTATCATTAAAACAAAAACCAAACATAACTGCAAGTATTTTCCCCATGATAAAGTGTAATATTAACAAAGAAATAGTATAAATTTGTGTATGATTAATAAAATTACAAATAAATTTTAATATATTATTAAATTCATAGAAAAAATATATTTTCGTCATTAATTATAGCGAACTAGACATTTTTTGTCCCAATATCGCATTTAAACATAAATATGTAGTTTTTGTTACACATTCAGTACTAACAGCGCATATAAAATGTATATAAATCCGAATCATTAATACAAGTATCATTTATTTAATTATATAACTGTTTATTGATAATCTACAGGTTTCTTAAAAAAATCATATTTACAAAAATTAAAAATGTATCCAAAACGGATTCACCATATATGTCCAACAAATGTGTGGAAGTGTGTGGGAATGTGCATGTGGGCTTGTGTGTGCGCTTTTATGTGATCTTAAAAATTTATTGTCGAAGTGTGTGCGTCTATATGTAATCTTATTATATATTTATAACAAGAAAAGAAGAAAATGCTTCTAAATTGACATCTACAGCCAGTTCCCAAATCAACGCGTAGAAAGGAAGAGAAGAACTGGCAATAATGTCCAAAAATTGCGTGACGTAATACTACATGAGCATAGTTGTAACTATTACACTTAGTTCCACATCTGGACATATCTACAATATATATTTGTGACATAAACATTTTCATTTCAGAAAGAACTGGGTTTGTCAAATTTAAACAATTTCCACTTCATCGGACACTCTTTGGGTTCACATTTGGCTGGTTACTGCGGACATTCTTTGCAAAAGGTAGGATTGAAAAAACAGTCGCGCTATATTTTTGGTCTGGGCCTCAGATTTCTAAATCTGTTTATCATTTATTTCTCTTAATACGCCGACCTTTTTTTTGTGTATGGGTCTACGATGTTTTCCTTCACGGTATGGCTTGCCTTAGACCCACAAAGTCAACGGCGTGTGTCGCCCGGAGGCTGATCACCTACTTGCCCTTGATTGACAAATGGTCATGAACCAGAAATCTGAGGCCCAGACCAAAACGCTTGTAGCGCCACTGATTTTTTTTTTTTAATTATTGCTTACCTCCCTACCTAACACTTGTTACCTTCTTAGAAAATAAATTGAACTTAAATTAAAATAATTTATCTAACACGGTGGCGTCGGGACAGTGATGATGAAGGTAAAAAAATATATGTAAATCTAAAATTCGTTAAATTGTTTTTTTAATGTAATTTACTATTATATTACTTATTATTTTTTTAATAAATTGTCACTGCGCAAAGACACAACGATCTAGCTTACTTAAGACTAATAAGTAATTTAAAACTAACCTAATTTACTAAAAAGGTTATTTATCATAAGAAAGTGTCCAATAACACTTACTTACAGTCTCTATTAATTAGGGGAAGACACTCAGTTCTTGTGTACTATTTTATATATTAGGTCCTTACATATAAAATTGGCGTTTTACGTTTTGTCCACTTTGATCTCAAATATCTCCTCTTTGGTTAAGAATTCCAAATCAAAATTTGTACAGCTATTTACTCATGTATTTGTGCTTCGATGACCGTCATTCATTTGTTTTTTTCTTCTGTTTTCTTCTTCTGTTTTTTTCTGTTTGCGTCACTCATTTTACAAAATGGAAAACTTAAAGTATCGCATTATTTACGAGTACGAGTTCCGCCGTGGCACTAGTGCTGCGGAAACGACTCGAAGGGTGAATGATGTGTAAGGCGGTCATGTTACAAAAGAAAACACAGTTCGTTTTTGGTTCCAACGTTTTCGTTCTGGAAATTTCGACCTGCATAACAAGCCCCGTGGACGGCCTGAGAACCAAGTTGATAATGAAGTATTGAAGGCTATTGTGGAAGCGGATCCATCGCAAACCACGTCCGAGTTAGCTGCAGGCTGCGGTGTTAGTGATAAAACTGTTTTAATTCACTTGAAGCAAATTGGGAAGATTAAAAAGCTTGAAAGATGGGTACCTCACGAATTGACTGAAGCAAACCGGCAAACGCGCGTCGACTGCTGCGTTACATTACTGAACCGGCACAATAATGAAGGTATTTTAAACCGAATCATTACCTGTGATGAAAAATGGATTCTTTACGATAATCGAAAGCGCTCAGCGCAATGGTTGGATCCTGGCCAGCCAGCCAAATCCTGCCCCAAGCGAAAATTAACCCCAAAAAAGTTACTTGTAAGCGTTTGGTGGACTAGTGCCGGTATTGTTCAATGCAGTTTTCTCAAATCTGGCCAGACTATTACGGCTGATGTCTATTGTCAGCAATTGCAAACCATGATGGAAAAGCTAGCGGCTAAACAACCTAAGCTGGTCAATCGCTCCACGCCACTGCTACTTCACGACAACGCTAGACCACACACTGCACAACAGACGGCTACCAAATTAGAAGAGCTTCAATTGGAATGTCTAAGATATCCTCCGTACTCCCCGGACCTTGCTCCAACAGATTAACTTTTTTTTTCGAAATTTGGACAACTTCTTGCAAGGGAAAAAATTTAACTCCGATGGGGCAGTCCAAATCGCCTTCACAGATTTTATTGATTCCCGTCCGACTGGTTTTTTTAGTAAAGGGATCAATGAACTACCAATGAGATGGCAAAAGGGCATAGAAATCAATGGTTCATACTTTGATTAATTAAATATATTATATTTAAAAATATTCGACTTTTTGTTCCTCCCATACAAAACGCCAATTTCATATGTAAGGACCTAATATATGTATTATAAACGTATAACGTTATCTCTAAAGATAATTTTAATTACCAAAATAATTAATATCCGGGTTCTCAGGTTAAATATTAATAAACAATGATTTTGGAATCACGAACGTCATTATTTGTTTTGATTTCAACGCAATGATTAACTTTAAAATAAAATATTAAACAGAAAACACGTTTTTCCGTAAATACAATTGACGTGGCTATGGCAAAAGTACATGTTTTATAAATAATTTATCTTAAAAGAGGTTGCTATTTTTTCTTAGTTTCTGAAAAATATAAAGGATCCTCTTGTCTATTCACAGACTAGTGGGTGATGTCAAGATGCATATTCGGTCCTTACATATGAAATTGGTGTTTTGTCGTACTGGTCACACCTCAAATATCTCCTCTTTGGTTAGGAATTCCAAAATCAGCGTTAATTTTTTTACAGCTATTTACTCGTTTTTCGAAAACCATGATTCATTTCATTTACCCATTTTATTTTTGAAGCTATACTTCTTTAGGCGCGTTATGAAAAATTGATGAGAGTAAAATTTTACGATGCGCGCGCACCGTGACACAAAATTAACAGAATGAAGTTGCCCACGGAAGATGCTACGGCATTGGACATAATTTAAAAACAACATTCGAATAATAATAGAATTTATGTTACACTTAATGTAAGAGAATAATAATAAATATTTATTTGTTTAATTTTTCAAATGTAAACTGAACTTTATTGACTATAATGACTCCTTTTCCAGTCTTTGATTATTTAATTGTAATTAATTATTTGCATACAATCAAAAACTATTTTTAATAATGCCAAAGAAGTATAACTTCTTACGCGCGTACCTAAGTACACGCACCCTTTTTTTCTTTGCGTCACTCTATAATATCTATATGGGTCCCATATATTAATCAATAGGTGGGCTGTATATAGATCTATTTGGGGGCCGAATAGATCGATATATGGCTCATATTGATAATAATAAGGGACCCATATATATATAAATATATTCATCGCTGCTTTGACGTCAGACTTCAAATCCCTTGGCTTCCGAAACCAGTTTGGGGGTTGTATTTTTTAATAAAACTTGGCTACGGGCAAGAGGCTCACCTGCCCTACGATTCTGTAACTCACTTCACGAACTCACACAGCGGTTTTCGCATCGGCGGTCGCTCTCAAATCAGTCGTGAAGCAGTCATTTTATGATTTGGCATTCTGATAAACAATAAACTACAAGCTCCCACCTTTTCAGAATGCCAAATCATAAAATGACTGCTTCACGACTGATTTGAGAGCGACCGCCGATGCGAAAACCGCTGTGTGAGTTACAGAATCGCAGGGCTGATGGCTGGTGTTAAGTGATATCGAACGACACTTAATGCCAGAGGCTCGCGAGTTCGTTACCGGTCTTTTAAGTATTGATTCGCTCTTTTCTTGAAGGACCCCATTTATATTGATTGTTTTATTGTTCCATTATGCGTTAGGCCTGGTTGAACACTAAAGGACCATGCCACTGTATTGTTAGACCCACCAATCGTTGGTTCTAGAGTCACATGCCCAGCCCATTTCAACTAAGCATTACCAATATATAATTTATGTGTAGTCACGGGTTTTAACAGAGTTTTGTTATTTTTCAGAAATACAATCTTAAACTCGGACGAATTACTGGTCTTGACCCAGCAGCGCCGTACTTCAGTAACACCGTGACATTGGTTCGTCTTGACAGATCTGATGCGGAATATGTTGATATAATACACAGTAACGCTAGGCCTCTATACTTCTCAGGTACTTTTATATTGTCTATATATTTTTAAATATTTTTAACCACTGCCTGTCAGTTTTTTAGAAAAATCTTAGTCTATGGGTCCAAGGGGGGTTTGCCAAGTTTGGAAATTTCGAAATATGATCTGAATTGATATACGGTAGTTATAGTTCTAGTTAATTCTCATTACTAAATCTCACCCTCTGATTAAGGGTAATTCACATGGATGTCCGTTTTGTGACGCCCATTTTCGCAAAAGTCGCTAATTTCTATATAATTGGCATATAATATTATGTCCAAGCTGGACTTTGAAGGTCGCTGAAGTTATAGTTCTAGTTCGTTTAGTTCTAGTTAATTGTCATTTGTAAATCTCACCCTAGGATTAAGGGGGATTCAGAGTCCAGGACTGGCTTGTTATAAGAAGATTATTATTTTTTTAACTTAAATTCAAACATATGTTTGATTTGGTACCACTAAGTTACTCTGATGATGGAGTACGAAGGCCGCTAAAATTATTCAATTTTATATTTCGTGACCGATAATGTACATTACAGGATTCGGCATATCCGAGCCAATAGGCCACGTGGATTTCTTCCCCAACGGAGGTTCCACTCAACCTGGTTGTAAAAACGACGGTTCAGCGAATCAAGGGGGAGGAGACATGTACCAGTCAGTGGTGAAATATGTTGCCTGCAACCACGAGAGGAGCTACGATTTCTTCTTTGAAAGCATCGCGCCCAGTTGCCCCTTCATGTCCATACAATGCAAGTCATATGAGGTACCTATATCTGATATTCGAAGAACAGAAAATCAATAATAACTAATATTATAAACATATTTACTCAAGAACTTTACACAGTAGAATTTTCTTTTTCTTTTTTTTTTAAATGGCTTTTATTTGTGCCAACTGGGCACAAGGTACTTCGCCAGTGTCGTGTAGGTGGAGAAGGCACGAAGGAGATTGATCGGTGAAAATAATAATTAAAAAAAGTTGAAATTCGATTTTTAGTTTTAAAACAGCATAGACAACACAAATATGAGTAATAACATTATTGAATACCTACTATTTCCTATTTACGAATAATTTATACATATATTACACTTTAATTTTATTGCTTTCTATATATTTACATAAAAATCTACGATATGGACTAAACACAAACATTTAACACTTAAAGGACGGGGGACTTTAGGGGGAAGAACGTCATAGAGAGGATAGGTTAGTTTGGGACAATTAAACAAAATGTGAGATACAGTGCCTTCATCCAAGCCACACTCACACAGTAGAAATATTACAACTTAACACAATTGACATTGACAGTTTGACAACATGAAAATATGTAATGGGTGCGTTCTCATTTACTAACACAATTAATAAAAAGATGAAAACATTTTAAATTGTTCGCGATAAATGCAATACTGAATACCGCGTACGAAAGATGTTTTTTTAAGATTTATTTATTTTTGTGGGATGCTAAGATTGTATTGTCTTTTATTGACATAACTTTTACACCTAGACAAACACTTTTTTACCGGATTGAAGTTATGTATTTAATTATAAATTTTCAATTGTTTTACATAATTTTAAATTTAACCAACGTCAAGTCACCCTGACCACGCACCCTGTAAAGCACGCGAAACGTCGGTTAAATTTAAAATTATGTAAAATGATTGTAAATTTATAATAATACATAACTTCAATTCGGTAAAAAAGTGTTTTTCTATGTTAAGATTGTATTATTTACCGACCCGAGATACATCCTTTCTTAACTATGAATATTGAATTGGTATAATTAATAAAGATTAAAAGGCCGAGCCGCTTTTTTGCTAGACTTGGCGGGCGCACTGCTCCCAAATACAAAGATCTTAGAGTTGTAACGCCAATATTTTACAGGCGTTCCTCGACGGTAACTGCACGAGCTGTGATAATAAACACCTATGTATTCCCATGGGATTTCACTCCCAAAACATGTACAAGCGACTTCAAATGGGCGGACTGGTTGATACAAATGCCAACGTTGCCTTATACGCATTGACTGGAAGTACTAAGCCGTTTTGCCGTAAGTACTATTGTGGAATTTTTCATAGATTTAGAAAGTCTGGATCTAATCTAGTTTTAAAAGTGGCTAACGAACCGTGATTATTCCGGAAAACTAAATGAAAAGCGTACTTTAAGGAGAAATTCTCTTTCCGTAAAATTGATCTTCATAAAAGTTAGTTTTTTTTAAATATACATATATGAATCTAATTTCTCTCTTGTCTCTTTCTGTTAATTAGTATTTACGCTGTGATAAAAAGAGACCGATGCATTTTTGTATGTGTAACAATAATTTGAGACTATGATTTACATGTGTATGATTTTTTACATTAAACATTTAAGTCCACAAAACAACAAACCTCTAAATCACTGATATCAAACGTGAATATGAAGTTTTTGAATGATGAATGCTTGAATTATTCAAAGATTTATAATAATTATAATCAATTTAAACTCTTTTGCAAAAAAAATTACGTTCTAAGGTCGATCTCAGTAATTTTGTTAAATGAATTTTAATTAACTGAATTTATTTGTATGCCTACTAATAATCGTGTAAATTAATACACAAGAAGTGAATTCTGGAATTATTTTTTTATTTTTTTATGAACTCTTACAAACTGATGTACAGGGCGAGATTTAAAAAAGATTTACAATGTAAATTTAAGTTCCCGTTTTTTTGCAAAAGAGTTTTTTTAATTTTATATTTTTAATATGAAATTGATTTGGTAGGAATATTATTTACTAATAAAATAAAATAGTTCAAGAATGTTCTATCAAATTTATGAATTAACAAAATGGCACTGGTAATAATACCAGTTAGATTCCAAAATCTGTGCGGAAAGAAAACTTATGCGAACTAAAATTCTTATCTGTCATTTTATTTATTAACAAACTGTCAAATATCTAATGACGTAACAGTATTCTCAACCTAAAAGGTAATTTAGCACTCCCACAGATCTCGCACAGAGTTTATTTTAATGTAACAATTTTGTCCCTTAGGAGTCCACTATGAAGTTACGTTAAAAGTATCGAATTCAACGGAGAGCAAAATTCACGGACCAGATGTTGGAAAAATATTAATAACCCTAATAGATAGGAATAACAACAAAAGTGACCATCGATTTTTGAATGATGAACAGTAAGTGGTGTTATTTTACTTTTTTTTAAAATTATAAATAAGAGTTCTTATATAGATAGCAAGTAATCTCCGCTGAAATAAATTCATTAATATTATATAACAAAAAAACATTGTTACCTACAATAAACGCCACTCTTTTTAATCGCCAAGTTTTTTGTTTTACAAAATGTTTGTAAGAAGCTGCAACCATTACACCTTGTCCCACATGACATCTTTAAGTAATTAATAGTTAATTACAAATAAAAAACAAAGATTTGTCGTCTATCAGCAGTAGGCATGGTGAAATAGGAGCACGCACTTACATCTTCGTGGGAACAACACGCAAATCATAGTCGAAATAACTAACATCAGCGCATACACGAATTCAAATCCGACCAGTCACCACAAGTAGCACCCGTCCACGAGTATAACGCATGGCCAGCCACCAGCCTCCAGCCATGTTTGACAGAGAGACAAGTGACAACCCGTCGCATGGACGCATTAATATTACACCATATTATTGTTAGCCATCGGGTCACAATTTTTTATATATATTGGTTCTTGTATACTCCATTCAATCTCCTCCAATTTGACAGAATTTACAAATATTTTCCTTTTTTATACATTCTACATATTTTTTTTTTTAAATAATCCCGGTTTTATCATTTCCCAAACATGGCATGGCTCTCCCAGTCTTCAAATTTTTATTGGTAAAATGATTAGATGTTATACGTATAGCTACGAGTAAGTAGTAAGGCTTTAAAGGGAGAGTAAGCGTACATTTTTTTTTATAGAACAGGGTGAAAACGGGCAGGAGGCTCACCTGATGTTAAGTGATACCTACGCCCATGGACACTCAATACCAGAGTGCTCGCGAGTGCGTTGCCGGTCTTTTTACATGCACGCGCATAACTGCGTGCACGCACGCGTTTCTAAAATTGAACTATTCAGGGTAGGCAATGTTTCTTATAAAAATATGTTAATTACCTCTCTAAATCTACTTTATTTTTAGGAAATACTACAGACCTGGTGATGTCAATACGAAACTGATAGCTTTTAAGGACACAGGTCTTCCACCTCTCACAGTCAAGGTGGAGTGGAAGTATGAAGCCAGTTTCCTAAACCCCATGACGTGGCGTTTACTTAAATCCTCCAGTCTCTACATTGAATATATTAAAGTTTCTTCGTTGGAATATAATACTGAGTAAGTTAATTAATTAATTAATTGCTAGTGGTAGAAAGAACACCCAAACTAGTTATTTAGTTAATAAAAACAGACATAATATGTGGCTGTATTCTTAAACTTGAAATAAATCTAGTTTCAAGAACTGTTAAACCATTTTCTTGATAAAGTTTAACAAATTTGGCAGTACTCAAAATGACATTTTAACTAATGGGGTCAGAAATTCAAAAATTTTTATGCAATATCAATAAAAATTATAAGAATGCCTATGATAAGTATAGTTAAACACATTTTCTAAATAAACCCCTTGAGTGATTCATATTTGCTGTGTCACATATTATTAAATAAATAATATCATATTTAAATTGTTAACTTTCAGTATAACCGTCTGTCCGAAGCTCAAGAAACCAGTGGTGGCCAACCTTCCAACGATAATGAAAACCAAATATTGTTCACATCCATAAAGTTAAAGTTAAAAATATGAATTTCCAAAAGTATTAGTATTAATAGTATTCAAATTAGCAATAAGTATTGAATTGTAAGAACACATTGTTTGATTTTAATATATTATAAAAAAAAATTGTTGTCTTTTAATTTCCTGCAAGATCTAGCATAGATTTAAAGCTTTGTTAAATTTAAAGGTCCCCTTTGCATCTATAAATAACATTTCGTAATTAGCACAATTTTGTTAAATAAGGTAAAAGCCCAATAAAGCTTAATGAATCTAATAATAAGGTTCCTCGACCGATAGTATCCAAAGGAAAGCAATCTATATAGATAAGGTATTTATAGAATTACTAGCTGACCCGGCAAACGTCGTTTTGCCATGTATATTATTTATAATAAAAAATAGGGGTTGATCGTAGAGGGGTGAAAATTAGGGGTTGTATGTATTTTTTAATGTTGTAACATGACAAAAAAAAAAAAATAAATAAAAAAAATATTTAATTTAGGTGTAGACTACCCTTAACATTTAGGGGGAGGAAAAATAGATGTTCGATTCTCAGACATACCCAATATGCACACAAAATTCCATGAGAATCGTTCAAGTCGTTTCGGAGGAGTTTAACCACAAATACCGCGACACGAGAATTTTATATATTAGATAGATAAGGTATTTATAGAATTATAGTCTGTTAGTAATATATTGATCTGCCAACGATGACGTCGTTGTTGTTATTCTAATAAATTTGATAATTGCCGATTATGTATGATTTATTATTTTGTTTATTTTTTTTTAATGGCCCGCACGGTTTGTTATTATTATGTTTAAACGTGACTGTTAACTGTTTGCTTAAATACCAATGCGCGCAAACAGTTGCTTAAATAGCACTATCACAATGACAGCCGACAGCGATAGACGACAGCTGACAGCGTAAAATAATGAGGATTGAGCAATGAAACGCTATTGAACTTACAGCTTAGTTGTTATGTGATTTCATAATTCGATTCACGTAATAATTATTGTTATATCACATTTTATTCTTCCATTAACACATTCGGAAAGGGCGTGTATTCCAGTGCTTTAGAATGGGTGACACGCGTAAGAAGAAAAAGTTTTACTTTCGTAAACGAAGAAACAAGTATTTCTTAGAACCCGGCTTTAGAGGTTTCTTTTGCACATGTAACTTCAGGGAGAAGGATTGTGTCAAGGAAATGTACAACCTGCTCAACGAATATGCAGGTAAATTATATCCAGAAGTTGAAGGCCCACCACCTGTAGCATTAGCCGATCGAACTGACAGTGATTCTGAGAGTGAGACTGATATAGGAGACCTCCTCAAACAGGAAGTCGATTGTATGAAGAGTTATTCACAAAAATCTCTTAAGCACAAACGATTTCAAGTTGTTGAGACTGGAGCATCAAATTGCATTTTTATAAAGACTAATCTACCATGCCCTGAAGAATTAACTACAGCTATTATCAAGGATGTATGTACCAACAAAGTGCAAAAGACGCGGCATGTCTTACGATTCTTGCCCATCATGGCAACTTGTAAAGCCAATTTACCTGATATAATGGAATGTGCTGGTAAACTTTTCGATAAATTCTTCTTGAAGAAGTCATCAACATTTGCTGTTATATTTAACAAGAGGTTTAATAGTAGTGTATCCAGAGATTTAATCATCAAGGAGCTTGCTGAATTGATTGTACTGAAGAACAATGGTAATAAGGCAGACTTAAAGAACCCTGGTCTCTGTATAATTGTTGAAATTATAAAAGGAATTTGCCTCCTTAGTATTGTTGACAACTACTACTCATATAAGAAGTACAATCTGAATGAACTCTATAAAGAGGAATCTAACAATGATTGCGATGGACCTCAACCAAAGAAATTAAAACCAGAAAATGATTCCATTGAAAAAAAGAGTACTGAAGAGGCTGTAACAAACTAACCACATACTTTCCAATATGTTATATTATATACTGTTATAGTAATTTTTTCATGTTCTAGGTTAAGGCAACTTGTGCCCCCTATACCAATTCTTGCACCAAATTTTTGCTATTTCAGACTTTTGAATCTTTCACTAAGATGTTATTATAATAAACGTATTGTTTTATGTGTTATCATAGTTTTATTTCAACATTGACTAATGTAATTTATGCAATTGTTATGAGGTAATATTCATGTTATACAAAGAGTGACATAATTTACATTATGTAACTTAGATTGTAGTTATGCAACCGAAGCAAACAATGTAGCCCCATCTGGCTTTAAGCTCAAGTTATAACTTGTTATGTAAGCAGCCAAGTTGGTAATTGGATTCAACCTGGTTCTATTAAGTGTACAAGAGCTAGTTTGAAGTTTCTATCTCATACAACAGATGTCGCTAGTATACTACTTCAAGTGCACAAAACTAAGTTGAAAGTTCCGTTTTATTAGATGAATGTGTTTAAGCTTGCCACATGTTTCTTTTAATTGACAAAAAAGAGGGACAAAGTAAAACTTCATAAACAGCCCTCTGGGATTTCGAGAAGCGAATTTGTGTCACTTCTAATGTGAAGTATTTTATTTTTTACAACACTTTCATTTACCAATTAGCTCGATTTTAACAATATAGTCTAGTAATATAAGACGCAATTTTTTACTAGTAACTCATTGTAAACAAATTATTTTAATTTACTAAATGATGTAGATTTTAGTCTCATTAAACATTGTGTGTACACACAGTCAAACTAACTAAGAATAACGAAACGGCATAGTAGATTGTTCATGTTGATAAGTATTCTGTTAAGATAGTTTAGAACAATGAACATCGTCCAAAGCGACCTACATAGCTTCATTGGCTAGTCTATAGATGTCGACACTAACGCGCTTGACTATAAACGTTTTCAGAAACGAGACAGTCGGATTCCCGTACGCAAAAATATATTGGCATACGGGAGCCGTAGTTAAATTAAATTTACGTCCGGTGAGCCCAGTTCTTTATTTAATAAACAAACAGTTTAATTTTATTAATTCTGTCCTACGCAGAGCCGATTTGCAAAACATTGAATTTATTATATTACTACGTCTTAAGTAAGTAAGTAATAATATAATAAATAATAGCATGTAAGTAATATAATAAATAATAGTCGGTAAGAGAAATGTTTTCTCTAGGTTAATTATGCCTGAGTTTACGAGAGCCAAGTAAACTTTTCTTATTAGGTTCTATAAAAATGTCTCATTATTTTATAATTTATACCGGTAGTTAATTAGAATAACTAGCGCCATCCGCATTCGTGGCTAATCGTGGGATTGAAATTCTAATAACGTAAAAGTCTAAAGAAGAATAGTAAAAGGGGTACTTGTGAAATATCCAATGTCTGCCTGAAGCTCTGTCGCTCTTACACATACATATCGTTAACAAAACACTTTACATGCTAAAATTAATTTAATTTTAAAATACCTAGTAAGTTTGAACACTATGAAGCTGATATGGTGAAAAAAAATATCCTGATGGATGTCATACTAATGATTTTTTTATATATTCGAAATTAGGACTTACTTGACCGGTGGGAGTAAACATCGTAGAATGGTCTTAATAAGTAAAAATAGTGAAATTCTTAATTTTAATTACCCTTAGACTCACAAATTTTCTAACTGTGTCAGGCATAGATGGCGCGTTGTCTACCAAAATAAGTACCTGAGATGACACAGACATAACAGATGCATAATAATAATAAATCGTTTATTTGGAAAGATATTAGTACAATTAGAACGATTCATTATAAAAACCCCCACAATCAGCCATATATAAATAAGCATGCTAATGTCATATTAATTTTCATAGTGTCATAATAATAAGTTAAGTTATTTATAATTGGTGTCAAATTTATATTCTAAATACTCGCCCAAGCTATAAAGGCACCTTGCCTTTAAAAATTTAATCACCTTCCCCTTGAAAACATTACACGGCAGTGATCTATAACATCTAGGAAGGTGATTAACTAGTTTGATAGCCATGGTGCAGCATGCAAGGACAGCCGTGTTGGGTCCCTCGGTATATACAGGCAAGTTTCTTAAATGTTTTTAATTTTATTATTTACAGTCGATCAGTTTTACTGTTCATGCACATTTAAACAGTTTCATTTCATTTCGAAGCGGAGGTCTCAGAATACGTCCCCGACAAAAACCTATTAAAATGATAAAACATACGTAGATCTGTGTCTGACCCTGGGGATTTACTTTATTCACCTCTACAGTCCTGTATAGTACAAGCAAGCACATAAGTAGCGAATGTCCCTTAACGACATCCCAAAGCAATCGTAACCGGCTCTTCATCCGCTTGTTTCACTAATCACTCGATTACTCAGCAACTTTGTCGAATGAAAAGTATATTGTGTTTGGAATATGTTAATGATGACGAGAATAAATTTTGCGTCTCAAATGTTTAATACTCTACTTTGAAACAGAGTATACAACATTATTGTAAGTAGGTCGTATTTATTGACCGACACCAGCTGAACACATTTTAGTGTTTTTCATTTAATCAGAACTCGTTTTATTTATCAATTATTCCGTTTTTCATAACTGGCTAATTTGATAAACAGATTTGGTTTGACACAGATTAAAATTCTAGTATTTTAAACTGTATTTTACCATTTTATACAGTTTTTCACATATTTTAAGCTTTTATAGATTCCATCTTACTTTATTTACTGTAAAACTTGTAGCCGCGTCGTTAAACCATTAATATTCATAATAATTACAAAATACATCTTCAGAAAAAAAGGCGATAATGCCGATATGTCTTCAGGGCTCTTATAAAAAGTGCGTATCATTTCTTTAAAGGCCGGGAACATACCCGTGCGTAGGTATATCAACGGCATTGCAAATGTACACGAACGGTGTTAAGCATTTCAACCTAAGTGCCTCCAAGTTTGTTTAATGTTAAAGAAAATAATCTTAAGGAAATGCTATATTAGTTTCTGTTTGTATTCATCTTTGCCTAATCCATCACTTTGCGTGTTGTACCACGAGAATGTAAGTGCATGCTCCTATTTCACCATGCCTCCTTCTGATAGAGGACAAATCTTTGTTTTTAATTTATTTTATTATTATTTATTACTTAAGATGTCATGTGGAACATGGTGTAATGGTTGCAGTTCATTACAATGTACTCATTTAAACAAAAAGCTTGGCAATTAAAAATAGTGGCGGAGAGTTTATTGCCAGTTCGTCTCTTCCGTTCTACGCTACGATTTGAGAACTGGTAGTAAATGTAAAATTAGAAGCATTTAATGTATATCTCTTTTTTGACGTTCATAAGTGTACATTGAGTTACCAATATGAATAAATGATTTACACTTTTTGACTTTTAATTATTTATTAAATAGCCTAACTTTAAGGAATGATAGCGGTAACAATTACATTTGATCGTGTCAACATTTAAAATAGGTAACAAAACGTACAATAACTTCAAAACATATATTCTTTATGAGTTTAAAGTTTCAGCTGGCACGAACGGGTTCTCTTTGTAAAATACCGAACTTCCGACTTTGACTTCCTATTACTGGCCGGACCTGTGCTTTAACTGTATCAATCAATACGGTGACTGTCTCGACTAGTACCAAAGCCTTTGAAATTACGATTCGATTGAGGCAGGGCTGAAAAGCCTGGCAAAGAAAAAAAATGGAGGTTCAACATGAGTATCTTTATATGGCAAGCAATTAAACAAGTCTGAATTGGTTTTTTTTTTTAAAGACAATTCACACCAAATGACCGAGTCCCATGCTAAGCTGGTGAAGCTTGTTTTATGGGTTTTAAGGCAACGGATATACATACATATTAACGATAGATAGATATATAAATACATATTTAAACACCCAAGACCTAAGCACAACACCAAATGCTCTTCACATCGATATGTTCGTCACAGCCGGGGATCGAACCCGGGACCCATGGATTCGCAGTCAGGGGTACTAACCACTAGACCAATGAGTCGTCAAAATATGTTTAATGATACTACATTACTAGCGATATTATACATCAGATAATATACCTTTCTCATCAGTTTTTATTACGTGAGGAATATTTATGGAGGTAACAATATTTTGTTTTATTTATATCAACACGCCTCTTTCCCGAATGTGTAGGTTCCACGGATCTCCACTTGCAACGTTCTTGACATACCTATCTCGCTTCATCCTCTTTCATGACATCCATCATGCTCTTCGGTTATGGGTATTTTTCATTGATCCCTTCTCTAGTACCTCTTGGATGTGGTCCAGGTATAAACGTCAAGGCCTACCCAATATTATTGTTATTAATAAAGTAAATAGTACTCCAGTGACCCAACCCCCATTTATGAGTCTTAGAGATTGCAGTCTCTTTGATAATCTTTATTTTTTTATATCGTCGATATTTACGATTAATACCTGCATGATATACTCATACTGTCTACTCACGATGTTAGTCTGTAAGAGAAAGTGTTTCTTAAAATTAAACATTTTAATTGCAAAATTCGACACACGATCTCTGAGTTGGGATCCTCTTTTGCCATTAATCTGCCCCTTATTATAATAATCGTTATTAAAAAAATGTATATGTTAACGTAAAATTGTAAACACCGTTAGATTGTAATCTATCTCGCGAGATTATAAACTGTCGAAAGATTGTGAACCTCAACGAACTGCTTACAATTTAACGTATTATTATTCGGTAGATTGTACTACACTAACTTAGTTATCATTCAAACTTCTTTGGTCAATTACAGATTAATTTTACTTCCCAACAATTTCATATAACTACCGAATAATACTACGTTAAATTGTAAGCAGTTCGTTGAGGTTCACAATCTTTCGACAGTTTACAATCTCGCGAGATAGATTACAATCTAACGGTGTTTACAATTTTACGGTGACATATACATTAAACAACAGTGTATGATTTAATAGAGTTAGCAATTAACAAAAACAAATTAACCACAAAATATGTAGTTACTTTTAAACAATAGATAAACACTATTAGAACTAATGCCAATAATAAGTAAACCCGGCCACTGCTTTTATAGCTGAAATCCAGTATTATTCCTCTACCTTTTCTCATGTAAGTGGCTCATGTTTCAATGAGATTTCTTTAAACCTAAACCAACTATCCCTCACTATAACTATCCTTCCCTTGAGATTTTGCAGCTTTTATAGTTTATTTATTTATAAGTTCTAAAATAATGTGTACGCATAAAATTATACAAGAAAATATGACATCACAAATTTTACACACATACACATTAATTATATAACAACATAAGCAAGCTAGGAAGGGAAAAAACTAAACAAGCAACCACAAAATAATAACTAAAACCTCATTAAGAGCATGATAAACAGAGTTACGGTAAGTCGGATGACTGTTGTAAAATACATAAATATTTTCAGTAATGTTAGTAATCTAGTTGTAAGAGCGAGATAGCCTATTCACTGGACCATTAAAAGTAGCAGATGGGAACGTATAAAATACTTTTAGTTCTAGTAACTCTAGGATTACAAAGAAAGGAGAATTTTGTAAGAACAATAAGTTAGGTTATATTAAAATAGTGGTGTTATATCTATCGACTTAATGTTATTATTATTCGCACATATGATCATAATTAAAATTTAATTTTACTGTACTCTCCAGATACACATCGTTCGATAAATATGTATACCTTTACACATCTATTATCTATGTCTATGTCTATGTCTATGTCTATGTCTATGTCTATGTCTATGTCTATGTCTATGTCTATGTCTATGTCTATGTCTATGTCTATGTCTATGTCTATGTCTATGTCTATGTCTATGTCTATGTCTATGTCTATGTCTATGTCTATGTCTATGTCTATGTCTATGTCTATGTCTATGTCTATGTCTATGTCTATGTCTATGTCTATGTCTATGTCTATGTCTATGTCTATGTCTATGTCTATGTCTATGTCTATGTCTATGTCTATGTCTATGTCTATGTCTATGTCTATGTCTATGTCTATGTCTATGTCTATGTCTATGTCTATGTCTATGTCTATGTCTATGTCTATGTCTATGTCTATGTCTATTAGGGAATGCAATCCCGATCCCGCGGGATTCTGATCTCGCGAGATCCCGTGTAATTTTTCGGGATCAATCCCGAAGCACAATATGACGAGATCCCGTTCGAGATTGACGGGATTGGGAGATACTGATTTAGTTGGTGCAGAACATACGTTGCGTTTCATGATTCGAAAGCTAGAAGACCTAAAAACTACTCTCTCAGAAAAGTTGATCTCTTCGATGAAAAATCCGAATAATCCGAATCCTCTAAAATAATTTTCGAGATGATTTGGACCAATGGAAAGGTAACGAGACTTTCCAATTGCCAAGCAACATAGACATATTAGGAGGAACAAGCGGGCGATTTTTGCAGTTTACATAATATAATTGCTTATTCACGCTGTTGCCAACCAGTGATGAGTTGGAGAGAGAATTCTCAGCAGCTGGGTACATCGCAACGAACATTAGATGCCGGTTATCAGATAGCATTCTTGATACACTTTTTTTTAAAGAAGTAACTTTCAAAATTAACTACTTTTTAATCTCCTTAAACTATATCTACTTTTGTTTTGATTATGTTTGTGTTAGTAAAACTGTTAATTATTAAGTTAGCCTTAGTTTTCTTTCAGATAATTAACGTCATTATCACAAAGAAGCAGTTTTCATCGTATTCAGTCATGTGAGATTCACATTTTATTAAACTGGACGAGATCCCGAAAATCTCGGGATCCCGCTGGATTGATGTTTCTAATCCCGCGGGATCTCGAATTTACGATCTCGAGTCGGGATTGCATTCCCTAATGTCTATGTCTATGTCTATGTCTATGTCTATGTCTATGTCTATGTCTATGTCTATGTCTATGTCTATGTCTATGTCTATGTCTATGTCTATGTCTATGTCTATGTCTATGTCTATGTCTATGTCTATGTCTATGTCTATGTCTATGTCTATGTCTATGTCTATGTCTATGTCTATGTCTATGTCTATGTCTATGTCTATGTCTATGTCTATGTATATGTCTATGTCTATGTCTATGTCTATGTCTATGTCTATGTCTATGTCTATGTCTATGTCTATTCGGCTTAAAGGTCTCGTTACCAGGGCATAATATTAAAAAAAAGAATAAGAAAATTTCTGTTGTCTATTGTTTAGATGTTGTCAATTTTCCCTGTTTCAGAGAAACGTTCACGAAATGTGTGACATTTTATCAGGCTTTTATCTAACGCTTCTTTACCGGTGGTGCGTGCTTGCGGTCTGATATCGTTGGGCTTAGAGGGTAACTGAAAACGTATATGTATATATGGTTAACCAGTAACAGAGTACTATGCTTTACACCTTTTATTAATTAATTGTTTAAAACAGACGTAAGTGCCTGACCTATATGGAAAATATTTTATTCTAAAATTATTTCAATCATTATCATCGTTTAACCGATTATATACCAAAAGGAAATAAAGAAAAGAAAGACCAGCAAAAAAGCCTTAAAAGTTATACTTTTCTTATAAAAAATAAATCAGTGGCGCTACAACCTTTTTAGGTCTGGGCCTCATTTTTCTATTTCATGATCATTTTTCTATCTAATAGACGTGATCAGCCTTCTGTGCCTGATACACGCTGTCGATTGTTTGGGTCTAAGGCAAGGTTTCCTTCATCGTTCGAGCTAATGTTAAATGCGCACATAGACAGAAAGTCCATTGGTCCACAGCCGGGGATTGAACCTACGACCTCAGGGATGAGAGTCGCATGCTGAAGCCACTAGGTCAACACTGCTTTTACTTTCTAATACTTTTCTTCTATTAAACCATGGATAGCAGCTATAGTGTCTTCGGTCGTACAAAAGTTTGGGGGAGGCGTCTTAAAACGTAAATCAATTTATAATAATATATTAATATAAATTATGACATAATACTGCTATTATTACACACAATTGTGTATTGTGTGTAATAATAGCAGCATTTCTTTATTCTAAAGGAAAAGCAGCCGCTTAGAAAAGGGTCCGTCAACTTTCCAATCCGTTAATCATAAAAAATTACCGAAATATTGCCCGGAGCCCAAGATGAAACTGCCAAAATGTATCATGTACCTGAAATAGTACAGAATTAAGCAGCATTTTCAATATTTTAATTTAATTTTTTTTTTTTAATTTTTCATTTTCAGGTGAGCCTCCTGCCCGTTTGCCCCCTGTTTTATATAAAAAAAAATATATATATAAGCTCCATAGCACAGTTACTAAAGAATAATATAGCATTCTAATATATATACAATAATGTATATATAATATACATTCATCAACATTTACAATCAATTTAATGTTTGCTGTTTATAAAATTAGTGTACAATGTAATTAAAGCTGAAATTAAGTGAAGTATTGGGAAGAAGTTGAATTATCAATTAGTATTAAAAGACCGGTAACGCGTCTTTTAGCAGTGTTAGCTGCTTGCGATGTCATTTCACGTCAGATGAGTCTCTTTCTTCAATTTTTTTTTTGAGAAAGTAATTATTACTTTGACGTAGCTCACACACTGTTTGACTGTATGTTAACTATTTCATTTTTTAGAAAAAGAATAACGTAAAATCTATACATCTATCTACACCATGTATCATATTAATATAGTAATCTGCTGCATTGTTTTTTATAACACCATGCGCCTATTTTATTTTAGTATAGTAGTTTATTTTATTCTAGGCACACACACGAGTATGTTTTCACATATAATTTTCAAATCAATGTATACAAAATATTGTAAAAACTGTTTTAAAAGAGTAAGTATGAATTTCTTGCCCATTATTCTTCATATGAAACTACCTGTTGGAACTAGAATTATTTAAAAAAATAGGCATAAGTAAAATCAATGATTTGGCTTCTCGTTCGCTGTTTTATTTAAACAAATGATACGATATAAAATTTGTATTAGAAATGGTTCAGTCACTTCTACCAACATTGCAACGGTTTGAAATGTGTATGTAAAATGTTACATTACTATAAATTGTATTTACATGAAATATTAAATACAATTTCTAGATAAATATATCTTCGAAGCACAGGTAAACGAAGCGAAGGCTAAGGGTTCGTTATAAGGGGTTTCGTATCCTTATTGTATGGGCTCTACTTGAGCTGGGGCAGACTGTACGTTGGAATAACAAGCACAAAACGGACACTGGCAAATCCAGCCCTGGGATTTGTTACAAAGTGGGGCTTATAGCGTTCACTTCTACATAATATGACCGAAACACTTGCACAGATGCTCGCTAAATTCGATTTAGGTATCGTTTAGTGGAAACTTTTTAAGCAAACAACGACTTTGGAGCATTGTTAGTGCTTTTATTTGTTTTAAAACAGTCCAAGTCTACCACAAATATATTTTAATTGTGGAACACTTTTTTAAAGTATGCAGCTTGTTTAGTTTCGACTTTTGCGTTCTCCAAATTTGTCAAATACAGAAATATACGTTTTTAAGAATAAGAATCGGTCGAGCCGTTTCGAGTATGGGAACGAATATTGACACGAGAATTTTATATATTAGATATACCTTTTTTAGCCTGTCCTCTTCTCCTTCTTCCCCTCCTCAGATAAATGGCGGATATATAACTAAGTAAGGAGTATCTGCACCATGAGACCAAAGGTAACAGACAGAGCCCTACTAATAGAAACAGAGGTCCACAATAATTGAAGGCTTGGGCAATAATAAAAGGAAATCTTCGCCTCATTGAGAGAAAGCCAAAAATCATAGACATAGACAACATTCATTACTAACGATACACACAAAATAAAAATAATAATCATGAAAAATGAAAAATTATGAAAAAAAAAGGAATAAGGTACATTTTAAGTGTGTAATGTGTGTGTGTTGTGGTTGTAACTGGCCTTGGCTCAGCATTATGCTGTGGAGCAGACGTTTCACAGCGATAGTCATTCTACCAGAGACCATAACAAATCAATAGCCTATATTGTCTAAGAGACAACTCGGTCAAGAGACAATTTATTAAAAAAAAATTGGTTAAATTAAGTTAAATTAGATAAAGTTTAACAAAAGGCTTTTAATATCACATACTTGAATACAAATAATACAATTTTTTCATTTTACCTTATTACCACTAAGATTATTACAGAATTTCATAAATTGTAATAGAATTTTTAGTAGGTATCATTGTTATCGTTATTATACATTTTTGTTATTAATGGTTTAGAATCTCTTTGAATCAACCGTGGTAGGGACAAGAAAAAGACGCGCGTAACGGTCAAATGTGACGCGTAACCGAAACATGTGACGCGTAACCGAAAAATGTGACGCGTAACGAAAAAATGTTACACTAAATTTTTTTCCAACCCCGATAAAGAAGTTTCACTTCAAAAACCTTTACGGAATCTGTTAAAATTTAGAACACCTACGTAAACCGTGTCAGCAGTTGGTCAATGTTCAAATGAAATCTGAACAACGGATAAAATTTAAAGCGCGTACATAACGAATGGCATAGGAAATGGGAATTAACTGTGAGCTATTAGGCATCCGTTATAAATATTGCATCGCTCAATACAGAAACAAAATGCTATTACCGTTTCATTCGAGTTTTACGAGGCGTTAAATCGAACCATACAGAATTGTGATTTGCCGCTATGGCAAGCGTTTTATTAAAACTAACCGCAAAAAAGATTGGATTACTTAACATAATGCGGGTAGGAAAAGAATTGTCTACCGTCAAATGTTAACGCAAAATGAAAATCATAATTAGTATACATACCTGTGGCGCCTTTTAGGTCTCGGCCTTAGATTTTTGTGTTTGTTCCGTAATCATTTTTAATAGGTGATCAACCTTCTATGCCTGACACACACCGTCGACTTTTTGGAATGCAGTTTCCTCACGATGTTTTCTTTCGCCGTATGAGCAAGGGTAAAATGCGCACATAGACAGAAATTCCAGCTCCGCTCCGGGGATCGAACTTACCACCTCTGGGATGAGAGTTACACGACGAAGCCTCTAGGCCAACACTGCTCCATACTAAATAAATTAAAAAATATTTTTTTAAGCGCGATTTCAAATGTACAGCTTAGTCAGTTCAATTAACGAAATTTAAAAATCGGGTAAAAGCATATAATAATGTTTTACAATTCGTATAAATACATAAGTATTCCAATGTGTTTAAACATCTCTATTCTACAACTGTCATAAAATAGAAAGATTTGCCAATTCCTCTATTAATTTCGCCATCGGAGAGAATCTGTAACCATCAGCACCAAATGCTGACCAATGAGACCTTACAAGATAACTAATCCTTGACATCTAGCATTCTACAACAGAATTATTAAGACAGTTCTTGCCGCGCCACCTTATGGAACCAGCTGCCATTCAATTCATTCTGCGGGTATTACAAAACCTTAATCAAAGGCCGACTTCTTTAAACATAAATGTTAGTAAACAAGGCAAAAGCCATTATTGTGCTACGTAAGCTGATTCTAGTGAACTTGTAATTAATTCAACGTGTACAATAACATTCGCCGGTATTGCAACTATTAATTAGCTCTGATTTTCCATGCGTTATCCAAACATATACAACGGTAATTCTAGGGAAAATACATTTCAATTATATCGCACGTGATTATTTATTTATGTGCTCTGTTATTTATTTATGTGCTCTGTTGAGACTGTCCATGGGCGGCGGTATCACTTAACATCAGGCGTCTTCAAAGAAGTCTTCATATTTAACTTCATAAGATATTTTTTTGCGAACTAGTGAACTGTGGAATCGACTCCTGGTGGGTCCCGGGTGTCTTTCGGGAGATAGGACCTCCAATTGTTTAAGGATAGAGTATACTCCTCCCTCAAAGGCCGGCAACGCACTAAAATAGCTGTCGATGGGCTGCAATGACTGTCCTTTTTGGGCAGCCTGTAGACTCCTTTGCCCTTTACAGTTAAAAAATGAATTAAATATACACTTAAACCTTATTAAGAGAGTAATACACAAAATTACAGTAAGTAGGAAGATTTTTGTGAAATATAATATCAATATTTTAATTAATGTTAGTAATAATAAATTGTAAGAGCGATAGCCTATTCGCAGGAGTATTAAAAGTAGTAGAGATACATATATTTTTATATGTATATCTTCTACTTTTAAACTTATGATTCAGTACCTGTAGGAGTACAGAGAAAATTATGATCTTGAATTACGCAAAAAGCTTTATTACGAATCATTGTTCATAATTTTTTTTTTATGACAAGACTAGTGACTATGAATAAAGTGATAACCGCCGCCCATGGATTCGACGCCGGGGCCTAGCGGGTATGTTGCTGACCTAAGTCGTATTTCCAATTTGACTTAGGGGTCTCTGGCAGCTGGTTCCACAAAGACGTGATGCGCGGGAGAAAGTACCTTAAAAAAACTGTACAAAATGTCGCTTATAAAATATAATTATTAACGTTATTTTAGACTTCTATTTATTAATTTTTAATTATTATTACTATGCAGGCTAAGAAAATTGTAAATACTGTATATGTGTGTGTTTGAAATAATTACTGCATAATATAAATATACACTAAAGTTTGACCAGATTTAAATATTCTTATAAAAATTAGTGCGAGTTTAAGCAGTGCATACACAATCCAGATGACGTTGCATACTTCATGAAACTCCAGTAAGATCTACGGTAACTAGCGTGAAGGTAATTGAAGCAGGAAATATCATGCATGCGGCAATTAATCCAAGTCCACCCACTGACACGTAAGACAAACTGATACCGTCACATGTTACCTGTCCAAATATAACTTGGCTCATTATACCTGCTATAACTAACCTAACCAATTCGACCTAGGGTCCTTCAAGAAAAGAGCGTACCAATTCTTTAAAGGCCGGCTTGCGCGAGTACTTTGGCATTGAGAGTGTCCATGAGCGGCGGTATAAATTAACATCAGGTGAGCCTCCGGGCCGATTGCTCCCTGTTCTATAAAAAAACCAACACAAAATTTTGGCCAATTTTATTTATTAGTTACGTCCTCTATAATTTCTTTGTGAGTGTGTGTACGTATTTTTAGCTATTTAAAAATACGCCGAGCATCACAATGAAATGTGACGATGGGTCGAGTTGAAATTTATGAAAAAAAAAAATATTTCGAAAAGAAGTTCTTTAATAATTAATGTTTTAATTATAACTATGTATTGAGTTTAATTTGTATAAATTCTATCAGTATTATGTAATTGTTGAAATTTAAATAATATATGAGGCTTTCAAGCTGGTGTACGAAAGTGTTGGTCTACAGTTTTTCTGAAACTAAAGGTTGATATGAATGACATTTATATAAAAAATAATATCGTGGTGGTTTAAAGCTATTATTTCAGTGGATTAATTATCTTACTTCACTTAATAAAGTGTAGAATTATACTTTTAATACAGACGACATTCTATTTATTATTAACTAGCTGACCCGGCTAACTTCGTTCCGCCTTACAGTCTAATAATATGTTTAACTGTTATTACATTAATACAACTTTTTTGCAAATACAAAAATGCTTTATTGCTTGCTATTGCGAAAGAAAAATTGTAGATTTACACATTAGGCCTCTTCTCTCTTGAGTCTTGAGCCAATACTGCATTTTAATGCACTTTCTGATAAACATTTTTTGATAAGGTCAAAGCCTGGTTATGCATCTCCTCATTTTGAGGTAAATCGGTATTTCTTGAACTGACACGAATTCGACGTAAAATGATGCGCAGTTTTGTCAACAGATGGCACCACATGCTGTTCGCATTCGTAAAATTAATTTACTTATTATGTTATTCGATAACTTATCCGATATTTAATTACTTATTCTGCTATTCGGAGCGGAGAAGAATCCACCAAAAAAGAGATAACTAACATCTGTCCAGCCGATCTTGAGTTATAAGTGTTGTAACAAACACGACTTTCTTTTATATATATAGATATTATAACGTATATGTTTGGCCACAATCCCACTTGATGTTAATTGAGATGTGGCCTATTGGATGGCACGCCTGTCCAGGAGATGCCTATTTAACCTAGGGAAGATGGTAGGGAACAAGGAGTTCCACTCCTTTGCTGTTTTTACAAGAAGCCCATTAGGGCTTCTTGTAAAAACTTTGGATCTTTGGATTACCAAACCGTGCAGTGCGGCACCTGGAGATGTCAACAACGAAGAGGGTATAATATTGATATAAAATTCATATATTTTTTAATGAAATAAATGTCATTACATTCACAATTTTTATGTTATATTTAAAAGTAGGTTTACATGGAAAATATCTCTTATGATAAGGTTTCTCTTTGAATCGAAATTAGTGTTATCTGTAAATTATTTTGTAATCTGCAAAATGAATTCACTAGATGTTCCTTTTTAAAATTTTGTTTATTAAAATCGCGTATGTATTCGAGTTTTTACATGTTCTTTGAGATAAGACTGAAAGCATTTAATCAAATACTTAAACACTTTATAGTACTCAGATAAGAATCTGTTAATTAACTTTGACTCAAAAGAAAATTTTAAAAGTGGAATTTTATTATGTGTTAATAAAAAATATTTTTCACTTTTTCAGTCGACTTCAATTGTTTAGGCTTAAGGTTCTATTCCTTTAGGGGTATACTTGGAACTAAGAATTGATTAGAAACTTTAAGATGAAGTTTTATTTTATTTTGTATTTGCTTTCAAACATCACACATGTTAAAATGAGGACCATCAGATACATACATAAAAAAGATACATGTATGAAAACGACATAAAAACTTAAGAAACGCTCTCCAGATCCAAGAAACTTCCTCTATAGAGGTTTTATGAAGCTGGAAAGGGCTAATTCTATGGCTGTAAGTTCATTGATACACAAAATACAGTAGGTAAAAATAATACAGCGGTGCTACAACCGTATCTGAGCCTCAGATCGCTTCAGTTTATTTGATCATTTGTATTTGATAGACAAGTAGGTTATCAGCTTTCTGTCTGGATTTTTGGATTTGAGACATGCCGGTTTCTGATTTGGTTGTTGTTCTAATGTCCTTCACTGCACCAGCAAGTGTTAGAAGCGAAGAGAGTGGCGGAAATTTTCTTGCCAGTTCTTGCCCGCTCTACGCCCTTGACTTGCGAACTGGTAGTTAATTTAAATTTACAATTAATTTAACTTCTTTTCTTACGTTCATAAGTGTACTTGTTTACCTATATGAATAAAGTTATTTTGAGTTTGGAGATGCGCCTCGGGGATCGATCTGTCCGACCTCACCGATAAGAGTCGCACATAGAAGTCTAAAAGGCTAACACTGCCTTTTATTTATTCATAAAGTAGATCTTTTCATGAACGATTTTGAAGGAAAACGCACCAACGCCAAATGTCAATTTCTTCCTTTTGACGAAATCCAGCGAACGGCTTGTCGAATTGTCATTCTCCAATGTATTGTTCTGCTTGATTCTCTCTCTTCATGACATTGCGTCTCTATGCCTATTCAACAAAGTGTACTATGTTCTGTTCTGCAGAGTTGTTTCGGTTCATCCCTCTTGCCTCGTTTCATCACCGTACGAACTGTATTAACGCATTTCATCCGCATCACCTTGATGGCTGGTGGCACGGTCCACTTCACAAGACTTTTTATTTTGCGAACAAACGAACTGCCGACTCCCGGTTGGGACCGATACTCCATGGGCTTCGACGACTGCCCTTTTTGACCGTCCCGTAGGATCGTTATGAAATGAAAAAAATTAGTTATTTGATTAAATAAAGCACAATTCAGTTATGATTATATATTTAGCAAACGATTACGAACTCTATCTACAAAGTTCTGAAGATCTAGTACAATATCACTGTCGTGAATCGTACGAAGTAGTACAGTTTGCGGTGTCCCACATGAAATACCGCAACACAACATAAAGTTTACTATATTGTGCGTAAGACAAGGCGCTTGTGGTAAAGTTCGGATACGTTTTAGGGGCTATAAACAAGATTGTAACGCCCTTAACGATGTTACTCAGTTATTGCCGAGTTAATGCTCCCACTCATACTGGCATACGTGTAATTGCTGGCGACATGATACTAGAACGCTGGAATTCATCTCTTGTGTACAGTTTAGGTAATCTATTCGCGTATAAACGTTTTGGAACGACTTGAATTTCTTAATATGCTTTTTAATACACATTTTTGTATTTTTCTCTATTTATATATTACAGATACTCGTATTGTATATAATTTGAAGCGTTGAAGTATATAAGTCTTCTGTGCGTGGTTAGATCAAGCTCTTAAACGGCGTTTAATTAAATTGTTATGTGTGTGTGGATTTGAGAATGTTTTAGATTCACAATTTTTTTTATTTAAAACGCGTGTTTTAAAACGTTTTTTGTCGTGGGTTCGCTAGTTATTTTTTTAATGTAATAGGAGGGAAACGGGCCGGAGGCTCATCTGACAGGCTCGCAAGTACGTTGCCGGCCTTTTAATAACTGGTACGATCTTTTCTTGAAGGACCCTAAGTTGAATTGGTTCAGAAATACTTCAGTGGGTAGCTGGTTCCACATAGTGGTGGTGCGCGGCAAAACTGCCTTAAGAAAGTTAGTGGAACGACGGACGAACATTATGAGTTCCAGAGTACTATAAAATATATTATAAATATATTTGACATATGTTTCTATATTTGTTTGAGCTGTGTCATAACATTTTCTGTGTATAATGTATTAACGATGTGATGGTGATTAGAATACGTTTTTATCGTAACTTTCATATCAACTACGTCTAATGAACAAATGCAAAGAAGTCCAGATATCGTGTAAACAATATTATTTTAAATGTCTTACCCAATGCATTCTCGGACACCATAAAATACCTTTAATTTTAAAGCGGAAAACCCACTAATAGAACCTAAGAACGCTTATCATAAATAAAATAAATAAATAAATCAGTGGTCGCTCTTTAGGTCATAGCCCCAGATTTCTTAATCTGTTTCATGATCATTTTTAAATCTAATAGGCAAGTAGGTGATCAGCCTCCAGTACCTGACACACGCCGTCGACTTTTTGGGTCTAAGACATGTCGGTTTCCGCACGATGTTTTCCTTCACCGTTCGAGCAAATGTTAAATGCGCACATAGAAAGAAAGTCCATTGGTGCACAGCCGAACCTACGACCTCAGGTGTGAGAGTCGCACGCTGAAGCCACTAGGCCAACACTGCTCTTATATACGTATATATGCCATTAAAAAGACATTTTACTCCTCAGTTTGAAATTTCGAAACTTGTAATACTTTCAAGACCATTGGGAAATGGCGCGTTAAACAGTGCACCAGTCAATCGATAAATACTTAGATTTTCTCGGTAAGTTTTCTTCGAACTTTTCTGAGCAATAGCGATTTTATTATTCATAACGTTCAAATGTAAAACTAACCGATCCTTATTTTCGTTGTTTTTAACTATAAAAGGTTTAGGCTTTCTTGCACGGTTGCTTAGTTGTGTATGATATAAAGGTATAATATAGATAACTAAGTTATGTAAATATGTGAGCACCATGTAGCTCCATAATATTTAGTTATATGCTGTATTTGTATAACACCATGTGCCTATTTTATTTTAGTATAGTAGATATTTTGGTTCTGGGTCTTCATATATAATTATCAAATCAATGCATACTGAATATTATAAAAACTATTTTAAAAGAGTAAGTATGGAGTTTCTTGCCAATTCTCCATATGAAACTATCTTTTCGAAGGGGCAAATAGAGTCAATTTGTAAAAAAAATATTTTTAACTTCTTATTTTGACTTTCAAAAGTGCCTTTTTAATAGGCCTATTTGATATAAATGACTTGACTTTGTTATATAATAAATGTTTGTTATATAATAACGAATAGTTAAGAATATAAAAAAAAATAACATTACTATGAATTTTTAAATTGCCAGTTCCATTATAACTTTTAAACTGAACTGATTTTAATCAAATTTGAGGAAATTTTAAAGCAAAATGCGGTCTGATGCGGTCATAATAAAGTATATTTCCTAAATTTTTTTGTAACCATACACAAACTCGTTTTCTTAGTTTTTAATATATCCAAGTCTTTATCTACCACCTCTGTGACCTCTGTACCCCGATGTATAGAAGTCCCTGGTAGTCCTCGATTTGAGTTCAGCGTAATCATTTCACGTTTGCCTAATTTAAATAAACGCACATTTCTGCCCCGAAACTAGGCACATTCTATATCTACTATTAATTTTAATTTTGTCCGGATAAAATATGAATTAAAGGATTCGCAGCTTGTCGTTATTAGTTCAATTAAAATAGGCTCGTTCGGGATTTAGATGTTAAATTATAATGAATGAATGTTACATTGTTTTGTTATCATTAAAGCTTTCACTTTATTTTGTATAATATGGATTATTATGACCATTTAATATTGTTATTTAGATGTAGATTTTAAGAGGGATACCCGGTTCTTAAAATACTCGGGTTGAAATTGGTTCGTTACAGCTTCAAATCTTTAAGGTATTAATATAGCTACAAATCGTTATAGCTACGAGTCGTCAAAGCAACGGATAGTTGTAGCTATCTGTAACCCTGATAACGTGTCTGTGAAGTTAGCAGAGCACAAAAAGACTATTTTGCCTAGATATGTAAAGATCTAATAGCAACCCCGGAGTTCCCATGTCTGTACAATATAGTTTTTTAAATTTAGTGAAAAATAAGTAAGAAAACTAAGCTCACTCTTCTACATTTTTTTTGTACACATATTTATTTGTGCATTTAAATTATATGGAACTATTACAATTGAATGTGTTGTTTTAATGAGACCTCATTTATGGAAATCCATAAGCAATGCGCTGCAGTGATCGGAAAGCTGAAAGCTTTAAAAAAAATCTGGACTTGAACATCCAGAACTCTTTCTAAAAACTATCAGGAACTATAGAACTATTGTGTGAGCTACGAGAGCTCTATTTTTTTTGTGCTCTACTGTAGCTGTGATTGGTTATAACTACGAATCGTTATACCTACGAATCGTAGCTACGTATAGAAAGTTATTGCTGTTATTCGACACGGTATTTTTTCAACTGCATGCTATTTTATATCCAAACGAATTTAATATAAATATATACTTTTTAAATAATAACGTTGGATTTTATAAACTGCACAAAGTAGTTTAAACGCCAGTATATTTCAAAACAGCGACTTTAATATCGTATTAAAGTTGAACGGTGTAATATAATTTCGTTTAGTTCCACGCTCCTATTTTTCACAAGCAGTGAGATTATGACACCTGTCGTGTAACGAGCGTATTGGGAATTTAAAACGGGAAATAATGCGAAAATGACAACTAAAATTCACTGATAATATTGTGAAACATTGTGCAATCTTGCAGTGAAAAAGCTGCATGCAAATTTCAAGGGAATTATGAATGTGTTTAGGTTTTATTATGAAATCAGATTGTTTAGTTGACGCAAACAATTTTAAACCGAATTAATATATAATATGTTATACATAGGTAACTTTATGAACGTCGGAAAATAATATGCTTCTATATTTACATTTATATTTATATTAGATTAGTCGAAAACATAATAACGTGCAAATCATGGAAGAAGTAATGAATATGCTCCAAAAAATACAAAGCGAACTTAACGAACAAAAAATGACTATTGTTCAAGCAGCAGATAACGTAACGCAACAAGTTACGCATAACATAAATCTCAAACTAGAAGAAAAATTCAAAATAATGGAAAAAAAATACAATAACCTTGAAAAAAAGCTTGAAAACCAGGAGAAAAGATTATACTTCCTGGAGAAGCAATCAAGACAGAGGAACATCGTTATATTCGGCTTAGCGGAGACGGAAACATCGTATGAAAACTCAGAAGAAAACATCAAAAGTTTCATAAAACGCTACTTTTCTATAGAGCTAGAGAGCAGTGAAATACAAGAAATTAGGAGAATAGGGAAGAAAGGAGAAAAACCCGACCAATTACTGTAACATTCACTACACTGGGCTCAAAAATAAGAATTTATAAACAGAGAAAAATATTAAAAAATACTGAGTATTATATAAATGAAGACTTTCCACAACACATTCTAGAAAAAAGAAAGGAATTACTAGAACAAATGAAAATAGAAAGAGAAAAAGGAAACTATGCCACCATCAGGTACGATAAATTAATAATGCGCCGCAATAACGTAGAAGCATCAGGCAATAAGAAAAGAACCCTACCAACATCACCGGGCATAAACGATACTATAGGAACAATACAAGGTACACAAGTAAACAAAAAGAAAAAAACTCAGACAAAACAAGGACTACAGAGACCGTCAAGTTTATCAGAAGGAGTTCTTAAACCAGGAATACTTAATTATTTAACCAACAAAAACCCTGGAAACCCACGAAGCGAACAAACAGATAAAAACTCAAACCAATAGCAATTACCGCCCCCCTCTCACAGGAAAAAAAAGCGACAAGTACACAAATAAAGAATAAAAAACATCTTCCAAGCCGGCCGGTCACCGTGGAAGATCACGACCAAAACCCTCCAGAGAAAATAAAAACAAACAGTACGAAAAACAGTCATCATAATACCCTATACACAATAACATACAATGTTAAAACTTTGTCGACATGGTCTTCTCTGGAGGAGGCCTTTACCTTTCATGGAGAGGGTTCTTGCTAAAAAAAACATTAAATTAAGTATTGTTACGTTATTATGTCAATTTTATCAATCAATTTACTTATATATTTCTAAATGAAACTATAAAAATGAAATGGATTTGAGTATATTATTATTACATTCTAATTATTTGCTAATCATAATCACATTAACTGTAATTTATTTATTTTTTAATCTATTTTGTATGCACACTGTAAATGAAATTGTAATACTTATGGAATGCAAGAAATAAAAGGCTTTTTATTTATTATTTATTTATTATTCACATTTACTGCCAGTTCTTCCAGGGCGTAGAATGGACAACAAGAACTGGCAATAATCTTAAAGTCTTTAATCGCCTTTAATTAAAGTTACACAAAATGTTTGTAAGCACATGAAACCATTACTGTGGGTACAACACGCAAACACGTAATATCACGGTGAATCAAGGCAGTTAATATTTATGAGTCGTATATATGTTCCAAGTCCGAACCGTTACCACAAGTGGCATCGGATCACGAGTACAACGCAGCAACCGGCTCACTCGCCATATGTATGTAGAGAGACAACCCTACCCACGGACACGCACAATGCACATATAATGTGGTCCTTCACTTTTCATAAATAAATAAAGAAATCAATTGGACATACATATTTTTAAGTCGAAGTAAGAAGTATGGCCATTAAGGTTTACAATAATTTACCAAAAGAATTAAAAGATCTTCCGACTAGAGTCTTTAAAAATCGACTTGGTGTATGTATTACTTTTGTAAAAATTGTATTATTCAATAGCGGCCTTCACACGTGCAGTTCGGAATGGCATTTCTGGAACTGCGCACCAATCTGCAGATAAATCTGTGCAGACTAGACCGCGCGCTGATCTGTGCTTCTACTTTACGCTTCAATTGTAATAACAGTTTGAACTGCGGTTCAAACTGTCTATTTCGCTTACCTGCAGATAAAACTGTACGTATAAATGCTTTTCGAGAGTTTAGATCGCAGTATGGAATGGCGCGTGGAATGTCGACCAATTTTAAAAGTTTTCTTTCAGTTTGAACCGGTACAGTAGAAATGGATACACGTCTAGTGATCGCGTTAGCTGATTTTGTGGTTGGTTTTAATAATCTAAAAAGGAGACGTGTATAGCGGCCTTCACACGTACAGTTCGAACCGTAGGAAACAGCCCGCGCCATTCCGATCTGCCGTCCAATCCGTCCGTGTAGACGCGACAAGCGCGTGGTGGTTTGACAGTTCGATGCGGCGCATTGGTGTGTTCGAACGTTTGTACAGTTTTATGCGGGTACCTCGTGTGGATGACAATTATTTCAAAATGGCAGTTTGGAGCGTGGCAGCAGTGACAGGTTTTATAAGGATATATCGGGAACATCCATGTTTATGGCAAGTTAAAAATAAGTCGGCTTATACAAACCGTAATTTAAATCTTCAAATGAACGTCCAGTTGCCAGATATCTTAATGTTGCGGAAAGACGTTCTTCTGGTGTTATGCATTTTCTCATAACTGTATCTTGCTTAGTAATTCTGTGACGGATAAGTTCCAATAAGCAATCAAAATTATCGCCGTCCATCCTTAGGTAATTTTTAAAATCTTCTGGATAGTTTTCTCGTATTTCTTTTAACATGGGTAAATGTCCAAATTTTCGTCTATATTTCTTAACCCATACACGTCTCCTTTTTAGATTATTAAAACCAACCACGAAACCAGCTAACGCGATCACTAGACGTGTATCCATTTCTACTGTACCGGTTAAAACTGAAAGAAAACTTTTCAAATTGGTCGACATTCCACGCGCCATTCCATACTGCGATCTAAACTCTCGAAAAGCATTTATACGTACAGTTTTATCTGCAGGAAAGCGAAATAGACAGTTTGAACCGCAGTTCAAACTGTTATTACAATTTAAGCGTAAAGTAGAAGCACAGATCAGCGCGCGGTCTAGTCTGCACAGATTTATCTGCAGATTGGTGCGCAGTTCCAGAAATGCCATTCCGAACTGCACGTGTGAAGGCCGCTTATGGGTTAAGAAATAGAGACGAAAATTTGGACATTTACCCATGTTAAAAAAAATACGAGAAAACTATCCAGAAGATTTTAAAAATTACCTAAGGATGGACGGCGATAATTTTGATTGCTTATTGGAACTTATCCGTCACAGAATTACTAAGCAAGATATAGTTATGAGAAAATGCATAACACCAGAAGAACGTCTTTCCGCAACATTAAGATATCTGGCAACTGGACGTTCATTTGAAGATTTAAATTACGGTTTGTATAAGCCGACTTATTTTTAACTTGCCATAAACATGGATGTTCCCGATATATCCTTATAAAACCTGTCACTGCTTCCACGCTCCAAACTGCCATTTTGAAATAATTGTCATCCACACGAGGTACCCGCATAAAACTGTACAAACGTTCGTACACACCAATGCGCCGCATCGAACTGTCACACCACCACGCGCTTGTCGCGTCTACACGGACGGATTGGACGGCAGATCGGAATCGGTTCGAACTGTACGTGTGAAGGCCGCTGATGAATGATTATTTGCGTGAGACACTGTAGTTGATATAAATTTAATAACGTACGATATGATATGTATTATACAAATAATATAAGAACTGACCAATTCATATTACTAATTATGAAAATGTAAAATTCCTTAAGACAAATTTGCGCGTCATTGTGTGTGGCAGAATATGCGAATTTACGATTGTACCACCTTACACATTTTTGTACCATATTCTTGGAATAAATTATTATTATAACCTTTTTAGGTCTGGGTCTCAGATTTCTGTTTCATGATCATTTGTTAATTTAATAAGCAAGTAGGTGATCAGCCTTCCGTGCATGACTTTTTGGGTCTAGGCAAGCCGGTTTCCTCATGAAGTTTTCCTTCACCGTTCGAGCCAATGGTAAATGCGCACATAGAAGAAAGTCCATTGGTGCGCGGCCGGGGATCGAAGCTACGATTTCAGGGATGAGAATGCACGCTGAAGCCACTAGGCCAACACTGCTCCTCACTTTTCATAGTATTTTAAATCTCCTTGAGAAGCCATTGAGAATCTAAAACAGTTCTGCTTAGTTGTTATTGATCAGCATCATCCCTAGTCCACAGGTACGCGACATCCATCGTTCCCTTTGACATTTCTTCTGTTTTTTTTACTCCAAAGTTTTTCCCCTAAAGGTGGTAGGGGTGTTGAATAAAAAGCGTAGCGCAATTATTATTATTTTTATCAAAGTTTTATTAACCCATATAACAATTGGTTAGTTTACATTCCTTATTAGTTGTGTTAGTATAAGATTTAAAAAAAATTAGTTAGATTTATTTTTTTGTGTTCTAGTTGTGTATGGCCCCATTTAGGGTAAAAGCCTCCTCCATATTTTTCCATTTCTCTTTGTCTAAAGCAACATTCATCCAGTTATTCCCCGCTAGTTCTATAATGTCATCTGTACATCTTTTCTTGTGTCGTCCTATACATGTATTTCCAGTAGGTCCATCTTTTGTTTGATATTACTTTCGAAAGCTAATATTCCATTAAAAAAAATCTTCTTCCTGATGCCTTAAAAAATCGTATACCGTTGTGACTACAGGTAGAAATCACTAGAAGCTAGGTCCAGTAAAAATGGAGGTTATTCCATCAATTCGAATCCAGATTCTTGATTGACTAGAACTCTGGACTTAAAGGCCGATTTACATTATGTTAGTGTTTAGGAGAGTGCTTTAGTACAACTTGAAAGGCAAGTTCTTTAGTGCTTTAGTGCGTTGCGAGTGAACGTATACATTTCTTCCAGTAGAGTATCATTACAGCGCCACAATGAACGCGCAACGACGTCGGCAAATACGCTCTATTCTACGCAAAATACTTTCGAAATAAATAAACTAAATATAAATAATAAACAAAATAGCTTCTTTTAAGGCAGTGTATGCCGAATGCCTAGCCGGTTTGTTTTTGTATAAATTGTTTTTACCGTTCCACAAACATTCGTGAACAACATATTCAGACACAAATTTGATAGTTGTATCTTCCGACCATTAAGCCATATTTAAAAATCAAAAAACACGCATTAATTACGTGTTTACACACAACGAGGGAAGATCTCGGGGGGGGGGGTGATCAGGCGCGGGAGGGGTATCACTTGAAACAAAAATAAAAAGCGATTCTATTTTGATTCAACTTGAAAGTCAAGTAGAACCGTACTAAAGCAAGTAACATTTAATAAAGCAAGTAGCGTTTACATGTTTCAACTAAAGTACTATCCTAAAGCACTCTCCTAAACACTAAGATAATGTAAATCGGCCTTAAGCGCGCGGGCGCTACCCTGGAGAAACATAACAACTTCAGCGAATTCAGACGTTTCTTGCGTATTTCCTCACACAACTTATTTGTCCTGCATAAAGAACATTATTTTTCTTTTCAAGCAGAATGTATCACACAGCCGTCGTATTGTAAACCCCGAATCTCTTTGATTAAAATACACAGTTAATAATATTCTATTATCAATATAGACGTTTATATTCTGAAATTGATGTTAGACGTATGCAGGGAACGTGTCTGAATTCAATGCGGCATTTCGCCACTAACAATACGTATAATTGAGTATTGTGGTAGAAACCTAATGATCCAAGTGTTACTATAGTTCGTTAACCTTTGAATCTAGCATTATACGCCTTCAATACAATTAGGGAATTGTTTCTTATTGAATAATCACATGATTTTTGATTATACATAATTATAGTATAATGCAAAATCTACACATTTTAGTAAAATTCAAGAAAACACGAATTGTGTTATTATTAAGAGTGATTTTTCGAAATGTTGAACAATGACATTAATTTTTTTTTACCACAGAAGGCTCACGTTGATAACTGATACCGCCCATGGACTCTCTCAATGTTAGAGGGCTTGCAAGTGCGTTGCCTTTTAAGAATTGGTCCGCTCTTTTCTTAAATAAGAAATGCTTCACTACTTACAACTTTTATTTTTTATTTACAGAACAAAAATGCCAAATAATAATTATAATAACTAGCTGACCCGGCAAACTTTACGTGTTACAGATTACATAAACTTAATTTATGATTTAATGAAAGTAATACAATGAATACGAAACAAAAATTAAGTACACTTAAAAGGAATAAGCTTCTGTTACTGTTATATTTTTAATAACTTAAATACGCCATTACCTGAATATTGTATATCTTGCCGTTTTAAACTAGTTCTCGAGTTACAAGTCTTTGAACAAACCTTAGTCTCATATAGTAACTTAAACGAACTTATACTTATTAAACTACTACAAATTTTATTGATATTTAAATAACATCTTTGATTTGTCATGATGTGTCTACTTTGTAAAGGACTACTTTTACATGAACGTAGGTTTTTCTTTTTATCGGAATCGAATTTAGAACTTCCAGTCAATCTTTACTTGTGTAAAATACACTGGCTATAAACGAGACAAGATAGAAAGAACAAGAGCAGTATCGGCCTAGTGGCTTCAGCGACTTTTATTCCTGAGGTCGTAGTTTCGATTCCCGGCTGTGCACCAATGGACTTCCTTTCTATGTGCACATTTGAAATTCGCTCAAAACGCGACTACACCCAAAAAGTCGGCGTCACCTACTGGCCTATTTGATTGACAAATGATCATAAAACAGATGTAGAAATCTGATTTATATTTATTATAGATGAGACAAGATATCAGATTATTAAAAAAGTAGTAATGCTTAGTCACTGAAAGAGCTGACTGACTCAATGACTGAATCTGCAATCGAGATCGATTCCTTAGTAGTGTCTGGTATCTCCTAATGTTAGCCAAATATAATAATAACAATAATAAATCAAATTCGCCTACACTTGTAGGCGTATTTGATCCCTAAGGTCGTAGGTTCGGTTCGCTCGTATGGTGAAGGAAAACATCTTGAGGAAAACGGCATAAAAGGCCCAAGTAGGCCGGCGTGTTAGAAAGCCTTTTAGAAACTAAACAAATGATCACGAATCAAATCCAGAGGCCCAGACTTTAAAGGGCGCTACTGGTTTGGATTTATTAATAATTTTCATTATAAGACAAAAGGCAATCAAATAAATGTTTTACATTCAACATTAAATTTGCATATTTTATGATCATATGCAAAATGTATAGTGTAAATTCGTTTGCTCATTTCAGCAAAATGTTAAATTAAACCGGTGATAATAATTGTAATCAACGTCAGGGGCATGTCAGATTACATTGGCCGTACCACGGAGTATTAAAATTCATATTTTATCAATTTTTTTCTGATGTTGGATCACGGACACCCATATCAAAACAGCATTTACTTATAAAGGTAACAATGGTTCTATATTTATATTATCAAAGGCTTAGGGAGGGTGAGAAGAACTGGCAGGAAACCAACGCTTAAACGTCAAAGTTCTTGGTTTTAAAAGAACTGCAATCATTTCAACATGCTCCAGAGAATAAAACAAGCTCTAAGAATCAGCAAGCTAAATAGGAGCACGCGCTTGCATTATAGGGAGAACAATACACGACCAGTGACAAGTAACACCCGTTCACGAGCACGACGCATGGTCAGAAATTTTCAAAGGAAAAAATTTGCTTTAACTTGTACACCTGTCATTTTTCTATGTTCTATAATACTAGTTTGTACGGTGCCTTCATATCACCCATGACATACAGGTAAATCGATTATTACGAAGGACTATTGAAATTATCAATTAAGTTCTCTAAAATGAACTAAGTCTAATAATAGCCGAGTTAATTTGGGTTAAGATTCAATTTTTATGCTATGAAACATTAGTAAGGGATGGAGTTTCTGAATCGAAAGCTTGTATCCACGAAATTTAATTGAAACGAAATGAGGTTCTACTTCACTCCTTTTCAACTTAAATTAGGTGGATTCAGAAAATCTGACTTTACAAATTTGACTTTTGAACATAATATTTCGTCTTTTATAATGTCTACAACTACTTATTTAAAATAAGACGTATTACTCAAAGTATTCAAAAGTCGTTCGTCAAAACAGAGCATCGAACAAGATTTGCATTTTACGTTCAAATTAAAAAACCTGTCGGCAGGTCGGCAACGAGGCTTTTGGCAGGGTGACATGGCAACGGGCAAGTTATACTTAACATCAGGTGAGCCTCCTGCCCGTTAGCCCCCTCTACTATAAAAAAACAACGTTTAATGGTAATATGTTCCGCATGAAATTTCATATCACTTACAAGTAATCTTTTTTATACAACTAACTTCTTTGAGCTCAAGTTATGATTCTTTTCATTTTGAATGTAATATTATTGCTACGCAACTGTAACTAAATTCATAGGCTTTTGAAATATAGTTAACACGATATCCAAATCCTGGGATACGTGTCTGTTATTGACCTATTTGTGGCAATAAATTATTATACACAAATAAGAAATAGTTTTCTAAATATTTTATTACAGAACTGTTTAATTTTGTGTAGTTCTATGTATGTATTGTTTTATATAAAATAAAATAAACTTTATGTGAAATAGGCTTTGTATAGTATAATTTGATGTTTGTTAGAAACGGGGTTGTTAGAGATGTTTCTTAAAAATAGTAATTTTTAACCCACACATACACAAATAGTTTTTCCTTTCTATGCCAGCAATTAACTAACTATATATAAAAAGCATTGATTATATGTAAATTATTTAAAACACATTCATATAAAGAGGAGATCCTCAAGAGTTGTATCGCTAGTGGATGTACAAAGTTAATACAGCTAATTAAAATAAGACAATTTCCATTTTAGATTAAAGATAATTTCCGGAGCACTCACTTGACTAAGCACACTTCAGAGGCTGTCGCTATCCCGTAAAAATCTCAACTTTTAATTGGCAACCCTAACAGATTGTAAAGAACTCAAGTGTCTTTTGAGTTAATTAAATTTCCACTTAATTCCTGGTTTCCATAATTCATTAGATATTTGTGGAGAACAAAAAATACTTTTAATACAATAATTAAGTTTCACACGTAAATATTATTAATATTTTTAGGTAAATAATTAATGATATACTATTGGAATGTTTAAAATAATTCGTATTTTTTATAAATACTTTTAATTATTTATAAATTCATACTAAGTGGACGTATAAAACAAACTATCCTATTGACTACAGGTGTCAATTTTCCTGAGGTAGACTGCTAACCTTTTTTTAAGCTTTAGATTACAGTGATAAATTCAGAAGTTATTATTAATAACAATTTATTTGCAGGAATATGGTACAAAAATGACATTGTGGTGGTACAATGTAAAAGTCGCATATTTGTCTTAAAATTAAATTTTTACATAGAAGATACATAATAAAATTTCACATTATTAAAATATATTGTTACGTTATCAAATAAATAAATTATAATGTTTCACGCAAATAATCATTAATTGAATAATACATATTTTCCAAAAGTAGTACATTAAGTACCTAAGTAGTAGTACTAGTAGGAATATCTTTTAATGTTTTTGGTAAATTATTATAAACCTTGATTGCCATACAAAAAGGTTATTTCTATACAACTCCAGATTAATTTTTGGCACAGCCAATTTCTCCCCATGTCTACTTCGACAGATGTCTATTCCCGTTGACTTTAAAATATTTACTTTTTGTGAACGAATAAGGACATTTCTAAAATATACATACAGGGAAGAGATAAAATTTTGAGCTTCTTAAAGATAAAGGTACGCAAAAGATAGTTTTTTAGCTTTTATTAGTTAAGATGGGTTCGTTAAGTAGGTGAGTCCTTCGTAAACTTTAATTAAGACAGTTCTTGTTAGGTAAGTTTGTTGTTTTGTTTAATATTTGTATGATCTCTTCGTGTATGTCATGTTTGCCTATAAGTACTAATCACATTAAAAATTGTATTCTGTGGTTCTTTTACCAATGTATCAGTGTGCTGAGCGTTGGCAAGTATCAATAATAAAAGTTCTATTCTTTTTACTTGCTTAGAAAACACTGGCAGAAGTTATTGCTCTTTAATTAATTTAATTAAAATGCAAAATGAGATATTAAAGACTCAAAGCAAATGTTTAGTTAAGCAGTTGTTATGTTAAAATCTAATTTAATTTAATTTAATAAAAATAACCTTTATCTATGAGCAACAGTGTTGGCCTAGTGGCTTCAGTGTGCGACTCTCATACCTGAGGTCGTAAGTTCTATCGCCGGCAGTGCCCCAATGGACTTTCTTCCTATGTGCAGCATTTGCTCGAACGGTGAAGGAAAACATCGTGAGGAAACCGACATGTCTTAGACCCAAAAAGTCGACGCCGTGTGTCAGGCACTGGAGGCTGATCACCTACTTGCCTATTACATTTAAAAACAGATTCAGAAATCTGAGGTCTAAAGAGAGTGTAGCGCTACTGATTTATTTTTTAACGTTTATCTATCCCCTACATGTTTTTCATGTCAAAAGTAGAACATTAAAATACACTATGGAAGTAGTGTACATCTAGTACACTAGTTTATATATTAGTGATGTACAAACGTCCGTTCTGTTTCATTAGTAGGCCAAATACGAAGGCTTGAGGGTCCCGAGTAAACAATTACTGGTTTGGAAATCAACAGTATTTGGTAGGAAGACTAAACAAATGAATAGTTTAGTGAAGGCCTAAGTTATAGACGAATAATTTGTTAGAAAAAATCTTTGGAATTAACGATTTTATGCGCGGATCAGATTCAGAACATCCCAGGGGTTGCCATCCAGGAAAATAAATAACTAATAAAATACAACATAAGAGAAGTGTTGGCCTAGTATCTTTAGCGTGCAGCTCTAATGCCTGAGGTGGTAGGTTCGATCCACGGCTGTGCATCAATGGACAATGTGCGAAGTCGAACGCACGTCGTTGTGTGAACTTGCGCTCGAACGATAAAGGAAAACATCGTGAAAACATCGGCATGCGGGCATGTGTCAGTCACAGGAGGCTGATCACCTACTTGCCTATTAGATTTACAAATGATCATGAAACAGATACAGAAATCTGAAGACCAGACCTGAAATGGTCGTTGATGTATTTTTTTATCACGCGAGTATCACAATTACGTTAGGTGTTTGTTTATAATATGGTATATTAAATCGGGTAAATAAAAGCTGAAGTAATCTACTTTAAAATGAATCTCCTTAAAATCGCTTTGCAATTTCTGTAGTTTCATGTTTGTAAGCGAGTTATTAAACACGAAAAATTCAACAAAGTTTTAGATTTCAGCTAACGTTTCGTAAAATTTTGTCTTTATATGGAATATTATGAAGTCCTTTGAGCACGAGTACATAATTAGTGAGTCCCTAATGGGGTACGGGTATGTTTCAGATACCCCATATGTTTAGTTCTCGTTATAGGCAGGCACTTACTAAGTGTCTGTAAGGTTTTACGAGATCAGCAGTTTGCTCATGACAGAGATCCAGCTGATCAAGAGTCAACTCAAGAGTCGCACGCTGAAGCCACTAGGCCAACACTGCTCATACTCAAAGATAACGTAATACAAATAATAATGGGATTATATTGTTAATTAAAGAGTTAAACACGAAACAGGTCAAACAAAATCATATGCCATGTATGTAAGTATATAGTGTGGACTCAATTTCCGCACTTAGACGCTGTCTTGGCTAACTAAGACAGCCTTCCAGAAGCTCAGAAAGCTCCTGGGCATTTTACAGGCTTAACAGAGCGACCTCACTGCTCCGAGGATTTCTGTCTGACTACTTGGGTGGCTGATTCCTCTACGATGAAACAGCCTCTGTACCTGTCTATCGCGCCTAAGACAAAGAGATGTTTATGAAGGAGACGGTGGCGTAATTGTCCCTATCATTATTTTGAGATTAGTTATGTTGAGGCTTAGAAGTCGCTTTGTCTAGTGACACTAGTGTGGGTTAAATGCTGGCAGTGCCATTTTGAACTGACTACAGACCATCGGTGATGTTGGAGTTCTGTGGATCTTTGGCGGATCCAGGTTCACATTTGCGAGAAGGGCAATGGAAGGAGCGGACACGGGCCAGCCGGTATCATTCCGGAACCTCACCTCGCAAGCATAATTTCCGAGAGATCCACTGTGTCCTTTTATCCAATGTAGGATATCCCTGTTTGTCAGGGTATTCCAGTATCAGTTTGTTGTTTCTATTTTTGTTTTCTAATGCCATCAGCACAGACGCACTTTCAGATACGAATTTAATATGGAAGTTATTAATTTCTAAACGCTGAATGGCTCTGGCTTTGGTTAGAGCGACATTCACGTTCGCACATTCACAAAAATCGAGCTATTCATTAATAATGATTTATCCTTAAATTTATATATAGATATACCAGCTTTTTATTTGCTGTATAGATAGGTAACCAAATAACCGACTGCAGCGCCATCTGTCGGGCTGATTTGTGAATCTAAACCATAGGGCGCCACCTAAACGAATACAAAAAAATTCATTCAAATCGGTCCAGCCGTTTAAAAGAAGTTCAGTGACATACGCACGTACAGTAGAATTATTTATATAAAGATAACAATGATTATATAATACCTTCTTTCTTAATTAAAACAAATATTTAAGAAAAGATTTTGTCATAAACCAGATCGCGTACGCAAACTTTAAGAAAATTGTCATGGATTTGCTTTAACTTGAGTATGCGCGTTTGTTTACAACCGTTATAATTATATTAAATGTTGTTAATAAACTAAAATAAACTAAGGCTATTAAAAAGGATTTTCGAAAATCCAATTATTCAATAATCTCTTGCGCTCAATGTTTTTCAATTTTAATTGGTATTATTGAATTTCACAGCAGTGGTTTGTGCATTGCCAATTAATTTAATAACGAATCAAATATAACATCGTATTTTAGTAAATGCTTTTATTTTTTAACCGAAATCGGCTTTGCCTCCAGCCAGATTAAATTAATAGTTCAAAAATCCAAGTATTGTGGGTTATTTTTTTAAGGAACATGCACTGGATAGTATATTCTAAAATATTTATATTTACATTTATTTTTCTCTCAATCAAGTTCACAAAAGAGAGTGTGACTTTAAATGAACTATTATTTAGCCTGTAAAATAATTATGCCTAATATATTATGCTGACTTAAATTTCTACAATACAAGGGAATAGCTTAAACTAAGGTGATGTTCATTAAGTTTCTCTTTAGGTGTCTTGTTCCTGTTGTGTAATACAGAAGGTAGATAGGCGGTAGAAGATGCAAAGTGATCTCTACGCAACACCAAAGGATCGGAAGGGATTGGTCGTGAACAATCAGAACTGCTAGAAGAAGATTGGAAAATAGTTGCGAAGGTCAGAAGATGCTAGAAGAAGATTGGAAAATAGTTGCGAAGGTCAGAGACAAATGGAAGAATATGTAAGAGGCCTTCACTACGTTGGAGGTCGTGTTCTAATATTATATACAATTATAACGGGATGTCTCTCTCCCTAACATATGGCGAGGGGCCGATGGCTGGCCATGCGTCATACTCGTAAACGGGTGCTACTTGTGGTGACTGGTCGGACTAGAATTCGCGTATGCGGTGATGTTAGTCACTTCGACTATGTATTTCCGTGTTATTCCCACGAGAATGTAAGTACGTGCTTCTATTTCACCATGCCTACTGCTGATAGAGGACAAATCTTTGTTTTTTATATTATTTTTTTATTTTTTGTACACATGTATTTTTTTAACACGGTGCACTGGTTGCAGCTTCTTGCAAACATTTTGTAAAACAGAAAATTGGCGATTAAAAAGAGTGGTAGAGAGTTTATTGCCAGTTCTTCTCGTCTGTTCTACGCCCTTGATTTGAGAACTGGCAGTAAATGTAAAATTAGAAGCATTTTATATGTGTTTCTTTATTGACGTTCATTAGTGTACATTTGTTACCTAAACGAATAAATGATTTTGATTTTTTTTTAAATTTTAACATAAACTTAATGTTATCCTTATTGGAACGAAGTTCCTTATCGCGCGTTGTGAAAGGGGGCTAGACGGAAAAAATTCTTACGAAAAGTTGTCACGACACTTTTTTGCTATTTGCTATTGTAATACACCGGTTCTCGTCCGATCACCGAAGTTAAGCAACGTCGGGCGAGGTCAGTACTTGGATGGGTGACCGCCTGGGAACACCTCGTGATGTTGGCTTTTTTTTCGTCGTAAGAAAATCTATCATACTGTTATGATACCAATTAACATATAAATTAATCGAAAGGAATTTCGTTCCATCCGGGTGTCCCTTGACACCTCTTAAGTTTTTATATTACTCAAATAGGCTATTTTATTATCGGTTTATACTACTAATGTGAGCCAAATAACAAGAATTAATAATGTATGAACCTTTTTGGGCAAAACTCATCAATATTTAGTTTACAGCCAACCTGTGACGATCAACTTTACGATGCCAAATCACGAGGAAATTGAACTCGTGCTGGCGAAGCCATAAAAATGGCCTTTAAACATTTTTAACCCGCTTCGTAAGCGCTTTAACTTTTTACCAAGTTTAATTCAACGGGAATTTATATAAAGCCAGGCGAAAAGATAATACCCTTCATTTGTTAGAGGAGAATAATGGTACTACTAAAGGATTTTTTTCCTACTAATATTAAAAAATTCTACTTAGTTTTTTGCAATGGTCACAACAAGAATATAAGAACATACAGATACAGCAAACGAAAAGATGGGAAGACGACTTCAACAAAATAGCTGGTCCGGTATGGACTCGTTTAGCAAAAGACAGGAATACGTGGAAATCTTTAGAGGAGGCCTTTGTCGACAGACAAGCTGTTCCAGACAAACATCCAGTTGCCGAACATACAATGATTAAACCAATTTAATTTAGTAAGTACTTCGAAAGTAATTTATATTTAATTTAGTAGAAAAGTATTTAGAAAGTAATTATGTTAGGCATGTATTAATTAATTAGTATTATTGTAAGATAGAAACAGCAATAAAGGCTATTTTATTTTATTTTATTTATAAAAGCTTAGCAGGATTGTTTTGTTCGATTTACATACTTACAAAGTTAATTTGTTGTCAGTTAAACGTTTTATTGCTTCTGAATAAGTTTTTTTTGTACTTACGCTAAAATTTTTTATTAGTGTGTATGAGTTAGTAGTATTAGATTCTGGCTTAAACTAGATAGAAAGTGTTTATTATTATTTTTAAACTAAATGCCATCTTGAGTAAGAGCCCATTTCCTTCCAATATTATCTGGCTTTGGTTTGGTTCCACTTCCTGCCGGCGACATTAATGGCGATTATCCGCTCACCTTCACTTGCAAACTCTTCTGTTCTTAAACTGGGGTGACGTGTCGTTCATAGAGCCATCCTTAGTCGGTAAGTCTGATTAAGTTACCTAACCACCTTGATTTCAGTTACCACTGAGTATTTATTTATCTCCACATCATTAATCTATCTTAACAGTTACTGCTAATGCGATAGAACGACAAAATAATATCTACACCGATTATCCTACAATTAAACAACATTTAAAAAATATATATACCTAAATCTTGTAACTATACAGCAAGCAACTCTTGTGAATTCAGCCAGGGTACAAACAAATAGGTCTACCTTGATAGAAATCCTATTTTTGGTGCTTCGCTAACCAAGTTGGAGTGTGCGCGCGGTACATCCAAAAGTTGAGACTTGCGCCTCAGTTTTTTGTTTAATAATCGTAGACCCAGTCTCTCCATTATATATAACTAGCTGGCCTGGCGAACATCGTACCGCCTAACAGTCGATTCTTTATTTGTTTAAAATACTTATTCTGCTATTCGGGACACCGGTCTAGCTAGTAAGATAAAAAAAGAAAATTGATAAGACAACAAATACATTATGTCAAAAAATAAAAATTTACCTTCCCGGAACCCCTCCACTAACACTTGAACTTTATGCTATGGTATTAAAGTTTAAATTCACTTTTAAGTATTATTACGAATATTTTGTATGGGAATATAGAAAAGTGTTGTTTTTAGACTGATTCACTCAATTCTATTTTAATTTTTCTCCGTAAGAACCATCTTCGTACTTTAAGGTATATTATAAAAAAAAATCAGACAAATCGGTCAAACCGTTTTCATGTTATGTCGTGACAACGGAAAACGGGTTTCATTTTTATATATATAGATATAACATGACGCGAAATTTTACAAACATCACTTTTTAAAATAATCCTGTAGCATTGTGCTGTTTTGGTGAAACATGTTTCTATTTTGATAGTGAATTTGGTAAATCATGTTTAAAGTTATTTGAAATTTAGATTATTGTTTCATCATTTATGGAATATTAATTTTAAACTATCACGTTCGAAAATCGTTGTTGCTCGAATTTGTCAACACAATTTTAATGAAAACTAAAATGTTTGAAATAACTTGATTGTGACTTTCTCTAATATTTGCATGGTGTATTTTTTCAGCAGTGATAAAGTTATATAAATTTGAATGAGATCTGTATTAAGGTCGTCTCTACACTAATACATTTTTCCTTCTACCTTCTAAGACTTGCTCGGTGAAGGCAAATATCGTACCGGGACGTCTTACGCCTTTAGTACACCTACGCAATCGCATGCGGCAGCGAAACGACGAAAAAACTGTAAGTTGTATGGCAACGATTCGCATGTGTTTTGTCTCGCTCTAATATATAGCTAGATGAAATAGTTGCGTCCTTGTCGGTATTGTTTCGCAAGTAACTGCGAAATGGCTGTTACACAGACGCAGACGTTTCGCTAGTGTAGTTTCGCATCGCAAGGCGTCACCACGCGTTCTGTCAGTGAGGACAGAATTTCGCACAATGGAAGCCGAAAATATTGAATTATTATTGAATTTGATTCGAAATTATCCCGAATTATATTTAGTTGGGCATGTTGATTACAAAGTCCTCTTCGGAATCTGAAAGCGACGACGGGGACGACTCAGATGACATTCTGAAACGACGTCTGCACCTACAGCCCACGAAAGCTACAATGACATATCCTTGCGAAAAACCTGCAGTGTTCTAACGTTCCGCAGATATTTCGCAAAGATTCGCAGCCGCATACGAACGCGTAGGTGTACTAAAGGCGTTAGACACCAAAAATTGTCGACACATGTCATAAAATAATGATCTACTTGTCTGTCAAACAAAATGACGAATTAAACAGACGCAATCTGAGTCAAGTCTTATGGGTTGTTAGCACCAATGCATTCAATTGAATTTTGATTCCTTAAAATTTAAAAACTTTAAGAAACAGACGTAGTTTTACATTTATTTCTTTATATTTGTGGTTTATCTGTAGGGGTTGATGTAGACCACACATTTTGTATTGCGACAGTGTGTAGCGTATGGTAGCCCAGTCGTACTTACTGCGTGCAATGAGGTATTAGCTACTGATTATGTTTAATTTCCTATACACTCCTTAGCTAGATGACTGCAACAAATTTATTTACACGTTACAATAATAGGAAAACAAATGACATAATACAAAAAAAAGAAGGGATGCAACGGGCGGCCTTATCGCTAACAAGGGATATCTTCCAGCCAACCCTAGAAGGGAAAAAAACATGTGTGTACTTATGTACCCGCGTTAGAAGTTATACTTCTTTGGCGTAACAAAGTAAAAATCTTTAAAAAAAAAAAAGTCTACGTTTGTAAAAAAAACGACACAATAGAAAAATCTAAAATATTGACTATAGCTAACTTCAGGGTGTCGGTTTTTTGTGACGGTGTGCGCGCTCATCGTCAAAATACACCCTCATAATTTTTCCCTAACGCGCCAAAAGAAGTATAACTTCAAAACGAAATATGATGGGTAAAGTGCAAGAAGTGCATAAAGAAGCTTTATAAAAAATTATAACCAAACATAATCTTACATAATACAAAAAAAAAATATATAAAATAAACTAAAAAGCTACTCACACTTTTCAATTACATTTGTCAATTACAAAAGGCACGATTGCATAAGCAATACCTAAATATCTAACACATAGAAATCATGAAATATATCCACATAATTATAATATGTAATTGGTTCTATCTCTGTTTTGAACTCCACATGTGTAAATCAAATACTATATAAATATTATTAGATGACATCATTCTCTGAGCTCGTAAATAACATTCAAGTTAAGCTTCGTTGGTTGAAATTATTCCTTTATGATCTTCATAATGTCTCTTTATAAATAATTCATAAAATAATAGAATTTTCATATTATTTCACTTATTCGCGGATGCTGTCGCTTTATATAACTGAACAAAAATGCCGCATGAATAACACAACCATTTTGATTAAGAAAATATTTGTTCATTTGTATTTTTAGTTTGTCTTTCGTATACTTCGTTTTAGTACCAGCTCCTTCTACTTGACCGTACTCAACGAAGAGGCGGTTCGAATCGTCGACGACCAATCCCTCTCCGAGCCGCTTAATCCCTTGGCGTTGCGTAGAGATGTGGGGTCATCTCTGCATCTTCTACAATTGAGAGTGTTCAGAGGAGTTGTTTGGTCTAATACCTGCAGCTGTGTTTCGTCATCGGACGTCGAGGCAGAATAAGAAATTCCACCCGTATCACCACGGCGTCCGTCGTTCCACAACTGAGCGTTTTTAAGGCAGTTTTTGCCGCGCACCATCACTATGTGGAACCAGTTACCCACTGGAGTATTTTCGAAGCAATTCGACTTAGGGTCCAAGAAAAGAGTGTACCAATTCTTAAAAGGCGGGCAACGCACTCGCGAGCCCTCTGGCATTGACAGTGTCCATGGGCGATGTTCCTTAAAAAATATATATAAGATTAGAACAGCACAGAGAAGACGTAACATCGCGCAATGCGAGTTCTAAGTTGTAAATTTAGGCGCTTGTTACAAAGTACTTTTGTTAGTTTTGAAAAGGCGGTTCGATGCTATGGTCACCCTTTCATCAATCAATGTGCCTAGATATCGTATTTTCGAGACACGTTCCAAATTCTGATTGTTGAGATGTATATGTTGCGTGAAAAGCTCAGGTGTTCGGCTTATTGTCATATATTTTGACTATTTCGCATTGAAATATTATAGTTAAGTTTATTCATTTAAAAAATTAGCAGCACCTTACCTTACCTTCATCTTGCGATTCTCATCCTGGCCGTAGGTTCGCCGTGAGTGCACCAATGGACTTTAAATGTGCGTATTTAACAGTCGCTCATATGAAGGAAAACATCATTAGGAAACCGACATGCCATAGACCCAATAAGTTGACGGTATGTATCAGGCACAGAAGGCTGATCACCTACTTGCCTATTAAAAAAAACAATTGAACATGATACAGAGATCTGAGACCTAGATCAAAAAGGTAGGTGTAGCCCCACTAGTCTTTATAATTACATTAATGTAACCGAACAGTCAGTGACTGAGGTTTTCAAATCCCGGCCTCTGATGGAGCGTTCAAGTATTACGTCACGCAATTTTTGGAGATTATTGACCCCCCCCCCCCCATGTAACGCGCCGTAACGTTTTTCTGTACCCAAGTTTCGTGACCACCTAGTGACTCTTTATACCTAAAAGTTACCATTATGTGGTGTAAAGTAATGTAAAGTCTAAAATAATATTAACAATAACGCGTATTTCAATCCCCGTATACAAAAGGACCCCCCCCCCCCCAAATTCGTAATGTAACGCTACCTCACACTTAAATGATATGCTACTTGCTTATATGGTTAAGGGATATATCCAGACGAAATATCCTTGTGTCAAAAGGATGAAGGAAATATAGAATTCTCTTTTTTAAGTCTATTCACGCTAACCTTACCGCGTAATTTCGGCTTAGCAAATATACCTCCGTATTATGATTACAAAAAGGATTAATGGGACGATGTAAACCTTTAAGCCTTGCTTTTAAAATATATGTTCCCATTGCTCATGAGACGGAGGCTTCTAAAGGATTACTTTCGAATAAGCCTTTGATAACGTTACGAGTAAATTTAGGACAAATTCAAATGGAAATTCTTTCGCGACGCTTGATAGAATTATCAAAGGTTAAGTATGATTAATTTAGGAGCTTTACACTCGTTGCACCTCAAAGCGTTTGAATGTCTTTTGTGGGTTAATACCTAATAAATGTGTGTTATACTTATATGAAGTGGTTAAGTAATTAACAGCCGTTTAAAGAGTGCACTAATTTAAATAGCATAATGATCTAGTAATAACTATTACACTTTTTTTTAAGTATCCCAATTGTATTATATGCGTTACATGCGTTAGTAGCGAACAAACGAAGTGTTAATATATAAATAATAGCAATAGCGATTCAAAACTTTAATATTTAGTTTTGGTACCGAGATCCTCAGATTCGCTAACGCTCTCTACGGTTTTGTGTCCATATTTACTACCTGAATTCACAGAGTACGCCGTAACCTGGAGTAGTGTGTGCGCCAGTGCTCTTTTGGGTTGGTTGTTGTAGGGATGTTCAGATATATGTAAGTTAAATGAAACTCTTTGATTGAAGCTGGGATGCATTATTTTAGGACAAATATTAATACAAATATTATGTCTAATCATTAACTAAAATTTATATGTAACTTACCTAATGTTAGGTTACATAACTATCGTTAAAATATCACTTATACATAATATTTATTTCCAACACATAAATATACATTATTCACAAGTTTCTTAACCTATATAGTAATAATTATAATTAAAATTAAAGAATTTGTTAGTTGTATTATATATTGCTTTAAGAGATAGTTCCTTTTTAAACAAAGTAACAAGAAAAAAAGATTCTCACTGGTTTCTAACGGAGTTTTAAAAATACTATGAAAAGAGAAGAGCAGTGTTGGCCTAGTGGCTTCAACGTGCGACTCTCATACCTGAGGTAGTAGATTCGATCCCCGGCCGTGCACCAATGGACTTTCTTTCTATGTGGCCATTTTAACATTTGCTCGAACGGTGAAGGAAAACATCGTGAGGAAACTGACATGTCTTAGACCCAAAAAGTCGACGACGTGTGTCACTGGAGGCTGATCACCTACTTGCCTATTAGATTTAAAAATTATCATGAAACAGATTCAGATATCGGAGGCCTAAAGAGATTGTAGCGCCACTGATTTATTTTTTAATATGAAAAATACTGAATTATAAAAGGAAAAATCTGTATTTTTCAATTAATTTAAAATTGTGGTTATTTCATCTATCCCATATGTATAATGTGTACGTTTAAAATATGGCATTGAATATAACGCTAAGATAAACAAGATTTCGAAAACAAAATAGGAATATATTTTTCAGGCACTCAAAGATGTCAGGTTATAAACATTTGTAAGCTGCTCTTGGTAATTTATTATAGATTTAGTATATGTTTTAACACTTTTAAAGTTAATACGAGATTCATTCATGAAAAATATTACCTGTGACAGTGTTAACCCACGCCGCTCGGTGGGTACGTGACTTCATCACACATTAATGAGATTTTTTTCCTATTTAAGGTTTTATTACACCGACGTAATCCTTAGTATAATGAAATCATGTTGGTTATCTTCACGATTACAGAATCGTTTTTTATCTAGACATGTCAATTGTATATATACTTCTTTAAAAAATAACCAGTGGCACTACAACATATTTAGGTCTGGGCCTCAGTAGTTGTTTTTTTAATCCTCACTACAGTTTTGTGCATTTTGTACAACTATTGATATTCCTTAACAAACCTTCCGAGTTTGCTATTTGAAGTCCGAAATTATCATAATTGCTGACTCCACCCCTGTTCCAGGGATCTGGACAAGAAATGGTGATAATAAGGAAATATTTCAGAAGACTAATCATAATATTAAATAGTTATAAGTCACTTGATAGCAGCAGATAGTCTCATTGACCACAATTGCTGTACTTGTATGTGAATAGTTAAATAGTTCGCATTTTTATTAATAACTAGCTCGCCTGGCGAACATCGTACCGCCTAACAGTAGATTCCTTATTTTTTAATACTTATTCTGCTATTCGGAACACCGGTCTAGCTAGTAAGATAAAAAAAAAGAAAATTGATAAGACAACAAATACATTATGTCAAAAAATAAAAATTTACCTTCCCGGAACCCCTCCAACACTTGAACTTTATGATATGGTATTAAAGTTCAAATTGCCTTTAAATATTATTACGAATATTTTGGATAGGAATGGTTGTCCCAATTATAGTAATTATACGCCCCAAACAACTGCACTTCACTCAGTGCACAGTGTACGCTCGTAATGACGATCCAACTTATCAAAGACGTTACGTCTTGACTGGCTTCCAAAGGCTCAATTGCTCTTTGCTCTGATAGTACAGTAGGTGTAAAGGTTACGTTACTTCATGTAGGTTGCAGGTCAACGATTTTATAGCATCAACTTAATTAGATACCGAAAAAGACTTGTAGTTAGGTGGCATATAAATAAACAACGGAATTCGTCTTAATAGAGACTAAAATGTGTCAATGGTTATTTATAATTTCAAGTAAATTACGTTTAATTTTAAATAATTACTCGTCATCATTGAAACTACATTATAATACTAAAAATCGAACATCTAATATATAAAATTCTCGTGTCGCGGTGTTTGTAGTTAAACTCATCCGAAACGGCTCGACCGATTCTCATGGAATTTTGTGTGCATATTGGGTATGTCTGAGAATCGGACAACATCTATTTTTCATCCCCGTAAATGTTAAGGGTAGTGCACCCCTAAATTTTTTTTTAATTTTAGATAAAAAAATGTATTCCTTATTTTTTTATGATACAGCATTAAAAATACATACAACCCCTAATTTTCAGCCCTCTACGATCAACCCCTATTTTTTATTATAAATGATATACATGGCAAAACGACGTTTGCCGGATCAGCTAGTTTTCTTTATAAAAATGATGTACTCTATTATAAGCAAATGTGAATTTGAAGAAAAATTAGTCGCATGCATTTATAGAGATTTGGTAAGATGCATAGATGGTGGTAGGTATGATACCAGTACGTCCAAAACATATAATCAATATGTTTTGGACGTACTGGTATACAGTGGTCATAATTAGGTCAAAGTCTCCACTTTGAAGGCAACTCTTGATTTCTGACCTGACCTTTGTACTAGCTTTCATAAATTTTCTATTAATCATAAATATAAAATGCCAGTTAACTCGTAAATTTGAATTTAGCTTAACAAATGTATAAAATACCAGCGACACGCTCATGAAAAGTTTAGTCTTGATGTCAAAAGGGTTTTAACCCATCCAATTGAACTCGAACCTTTTAAAGCCTCCGAGAAATGTTTGTTGAGTGGGCATCAACGTTGTTATTGGGTTGTGAGTGCTCTGCTTTATGCGTAAAATTATTGTCGAAATTTTAAGATTTCGACTGCCAAATGTAAAAAAAGTTATTTTCAAAAACAATTTTTCTATTAATTCTTTAAGATAAATATAATATCTGTGTTTTTCAGACTTTAAATCGTGCACAGTAATCAAATTAATACTATTTGAAAAATCACACTATGACTACACAGCTGATAGGGCTATCTTGTATTAAACAAAATTTACCGTAGTAATAGTGATTAGTCTTTATAATTATTAAAAGTAATTTATTATGTCGGAGAAATGGCGTTAGTGACAGCTGTCATTTTCATAACAATTTAACAACATTAAAATTAGATTAGTTCAAAACTGTTAATACATGTGGTTTATTCGATTTCCCAATATTAATAGATCCACAAATTAACGACTATTTGATAGTTCATAATAATAATGCCTATGGAATCACTATTATTATCGACTATTAAATAGTCGTTAATTTATAGATCTAGCAACATTGCCAATCAAATAAACTACAGGTTTAACAGTTTTAAACTTGACTTTGACGTTGTTTAATTTTGAGCGTTGTGACATATGACAATGGCAGCTGACAGCAATGCCATTGCTACGATATTGACTAATAAGTTTTACCATTTCGCCCATAATTTTAAAATGAAATCTTTTTCTCAGATGTAGTGCAGAGTATAATAATAAATAAATAGCTAAGCAATTCATATAAATTAAATTATTATTATTTTTTATTATTTGTTTTTTTATGGCTCTGGCACGATTTGGGCATTAGCCAGCGTCAAGTATAGGATTTTTTTTAATTCGTGCTTGTCTTTAGAAATTCGACCGTGTCCTCCATGTACGGTTTAAGCACTCGCCTGGTACCGCACAACCCTTCCAAAGGCCGAGAACAAATTTAAATTAAACTAAAACTTGCCCTCGAACCGGGAATCGAACCCGGTACCCCTCACCTAACTGCAAAAATAAATTATTCCCCAGTTAGTAAAGGACTGACTCATCGAAGAATAGACATGAAACGACTTTTAACTTCCAATAGAGTGTACTACTTTATAACCATAAATTTACAGTAAATATGACTCACATAAGTATAGTATACTAGCTGCCCCCGCAAACTTCGTTTCTCCTTAATGTAATTTTACTTATTCTACCTTTTTAGTACGTACCAACATGGAACATTTGCTATGCTACCTCAGAGACTGTTCGGTTTTCTGGAATTAAAACTTTTTAAGTTTTTCTGTGGATTTTTCTCTATATAAACCTCAGAGTTCAAGTCATAAGAGTTTAATTAGCAAATAAAAAATAGGGGTCGATTGTAGAGGTCTGAAAATTAAGGGTATGTATTTTTGTATGTTGTAACATAAAAAAATAAAAACAAAAAATGTTATCCAAAAACTAAAAATTTAGGGTTGAACCACCCTTAACTTTTAGGGGTTTGAAAGATAGTAGCGGATTCTCAGACTTGCTGAATATGCATAAAAATTTCATAAGTTTCGGTCCAGACATTTCGGAGGAGTATGGGAACGAACATTGTGACACGAGAATTTTATATATTAGGGTAAAAGCCGGATAGTTGCCTCGGTGGGATACATGCCCCGGTGTTTAAAAAACTATGTTCAGATTATAATTTGTATTGGCGCTTTACTACAATAAGTAGTGACTGCCCTTCAGGCCTAAATGCCACGTAAGCCATCGGAATAGGCCCAAGTGTTTTGTACGTGTAAGCAAAAATCTTCCGCGCCGAAACTTTGACGGGCGTTATATTTATATTGGTAAGTAATTTCTATTGAATATTTTTATTACTGATCGTGGTTTCAGTCAACTTTTTGTTTCTTTGCATGCATTAGAGTTTAAATTACACTGTTGATCATGTTTTATTGCTAAATAATTTTTATTTATTTCGCAAATAAAAAGGGCAAGTATCCGCATCAAAAAGGATAGTCGCCCTGCTTACTGTCGCGGATAGTTGCCCCTAGAGTGACTAAACATTTCTTAACAAGCAAAGACGGATTTTACTTTTTTGCTGTTTTTTTGGTGTTTATTCGAATTTACTTTGTCTCTAACTTGTTGTAAATTAAATATATATCTACTTCACAGTTTTATATATTTATTATAGATAAGCAAAATGCCTCATCAACAGAAGATAGCTTAACACTTGCCATCGAAAAATTGAGACAAAGTTGGGATTAAAGCACAACTTTATTAATGAGAGTAAAATGGCTGGACCTCAATGGCTAAAATCCTGATATAACTTTGAGACAAGCTGAGGGTGTATCAATTGAAAGAGCGAAGGGTCTCAACAGAACAGAAGTTGCAAATTTTTTTCAAACTCTTGACAACTATTTTAACTGAGAATAATTTTCTGGATAAGCCAGATAAAATATTTAACATGGATGAAAGCGGTGTCCAACTCAATAATAAAATTGGTAAAGTATTAGCTAAGAAAGGTGCTAAAGCAGTTAAATCAGTTACTTCCGGTGAAAAAGGAGAAAAATTACTGTTGTTTCTTAATATTTCAAATTGTACTTAATAAAATATCTCAGTAAATTATAAAGACTGTTCAATAAATAATAAAGATTACTCTAATTGATATAAATGTATTTCTATCCAAAATAAAAACGCACGAGGCAAGTATCCCTAGGCTACTACCCGCCATAGTAGGCAACTATCCCTTTTCTGAGAGGTGAAATAAAACAGTATTTATTCAAAACCATTGTTAATTATGTATACGAAAATAGGCTTTTATAGAAGATAAAAGACCAATGTTGCGAGATACATACTAAATAATTTTCAGCAAGTTCATATTTAAAAAATATAAAGCTTTTTCGAAAAGTGGGGCAACTATCCGGCTTTTCCCCTAGATAATCCCTTTTTCCTATAGAACATAGGTCTGGTTTTGTTAAAATTACAGTCCCGATTTAGTTGTTAAGACAACCATCAGAAATCGTGGACTTTTTGGACTGAGCGGAGTTGAAAACAGACAAAACATATTCTACATTACTTAACTTTGAACTCAATTGTAAAAGATAATTAAATATTTCAATTTAAGTGTCCAATAAAAGGAAACACTTCGATCGTAAAGAAGCAATCAAATTGTAACTTACATGAAAAGCAAAATTCCTAATTATGGTTGACTGAACGATCTCCATGAAGTCGTAAAGTGAGGAATCTTAGAGTGTTCCTTCTCAGTTGCTAATAAGGCAGTTGAGTGGAAAAAGGGCCAACTGGAGTCACATAAAAACTTTTTGTTAAAATATAATATGTAAACTAAACAACCTGAAAAAAGGTTACAGCTTTGTTTAACTAAATAAACAATAGAATCTTATCCCAAGCTGTACAATTGAACAAGCTGTACATAGGAATAATATAAAATGACAATTTGTTTGCTTCTTTACTCAAATTCAAAATATCTTTATTCATATAGGTAGGTACACTTATGAATCGTTAAAAAGAAGTTAAATTAATTGTAAATTTACATTTACTACCAGTTCGCAAGTCAAGGGCGTAGGTAGAGCGGGTAAGAAGAACTGGCAAGAAACTTTCCGCCACTCTTTTTAATCGACAAGTTTTTTGTTTGTTTCGTTGTAAGCAGCTGCAACCATTGCACAATGTTCCACATGACACCTTAAGTAATAAATCATAATAAAATATATTAAAAACAAAGATTTATTACAATTTCAGACACAAATATATTTCAAAGCAATAATAATTATACATAATTTTGTAATAAGAAATAAAATTCATTAAACGTTAAATCGTTTCAATTTCTATCACGTTGAAAATCTAAAATATTATTTGTTAATTAATTGTTTCTTGCTAGTTAACAGATATTTCAATATCTTTACTAAGATTTATATTAAAGTAATTGTAGTTAACGTTTAAAAGCTTACTTCAAATACATATATTAAATTGTTGACTACTCAACGTAGAATTCTGAATTCGTGCCCTTTTGTTGTGATGTTCATTCTGTCTAGCTTCTACCCATATTAAAGTTACGAGTACTAACGAGCTTAAAATGTTAAATTCTGTTTACTAAATGTTAATAATCTGTGGTCAATTCTTTGATTTTAAATGAAAAGTATGTTTTGTACTTTGAATAAATCAAATCAATTAGTAAAAAGAAAAGGTTTAAGCAAATTTCTAAATTATATATATTCTATAATATCTCACTCTTCATGTTGATAGCGTTGTGCTCAAAGAACTAAGCGTAATTTTACCGAACAATTTTTGAAGGAGTTGTAGAATTACACTATAGTAACATGCTTTAAAAATTTACCAAAATGAATTTCGTTTGTTACCTAAAAAAATACTTTGTAAGTACCAAAACCCCTCCCAAAGTGAGACTCAAAGTTGACTTATTACGATTATAACAATTTAGTTATATAAGACACATACACTATATAATAATAATACAACACAGTTTTTTATTTAATCTCTTTATGTAATTTGTCGAACTATTTTTCTAGTGTTGCCCTAGTGACTTCAGCGTGCGACTCTCATCCCTGAGGTCGTAGGTTCGATCCCCGGCTGTGCACCAATGGACTTTCTATGTGCGCATTTAACATTCGCTCCAACGGTAAAACCGGCTAGCCGAATACAAAAAGTCGACGGCGTGTGTCAGACACAGGAGGCTGATCACCTACTTGCCTATTAGATTGACAAATTATCATGTACAGAAATCTGAGGCCTTGACCTAAAAAGGTTAAAATTATTTTCATATAGCAAGTTTTATTTGTGCGAATTAAGAGCAATTCACGTGGATTTCTACCGTTGGTCACTGTACGTGGTAGGCAATCCAATTAATAAGCAAACCTTTCGTATTCGCTGTGAATATCGAATGTTTGTGCCGCAACTCGGCCAATCAAATAAAATATTCATATTATAACGTTTTCATACACGATTGCAACACATGCCACGCGCGACATTTAAATGGTTTTCCGATCCATCGAATTCGTGCTTTGAACTGTACTTAAAATTCTCGAAACTGTTTTATTAACTTTCATAATTATATATCTACGAAGAACGCTATAAGCTTTCATCAGCAGATAAGAAAGAACAGGGAAAAACCCTTTAGTCAAATTTGTATTTATTTAGACGGAGCCTATTTTTTTCCTTGCGGGTTCTAATCAAGCTCCTGCTTTGGAATATGATTGGGATCGCTTCTTTCCCTATAAGGGGAAGGTGATTAAATTAAAAGCAATGTGAATTTGTAGCGTGGGCGCGTATTTAGAACATAAGTTTGACAACAATTATATATAACTTATTATTTTGACATTACTAGCGGCCCCCGCGAATTTCGTATCTATTTAATACCTAGCCTATCTTTTTAGTACATTACTAACATGGAACATTTTGCTATGCTACCCCAGAGACTGATCTGGAATGATAACTTTTTAGGTTTTTCTGTGATTTTTCTATATATCAATCTCAGAGTTCAAGTTATTAGTTCTTAGAGATCGCAGAGGGTGGATGAAAATTAAGGGTTGTAAGTTTTTTTGTATGATGTATCATAAAAAAATAAAAACAAAAATTATTGTCGAAAAATAATTTTTGGGTGGACACTGGACAACCCTTATCACTTAGGGGTTTGAAAAATAGATAGTAGCCGATTCTCAGACTTACTGAATATGCATTAAAAAATCATAAGAATAAGTCGAGCCGTTTCGGAGGAGTATGGGAACGAACATTGTGACAGGAGAAATATATAGTGATGTTAATGTTCTTATAATATGACATTTGCATGCCTATTTCTATATGGCTGATTGTGCGGATTTTTGTAATTAACCATGTAATTGTACTAATATCTTTGCAAATAAACGATATATTTTAATGTACTTAGTGTTGTATTGTGTACATAAATGTATGTAATCAATGAAGGTTTATGTTTTTTTAATTTTCAGTTATTTTGATCTTAGCTATACTACATTTAGCAATGAAAGAGTATTGTAATATGTATATTATGTTTATTAATAATAATAGTTTAAAGAAAGTACATATTACTAACATATGTTGTGTTTTAGGTCCTAAGAAACCTTTCCCAAGAGTTTATATTCACGGAATGCAGTACTAGGTTTTCCCACGAACCATGTGCGGACATGTTAGAGAACCCATATAATCTGAATTTAACTATATGAAGATCTAATACATAAGGGATCTTATTACGTTGGTGTTGTCGTAGAAAATAATATAAATGGCGACTTGATTTCCCTCAAGATTACCTCAATGACGGTAAAAAATAAAACACATTTCTTCTTTTGTTTCAATTTTTACCATATTTATTATGGTAGATTAACTTTGTAACTTGAAGTATTCCGGCAATAAACTTTCATCTAAAGGTTGTCGATTTTAATTTTACGCAAGTTATGTAACTTAACGATAGTTAAATATTAGTTAATAATAAAAATGTTAATGTCTTACACTTGAAGCTAGTAAATTGTAAAACGTCAGTTTAGGTACTGATAAATAAGCGTTTTAGTTCTTCATACATTCATAAGTTGTCAAGAAGATCAAGTGGAATATGTAAATGAGTATATCTATCTAGGCCATCTAATAGCTAATAAAGAATGCATTTGCAAGTAACTGGACGTATTTGTAATAAAAGATATACTTGGAAAAGATACTGGTCACTGTCAGAAGTAATGAAAAACAGGAACTTGAAAATGTTTTACAAGAGAAAAGACTTTGATGCCTGCCTTGCGATTCTCTAACTCACTTTTCGAACTCACACAGCGGTTTTCACAGCGGCGGTCGCGCTCAAATCAGTCACTCAAATATTGCATCTGTGATAATTTTAGAGTTTCATTATGCGTAACAAAATTTTCTTTCGTTCTCTCTGTTACAGAAAAAAACAGTAAATCTTCATTCATAGTGTTCCAGAATCTGTATAACATTTAACTTGCCTACAACAACGATACATTCAACGCCATTGCTCGAGAGAGTTTGCTTTAGACTGTATTTTACGCTTTTAGGTCAATATATGTAAATATTTATAATCCTTTATATAAAATAGTGTACTATTTGGCTTTATTTTATTATTACCACAGGTTCTGGTCATTGAAATAAACGTAAACTGATTTAAACTGTGGTTTATTATGGTAACCCCGCAGGCACACTGCCCGGGACCGCATTATTACGTAGTGTAAGCATTTACTTTTAAATGGTAATTTAAATGAGTATAAACCCTTTGTATAGCAGATTTAGAAATGATTTTGTCGTTTTACATAGCTTCGCTTAGGATTTTAGAATATGATTTTGTCGTTTTACGCAATTTTATTTAGTTTGTTTTAAAGGAATTAAGTATGTTGTATATATCATAAATTATTACGGAGGCAACGGGCGTACTTTTTGCTAAAAAACGATCTCTTTCAAGCAAGGAAAGAGAAATACTAAGGATAAAGTGCATAAATTAAGCAGTGTTGGCTTATTCTATTTTCTACCTATAAAACATAATTAAAATATATATCTTATGTAGCCCTCAAGGTATTACTACTAATATTAGTGAGAAACAAAGCCTTGTTTTTAGTTCTTGGAGTTGATTGCAGATCTGACTTGGTTTTTAAACCCAAAAAATTGTATTTTTATATTTTAGATATTTGTTTTTGTTTTTATTTTGTTATGATACAACATACAAAAATACATACAACCCTTAATTTTCACCCCTCTACGATCAACCCCTATTTTTTATTTTTAAAATCTTGAATTCTGAGGTTTATATAGAGAAAAACCTAAAAAGTTTTCATTCCAGAAAACTGAACAGTCTCTGGGGTAGCATAGCAAAATGTTCCATTTTGGTATGTACTAAAAAGATAGGCTAAGTAAAATCACATTAAGGAGAAACGAAGTTCGCGGGGTAGCTAGTAACTTACGCATATAATTTTTTGTCACAAATCATAAAATAAAACACTTCTGACCTAACCTAAACTGCAATTGGCGTTGCGCAATTACCATTATGATTGTTAAATAACGTCATTAAGCGAATTTAATACCTTTTAAAGGGGTACCGTATTATTTTTATCAGCACCTATGACAAGTCGCAACGCAACAAAGGGAATGAAGTGTAAGCATTAAATTGAATACGATATCGACACATGTATATTGAAAAGTTACGAGCAGCTTAAGTCTAGTACCATCGGAAGGTCCAATAACGTCAAAGGGTAGGATAACGATGGTTCAAAGTTTTAATTAAACAGTGACATCTGTTCAGACCGTTCCCAACACGACAATTATTGTTGCGAGACACAAAAACACACATTGGTCGAAGATACAGGGCTGTATCTAGGTATTGTAGGGCCCTAATTTTATTTGTCTTGTATCCAACTTTTTAAAAGATACGCTTTACTGGATTTTTTATTTTTTTTTAATACTAAACGATTTTTTTCACAGAAAGAAGGACAAAGGGGCTCAGCTGATGTTAAGTGACACCGTCAAGGTGAAAGGTTAAAGGTTGGAGGACTCTCACTAGGTCCTGTGTGCGTAAAGTCTTGGCTAACTAAGGCAGCCTAGCTCCTTCCAGAAGTCTCCAGGGCACTTCACAGGCATAACGGAGCGACCTCACAGGCATAACGTACGAAGATTTCTGTACGTTGGTTAGCCACAGCCACGCATTCCACGACTACGTGGGTGCACTTCCTCTGCGCTGAAACAGCTAATACTAAAACCGTCATGGACACTTTCTATGCCAGAAAGTTCGCGAGTTCGTTGCCAGCCTTTTAAGAATTTATCCGCTCTTTTCTTGAAAGACCCGAAGTCGAATTGGTGGTGGGCAGCTGGTTACACATAGTGGTGGTGCGCAGCAACAACTGCCTTAAATAACGTTCAATTATGGAACGACGGACGAGGTGATACGGGTTACTACTACTACTGGTGGTTACTACTTGCCCATTCGATTGACAAATGATCAAGAAACAGATTCAGAAATCTGAGACCCAGGCCTAAAAGAGGTGGTAGCGCCACTTATTTATTTACATATTAAAAGGCGTCAGACTGGTATAACAGTGTAATTAGAAAAATACATTTTGAATACGTCCCTGGCAGTGCGTTATTGTATCTAGTCCAGAGCTATTTGCTTTTCAACCCCCGTTATTGCTTTATGAGGCCGAGATGCAAATCTATGTTCATCCATCAGCTATGATAAACACGTGTTATGATAGACAAACATTAGTATTACATATTAGGTTATATTTCAGTAATTAAGAGTGTTAAAGTAGTGACTTTTCCAACACATACAGTTTGAACTCTAGGCTTGTTTAACTCTTCATTACTAGTGTTTGTCCTGAAATAACGGATACATCCACTCGCTGCGTACATACTGATCTGTCCTTGGTTTGTGTCAGGGCATTCGGGATGTTTAAACCCACGATTCAATCATGTTGGTCTTCTTCTTATAGTGCCATCTCCTTACGAAGGTTGGCGATCATCATGGCTACTTAAATATTGGATGACGCGCTTCTGAACAATGACCTGGTGCTTTCACCAAACCATTGTCTAAGATTCTTCAACCAAGACGTGCGTCTGAGGCCAGGTCTCCTTCTACTTGCCACTTCACCTTGAATGATTAGTTAAAGGAGTATTTTTTGGTGTTATGTATCATGTTGACGGTTGGTGGAACCCTCCCTAGCTGGTCGGTAAGACAACCCAATATGGTCAAAACTAAACACCGGTTTTTAAGCGATGGTGAACAGCTTACAGAACTTAACAAGTTAACACTTGTTAGATGATATACGACATATAAATAAAAGAGCAGTGGCTAGTGGCTTCAGCGTACGACCCTCAAACCTGAGGTCGTAGGTTCGACTTTCTTTCTATCTGCGCATTTTAACATTTGCTCTAACGGTGAAGGAAAACATCGTGAGGAAACCGACATATCTAACACAAAAAGTCGACGGTGTGTGTCAGGCACTGGAGGCTGATCACCTACTTGCCTATTAGATTTAAAAATGATCATGAAACAGATTCAGAAACCTGAGGCCAAGACCTAAAGAGGTTGTAGCGCCACTCATTTTAGATGATAAATTAGATCATTACATATAGGCCTTCCTGTGTTTAAAAACTTAACAAAAGCTAATATTTCACAACGATATTGGCAAAATACAATATGGATTTTATTTGAACATTACAATATTTTTCATAAAAGCTTGCTCCAATCAGCAGATTTGAATTTAAGTGAACCGTGCCCTGAAATATCGAGAAATATAAATAGCACTTATTGGCATCAAACCAGCCATAAAAATCACTACTCGACTATCCATTGTGCCTGTACTTTTGCATTTTATTTTTAAAATGTTGCTTCGTTTTAAATGCGTCCTGTATTTGTATTTATAGAAATTCGGGTTAATTAGTTGGTAGACCATACATTGGTAAAATTATTTGCGAATTCTATATTAATTTAAACAAAAGGGATAATATTTGAGCATCTATTTTGGCTTTTATCTATTCGTTCATAAATTTCTCGGAAACTAAAATTTATATTGAGATGATGTTTTTTTGATTTAATAGTGTACGGAAGTTACATCCAAAAACAAATGGTAGTTTTTGAGACATGGGTATCCGCGATAGGATAATGTATAATATAGTATAAATTATATAGTAATAAAATATATGTATAATGTATAATATAGTATAAATTATATAGTAATAAATTACTAAATTCAGTTGACAGGTAATTAGTATCTGTTTTAAAATAAATTTTCTAGTACAATAACGTTAAAATATGGATATTTTTCATAACCATTAATATTTTTTATATTCGTTATATAATATAACGGGGTAACCGGGCAGGAGGCTCACCTGATGTTAAGTCCCCCGCCCACGAACATTCACATTCCAGGAGGCCGGCCTTTTAAGAATTGGTACGTTCTTCTCTTGAAGGAATTGAATTGGTACGTTCTCTCCTTAAGTCGAATTGGTATGGAAGTACTTTAGTGAATAAAATCTGCACGGCGTACAGCCGGTGTATTGTTAGTGCCCCGTCTTTAAGCCCTCAAGAAAATGGCACTCGTGCCCCCATATTTGTTTTTATTGTAATCTGTGTATTATTTGTATTTTGTAGTGTAGTGGTTAATCTAGAGAATATTTAAGATTATAGGAATTAGTAAACATGATAATAGATAATATTATTTTAAATGCAAAAAAACGTTATTATTTTTACAATTTTAACATTCCAGAATTCCGATTCGGGGAAGGATGGAATCCTATCTGACTTTCTTTAATTCGCTGCGTCATCATTATCGTAAATAGGAGATATAACAAATTTATAACTATGTAGAGAAGTGGCAACAAATATAAATCTTTAAAACAAAATTCTTTCGTTTGTGCTATCTGAATAAAGGGATTATTAAATTAAGTGAAAAACAACGTACATTGTGTAATTCTATTCTCTGTTAGTGCAGCCCTGCGATTCTGTAACTCACTTCACGAACTCACACAGCGGTTTTCGCATCGGCGGTCGCTCTCAAATCAGTCGTGAAGCAGTCATTTTATGATTTGGCATTCTGAAAAGGTGGGATCTTGTTCTTTATTGTTTATCAGAATGCCAAATCATAAAATGACTGCTTCACGACTGATTTGAGAGCGACCGCCGATGCGAAAACCGCTGTGTGAGTTCGTGAAGTGAGTTACAGAATCGCAGGGCAGTGCTGATTGATACACATATATCATCGAACGGTCGAAGCGACCGGTTCCCTTGCCTGTTTTACATAAAGGCAGCGCTGTGAGAATCGCAACAATTTTCCGGAACATTTCCGAGCGGGCTAACGAACGGAAACGCAGGGGACGCGGCCAATTGGCGGATAAATGCACCTCAATTACTATATTGTGGCAACATTTTTCCTCCTAGATTTGTTCCGTAAAAGTTCGAGACTTGCTCGCTATTTAAATGACTGTAACGAGGAAAGTTGCGTTTATGGTTTACTGCGTTTATTAGCGTCCTTTGGCTTTTACTTACAATTTACTATGTTGTATGGTGACATTATTATTTCAGTTAATCATCAGTTGTGAGATAGGGAATGGAAAGATTTGTTTTTACAGCTTAAGCCTGCGAATGTCTTTCCTGAGGTTGTAGATTCGATGGCATAAACCCAAAACCCGGCGTGTGTTACAGAAGGCTAATCGTCTACTAAAATCAAGGGCGTAGAACGGAAGAGAAGAACTGTGCAATAAATTCTCCGCCACTCTTTTTAATCGCCATGTTTTTTTGTTTCACACAACGTTTGTAAGGAGCTGCAACCATAACACCTTGTTCCACATGACATCTTAAGTAATAAATAATAAATTAAAAACAAAGATATTTTGTCCTCTATCAGCAGGAGGCATGGTGAAATAGGAGCACATACTTACATTCTCGTGGGAGCAACACGAAAATACATAGTCGAAACAACTAACATCATTGCATACACGAATTTAAAGGAATCATGATTCTATCTTATATGTAAAACTGTATTCGTAGCTCACAGAGTTGGTAAAGTTAGTCATTTTGATCTTGGAGTGTAACTATAAAATCATAATCCTTCATCAACTAAATTTGTAGTAAATTACAGCGTAATCTGTTTAGAATAAAGTTATAATATCATCACTTTCATGACTCTCCTGGACTTGTAGTAGAGTCCTAGTAAGGTTTTAAAAATTAACCCAGTGTGGTTAACGCTTGGCGATTTTACTTAATCATTATTATTATTTATTAAAACCTAAACATAACAATTCAATGTACAGTATTTACAATTTTCTGAACCTATATAGTAAAAATAAAAATATTAAAAAAATAAAAATAAAACAAATTTAAAGTTTGGTCCCTCTGGCAGTGTAGCAATAACGCTGGCAGCATTTGCTTACTGTATATGCGATACTTATTTGTTGAGCGAGGAAAGCACCAGCTCTGGGGACACCAGTACTATCTACCAGACACCAACTTAAATCTTTAACTAACGCCTGTGCACTTGAACCCCACGACCCAAGAGTTTCTACTAAAAAGGGAACAAAATCGAAGTAGGACGAAAGACTCCTATATTTTTGAGCTGTTTATCATTATCATTAATTATAATATAGTTCTCTTCTTCGTCATTAGATTATAACTTACGAAATAAAATAACTGTATTTCTGTGTTCTATGAACTTATATGGAATGGAAAAATCTATATAACGTTACAATTTTATTTGAGAAATTCGAGTAAAATATCCCCACATACGATCGGGTCATTACTTAGGTCCTCGAAGGCACGAACCAAGCTCACGTCGTCGTCCGTCGGTTGTTGACTAATGGTCAAATATTTCATGAAAATGGATTACATAACGTGTAAAGACCATTATTATATACGTTAAAATACGTGTATTAAATAATAATGATCGAATTTTTATAAGTAGATGAATTCTGTGTAACATATGTCGTGGATTTTTGGTACTAAAGTCTGTTTCTTAACGACATTTTTCTTCATTGTAGAAGAATCAACTGTTTATATAAAAAACGGGTTCTAACGTACGACCAGAACGGAGAGGAGTATGTGCTAATACTCCGCTTGTATCTTCTTTAGTTATAAAAAAACTCTTTTTTTTGTTTTATAGAACAGAGGGCAAACGGGCAGGAGGCTCACCTGATGTTAAGTGATACATGGACAATGCCTAAGGGCTCGAAAGGTGCCGGCCTTTTAAGAATTGTTACGCTCTTTTCTTGAAGGACCCTAAGTGTTAAGGAGTTATAGTTGAGAATTGATCACTAATTGATTGAGGGTCTTGAATTAAATAAATGCAATAATAACACGTGCGAATCGTATGACACTTTTATTTTAACTAAGTAAGAGTAGTGGACTGTATATACATATTTGGACATGCCGCCCACCAAAGGACGCAGTCCTTTAAAAGAAATAACATAAAAGAAAAAATAAACACTTAACAAAATTACAAACTATAGTTCAATACAATTGTTTCACGAAAGACACAATAGTATGCATCAGACATTGTCTTTCATCATATTTAAATGGCTTATTGACTATTGTACATAAAAATAAGACAAACCGCCCACCGTAATATGTCTGCATACATAGTTGGATATAGCATTACACAACAATTCACATGTTATAGTCTATTAATATATGTATATTATAGCGTAGTATAGTAAGTACACAGGCATCTAACACAGTATATAATAATTTTTAAAAACATACATAACAGGTAAGTATTACATAGTTTGTATATTTTGTTTATTACATATTTCCAAATAAGGTTTTTGTTAACAATAGTAAGTTGATATATAAATTGATTTTCACTTTTAAATGACTAATGAACATTTATAATAATAAAGTAACAATTAAAAATAGACTAATTATTTAGTTAAAATGCATATTTTTGATACAGGTCTTTTGAGCGTTCCGCTTCTACATTTGATCGATACTACCCGGGTCACATTGTCGGGACCGATATGCTTTTTAACTATTCTACCCATAATCCAGTTACCAGGAGGAACATTATCCTCCTGTATAACAACTACATCATCAATTTCCGGTTCTAAGTTATTTTTAACATTCCATTTGTACCTATTGTTTAGAATTACAAGATATTCTTTAGACCATCGGTTCCAGAAGTCAGTGACCATTTTTTGTGTTAACCGCCAACGATCGCGATAACTGATGTCTACATAAGCATGACTTTGGTCAGCTACATTAAGCACAGGTTCGCCGATCAAAAAATGTCCAGGCGTCAGTGGGAGAGGATCATTAGGGTTGTCACTTAAGACAGTCAGAGGTCGTGAATTAAGGCAGGCTTCTATTTGAGTCAGCATAGTTGTGAGCTCCTCGTAAGTTAGAGTGGTATCGCCAATAACCTTTTTAAGGTGTGTTTTTGTGCTACGTACGCCAGCCTCCCACAAACCTCCAAAATTAGGAGCGTGTGGGGGTATGAAATGCCATGTAGTACGCTCTAATGTTAACATTTCTGCTATTTCACTAGGCACTGAAGATTTGGCACTGTTAAACATTGTCGTTAATTGTTTTTCTGCTCCTACAAAGTTTGTGCCATTGTCACTATAGATATCTTGACAGTGGCCTCGTCTTGCTGTAAACCTTCTAAAAGCGGCGATGAATGCCTTCGAAGTCATGTCTGTGACAGCCTCCAAGTGTATAGCGCGTGTGGCCATGCAAATAAACAAGCAAATATATCCTTTAAAGGACTTTGCTCCTCTACCTGGGGAGAATCTGATGTTAATAGGTTCTTTTACTATAGGCACATTTAGAGTATATTCGAATTTGTCTATGTCTCTATTCCAACTCACTCCTAATACCTTAACTAGGTTATTTACCTTCAGAGGCAGTTCATGATCATCTCGTTTGTTTTCACCAATATATTTTAGCACATTTTTACTATTACTGCTCCACTTTTGGAGCTCAAAACCTCCTAAATTCATTAATTTACTCATGTCATTATATATATTAATAGCATCAGCAATTGTTTCACATGACGTCATTAAATCATCGACGTAATAATCACGTTTAGTTATATGAGCAGCAACAGGGAACTTCGATTGTTCATCATCAGCTAATCTCTGGAGTGACTTCACAGCGAGATAAGGCGCACATGCTGTCCCAAATGTTAATCTTAAAAGCTTGTAATGTTTTATTGGCTCACTCGGATTAAATCTCCATAGAACTCTTTGGTAATTTGTATCATCTTCTGACACCCTCACCATTCTATACATTTTAATTATATCTGCAGTAAGGCAAATCTTATAAAGCCTCCATCTCACCAATATGTGGCGCAAATCTTGCTGCAACTTAGGACCAATATGTAAATCATCATTTAAAGAAACATTATTAACTCCTTTGCACGAAGCGTCAAAGACTATACGAAGTTTTGTCGTCTCCTTATCTTCGCGAAGTACCGCGTGGTGCGGAAGATAGACTGCAGTGGGACTATCAATTTCTGCATGTCTAATTTCAACCATATGATTTAAATTTATATATTCGTTTATGACCTTGTGGTATTCTTCTTTAAGTTTCTGGTTTTTTAATAATTTTCTTTCTAATATTTCAAACCTCCTGGCAGCAATTTCTTTAAGATTTCCTTGCCTACATTGTGGATTTCCAGTCTTGAATGGTAGTTTAACCACAAATCTTCCTTCTTCATCTCTTATAGTTGTACTGTCATAAAAATGTTCACAAAATTCCTCTTCTTTTGATAGTCTCTTCTCTATAGTATTTGGTTCATTCTCGATTTCCCAAAATTTCTTGAGCATCTCGTCATCTTTAAGTTGAACATGCAAACTTGCAACATTTGTGTCCGAAGAACCCGTTTCTTGAGGCAGCTTTCCTGATAGCACCCAACCTAGGCATGTTCTCTGTGCTAGTAAGTTGCCCCTAGGATGTTTGATTATACCATCTAAAATAATGTTACTGTATACGTCTGCTCCCAAAAGAATGTCAATTTTTCCAGGTGTTTTGAAGGCTGAGTCAGCCAACTCTAAAGTTTCTAGGTCTGACCATTCAGGAGCACTAAGTTTAGTAGTAGGCAGAAGTGTTGTTACTGAACGCAATACATATGCATTCACTCGTATTATTGTCTTAGGATCGTGGCGAGATTTCACCTTAAGTGAAACCATGTATTTGATTCTCATTTGCCCCTCTCCCACACCTGACACCCAACCACTTACTGATCGGCGCGAAAGATTAAGTAATTGTACTGTAGCTTCAGTTATAAACGATGCTTGCGACCCTTGGTCTAACAATGCTCTAATAATATGTTTGCAACCATTCCTACTCTCTACTAATACCTCAGCAGTAGCTAATAGGACACTATTTTGACAATTTTCCTTGGAAAAGTTAGTTACAAAGTGTACATCGTTTGTTATAGAATTAAGCTTACCTTTAGTTTGTTCAGTCATGGTACCTGTCAACGTGGATTCCCCTTCACTCGTAGTCACCGTGTTTCGATCTCTCTCGTAGTGTAGCAATGAATGATGACGACGCCCACATTTTCTGCAACACGTTGGCTGGCGACATCTGATTACTGAATGTGATGGGGCAAGACAATTAAAACATAATTTATTCTGCTGGACGAACTCTTGCTTTTCTTTTGTAGACATGTCTGCGAACTCTTTACAATAATAGATGTAGTGTTTACCACTGCATAACACACATTTAACTTCCTGCTTATTCACATCATTGTGTATACCTGAATGAAAGGACTTAGGTTTAGCAATAGGTGTAGCAACAGGCTTAGGGTATGGTGATTTCACTCTGTGACTGTCTATCATTTCTAACGATCGAAATCTAGCTTCAAGAAAATCCCGCAGTTCTGCCCAAGTAGGTAATTCGGTGTTACTCAAACTAAGTTGTTGTTCCCATCTCTTTATCGATTCATTGTCCATCTTTGATATTACTAAATAATTAATAATCATATCCCAAGTGTCGGTTTTCACACCGAGATTTTGCAACGTTTTTAAGCATACCGACGTAGTGTCTACTAATTGTTTGATTGAACTCGATGTCTCCGTACTTATAACCTTCTGTGAAAATAATGTTCTTAAAATTGCATAGCAATTCAACCGTTTATTATTATATCGTTTCACTAACTGGTTCCATGCCTCATCGTAGTTTGCATCCGTAGTCGAAAAGTTGCGTATTAATAGTTCTGGGTCACCCGATAAATTACTTTTTAGATAATGTAGTTTTTGCACCGGCGTTAAAGACTTATTGTTATGAATCAAGGAGCAAAATAAGTCATAAAAAGTTGTCCATTCTTCATATTTACCTCCAAACTTCGGTATTTGTATTGACGGTAATTTAATATCATTTAATGACCTCTGTTCGTCGCCACCCGCTATTGAGGTATGTGATAAAGGAGACTGTTTGGTTAAGTTTTGAAAGTCCTCCTTCATAGTGGACTTGTACTGAATATATAGCTCATCAAAAATATCACTAAAGTTTCCTTTAAAATAGGTACTTTCCTTTTCTTCCTCTTTAGATATTTTTAAAATTAAACTTTTGTGTCCTTCCTTAAAGTCCCGCCATAATTGTTCTAACACTTCTAATCGAGTTTCTATATATGATATTTTTATTCTGTCTTTCGGTGATTTCCTATAATTCTTTTCTGCACTTCTTAATGTCTCCAACAACTTAAATTGATACTCAAAAAGACCCTCCATCGTACACTATGACTTTGAGCGTAGTTCGTAATTATCCGATTACTCAGACCCACTGAAAAAACTGAACACAGCCCAACGTAATAGTACTTCACAGTATGGTGTGTATATAACGTAATTTATTTCGTTTTTATAGGTTAATTTCACTTTTATAATGTTATTATAACACTGTAATGAAACACTGATCACACAAAAATCCTTCCAACTATTCCTTATCGCTTAGGAATGTGAGCATCTATTGTTCTCACTGTTCGCCAACTATTGAACAATAGCGATGTTATCCGGTTCGATTTTGGACCATATGTTAAGGAGTTATAGTTGAGAATTGATCACTAATTGATTGAGGGTCTTGAAATTAAATAAACTGCAATAATAACACGTGCGAATCGTATGACACTTTTATTTTAACTAAGTAAGAGTAGTGGACTGTATATACATATTTGGACACTAAGTCAAATTGGTTCGGAGATACTTCAGTGAGCAGCTGGTTCCACATAGCACGGCAAAAACTGCCTTAAAAAACGATCAGTTGTGGAAGGACGGCCGTCTCTTTCAGATGTACCCAAGAGAGATTGGGAGGGAGACAAACTAGCCTACGAGACGCCCAAAAAGGGCAGTCATCGCAGGCCATGGTCACCTATTTTAGTGGGTGCATTGAGGGAGGAAGGAGTATGTTCTTATTTAAACAGTTGGAGCTCATATGTCCCAGGGAAGAAACCGAGAGTCGATTCCACAGTTCGCTAGTTCGCATAAGAAAATGTCTTGTCTTGTGAAGACAGTCCGTGGAAGATTTCCAGTTATCAAGGTGATGTGGATGAAATTGATGATGTTTCTGACCATTTTTAACTCCATCTCTATTTAATTATTGCAAAACAGCAGTTGTTTAAAATTAAAAAGCAATATAGGTTTATATTTGCTTTTATTTTTGAAAAAGAAATCAACTTTTTCAACAAACTGTTTGACTGTATGTTAATTATTTCTTTTTTATAAAGAATAATGTAAACTTTGTAGTTGCAATATTTGTAAATATGTAAGCACCATGTATCCACAAAATAATATAGATATCTGTATTTTGTTCTAGGTACAATGATGTATATTTATCAAATCAATGATAAAATATTAAACAAAATATTGTAAAAACTATTTTAAAAGAGTAAATATGAATTACATTGCCCATTCTTCTCCATATAAAACAACCTTTAATGATTATTTTTAAATATTTTTAACTTTCAAGTGCCTTTTTAATAAGATTTGACTTTGACTTTTGACAATATTTTCTACTTAACATGTGATTAAATAAAGAAGGCTTTTCATATGACTATGTAATAAAGCTCATTGTTTCGCTGTCGTTGGAAAAGTTATTTTGTTCATTCGTTCTGTCTAGACTTCGAATTGTATTAAATTTACTACATCTTGATGACGATATAATCCAACTAATGAAATTATTGACGTAAGTTTTTGATTATATGTTTAGAAATCCTCTTTGATTGTTTTTTTTGTTGTCAACCGTTTGACATTTCCAATTATAAATTATTTTCATTATAATTTGTTTTAATATACCACACCACTATGTGAAGCTGCCCACTGAAGTATTTCCGAACCAATTCGACTTAGGGTCCTTCAAGAAAAGAGCGTACCAATTCTTGAAAAGCCGGCAACGCACTTGCGAGCCTTCTGGCAATGTGAGTGTCCATGGGCGGCGGTATCACTTAACGTCAGGTGAGCCTCCTGCCCGTTTGCGTCCTATTACCAAAAAAAAAGTGTTTTTGTCACCTTAGTCTTCTTTTAAATTTCGAGAAATAGGTTTTATTATAAAACCTTTATATTTAAATTTGGAACTCGTGTGTTTTACAATTAATTTCTAGGAAATTAGCGTCAGTAAAATAAATGTAAAAGTTGCGTCATCAAGGTATTCTTCAAAGCTACTTTCCTTAAAATGTTTTTGGCATTTTTAACACTGTTTGTTCATGTATCAGTGCCTTGGGGCTGTAATTTCGCATGTACATTTTAAAAATTTACTAGGGTAATACCTGTGAGAGTGAAAAATTTAAAAGGAACAATGAACTATTTAACTTAAAACAATAATTTCAGTAGAAATACGACTTTTAATTTAACAATATTTTTTATAAAACATATACTATATACTCATATAGAAATTATATATCAGTATATATAATTTTGAGGATCGAGACATTTACAATGATTTTATTAAACCTTACAGTTACCCCAACTATATAGAAATTATCTAATATATAAAATTCTCGTGTCGCGGTGTTTGTGGTTAAACTCCTCCGAAACGGCTCTACCGATTCTCATGAAATGAGAATACCTTTAGGCTATGTTCACATGTAACGCGCGTTAACGCGCGTCAACGCGCGATCAAATTTGAAGAGCGTTCAGATGATGAGCGCTAACACGCGTTGCGAGAGTTCTCGTCAGTCTAGTTCGGTAGAACGTAGAAAATGGACGTGGAAGAGGCTATTATTTTGTCGTTATATTATAAAGAAAAATATAGAAAAAGAAAACGTACACATTGGGTTCATCCAATTTTGAAAAAAAAAATACAAATTATATTATATTTTTTATACAAATTTGCTATATTCCAACTTGCTGGCCTTTTTTCTACTTCATCGATTAGTAAGTCGATGTCAATATCTTCAATTTCACTCATTTTAAATGCGAGAACAAAATATAATTACGAAAATTAACAAAATTACATGCGATCGCGATGAAAGCGCGCGCTCATCTGAACAGCAAACGGACATTACATTAATATCAAAGCGCGCGTCAACGCGCGATCACCTGCGTCTAGAGACTTTTTCTCTGAGCGCCGCGTTAACGCGCGTTAACGCGCGCTCATGTGAACAGTTGTATGAAAATACCACAATGTCTAGTCGCGCGATTTGAAAACGCGCGTCAAGTTTTTGCCATCTGAACATAGCCTTAATCGAAGAGTTCGTTTAAAAGTCGTAGCGACGTTCACAGGGGGCGGCAAGTGCCATTTCATGTTTACTCTACATTAGTTTAATTTAAAAACTATCAGATACTAATGCGTTTTAATTCTTAGGAAATGTTAACCTAATCTTGTGACGTAAAATTGAAACACAGTAACTACATTGTCTTACCAAAATAAGGATTTTTTTATTTATTGGCAATAGGCTTTTTATTGGGGAGATGCAATACACCACTACCACTGCGTGAATGGCTTGTGGTGGAGGGTTATGTGGGACTCGCTACTCTGTATACCCACAAAAACCCCACGGCGCCACCACAAACGCCCGAGGCAGGACACGGTACGATAATTCAACGAAGTTTGTCTCCAACATATTTCCATTATTCAAATAATACTTATATGTAAGTATTTCATTATGCATGACACGATGTTTCGAGTGTATCTCTGAAATTATGGTCAGTGAAATCTGCCACATTAAATTGACAGTTAAATTATTAATTGTGGTAATATTAGCGCCATCTATTAGCGACGTTTGTATTGACAATATTCATCTGGATTTATAGATAATTTATTGTGTCGTATGAAAAATACTTAAACGTCTTGTCTAATTAATATAATAATTACGTGTGTAATGTTAGTTATGTTTATAGTTGTGTAAGCTTAAGCAGTATAGGCGCCAGTTCTTTTTACATTTTTTTCTATACTAATATTATAAAGAGGAAAGATTTGATTTTTTGTTTGTTTGAAATGAATAGGCTCCGAAACTACTGGACCGATTTCAAAAATTCTTTCACCGTTGGCAAGCTACACTATTCCCGAGTGACATAGGCTATGTTTCATTTAAAAAAAAAATAGGGATGCTTACTAAAACTTGAATAATCTAACCCAAGGTTAGAAAATAAACAAAAAACTTCTTTCAATCGCGTGCGAAAACTATTAATGATAGAACAAAATGATGTATTACAATTTTTCAGGACACATCACTATCTATAAAAAGTGTCGCGACAGCATGTCTCTATCTTTTATAGTTACGTCACAATAAGCGTCCTTTTATTAATTTTTTTTTATTAAAATACCACCGCTACAAAGTGCTGTTTATTCGTACCTAGGTATTGGTCCTTATCAAAATAATTACCAACGTTTCACATAAGCTACAATTTAATGGCATAACCGCCAAAAAACCATGGTGGATTGGTGTTCTCCTGCCGTTTCTCTTGAATAGTTTACTACTATGTAATATAACAAAAATCTTAGCCACAGCAACGCTTGGCCAAGTCTACTAGTGTTATATATTTTTTCAACAATGTTTCATAAATATCAATGTCACGCGATTGTAATTTCGTATTCTCCGAGCTAAAAAACTGCCCCAAATTCTACCTGTAAGAGGTTTAGTCATGAAAAATTAGTAAATGTAATGTTTTCGGAGGGTGAAGGCCGGAGTCATTATTCTCTTGCCCTTAAGTGACTTCATTTTGTCGTTCTCACTTCCCTCCTGAAGAATTTTGGTTCGCGAATTTAATTGAAATGAGATTTATGATGTTTTACTTTTAATCAAGTTTGCCAGAAACGAATTGTAATTAAGTTCCCTGTAAGTTGATTTATGCGTTTTAATATTGAACTTTAATGTCAACATATTTTGCGACATGCCCTGTATGTTCAAAATATGAATCGTTATCGCTACAAATAGTACCTACCAAAAATTTCTGTTAGGTTAGGGTTGTTGTGACTCATTTTCCGCAATTAGACACCAAATTGGTCCGTTGTGCGTAGGCTAATTTAGCCAGCTCCTTCCAGAAGCACAGAAGTCTCCTGGGCACTTCACAGGCTTCCCGGAGCGACCTCACTGTTCCGAGGATTTCTGCACGTTGATTAGCCACAGCCTCGCATTCCAGGACTACGTGGGTGACTGATTCCTCTGCGCTGTAACAGCCTCTGCACATGGGGCTGTTTGTCGCGCCTAGGAAAAAAAGATGTTTATTAAGGAGACAATGACCCGTTATTGTCTCTATCATTGTTTTAAGGTAATAATAATAGAACCACTATTTAAGCTTAGTAGTTGCTTTGTCAGTTGCGGGTTCACTGCTGGCAGAGCCATTTTGGACTGTTTGCAGACCGCACTACGCGACCATCGTTGATGCTGGAGTTCAGCGGATCTCTGGCGAATCCAGGTTCACACCAGCGAGAAGGGCAAGAGGAGGAGCGGATACGGGCCAACAGGCATCATTCCGGAGCCTCTTCTCGCAAGTTCGTCACCGAAAATTTCTGTTACTGTAGTAAGTCTTGCCAAAATATACGAAAGTTTAGTTGTAATTTATTAAACGAAATAAGTTAAATTTAAATTAAACGCAGTAAATTGAAATGTAAAGGATATCCTTTGTTCATTTCGCCGCAGAGATATGATTGTCGAAAATTTAAGCGGAGTTTAGTGTGAAGTTTGTAGAAATGGAGACGGGACGATATTTACGACTTCCTTCGTCCTCAAAGCCGAGGTTAAAAAGCTAATAAAACGACGAAAATAAAACAACTTCGTGCCTTTGTTGCTTGGAAATAGACGGGACATCGTAGCTGTGGGTTTTCCATGAGAAAAAATATATAACGTAAAATATTTGCATGCAAAGTTTGATAACTGTGGTAACACTAACTATTTTTAGATAGCATTTATTACGGACTTCCAAAAAACTGTTCGTTCAGTGTAACTTCTGTGGCTACGGACCGATTATACCTTGATTTTACTATGTTTCGTAAGCTTGTCACATCCAAAAATAAATCTTCTCGCTATGGTTCGAGATAATTTAAAGAAAATTATTAAAGGTTTTTTTTATGTAATAGGGGGAATTGGTACGCTCTTTTCTTGAAGGAAATTAACACGATTTGGTTGGGGTACATTGATGGGCAGCTGGTTACACATATTGGTGGTGCGCGGCATTAACTGCCTTAATGACGATCAGTTGTGGAATCATGGACGTTAAGGTGATACGGGTTTCAAAGGAAACTCAGAGGTTTAAAACACAGGTATTTAGTATCATTTCGATATTTTAATTTTTAAGAACACGCCGTAGGTAAACCCTTCTAAAGCTACTGAAATATGTTGAAACTATCCTTACAGATAATAGAGAATTGACGTCATAAAAATAGCTTATAATTATTATGTAATATTGTCTATAGGCTACCTCACTATTAAATCAAATAATGAGCACTAGACGCTTGCACGGCACTCAACGATATTAAAATTATAATTACACGTTTATTAAATTCGTGACAAATTACGTATGTTAAAAATTATATCATCAGTTTCCAGTCGGTATTCCTATCACTATCTTCTATAAAGTTGTTATATTAACTGCGCTACTAAGTCACAAGTGTCTACCAATTAACTTGTTTAGAAAACCATACCCTTGCACTTAGCTTGGCTGTCTTATCTACTATCGAGTCGATCATATAAACATTACAATATTCATCGCACAATCGGCAATAGCAATAGTTTCTAAAACATAATAAGCTCAGCAAGGCGAGACGGAACTTCCCTCGGGGCCACCGCTTGCAACTCTAAAAGGCGCAAATTCGACCCCACATGGAGTATTTTTCTTCCCTAAGGGTGGGAGCTTCCTAGTACCAGCTCCTTCCACTTGACCGTATTCAACGAAGAGCGATTCCAATCGTCAACGACCTGTCACTTTCCGTGGGGCTTGATCCCTTGGCGTTGCGTAGAGATGTGGGGTCTCTCTGCATCTTCTACCGCATTTACCATGGAGAGTGTTCAGAAGAGTTGTTCGGTCTAATATTTGCAGCTGACTTTCATCATCGGATGTCAAGGCAGAATACAAAATACCATCCGTATCACCTCGATATCCGTCGTTCCACAACTGAGCGTTTCTTAAGGCAAATCTTAAGGCAGTTTTAACCGCGCACCATCGCTATGTGGCACCAGCTGCCCACTGAAGTATTTCCGAATCAATTCGACTTAGTCCTTCAAGAAAAGAGCGTATCAATTGTTTAAAAAACCGGTAACGCACTTGCGAGCCTTCTGGCAATGTGTCTATAGGCGGCAGTTTCACTTAATATAAGGTGAGCCATCTGCCCGATTGCATCCTATTACATAAAAAATAATAATAATAAAACCTTTATTTTAGACACATTATTCCATAGAACTAGTACAATTATATACGAATAACAATATTGCTTAAGACCCACTGGTCTTAATAGCTACGTTTAATAGATGCGGTGCCCATCTTTCAAATAATCGACAAAAAACTCAATATAGAAATTCAAATCGGTGTTGAAGTTATCTAATAAGAATAGTGCTGTGGGAAGTGTTCTGTAGCTCGTTTAGATAAGACAGAGCGATTTTCACTCCTATCTGCAATACCTTTGAAATGGATTATTTTTAGATTATATATGTATATTATATTTAGTTTGTAGACGTTTTTGTAGTCAGTACTCATTTCATTCATTCTTCAGCTTAGTATATCTATTTAATAATAATAAAAAAAATGTGCGTGTACTAGTGTACACACGTTAGAAGTGAAACTTCTTTATGACCTTATTTTTCGAAAAATTATCTATATGCAACTAACTTTACAGAAATTGGTTAAATAAAGTTAAATTAGATAAAGTTTAACAAAAGGCTTTTAATATCACAGACTTGAATACAAATAATACAATTATTTCATTTTACCTTATTACCACTAAGATTATTACAGAATTTCATAAATTGTAATATAATTTTTAGTATCATTGTTATAGTTATTATAAATTTTTGTTATTAATGGTTTAGAATCTCTTCGAATCAACCGTGGTAGGGACGAGAAAAAGACGCGCGTAACGGTCAAATGTGACGCGTAACCGTAACATGTGACGCGTAACCGAAACATGTGACGCGTAACAGAAAAATGTTACACTAAATTTTTTTCCAACCCCGATAAAGAAGTTTCACTTCAAAAACGATTTAATTCGTGTCAAGATCAAGAACAAAGTATAGAAAAGTACGTCAACTATTCTTTGAAAGCCCGTAGCACCAATAGGAGTGTCTGTGCGATCTTATATAGGCCAGCCCTTTATTAGTCTTCTAGTCGAGCACTTTTTTTCACAATAACATTAAAAAATGAATTGAGCATGACGTACAGAACCGCGGTACAGCAAGATCGGCTCTGTACATCGAGATTACAACGTATATTGCGAGAGAACATTCGAGGTTTTTGCTAACGCGGCTAATTAATAAACTACCCAGTCAGTAGAAAAACTACTTTTATATGTATTTGTCGCGGTCCTAAACAAGACTGCTGTGGTTACATTTATAGAAACCACAGGTTTTCTAATGTAACAAATCATGATTTCTTACATTCTGTAAAATAAATTAATTAAAAAGAAAGAAAAAAGTAATCTAAAACAATCATTTATTATTATCAAACTAATACTTGTATTAAGCTAAATTGAACTTACGCAAATTTTACATAAAACCTTTTAAGTACACATATTACGTGGAAAAGAGATTTTCTAATGTAATTTAATTGTATTCCCCGAAATAATACTTAGGAGTATAATACTAATATGTATTTACAAGAGATCTAATTAACTCTGCAAACAAATATGCTTATTACATTTAGTAAGCACACAAAGAAAATGATCTTGTATTTAAACTGCTTAGTGGTTTTGTCTCTAATATAATTAAATCTAATTAGTAAGTAACTTTATACGCGTTACGAAAAATAACTAAGGTAACAGATGTTAGAATAACAATAAATAAACTAAAGTGGAAATGGGCGGGGCACATGGCAAGAGGAACAGAAAAGTAGAGCAAAAAGTATTAAACTGGTGCCCAAGGTACAGCAAACGAAAAAGAGGGAGACAACTGAGAAGGTGGATAGACCACATTAAAGAAACAGCATGTAGTACATGGTAGAGAGTGGCACAGTGCAGAGAGGAATGGCGGCATTTGGAGGAGGCTTTTGCCAAAAAAGGGCACACAGATACACTAGAAGAGGATTAAAATGGAATTTTGTTTAAATGTAAATGTAAATGTAAATGTAAATGTAAATGTAAATGTAAATGTAAATGTAAATGTAAATGTAAATGTAAATGTAAATGTAAATGTAAATGTAAATGTAAATGTAAATGTAAATGTAAATGTAAATGTAAATGTAAATGTAAATGTAAATGTAAATGTAAATGTAAATGTAAATGTAAATGTAAATGTAAATGTAAATGTAAATGTAAATGTAAATGTAAATGTAAATGTAAATGTAAATGTAAATGTAAATGTAAATGTAAATGTAAATGTAAATGTAAATGTAAATGTAAATGTAAATGTAAATGTAAATGTAAATGTAAATGTAAATGTACCAATTTTTAAAAGGCCGGCAACATACTCGCGAGTTCTGTGCCAATGTGTGTGAATGAGTGTCCATTAACCTTGTACTAAAACAAATATTTTTAAAAGTTGACGATGTTGACAGTTGTGGCGGTCTCTTGTCTTAATGACAATCATATTTCAGCAAATGAAAGCAGCAGGTAAAAGCTTGTATTGCACATATCGTTCAGTATCAGCATTTTGAAACGCAATAAGATTTTATATTCTACGGTAACTGGCGAGAGAGATAAGAAATGTTTTAGAATCACATCTTCGTTATATTTGAGGATACGTTCCTTTGAAATGCGATTTCGTTGAGTCGTCAAACTTTTTTTTTTTAAAGACAATTCACACTAATTGACCTAGTCCCATGCTAAGCTGGTGAAGCTTGTGTTATGGGTACTATGGGTTTATTAACAAAGGTGGTATGAAAAATGGAGTTCATTGGATACTAGTAGATTGGTTTTGTAAGTGAACTTTAAAGACTTAGTTGTAACAAGAACCCCACTGTGACACCCCAAAAGTTGCAGGGGTAAGTGGGACCCTGTGATTCGTCCTTCGTGCTCCCTCTCTCGTTCTGCAGTCTCTTTCTGGTTTCTGCATAACTGCATTACTGTGATGGACCTATTTAAAGACGAAAGGCTACGAGAAAGCTTGATGTTAAAGCGCCAATAAATAGTGTACAAATTCTTAAAAGGCAAGGCATTCGCGAGCCCTCTCATTAAGTGTCCATGGGCGGTATCAATTAACATCAGATGAGCCTCCTGCTTATAAAATATTGATTGCAGTGTTGGCCTAGTAGCTCCGGCGTGCGACGTCCGTCCCTGAGGTCGTAGGTTCGATCCCTATCTGTGAACCAATGGACTTTCTGTCTATGTATATTAACATTCGCTCGGTGAAGGAATTCATGATGGATGGTGATGGAAAGGTGTGTCAGGCACAGAAGGTTGATCATCTAGAACAGATACGGAAATCTTAGGCCCAGACTTAATAGGTTGTAGTGCCATTGTTATATACAATACTAAAAAACTAAAAGTAAAAGTACATGATTACGATAAGGTGTATAACCCTCATTTTATGTTTAACCCTCTGTGATGTTTTAACAAAGGTCTGTTGATACACATTTAGAATTTTGACATGTCAAAACTCAAAACCCCGTAATTAAATGGCCAACAAAGCACACGTGAACCTATTCTATAAAATAAGAAATACTAATAATATATTCAAACTGTTACGTAATGTTTCTTTGAAATTAATAATCAAAATATTTATATGAAGACTTTCTTCATAAAATTTATGCTTAGCAAAAGTTTAAATACTTGTACCGCGTTTTTCTGAACTTTCCGTTGTATCATTACAAACTTTAATTGAATTTATAAACAATCTTCAAGGGATTTGTTTGATATAAATACATTGGATTGCATTTCATTCCTACGTTACCTATTTCTAAACTTTCTTAAGAAGCTTTTATTTAATTCCAATAAACTTGGTGCGAAAATATTGTCTTACCTGCTTAGTAGAGTATAGGATGACAGATTCCAAATTCAAAATTCTAGTATGAATACCAAATTCACAAAAAAGCTTATAAAGTAATCGTATATGGACAAAATTCGTAACCAATTTAAAGCTACGATAATAGTAATTTATTGACATATTCTATTTTTAAATAAAACTTACATTACCATGTATATATACAGCCTTAATTATATCAGACAAAGTTGATAATATCTAAGGTAACAGCGAACATAAGTTGGGTAAGTGGCTGTAGTAACAGCTTCGGCAGTTCGACGTTCACGGGAAGGTGGAAAGATGACAGCCGGGACTCGATGCCTGTGGCCCAAGTTATTTGTTGTTCATTAAAAAAATTATTATAGTTGTGTATGGAATTAATTAATATAAATTGATTAATGAAAAACATTCGTTACGTGTTTCACTATACAATTATAAACAAGACGGGACTTTGAGTTGGCCTACTATCTTCTTCAAGTCTTGCAAGCATAGTATATGTGTAATGTATACATACGTATGTATGTATTGTGTGCGATCAAGGGCCAGAACCAGTCTGCTGCAAAGATCCCCGTCAAAGACGTTGCGCTGACTGAATGCTGTCTCCGACATATTTTGTCGTGCTAATCTTCGTCTAAGTGTCAGCAAATCTTAGGGTAAGATTCTTGACTGGAATGAGCGTTAAATATTTTTAATAATTAGCCATTTGTATTACACATAGGTTCATAAGACAACACCAGCTGTAGGTATACTAAATACGTAATGACTGTAGAAATGTGTATTTCGTATACACATTTCTACGTACGTACCGTGTGCGTTCTTCAGTACGCCTTAGGGTCCTTCAAGAACACACTTGCAAGCCTTCTGTCAATGTGTGTGTCTATGGGCTATCACTTAGCATCAGATAAGCCTTCTGCCCCTATTATATAAAAAAAATCACAGTCTAATCTTGAAAGACAAACAAGCAATTAAAAATGTATTGTGAGTATGTAGCTAACTGCTAAGCTACGTGTAATAGCTATTGATATTAATGAAAAAATACACGCTCCATTTCATATCATAGACCATACGAGAAGCGCAGCACAGTTTGGCAAGTGTTTGAGATAACAACTGCGCAGCGACAAGGAGCTATAAGTTTCCTCACAACCGCACTACCCCACACTTTCTCTCTGAATGTTTCAAACGATCGCGTTCTTTGTCTCAAATGCACTTCGGGGTAAATATGGGTCGTTTGTAAATCCACGACTTTGGTATAAACAGGGGTTTATCGTTTGTTATATTAGATTCTTCATGCATTAGCTTTTTCTACTCCAACCGAGCCTCACAATTTTGTATGCAGTTTTGATGTTTATTCAATATCCCTAGAACAGAGGCGTAGTACAGAATAAAAAGTCAAAATCATGTACACTTATAAACGTCAATAAAGAAATATACATTAAATGCTTCTAAATTTAAATTTACTGCCAGTTCTCAAATCAAGGGCGTGGAAAGAACGAGAAGAACTAGCAATAAACTCTACGCCACTCTTTTTAATCGCCAAGTTTTTTGTTTTACACGATGTTTGTAAGGAGCTGCAATCATTACACCATGTTCCACATGACAACTTAAGTAAGCCAACCAACAGCGACCCCGATCCCAATAATGAGATTTTGTTCTATCAGCGCTACAGATATTGAGAGAACTAAATCGAACTTACAAAAACGGCAAGATCGGTATTACTGTCGTTATTGGAAGCTACAGAGTAAGGGCGCTGATGGCGCAGCGGTGCAAAAACTTAATATTTCTTTCATATCCGGAGTTATAGTACGTATAGTCTTATGCTTAGATATCGGTATGTGTATCAGTCGCTGGTGGGACCAAAATTTCGTTACCGGTATAATAATTATTCTCTGCCATAATTCATCTTGATCCTATGTCCCACAGTATAATTATTGTTATTTATTATTTAACAGGGGACAAACGGGCAGGCGGCATGGATACTCACATTGCCAGAAGGCTCGCAAGCGTCCCGAGGCGACGCGAACAGACATTCCCTGACGTAACAAACTCCCACTCGCGGCACACATAAATGTTCCCGAATTTGTACACCGAATAGAATAAGTATCAGCCGAGAAGGATATCTGAGTCTCGGTACGAAAGAGCCCCGCGATCCATAAATAACAGACTGTATGTTGGTAGTAATAAAGAGCAGAGTTTAGATTAGAGATTTCGCTAGAGAAGTCTTTTGTAGAAACACGCACTCCATTGATTTTCATCTAAGCTATGACGGCTTCTACTATATATATACATTTTGCGAAGCAAAGCACGATTTTTACCTTGATAACGGTTACCTAATAAATTAACATTCCTTATATAAATAAAGTTGCCAAATGTAAAAAATCTATTAATCGGTTTTGACAATTGATATTAAATATTCATTCATTGTTTTTTTGTTATTCAACCAAATCGTATTAAAATTATTGTTTGATATAAATTATTAATTAACATTGAATAATTTCAATTGTTTAATCATTGGGAATGTACGTTGAATTGAAAATTCATGCTATTTCGATGTCGAGGAATTTGATTGAGGTGAGTTTTATAAAAAGGCCACTACGAAATATAGAATGTTTACTTTTCTATATTAATTAAGCCTTTATTCCTTGAAACATTCATCGCTATTTACGAAAGTTACAATTTTAAACCAATATAATTAATTAGTTGTAATTTTCATAGTGAGAAATAATTATCTTAAATTAAAATTAATACTTTTTAATCTAGCATTAGAGATAATTTAATCATGACTGAGTTCTCTGAGTTAACGTTTACGTTACTTTAATATTTTAAAACGTCGGTTTCGAGGTGGTCATTGGTCACGTATTCTGAAGCGTAGTCAAGAATAGTTCAGGAGATAACAGTTGAGAAATAGTCTCAACTTCAACTTAACTGTCGCCTCCTTGAAAACTGCTTTTCTACAATTTCCACTTTTTATTTGTGTTCCTTGTCTTGATAAAAAGTGACTGTTTTTGTTAACATAGTTAATTATTGTATGATAGCGTAGATGGCGTAGTCTTGCTCTTTCGTGAATTTTGTAAACGTTGCTGACATTCATAAGCATGCTCTAAGAAGCATCTAAATTGAATAAACGTATTTTGATTGATTTGATTGATTTATTATTTTTGTTAAAAAGTTGTTTCCGTTGATTGTGTACGACCTGAATAAACAATAATAAATGTGAAACAGAAAAGTATTTTACTTATTACACTAGCAATATGACTGTTGTATGCGCCACGATAAGTGGCCCCGTAAAATCAACCGTTTGAAAAATACCTTACCAGGTATAACATCACTTAATATCAGATGAGCTTCCTGCTCGTTTGCCTCCTATTATCCCATTAAAAAACATAAAAAAATGTGTGCTATATATTCTACTTTTGTAATGATTAGATATTAAACGGGATTTTACTATTATTAAATGTTCGAGATTTCATCCAATAGTATACGTTTTATATCGACAATGATTTATAACTTTAGTCTCAGAGGTCCTTTGAATCAGGACCCTTGTTAGTAACTTCACCTCAGATACAAAGACTTCGACAACTTTGTTGTTTTATCTCCATTCAACGATTGTTGTGGTTGCATTGTGTTTGAAAAATAACATTACAAAGAAGCTTAGTTTGTAGTTAAAGTAATTCAATTATTTTGAATTTAAACTTTAAAATGTACAGACGTATTAGAATGATGATCAAATCATTATCAGCTGGACTTCACCAAATTGTGCTTTGCTTTGGTTAGTACATAAATAATTAATGTTTCAAATGGAAGAGACTAGCGACCAAGATACAGGGAATCCTAGAATGGGGGCTAGAGCACTTTCTTTTTAACTAAATACCAATATTTATTATGTGTAGATTTTTTCTTTCATTAAAAATTACAAATTCACCTTTGATACTAATATTATATATTGCATAACATAGACGAACTACAACTAATATTTTAACTATACAACCTTTTTTATAGTGTAATAAAGTTTTTTTCTCTTTTTCTTTTCTAATTGCCTTACAGGATTGAAGCAATAGCATATATCAGATATACATGCACTTAATATGTACTTGTTTAGACATCAGCACCAAATATCGACTTAATATTATCTCTATTTATTCTTATTAAGCAATTATCTTCAGGACACAGTTCGAAGTGGGAGTGCGTGGAATGGCCGATGAGAAGCGAATAATTTATCTGCTTTGTAATTACTTATTACCCTGAGGAAAATATTTATGTCGCAGAATGTTTCTCACTAAGCTATTAATTAAGTTACGGAGAATTATACCATTCATTTCAGAATTATATTTATATAAAATACGGCTTAAGCCAGTCCCTGACCGGTAACATTCAACTAAGTCAGGGCCATTTTGAAGTAATCACACATTGCCAGTACTAAGTTTGTTGTATGTAAATTTGTATTATGTTGTATAAAATAAATAAAATAAATCAATGGCGCTATAAACCTCTTTAGGTCTGGGCCTCAGATATCTGAATCTGTTTTATGATCATTTTTAATCTAATAAGCAAGTAGGTGATCATCGGTACCTGCCAAACGCCGTCGACTTTTTGGGTATAAGGCAACCCAGTTTCTTTATGAAGTTTTCCTTCACCGTTCGAGCATATGTTAAATGCGCACATAGAGAGGAAGTCTATTGGTGCACAGCCGGGGATCGATCCTACGACCTCAGGGATGAGAGTCGCACGCTCTAGCCACTTTTTTTTTTTTTTTTTTTATATGAGGTGAAAATGCGCTTACGCAGGCCCGCATCAAGGATGTCGAGCTTGACGCGGGGACTGTGGGGCTGGGTCTACACTCAAAACCCTCTGCTATTCAGAGGGGTAGCGAGACCCCACCCACTAAAAACACCTCAGCCCTTCACATGCCCTTAATATGGGCCCTCGGGGTTCGCTAGGCATTCTACCCAAGGGACCAGGGCTTATATCCGACATAGAGGGCTCATTCAAGACCTGCGGTTCCGGGCCACTCGAGGTCGAGCCCCCAGCCTTGAACTACCGGTCAGTCTACGGTCATCCCCAGACCTCTCCCTCAATCGCTCAGCTGCCTCCTTCTGCAGCATTACATGCTCACAGAAGGTGACTATTGCACTCCAGGCCTCCTCACTTCCTAGCATAGCTAAAATAATACCCGGTAAAGAGAGGTCCGACCCTATGACCGATACCAGGTCATGACGCTCCCTTGTCCAGGTGACACACTCAGCCACAGTATGCTCCGCCGTGTCATTTGGAGCGCCGCAATGGTGGCACAACGGATGCATCTCCCTTCTAGGCACCTTATGCAGATACCGCCCAAAGCATCCATGGCCAGACAGTACCTGCGAAAGCCGAAACGTCACAGCACCCCAACGCCTATTCACCCAGTCTTTTAAGACTGGGCGAATTGCCCCTATTGTCAATGCACCAGCGCGGGGCGCTGCTAGATCGTCAAACCACCTTTCGAAAAGAATTTCTCTGGCATGACGCCTCATATGCCCCGCAATTTCCCCCCACGTGACGTTTCCGTTAACTATTACCTCGGCCTTCGCACGGTATAAGGCAGCGATAAGTTCCACCTCCCGCTCCCAAGGAGGAGTACCAGCTAACACACAGGCCGCCTCGAACACGCTCTAGCCACTAGGCCAACACTGCTCATTGCTGCTGTATTATATTGTATGTCAACGCTAATATTATTAAAGATTTAATTGTTTGTTTGATTGAATTATTTTAATTATATCACCATTAGATCTTACGTTATCCCTGATGACTGAAGGCTACGGTCCTTACATATGAAATTGGCGTTTTGTATGGGAGGAACAAAAAGTCGTTTTTTTTTAAATATGCATGCATGCATGCTAGCACTTTTGCCATCTTAACGGTAGTTCATTGATCCCTTTACTAAAAAAACCAGTTATCCAAATTTCGAAAAAAATGGTAATCTGTTGGAGCAAGGTCCGGGGAGTACGGTGAATGTCTTAGACATTCCAATTGAAGCTCTTCTAATTTGGTGGTAGTCTGTTGTGCAGTGTGTGGTCTAGCGTTGTCGTGAAGCAGCAGTGTACACATCATTAATCCTTCGAGCCGTTTCTGCAGCACTGGTGCCACGGTGAAACTCGTACTCGAAAATAACGCAATATTTAACGTTTTCCATTTTATAAATGGAGTGACGCAAATAAAAAATATAACGGGAATATTAAATGAATCACGGTTTTCCAAAAACAAATGCACGACTAATAGCTGTATAAAGTTGAATTTAGAATTCCTAACCAAGTAAGTAGTATATTTGAGTTCAAAGTGGCGAGTACGAAAATATGTCAATTTCATATGGACCGAAATTTATCAAAAAAGTTAGGGTCCTGTATGAAATTACGATAGTGTAACCCAAGATGTGAAAAAAACCAATAAGGATTCCTACATCGCGGACGCTGCGTAAACTATTGACAACAGAGCAAAGTCAATATTAAATATCTACAAAAGAGTCCGCGATACTATACGTACTATACGTATAATGTCGAGTCTATGTCAAGCAAAAAATTATTATTTTTGCATTTAAAAGTCTATTTACCGAGAAAAGCTTTAGGCTATGGAACATCGTGCTACGACCGAATTAATGAGGGTGGAACATCAGACAATGAAAACAGGTACCAGCTAGCATTTTATATAGACGGTGTTTACCTTGTTCTTTGAGACTTCTTAGTTTTTAAGCTCACTCGACTATTATTCAGCAGGTCTACGGGTTCATTGCCAACATTCAACCTAATGTAACAATGGAATGATCTTTAAAATTGTTATTTTTTTCGAAATATTTATAATGTATGTTAAATAATAATTAGATACGATAAATATAATATTTAACTGTACTTAACTTAAAAATATTATTCGGTAGTTTATCAATTTTATAGAAAACACTATTAAGTGCCTACCTATTCAGCTGCTTTGCTGGATAAATTGGTTTTATTCTTTTTCTGCTTAAAAAAAATTGCTATTTTGATTGTATTTAAATTTTTTGTAACATATTGTATATGTTTACCAAAATTGTCATATTTTAGATCTTGTAAAATATACCGTAGATATTGTATTATGTGGTAAACTTCAATGAATTAATAAAATAAAGCATAATGATTAACTGGTATATATGTATACCAAAATTGTCATAATATATTATAATATACTATATATATGTAGCTTTTGGCAGTAATTTCGATTTGTGGTTCAATCATGATTTGCTATATTGTACAAGCTTATTAATCGGACCCAAGTAGCGTACATAGAAAATTCATTGCTAAACAGTCAGAATTTGAACACACAAAGTCGAGAATCGCTAAGCAACTATTACTATTATATCAAAACAATATAGCTCGGTTCTAGCCCGCAAAAGTCATAATCTAAGCGTAGCAGGCCCTTGAAGCACTTCCATCGGCCATGTTTGGTTTTATATGTAAATTTCACTTCATTTGACTTTATAACGGAAAACCTCGATTTGGGTTCGAGAAAATATCTAGATTCGTTTTTTATTAAAAGCATCCTAATATTTGTATTTCATTCATATAATAACAAAACATACTAGAAGATAGAAAATATGTAATTTTTACAAATCATTCGAAATTATAATTTAATATCTTAGACAATTCGTTTGTATTGTAAACTGAACATTATATAAAACGCTGCTAGTCTAATTGACTGATTTAATTATTAGGTAAACAGGGGTAAATTTACTATAATAAAAACAATGACTCATTCTAACGTCCGAAAACAGTAAAAGTATAATGCATATATACCCGCATAGTAATACAATAAATAAATCGTTTATTTGCAGAGACATTAAGATTTATTCATTATACAAAATCCCACAATCGACCATATTAAAAAAAACACAAACTTTTAATAATGTCATAATAAGGGTCTGCTTCACAATGTACAGATAAGTTCTACATAAGTTCCAAATTAGCTATTTATTACTTAATGGTAGCATAAACACTATTGTTGCGTTTCGCGACTGTCAGATAGCGCTATTCGTCACATAAAGTCCATCATAAGTTTTGAGTCCGATGAATGTCAAATAGCACAATTTATCTTCCAAATAATTTATGTGTAAGGGTGGGCACAGACCATGTAACATATTATATAACTTGTGTTTTATAACACGTCCACATTATGTAGCCTTGTTATTCAACATTATAACATAAAACAATACTGTACACATTATAATAACAATGCAATATAACAATGTTATATAACCATTTTAAATAACAAAAGAAAAACAAAAAAACGTAGATGATGGGTTCGTCCTAGCAAACATATCAATAACATGTTATTATAACATGTTTTATAACATTCAGTGTCCACATTATCTGAAACATGTTGTATAGCAATGTTGTATAACATGTTATGTTATATAGTCTGTACGCACCATTACATAGCTATTTGGTACTTTATACATACATTGTGAAACAGACCCTAAGAACAGTTAAGATTTATAATTGTTGTCAAAATTCATCTAAAATCTAATTGTCTGCTAGCCATTTATAAAGCTAGTTTTCTACTATAATGTAATCGAAGGTAAAGCCAACTGGAGCCAAATTTATGAATGTTATCGCACTCGCTATCTTAAACTGAACTTATCCCAGTATAAGAATTGCAAATAACGTAAAACGTTTCTAGGAAATATATTTTTATTTCATATTACTATGTTAACTTGTATGTTAAGGTTTCACAGTCTTTCAAATTCACGAACAGTGGAGTGTATCGCAGTATTCGAATTGCAGATAATATAAAGCGTTTTTAGAAAATGTTATGTTTTTGTTTTAAATCACTTTAGACATAGACATAACATTTATTACTAACGAAACACACAAAATAATAATAAAAAAAATAAAAGAATTGAAAATAAATTATTTTTTCTTTTAAAGAACAAAAAACAATAGTAAAAATTTGCAGTGCAAAAAATAAGAATAATTGTTAATATTTCTTAATAATTATTAGATTAATATTAATAATTAGATAAATAAATAGTTTTGAGACTTTATTAATCTGTATTATTTTAAATAAAATATGTTTATTATGTAACATAAGATACATGTATCACTTATTCCACGTCATTAAATTTGCATTTGTAGGCATCTCTACTCATCGGCAAAGAAGACAGAGGGTGTAGGCCGAGAGAAAAAGCCGGCGTAAACAACACTCGGTACTCTTTTAAAATATCAAATCATCAAACAACACTTATTTTTAATTAGAGGTAGCCTGTATAGCACTAGTCCCAGGCCCTTTTATCAACTAGATAATCGTTGACTTTATAGTAAGCCTTTTTACACAGCTTTTCTTTAATACATTTCTTAAATTTATTGAAAGGTAGAAATAAAAGAGCCGCTGGGATTTTATTAAAGAAGAGTATCCCTTTCCCCAAAAAAGAATTACTAACTTTAGATAGTCTAGTACGGGGAAATTGCAGCCTGCTTTTGTTCCGTGTATTAACATTGTGCGTATGTTCTATTCTAGTAAACTTATCACTATTTTTGTATACATACATAATATTTCATAAATATATTGCGAGGGAAAGGTAAGTATATTAATTTCCTTGAATTTATCTCTAAGAGATTCCCTACATTTTAAATTATAGATTGCACGAATAGCCCTCTTCTGAGGTTATAAGGTTTGACTGTTCTTCATATTCACGAACAGTTCACTGTTCTTCAAAGCAGGATCTGGGCAGGATCACAAGAAGTAGGCTCTGGGCGGGGCCCCGCTTGCTTGGATTTCATGTATTTTGGCAATAAACGTAGTATTTCTGTACTTTTACATAAAACCATAATAAATTATGCACCTTTACCTTTCTCAGGAAAAAAACGTCTTATCAATACCATTAATATAGACAGATAGATGCGCCTGAGGGACATTATTAGAATTTGGAATAACTGCTATTAATTTTATTTATAGAACAGGGGGCAAACGGGCAGGAGGCTCATCTGATGTTAAGTGATACCGCCCCGCCGCCCATGGACACTCTCAATGCCAGAGGGCTCGCGAGTACGTTGCTGGCCTTTTAAGAATTGGTACGCTCTCTTCTTGAAGGATCCTAAGTCGAATTGGTTCGGAAATACTTCAGTGGGCAGCTGGTTCTACGTGGTATAACTTAAAATCTTTATTAAAGTTTACGAACAAGACTAACTTTTGTGTATGCAGAATAAACATTCATTATGTTACATTTCAATTTATGACAAAAGTACAGTCACCACAGAATACAGAATTACTTATATACAGAAATAATAATGATTTCTTTCTATCTCTTATGCTGTTTGCTAATACAGTATAAACCTAATTAGCCAATCCGTTTTTCCAGTTTATCTAATCGATTACTTCAACAGAATTTAATCACTTAGAAGTTTAAAATCCAATAAACTTACGAAGTTAATAATGCGGGCATCCATCTTACACCATCCAATATTGCACTCGAGTCGAAAGCGATCGTCACAGACAGAATAAATGCACCCTCCGAAGTTCATTGCTAAAATATATTTGGTATATATGCTTATATATATCGCTAGTTTTGAGACCCTATATTCGCTGTTTTGCTGATGTTTTTTTTTCTATTTTGTTGTGTGCTTGTATTATCTTGTATACGTTTTAATTGTATTTTTTAAATTTTAAATTTATATTTTTTTTGTGAAACTTATGTTTACGTTTATTGTCACACATTTTAGATGTAAGATTTTGTAAAATAATTAGTAGATTAAGTACTGTGTGTGATGTCGTAAGCTTAATAACTAACTAAATAAAAAAAACTAAACTAAAGTCAAAAATACCTTGCGTATGCCGGAGCGTTTACCTAAATTAGATTTCAGGCCAGCTACAAAATATTATACATACAATAAGTATGTGTTTTATTTAATTTATGAAATAATAATAACACTTCAACGTTACGTTACGTTACGTTATTTATTAGTATAGTGAAAGACAGATTTTCTTTTGAAACTAATAGGGCTGTAAAGCTAGTATTATAAAGAAATAGTAACGTGATTTTTATACAGAGTTACCTACCGAATAACAGCGTCCAGGCTGCTGAACTAAGCGCGTCAGCTAAGTACACATAGTAATTTACAGCCAAAGATAAATTGGAGTGATCCAATTTCTGTTTCAACGTCGACACATACAAAGTACTTACACTTACGTACGTCGGATCTTATCCACTTTAACATTTTCCAAATACATAGGTAATGACGATATAATTCAGTGTTCCGTAATTATTAAACCATCTCCGTACTTTCTTGTATGAGAAATTTTGTAGCGCATTCTTTAATTAAAATTTTTGCACTGGCTTCTGAATGACAAAATGTTTAGAGTGATTGCATATTACACTTGTTGAGACTATAAAAACTTATTTTACTTAAAAAACTTTTTGAATTCTTAAAAATTAAATAAAGAAATAAAAATGTGTTTATTCATTATACGTAGATAGATATCTATCGATATCTATCGATTATCATATGCAATTCAATGTGCATGATTTGGGAACCCTTTTAAGTAAAAAAAACATATGTATGTAGAGCCATGGTAATTGCGGTAGGAGATGCAGAGAGACCATATTGCCTATACAAAGAGCAACGCCGAGGGATCAACCAAGTGGAAGGAGCAGCTACTGGGGAATTCCCGCCCAGAGGTGATAACAATACACCATGTGGGAACGAATTTGCGTTTTAGTAGGCCGATTTTTATTTTTTTGAAATGCAGACTAGAATAATAGCGTCACCATTTTTGAATTATTAACCACCGGACAGATTTTTTGGCTCACCTGTTAAGTGATACCCACCGCCCATGGACACTCACAATGCCAGAAGGCTCGCAAGTGCGTTGCCGGCCTTTCAAGAATTGGTACGCTCTTGTCTTGAAGGACCCTAAGTCGAATTGGATAGGAAATACTTCAGTGAGCAGCTGGTTCCATATAGTGGTGGTGCGTGGCAAAAACTGCCTTAGAAAACGCTCAGTTGTGGAACGACGGACGTCGAGGTGATACGGATGGTATTTTGTATTTTGCCTTGACGTCCGATGATGAAATAATAATAAAACTATAGCAGTATGTTTTAGAACAATGTTCGAGTTTCTACGTTTTAATGCATAATATTTACGTCCGTAAATACGAAAGTTTTCAACGAAATTCAAAACCTTCCATAACATTTCAGGTTAAATTGGGCACTAATTTCTGTTTCATTTTTCACAATTGCAACGTCCGTTAGTTCGTCAACGCAAAATAACAAGACCAAAGAGACTGACTTGTTAATGAAGTTGGCCGCATTGTCTTTGTTTTAAACTTCGCCAGAACTATTTAAGCTTTCAGCTGGAAATGTATTGTGACCAATTTTAATTACATAAAACTATATGTACTTGTATTTATGTATAGTTTGTTACAAAAATTTATATATTACTAGCGTACCCGACAGACGTTGTCCTGCATGATATTTCAAGCATAAATAACAAATTAATTCAAATCGGTCCAGCTGTTTAAGAGGAGTGTACACACACGTACAGTAGAATTATAAATATAAAGATATGTATTATATAGAATGCTGGAAGAAATGTTATGATCAAGTCAATTGACCGTTGATTTTTAAATCATGAAGTTTTCTTTTATTACTTTTACGTTTTTAACATATTTTTATTTGATTTGTTTTGTTTTTATTTAACAAATAAAGTACGTATATTGTTACGACCAAACAGAGCAGAGAAAATGCCTCGAGTGGGGTCTCGAGACGCCATCTTGACTTTTGGACAGTGCGTATAGGGAACGCAAGACAGTTGACCGATTTGAGTAGATTGTGATTAGAAGTGAGTCGGTGCTAACCCGCTGTTCGTTATAATCTAAGCTGAAGTGTTATTGTAGTGTTAAAATTAGTGATCAATCTAAAATATTGTACGATAATAATTCGTGTCTTTTGTGCTCTTACCCACATAATACACACTAAACCTGCTAATGACGATGCCAATATTGATGGAGTGACTATATTTCTGCTACATGTTTATTGTTTATGTTATTCTTATGAAATTTTTTACGCATATTCAGTAAGTCTGGGAATCGGCTACTATCTATCTTTCCCCTAAGTGAAAAGGGGTGTCCACCCAAAAAAAAAAAATGTATTGTTTAGAAAAAATGTTTTGTTTTTATTTTTTTATGATACAACATACATACAACCCCTTATTTTCACCCCTCTACGATCAACCCCTATTTTTTATTATTGTAGATAGTTATTTTTATTGAACTAAAAAAATGTTTCCTAGAAATAATATACATGGCAAAACAACGTTTGCCGGATCAGCTAGTGTTTTATAAATTTATTGATCCGCATTTGTCCGTTCCAAAATATTTATTATTTGATTGCGAACCAAACCCTGTTTTAAGAATTTGCATAGTTATTATTTAGTTGTAATATTTTTGGAAACAAAAGTTTTATAATTATTAAGGAACGTTTTGAAGCATTTTTCATTTGCCTAAATAGTACGGGAGGTAGCAACGTTTTCGAGAAAGAATTTCAGGTCAGCTGATTTTGTGATATGTCTTCCTTCTTGCACTTCCGGTTAGAGTCTGGGCAATCTGGCTGGCGGTAGCGGTTGCGTTCATTAGTGCGCATCCTATCTGTCCAGGTAATAATCCTGGATTTTAAAAGCATTTTAAGAAGCGTAATTTTTAATTTTTCGTTTTTAAATACGTCTACCTGACATACTTTTTTTATTGCCAGACATTTTTCACGTTGCTAACTATGTGCCAGACGCGATTTTAAGTTTTATTTTTATAAAAATTTCAAAGCATTTTAGAATGTCTGTAATTTTAATATTATGTTATTTAAATATAAGAAAAACTGAAAATGAATTTGCCAGACATTAATTCGATTGTTAAGTCTTGAATTAAAATACTTTTTTTATTGCCAGACATTTTTCACATTGCTAACTATGTGCCAAACGCGATTTTAAGTTTTTTTTTATAAAAATTTCAAAGTATTTTAGAATGTCTGTAATTTTAATATTATGTTATTTAAATATAAGAAAAACTGAAAATGAATTTGCCAGACATTAATTCAATTGTTAAGCCTTGAATTAAAATGTAAAAGTCATGAAAAGTATTGCAGTATAATGCTTGTAGTACGAGCATAAAAAGGAATATAAAATTTGATTAAAATTAATAATAATCAACACTTTATTTAAATTGTCCTAATTACTAAATGTAAGTTATGAATAATTAATATTAAGTTTTCAAGTTGTTTTAGCGTATAGTGACGTCACAAAAAAGAGGCATCTTCATAATCATCATCATCATCGTCGCTGTCTTTGTCGGTGTCATTCATATCATCTTCTTGGGAACTTTCGTTATCTTCTAAAACTCTATCAATTACCATCCTCAGTTGCAGATATTATTGTTCAAAGTAAGTGTTAAATGGAACATTTATCAATAATAACTAAAATGTTTAATAACGAACAAGAAAAATTACACTGTTTATTTTTTTTCTGTTGCAGATGATAGAGTTTTAGAAGATAACGAAAGTTCCCAAGAAGATGATATGAATGACACCGACAAAGACAGCGACTATGATGATTATGAAGATGCCTCTTTTTTGTGACGTCACTATAGGCTAAAACAACTTGAAAAACTTAATATTAATTATTCATAACTTACATTTAGTAATTAGGACAATTTAAATAAAGTGTTGATTATTAATTTTAATCTAATTTTATATTCCTTTTTATGCTCGTACTACAAGCATTATACTGCAATACTTTTCATGACTTTTACATTTTAATTCAAGGCTTAACAATCGAATTAATGTCTGGCAAATTCATTTTCAGTTTTTCTTATATTTAAATAACATAATATTAAAATTACAGACATTCTAAAATGCTTTGAAATTTTTATAAAAATAAAACTTAAAATCGCGTCTGGCACATAGTTAGCAACGCGAAAAATGTCTGGCAATAAAAAAAGTATGTCAGGTAGACGTATTTAAAAAGGAAAAATTAAAAATTACGCTTCTTAAAATGCAATGCTTCATCATACTGCAATACTTTATCATTTTAATTCAAGGCTTAACAATCGAATTAATGTCTGGCAAATTCATTTTCAGTTTTTCTTATATTTAAATAACATAATATTAAAATTACAGACATTCTAAAATGCTCTGAAATTTTTATAAAAATAAAACTTAAAATCGCGTCTGGCACATAGTTAGCAACGTGAAAAATGTCTGGCAATAAAAAAAGTATGTCAGGTAGACGTATTTAAAATCGAAAAATTAAAAATTACGCTTCTTAAAATGCTTTTAAAATCCAGGATTATTACCTGGACAGATAGGATGCGCACTAATGAACGCAACCGCTACCGCCAGCCAGATTGCCCAGACTCTAACCGGAAGTGCAAGAAGGAAGACATATCACAAAATCAGCTGACCTAAAATTCTTTTTTTTCAAACGTTGCTACCTCCCGTACTAAAAAGACGAAGATGAAAAACATATCAAAACGGCCATGTTCAGTTATGACTTGACACTAATTACTAATTAAGTTAAGAACTTTGACTTTCCGCTGCCGTAAAGTTTATCTGCGCATCGAAGAAACTACGGCGTTATATTTTTTTTATTTTTCGGAGTTTTAGTTTATAACAACTCTGCATATTCGCAAGAAGTAAATGCATTTAGGCGTATTCATTTTAACTAGAACATACTATATTATATACATACCTATGTCGGAGTTTTACAACAGAGATGTATGAAAGAATAAAAAATATTACAATATACAAAAACACAATCTTGTTTTAACTACCCAAATCAACGAAAATTCACTCACGAATTTGAGTTTTAAACGCGCTAATGCGAGAATTGTATGGTTAATTATATATTAACCAAGCAGTAATATACTTTAATAAAACATATAACAATCGTATCAAATTGTAAAGCGGTATGAGATTTGATACTGTAATTTCGTTCGAGACTAAGGAAATTGTGAATCGGCCGGGACTAGAAGCGGCCAGTGTAAGTCGACCTCTCATAGTTTGAATGCCGCATGTACTCGTTGGACAATGGCCACTGACTGCGGAATTGAACAGGGCATTAGGACCCCAGTGAATAGACCGAAGATCCTCTGTAGAATACTTAGGTATGGAACTAAGATAAACAGTCGTTGATGGGCTTAGACCCGAGTTTATAGACGTTATAACGAACCAATCACTATTGTTTGGTCTGTATCTTGTGACTAATTCACTACCGTATCTGTTAATTCATACATTAACAATGAAGATGTGTAAGCCTGATGTTGATAGCGAAATTGTACTTTTCTTATAACATGCGCATTTTACACTTGAGAATTAGATTTGAAAACAAAAAAACAAGTGCGGGCGTACAAAGTAAACATGTCAGAAGTGAAACTTCTTTGGCAACCTTATTTTAAGTAAACCTAGTTTTAATAGTAAGTGTTCAGATTTCCGAGAGTTAGAGGGAGGGAAAAAGGAAGATATATTAGAAATTTAATTGTCCTTAAAATATTTAAAGTGTCGAAAATTTATACAAATTATTTTTTTATTATTTATGTCTTCGCTGATACAAACACGTGGCCATGGTGATCATTTGAGATTTCAATAAATAGTTTTGCATAAAATATCAAATAAATCTCATAAATTCTCTTTTCGAAATTTTAATTATAAAAACAGAATTTCTATAAGGTAATTCACCCGTCTTGAACTACGGTTACGGGAAAGCTATCACCAAATTTTCTCATGAACCTGACCTTTAGTTAAGATAATTGGAATGCTTTTGAGTTTGGAGAATAAACTCTACGTGGAATCAAAGTTTTGACCTATCTACATTTATAATCTTTGCTTGTTTTTATATGAAACAATTGTCCCGCTTTGGAAGATAGCTGTTTAAAACGATTTGAACAGTTGAATGTGTGCCTTTACGAGTTTAGTTTAAATATATACTAGTAGCATCAGTAATAGAAACACAATATCGGTCTATTGCAATTCTCTTTGAGCAACACACGTGGTTTTGTGGCTCACCCCATCCCGCATTCAATTCCACTACCAAATATTCAAATTAGGCTCCTTTGATTTCTAATCATTGACCTACTAAAAATGCTGCATACCGCAGATTAACGAAAAATCTTTATATGTATCTCAGTAACAGCTATATTAATATAACATTCGTAAATGTTTATGTTTGTTAATAAAAAATAAATCAATGGCGCTACAACCTTTTTAGGTCTGGGCCTCAGATTTCTGTATCTGTTTCATGATCATTTGTTAATCTTATAGACAAGTAGGTGATCTGCCTTGCGATTCTGTAACTCACTTTTCGAACTCTCACAGCGGTTTTCATAGCGGCGGTCGCGCTCAAATCAGTCGTAAAGCAGTAATTTTACGATTTGGCATTCTGATAAACAAAAACTACAAGCTCCCTCCTTATGAGTGAAAAGTGAGTTACAGAATCGCAAGGCAGCTTTCTGTGCCTGACGCACGCCGTCGACTTTTTGGGTCTAAGGCAAGCCGGTTTCCTCACGATGTTTTTCTTCACCGTTTGAGTGAATGTTAAATTCGCACATAGAAAGAAAGTCCATTGGTGCACAGCCGGGGATCGAACCTACGACCTTAGCGATGAGAGTCGCATACTGAAGCCACTAGGCCAACACTGCTCTTATGTATTTTAATACCTGATTATTTATAAAAGGTTACCTAACTAAAAAATTTATTTGTTCGTCTAGAGAGAAGCTGAATAAATTTTAGGAAAATGTCACTGTTATGAACTTATGAAATTTCGATGTGATATAAATTTCACTGGAAACTATTTCAAAGACTAACTAACTCTACCTCTAATTTTAGTTTAATTTTTATGTCTGAGTTTTGATGATCGTAAATCGTCAGTCAGTGACAAAATTAACTTTGACTAGTTATAATACCTAAACTACTGCCTTGCGATTTTGTAACTCACTTTTCGAACTCTCACAGCGGTTTTCGCAGCGGCTAAACAATAAACTACAAGCTCCCTCCTTATCAGAATGCCAAATCGTAAAATGACTGCTTCACGACTGATTTGAGCGCTACCGCCGCTGCGAAACCCGCTGTGAGAGTTCGAAAAATGAGTAACAGAATCGCAAGGCTGGTTCAAATTGTATGAATTTTGAAATATACCGTGTTTATACAAACAGACTTCTAATTTTATGCTGTTATATGGGGTCGACAATGCCTCGAACTGCTTTGAGAAAAGGATTGTAAGGCTGTGCCGCTTTTTTTCTCACTTGGCGGGCGCACTGCCGTGCCCCCAGATGTTTCGAGGTATTTTGTTTCAGTCGTTGTACTAAACAAACCTTTGTTATTTAAAATGCTAATATAGAACATAAATGAGTGTATAAAAAGCTATTCAAAAATGTTTTATGAAAACTTGTAATATTTTTCTCTATTTAAAAACCAGTTTATTTCAGAAGTAATTATAAATGGAAACATAAAATTACATTCAACCTGCCCTACTGACTTAGAATCATATGCTTTTGTTTTGTATTCATATTTAAAATAGTTACTGCTTTCTAAATATGACCAAGTTGGAATAGCCTAGTTAATTTGATTGAAAAAAAAAAACAATTTGCTGGATATTGATGAGGTTTCAATGTCTAAGGATTCTGTTTTAAACTATTACTTTTCCACGAATAAAACCCACTGTAAATTGATACTCAAGTCAATTACCAGGTAATTGAGAAAACTTACCTAGCATATCAATTCTTAGAACCACGGCAACGCACTCTGGACCCCTTTGGCATGGAGAATGTCCATGGGCGTCGGTACCACTTAACAGCATGAGCTTCATGAAAGATTGCCCCCTGTTCCATAAAAAAGTACCTTTTAAGTGACAAAATAAGTTTGTTCGTGATTAAAATAAATCATTCAAATTGAGGTCCAAATATGATTTGTGTATAGTCAAAGTACATATATATAAATTAAATAGATAAAATTTTGTATTTAATATACTTCTCAAACAATAATATACTTCTTAAATGTAGGGATAAGAAGAGTTTACAAAATTATTTTATTTTATAGCAAGTGAAAGAGACTGTAGCCAGTGTTTCGGACGCTTTTGTGAGGTGATTATAGGTAAAAAACACACACATCTATTACAAGATAACGGCTAAACGTACTAGGTATCTGGCAAGTATAATAGTCTGATTATATGCCCTGAACGACTTAGTTTTTTTACACGCTTTATATTAGCTTCACCTGTATGTATATAACCGACTCCTTCGGACTCGATTTTGACCCACTTTTAAAGGACAGATTTAATTCAAACTTTGCGCACCTGTCAAAGATCGATGACAATGCAATAATCCGAAAAAAAAATAAAAAAAATTAAAAAAAATTAACTAAAAAATAAAAAAATATTTTTCACTTTTTAGTTTGATGTGCTTTAAAAGCGTGATTTTTAGTTTTTTAAACTATATTTATTTATTCCTACTTAACTACACAGCAACCAAACATCAAGCCCAGTTACGCCACGAGACTAACACAAAATAAAAATTATTCATGAACATCAAAAGATCCTATTAGAATAAGAGTATACTGTACCCTTTGTGATTTCAGGTTCTGTGTTGAAGTAGCAATACTTTTATTCCTTACTTAGATATATAAAATAAATCGCTAGAACTGTTTTTTAAGGTCTGGGCCTCTCGAACTTCTATATCTGTTTTATGATCATTTGTCAATCTAATAGGCAAGTAGGTGACTATGGTATAGACTTTTTATATGTCTAACGATGCTTTTCTTCACCGTTCGAGCGAATGCTAACTGCGCACATAAAGGGTATTTCAACAAGAAGTTTGTTTTTCAATTGTGGCAACACCGAGAACGTGATAGTTTTGACATTTAGTTTTTGGCGGTATTCGTAGCAGGTGCTTTGGCAATTATTACAATGAATTCAACTTCGCTCGAAAATCGCATTAAAATAATTCAAATCCACTATAAAAATGGTGGTTCTGTTAAAGTTACATTTCGTAAAATTCGTGATATTTTCGGCCAGCATAATCGTCCTTCTGAGACCGCTGTTAAGAATTTGGTCGCGAAATTTGAGTCGACAGGCTCGGTACAAAATGTGCCAACACCAACACGTGTTCGACCGGGTCGTTCAACAGAAAACATCGCCGCCGTGAGCCACAGTGTTGAAGAAGATCAAAATTTGTCAATTTCACGACGTTCTCAACAATTGGGGTTATCCAAAAGCACAACATGGCGAATTTTGCGAAAGGATTTGGCTTTGAAGCCTTACAAGATTCAACTGGTGCAGGAATTAAAGCTGATCGACCATTCAAATCGCCGCAGATTCGCTCAGTTCATTCAGGAACAACCTGCTGGTTTTTCTGAAAAAATCATTTTTTCAGACGAAGCCCATTTTCATTTGTCAGGGTACGTCAACAAGCAAAATTGTCGCATTTGGGCTTCTGAAAATCCTAAAGCAATTATTGAGAAGGCTTTGCATACTCAACGTGTTACTGTGTGGTGCACTATGTGGTCTGGAGGCGTGATTGGGCCGTTTTTTTTCGAAGATGAGGCTGGAAATGCGGTAACAGTCAATGGATCACGGTATCGCGAGATGTTAACCACTAAATTTTGGCCTATTATTGATGACATGGATATCACTGAAATGTGGTTTCAACAGGACGGTGCCACATGTCACACAGCCAATGAAACGATCAATTTATTGCAAACCAAATTTCCCGAGCGCATAATTTCGCGAAATTCAGCTGTTAAGTGGCCAGCCAGATCGTGTGATTTAACACCACTGGATTATTTTTTGTGGGGCTATGTTAAAGACAGAGTCTATACGGAGCCAATCGAATCGATTGCAGCCTTAAAACTCAAAATCCGTGATGTCATTAACGAAATAGACCCTCCATTTTGCCAAAAAGTGATTAAAAATTTTGATGAAAGAATCAACATCTGTCAGCGTGGTCGTGATGGACATTTGCCAGATATCATTTTTCATTAATAATTGCCAAACTTTTCTCTTTGTAATACAATAAAAATTTTATTCATTTTCCTCTAAATTCTTTGTTTTATTTTGTTTTAGAAAACAAAGTTCTTGTTGAAAAACCCTTATAAAGATCGTGTCCATTGGTTCACAGCCGGGGATCGAACATATGACCTCTGGCATGAAAGACGCACGCTGACGCCACTAGACCAACACTGCTCTCTTACCTAGATATAGGGATATAAAATAATTTTATAGCGTAACTAAAAGTCAAATTTAAAGCAATCACTCATATGAAGTTTATGTACCTACACTTTTAATGGGTTCTAGCGTTTACATTTATTTGCGGCAGCAAACAGCCAGCCATACAAATAATATATTAAATACACTAAATGTTGTCATGTTAAATCAGAATATTATTTAAAATACATCAAAAAATAAGTCAAACAACATTAAAAAATCCATCTTATATAATATACAGATAAAAATCTATTAAAGTGTTTTCAAAAGGGTTCCAAAATATGGCGCTGTAAATCAATGATATCGGACCCCGAAAGACCGGGGTACTCTGGAACCATTAAGACCCATTCGATCGAGAAATTTCCATTACATGTTTTATCACTACGAGGGTATTGTAAATTGAACTGGATTCGATTATAAGTGCTACTTGATTGAATATTGCTGAGGTATTGCGGTTATATTCAGTGATGAATACGTTACATTACATTAATTGGGCTAATCTAATAGTCGACTTGATTTGTGCCCTGGCAAGGTACGTTCTCAAGGAACTTTGAACTCGTAGATTTAAGCCCCAGTTGTTACCACCGTTTGTTTTATGTGCGCAATTAACCCGTGCACATTTAAGGAATAAAAACATTGTGATTTTATTTTTTATTTACACTTTGTTGCTTTATGATATAAAAATGTAACAAAATTACAAGTAAAGGAAAGGCAACTGGCGGCCTTATCCCTTTCGAGCGATCTCTTCCAGGCAACCACTGTGAGAAAAGATTGATTTTCGTAACATTAAAAATTTATCTTATTTCTGTTTTTAAATTATTTTAGTATGGATCCACTGAAAATCAGTATTGCTGGTGACAGCAACTAATAGCTAAGTTGAGCTTTTGACTAAAGTAATTGTGTTTGTATTTCTTTTATATGCATATATATGCGTGTTCTTTAATTAAAAAAATGTTTTTTTCTTTAAACCTGAAAATCTACTGCGTGTGAATAGAAAGATCTGTCATCATATGATCTTGAAAAATGTCAGGGAAATAATTCCAATATGTAGATTGGTTTTTAAACATTTTGTATAGTTATTTATGTAACAGAGGGTTGTATGGACCGTTGAAATAACAAAATGGACTGGACCTACTGGAAAGAGATGTATAGTATGACAAAAGAAAAGATGGACAGTTGACGTTATAGAACGGGAAAACAAGAGAAAAATATGGATGAGACCCTCAAAGAGGCCAAACAAAAACTAGACCATTAAAAAAAACTAACTTAAAATTTTTAGAACTTAGAACACAACTAATACTCATTTAAGGAAATGTAAACTAACCAATTGTTGTATGGATTTATTAATAAAGCTTTAATAATAATAATAGTTATTTAAATAATTTCTGCATGTCACGCTTCCGAAAATGTAGGCCGATAGCGTAGGTTAATCTTCGTAGGTCCCTTTTTTGTTTGTACGAGAACCCATGTCACTTGCTTTTTATAATTTGACAGCTGCGTCTAAATGTCCGTAATTTCAGTTAATTATATTATGCTTACGTTTGATCCTCGGGGATGAAGAAATATTTAATGACGTGTTTATAAGTATAGGGTTTTTCAACAAGAACTTTGTTTTCTAAAACAAAATAAAACAAAGAATTTAGAGGAAAATGAATAAAATTTTTATTGTATTACAAAGAGAAAAGTTTGGCAATTATGAATGAAAAATAATATCTGGCAAATGTCCACCACGACCACGCTGACAGATGTTGATTCTTTCATCAAAATTTTTAATCACTTTTTGGCAAAATGGAGGGTCTATTTCGTTAATGACATCACGGATTTTGAGTTTTAAGGCTGCAATCGATTCGATTGGCTCCGTATAGACTCTGTCTTTAACATAGCCCCACAAAAAATAATCCAGTGGTGTTAAATCACACGATCTGGCTGGCCACTTAACAGCTGAATTTCGCGAAATTATGCGCTCGGGAAATTTGGTTTGCAATAAATTGATCGTTTCATTGGCTGTGTGACATGTGGCACCGTCCTGTTGAAACCACATTTCAGTGATATCCATGTCATCAATAATAGGCCAAAATTTAGTGGTTAACATCTCGCGATACCGTGATCCATTGACTGTTACCGCATTTCCAGCCTCATCTTCGAAAAAAAACGGCCCAATCACGCCTCCAGACCACATAGTGCACCACACAGTAACACGTTGAGTATGCAAAGCCTTCTCAATAATTGCTTTAGGATTTTCAGAAGCCCAAATGCGACAATTTTGCTTGTTGACGTACCCTGGCAAATGAAAATGGGCTTCGTCTGAAAAAATGATTTTTTCAGAAAAACCAGCAGGTTGTTCCTGAATGAACTGAGCGAATCTGCGGCGATTTGAATGGTCGATCAGCTTTAATTCCTGCACCAGTTGAATCTTGTAAGGCTTCAAAGCTAAATCCTTTCGCAAAATTCGCCATGTTGTGCTTTTGGATAACCCCAATTGTTGAGAACGTCGTGAAATTGACAAATTTTGATCTTCTTCAACACTGTGGCTCACGGCGGCGATGTTTTCTGTTGAACGACCCGGTCGAACACGTGTTGGTGTTGGCACATTTTGTACCGAGCCTGTCGACTCAAATTTCGCGACCAAATTCTTAACAGCGGTCTCAGAAGGACGATTATGCTGGCCGAAAATATCACGAATTTTACGAAATGTAACTTTAACAGAACCACCATTTTTATAGTGGATTTGAATTATTTTAATGCGATTTTCGAGCGAAATTGAATTCATTGCAATAATTGCCAAAGCACCTGCTACGAATACCGCCAAAAACTAAATGTCAAAACTATCACGTTCTCGGTGTGGCCACAATTGAAAAACAAAGTTCTTGTTGAAATACCCTTTATAATCTGTGCAAAACAAAAAATGTTTGGATAACAAAAGAAAGCGCACAATTTATACGGACTGCATCTTATATGGACTATATATATATATATAGGTTATATGTTCAAAGATAAAGTAATAAAAATGGTTTCATCGAAAATTTGTGTATTGAAAACCTTCGCAATAAAAATCACAAATCAATCAACAAAAAAAAAATTGTTTTGAGTAGATGACAAATTAATTATCTTAATCTAAAGTAATATAAATAACTTGGCAACCATGTCTAACCTTGTGTAACATTAGTCTTTAACAAGTATATTTCCATTACATAAGTAGATGAAAATATTGTATAATTTTATGTTGAAGAGTTTGTTATGCAAACGGGCAGGACGCTCACATTGCCATAAGGCTCGCAAGTGCGTTGCCGGCCTTTTATAGTTACTTATATCGCACGTTTGTTCGAATTGAAAACTGAGGAATTAGAAATACACACTTTTAAACATTACGCTACCACCGAATTGACATAAGCAAGAGCACGATAAGTTTGATCAATTTTAATAATTTTACAGACTACTTAAGAGCAAAGATAATAGAATGTTAAAATTAACCCCACAGAACTCGCACGTTAACTCATTGTCTCAACAGTAATAGTTATACCTCAAGTGGAATACCTAATTTTCGTGCATCGCGGTGTTCCAAGCTATTCCGTGTGACCCGAATAATCCTGGGATTGGCGCAGTCAAATATTTCAGAACGGAGCACTTTGAAACATAATTTCTAAAGTTAATAAACCTAACTTTTGTCTAAACTTTGATATCGGCCATTTTCTTATTGCTGCACACTTTGAAAGTAGCTGAGCTTTCGCGTCATACCGAAAGTAATGCTTTATAGTCTGTGGCTTTACTCTCAATGAAATAACATTTTTTCCATAGTGTAATCAATAATCTAGCCTCAAAAGAATGGCCAACACATTTTTTGTTGAAACCAGTTGTTCCTCTTAGCACGTACAATAGACCTATTTAGAGACTAAGTGTGGAACATGAGTCCACAAACCAATCCTGTTATTAGCCTGTTATTAAGCCAAACAGGCAATCTCTTTATCTACAATTTTTTTATACGATTTACGTTTTTCTGATCTGTGGTTTTTGGTTAGAATTTACTGTGCGCTAACAGATTTCTATTTCCGTTAACGCAATTGACATTTCCTTGTGTGGCTTGTTCTAGGCCCAAAAATGGAAGAAAACTAAAGACTAAATAGCTCTACAAAGAAAAGTGATCTATGAAACGCACAGATATAGATATATTCATAAGAAAATACAGATAAGTGCGTTATTTTAAAATTGTAGAAGTATGGATGTCTCATTGTTATGTATAAACTACTTTTGTTGGACTTTTTATATATATCATTATATGGCACCCCGGCATTTATAAGACATAGGTGTAACAACTAACATAGATATACTATGCGATGTGATGAACACGATATTGTTTTTATTTTTTGGCTTTAATAAATAAAAAATCAGTTACAAACAGAGAGTTTATTTTACTTATAACAATAACAATTACATAAAGTTAAGCAAAATTCTGTTCATAGACAATCTACATTTTAAAATATATACAATGAATTTGCAACTTATTAAAAACATAAATTAATATACAGCACCTAGTAACTACATATATTCACATTAACTTCACATTTTTTTTACAAATATTAATCGACTACAGTAATAAAATTTAGTCTAACACCGACTGAGAATTACAAAATACAAGTTTTCATCATCGATTCCACCTGAAAAAGAAAATAATTATTATTATATAAAAATATTATTTATAGTGTGACCATAAAATCCTATATACAATTTGGTTGGGAGTTAGCTCGAAATTAAAACTAGATTCAGTGTACTTTGTTTACAGCCGAGATTTAGGGCGTATTAAGACTGCTGAAAAGTAGTCATTTCTTTCTTCCGAAAGTTACCGTCAGAATGAGTTATTCTGACGGACTGAAAAAAATAGTAAACTGTATAAAGATAATTGAATATTTTTTCTGATGAAGTATTCTAACAATAACATTGTATAATGTGATCAACATTTAAGTGAATTTCTCTAAATAGAAAGTACAGTATACACGTTTACAAATACAGTTTTTTTCTTTCTTTTCTAAAGTTAAATATCTATAGTTTGTATATTTATCGTTAATAAAATAGAAATACTATTTCATATATGTATATGCAATTAATAATAGTCTGCATTTAATTATGCACGAGTAAACGTCAAAGTAAGCGAAATTTTGGTATAATTAATATCGTCAAAAACAGCGGTTTTGAGCATCCATTATTTTATAATATTTTGGATTTAATTTGTGACATTTTACATTTGACATTGTCAATGAGCTCTAGATTTAGATAGATAGATGGGTTAGGTATGGTATCATAAGGAAAACATTTAAAAGTCGTTCTTTTGTTTTACGAACACATTTAAAATAACAGTTGTTTTCAAAGCAAATTAGTACCACGGTTAGACAATACATTTTCGAACCACGCGTTTTACAGTTAGTATGGTCACGGTCTGTCCTTAATGTTATTTCCTTTTCAACAGAAAATCTACGAGATGTAGCTATTGTGAGTGGTAATTTTCATTTTTAAACCAGCTGTAATATATTTCTTACTTAAATAAGCAAATTGCAATGTTACCCAGTTATAGCATCTTATTAGCAGATTGTCAACTAAGCCTGTCATCAGTGTAATTCTAGTCAAGTCATCTGTTTTTGTTAGAAATAATTGAACGCAACTGTTATCTGGGTGACCTACAATACAGTTCTATTGTCTGTACTTTGTTTTATCTGTGGTTGATTAAATAAACAAATAAATAATTTAATCGTGTAGTTGCAAAAGTTGTATTCAGATTGATTAATTTAAAGAAAAACACCGCACAATCAGCCATATCAAAATAGGCATGCAAATGTCATATTAATTATCATGAAGTCATAATAATAAAAACTGTTATTTATAACTTTTGTCATGACTAATGGTCTAAATACCCTCACGCCATACGTCCCACAACAAGTCCCAAAGTTATGGGCCATGAAAGGAAAGTACCTTAAATATCGTAGATAATGTATTTTACATAAGACTTTGTTATTTTTAAAAGTTAGTAATTCTTCATTCAAAGATTTTCTAAAAACTACTTGCCTCGTCTAGGAATCGAACCAACCTAAATGTCAAAAATTACACCCCTACTTTTATATGATGCCAATTGAAAGAATGACCAAAAACTAATAACTCTTCTTAAGTAACATAGTATTTTAAAAGAAAGGAAAAGCGTGAAACTAATAATTTTCCCAATAACTTTGGGACGCCTGTATAGGCATATTGCCTTTAAAAATTTAAAATCTTTTTTTAATGTCATTTTTAGTTGTTGTGTTTTGCGTACCATTAAAATATTTACGAGTGATACAAAGTTAATATTGATTTGCTCTTAATATCGAACATTGCCAGCAAGTGTTGTCTGCGAGTTATCGGTAAAGTCCCAATACAGGGAACGCCAGGACTTTATTACTTAGAAATGTTTTCCTTTGTGAAACATTCAAACTATTGTGGAAAGCTTTCGCTTGAGCTTTTGTTTATTTCATATTGAAAATTTATTGTGTTAAAATTCTTTGAATACACTAAACAATGTTAATGTTCATATATTTATATCTGTTTAAGATTTGATACAGTAAGTATAGTAGGTACTTAACTAAGATAATATTATTATAGTTTAATTGTTGGTTTAGTTTGTTAACTATATATGTATATAACTGTCGTGATATTTAATTGAATGTCTCCCGTTTTTTGATTAAACCAAACATTGTTTTTCCAATTTTTTCATTAGTTTTTCCAGGAATATGTCGCCATTACCACTTAGGTAGCGTTATATATATACTTACCGGTATAAAAGTATTAAACAGATTGCTTGTATAGAGACGCTCGAAATAAGCTCCGTTTGTCCTGAAATCATATATACAATTATGTTAAGAAAAGTTATAGATATAGTCATTTCAGATTGAAAAAAGATGCGAAGAAGAATCCTAAGAAAAATAACTCCTCCCCAAATTATGAGTCCCTTTTGTCTATGCGTCTCTATTACAAAAATCATCAAAATTTATTAAGCAATAAAGACAAAGTGTACCTAATATTAGTAGACTATGCATCTCATCAAAGCGATACTTCAAAACGTACATATAATATATATAACAATTGATTATATTTTTATAAATCTCATAAAGCTATATTATATAATCTATAGTATATTTGAAAATTTATAAATATTTTATTTCATTATATAAGTAACTCAAATGCTTTCAAGCAGGCGTTTACAAAATTTATGTAAAGAAATAAAAGTCATTTCAGTAAATAAGTTCAAGTATAGTAAACAAAAACAACACAAAATTATATCGTAAAGTATTGTATGTCAAATTATAAAATTGAGTATAAAACAATAAACATATATTTAAAAAAACAAATTAATTTCTAAAAACCCTTTTCAGTTTCGCTTGCGTGGCTAAACGAAATCCTTTCAAATTATATGGATCGAAAACGCCACGTCATCATTTTTCGAGGATTAGAATTGATTTCATTGGTTTAGTAATTTGATAATACTCTCTAGATTATTCCCGTATAAAACGTTATATTACGTACTTTAAAATTGCTTGCTTGAAAAGCTTTTAATACTTAATTCCTGTTAGGAAACATATAACATTAATTAATTAGCAGGCTTTTATCACTTATAAGCGATTTTCCCGAGAATAATTACGTTAACTTAAAATCGGCAGGGGTTTTATTTAACACATAGAGATATCAACTCAACCATGTTCCTAAATAAACAAAACTACTTATTTACATCAGAATAACAGGAAACAGGATAAACATCAATAGATAAAGGATATAAATGGGCGGTTGTACTGCTAAAATTATTCATTTCAGACAACCCAAACATTAATATTACAAATTTAAAAATAAAATACAGACAAACTTAAATTGACACGAAATTACTAAATATAAAAATACACACATGTAAAAATAACATTATGTAACGGACCTAAATTTCATTGAACGTTTAACTTTTAGGTCTTATCTAAATTAAAAAAGGCTTTTGAAAGCTACATTAATCAGGATTAATTCAAAATGTTCCCGCCATTCAATTAACCAAACAATACCACAGAATAAAAACTTATTCTGTACCTATCCTAACCGTTATATAGTCTGTGTCTAATCCCGCTGAAATAAAGATTACATTAACAAGTGCAGCTATAACAGTTTACCAGAATTGGAGTCCCGGCTTCCCATTACGGGTGCAATCTGTGGTCGCTCCTCATCCAAAATGAGTATTCCACTGTTGGTCCATACAGACAGAATGCGTGCCACACACGTCACGTTTAAACGACCCTGCACAGATTAAATAGGATTTACAGAGCTATAATACCCATAGAGACCAAATAGTTTATAACAAGGATTTAATTGAATATGGAAGAAAGAGTATGTATACCAATATATATTATAAATTGAGTTTAAGCAGCACATTTGCAAACAATATACTATTATTATTGATTTTATATAAATAAATAGGGATGATTGATTTATATGCTACATATTTGATTAATCGATCGTAAAAACCATAGTTTAAAGGTGTCAACTGTCACTACTGAAGGCTTTTACTAATCTGTGCAATGTGTGAGATATAGTGCTTTTCATGAAAGAAGTCCCGCGGTGATTTTTGGAACTAAATTTGACAGGTTGGCAATGTTGTCATTCGTCGATGTTATCAAGTTCGTTTGTTGTGGTAGATTTTTGTGAATTTTTAACTAGCTTAGTGCATTTTAAAGATTGTTTACAATGCCAAAAGTTGTAAAAAGTTCGGATCGAGAAATTATATTAAAGGTGAAAGAGTTCTGTGAAGCGGAACATAAGAATCAAGGTGTTTTAATACCACTAAACAATGTTCGGAAGAGAGTTGCCGCCATAACAGGTACTTTTTAGAGTTGCCATTTAATAATTTTTTGCTGTATTGATGGGACTTTTATGATATAAATTCGTTTTTGCGACAAATTTGAACAAATACATAACGTGATTAAAATAAGTAACTGAAATTAAAACATATATTACATAAGCATTATAAACTTAAAGTTATTATTATTGACGTGATAACGTCTTTAAAATCGTTTTAGTCGGGTGACATGTTCAGAAACTTGTGTCACACCAAAACCTCACGAGCGCGATCGCAGGTATAACGAGAGAGAGACGGACCGATCTCCCGTCTCATCTCGAGCGCTGCCAGTCATTCCGTGAATGTATGAAGAAAAATGTATATCATAGTCGAATAAGTAAACTTGTCATTTTACACCCGAAATTTATCATCAAAAGTGTGAATAAAACGATAGATGTAATTTAAAATTTGAAAAAATTGTTATCTTCACTAATTCCTTACTTCCCAAAAACTTATATCACCAATAAGACGTTATCACGTAAACATCTCGATCGTAAACCTACTTTACAAACAACCAATATTTTTAATTGTTTATAATTTAATTGCAGGTGTGTCAGAGAAAACTGTAACAAGAATTACCAACGAAGGTATAACAACGGCGTGTACTTCGAAAAAAATTATAACCCAACAATTATGCAATAAAACTGAATAAAAAATTGTATTGCTTTTCTTTAGCCTATTTTCTCATCTTTTCCCTGTAAGTAGGTAGAACACCGCTAATATAAGTAAATAAAAATATACTTTTTACATAACAGAAATATTGTATCATCGAAGTATGCAGAAAATAATATTATTTGATAAATTACATCTCCTAAATGTAAATAAAATAGGTAAATTTTTTACTCATAATTGGCAACATTACGTCATGCGATTGCAGCGCCGCGTCTGGGGGACTTCTTTCATGAAAAGGACTATACATTGTTAAGTAGTTTTGATTTTAAATTTATTTTTAGTACAAACACAATGATATAGATAATACAGTCAAATGAAAATAGTTTACAAACATAGACGGATTTGTTCATGATGTTAAAAAGTTTGTTCTTTTGTTTGACTACTGGTTAAAAATGTAAAAATTATCCATACTATATTTCGATTAATTTTAAATTAAAAGAGTATAAGATAAATTTGATTTAATTATGACAGGTAAAACCAAAAGACACAGATACGAGTATTCTATAAATTAATATAATATTTCACTACATTTAGTTATCTGCATTTCGTTTTAATCTTTCGTGATTACGTTCGTGGGTATCTGTGGTTCTGAATGAATACTATAGATTAGATTCTGTGTAAGTGAAACAGCGCAAGCTCTATTACGTCATTGGTTTGGTTTCCAAATTGGGCCAGTCTAGTTAATTATCCGAGACATTGGACACTGGATTTAAGCTACTAAAGATATTTAGAATTAATTTTTCAACTACTATGTGATAAAATAAATACTATGATTAAATTTCTACTATTTCAAAAGTGTCTGAATTATGAAAGCACTTAAAATAATATGGTTGATTTATATTTATCGGTGACTGCCTTAACTGATCCTATAAACTAGAACCAGTGGCGTAATTATACCATGGGGGCCCGTGGCAAAATTTTCTGATGGGGCCCCATCAGTAAAAATCGTCACGTTGTACTCAGTTGAATTTTAATAAACTTTGAGATTTTCAGCGTACTCAATTACACGTTGTATATGTGCCACTAATGGCAATAGGCCTCCTCTCATAGGCGAGAGGGAATGGTCTGCTAGCCCAATGCGTATTGGGGACTTCACAATCATCCATAGAACATAATATATCTCTTGTGCAGGGGTCCTCTTGGTCCCGTGGCATTTTGACAGCTCTGCCACCCTATTGTTACGCCACTAAGTATGTTCAAAGCCTTAATTTTTTTTTTAACAGATAATGAACAGCCAATGGACCAGAAGCTCACCTTACCACACTCACATTGTCAGAGGGCTCGCAATTGCGTTGCCTTTGTTAAGCATATCGTATAAAGCACAAACTATATATTTGTTACTATGGATTTTACATGAAAAATTACTATTACGTTAGCAACGAATACTATTTCTAGTCTAAGGATTTATTATAAGACTTATTAAGGGTTAGAAACATGAAATGCATTTCAAACGTCCAATGAGATTTTATTTGTAAGCCGTGGTACGTGAATCTTTTTTCTTTCCTTTACTAGGAACTTCAATATTTCCAATATGAAATGTAAAAAATATATTTAGAAACTAAATTCGTTAATAGCCTCGGGAAAAGGGGACTCCCCACTTTAACTTGATATATGACGGTAGACTCGAGTCCGACCACAGGTGCACAACTGCTTGCCGCTCGTTTGCGTAATTTTTTCAAGTGTTAAAGTGTTTCTCAAAGCTCGTATTAATATGTTTGCCTGCAAACGTTGTGAAATTGAAGCAAGGGACGGCGCCACATGCTCTGTCTGTGCGGGTCAGTTTGACTTCCCTTGCGCTGGAATAACAGAGGGTGGATGGCGGAAACTAGGAGAGCGCAAATCCACCTGGAAATGTTCCAGTTGCAAGTCCCGAGGAATAGCCAGTCCTAAACCAACAGTGTCGTCGGATCCTGATTCCATCGTTGTCGAGCTTAAGCGTCTGTCGTCACAAATGGAGGCTATACCAACATTAGTGGATAGCGTGAGGGCGATACAGGCTGAACTGGTGGAATTTAGGACTATCAGAGAGGAGTTCTCGGATATGAAGGCGTCTATCGAGTTTGTTCATAATACAGTTGAGGCTCTAACCTTGAAGGTATCTACCCTGGAGCAAGAAATTGACTCCTTGGTTAAGACAAAAGGAGATTTGTTGACCCTGCAGGACCGTGTAAACAACTTGGAGGAACTGCAGAACCACAACGAACAACGTCTACGTATGAATAATATTGAAATTAAGGGTGTACCCGAGTCTAGTGCCGAGAACTTATTCAACATCTTAGATAAGTTGGGGACTGCAATTAACTGTAAAATCCAAAAGGAGCAGGTCAACTACATCGCCAGAGTGCCTACGCGTAATAATAAGCATAACAAAAACATTATATGCTCTGTCCAGAACAGTTACTTGAAGAATGAATTTGTAGCTGCTGCAAAGAATCATAAGGCCCTTAAAGCGGTGGATTTAGGACTACGTGGCGATAGCAGGATTTACGTCAACGATCACCTAACTCTGGAAAACAAAGCCCTATTGAATAAAACCAAGGCTATCGCAAAAGAACGGGGATATGACTATGTTTGGGTGAAAGGGTGCAAAATTTTTATACGAAAAAACACATCGTCTCCAAAACATCATATCAATACGGAACGCGACTTAAAAAAGTTTTTTACATAATCATATTTAAACAGTCCGGCATGTCACATTACTTGATCGGCTCAATAAGTTTGAGGACCGCAGGTAGCATTTTTTGCGGTTCAATTTGTACCTGCACGCCTTTTGTTCTCTTATCGCTCAATTCTAATGACTTTTTGTCATGCAGTTTTTGTGATTATAGACATTATTTCCTTAGAATTAGAACTGCTTCTGGCTTAGTAAGGCTTACAAACATTTATCTCAATAATTTAATATTTTATTTTTGCTCGTACTTGTGCAGTTTAACTATTCTACTTAACTTGTATACTAGTAAGGTGCTTATTTGCATTTCATTGGTGGGGCAATATATTTATTCACATCGATTAGAATGCACCCCACATATTTATTATTGTGTTGTATTTTATGATAATATTTGCAATGGCTCCGCTTAATATTTTCTACCAAAATGTTCGGGGGCTACGAACAAAAACGAGTACTTTTTACAGAAATGTGTGTGTTAATAACTATGATATTATATGTATTACTGAAACGTGGCTTTTGGAGGGTATCTCGGATTCCGAGTTGTTCGATAATCGGTATCTTGTTTGGAGACGAGATCGTAATTATGCTGCTACCGAACAATCGAAGGGAGGAGGGGTTTTAATAGCTGTTAAGAGAGAAATACCTGCTGATGTTCGACATGACTGGCGCTCGTCTGCCGAGGACCTATGGATCACGCTTACATTGAACCATAGAAAGCCTAAAATTTCTTATAAAATACACATCTGTGTTGTCTACATTTGTAACGAAAATTTGGGCAATACATTAGCAGTTCAATTGAATAATTTTTCTTATAGTTTGGCTGACCTTGTTCTGAAATATCCTTCTGATGCATTTTTAATACTTGGCGACTTTAATCAACCGAATATTAAGTGGTGTCAGACAAATGATCTCTCTTCTCTCTATCCGAGTGACATACAGGGAGATGTTCAAAGGAATTTTATAGACAATTTGAATATCTGTAATCTTTCACAATATAATTGCTTCCACAATATTAACGATAGGATTTTGGATCTTGTACTATCCAATAACGATATTACTGTTACCTGCTGCGCTGATCCCCTGGTATGCGAAGATCCCCAACATAAAGCGCTTTGCATTTCGGTCGAGTTCGTTCAGTTGCACAGCCTACCCACTCGTCCTCGCTTACAATATTTGTACAACAAGGGCGATTACAATGCCATAAAACGAAATTTGGATTCCGTTAACTGGGACTATGAACTGAGGCGTAGATCCTTTGAAGATGCTGTATCGTATTTCTATGACACTATCAACGACCAGCGTAACATCTACATTCCATCAAGAATTGTAACCATACAGTCAAAATTCCCAGTCTGGTATAATAGCTCTCTAATCAAAATAATAAAGGAGAAAGCTAAATATCATTTAAAGTTTAAAAAATATAAAAACCTCTCGGATCATCATTCATTTGTCGTTTTACGACAGAGAGTGAAAGATTTAGAAAAAGAGTTGTTTAACAATTATATATCTGGAATAGAATCAAACATAAAGCGCAATCCTAAAGCTTTTTGGGCTTATGTAAAATCAAAAAAGCAGTCCAATTGCTATCCCTCTGTACTACAGTATGGAAATCATTCATCTGGGGATGGGGATGTTATATCCAACATGTTCAGCGACTACTTTTATTCAAATTTTTTGGAACCGAGCGCTGCCAATAACAACTCGCCACCAATCAACACACAGACCGTACCCGAGGGGGCTGCTTGTTTCGGCACTGATATCGGGTCAATAGAAATTAATAGGGATGAAGTATATAGATTCTTGAAACATGTGGATCTAAACAAGTCACCGGGGCCTGACAATATTCCACCAGTGTTTATAGTAAATTGCGCCGATAGCCTGACTTTACCACTATCAATTTTATACCAATTATCACTTACTTCCGGAGTAGTTCCCACTTTGTGGAAGTCTGCGTATATAACACCTGTCCTGAAAAAAGGATCAAAAGCCGCTGTTGAAAATTACAGACCTATATCCAAGTTGTGTGCATTTGCTAAAATTATGGAAAAAATCGTTTACAGACAAGTATATGCAGCACTGAAACTGGACTTTTGTGAATACCAACACGGTTTTATAAAGGGTCGGTCGACTACGTCAAATTTGATCCTCTGTAGTGACTTTATATCAGACTCCATGGCTAATGGATCCCAGGTGGATGTTATATACACAGACTATAGCAAATGTTTCGACAAAATTGACCACAACATACTCTTAAGCAAGTTATCTTCCATGGGTATACGGGGTAATCTATTCAGATGGTTCTCATCGTACGTAGAGAATCGATGTCAGACTGTGGTGTTGAATGGATACTCGTCAAGAACCAGATATATTCCTTCAGGAGTCCCACAAGGATCGCTTTTGGGCCCACTTCTCTTTAATATATTTGTTAACGACATCACACATTGTTTTCAGTCGTCCAAAATTCTATTGTATGCAGACGACATGAAAATCATGAAACAGATTAACTCTGTCGCTGATGCACTCTCTTTACAAGAAGATCTGGACCGCTTTCAAAATTATTGTGTACTAAACGGGCTCGACTTGAATGTATCTAAGTGTTACATTTGTACATTTACTCGCAAACTCCACCCCATTGCCTTTCCCTATAAACTTCAAGATTCTATTTTAGTAAGAGTTGGATCTGTCAAAGATCTTGGAGTTATATTTGATAGCAAACTTCTCTTTGATCTACATATTGAGAGCATCATTAATAAAGCCACGAAAGCGTTAGGTTTCATTATAAGAATCTCGTCCGACTTTCAGGAAATTAAAACCATTAAAATATTATATTGCTCTTTCGTTCGTAGTCACCTCGAATATGCCTCACAGGTATGGAACCCAATATACAACATTTATATAGACCGCCTTGAAAGTATACAAAGAAAATTTTTAAGGTACATTCAATTTAAATCTAATTGTTACCTGCCTGACTATCATACACGCTGCAAAAAGTTTCATATTTTGCCTTTAGCTGAGCGTAGAAAAATATCGGACATTACATTCCTAGTGTCTTTACTTAATGGTGCGGCTGAGTTGCCAGAACTGTTATCTAGGGTGGGCCTGTACGCACCATCATTGTTTCTGCGCGGACCAAATTTATTGTACGTCCCCATAGCACGAACTACATACAGGAAAAATTCTTACCTATTACGAGCATGTCGTTCTTTTAATGTGGCATGTCTGGAGCTTAATTTGGACTTGTTCTGCACAAGTGTTACTGCGACGAAGAAAGCCCTTTGTGACCGATACTTTGAGATTTAGTTTTTAATATAGCCTTGAGAGTTTTTTTGAGCGTTGGTGTGTAATGATGTGATAATGTGTAATTGTGGAAACTGATAATTGGCCGTCATCATGTTAATTGTATACTATTGAACCTTTTTAGCTGTAAGTTTCCCTAAAATTGTAAAATAAAATAAAATAAAATAAATAAAATATTTTAGTTACGTTCCTAACATAAGGTTAATTTTTTTCCGAAAAAACAGAGGCAGGAGGTCTAATTGATGTTAAGTGATACCCATGGGCACAAATATTGCTAGAAGGCTTGCAAGTGCGTAGCCTTTCAATAAATAAAACATTTTTGCTTTATAATCCGTGTTGCGAGATTTGAGGATCTAAATAATTCTGAATTAAACTATTCGGACTGAATTATTTATTATTCATTTCAAATTTCAAATTCTATTCGGACCATTTAGATCGACCCTGTTTTCAGTATCAAAGCTTATAAATTAAAAAGGTGAAACACCCAAAGCCTCTTAAGTGAAAAAGGGAATTGGGACCCATTAGCTTGTTACTGCTACCTTTAACCTTCTTGTTAACAAGAGTTTTAAAATCAACGCTTATAAATGGGAGTAAGATTTTCTATACTATTAAAGTAAGCAAGATAGTTCTTTACTATTAAATGTTGAACTTAAAGAAAATATTTAAATTAAGCCGTGAGCCACCACCGCCCTCTAACAAATAAAACAATATATATTTATTGCATCTCGCAATACCATGACTTTAAGAACTCCTGAATCACTATCTAGGCTAGAACTGGAGAAGAGTCGCAAAGGATAGAGAACTGTGGTAAGGGTTAGAGGAGGCCTTTGTCAAGAGACACATCGAACTCCGAGATATACTTTAGTGAAGATCACAGAGTTTGGTAATATAAAGGTTATATTATTATTTTTCTAAACTGTGGCAGCGGGTTTAATTTTTAATGATTTTATTTAAAGCACTGTTGGGTGATCCTAAACGAAAGGACCAATTATAATGCAGTTTTTTGTTAGAAAGCTCACACGAACGAGATAGTTTTAGCAAACAGTTTATGAAGCAAGCTAGCAAGTTTTTAGCTTATTATTAGCTACGGCAGAAATCTTTTACGGGTAATAGGTACATATTTAATTTAAACACGTTTGACCTAACTTTATATTAGGTGCGTACATATGAAATTGGTGTTTTGTCGTACTGGCCAATTTGAACTCAAATATCTCCTCTTAGGTTAGGAATTCCAAATTTTCTTTCGACATAATTCGAAACTGTCTTCAAAGATTTTTTCATACCCGTCCAAATGTTTTTTTTAGTAAAAGGATCAATATAATATGGCAATAGTGCATAGATAGTAATGGTACATACTTTGATTAATTAAATATATTCTATTTAAAAAATTCACTATTTGTTCCTCCCATACCAAACGCCAATTTCATATGTAAGGACCGAATATATTCTGGTCACAGTTACACTGATGTTGGAGCTTAAAGCTTGTCGGGGATTACTTAATCGTTTAATATTCATTTAACAGGCCCTGTAAATTTGAATTTTATTTATGCTCTGAACATCACACATGTCAAAATGAGGTCAATCAAGCACTTATGTAAATATGTTACAAAAAGTATATCGTGACAATGACATGAGAACTTAAGAAGACGCCGCGCTAACCCGATCCATGCAATTTCCTCACTATGGAGAAACCTGCAATATCGCACACAACTCCCGAAGGGATTTTTTGTATGGAAGAAGTCGCAAGGGTCCGCTAAACGTCGGAGAGTAAATAGTTTAAAGCAGGTCTAAGGCAGGTCGCGCACCACCACTATGTGGAACTAGCTTCCCACTGAAGTATTTCCGAACCAATTCGACGCTTTTCCTTCAAGAAAAGAGCGTACCAATTCTTAAAAGGCCGGCAACACTTGCAAGCCTTCTGGCAACACTTGCGAGCCTTCTGGCAACACTTGCGAGCCTTCTAGCAACACTTGCGAGCCTTCTGGCAACACTTGCGAGCCTTTTGGCAACGTGAGTGTCCATGGAAAGCGGTATCACTTAACATCAGGTGAGCCTCCTGCCCTACTTTCTGTTACATAAAAAAAATATCTCCAGCCTCATTAAAATTATGTTTCCCCATATTTTTTATGTGTCATATTTGAAACTCAACAAGCGCTCAGCGTAATTAACGTTTGTATACTGTTTTGTTTCACTTCTGTTTCATTGAACTTTAGTGTAAGGTTTATAAAAGGCATTGTTTTAAAATCTTTGCGAAGTATTTTTTACGTTAATTAAGCTAAAGGCACGATAATTATTTTTTTCATATATGCACGATTTAGTATACAGTTATCTGGCGTTCGAAACACGGCTGTGCAATAAATTGTTTAACAATCAACACTTGGGGAATGACTCGTCAAAATTATGGGCAAAGAAGTATAATAATATTATTTAAACATTTGGACTTATATGTCTACACATGGGAATTAAAATTTTCTTTGTACATATTAATCAAGCAAGCGTAATTCAATAAAATACCTTTTGAAAATGTGATGATTGCACTCTGATTATAAGTTGACTGAAAGAGGACGTCCTATTAGACTTTTCTTCCTCACTATTTGTCTTATTATCGTATCTAGTTGCACGGGTAGTGCCTTCGTATATATCATCTATGCGTACGTCAACCGTAACTGACTCCTCGCCTGTATCCCAAGGGCTGAATATAATTCTATTTGCATCTTCTAACGAAGCGTCGCTTATAACTTGCTTCCGGTATGCATCGGGTGGCGGTATATCTAGCCCTTTCACCTGTAACAAATCAAAACAGATATTTATTGCAAAGCTGATTTATCCATATTTTTAAAACCTCTCGCCGTTGCAGATGTCGAAACATGTTTTCCGAAGTGACCTGCCTGTTAGTCCCCTGGCCCATAACAATTAATAAAACTAGTCAACAGTACTTAAAACAGTGTTACAAGACTGTTTTTAATTTATTGCAAAGGTGAAAACACCAGCTGTAAGCAGATCTATATCGTAAGGTCTTAGGTTCTTGCTGTCTTAAGTGTGTGTGTATTGCAATTCAAAAATATTTAATTTAGAAACTTATATGAAGTTTACATGTTTACAATCTAATGGCATTTGAAATTGCAGAGTTGATCTAAAAATGTTAATATTGAATATAAAAATAAATACAAACTTATTATAAATAAAACTTAGTTTAGCTGTTAATGGGAAGGTAATACGATTTAACACACTCATTATGCTGTGGAACACATCTGCTCCACAAGCACAACACACACACACATTACATTATTCTTTCCATAATTTTGTTCTATTATTATTTTGTGTGTTTCGTTAGTCATAAATATTATTATAGATAATACAATTTGAATTACGAGTTACTATTATTGTCTTCCATATTTAAAATAAACTATATTTAAATGTGTTCTACTCGTAACGCCATAGAGTAAAGAGTACGGAGCACAGACAATAGATATTAAATTACGAGTTTCAATAAATGTCATTAAATATTATATCTATATATATAAAAGAAAGTCGTGTTTGTTACAACACTTATAACTCGAGATCGGCTGGACCGATGTTAGTTATGCCTTTTTTGATGGATTTTTCTCCACTCCGAATAGCAGAATAAGTAATAAAATATCGGATAAGTTATCGAATAACAATAAATAAATTAATTAATTTTACGAATGCACACGGCATGTGGTGACATTTGTTGACAAAACTACGCATCATTTTACGTCGAATTCGTGTCACTTCAAGAAATTCCGAACTTGAAGTAAATGAGGAGATGCATAACCAGGCTTTTATCTTGATCGGAAACATGTGTTACCTCATCAAAAAATGTTGTAAAGCAGAAAGTGCTTTAACATGCATTATCGCAATATTGGCGATAGAGAGAAGAGGCCTAATGTGTAAAACTGCCATTCTTCTTTTGCAATGGCAAGCAATAAAACATTTCTCTATTTGCAAAAAAAGTTATCACCTTAATGAAATCCTAAAATAAGTTTAACTAAAGTAACAACGATATTATTATTAAGGCGGAACGAAGTTAGCCGGGTCAGCTAGTGTAAATATAAAAGCACAGAACCTCTAGTAAAGCACCTCTGAACTCTAAAGGTTCTTACGCAATAGATTTAAATTGACATACCGCTGTTATTTTTAATAATTTTCTTTCGTCATTTACAAGCTAACATAGCATATTGTAAAATAAAATAAATCAGTGGCGCTACAGCCTCTTAAGGTCTTGGCCTCAGATTTTTTTTGAATCTGTTTCATGATCATTTTTAAATCTAATAGGCAAGAAGGTGATCAGCCTCCAGTGCCTGACACACGCCGTCGACTTTTTGTGTCTAAGATATGTCGGTTTCCTCACGATATTTTCCTTCACCGTTCGAGCAAATGTTAATTGCGCACATAGAAATAAAGTCCATTGGTGCACAGCCGGGGATCGAACCTACGACCTCATGGTATGAGAGTCGCACGCTGAAACCACTAGGCCAACACTGCTCTATAGCATATTGTATGTCCTTTGAATTTCTATTAACTATGTACTGATTCCATGGCAAATGAAGACTTATTTATTCCGCGCAAGGGCACAGGCAGTACAAATCAATATTATAAACAATAATTAGCTGTCAATTCCATAGAAATTATCGCCATTAATGAGTTCGTATTTTAATTATCAGTGTAGCCGTGTTTTGTTTGTTGAACTACGTTCGCCCGGAGCTCAGAATAAAATATAGAAGCGTTACCTGTTAATCACTGGTTCAGAACATTAATTACCAGTCATATTCGTACAATAAACGTTGAATACTTAAATAGTGTTTTGTCACTGTTTTGACACTGAATTGAACATTTAAAATCCATTAGATATTTGGAATATAACATTTCCGTAGACCGTGGAAATTATTACAAATATTCCATTTCTTTTCACTATGATTTAGCTTATGAATGTTCCTTTCTTTAATTTATTCTTCGTATGTATGTTTTAATTTTCAGTCTAGCCCACAGTTTAATTTTAACGTTAATTTGTTAACTATAAAATACCTCGTCGCTATTCGTACTATACAACATTATATTAATTATTTCCAAATAGATGGCTAGCGTGGAATTAGGCATACTTTAGTTTCCTATACATATGAATAGTTTGATCTTATAAAATAGCGTTTTTAACCTCTTTATCCATACTCGGATTTGTTCAGTAGTCATTTCAACATTAGCTTTCTTAAATAACCTACTACTCGAGAGCACGGCTTATATTTAGTTTAAATTCTAAATAGGTAGTGTTGGTCTAGTGGCTAGAGCGTGCGCAGTTCATCCTTGAGGTCGTAGGTTCGATTCTGGCTGTGCACCACTGGACTATTTACGTGCAAACTCGCTCATACGGTAAAGGAAAAACATCGTGTGGAAACCGGCATGTTGAGGGCGAGTCACAGGTACAGAAGGCAATCTCAAATAATCACGAAATGATGTAGCCCCACTGTTTTAAATTGTTGATATTAATATAAGGAAATATAGTCGTTTCCGAAAATAAAACATTGATAAATATAGTCCACAAATTGTACAAAATGGTATCGTATAACTGTTAAGCTTCTAATATAATTAAGTGCTATAAAGATACTGTATAAAAATGTTATAAATGTTAGTTACCTCATAACCATTTAGAAGCCAGGTGAGGTTAGCGGGCGGATCGGCCGCAGGAGATGTGCAATTCGCACGTAACATATCCCCAATGGAGTACCAACTCTTTTGTGCTCGAACTATTGGCTGCGAGTCCGGCAACTCTGTGGAATTGAACGTTTTTACTCGTTGGATTAGTTGGATATTGTCTGTGTATAATAAAAATGCGCTCTATATATGCAAGTGATCTATACAATTATACCATTTATAAGATTTAAATATACATTGATATTTATTTACAACACACAAATATACAGTATTTACAATATTGTTAACCTAGATAGTAATCTCATATATATAAAATTCACGTGTCATAATGGTTGTTCCCATTCACTCCTCCGAAACCGCTCGACCGATTCTTATTATTTTTTATGCATATGCAGTAAGTATGAGAATCGGCTACTATCTATATTTCAAACACATAAGTGATATGGGGTGACCACCTCAATTTTTTTTGTTTTTATTTTTTATGATACAACATACAAAAATACATACAACCCCTAATTTTCACCCTTCTACGATTAACGCCTATTTATTATTATTGTAGATAGGTTTTTTTATTGAACTAAAACAATGTTTCTTAGAAATAATATAAAAATGAAAAATAGATACTTTGATTTTGTTCCCTTTGGAGTAGAGACTCTTGGGCTGTGGGGTTCAAGTGTAAAAATTTTGATTGCGTCTGGTAAATAGTACCCCGGAGCTGGTGATTTCCTCGCTCAACGAATAAGTATCGCAATACAGCAAGGAAATGCTGCCAGCATTAAAGGTACACTTTTTATATTTGTTTAAATTTTCTATTTACGAGTTAAATTGATTTAAAAACAATTTAATTAATTGATTGGCGATTACCAGATTACCAGGTTATTCGTATTTTTATCAGTTGTAATTAATTTAAAAATCTCTGTTCGAGAATACTTTCATGAAAAAAAACATGTTACTACAGCATTGACATGCCATCTAAAACAATGTAATGGGTTTTTTGTACAACGAATTTCAATTGATCAATGAGTTCAGTTTTCCAATCAAAACTTTCTAAACTTCAACCTAAAAACGTGTCGAATGATTTTTCACGTTTAATCGAACTGTACCCATTTGTTCTACTATGCGTATTTCACAAGTTTAGCTTCTTGAGTTTTAAGTCGCGGTTTCATATGTAGTTTAAAAATAAATATAGTTTGAAAAAAACTAAAAAACACGCTTAAAACTAAAAAGTGAAAAATAATTCCTAATTTAGGCTGAAAACAGTAATGAACAAAAAATATTGGTATTATTGTAAAAAGCGTGGGTTGCTCGATAGACGAAAAATATGGCACAGAGCGCCTATGTTATTATTATATTGTCGCTGATTCTTTATAAGTGTACAAAGTTTGAATTAAATCTGTCCGTTTAAAGTGGGTCAAAATCGAGTCCGAAGGAGTCGGTTACATACATACATACATACATACAGGTGAAGCTAATATAAAGCGTGTAATAATAATTTTTACCTAAAACTGGAGCTTTGTTATATAATAAATATAATGCCTCATTCATCCCTTTATTAAATTTTGGCTTCGCGCTTGTCTCCGCCTTAACATGGATTGCGTTACAGTAAAAATACAAGCAAATTCAATAAAAACAAAATAAATAAATAATCTCTTGAGATCAGTTTTGTGATCGAGTTTTTCTAAAAGGGCAAGTAGCTTGCTGTATCAGGATACACGCTGTCGACTTTTTGGATTTAGGACACTCACAATAAATACACATACAAAAAGCTCCATAGGTGCTGGGATTCGAACCAACGACATACGAAGCTGCTGAACCTAGTGGCCAATATTACTCAAAACAAAACTTTATAATCATCGTAAGCTGTGCTTTAGAATTGCATAACCATCGGAAAAGCGTCGAATAGGACATTGTTTACCCCTCCATTTTGCTTAAAGCTCCCGCGGAAAGTTTAAAGTGTTTACATTCCTAACGCTTTTTGCCAATTCTACTTAATGGAATGCGAAGTTCTCGTGTTTAATTTGGAACGGTTTAAGTGTTTCAATACGATGTTATTGTTACGAAAATAAAGTCTCCAAGATGTGTATTTTAGAAGCTCTGCCATCGCTGACTACAGTCTACAGATTCTGTGCTGATAATTGCGAGTAATGTGTAATTATGTAATATTTTTGGCTATGAAATGTAATAGTATGTAACTTAGACGCTTGGTCGTGTGTTTGATTCCTGGCTAATTACCGTAATGGATTTATTCTAAATAATCAATACTAGCTTGAAGTAAGTGGGTCGGGAAAAGAAATAAATAACTTATAACAAAAAAATTTAGCCCGACCAGGTAACACGTAAAATTTACTTTCGTTTTTTAGTAAAACAAAATTAAGAGATGAAAAAAAGTTATTTTGTTTTATTGTTACGACATTTTTATTGAAATCTACCCTAGTGTCAGCTCGGTTATACGTAGTATCTATGCTCCTGGACATCGCAGAATACATTATCTGTCTTATCAATACGAAGCTATTACGAAAATGTAAGTAGTCTCCATAGATGCAGTCACACACTACACAGAATATGGAGATATTTTTTTAACTAGTTAAATCATTGTTTGATAGTGTTAATCAATCATAACGAGTAATTAGAAACAGCGAGAGCGTACATTAATTGCCCGAAGCGTACTTGGAAAATGTAATAAATTGAAGCAGTGTGCCAAAGTTTGCCGTAGACTTGACATCGTGTACTGAAATTATATTAAGGACTGTCTATTCAAGTATTATTAATTGCCTATGCAAATTGTAAATCGCCGATGGGTTATTCAGAAATTTTGTTTAGGAAATTTTATTTGCCTAAATTCAAATACAGTATTTGGCCTAGTGGCTTTAGCGTCTGACTCTCATCCCAAGTTCGTAGGTTCGATTCCTGGCTGTGCACAAATGGACTTTCTTTCTATGTGCGCATTTAACATTCGCTCGAACAGTAAGGAAATCATCGACAGGAAACTGGCTTGTCTTAGACCCAAAGTCGCATGACTTCAGGCACAGGTGGCTGATTGAGTTGCCTATAAGATTGACAAATTATCATGAAACAGATACAGCAATCTGTGGCCCAGACCTAAAAAGGCGCCTCTAATTAATTTTATTTTTAAAAATCGAAAGTCCGTTGCACAGCAATTGTATTGTATTTATTACATAGTATGAATTGTTATATAAGAAATAATGTACCTTTATTTTAAAATTGCAACATGAGACGCTATCAATCTTTATCTTTCATGCTTGATCGCGGTTTCGACGCCTTGATCTATTACCGTTTGAACGAAGTGAACTTAGCAAAACTTCAAATTAACGAAAGGTTGGTTAACATGTTAGGAAAAAGACACCACTACATGTTATTGGATACTTGTTAATCGTTATATCAAAATAAGGTACTAAATATATCCTTTTTTACGCAGGGATAATGTAGGAGAATTTTTTAAGCTACAAAATACAAATCTTTCCTCTTTATAATGTTATTAGATTACTTTTATTTAGTTGTTGTACGTCGATACTATGTTGATATGATTTGCGTATTTGTTAATCTAGACATGGGCCGGAGTTATTAATTTAGATATAGAACTGAAGTGGAATAGGCATAGACTGGAGCTAGTTAGGACTAGGGAATAAATTTGATCCGCTGCGTTCGTTCCACTCCATAATTAAAATTCTTAAATTTATTTAATGTTTTCATTCACTCTTTTTGTTTATCGGATATATTTACGTAGAATACTAAAAGTAGAAAATACTAAGTATTCTGTCAATATATCAAAATATAATAATTAATCATTATAATTTTATACAAATATATTTTTAATATGCAGATCTATCTAAATATATATTTCCAACACAAAACTTTGCAGCATTTCCTCACTGTAATGCGATACTTATTCGTTGAGGGAGGAAAGCACCAGCTCTGGTGTCATCCGTACTACCAGATGCCAACTTAAATCTTTAAATAGCGCCTGTGCACTTGAACCTCACGGCCCCGAAAGGGGAAATCAAAGTTTGAAGAAAGATTCTTAAATTAAAGCCGTTTATAAAAAATATCAAACTACAGTAGAAAAATATTTTAAGTGATACGTAGAATTAGTTACTTTAAATAACTGTAATGGAACAGAATAGGTGCCCTCGACACAGGGTATCGGCAGTGCACTTATTTTTTTTCTATTATGTGTAATATAGTTTTCTTTATTTTCTTTTTATACTTAGGTACTAAGTATAGAATTATAGTTCAGACTTTTTCAAATACTTCTAGGAAAGCAAAGCCATATTCGTAACAAAAACAGTGGCGTAACAACCTTTGGTATTTGCCATAGATTTCTGTATCTCTTTCGTGATTTTTTTTTCGTAATATACAGATGATCCTTCTGTGCCTGACCATCAATTTTTGGGGCTTAAGATCGTTTTCCTCACGATGTTTACCTTTCCATACAAGCAAATGTTAAATACACAATTAGAAAAGCCTATTGGTGAACAGCCGGTGTTCAAATCGTAACATGAGGTCGCATACTCAAGCTATAAGTCCAAACACTGTGCGTTCCAAGTTTGAAAAGCTAATACAAAAATCATGCCTAATAAAGCCACGCGATACTAACAATAACATAATACGACCTTTTGTTCGTTATATTTATATTCTTATTTTCGTATCTTATATGCGTGTGTCGTATATTTTTTATGAGTTTTTTACATACAGTGTTTGTGATTTTACTTCGAAATACTTTTGAATAGGAATATTCATAATATTTTTGGCGAGTGCCATAATCTTAATATATATAAATTACGTGTCATGTTGTTTGTCCGCTATGGACTCCTAAACTACCGAACCGATATCAATCAAATTGTCACACCGTGTGCAGTTTGATCCAACTTAAAAGATAGGATAGCTTACATCTCAATTTATACCCGCAACATTATTTTATTGCAAATATTTATTCTAACAGATGGCGCTGTGTTAAAAGCACCAACGTTTCACATAAGCTATCTACCTTTCACATAAGTTCTCCTACCATTTCCGTTGAATAGTTTACTACTATGTAATATAAAAAAACCTTAGCCACAGCAACGCTTGGCCGGTCTGCTAGTTTATAATATGTCATCATAGCAAAGCAATTTACCCCCGATTCATGAAAAACTACATAAGTCTAAATTACTTATAAAAGTACTATTTCGTCTCTATCTGTCAAATTGTATTTACGTTGTGTTGAAGATGGATAGATAACATAAAACTGCGTAATTTGACAGATCCGTTTTTTATGACAGCAAATTCGAAGTCTCAAGTTTGTACCATGTTTGACAGTGACAGCTGTCAGGCACTCGATAATCAAATGCTATAGAATGCCTACTATATATTATAATTATATATATATATAACAGTTGTCAAAGTGTAAGAGAATACGTGATAAGAAAGATTTTCACACCTTTTCGTTTTACTAACCTCGTTCTCTAATATAAAGTATCGAAAATTGTGCAGTATCGATTACCTTCCAGTCCTAGATAACCTACTTTTAAAGCACCTTACTTACGTAAGAAGCATAATCTTCCAATATAGGGACTTGCGACGTAGCTTAATCTATTAAGATTCTACGAAAAATACTTTGAAAGAGGTCAACAAACTTGACTGAAAAGATGGAAAGTTCTTTGATGAGTGAGTTGGCAAAAGGGTAAACAGTTATTTATTTTGTACCTAAATATTTTTATTTATTTAGTTTTTACTTAATGATATTTATAGATTTCATATTGTACTCATACTAATTTATATAATATAATCTGTAAAAACTTATTTTTTCTACAATAAATTAATCTCTATTACAAAACTAAAACTACAATCGAATCGAACATAAACCTTTTTAAAGCAAGTTAAAAACTGAAAGAGGTGGTTTTAATTTTCGCTTTTTCAACTTAGTTTAATACTGAAATAGTCAATGTCGATTTAATGCCACAAATTGAAGACTATCAACATTCTCATTAATAATATTGTCTCATCAAAGCTATAACAGGAAGGACAAGTTTCTAGGCAATCATAAAATATTTTAGAACACTACGTAGGCTACGGAAAACCGTGGAGATAAAAGGTACGATAGCCGTTGGAATCACAAACTGGAAGCAAAAACTACAAAACAGGACCGGAGGTTCTTGCTCGACCAGGCCGAGATCGATGGGCTGAAGTGACTGATGATGATGTAGACTTTATTTAAATTCAAGTTAATTATTAGTAGTGTTTTTTACTATTTATTTACTAATTAGTTTTAATTAGCAGGCTACATTGTAGTTTATATAAAGAAGTTAATAGAGTTTATAGTTTTAAACATATATCGATTATATCTCATACAGAAATTTGACAAAAGTCGGCCATTTTATATGGAAACGGGCAGGAAGCTCACCTGATGTTAAGTGATGCCCATGAATACACACTACCAGAGGGCTCTCGCGATGACGGCCTATGAAGAATTGGCACCATCTTATCGACTCTAAGTCGAATTGGTTCGAAAATACTTCAGTGTCAAAAAGTGCCTTAAAAACGCTCGAAGGATACCAAAGTGATACGGGCTACATGACCTACTAAACTCTGGTTCGAATTACCGCAAATCTAAAAAAATCATGTACCTCCTATTTTTATCAAATAAAAGGTACTCCAATTGACGACCTAAATGTGAATAAAATAAGTCACTGTAAACACTTTAAATTCTCACCTTAAACGAAACAATAACCATAAATTAAACAAGATAAACCTTAATCAAATATCCGGTGTTCTAACCACCTATTTATTACCCAACAATAGTTCTGATTTACGATTTTAGATAGCACAAAGTCGATTGTTAATATTTATACGGGTTACTCGAACAAGTTAATGCCAGTTATTGTTTTAGTTTCCTAGAGTTCAACATCAAATCTTAACTAACATATTTAGAGGTGTTTGTTATCTGTAATATCCAAAGAATAGTACAAGTATGATATTGTCAGATTATTTAACTGATTTAAGGAGTATATTAAAAATTGGCAGTATTACTCGTGACCGAAATCAAGATTTCGTAGATTTCTATATTTTCCATTTCATTTTTCTGTATATATCTTGTTCAGATTGAACATTAACCGACTGCTGACACGATTCAAGTGGCTGTTTTATACTTAAATAGCTGAAGATGCAATACACCGACAGGTCACAAGAATAATATTTTGAATGTGTAAATAGGTGTAAGTAGTAAGGTTAAGATGTTAAAAGCTTAATCCTGCAAATACAGGGGTCTAGGCTCCGAATATGATTTTGTCCCATTCAGTGTCGAGACCCTTGGTCCGTGGGGTCCTAGCGCTATAAGGCTTTTTAGGGGAATATCAAAAAGGTTAGTCGTCATCACAGGAGACCAAAGAGCTGGCAGAGCTGGCTCGGACAAAGAATTAGTCTAGCGATTCAAAGGGGGAAATCTGTCAGTATCTTCGGAACCTTGCCTTAAGGGACTCCTTTTAATAATATATTTTAGTTATTATATTTTAAGGTTAGTTATTATTTTATTGTTCTTCTTTTTTGTGCATTTGTGTGTTAAGATGTTGTTTTATAACAATAAATCATATTTGCTTATTGCTCTGTCTTATTCTTTTCTCGCTTTCTCTTTAAGTGGCGAAGACTCCTTCAAGCCCTTAATTATCGTGGTGAGCCTGCCCGATAGCTTTGAGATAATCCCACCACCGTGAACCATTGATCCAACCCGTAGGGCTCCGTCTGTTACCTTAGGTCTCTTGGTGCAGACATCCCGCACTTATATATTCACTATTTATGTCTTATGGTACGTCTGTAGAGTTGTTAGGTTCTTCAATCTCACCCTCTCATATATTTAGTTATACCTGACATTTAAAACATATAAATTTAAACCCACATTTCACAGTCCACTGGCTGGCAAGCTGTACAATATCTATTTCTTATTAAAAAAAATTAGAGTCGTAAATAGCTATAGGATATGTTAATTTGCAGCAGCAGTGTTGATCTGGAGGCTCTTGCGTGTGACTCTCAATCCTGAGGTCATGTTGGAATCCCGGCGGCTCACATTTAAAGAATTAATTGAGAGGAAACCGTAATGACTTAAAATGGTGTGTCAGGCAAATAAGGATGATCGCCTGCTTTTCTATTCAGAAATAAAATCTTAAGAAACAGGTACGGTATTCCGAGGCCAATAATACTGTTTTAAGTAGGATCATCAAATTGATAGAGGAATGGGCTGGACTAACTTTGCTCTGATCTTTGTTGAACGTATAAAATCTCTACTAAATAAAGCTAAGTACCTATCCGATAGCTCATAATGAACGTTTTCGAGTACCGCTATTCGCCATCATATCGTATTTAATAGCAGGATTATATTCGCTCCTGAATAAGATATGTATAAGATGATGTTAATTTTAATTGGATTTCTGTCTCTGAGAACACGAAACAAGTGAATAAAATTAAAATAGAAATAATATTCGTTAAATTAAATCTTCCACGGTCCGCTTAATAAGACACTTTATTTAGCAAACTAGTGAACTGTAGAATCACACAGAGACAAGGCCTCCAATTGTTTAAAGAAAGCGTATAGACTCTATACGCTTTCTATACTATAGAGTATACGCTTTCATAGGCTAATCACTGCCATTTTTGGGCGTCTCTTAGGCTCGTTTTCAGCCTCCCCCCTTATACTATAAATATAAAACAGTAAATATTAATAATTTAATAATTAAAGATTTAAGTAGGCGCCTAGTAGATAGTTCCGGTGACCCTAGAGCTGGTGCTTTCCTCGCTCAACAAATAAGTATCGCAATACAGAGAGGAAATGCTGCCAGCGTTAAAGGTCCACTGCACAGGGACCAAACTTTTTAAATTTGTTTTGATTTTCTTTTTAATAATTTTTATTATTACTTTGAAGGTTAAGAAAATTCTAAATACTGTATGCTTGATTGTAAATATGAAATTTGTTTAATAAACTGAAAAAAAACAAATTAGAAATATTGGAAAATATAAAGTATAGCAACCATAGGTTACCTATCTCGCTTGTTAGAACGAATTATGTTGGCAAATAATTGTATTGCAACAGCACTTCATTTATATTAACATATATTTGAAGTATATATACTGGTACTGGTAATGATACTGGTTTCTAACATACTAATGTTTGATTGATAAGCGTACTTTGACATAATTCTAGTCATAAACACTTTATTTAGTTATAAAGAATTGCATTCAAAATGTTACTAAATTAATATTCACTTTACATTTTCACGGGATTTGTAGACAAGCAAAACTTATTACTATTAATCTAGATTTCAAGGGCAAGAATTTCGAATTAGCTTTTGGACGAAACAATTGCGAATTGTTTGACGACAATTTCAATCTGCAGACGGTAAAATTACGACAAAACTTAATACATATATTACAATAAGTCCTTTATCGAATTTCGAAAAATAAAATAAATATGAAATTGACTGTGATATATTGTTTTTCCTTGCCTTGAACATTTTTTTAGTTCAATACAAATAGGGGTTGATCGTAGAAATGTAAAAATTGAGGGTTGTATATATTTTTGTATACTTTTGTCTAAAAACGATAATAAAAAAAAAATGGTGCGTGTACATATGTACGCGCGTAAGAAGTTATACTTCTTTGGCTTTCTTTATTTTTTTTTAATATTAAATAATTAATAATCAATATTAAGCGTTAATAATTTAACAATATTTAATATTTAGTATATTATTCAATTATTAATTAATATTAATAATAATTATTATTATATTATATTATTAATTCAATTTAATAACTAGGTATGTTTCATAACCTTTTAACTAATGGTCTAAGATCCCGCTATACAACGACCTTCACCGAGATGCTTATTTAATGAAACTTATTTTATATATAATTTAATATGTCAATAAATATAATCCATATGGGTTGCCTAGCAAATTTCAGTCCAGAGTATTTTTAATTAATTAAAAAAAAAATATTTTTTTAAACATTTCACCGGTATGATTATTAGATAAATTATATACCAATCGAAAGTATGAAGCCCTTAGAATATGCAAAAGTTAGGTTGTTTTTAATCAATTAATTATTTATGTGTATATTTTTTATGTGACACTAAAGTATATATACATCTTTAGTATAAAAGAAGTTTTTAGTGATACATATATAATACTACCCTGATTAAAAATATTGATTGAAAAAAGTTCAAAAAATTTACTACATGCAAATTATAAAAAAAAAAATTTTTTTTAAATATTAATTAAACATACTCTGGACTGAAATTTGCTAGGCAACCCATATGGATTATATTTATTGACATATTAAATTAAATATAAAATAAGTTTCATTAAATAAGCATCTCGGTGAAGGTCGTTGTATAGCGGGATCTTATACTATAAGTATAAATAGGTCTTTGTGGAAAAGCATTGCTAAATTTCTTTGAAAAAATAATTAAAACTACTTTATTTGTTTAAAAGGTACTACAAGTAGATTGTCTTATTCCCATCTCGCGTACGCTCGGCGCCCATACTGAATTTTGTGTCACGGTGCGCGCGCATCGTAAAATTTCACTCTCATAAATTTTTCATAACGCGCCTAAAGAAGTATAACTTCAAAAATTTGCCGTGAATGTTAGGAACATTTAGGGGGATGAGAAATAGATATTATCCAAACCGCAGACCTAACCGATATGCACAAATTTTTTTACGAAAATCGGTCGAGCCATTTCGGAGTTTAATTACAGACACCGTGTTTATTTCTCAAAGAATTGCTAAGTAAAAAAATATAAATGTAAAGTAGGTTAGTTGTGTACTTCGAGTTATCAAATTATTAGCTGCCTATATAAAATAAAAACATTAGTTTGTCTTTAAATTTTAATATATAAACTGCGCGTATAATTGAGTATTAGTAGATTTACATATCCATTGACACAATATTCTTAGTAATTTCGTCCATATTGAATTTTCAGTAAACATTTATTTTGCCAATCAACCCACCCGCAGTATGAGCGTCAAAGATTGAATAAATATTTAAATTTGTGACGGGAATCAAATAATACACTTTGTGAACGACAAAATGTACAATTTCTTTTTTGGCATTGTTAGTACGAAGTGAATGAAACAGATAAATTCGTTTTAGCAAACCTCTTTACATTGATTTATTTGATTATTATAATAAGTTAGCCTAGTCATTATGATGTTTGGGTTTAATGTCCCATCTTAAGGGCGTGGTGGTTCGCTACGCTTCTGAATACCACAGAGCTCTGAGTGTAGGTCCAGGCTAACTGCCTTTAAAAGGCCGGCAACGCACTAGCGAGCCCTCGGGTATTGAGTGTCCATGGGCGGAAATATCACTTAACAACAGGTAAGCCAGGTAAGCATAAAAACAGACCCCGTGTCAATTTCGTGGCGCGTGAAAGTATTTGCAAGTTTATTTGAAAAAGTAATTTAGCAATCGAATATTTTTTTACTCATAAGGCACCTGTGACTTGATAAATGTTTGGTCATTATCTCTTCCAGGCAAGAGAGCAAAAATAAATAAAGAAGAATTAATCGTCACATAAAATTATTGACAAAAGATACATGAATTTGCTCAATCAAGCACAGTGTTGGGTAGAAGGATATGAGACTGACAATAATTTCGATGAGAAAGATTTAAATGATGGATGAAAATTTAGAGAAAGAAATCTTGTGGAATTTTCTATCCATGGTAAGTAATTCGAAACTATATCATTTGTTAATTGAAATAAAAGAGGTGATTATTACACTACTTCCACCTTTCGTGGTTTTTTGTGTCTATGGCATTTAAAAATTGTCCGCCAAACAGAAATAATATTCAAATCCATAATGCATACTTTGTGAAATTTTGATAAAAAAATCTTTTAATCTCAAAAACAGTAGAACTAAACAGTATTTTCTCGATTGTAATATTAACAATTTAGTAGTTGCGTATACAACTATAATTATTTTATTTTAAATAATAAAATAGATTTAAAAATATAACAATATTTGGATTTAAAGTATTTACAGGGGCTCATAGTGGACGTTGGTTTGAGATCACAAAATACTGCCTGGATTACCGACTATCAGTATACGAAATATACGCTATGGCCATTGGAAGCTCGATCCACTACTACAAAAGTGTAGTATTGAATAGCGTAGACAATTTTCGCTTTCTAATTTATTTTAAAGTCCCTGCGACATACGTTTCTCCTTAATGTGATTTTACTTAGCCTACCTTTTTAGTACGTACCAACATGGAACATTTTTGCTATCTACCCAAGAGACTGTTCGGTTTTCTGGAATGAACACTTTTTAGGGTTTTCTGTGAATTTTTCTCTATATAAACCTCAGAGTTCAAGTTGTAAGATTTTAACTAAGAAATAAAAAATGGGGATAGATCGTAGAGGGGTGAAAATTTAGGGTTGTATGTATTTTTGTATACTGTATCATAAAAGAATAAAAATATTTTTTTGGGGTAAATGCATAAAAAAATTCATAAGAATCGGTCGAGCTGTTTCGGAGGAGTATGGGAACGAACATTGTGACGCGAGAATTTAATACATATAGAGATAAAACTGTGAATGACCAAAAGACCAATCAAATATTTTTGACGCAAGAAACGAATCCAGGCTAAACCAGTATTACTTAGAAACAAAATCATTGAAATAGTTTAAGCAAATTTTGATCTTGTAAAAATAAGTTTTCATTAATATTGTAAAATTAGTAAAACCGCCACCTTTTATTAATATCAGCAAGATTATCACGTAATAATTATAGCGATAATAATTAACTGGAGCTTACACTCCAATAATGAATTGAGGTTATGTGGTATATTTAGGTGCATAAACAAAAATTGCATTTTCAACTTAACTATAAGTGAACTCACCTACAACTCGCATATATGCGCTTTTGTACACGGTATGAAAAAACGGTGCGTCAGCGGAGACCTCGCATCGGTACCGCCCACTAAGGCCTCTTGTGGCCCCTCGTAGCACAACCTGCTGGGCTCCTGATCTTGATATCTATAACAAATACTGAAAGTTTAACAACTCAGGTACCGTATTATTTATGTTATATTGACTTCATCAATTCCTACACTTGCTGTATGCCCATGTTGTTAATTCAAATTCCTAAAACGACTTGCAGAATTTTCTACGTAATTAATTTTATAATACAATACAACTTATCAGAGAAATGGCGAAAAGAGGTCTACAGCCGCCATGTTGAAATGTCATTCGAGTGTCAGTATGTAAATATCAATTGTCAGTACGACTGTTATTCAAAGTTAAATGACAAAGAATAGCCGTTTTTTTCAATTAATAAAAAATTGTATGACGCATCGTAAATAAAAATGATAAAGTATCATTTATACAAAACTTGGAAGATTTTTCATATATAATAATTTGACATTGGTTTCGTTTAGAGTTACGAACTTTAGCAACAAATTGTTAAAATTATTTAATGTCTATTTTAATGTTTAATTTCTTGCTGTAAATGACAACGATTATTGTTTCGCCGTAAACCATTCACTCTACGCGTTATATCAAGCATTTGACCACTGATCCAAATAATTACTATAATGATATAATAATACCAGTTAAGTTAAGTTACCTTTCTATATTACTACAAAATAGTTTGATTTGGCTTAACATTTTTTAAATACATCGTGGTACCTGCAGGCACCCTATGTTGGATTCCTTGTTCTAGTTCAAATAGCTATCTTATGTTAGTAAGGAAACGTTTGTGCTAAAGGTGCTTCACTTAAATATTGATAGGCATATTAATTCCATTATTTACGTACGAAATCATGTTAAGAACTAGCACTTAACCGTGCGCAGCTGGAGTCGAAATTGAGCTAAAAGCCTCGATCCATCTTACGGAGGGAACTGAATCATACATTCTACAGTCACCGGTTGACCCGATTCCAAGATTCTATAGAATCTTTTGACTTTCAACGTTGAATCATCATATTTAACGGGGTTGACACCCGGCATGGGATTGATTTAAATGTCAGTAGGTGACCACCTTTCTGTACCAGGTTGTTTTATAATCCATTAAACCAATAGACCATTTAAATAAGACAATTTTCGTATCAAGTATTTTGTAAGTGTCTTCGTTGGTACAGAAAAATTCAAGGTTTATTATATATAGTATTAGTTAAACATTTTCATGATATGGATCATAATCTGTTGAACAATCATACATCTGTTATCCAAAGCCATTAGAGGTAGACTTTAAATTCAATTCTTTCACACACTCTTACACATATTTACACATGCACAACTACTCATGCTTTAATTTTATTTTGTTTATTACTTTAGTTTAGTCATAGTATCTCTTTGTATACTTTGTGTACGCCATGGAAGGCTGGTGAAATGTGACAGGACTTAAATAGTCCTATTAAAGACTTTAGTCTCTCACAAAGATGGTCAATACTTGCAACATGTAAACCCGTAAAATGCAATATTATGAAGAGGCATATACACTTTATTATATTATATTATTATTTATTGGACAATTCACACCAATTGACCTAGTCCCATGCTAAACTGGTGAAGCTTGTGTTATGGGTACTAGGCAACGGATATACATACATATTATAGATATATAGACATATAAATACATATTTAAGCACCCACGACCTAAGCACAACACCAAATGCTCATCACATCGATGTTTGTCTCAGCCGGGGATCGAACCCGGGACCCATGGATTCGCAGTCAGGGGTACTCACCACTAGACCAATGAGCCGTCAAATGATGATATTTTAAATCTTATATTCACATAATTATATTATATAATATTCTTCTGAGTACTTTATTAGCTGCTTATCGATTTGAGCCTGAGATCTTGTGGTAAAATTTCAGCTGTTAACCAGTGAATACATCTTTAAACATCGTGAGGAAATCAGTATTGATAACGTTTACAAACGGCTGATTGCCTAATGCCTATTATTCAAAATTATTAGGACAAACAGTTGACAAAGGCGTTCAGTTTAAGCTGTTTGGATGTGCTATTGTTGAAATTTATTATTATATTGTTGAGATTTAAATTAGATATTCCTTAAGTAACTTCAATTTGAATCTATATCGTTCAAGTCGTTTTAAATTCGTTCGTTAAATTCCGTGCTAACTGTTTTACAAAAAATCAGTGGCGCTACAACATTTTTAGGTCCGGGCCTCAGATTTCTGTATCTATTTCATGATCATTATCTAATAGGCAAATCGATCAGCCTTCTGCCTGTCACACGCCATCCGCTTTTTCAGTCTAAGGCAAGCCGGTTTCCTCACGATGTTTTCCTTCACCGTTCGAGTGAATGTTACACGCGCACATAGAAAGAAAGGCCATTGGTCCTCAGCTGGGCATAGAACCTACGACCTAAAGAATCAGATTCGCACTATGCCAACACTGCACTGTAACTGTTTAATAATCGATGGAAAAGGTTTATAGACACCACGTGATTGTTTCAAAGCAGTTGTATTTTAATGTATTATTTTGGCACAATATTTAGCGATGCTGGCATCATGCCAACAGTTATAACCATAACGGTAGCGTGCCTGATGTTTCGCAGATTCTTAAGTGATTTCTTCGTACAGTAAAGTAGATATAATATTAACCTACATATATTTATGCTGGCTATTCACAGATAACATTATACAGAATTATTGCTGAAGGATTCAGCATTATTACTGAAATAAAAATGATATATCCCATATTGGTCTGTTAGGTATTCGGATCAAAAAATATTTTGCTAACAAAATATAACACATCCTCGGTGTAGAGATTATTAGCGACTTGAGAGTATTCAAACCCAAGTTAGGACTTTCTTATTGAGTAATATATTTAAAGAATACAAGCAAAAGTGCATTGCATTTAAGCTATTTAACAATCAGGTTGGTTGCCCGAACCTTAAATCATAATTTAAATTTCGTGAACCCTCTAGATACCCCAGGCATCCCATGATTCCCTTTGTCCCTTTTTGGTCAAAGCTCACCGATATCCATACTGAGCAATCTGATAAACGAGCTAGGTCTGGATATCCATAGTTGCTTTAAAATCGATTTTTGTTTAATTTTTTGTAATTTTAATTGTTTTGTTTAATATTTGTATGATCTCTTCGTATATGTCATGTTTGCTTATAAGTGCTTGCCACATTAAAAATTGTATTTTGTGGTTCTTTTACCAATGTATCAGTGTGCCGAGCGTTTTTCCTATAATAAGTTTACAAAAGAGAGTGCGACTTTATATGAACTACAATCTAGTCTATACAATAATTATGGCTAATAAGTAATATATATATATAATATAATATAATAGCTTAAACTAAGGTAATGTTCATTAACAGTCTTAGTGTTCTATAATGTTTTTTGATACTATGTTTGTGTGTGACACCGCACTTGCACTATTCACTACACTAGGTTTATTAACTCAAAAGGTTTAGTTCTCTTTTGAGTTATTTAAGAAGTTGGTATGCCTCGCCATACACATGGCTATGTAGGCTGTTTAAATGAGCCAAGGCAAACCGTTTCGCCGTATTTAAATAATATACATAATTGACTTTTACAATGTGATATTATTTCCAATTACAATTTAAAAATGCTTTAAAATATATTAATGATAATTAAATGTGTTCTAGTGTTTTTAAATCCGTTCATACAATATATAAATTGAATAGTACAGCCCTGCGATTCTGTAACTCACTTTTCGAACTCACACAGCGGTTTTCGCATCGGCGGTCGCTCTCAAATCAGTCGTGAAGCAGTCATTTTATGATTTGGCATTCTGAAAAGGTGGGAGCTTGTAGTTTATTGTTTATCAGAATGCCAAATCATAAAATGACTGCTTCACGACTGATTTGAGAGCGACCGCCGATGCGAATACCGCTGTGTGAGTTCGAAAAGTGAGTTACAGAATCGCAGAGCTGGTGGTAATTAACAGAAAAATAAACTCACATCAACACTGATTCCAGTTTGTGAAAAGACCCTGGTATTTGGAAGCTCTTTAGGCACAAACCGAAAGAACTCTTGCGCACCATGGTACCATTTGACTGTGTAAAGAGCTTCCCCCGTGTCAAGTGCCCAACGACATCCTAGGATGGCACTGGAACCCACTCCCACTGCTTCTGGGACACTGAGTTGTATGTCTCTCAACCCAAGCACACCTGTGGAAAAAAAATTAATAATTAATGGATGGTTTGATACGTTTTTCTCTTTAGCAATCGTGATCAACAAGAGTGATATGTTGACGGATAACAATTTGATATTAAATTAGACTGCCTAAGCTATAGATAACTGCCGTGGCTGAGTGCTAAACGCATATATCGTTAGTAACAGGGTTTTGATTCCGGGGAAACAATAATAGTTTTACAGTATGGCTCAAATAATGTAATAAATGTCCTATGCCCTTCAGAGGGAAACTGTTCAAATTACAAATACAATACAATATAAGTAAAAATCCTCCCAGAGTTGCAGATTTTAAAATGGCTTCAATACTCGAAGGAGGATGTTTACAAATCGACAAGTAATTTTTTTAACAGTTTATGTATGTAACTTGAAAACCACTAGTAGGTAAAATCGCTTCGAACTCAAAGAGTTGAATTTATAAATGGAAGGCTTCGATGAGTAATACAACGTCCAAGTATTAAAATAAATATATAATAAAGGCGGGCAATGCTTTCACTAACATGTTTTTGGGCTACGGTAGTTGGTTTTATGGCTGATCATTAGGGTCGTTTGCCCCCTATTTTATTAAAAAAAACCAAGGCCCTGATGTGATCCATACTAAATAATTAAATATTTAATAGTAAAGTAAAAAATAATTTAATCATATAGGTATCATAATGTATTATGCATATTAATGCTTCTAATTTTACATTTACTGCCAGTTCTCAAATCAAGGGCGTAGAACAGGAGAGAAGAACTGGCAATAAACTCTATCACTCTTTTTAATCGCCATTTTTTTTACACAACGTTTGTGTTCCACATGACATATCAAGTACCTAATTAATAATAATAATAACATAAATTAAAAAAAAACAAAGACTTGTACTCTATGAGCAGGAGGCATGGTGAAATAGGAGCACTTACTTTCTCGTGGGAATAACACGCAAACACATAGTCGAAATAACCAATCACCGCATACACGAATTCAAGTACGACCAGTCACCACAAGCATCATTATGAACGGCTTCATTTATTTACACTTTTGAGTGAAACAAAATTGTTAATCATTAATTTTAAACAAAATTATGCCGTCACGAGATGACTCCTGAAAGTGACATAAGATAGACACGCGACAGTATTGTAATTTTATATAATGGTCCTTTTTGTGTTTAATAGAATATTATTTCTCGTATTTCAAAGCAAACTTCGCAGTATATAGACACGGTAAAGTCGACAGTGACTTCGTTTTGGTACTTTTACGTGCCAATTTTCATGTGATTCCTTTTATTGCGTGACTGAACTAACAGATATAAAACCATAAAAACACTGTCTGCGATCTTATCATCAGGATAATAAATGAGTTTTATTGTATAGTTTATATACTCAAATTTTGTCACTTACTTTGTTTTTTAAAACAGGGGTTAAACGGGCTGTGCATGAGGCTCACCAGATGTTAAGTTGTACCGCCGCCCATAGACACTCACATTGTCGCAAATTGTGTTTTAAGAATTGGTACGCCCTTTTTAAAGGACCCTAAGTCAGATTGGTACAGAAATACTTCAGTGGACAGCTCGTTCCACATAGTGGTAGTTCGCAGCAAAAAATGCCTTAAAAAGCCCTCAGTCTTGCGATTCTATAACTCACTTTTCGAACTCTCACAGCGGTTTTCGCAGCGGCGGTAGCGCTCAAATCAGTCGTGAATCAGTCATTTTACGATTTGGCATTCTGATAAACAATAAACTACAAGCTTCCTCCACTTGTCAAGACGTAATGTTAAATTGCTTAACAGAATATCATGAGATTCCAAAAATGAAGTGAGTGACGGAGGGAGCGTCCCTTCGTCTTCGCGAGGTGAACTCACGGATTAACAGAATCGCACGGCAGTTGTGGAACGACGGACGTCGAGGTGATACGGGTGGAATTTCGTATTCTGCCTCGACGTCCTATGATAAAACTTAGTTAATAGATAACTTAGATAAAACTCACTTATTAACAAAATTGAAGTCAAATCAAAGTCAGTTTATTTTCATTTCTTAATATAAAATGCGCGGAGTATGTCAATTGTCAACATTATTAATACCAGTGCGTAAGCTTAAATTAAACGTTAAACATTATTTTTTATCAAAACCTCTTTATCTTGATCGGTTCGTCATGAACGCCGAGGCTCTAAATCCAATCTATCAGTCTTTATTACTACGAGTCATAGATTTTTGTATAGAAATCGCATTTCTATACATAAATCTACGGTTCGTAGCAATTTTAATTGGTATTTTCAATATGGAAACTCTGTAATCTTACAAACACACGTAATAACTTTTTGTTCATTAAACATCGCCCGTTAATTCTGTATTAATTTATACACGCTTAATTGCGCAAAAATCCTAATTAGGTATTTTTATAGTCTATATTATCCTAAGTCGAATTCGATCTTGAAATTTGCAGTTGACGTAAGTAATCAAATCTTAGTCTGAAGTCGTAGTAAAGGTGGTCGGAATACATAAATCAAGTGAGTACGTGATCGAATTGAAGATCAACCCAATACAGGAGTCCCAACGAGAACTCATTACATTGTAACCTAATTCAATTTACTGTTGCCGACAGCATATTACATTTAATATTGAAATTACACTTATATTCTGGTAGAATACACTCGTAATTCTCACTCATGATTATTATTTATTCACGAGTACCCACTCAGTATATTTTTTAGACTTTATTATAAATATTCATGGTCACAATTACAGTGTAATATAAGTAGTCCATTGAAATGTTACAAATTGAGGGCCAAACTGAAAATTTGTTAGAGGACGTAATTTTATTTATGGTACATGTAGGGAAGGTCGATACAACCCAAGTTTGTGGGGTTGGCAACCTTGTCCCCCGGCCGCCATCTTGGAAAAAGGGGTGAAAACACGTTTTTGACTATATCTCCTAAACTGTCCATCGTACAAAAAATTTGTTAAGACTTATTTTGTAACAAATTGCTTTGCCTATTACATATTATACATTTATGTCTGTGTTACTTTTTATCATAAATCCAAAATTGCGTCCTTTACAAATGTTCAGCACATGTAACATTTCAATGCACTAAAGATATAAAGAATAACATAAGATAATCATGTGTCAAAAAGTTCGGCTTATGATAAAGATGCAGTTCATCCTTATGCATGACTTTTTTTTTTTTGTCTAATAAGAAGCAAATGGTTAGGAGGCTCATCTGACGTTAAATAACACCGCCGCCCATGGACACTCACATTGTCAGAAGGCTCGCAAGTGTCTTTTAAGAATTGATACGCTCTTTTTTTGAATGCCCTAAGTCGAATTGGTTTGGAAATACTTCATTGAGCCGCTGGTCCCACATTGTAGTGGTGCGGGGCAAAAACTGCCGTAAGAAAGGATCAGTTGTGGAACCACGGACAACGAGGTGATGGTATTTCTTGTTCTGCTTAGACGTCCGATGATGAACAACTGCTCCCAAAACTCCCATGATAAATGCGATAGAAGATGCAGAGAGACCCAACTTCTCAACGCAACGTCAACGTGTTTCGCCTCGGAAAGTGACTGGTCATCGACGATTCTAACCGCTCTTCGTTGGAAGCGGTCAAGCGGAAGGTGCAGCTGAGAACAGTACTCCATGTGGGGCCGAATTTGCGCTTTATAGAATTCCAAGCGGAGTCTCTAGTATATATAGTTCAACTGCGAGGAAAATATTTTTCTCATATTATATGTTTTTTATTTTAATATTGCTATTTATTATTTTAAGTGGAACGTTTGGAGCCGAATACAGGTATTACCTTAAAGCCAATAGAAAATCCACAAATATGGTGTTTTTAGCAAGTCTGTACTTCCTTTAAAGCTTCATCTAAATGTTTTACCTGTAATTGAAAGTTGAATATACGAACCCAAGGCCATTCGTTGCGTATGCATAAATTTAGTATTATAACGAAATTGTACTAACTTAAAATCGACAATTACGCGTGACCATAAAAACTAAATAACATATAATTCTCCTAATGTTACAAACTTTTTCGTTCAATTTGTTTGCGACCTGACCCTTTCGCAATAAATCCCACCCGAAAATAGTTTTATGTCCCCAAGCTTCCGTTTCATCAAGGGAACCGCCGTCGTAATCTGGTTACTTAATTTCCAAACACATTTCTCTTAGCTGGCCATAAATGTCAGGAGGCTAATAAATCACTGAAGTTTCGCATTTTGATTGTCTAGTGACCAGAGAACAAGTGTTTTGGTGAAGCTAAGAGTTGGTACTGGCCCATTTTATCTTGGTTGAATAGTAAAGAAAATAGCAGTATAACATGGCTGTATATATGCGTTGGTACGTTAAGAATACAAGTTCCAACAAATATATTTAATGTTACTAAAAAATACTTTAAAAATAATATAAAAAATTCTGGTATCTTTTATTAATGATGGCTTTGTTATTCTTCTTTTTAATCTAAAATATAAAATTCTCGTGTCGCGGTATTTGTACTTAAACTCCTCCGAAACGGCTTGACCGATTCTCATGAAATTTTGTGTGCATATTGTGTATGTCTGAGAATCGGAGAACATCTATTTTTCATCCCCCTAAATGTTAAGGTTAGTCCATCCTTAAATAATTTATTTTTAATTTTTAGATTATTTTTTATTTTTTTATGAGACAGCATTAAAAAATACATACAACCCCTAATTTTTACCCCTCTACGATCAACCCCTATTTTTTATTATAAATGATATACATGGCAAAACGACGTTTGCCAGGTTAGGTAGTTAAACATATATAATAACTAGCTGCCCCCGCGAACTTCGTTTCGCCGTATGTGATTTTATCTAGCTTACCCATTTAGTACATACCAATATGGAACATTTTGCTATGCTACCCAAGAGACTGTTCGGTTTTCTGGAATGAAAACTTTTTAGATTTTTTCTGTGAATTTTTCTCTATAACCTCAGAGTTCAAGTAGTAATATTTTAATTAACAAATAAAAAGCAGAAGTTAGTGATAGAAGAGTGAAAATTTAGGGTTGTATGTATTTTTGAATTCCACATAATTAAAAAAAAATATCAAAAAAAATAAATTTTTTTTTTGGGGTTTGGACACCCCTTTTAACTTAGGGGTTTGAAAATATAAATATGATAGAAGTCGATTCTCCGACTTACTAAATATGCATTAAAAAAAATATAAGAATCGGCCGAGACGTTTCGGAGGAGTATGGGAACGAATAATGTGACACGAGAATTTTATATATATAGAGATTTGAGATGATAAGTATAAATATGTTTTTATTTTTGTATAAATATGTTTTTATTTTTGAATAAGTAAGTGCCCTCCATTCCACCAGTCACGATGTTTTTCTAAATTTTCTGGATCCCACAAGTTAAGAAAAAAACTTCTTTAAGATATCGCAAATATATTACATTTTTTATTACGTGACCAGCAAGGGACAAAGCAGTTTCTGTCAGACGAAGCAGTTTACGCTAATATAAGGCCATATCATATGACCAAGATATAAAACTGTTTACATTTTGGTAACTGAATTATCAATTACACCGAGCTGGTATGCCTGAGACAAGCTAAATAGCTTAGCTTCTATGAGCTTTAGTAATAACAGTGCTTTGTGTCAAGCTGAAGCTTGCATTTAACAATAATAAATACGTAACATTTTAAAAAGGTAAGAGTAGAATAAAAACAACGTCAAAGCTGACGTCGTGAACATAAGTTAATTTTCATATTATTATGTATTGCTTTTTCTCATACGATTTCGTTCATCGAAGCGATGGTCTATCTATTATCGATGACGGGACGCAGCGTTTTTCCTATAGAAATCAGTAGTCTAGTCGACAAGTTGAAAATGGAACAAAATAGAGATACTACTCCTAAAATTATGTGCGATAGCTCATTGGATCCGGAATGACGTCTAGAAAAATGTGCTAAAAGCGTGTATTAGCACATAAAAAATTGCAAAAGTTATAGACCATTAAAGATGAAAAAATAATGGCATTTAGTTTTTTGCCAATATTTAATAAACTATTAATATTTAAGAAATTTCAAATAAAGATTCTGAAAGAGGAGGAAATTTCTAATAAAAAACTCCTGACTCCCAGAACTCTATCTCCATTATTTATAATGTTAATTTAACGCTGAAAATAGGTCTGCGGGTGACATTTTTAGGATTCGCGCGTGGCGTCAAAAGCCACTACGGCACATTAATTAATTTATTTAAGGTATTGAATATTTTTTTTTAAATTTGAAAAAATTATGGTGTGTTCTGAACACTATAATTAATTTATTCCCGTTGAAAATTTTACTTAAAGTTAATTTTTCAACAAGTTAAATAATTGTTAACTAACGAAATTTTCTCGAACGACCGTCTTAATTGTAAGTGAAAAAAAATGTTTAAATAATGGTCGTAAAAATATTTCGCTTCGTAGAGCCTTTCTTACATACATACTTAACAAGATCGTGCCATAAAAGTTAAAAAAATATTTATACTTTGTTTATAACAATTTTTTTACTTAAACAAAAACTTAAAAATCTATGTAATGATGTTAAAAATTTTTTTTTTTTTCTCAATCATCATATAATCGTTTTTTTATTAATACAAGATATTTATTAATTTGCAAAAAAAAAAATTCCCGCCATTTGTTGATAATTTTTTTTTAAACAAATTGATGAAATCAATATTTTAAAAAAAAATTTTAACACAACTTTATTACATTAAAATTTTTATGATTTTTAAAAAAAATTTTTTTCCTTAATAACAATTTTTAATTGTTTATAATCGTTTTTTTTAATTTTCTATTGTTTAAATAATTAGTTAAGAAATTTTTTTTTCCTAAAAATCATAATTGACAGTCTTCTATAAAGTAACAGAAAAAATTTTTTTTTTAATCAACAATTCTATTGTTTATTAACTTACCAATTTGTTATAAACAAATATTCAACTTTTGTTTATTTTTTTTCTAAAACTTCTAAAATTAACAAAAACAACCATATATAACAAAGTATAGAAAATTTTTTTTTTGTAAATTTTTTGATTATCATGAATATTACTTTTATTTAAAATTAAAATTTTTTTTTTCTATACTTTGTTATATATGGTTGTTTTTGTTAATTTTAGAAGTTTTAGAAAAAAAATAAACCAAAGTTGAATATTTGTTTATAACAAATTGGTAAGTTAATAAACAATAGAATTGTTGATTAAAAAAAAAATTTTTTCTGTTACTTTATAGAAGACTGTCAATTATGATTTTTAGGAAAAAAAAATTTCTTAACTAATTATTTAAACAATAGAAAATTAAAAAAAACGATTATAAACAATTAAAAATTGTTATTAAGGAAAAAAATTTTTTTTAAAAATCATAAAAATTTTAATGTAATAAAGTTGTGTTAAAATTTTTTTTTAAAATATTGATTTAATCAATTTGTTTAAAAAAAAATTATCAACAAATGGCGGGAATTTTTTTTTTTGCAAATTAATAAATATCTTGTATTAATAAAAAAACGATTATATGATGATTGAGAAAAAAAAAAAATTTTTAACATCATTACATAGATTTTTAAGTTTTTGTTTAAGTAAAAAAATTGTTATAAACAAAGTATAAATATTTTTTTAACTTTTATGGCACGATCTTGTTAAGTATGTATGTAAGAAAGGCTCTACGAAGCGAAATATTTTTACGACCATTATTTAAACATTTTTTTTCACTTACAATTAAGACGGTCGTTCGAGAAAATTTCGTTAGTTAACAATTATTTAACTTGTTGAAAAATTAACTTTAAGTAAAATTTTCAACGGGAATAAATTAATTATAGTGTTCAGAACACACCATAATTTTTTCAAATTTAAAAAAAAATATTCAATACCTTAAATAAATTAATTAATGTGCCGTAGTGGCTTTTGACGCCACGCGCGAATCCTAAAAATGTCACCCGCAGACCTATTTTCAGCGTTAAATTAACATTATAAATAATGGAGATAGAGTTCTGGGAGTCAGGAGTTTTTTATTAGAAATTTCCTCCTCTTTCAGAATCTTTATTTGAAATTTCTTAAATATTAATAGTTTATTAAATATTGGCAAAAAACTAAATGCCATTATTTTTTCATCTTTAATGGTCTATAACTTTTGCAATTTTTTATGTGCTAATACACGCTTTTAGCACATTTTTCTAGACGTCATTCCGGATCCAATGAGCTATCGCACATAATTTTAGGAGTAGTATCTCTATTTTGTTCCATTTTCAACTTGTCGACTAGACTACAGTTTGAATAATAAGTGTTGACTTGAACTGCCTTCTGACATTGCAGGTATAGGCTACGGCTAGCATTTAGACTTCGAATACTTGAATGTACAATAAAAATTCTGTCTATTATCTGTTGTATCTTATAAAATCCAAAGCGTGTAAGAGATCTTTCACAGACAAGAATGTGCAATCTGCTGCAGGGCCGGAAGAATCTGGAAAATTCTACGCTCACCCGATTATAGGAAGGGTATTCTGCTATTATTATCTTAAGTTTCTTTCACTATATTTTGTAGTTCTTTATATGTATCTTTGTAAACTTGTTAATTAAATGCATTATTATATTATAAGCATCTTTGTGCACCTGTTTTCAAAGCAAACAGGTTGTAGTTTGTGTAGCTTGTTTCTATTCTTTTCTATTTGTTTTGTGTGGGCTTGTTAGTTTACATATATAAATAATTAAATACGATATAAAAAGAAGGTTTATTCCATAATGTAATAATTCATTTATTTTTAAAACAGAGGATGTTCTGGCATTTAGAAAATACTTAAGATTCAGAGCTTAAGAATGTAAGTCAAGATATGGAATCCTCGTTTGATTGCATCTCTAGTTTGTCAAAACAGTTTCGTCTTTCTGATTCCTTGCGACGTTTCAAGCAATGTACGAGGGCCAATCCACGAGTTAGTTCACTGAGATGTGAAATGTTGTAAAGACCAAATTTTTGAAAAAAAAAAAAAAAAAACCTTTGGCACTACAACCTCTTTAGGTCTGGGCCTTTCTGAATCTGTTTCATGATCATTTTTCAATCTAATAAGCAAGTAAGCCTCCAGTTCCTGACACACGCCATCGACTTTTTAGGCAAGCCAGTTTCTTCACGAAGTTTTCCGTCACCGTTCGAGCGAATGTTAAATACGCATATAGAAAGAATGTCCATTGGTGCACAGCCGGACCTCAAGGAGGAGAGTCGCACGTTGAAGTCACTGGGCCAACAATGTTCAAATTTTTGGAAAAGTAATTTTCAAACTTAGAGTTAGAAATGTAACATTATCATACAGTCGTGAATACATTCGGTGTTGCCCGTAACCCACGTTCGTCCCAATAAGTTACCCAGGTTACTTGAGATTGGCACTTTACAGACGTTTCGAGATTTCGTAGCGCTCCGAGAATTCCGATAATCAGCTTTACTTAAGGGATTGGGTTCGAAATTCAATTGTATCTCGAGTGATTTTAATAATTCATCAACTTTGAGCTAAAGTACATGATATGAATAATCTTAATGCGAAAGAAAGACGTGAATTATCAAGGTACAAAAACTAAACAAACTCGATACGATTAATAATAATAATATTTAAGACTCATTTATTCCTTGAAACGTTTACAAAATTTTTTTTTTTTCAAGGACCTCTTCTATAGACAGGCCTCCCCCAATTGGCTCCATCTCCTCTCATCTCCTGGGTCCTCTCTCTGTCTTGATCATTTTTCTCCCTATCTTCTCCACCAACTTTCTTCAGCTCGGCAGCCCACCGTGCAAGCGGGCGACCTCTCATTCATTTTCCTGGTAGCCTTTCCACTTTGTTACCCTCTTAGATACTATTAATAAAATAACTAAAAAACACTACCATTCTCCATTTTAACTTCGATATTTAGACAACAGTCATGTTTGTTCTTTCAAAAACGTTCTGTCCGTTCATCTTTTTGTTGTTGTCGCAACATGACAAGTAGTCAACAGCTGTAGGCTTATAAATAACTAGTAATTTTTATATGTAGAACCTTTAAAAGAAATAGCATACTTCTCTCAAGACCAGCAACGCAATCGCTAACATGTGTGTTGTATGGGCTGCTGTATTTTATGGATATTCCGTAAGAACGTTTTCCATATCATATCATATTAAAAAAATTATGTGTTTGTATAAAAATAAGCATTTACTTATTTCACTTATGTAATCTATGGCTTGGGCCACAGTATATCCAAATAAGTGTTTCAGGTGCAAAATTGTAGGCAAATATTTTCTAGTCTAATGCTAGCCAAAAACATCAGCTGGTCTGTGTATAAACAAGAAATTTATAAAACTGTCAGCGATAACAAATGTGACTTTGACGACAGCCTTCACGGCAAAAAATAACCTGCAACCTAAGCTGGAATAATAAATTGCTAAAGATAATCTAAGTTATTTATTTGTATTTTTTATACTAAAATATTGCTGTTGTCTATGTCACATAAGAATACTTCTTTGGAGCTGCTACTTTCTATTGGAGCATTTAAAAAGACGACGCCATTTTGTTTTGAGTTAATTTTAAAAGTAAGCACTAAGTCAAACTAATTAAATAAATAAAAACTAACTAAATAGGTTTCTTCTTCTAGAGTTTTGACTATATTCATGGTATCAGGAAGTTGGATAAACTTGTGATTTACATTGTGATGGAGAGTTCATGTCTGAGCTAAAGGAGTCTATTAATTATTTTTTATGTAACAGAGGTCATACGGGCACGTGGCTCACCTGATATTAAGTGATACTGCCGCCCATAAACATACATTCACATTGCCAGAGGCCTCGCAAGTGCGTTGCCGGCCTTTAAAGAAACGGTACGCTCTTGATAGACCCTAAGTCAAATTGGTTTGAAAATATATCAGTGGACAGCTGGTTCCACATATTAGTGGTGCACGGCTAAAACTGCCTCAAAATCGCTCAGTTGTGGAACGACGGACGTCGTGATACGGGTGGAAATTCATATACTGGCTCGACGTCCGATGACGAAAATCAACTGCAGCCTTGCGATTCTGTAACTCACTTCTCGAAGCTCCCTCCTTATCAGAATGCCAAATCATAAAATGACTTGGCATGCTTCACGACTGATTTGAGCGCGACCGCCGTTGCGAAAACCGCTGTGTGAGTTCGAAAAGTGAGTTACAGAATCGCAAGGCAGGTATTAATCCGAACAACTCATCTGAACACTTTCCATGGTAAATGCTGCATAAATCGCCAATGTTTCGGGTTTTATCTAACTATGACACCAATTATGAGGATATTGATATTTTCCATCTGACCAAAGAAGATGTGAGGAAATATTTGAAGAGGCGGGAAGACTTTTATTTTGTTCAAGCAGTAATTTGAAATATTAAGTATTATTCGTTGTTTGAAATGTTAATTTTCAGTTTTGTTTAGTTTTTTTAATATATTTTTGTCTATTAATGTACTTACTTGCTTTCTGTTTCATATATATTGTTTATCTACGTAATCTGTTTTGGCTTTCTGTTTGATTCATAATATGTATGTTAACTGTAGGATTACTAATAATTAAATAAATGCATGCATCAACTCATTATCACATATAACAGCCTCTGTTTGATCTTATAAACATTTTAAAATACATTCTTTCTCTAGTCTCTCAGAGTATTAATTGGACAAATTAGATTTGCTTTAAAAGCTCCTTTTTGAGTTTCCTATATGAGTCAAAATAATAAATACAGAAACACTGTATTTATTATTTTCTTAATAACCTTCTGTGCCGTCATACCAGTTTCCTCATGTTTTCTTTCACCATACCAGCGAGTAAATGCGCACATTAAAAGAAAAATCCATTTATATGGCCCCATCCAGTCGTCGTCGAATGCATGACTTTAGAGCCGCACGCTGAAGCACTGGTATGATAGAAAGATAGAAATATAATTCCTACAAGATTCATAGATTAGGCTCACAATTTATTCACTCGTTTAATTTAGTTCAATGTAAGTTTAATTAGTTTAGGATTGCTTTCGTAAAATATTTTATTAGACTGAAATTGAGTTTAAGCCATCTCTTGGGAGGCTTTTGAAAATCACTATCTCTATGTAATATATAAAATTCTCGTGTCACAATGTTCAGTCCCATAATCCTCCGAAACGGCTCGACCGATTCTTATGATTTTTTTATGCATATTCAGTACGTCTGAGAATCGGCTATCTATCTATATTTGAAACCTCTAAGTGATAAAGGGTGTCCACCCCAAACATTTTGTTTTTATCTTTTAGACAATTTTTATTGTTTTTTGTTTATGATACAGCATACAAAAATACATACAACCCCTAATTTTCACCCCTCTACGATTATTTTTTATAATAGTAGATAGTTATTTTTATTGAACTAAAAAAATGTTTCCTAGAAATAATATACATAACAAAACATTAAAAACAAATAAATCAGTGACGCTACAACCTTTAGGCCTGGGCCTCAAATTTCTGTATCTGTTTTATCATTTGTCAATCTAATAAATACATTTTAAACATTTATGCATGTGGAAAGCAATAGAGTAAATATATATATATACCACATCTACTTTTACGATTTGTTTGTATGTTCAACAAGATTTTAATATTAGCTGGATTTTATAACAAATCGTATCGTAAGCAAATGCTAATATTGTTTGGTGGTTTTCTCGGATTTCCTAAGATTTATTCAAGTCCTAATAATACAAAGGAATCACGCAAACGTTACGTGAACTTATTTTTTATATTGCCACTTAAAAAATAAATAAAACAATGGCACTACAACCTATTTAGGTCTGGGCCTCAGATGTGTGTATCTGTTTCATGATCATTTGGTAATCTAATAGGCAAGTAGGTGATCAGCCTCCTGTGCCTGACGCCCGCCGTTGACTTTTCGGCGTCTAAGGCAAGCCACTTTCCTCACGATGTTTTACTTCACCTTTCAAGCGAATGTTAAATGCGCACATAGAAAGAATGTCGCAAGCTGAAGCCATTAGGCCAACACTACAACTAATATTTCTACTCGCATATCGATGTTTATACCAATTAAAAAACCGCTACTATGTGCAATAGTATCTTATTAAAAAACTAAGTCTAATTTGAATATTATAACACTTACTTCCAACGAGCCATAGCAAAATGGCTGTATATTGCGAAGCCATTATGTTTACGTTCGACAATTCGACACGTCAAGTGGCGGGCGCGTGTCGTTTCCCGCGGGCCCTTCTTATCTCCATAATGTTCAAACCCGTCATTCAAATATTCTTCACTGACAGGAATTCAGCTATTGTATCCGTGATCTTGCATATCAATCTGTAACAATACAATATGTTTACATGTAATACATAATATTAAGTTACTTTTTACAGAATATAAAAGTGTTAATAAAAAATATAATATAATAACTAAAATATATTATTAAAAGGAGCCACTATAGGCAAGCTCCCGAAGATACTGGCAGCGTTCCCCCTTTAAATAGCTAGACTAATTTTTTGTCCGAGATATCTGCCAGCTCTTCGGTCTGCTTATTCCTTAAAAGCCTTATAGCGCCAGAACCTCTTGGACCAAGGGTCTCGACACCGAATGGGACAAAATCATATTCGGAGCCCAGACCCCTGTAATTGCATGCTTTAGCTTATTAGCTTTCGTTTTTTTAATATCAATGCACTGGTCCATTGGATTGGGAAGTTATATACCGCAGTTTAATATCATTTATATCAGACCAGGACTGTCCATGATCTAAGGTATTAATAAAAATAATACATTCTTAAAAGCTATGTCCTTCAAGTAGTCCTTATGTAGGGTCCTTCAAGAAAAGAGTGTACTAATTCTTAAAATGCACTCGCGAGCTCTCTGGCATTGAGAGTGTCCATGGGCGGCGGTATCACTTAACATCAGGTGAGCCTCCTGCTCGTTTGTTCTATAAAACAAATGTTAGTAGAAGAACACAAAAAGTACAAGAATTTTTGATTAGCAACCCTGCAGAGATTTTGTAACAGTGATGTAAAACCAGAAGATCAAAGAACTAAAAAACACAAATAACCAAGGCACTTATAAAGCTACCACGAACAAATAATTAAGAATGAATCTTATATATATCGAGTAGTATTAAGGGGAAACCCGCTGCAACTCAAAAAAGAAGTTGGATTTTAATTCAATATTATATAATAGACATTTGTGTATCAATGCTCTATGATGTGTAGATTATATTTCAACGTTACGAATCAGCTTAAGTAATTAATCCTAAAAAGTAAATTTATAACATATCATTCCTCACTCGAAATGCGAACCAAGTATGTGTTTGAAATATACAAAGAAATATCTAGATCGGCGTAGAGGTGGCTCCACACTACTAAACCGAGAGAGTAACCGAATTCCATTCCCCATACACACAGTCTCTGTTAAATGATACGTAAAGTTGTCTTAAGCTTCCTAGATTTATAGTGCCCTAGTATTATTTAAAGTGAGATCAGATTCACCGCCGCTCTTGTATTTTAGACTTACTATAATATATTATTAGATTTATATAGAAAACGCTTCAACTGTTTTTAAAAACACCCTTTTCTATTTTTTAATCAATTTTTTGTTTAATAAATAGGTTATGTAACAAACGAGACTCGAACGAAGAAAAATAGATGTTTTGGAAATGATATGTTGCAGGCGGATGATTAGGGTTCCCTGGACAGCTAATGAAACAAGCCTCTGCGCTGGAAGGATGGTAACATCTGTAAAGACCAGTCTTGTCCATGTACAAGACTGCGTTTACAGACAAAAAATCGTCTTTCGACACTTTGTTGTTTGGTTGTTTGGTTCGTACGCAGAGATCCAGAAACAGTAAATAAAAATAAACCTGTGACGCTACAAGCTTTAGTCTCAGATTTCTAAATCTTTTCATGATCATTTTTAAATCTAATAGGCAAGTAGGTGATCAACCTTCAGTGTCTGACACACGCCGTCGACTTTTTGGGTCTAAGACATTTCGGTTTCCTCACGATGTTTTCTTTCACCGTTCGAGCAAATGTTAAATGCGCACATAGAAAGAAAGTCCATTGATGCACAGCCGGGGATCGAACCTACGACCTCAGGTATGAGAGTCGCACGCTGAAGCCATTAGGCCAACACTGCTCCAGAAACTGTATAAAAATGTGTCGTGGCAGAGTGGAGGGCACCAGACCTCGAGGCTAATCCCCTACTCGCTGGACCGATCAAGTAAAGGCCCTTACAGGTCTTACCATCACTAACGCACAGAGGCTTGCCGAAGACAGGGAGGAGTCAAGGGTGTTGTGCGCCAGTAACATGACCTTCAGAAATGAAGAGCCTGACTAAAGAAGAAGTAACGTATAATGAGCGATACTGATGACCCATCGGTACTCCTCCTAGAGAGCAAGGAGAATATCAATTACCTGCAGTCAAACTGCCTAAGCAGTTTTGCGGGACATGGTTTGGTTAAGGTGTAACGTTTTTTGTGAATAAATATATTTAAAAATATATATATTACATAAAGTTCTCACTGCTTGAATGTATTGATGAATTTCCAATAATTTAAAATATCAAAGGACCTATGAACTGATTGCCAAAGTTGAAAAACGAAAGTGCTTTCATTAAGAAATACAGCCTTCGAGTGATTTATCGTCTCGGGAGGTTCTATTCACGCCGTGCGTTTTGTTGTCTAGAGATCGATTGGATCCGAATAAAATACATTCACCAATTGAATAGCAGCCCAGCAATGTTTCAGCGAAAGCGACACTTTTGGAGACTGGCACAGTGTAGATAAGTTAACATTAGCCTCAATGAAATGCTCGCAGACGATATCGAATGTTAAGTAATACTGTTTTTTCGCAACGATGACAATTGACAAAGATTTTTAGGTATTTGTTTTAAGGTTTTATTGTAAACTTGCTGGCCTGGCGAACATCGTACCGCCTAACAGTCGATTCTTTATTTGTTTAAAATACTTATTCTGCTATTCGGGACACCGGTCTAGCTAGTAAGATAAAAAAAAGAAAATTGATAAGACAACAAATACATTATGTCAAAAAATAAAAATTTACCTTCCCGGAACCCCTCCACTAACACTTGAACTTTATGCTTTGGTATTAATGTTCAAATTCACTTTTAAGAATTATTACGAATATTTTGTATGGGAATATAGAAAAGTGTTGTTTTTAGACTTTTTCACTCAATTTTTTTAAATTTTTCTCCGTAAGAACCATCTCCGTACTTCAAGGTATATTATAAAAAAAAATCAGACAAATCGGTCAAGCAGTTTTCATGTTATGTCGTGACAACGGAAAACGGGTTTCATTTTTATATATTACTAGCTGGCCTGGCGAACATCGTACCGCCTAACAGTCGATTCTTTATTTTTTTTAAATACTTATTCTGCTATTCGGGACACCGGTCTAGCTAGTAAGATAAAAAAAAGAAAGTTGATAATACAACAAATACATTATGTCAAAAAATAAAAATTTACCTTTCCGGAACCCCTCCACTAACACATGAACTTTATGATATGGTATTAAAGTTCAAATTGACTTTTAAGTATTACGAATATTTTGTATGGGAATATAGAAAAGTGTTGTTTTTAGACTTTTTCACTCATTTTTTTTAAATTTTTCTGTTCGTAAGAACCATCCTCGTCCTTCAAGGAATATAATAAAAAAGAATGAGCGAAATTGGTCCAGGCGTTGTTGAGTTATGCGCTTACCAACACATTTTGGGATTCATTTTTATATTATAGACTAGCTGACCCGGCTAACTTCGTTCCGCCTTAATAATAATATCGTTGTTACTTTAGTTAAACTTATTTTAGGATTTCATTAAGGTGATAACTTTTTTTGCAAATAGAGAAATGTTTTATTGCTTGCCATTGCGAAAGAAGAATGGCAGTTTTACACATTAGGCCTCTTCTCTCTATCGCCAATATTGCGATACTGCATGTTAAAGCACTTTCTGCTTTACAACACTTTTTGATGAGGTAACACATGTTTTCGATCAAGATCAAAGCCTGGTTATGCATCTCCTCATTTACCTCAAGTTCGGAATTTCTTGAAGTGACACGAATTCGACGTAAAATGATGCGTAGTTTTGTCAACAAATGTCACCACATGCCGTGTGCATTCGTAAAATTAATTAATTAATTTATTGTTATTCGATAACTTATTCGATATTTTATTGCTTATTCTGCTATTCGGAACGGAAACAAATCCAACAAATCAAAAACCATGGCAATCGGTCCAGCCGTTCTCGAGTTATAAGTGTTGTAACAAACACGACTTTCTTTTATATATATAGATATAGATATAACTAGGTTGTAGTTAGACTAAATCATGGTTCAACATAGTGCGTCTGGAAAAAACTGCTTTTAGTAGTAAGCCCGTTTTAGCATAGAACCAATATTACTTCATGATTTTATTCGCACCATTCTTAATGGCTGAAAACCTTCTGCCGCTTCACTAGGCATTTTCTTGCGAACTAGCGAACTGTGAAATCGACTCCCGGTTGAGGGAGATACAACCTCTAATGATTTAAAAAGAGCCGCAATTATAGGCCGGCAGCGCATCTACTATACTGGGTCCATGGGCTGCGTTGACTGCATTTTATGGCTGTCTTGTAAGGCTCATTTTTAGTTTTGTCAGTCCGATCACTTTTTTTTACATCTTTAAAATATATGAAATTTTGTTACACTTATTTTGATAGGTGTCTTTTATTAGGTGTGTATTGAGAACACAACCTTAACTTTGAATTTCGAATGGTTTTTGCGCCCCAAAATGCCCTTTGCCTAATCTATCCGTCCGTCGTGTTTTTCCAATCCCAGTTAAATGCTGGATTTAAATAAATAATCAGTATTTCAATCTTTTATGAGATTTAAGCGATTCCTTTGTGCCTTTGCAATCTACTTAAAGGCGATGGAACTTTCAAACACTTTTAGAAAGGAGTTTTATAAAAGTGGTTTTGATTAAGCATCGCTTTGAGAATTGATTTACAGGATATTATTATAAAATTTAAATGTTACATTTTTTATAAACTCGAGCTAAAAGCTTCAAACGACTAATGAGAAGCTCTAAACAAGATAAAAAAGCTCTTTTTGACGAGCTACTTTTGGTTTTCAGTAAAAAAATATCTACGTACATGATTACTTTTAAAATAAGCAAGCTTTGGATTGGTTAGTCTCTAACCATATACATGAAATATAAGTTATATTTGAGCATACAAATACGCTTATATCTTTATAGAAAGGAGGAACCAGGCTTGTGTTAGACCCGAAACTGATCTGAGGCCCAGACCTAAAAGGTAGCGCCAGCGGGTATCTTTTGATTTGAAACGTTTTTCAATAACCCTCAGATTAAACGTTACGAATAAGCTACGTGTTTGACCACTATACCAAGAAGACATGAATAGTCTATACTGAATAGTACTGAAGGTAGCTAAGATATAGGATAACAAGAAAAAAAAGTATGAAATGTAAAAAATCTAAGCTGTATATTTTTGTTTTGTTATGATTGGAAATTTATTATTTTTGTTTTAAATATAAATAGTTTAAATGTTTGGTTCTTATTACAATAATAAACTCCATTAATGTTACATTAAAAAATGCAATAACGATTCTCAATCTACAAAGAGAACATCCCGAGAGGCAACGCTAATACACTTCCCGGCTGTTTTAATGATCTTTTATTTTTCTAGAAATACGTCGAAACAGACTGAAATAATGTTCCAATCCTTTGGGAAGTAGTCATTTGAAATTAGATTCTCTTAATAACCTCACTTTAAATCATACTTTTAAATTTTTGAGTAGCAATAAAGTATATTTGGTTTTAAATTAATGAAGTTTATCTTGTTTATAATTACGTTATATATATATATATATGATGTGTGAATATGTATGTATTTTGTGTGTGTGTGTGTGAAATGTTCACACATTTTATAAATTTTATTTTGTAAATTTTTCAAGGAATAAATGAGGCTTAATTATTATTATTATTATTATAATTACGTTATTTATAATCGAGAAAAGAGCGTACCAATTCTTGACATACTGGTAACGAACTCGCGATCCCTCTGGCATTGAGAGTGTCCATGGGCGGCGGTATCACTTAACATCAGATGAACATCCTACCTAAAAAAGCTAACTAGGTAAATGCAAAAGGCATTTACGAAAAAGATTATTTTCGATGAATAAGAACATTTATAATTTTCTTTCATTGATAATTGACACAGAGATAAAGTAAAGGTTGATAATGTTCATGACCTAGGTTCGTAATTTTTACAATGTCTTAATTATTTTACTGAGAAGTCAGTCATATTATTATTAGCAGCAGCTTGCGCCTCATGGCCGAGAAGCTACCGGGCGCCTCTCCTTTTCTTCATGTTGTTGTCTATCATATAACATTTTTTTCTTCTTATCATCTAAGCTTTGCATCCCAATAGGTCTCTACGACGCTCGAGTAAATCCCCATTTAGCATCGTGGGCTCCCCTACCATGTGAAGAGACCGTATTTGGGTAAACAAATCTATATATTTACATTAATAAAATATTTATGACTGTTATTAGTAACTGGGAAAATACTATAATTGAATTTTTTATATGTTGATTGGATCCGACCCGAAACAATCTAGCAGGTAAGAAAGTAAAACTGAAAATTTTGATTGGTCAACAGTTTCTATAATCCACTACGCATTGTCACACATGTAATTACATACGTCCGTTTGTTTAGTCCAAATTCTTGTCTTTAGTTTTATATTTTCACCATCCTTTATTTGTAGAAACGACTTTGCTTTGACACAAAATATTTATTGCTATAAAAACCATTCATTTGACAAAAACACACAAACAAAAATGCATTAAGAAAGTCAAGTTCCCACGTGCGGTGATTATCACTTATTTCTTAGTACGACCTTGCGTTCTGCATCAACTGCGGTTTCTGTATCAATGTATCACAGTTGGTACAAGTGGTGGACGGTAGTACGATAAGAATACATAAAAAATAATAAATCGTAACACAAAGCATTTCAAATATAGAAACTAAGAAAATGCACTGAAACAACAGTCGCAAATGTTGCTCCACTTTTTCCATTCCAAGATAATGTACGAAATAATTTTAAACGTATTGCAAAATTGAATTTGGTATTCGATTCTCGCTGTAAATCGCACTTTAGTGGAAAGTAAAAGAATTGAACTACATTTTGTGCACTAAATTTATTTCTGCAAATTAACTCCGCGCTCTGAATCCAGATTAAATATGTTCTGAACTTTCGTAAGAGTTAATATACGGATGTAATGTCAAAACTAATTTGATAAGCTCAGTTATATAATGAAGAACTTTGCATTGGTAAGTGATTTTTGAAGTTATACTTCTTTAGGCGCGTAATGAAAAATTTATGAGAGTGAAATTTTACGATGCGCGCGCATCGTGACACAAAATTATCAGTATGGGAGCTGAGCGTGCGCGAGCGAGATGGGAATAAGACAATCTACAAGTAAAAAGAAATAGAATATGCGTGACGTTAGCAGCTATGCCAAGAATTTTGAAAACCATAATGACATTTGTAGTAGCTTTTAAACGAATAAAGGAGTTTTAATTATTTTTTCAAAGAAATTTAGCAATGCTTTTTCACAAAGACCTATTGTTACTTAGTTAAAAGGTTATGAAACATACCTAGTTATTAAATTGAATTAATAATATAATAAAATAATAAATAATAATTATTATTAATATTAATTAATAATTGAATAATATACTAAATATTAAATATTGCTAAATTATTAACGCCTAAATATTTATTATTAATTATTTAATATTTAAAAAAAATAGAGAAAACCAAAGAAGTATAACTTCTTACGCGCGTACGTAAGTACACGCACCATTTTTTATTTATTCTAGTACCTACCTAGAAATTTTAAACACTTCTTATTGTCTAATTGAAATCACTTTTAAACACACATTTAGAATAATTAAGCGAATACATCCTATATATAGTGTTTTGCTCGACTTCCAAACATTTGGCTAATATAATATATATACCATAAATAATCAAAATCCAGCCTCGATTTTGTTCCCTTTGGAGTAGAGACTCTTGGGTTCAAGTGCACAGGCACTTATTAAAGATTTAAGTTGGCCCCAGGAATCGAGGAAATACTGCCAGCGTTAAAGGTACACTGCCAAAGGGACCAAACTTTTTAAAACAATTTTTTTTTTTTTTTAAGACAATTCACACCAATTGACCTAGTCCCATGCTAAGCTGGTGAAGCTTGTGTTATGGGTACTAGGCAACGGGTATACATACATATTATAGATAGATAGACATATAAATACGTATTTAAACACCCAAGACCTAAGCACAACACCAAATGCTCATCACATCGATGTTCGTCTCAGCCGGGGATCGAACCCGGGACCCATGGATTCGCAGTCAGGGGTACTAACCACTAGACCAATGAGTCGTCGTTTTGATTTTGATTTTCTTTTTCAGAAAATAGTAAATATATAATTGTAATCAATAAAATCTGTAATAATCAAATTGGACATTAAGTCGTTTGACTTAATGTCCAATGACCACTGGATGGGGCAGAACGCGTCCACAGTGAGCCTTCATCGCAGTCTTGAGCTTCGCATTGCATCTCGCTCTAAATCATTCCGGCTCTCTTTCCCTCATCTGTAACTGTACGTTTGATTGCGATGGCAATGCTTCAAATTTCCTTACGGGTTCCAATCAAGCGCCTGCTTGGGGATATGATTGGAATCTCTTTGAAGTTTATGACCTATGCAGCTCTACTAGCCTCTCTTGACCTGCTGATAGTCGGGGTTTTTGGGGCAGCAATCACAGGGTTGCTCGTTCGAGATCTCCTCGAATAAGAAGATACTAAAATTGTCGTTTAACAGTCCATTTTACAGTCAAGTAAAAAATATGAATGCATAATGAAAAAAATTAAAATTTACATATTAAAGTTTTCTTCATACCATAAGAGGAGCAGAAAAATGGAGCAAAATTGTTACACTATGGCAACCAAGAGGCCATAAAAGAAACAAAGGTAGGCAATTTAAGAGGTGAGCCGATGAAATCGTGGAAATGGCAGGAAAGACTAAGACCTGGACGAGATTAGTTTACAATAAGGAAAAATGGAGGACAATGGGGGAGGCCTTTGCCCGTAGGCACACAGAATAAGTTATCATAGATTAAGGAAAATAAGTTATAATGTATATATTTTTTGTATTCTGATATAAGGCTATAAATAAATAAATAAATAAATTAAAGTTTTCTTACTCTAAGCTAACGAGCAACTCACTAACAAGGAGATCTTAGAATTTATCAGTACGGACCTCGCAAGCCTCTATTGGTTATTAAGCATTGCTTGGTATAATTATTATTTACGGGCAATAAGCAAGAAGTCATTCCTGAAGATCAGATCTTATCGCATTATATTATCTAAGCGAATGACACAAATGTCTTTGAATAATGATTTTTCCTACATCAAACTTTCTTTTTAAGTGTTAAAACCCCCTTAAATTCACGTATCGTAAGAGTGATCATCAATAACTGTAATCGAAACAATTAGTCACACGTGTCTTGCTTTTGTTACGATGAAAAATGTGAAAAGTTTTACTGGCTACATACAAATCTTTATGATTATTTTACGATATTCAACTAAGTATTATCAATCTTTTTAAATTATTACACGTATCTCAATAGCCGACATAAAATAATATTAATAAAAAAATGTGCGTGTACTAGTGTGCACACGTTAGATGTGAAACTTAAAAAAGCTAACTAGATAAATGCCATTTGCATTTACGAAAAAGATTATTTTCGATGAATAAGAACATTTATAATGTTCTTTCATTGATAATTGACACCGAGATAAAGTAAAGGTTGATAATGTTCATGACCTAGGTTCGTAATTTTTTTTTTATTATTTTACTGAGAAGTCAGTCATATTATTATTACCAGCAGCAGGCGCCTCTCCTTTTCTTCATGTTGTTGTCTATCATATAAATTTTTTTTCTTCTTATCATCTAAGCTTTGCATCCCAATAGGTCTCTACGACGCTCGAGTAAATCCCCATTTAGCATCGTGGGCTCCCCTACCATGTGAAGAGACCGTATTTGGGTAAACAAATCTATATATTTACATTAATAAAATATTTATGACTGTTATTAGTAACTGGGAAAATACGATAATTGAATTTTTTATATGTTGATTGGATCCGACCCGAAACAATCTAGCAGGTAAGAAGGTAAAACGGAAAATTTTGATTGGTTAACAGTTTCTGTAATCCATTACGCATTGTCACACATGTAATTACATACGTACGTTTGTTCAGTCCAAATTATTATGTCTTTCGTTTCATATTTTCACCATCCTATATCATCCTATATCATCCTACATCATAGATTAAGGAAAATAAGTTATAATGTATATATTTTTTGTATTCTGATATAAGGCTATAAATAAATAAATAAATAAATTAAAGTTTTCTTACTCTAAGCTAACGAGCAACTCACTAACAAGGAGATCTTAGAATTTATCAGTACGGACCTCGCAAGCCTCTATTGGTTATTAAGCATTGCTTGGTATAATTATTATTTACGGGCAATAAGCAAGAAGTCATTCCTGAAGATCAGATCTTATCGCATTATATTATCTAAGCGAATGACACAAATGTCTTTGAATAATGATTTTTCCTACATCAAACTTTCTTTTTAAGTGTTAAAACCCCCTTAAATTCACGTATCGTAAGAGTGATCATCAATAACTGTAATCGAAACAATTAGTCACACGTGTCTTGCTTTTGTTACGATGAAAAATGTGAAAAGTTTTACTGGCTACATACAAATCTTTATGATTATTTTACGATATTCAACTAAGTATTATCAATCTTTTTAAATTATTACACGTATCTCAATAGCCGACATAAAATAATATTAATAAAAAAATGTGCGTGTACTAGTGTGCACACGTTAGATGTGAAACTTCTTTATGACCTTATTTTTCGAAAAATTATCTATATGTAACTTTACAGAAATTGGTTAAATTAGATAAAGTTTAACAAAAGGCTTTTAATATCACATACTTGAATACAAAAATACAAAATACTATTTTGTTATTTTAGGGATTAGAATCTCTTTGAATCCACCGTGGTAGGGACAAGAAAAAGACGCGCGTAACGGTCAAATGTGACGCGTAACCGAAACATGTGACGCGTAACCGAAAAATGTGACGCGTAACGAAAAAATGTTACACTAAATTTTTTTCCAACCCCGATAAAGAAGTTTCATTCATTCTTTTCGATTTAAAGTGATTTTGATTTTAAATAATTTTACAATAACTACTTAATCAAATAGAATTCACTGTTCGTAAATTGCTACATCATATCACGATTTTTACTAGTACTATCGTTTTATTTTCTAGTATAGTTTAGTAGTTCTATCATATAAATGAAAATCATAACATAAAAGAAGATAATTCGAAAAGAAATTCGAATTATAAAAATACTAACGCTAATTTTTATCCTTTCTACGCAGGCAAAGCTAGCAAGTAATAAATAAAGACAAGTGGCAGTAAAACTACGTAGTGTAAAACGGGAAACTTTCGTTATAACGAATGATTGTTAGAAACAACACTGTATAACAAAGTTACAAACGAGATAATTACGTTTTCTACTGTACATTACCTGTATTAAGTAAAATTTAAATGAATAAAAGATGATTAAGCATGCTACCATTAAAGTTAATGTACTATTTTTAATACACATTTGTTATTATTTCTTTTTAAATTTTAGTTTAGTATAGTATAATTCTAGTGTTTTAATTATTTTTTTTAAACAAATTTAAAAAGTTTGGTCCCTGTGGCAGTGTACCTTTTTCTCCAGCATTTCATCGCTGTAATGCGACACTTATTCGTTTAGCGTGGAAAGCACCAGCTCAGGGGTCACTGGTACTCTATACCAGGCACCAACTGAAATCTTTAATTAGCGCCTGTGCACTTGAACCACACGGCCCAAGAGTCTCTACTCCAAAGGGAATCGAATTTGGAGGAAAGACCGTTATTTGAGCAAGTTTATTTTCCGCACGCTCTGCGGCCGCCCCAGCTTTTTTGCTTGTCCGAGGGGGTGAGATGGAGCTAACGTGTCCACACAAGTAGCATCTCATACCAATTGTTCAGTAAATATTTGAACCTTTTTGAGTTTATTATATGTATTCCATCATTGGTTTAGTTTAATTGTTTTTTGTTGTATATATGTTAGCTGTAGAATTACGAATAAAGAAATATTTCACTTAATTTATCATGATATTTTCTTAACAAATTCCTGTAAAAAGAAACACACGGATGTTCTTTTCATATTTTTTACAGGCAAAAGGAGGCAAGTATCTAGGTTATGTAAGGATCTTACAGCTTGTAGTTTTATAATTGAGAAGGTTGTTAAAGTAACGGGAACTAGCAGAGCTCGTTAAAGTCCATACTAGCCTCAGGGATCTCTCAGTACCTTTATTTACTTACTGTAATTAAATGTCCACACAAAACATAGGTACTTATGTGTTTATATTAAATTAAATGAGTTTAGTCTTTAGTTAGCGGAAAAAAATATGTTTATCTAATAAATGTTTTTTATAATCACTAATAAGCTACAGAAGGTCGCATAAACCTATAATAAAAGGAATTTATTAAAAATTATATGCTTTATGAACTAATTGCAATGAAGACGAGGTGTGTGTGTTTTTATATGTCTATGTCTATGTCTAAGACGAACACTTAACCTGGATGCTGATATTATATTTAAATATAACAAAAATGGTTTACAATCTTATAAACTGTAATTTAAACTTATAAGTATTCTACACGGGCGTCCCAAGTCCATTGGACGTAAAAGAAAAGTAAAAATTAAACTTACATATCGTAGATAGGATATTTTGCTTAAAGAAGACTTTATTATGTTTTGAAAAGTAAGTACTACTGCATTCAATGATTTTCTAAAAATTACTCGTCTATTGTACACAATAACATATATTTTACAAATAATTTAAACGTGTATGAATCACATGAAAATATACTTCCTTTAGAGCTAAAAAACTTAATACCAACAGTACCAGAGGGACCGTATATCATATTTGGGACAAGCTTGATGATTAGTGAACTGTCAAGATATTTTCCGTATAAAGTTATTAGTAATTTTGATACGTAATGTTTTTATTCTTTGCGTGTTTATTATGTACAAATAAAGATTTAGTAAAAAACCTTTGTACTACTATTGCTGATAGATCTTTCTTTTGTACAACTACCAAGGACAGTGGTAAGTCACTATTCGATGCAAATAAACTTTATTATTGTAATTATTATTAGTACTATTTTATTTATACATTGAAAATAAGAAAATATATTATAATGTAGACTGAGAGCAAATTCCTCTTAAATACATATTAATTGAGTACTATTTTACATTGTAATTATTTATAACATTCATTCGAATGGTAAAAGAAAACGTTGTGAGGAAACCGGCTTGTCTTACACCCAAAAAGTCGACAGCGTTTGTCAGGCACAGGAGGCTGATCACCTACTTAATAAATAAAATAATGAAAACCTTATTTATGACAAAAGGGTTGTGACAAAATTCATATATCGCTAGTCCCCACACTAGGGTTTTTTAGATTGTTATTATTTTTATAAATACATGTATTTATTTTTATTAATCACATTTATAGAGGTGAATATTTTGTACTTAAAAATAACAAATAAAACATGTGACGCGCGCTTATCGAAGCCACTGTACCGCGCTGTCAATTATGGAAAAATAGTTTTCACCCTTGTAACCCGATTGCGTCGAAAGAACATCCAATTTAGAGAAGTAGGTTAGTAAACTCAATGAATATTAATAACGTTTAACGAGTCGATTAATCTAAATGTGTATTCACTCGTTAACGACAGAGTAGGTACATATTTATTGTTAATAGGGGAATTTATTGAGCTAATTTACCACGGCTTACGATCAATTGAATGAGCTTTTACAAGCTTTTATGAAGTGTTTTTCAGTTTAATCGTACGCATTACTTTTCAATTACATTTCCGTACTTGTAAGGCGTAGCGTAGGTCGGTATTTATCAAATACATACAAAATAATAGTTATGCTAGGAATTTAACTCAGGACTCGTAAAACACAATCTACGACTAAACTATGACTGTTTCACAGGTATTGAGTTAAAAAATAAATATTGATATTTTGACGTGGGTAGAGTGTAGGGTGGACTCAGTATCCGCACTTAGACGCACATTTGGTCCGTTGTACGTGCCTTCCCTTCCAAATGACCGCAAAACTAAACGACATTCGATATGTCCCTACGCCCAGTATCCGATGTTGGTTGTGGATTTAACGCCGTGTTTCGACATCAGACACACTGTCTGAGAAATACTTATACGGCCAGTGTATCCGCAAAAGCATAGATGTTACTAAGTTGCAACATATCATTGATATGCAGAAGAACCAGGGTCGCAGATAGGACAGCCTTGCGGAACCCTAGCATTCACGGGTTTAAGGAACATGCTCCGATCGGCCACAAAGCTGAAGATCCAGTCGCTAAGTCGAAGTTCATAATGTCTCGAGGAACCCAGAATGGAATGCTTCGAAAGAAGCGCTCTGTGCGCCTCATCGAAGGCTTTTGCAATGTCCAAACTCACTGCCAGCGCCTCCCCCTTGGACTCAATTGCCTCTGACCTTCTATGTGTAAGGTTAACGAGAATTTCTCCAGCTGAGCGATCACTACAAAAGCCGTATTGACGGTCGCTAATCAGCTGGTGGAATTCTAGATATCTCAGGAGCTGGCCGTTAGTATTAGATTCCACTATATGGAGAACACAAAAGTACTCCTTGACGTACACGCAAACTCCCGCCCGCACCACAATGGAATGTTTAAATTTTTACCCCGGATAGGAGAAGAAGGAACTATCAACCGTGGAAGAAAGGGTAAAAAAGAGTGTTGGGAATGAAAACTAAGCTTTAATGATTTTTTTACATATTATGTTTTTTATTTAGATATATATAAAAGTAAATACACTCAACTAACCACAACCACACATTTGAAATGCAAATAGCGTTACAAAAAACACAAAACGCTTTTTATTCTTCTGTTAGTTTAATCTGTATGTTAATGCTTAGTGCAGAGATATATTATTATTCAATTTCTTTATTAGTAAAGTATCTAATCTGGCGAACTTCGTGCCTAATTGATGAATTTGTTGATTACCTTTTAATTTAATTTAAAAAAATGTCTATGAAGCAAATACCTATAAAGTTTAAAGACGTTGAGAAAATGAAAATATTGAAGGTAATGTCAAGTTCTCGTAATTTGAATTTTTGAGTAAGTTTCTCTTATATAATGTATTAATATTGTACTTAAATAACAATTCTGTAGAGAGACAAAAAAAACATAATCATAACAAAATACAATAGAAATAGTGACAGTAAGTCGGGTTTGTTTAATATAGATAGATCTATAGATTTTTACATCGAAACCAATTATAAAGAATGAAAATATTTTAAATATTTCACTAACGTTGCGGCGTACCACCACATCTATATTATATACCTGTAGTTTTAATAAAGAGTTAGAATTGTGTTATTAAATTTTTAAAGGCACATTGCCTTTAAAGCGTGTGCAAGTATTTAGACCATAAGTTTGATAACAATTATAAATAACTCAATTTATTAGAATAACATTATGTTAATATACTTTTATATGACTTTACAGAAATTAATGACAATTGCATGCCTATTTTATATGGCTCATTGTGCGGATTTTTATAATTAATAGATCTAAATGTACCACTTTCTTGGAAAATAAACGATTTATTATTATTACTAAAACACTTTTACACAGTTAAGAATTAAACATTTCTAATGAAATTTCATTTTCAAACCTCGCATACAAAATCTCATGTTCTATTTTATTGTCTATTGGCGTGTCAACGAACTATCCCGAATAACTTTTCTCAAACGTTTAATATTGTTGGGACATTGGTACAAATATACCAGACTATAAGTCATTAAAAAGTATTATAAAGGGGTTAAAATATTTTAATATTTAACGCAGACTACACGTGTATATGATATAAAGATTTTTTAAACGCGTAAAGTGATTACTGATTATATTATTATTTACGTAACTTGACGTTTTGAAGTATTGTCAGTAATATTGGTGTCACTGGTATTACTGACAATACTTCAAAACGTAAGTGAAGTGAAGTGTACTACTGGATGTACATAATATCCAGTAGTACACTTCACAGATAACTACTGGATATTATGATTAGACTAACTCTATGTTGGTAAAGTCAAAAAACAACTGCGCTACAACCTGTGGTATTGGCCTTAGAGTTTTATATCAGATCCTTGATCTTTTTCTTTTTAATAGTCAAGAGGTGATCAGCCTTCTGCGCCTGACACATCTACGATTTTTAATGTTCATATTTGTTTTCGTGTAGCGAAAAAGCAAATGTTAAATGCGTGCAAAGATAGATAGATAGAATCCGTTAGTGCGAGCCATGAGTCGACCTCGTTGAAAGTCGCACGATAAAGACCCTAAGCAAATATAGCTTTCTCCCGCGAGTTTTATTTGCTTTGCTGGATTGTCAAATAACTAATTGTTTCCTCTTATTTTTAGTATTGTCAGGGGATTATTTGTTAAACATTGGAATCCAGGAGTGGGGAACTATTATCATTGATATTGAAGTTGAGTGTTTTTGAGATTGTTTTAAGACTTCCTTTACCATTTTTTTTTTAAATTTAATCCTCCGTCCTCCGTCTAGATCAGTCTGGTAGGGTCAAAATATAAATTGGTTTAGATAGGAAGCGAATTAGTCCCATAGATTTGTCATCTGATGCAATTCATGATATTAATTTAAATAAGAAATCTAATAAATATCTATCGTTTTAGATATACCATGATCAGAGATCTACAGTGGTATGATAAGCAGAGGATTATATCAACAATAAAAAAAAAATATATATATATATACAATATACATATTGTTATTAATTACTTCTAAATGCATTTTGAATTCAATTGTTAGTTAATGTTTTTGAATATGTAAACACACAATCACATTATATGAAATAACCATAAAATACTGAATACAAAAGTATCAAATAACTCGTAACGAAATAATGAATTATCGTTAAAGATTGCATTGCAGAATAAAACAATTGAGCGCTTAATATAAAACAATGATATGTATCAGTCGGCTCGAGGGATTCTCACGTGCTTACACCTGCGTAATAATCATTTCTTATGAATATTAAGAATATATTACCACAAAAGTGCTTCATATAATTTTCCATGCTTGGGTAATCGTATATTTTATGTTATTTCTTACTTGATTTGTATTTATTTCATTGAAAAAGGTGTTTTTACATGTGTTTTACTAGTATTTAAAATTAGCACGACGCTTTATTTTATAGATATAGATAATAAAAATATAATATAAGAAATACACTAGGAATCACTTAAAAAGATTCAATTATAATAAATAATTTAAATATTTACAGAAAAATAACAAGTATTCATTCAAAAATAACTATAACCATAGATGACCATGATTATAATAATCACGTATTTATGGCACCCTGTTGTAACCTACCTACCGCATTGTAGATACGTACGAAAAGCAAATCATTTGTATAGATATACTATTAATATTTATACTGATTAAGAATATTATTTATATTTAATTGACTTACGAATAACAACACTATGTTATTTGCAGACATTAACTGTTTAGGAAGATATACAAGAGTATATCAAAAGCCTATTAGATTTTTTTTTAAAGGCAGGAGGCTCATCCGATGTTAAACGATAAAATGCCGAGTGATTATTTTAGTGCCCATGGACACTCTCAATGCCAGAGGGCTTGCAAATGCCTTGCCGGCATTTAGAGAATTGTTACACCGTACGTGGTGGTGGGTTCGGAAATTGGTTACTTCAATGGGCAGCTGGCTCCACATAGCGCGGCAAAAACTATATCGCAACCGCGGCGGCTGCGTAACCGCACAGAACTCAGGTCTCGTGAGTTTTGAAAATAAAACTCCAAACCGCCATCGCGGTGGGCGCGGGTGCAAACCGCTTCGTGAGTTCTTAGCGTAACACTTGTACGTCTAAAATGTCTTGGATTTTGAAATACGGGAGCCATAGTGCTGAATCTACGAATTTCACCTTAAATGAGTCTTATTAATTATTTTTATAAGCTCCAATTTTTTGCATGAGTCAGTCAAGCGTGTGATTTTCAATTCTAATGTCAGGTTCGAGCCCTAGTTTGAATGAACTTGTGTACTATTAATGTTTGCCGTAGAAAACATCGTAAGACACACGGCTTCTTAGACTTCTTAGACTTGACAAATGGACGACTGAGTTCACGAAACACGAAAAACACGTATTAATAATTGTTATTAAACTTCAGTTTAGTCGATAAAAAAATTGAAACATTTTTTAAAAACTCATATAAAGCAAATAGCACTTTATTTGAATCAATTTGATCGGAACTCTCCAAAATGTATTTCCACATTCTACACTTTCAATATTCCCTTCAAAATATTTACCATTTTATTAACTTTTAAAGGTTATTCGATACAAGCGATTGTTTTGAAATATTGTGTGTTAGTATTAAATTGTTTAACCACTCGTCTCCTGTAACTCTATTACCCCTGAGAATTTCCCTGAAGTATCCTGGTAGCATTAATCGATAAATACATACGCAAACAGAAGTTATTAATTCGAACCTACGAGGATACAACTTATGCATAGCTTAGAACTTTTGCATAGCATAGAGCTTTTGCATAGCATAGAGCTTTTGCATACCAAAACTCATAAAATTCGGTCGAGCCGTTTCAGAGCAGTGCGCTCAAACACAGTGACTACTAAAATTTCATAAAAAGAAATTGCCATACAAGGTCCTAGCCACAGATTTCTGTGTCTGTTTTGTGATATTTTTATTTTTTAATAAGCAAGTGGGTGGCTTTTTGTATCTGACTCATGTGTACCAGTTTACTCACGATATTTGTACCATACGCACATAGAAAAGTTCAGTCACGAAAACGGGGCTTAGAGACTAGTACTAGATAGCAGTAGGGTTAACAGGCTCAAGCTACTAGACCCACACACTGCTCTGCACATACAAGTAGAATAAAGCATATTGTACTTGTATGTGCAATGTAACATATATTATTTATGTAAGCTGTATAAAGCACTTTCAACGTTTGAAGATGCGTAATTTACCGCGATGTACATAAAACAAATAAAGTTAAAAAAAAATAAGAAACAATAAGAGTATTTAATAAACCTACTTAGTCAATGCCTAATTGGTAATAACATTTATAAACATGTGAAATCATGAAAAAATATTGTACTTTTATTTACGAAAAAGCTATCAGAGCGGTTTCAAGTATTATTTTACCATTATTCCTCAGGCTCTTTATTTCCCAAATATTTCATGAAATGTCAACCCGTGGAAATTCGATAAATATTTTTTTTATTATTTATATTTTTTTGTTAATTCCCTGACTATGTTGACGTCTTAGGTATTGAATAACTTACGTAAATGTACAACTTAAGTAAACGGTATTTGTAACCCGGATAATTAACACCTATTTTTTTAACAACTTTTTGTATAACATTTACAGCGCGAATTCCAGATGCGTCTTAACCTATTGTTGAACAATATTTCTTTTAAGTTCGTCTCTGTTAAAAGTAACAAGCGTTCCCAAGCTTGTTCAGTGTTATACCTGCCCTATCCATACATTCGACAGTCGGTCAGGACATGTTACACCGTCGTCAAATCTGGTATATGTTAATAGTAACTTATAATAAGTTCACGTGTGAAAATAGTAGTAACTTCATTTATATAATTATCTTATCACTCATCATTTCTGAAGGTAGTGTCGGTGGCACCGCACAACTCCCTCCACTCTCTTGTCTTTGGCAAGCCTCTGCGCCTGGGTGATGGTAAGAGCTGTAAGGGCCTTTACTTGATCGGTCCAGCGAGTGGGGGGTTGCCCTCTAGTCTGCCAGTGGAGTTAGTGTTTCTGGATCTCTACGTGTTATATGTCATCAAAAATTCAGGATGCATTTATAACGAAGCGTCAAAGAAGATTTATTACCTGTAACCGTCTTAGTATGGACACGTTTGTTTCCTTAGCTGTCCAGGGAATTCTAAACATCCTAACGCCTTGAACACCACATTTACAAAGCATCAAAAGCTACGAAATGCCGGTAACAGCTAAAATTCAATACTTCAATTCTCATATTATCTTCTAGAATCTAGATGTTAATAAAATATAATTTTAAACGGACAAAATCATGTGCCAATTCGTATAACCGATTCTATTAAACACGAACGTGAAAACAGTTATATTGATCGCCGCAAGCGTCGAATACACTATTAATACTTGAATATTGATGAAATGGTAATTAGCGCAATATCCAATAATGGTAACGACGGGATATCAACCGTCACATTAGCGACTACCCTTAATTTTATTGCTTATGGCGTACCTGTAACTGTTAGTGACCTATTTGCACAATGGTTCAACTGATTATGAGCTTAGTTCACCAAAAGTTAGCTCATTGCTGATACTGAGTATAAAATTTGATGTAAAGGTTTTTAAGTATATTTCGGCTGATATCTATATATATATTGGTCGTAGTTGACGACTCATTGGTCTAGTGGTTAGTACCCCTGACTGCGAATCCATGGGTCCCGGGTTCGATCCCCGGCTGAGACGAACATCGATGTGATGAGCATTTGGTGTTATGCTTAGGTCTTGGGTGTTTAAATATGTATATCTATGTATAATATGTATGTATATCCGTTGTCTAGTACCCATAACACAAGCTTCACCAGCTTAGCATGGGACTAGGTCAATTGGTGTGAATTGTCTTAAAAAAAAATAAATAGAAGTGTTCATACACTTTTATATCTAGATAAGTGTATGAACACTTTACATACATTTATTTATTTTCGTTATCTTTAATGATGTCTAAAACGTGGTTACCACAGTTAGTCCATTAACAACATTTGTGCGGGTTGAAAAGAGATGGAAATACACATAGTTGCCGTATAACCCTAATACATAATGAAAAGATTCATGCTAATTAAAAACGCGAGCTTGTGTTGTTCAAGTGAGCAAAAATAAAATGTATAATACATGTTTTATAGTATCTTTGCCCAATGTTCTATGAATTAAGCCACTTCAAACACGTGTAATTAACAAACTAAAGCTGTGTATACACTTAACATATTTATCGAAATATTAACTAAAATATTACGAAGAAACCTTATATTCAATATGATCTTTGCTTTGTTTGATTTTAGTTCCTTTATTGTATTTTTATATCAATATAATCGTTGACAAAGAAAGAAACATCTAGTCAATGTTATATTAAAATCTGTTATGTAAATATGATTTGAAAAGAGAAAGAAAGGGCGTATTTTATTTTTCAATTTCTGGAATAAGTTACTCGGTTTAATGTGCTGATGAGTGGTTCGGATTAATACCGGCAGCCAAAATTCATCGTCGGATGTCTGTCGAACCACAACCGACATTTTTTTTATTGAAGTACCACCGAACCAATTAGGGAAGAAGCTCCTTTAGAATAGAGCATTCCAATTCTAAAAAGGCCGGCAACGCACTAGCGAGCCCTCTGACATTGAGAGAGTCCATGGGCGGCGATATCGATATGAGCCTCCTGCCCGTTTGCCCCCAGTACTACTAACTACTAACTGTAGCTAAATATTGGAAGCAGTACTGCTTTTCAAGTTTCTTTGCACGTTTAAATGATTTTTCCTAAGGTTTTCCACGCTAAACTGTCATTTCAACTCACCGTTTGTGACTTATTAAACTCATTTGTAATATTTCAGAAGAAACTTTCTTATCCCACAGTGTTTCACCTTAGTTTGCATAAAGTTTCGTTTGACTTTAAAATAAGCTTTATAAGTGCTAGGAGAAGTAACTAATAACTATACAATGGGTTAGGTATATTTTCAGAGACGCGAATGGAGGGTTCATTGCCAGCATTCGGAAAAGAGTTGATTCCTTGATGCGTCGTGATCAACATAGCTCCGTTGTAGCGTGATATTACCACAGTAATCTAAGTACATGCTCCATTTTCACCATGCCTATCGCTGGTAGAGGTTAAGTTTTTATTTCCCTGATTTTGGTTTTTTTATTTTTGTATTAAGAAGCATGAGCGGAAGCAGTTCCTTAAAAATCATTAATGAGTATTTAAATCAATGAATATTAGCGATTTGAAATGTAGTAAGGCACAAGATAAATTTTGTACAAATTACAAGCAGAAATCAAAAACGCATGTTACTGAATATTCCGGTAAATTGAAAAATACCAGTATTTTCACTCATGCACTCTTTCATTATACGTAATATTTATTCACGAAAATTGAGAAAAGCAATTTCGTATGTATAATTTCCACAAAGTAAAGGGAAAAATCATTGTGCTTAATAAAAACACACTGTTATTATTTGCGAAAACAAATATGAAATCTTTTATCTTTTCGATGAAATAAAATATTATTTTTCATATATTAACACAGTTGTACATAATGGGAGGTATTAATAATATGTCAAGTCCCGTGTCTCAGTAGTTTACAAGTGATATATCTTGCAGTCTTAGGTTTGATTCCTTCGGTAGATAGAAGACTAATACCAGTTTTCTTGAAATGTCAAACCGACGCCGAAATAAGTCAGTCCCATATCCTATATATTAAAGATTTTAATAATTTTACATAATCTGTCATTTTTATTTGTTAATGCTTTATTAACTACACACTTCTTAACCTTATACTCAAAACTAAACTATAATTGTGCAACTGTAGTAAAAATATATTGTTATATAATCTATTATACCAAGTATAAAATTTCCTGTGGCAAGCTATTAAATTATTATTATTGAGCTTCGATTACAGCGAGATGGAGGCATTACTAACTTAGTTTCCTCTTCGTCTTTGTCACCTTCTTACTTACTTTGCTTTGTTTTGTATTGTTTGTAGTTTGTTGGGTAAGCCTTCAGGCCTTCCTACGGAAACACAGATTTTTTAAACCAGTACTTAAGGAGGAATAATATTTGTATTGTATTACAAGAATAAAAAAAATATTATCATAACTATATCAAATGGAAGAGAATACCTGCCCACGACATAGGGAATCGTAGTGCACTTTCTCGTGTACATCTTTTTTATTATATGTAAATAGGTTTCTTTCTTTATTTCCTATGAGTAATCGAGGTGGGAATGTAAAACGATTTGATTGTGATTGGTCGAATAGCTGTAATAACATGACGCATCATGTTGCGTCTCAACGCATATTGGATTGGATGCTGTGGACCGAATAACGTCTCGTCGTTTACTTTAAATTATCAACACAAAATACTACATGTTATTTAGAATACCAATTCAAAAATATACTAATAACTTTGACCTTTAAAATCTTAAATACTTAATAAAAGAACGTAAATCGATTTTTTTTTAAATCGCTAATATACAATTTGCTACGCCAATGCGTTCCATATTCGAAGTTTACAAGATGCTAAGACGTCAGGGGACTTGTGTCAATATTATTGGATGTCTTTTATTGAGGACTTTGCGTTCTCATTTATTTTGATTAAATCGGATAGCGTTCTAGTGAACTTAAAGCGGCCACTGACGATACGTCCATTTAGTAGACTTCCTTTTGGATGCACTCCAAATGGAAATTTATCGAGATACGGTACCATTCACAATAACTCCATTTGGATGCATGGCGTCACTTCGAACTTTGCAATCGTACGGACGGAAATAAATAATACTATGTATAACAATACTTTACTGGTGGCAGCAGTTGTGTGTATTTTATTAAAAAGAAAAAGAAAACCTAAGAGAAGGTGGATGAAGGATTGGTTGAAACAAAGAAATATTTTTATTTATTTTATAATATAAATATATTTATTTAAAAATAGAAATACTTTTATATTTTTCTATTACTTCCAACACAAAGTCACGCGCGGACAAAGACATAATAAAAAGAAAATTATAACGCTTGACAAATACGCAGCACATGCACCACCATCGACATCAAAACATAAACTGAAACAAAAACCTCATAAAAATGGACGCCGTTTCGCCCATTCACGGACAATTCGGACTGCTTCCATATGGCGTGGCGCACGTTTCTGCCATTGACGGACGGCCACGGATAACGTCCATTTGGCCTGGACGCATGGATTTCAATCCTTTTGGAAATCCAGAGCTGGCTGACGTCCATCCAAATGGAATACTTTTTTACCATTCATGAGACGATTTTGGACGACGACTACTCCATTCGGATTAATGGACGTATCGTCAGTGGCCGCTTTTATATGATACAATTTAGTGTATTTATTAAAACTTGCAGATCAAATGGTGTTTGTAATAAAAAAAAGGGCGTGCGTATTAAGTACACATGTCAGAAGTGAAACTTCTTTCGCAAACTAATTTTTAAGTCTTGTTCATATTTATACAAATGTAAAAATTTCCGAGACTTAGAGGGAGGTAAAAAGGAAGATATGTTAGGAATTTAATATTTCATAAATTATCTTTACGAAATTTTAATTTTAATAATAGAATTTCTATAAGGGCCTTCTCACTCTCTCTCAATCGGTCTCAATCGCTCTCTCCCTTTTCTTCGACAAAATCGCTGCACATCTTCTTGACGTATCCGTAAAAAATTTACCCTCATGCGCCTAAAGAAATAACCGATTCACCGAATGTATTCCTGGCAAAACAATTTTTATGTCTGATTAGTAAACACAACTCTGACCACGCATCATTGATAATGACTTAGAAATGTGTCTTCATTTTCCCATTTACTTTACGAGATTTTAAAAAGTAATTTTTGAAACTACTTCCTACTTGAGACGGAGGGTCCCTTGTTGACAACTGTCATTTTCAAAGTAGCCTATACCAATAACTGAACAGTATTTGCTCTGTAATAAATGAATTAAAAAATGTCTCAATTGTGTTTATGTATAGCGTATGTCATACACAAAGCGCTTTGATCATGATATCATTTATTTTAAAGAAAAATACTTCAAGTTGCAAAGTTATAACTTCTTTCAAAAGAAGTGACTGATCTTGTTATGATGAGCTTTTGGACTTAAAAAGTATGACAAAAGAATATTTCGATGCCTTAATTTACACTAAAATCATTATTTGACGAAGATGTTCAGTATTTTAATTTTTTAATTTATTTATTAAAGTTTACCACATCATACATAGTACAAACTACGGTATATGTTACAAATTCTTTTATCTGAAATTTATGACAGTTAAGGTAAACACAAAAAAAAACAAAAAAATACCAGTATTTGATTACTATAGAAACAAAAACTATTCGTGTGCGATGATACATAAGGTGATTTCCTAATTGTATTATTATAATTAATATAAACGGATTACAATCAATAAATACTAAGTAGTTAAATAGACTAATTCAGTGTTTACTAAATTTACTAAAAAAATAAACTTAACGATAGATATTCTTTTACCTTATATTACGGCGAAAGGACTTTGCTTTTCTGATATTATTCCAACGTTAAAACCTTAAAAATAAAAATATCAAAAACAAATGACATATTGTCTTATGATACTTTTGTTGACCAGATCCCGAGATTAATGATTAATGAGATCACTTGACTGCAATCCTTGCAAACTTAAAATTTCACAAGTACGACGGCAAGCGGCCGGACGGGATGTCGTTGATCCCTATAAGATGGGACGAGCTGCGGTATGGGATGCTACTTAAGTGGATACGTTAGCCCCGTCTCACCTCTCTGGGATAAGCAAAGCCAGGGCGGCCGCAGAGAGGAGACGAGAGGACACGGAAAATAATACACGGCTCAAATATAAGAGTCTTTCCTCCAACTTCGATTATGTTCCCTTTGGAGACTCTTAGGCTGTGAGGTGCAAAGGCACAGAGCTAATTAAAGATTTAAGTTGGCTCCTGGTTGACAATACTGGTGACCTCAGAGCTGGTGATTTCCTCCCTCAACGAATAAGTATCGCAATACAGTGAGGAAATGATGCCAATCTTTTTAAATTGGTTTTAATTTGCTTTTAATTTATTTTTATTATTTTTATTATCACTATGTTAATTAATAATATTTTAATTACTGTATATTTTATTGTAATAATATGCATACACTTAAACTATTAGAAGCATATTCGCAGATTTATGTGACTTCATTAGAAATAATAAATAAATAAAATGATAATGAATCATTGTGTATTTTCTATCATAAATAATAAGAGGATTAATTTTTAAATAAAAATCACCCCTTTGTCTATAAGTATTTAAATTTTAATAAAAATGCACCTTTATTAAATAATGTTAAATCGAAATTAATGTATTTTATTAAGGTTTTTCGAGGGATTAAAAAACACATACCGTAATATACCAGTTAACAGAACTGACCTAAATTTATTAGGCAAATTTGTAAAGTATTTCGTAACTTAATTCATTTATTTGCATATTAAAAAATTGCATACATTTATGAATAGAGGGACTATTAAAATATTCGCGAGCTGTTTGTAATTTATGCATTCGTTAACTTTGTTTACAAATGCAACGTTTTATTTTTATTACTTAATAAAAAAATCTAACTTACCAAATATAAGGTCGCATCCGAACAGATACAAAAACACTTCACTGATTTCTTGTAACTAGCAAAATTTCTTTAAGCAGATGCTACGCGGCATCTACACTATCGCTACGCGGTCTGCTACGCGGGCAGTCGCGTCGAGATGTCGCGATGAACTAAGGCTCTCGGTACAGAGGCTGCGCTGCAACCACACAGGCATGATGTTACCACTTTACTCTTCAGATTTCCTTTACACACAGTAATTAAACGTCTTGAAACATTTAGTTTATATAATATCAAAGTTACTATTTAGCTTTGATTAGAGTATTCAAGTTAATACAAACTCCAAACTTCGATCGATATATTTGAGTTGTTATAAGTAGAAATTATACAAAGTAATATATATAGTCTTTTTCTGCCTCGTAATTAGCTCTGCTTATATATATTAATTATTGTGACTCTGTTAACCTTTTGATTGTATTTTAAATTTTTGTTTATACATATTTTTATTTATTATTATTGTTATTTTTTTCTTTAGACTTTATTTTATTTTGGTTATAGTAACGTGTTATATTTTTTTCTTTTTTTGTTAATAATTTTTGCATTTCTTGTACTCTACCCTCTGTAGGTGTTTCTTTTTCATTGTTCCACATTAGGGTTGCCTGGAAGAAATCGTTGGTTAGCGATAAGGCCGCCCGTTGCCTTATAACTTTTGTAACCTGCTTTTTTATTTTTTTTATGTGTATATTTGTGAATAAGGGTAATAAAGCAGAAACAAATAAATAAATATTCAACGTAACATTAATTTCTACAAAAAATTAATAATATAAGTGAAATAATTTAAACCTTTAAGGTTTAATAAAAGAGTTCATAATAACGTAAACATTACATTGCAATTTACACATTTTATTAAAACAATGACGGAGAGTGAAAAAATTCTGTTCGCACCTGGGCTTATAGTGGAATTTATTAGCATTCAAATGATTTATAACTAGCAAGCGGCAGCTGAATTTCTGATTCATCTTAAATTAAATTCTTTCTTTCCTTTGAGTGGATTTCATTAAAGGTAACGAAATGCCAGGAAGATGAAAAAGATAATCTGAGCATAGCTGCACGCTGAACTCGCGTCTCGCCCTCATCAACGTTTCCTGGGCTCTTTGATAATCTTCATTCATTTTATGTGGAGTTTACCCTTATTAAGTAATTTCTTTTCATTAAAATGTTATATTAATTATAGACGTAGACTTATTGCAATGACCTGCAATTCAACAAATACAGTTTACTACTTGTCTAATTACTTTTTTCATTGCAATTAACAGTTTTATATTTTTAACTAAATGATCATTTAAAATAAATAAATGCATCCTTAATTGAAACGCGACTCACGTCATTAATGAATGTAGAGTTATTATATAGTATTTTCAGTGAGTGATTAACTCCCGAGTCGCAAATTCTTAGAATATTAATTTTATTTGTTAAATTAATTACTTATTAACATATTATTAGCAACAATATTCATTCAAAATATACGATTATACACAGTTATTTATTGTAAAGTAAAATTTGAATAGGGAACCAGCTGTTAAACACTTATGAAGACGGATAATGCGTCATACTTGATGCCTATTAAGTTATCAAATAAATAATAATTGTTATAAATCAATTATTAATACTACGTATACTTTACACAGAGGTTTAGACTAACTATACACCTATACTATAATATTGTTACCTATTTACCATATAGAGTGTTCAAAGGAGTTGTTCGGACTAATACCTGCTGAGCTGAGTTTCATTATCGGACGTCAAGGCAGAATACAAAATACCATCGGTATCACCTCGACGTCCGTCGTTCCACAACTGAGCGTTTCTTAAGGCAGTTTTTGCCGCGCACCAGCACTATGTGGGAGCAGCTACGCACTGAAGTATTTTCGAACCAATTAGACTTACGGTCCTTCAAGAAAATAGCGTACCAATTCTTAAAAGGCCGGCATCGCACTTGCGAGCCTACTGGCAATCAGATGAGCCTCCTGCCCGTTTGCCTCCTATTACATAAAAATATATTTCGGTGGAGACCCGTAGAACAAACAATCTAAAACATTATTTAAATCACAAAAGAACATAACAACGTTTAAATAATACTTGATTTTCTGATAGGAATTATTTTTAGGTATTTAGTTGCGATTGTGCAGTGTTGGCCTAGTGGCTTCAGCGTGCGACTCTCATACCTGAGGTCGTAGGTTCGATCCCCGGCTGTGCACCAATGGACTTTCTATGTGCGCATTTAACATTTGCTCGAACGGTGAAGGAAAACATCGTGAGGAAACCGACATGTCTTAGACCCAAAAAGTCGACGGTGTGTGTCAGGCACTGGAGGCTGATCACCTACTTGCCTATTAGATTTAAAAATGATCATGAAACAGATTCAGAAATCTGAGGCCAAGGCCTAAAGAGGTTGTAGCACCACTGATTTTTTTCTATTAGTTGCGATTGTATCTATTGCTTATTGTTTTATATGGCTTAAACCATGTCCCATTTCCTGTAAAACTTTCCAAATATTACGCTTTAAAAGATATTTAAAAATTTTATGGAGAGATAATGATACAACCGCTGTGGATATTACCCGTGCTTTACTAAAAAGCTGTTCGCTGGAGTTAAAATATTTAACGAGTAAAAGTACAAAGAGAATTCGTTGTTTAGCACTATATTTGAGATGAAGTGCATTAAATGCTCAGCGGAATAAAACGCTCTAAAGTTTTGTATGACAAGAAACTGTGGGTACCAGGCGTAATTGATACGAGTGGTTAGTGGTAGATTGTAGAGTTTCCCTTAGAAGAGTGGGACGGTGGGACCATACAAAAGATTGTCGTAGGTCTAGAAAAATAAATAAAAGAACTATCCGTGGTCACTTAAAATGCCAATCAGGTTGCTCGCTTTAGGAGATGGTAAACTATTTTCTCAAACTTCATAAATAGTGAGTTAGTAGATAAACTGAAATTAAGTTAAGTAATGGCACGGCTGATAAATAATGATGGTGACTAGAAACTGCAAGTATACAACAAATAGACATAGACATAACAGTTATTACTAACGAAACACACACACAGAAACACACGAAATAGTAATAGTAATCAAAAAAAGAAAGAAAAATATCATTTTTTTTAAGGATTTAGGACCATTTTAAGTGTGTAATGTGTGTGGATTGTGGTTGTAACTGGCCGTGGCTCAGCGATTTGCTATGGAGCAGACGTGTACCACAGCGTTAGTTTGCGCCTCAGACGCAAAAAAAAATGTAATAATAATAATAGTAGAAAAAATAAAATCAGTGTATAATAGTTATACATAGATTTTTCATGTAGAATTGAAAAGCCAGATAGCTTGTCTAATTGAATGCTACATTATCTAACTGTGATGTGAATAATCCCTGTTTCGAGGGCCACCGAAATGGTTATTCAAAAATTTTTGATTTTACTAATACTGTAATACAAAGGCAGACGTCATGGTCCCTGAATCCTTGTGCACCAGACCCCATCCCAACAGACCAATTAATTAATTTTCTACATTTATGTTAAAATCCAAATATTGTATAAATTTTGGCCAAAACCAAACGTACTTTAAAAAATGGTATCAAAATTTTTATGATCATTGTATTATAGCGGTCATTGAATTAACAAACAAATTCTATCAAAGAAAAAAATATTTCTATGTCATTTTACAAACTTTTCAACCCACTTGATACATGTTTTTATTTTTTTTACCACCGTAAGTATTGTTATAATCTTTACATACGTAAAGTTCCTTTTTATAACAAGTTTTCATTACTGATTCGAACTTTGTTAATAATCGATATATTTAACAAAGTTTCTATTAAAAAAAAAGGGTGCGTGTACTTATGTACGCACGTAAGAAGTTATACTTCTTTGGCATTATTAAAAATAGTTTGGCTTTGTTCCCACCTCCAGTTTTTGATGTTTCACAGCTATAAGATGACAACTCTTTTTTTGTATTCAATTTAGTGCACTTACACTGATTCATCAATTGTTTTTTGTCTCTTGTCCTTATATTTGCTAGATTAAATCTGAAAAATTACATGTTTTGATTAAACAATGTGGTCATTTTTTTAATCAAAACATTACTCGATAATAATAATACATACGGATAGTTAACCTCAATTGTATTGAAGCACTTAGGGAGGTTGATGAGCACAGTTTTTTCCCAAATATTAATTAGTATTGGTTTAAATATTCAATTTAAATCACTTCTGATTATAATTCAAAAAGCATTTCTAAATTTCTTTGAAAAAATAATTAAAACTCCTTTATTTGTTTAAAAGGTAAATGACAAATGTCATTATGGTCATTCAAAATTCTTGGCATACGAACTTCACGCATATTCTATTTCTTTTTACTTGTAGATAGTCTTATTCCTATCTCGCTCGCGCACGCTATAATCACACTCCTAATTTTGTGTCACAGGTGCGCGCGAAATTTTTCATAACGCGCCTAAAGAAGTATAACTTCAAAAAACAACGCTACAAGCTTTTTAGATCTGGGCCTCAGATTTCTGTTTCATGATCATTTGGCAATGTAATAGGCAAGTAGGTGATCAGCCACTTGTACGTGACACATGCTATCGACTTTTTGGGTCTAAGGCAAGCCGGTTTCCTCACGATGTTTTTCTTCACCGTTCGAGAGTTAGATGCGCTCAAAGACAGAGTCCATTGGTGCACCCGGGCTCGAACCTACCACCTCACGGATGAGAATCGCAAATTTCATACATCATCATAAAGTCACTAGGCCCTGCTTGCAACAACAAAAAATTCGATTTATTATTTAGAAATATAAAGTTTTTCATTAACATTTTGCATAAAAGTCTCGTTAATAAAATAATCACTGTACCCATACCATACCTCGCTGAACTTTGAGTTTTATTAACGCTTCAGGCAAAATTCTGGATACCCGGGCAGAAAATATATGCATTTCAGTTTCGAATACCCAGTTTTAATGAGCATCGAATTCTGCAAACAGAAACAATACGATATGTAGGCGCGAGCGGTTGCGCTATTGTTGGTACTGTGATTATAAAAACTAGGCATGTATCTCCTATTGGTCAAATCGTCATTGTTCTTTAATGATGGCAGAGAATAGTCACAATTAATACTTCATTAAACAATGGTATTATATTTGACGTATCATGCATAATTGCTAATTATTATGACAGTGAATTTATTAATTAATAACACATAGTAAGGAATAATTTGTTTCGCTACTGCTTCTATGTATTTTGTATCTAACATGTAATTTTGTTGCTTGTATATAATTTGGCATTATATAAATCACAAACAAATAAAACCGTAAATTATAAAACATCAAATATACGAATTTCGTAAATTTTTGTTCGCTTTTAAAATGCTGATATTTAATAGGACTATAAAGTTGTTTGCTATTTAGATAATTAAGCAACAGATCATATTTTTTTATAGAACAGGGGGCAAACGGGCAGGTGGCTCACCTGATGTTAAGTGATACCGCTGCCCATGGACAGTCTCAAGGCTCTTTTGCAATTATTGTATTTGTTGTTTCTGGTTAGTTTGGACTTATTTATAAGTAACTTAATCATTCAATAAATTATTTGCAAAAGAATATCAATTATTATACACTATATCTAAAGAACCAGGCAAAATTAATGAACAAGCAAATCGTATTTTTTATTCATTCGAGTCAACAAATAACATTACGAATTTTTTACCAAGAAATTGATAAAGTCGGAGACAAACCCGTAGTTTTCAATAATAAGCAATTTCGAACACGAATACGCCCTTCAATTACAAAGGCTGATACGGGGCCGGGTTTGCATTATAAGTGGTCCCTTTTATGAATTTCAGGGGTCAGCGAAGCAGCGCCGAATGGTGTAGGAAGCTCTGCACTCCGGAAATAATGACTTCCTGTCTGTAATTGGAATGGGCTGCTGCACATGGTTACCCCTGCGCCAGTATTTACAGGTTTTCCTGTTTTCATATCAGCAAACATTTGGCAATTTCCAACGTTGATTACTAGAACTATTTGATATATACGTAAGAGGTTTGAAGTAAAAAATACATAGAAAAATAATAACAGCAATAATATTAGTTTAGTAAATTTAGAGTGAAACAATGTTGAATTGCTATTTTAAAATTTGTTGTGACTGAACTTAAAAAAATGTCTCACAAGTGATACCGCCGCCTATGGACACTCACATTGCCAGAAGGCTCGCAAGTGCGTTGCCGGCCTTCAGTTAGGATAATAAAATTGTGTTGTGCTAGTAAGATATAAAATATAAGTTAAAAAAGGGGCTTAATATATTATTTAAAAATAAATCAGTGGCGCTAAAACCTTTTTAGGTCTAGGCCTCAGATTTTTCTGTCTGTTTCATGATCATCTGTAAATGTAATAGGCATTGTCATAGTAAATTGAAGTCGACCTTAGATCGTAAATTTTCTTAAGTGCCTGTTTTTTTGCAAAAGTATTTAAATATGCATTAAGTAGAGAAGGGAGGGAGATGTTCGAACACTGCCAATTTCTTAAGGCTAGCTTTCAAATTTCGTGATAAATCGTCAATCAAGCGAAATGATCCATCGTTTCTTTTTTGTTTCATATTCTTAACATCCTAGTTCTATGCAAAATCGAAAGTACGAGCTAAAATTATACAAAATATGACTCTGCAACAGTACACTGTTACTTTAATGCAATTTGTCAGTGGAGAATAAACTGATTTTGTTGCGAACTGAAATTGGGAAATACTCGAACGTCGTCCAAGTTCGAAGAGAGACTTGAGAAATGCTTCTTTAAATGATAGTTTAGCTGTGGATAAAAAGTTTTAAGGAGATTTTATGTGGACTGTATAAAATACAAGTAAGGAATTCTGATTAAATAAAGTATTTTAGTGACTAGGCTTTGGTATTGGGAAACCCACCTATACCCCGATAAATGTATACTTAATAAGCCTATAGGAGACTATTATCGAAATCTGTGTAAAATTTTATCATATTTTTAGTCCTACTACCTATCTACGGTGTAAGTTATGTCGTTTATGTCATCTATTTATGTACGAAACTATAGTTGCAAACATTTCAAAATATAGAAACATTAAAAATATTACTTTTCATGTATATAAACGGGGCAAACGAGCCTACGAGACGCCCATAAAGGGCAGCCCATGGGCACCTATTTAAGAGGATACGTTGCCGGCCTTTGAGGGAGGAGTACTCTCTAACTTTGAATAGTTGGTGGTCGTATCTCTAAGGGAAGACCCCCACCGGGAGTAAATTTATTAGTCTACAATAACTATTTGATTTAAAATTTAATATATCTAATGATACAAAATTTCTTGTATATAAATAATATGAAATGTTAGCTTTTCAGATATACAAGCAAATTTTACTTCATAATATACGAGTTATTTTACTGCCGAACAATGTAAAAAGTAAGTTGAATATTGATCTATAATAAAGGTGATAAAACCATCATTAAATCTTGGCAATCTGGAGTTTACCCTGATACCGTAAAATACTTTAGCATTATAAACTTTGTTTTATGCCAAAGCTTCTTATTGTGATTATAGATTTTTATCGCGTGAATATTCGCTGTTTATATCATTACCCAAACAACTTAACATTTTTAACTTAAATCGTCTATTTTATTACATATATTTTATTAATTTGATCCCTATTTTCTATCCTTACAACATTAACACTAATTCGATAAAATAAATCAGTGGCGCTACAATCTCTTTAGGTCTTGACCTCAGATTTCTGAATCTGGTTTATGATAATTTTTAAATCTAATAAGCAAGTAGGTAATCGGCCTCCAGTGCCTGACACACGCCGTCGACTTTTTGGGTCTAAAACATGTCGGTTTCCTCACGATGTTTTCTTGCACAGTTCGAGCAAATGTTAAATGCGCACATATAAAAAAAGTCCATTGGTGTATAGCCGGGGATCGAACCTACGACCTCAGGTATGAGAGTCGCACGCTGAAGCTACTCTGCCAATACTAATTCGATAGAAAAGAAAAAAAAATAAACAAAATCTTATTATAAAACAAATAATGGACAATGCAACTCTTGTGAATTCCGTTAATGTTAAAATCAAATATTGATCGATTTATGTTTTAATAAAAACACATGCAAAATTGCTTGCCCAGTACCGAAAACTTCCTATCATAAAAAGAAATATGTAAAACATACATCACAGAAAGTTTACACCTATAAACAAAAATAATGTATAACATAATCCACAAATTAAGTCCACATTTGCAATTTCCCTTATAATTAATGTATTCGCCGGTTCTTCGAGGAATAGACGTAATGTGCACGGGCAATCAACAATTATTCACGAATATAAACGTCATGTCATACAGGAATTAACTCTGTTAGCTCGTAAACATGTTCCGACGTTGATTTATTGCATTAATTCCACAATTCCAAGGCATAATCGTTAAACACTTGTATTAATAAATACGAATGCGACAGTATGGTGAACGGAAACTTGTAAATTATTATATTCAAAGTAATATTTTTACTAGAATAAAGTATGTTCAAATATATAAGGTATTTATTAGTAACAACAAATATACAATATTTATAATTTTCTTAACCTACATAGTCATAATAAAAATGGCAGTATTTTCTCGCTGTATTGCGATACTTATTGGTTGAGCGAGGAAAGCACCAGCTCTGGTGTGACCGGTACTATCTACCAGGCGCCAACTTAAATCTAGTAAAAATAATAATTATAACTTTTTTTTTTTTCAATATAATATGTGAAACAGCGGTCTTAGTACAAAGAACACTTTCACTTTTGATGATTTTGAATTAATAAATATAATTCAAAATTAAACTTAATTGTAAAATACAAGTACAAATTGCAATAAAATTATAGAAAATGTTTACCGGTAAAATCGTCTAAATTGTTTCTTAAATGAAATCCTAGCTAATTCAAACCTGCACGGCTGGAGGCAGGGCATTCCACGATTGAATGGCAGTGACAGCAAAAGAGGAATTAAAAAAGCTGGATCGATGCGAGGGGAACACGAAAAACCTGTTATTAGAGGAACGAAGGTATATTAATTAGCGAACTGTGGAATCGACTCCCGATGGGCTCTTCCCTGGGAGATACGAGAACTATTCAAAATTAGAGTGTACTCCTCCCTCAAAGGCCGGCAACGCACCCACTAAAATGCGTGTCTATGGGCTGCGATGGCTGCCCTTTTTGGGAACCCCGTAGGCTCGTTTGCCCCTCTAATATATTAATTAAAAAAAAGAAGGTTGGGTACTTTAATGGAAATATTTTAAAATACGGTCCCTTTTAGTTGTAAGATATTTTAAACCTTCTTTACACTTACTTTACGTTTGATAATACAAAAGGCATAAACATCATTATTCATACAGCTAACACAACATGGCCAACAAAAGAGAAAGCCGATATCCTAGCCTTTCTTATTGGGTCCAATTTGACACTTGATGCCCAAGGGAATATACCGACGTTAATGCAGTGTGATACTTTAATTCCGTAAGTCATATTTCAACTAAGTGCTCTCCGCAGTCCTTCTTTCCCTAGATATACACAACGGGCTAGATGGTATTCCTCCAATTGTGCAGCGCACGTGAGCTCCAGAGATGGCTCGGGTTCTAACGCATCTTTTCCGGCACTCTTACTCTCGCTAAAATAGAAAGGTCGGCCACACAACCGCTAGCCCCCGGCGTTGCAGGTTGTTGCTTACTGTACCATAAAAAATATACTTATAAACGTCAATTTTAAAAATGCTTTTAAATGTATATTTACTGCCAATTAAAAGGACTAGAACGGACAGGAATACTAATAAACTCTCCGCAACTTTATAATCTTCAGGTTTTTGTTTTACAAAATCTTTGTAAGGAGTATGCATTACACCATGTTCCACATGACGTATTAAAGTAATTAATAACAAGCTAAATACCTCTATCAGAAGCGAGCAGTGTAATGTAAAATACATAATCTATCTTATATATATAAAAAGAAAATGGTGTTCGTTTGAGGCTCTTTCACGCTTAAACCACTAACCACGCTTTTTCCTAGATGGTTTATGGCTATTTATTTTTTTAATTCCAACGTTCCTTCATTTTTTTATTTCTGTTTTACTTTTATGAAAATTTTTCCCGCTAATAAAAACAAAAGAGGCTTCCTAGAACCGCAAAACGTCAACATCTGTTAAAAACTCGATTTTCGAAATATTTCAATTTTCTTAGCGGGAAGTTAAAAAGAAGAATAATAAAAATATGAAAAAAAATAAAATAATGAAACATAAAATTTATTTTAATTCGTCCAGCAAAGCGGGCGCGAAACGGCTAGTTATGTAATAAATGGCATACATCATACACAAAAGTCAACTTTAAAGACACTTGACTAGACACAACGTCACTTGGCACGGGCTTCATTAAGAGGTTCCTACTGTCGCACACTGTACTTTACATGACACCTTAATATTGTAAACAGATAATAGCGACTAGCGGACCCGACAGATATTGTCTTGCACGATATTTCAAGCGATTAGGATATTAATCAAAGGATGAAAGTACCGACTACAGCGTCACGCGGCCCGGGGCTGATTTGTGAATCTAAACCATCCAGGGCGCCACCCAAACGCATACAAAAAAATTCATTCAAATCGGTCAGTAGAATTGTATATAAAAAGATTGTAAAGAATGTCGGTTCACAGAAAATTGTAACCAATTTATGTTCCACCACCACATAATTGAAATAAAATAAAAATGTGTTCACTATTAAGTAAAAATAACACGTGCTTGTGAGATATATCCGATCTTATATAGTAGTCAGCAAATTTCATAAATGGAAAGCGAAATAAAAAGCTGTCGGTAAGAAATGCTATTTATCACTGTCATTCGTACTGAGCCAAGAAGTGATTTCCAATACGTTCACAGAGGAATGCTAAACGATTTATAATGCTACGTGACCAATTGTGCTAGTCAATTAAAATTTGTATTTGAGTCATTTGCCTAGAATAAGAATTAAGTTTACGTTGTGATTTTTGTAGGGGAACCGTTTGGATGAATTTATTTATGTATTTTGTTATTATTATTAATTATTCAATAATTTAGGTAAATGTGTGTTTTAAATTAAGATACGATAGATAAAGAGAAATTATGTCACGATTTTAGTGATATTTTGCTCAATTGTAAACGAGTCTAATTTATAATCATCAGTTACGAGTAGTCGGTATACCGACAAACCGAAATGTACTAATAAAAACAACGAATTTCCAATTTTGTTTTTTTTTATTTAAAACACACCTCGAATATGGTCGAAGAAAAGCTTTCCGTGTCGTTATATTTTTTTTAATGTAATTGGAGGCAAATGGGCAGGAGGCTCACCTGATAGTGATAACCGCTGCCCATGGACACTTACATTGCTAGAAGACTCGCAAGTGCGTTGCCGGCCTTTTAACATGGTACGCTCTAAATATTATTATATAATTTAGTGAATTAAAATACGTAATCAAAAATGAATTTGGTCAAGTCAAAAAGCCTGGAGAATAATCCTCTCATTAACTATTTATAAGCTACAAGAAAAACAAAGAACGCATTAAATGAAATTGCCTCGACAATTTCCGTACAAAACAAAATTGCCACAAACGTGCCATTTTGCAATTATTAAAATTCATAATATCCTAGTAACGTTAATATTTCTAAGAACGAAACAATCAGTAAAACAGAGAAGATAAAAGCATTGTCGCCTCGAAACGTTCGCGTTTTGCCAAGGGTTCGTCGTAAAACTTTATTAGGCGCATTAAGGTCGTGGTTGAATCCTGTTTATGTAATCGCCTTCGGGGACCTTTAACAGGAAAAATATTAAGTGAAAAAATAGGCAACGTCATCCTAAATTGCCTTATAAAAGGCTCATTGATTTATTTATTACTTAATTTATGAACTCTTGCGCCAAGCGCCAAAACATAAGTGTTGAAGCGCTGCAATGTGATTCGACAAACGGAACCATGTATCGTGGCGCGACCAGACAAGTTGCTGCCATAAGCTTGAGAAATACGCCATTCTTACATCTTTTGTTTCCATAAAAAATATCTGTTATAAATAAATCAGTGATGCTACAACCTCTTTAGGTCTTGCCCACAGATTTCTGAATCTGTTTCATGATCATTTTTAAATCTAATAGGTGATCAGCCTCCAGTGCCTGACACACGCCGTCGACTTTTTGGATCTAAGACATGTCGTTTTCACGATGTTTTCCTTCACCGTTCGAGCAAATGTTAAATGCGCACATAGAAAGAAAGTCCATTGGTGCACAGCCGGGTATCGTATCACGACCTCAGGTATGAGAGTCGCACGCTGAAGCCACTAGGCCAACACTGCTGTGTACTCGTATATCTGTTATAAATACATATTAATATATTAAACTGAATACAGTATACTTTATTTATTATATGGTATATCCTTACGATATGACGACAATATTTTTGGTTATAAAAGCATTTATTATACATTTAATTTTTTATATAAATCTTGCCGTTATCTATATGTTTTTAGTGTGCAGGCATTTTAATTATTTTACAAGATATTTTTGAAGGTATTTGTACCGCTTATGATAATTGCCCGCTTTGGGTTCAAGTTTTTATTTGTACCTTCTGTTATTGCAGAGGCCTTTTCATTATTTAATAAATGTTAGGAATGCTTTTATATCCTATAAATATTGTATAATTTCTAGCAACTTCCAAACGACAAATTGGTAAACATTTTATCTTGATAACGCTTGCCCGCATGTACGCTGACAACACAACGTGATGTAAAAATAGATTTACCCCTACCCAGATATATTTTCAAACAATTGAGAGATATTTATGGTATGTATGTTCTTAAAGTGTGTATAAATTTTTTATGAAACACCTGATTGATATGGGCATAAAAATATTTATTTAGAGTAGAATTATTAAAACTAAAGAGTATATATCAATAAAATATTTTTTTCCGTATCGAACATCCGATTACAGGATGGGCTTTCTATTATCACTTTCTTAGGCTCTTTTAGTATGCTTTATAATTAAAAGTCTTTTCTGTTAACATATTAATTATAAGCATTATGTTAGTGCTCGACGTCCGCACTTACCGAGGCCAGACAGTGGTTATAACTTGTTCTTTTTATTCTGTTTTTTTGTTATGTGTTGCCTTGTTTGCGCGGCTTAATTCAATAGGTGAAACAATAATTTACCGTAAACGAGATTTAAGATTTCCGTTTTGTTCACTTTTCGTTAGCGATTCTCGGACTTTATACATGTGCACAGGAGTTAATCAAAGATTTAGTAGCGCCTGGTCGACAATTCTGATAAATTGTGACCTCAGATCTGGTGATTTTTTTGTTTTAGTGATTTGCTTTTTTATATGGTCACGAGGTAAGTAAATAAGATCTGTTGTGTATTAGTTTTATGCACAATTAAAGTTGTTGTTCCCTTAACAAATATTATTTTAAATATTTATTCTAAGTTGACATTACATTGAGTGAAATCGTTATTCCTCGATGTATTTTTTGTTATAGAACGGGCAGGAGATTCACCTGATGTTAAGTTATTACTTAACGCCGCCCATGGATACTTGCTTTCTTGCTCTGGCATTGAGAGTGTCTATGTCCAAAGGCCGGCAACGCAATCGCGAGCCCAGAGGGCTTTTAAGAATTGGTCCGATCTTTTCTTGAAGGACCCTTAGACGAATTGGTTCGGAAATACTTCAGTGGGCAGCTGGTTCCATATAGTGGTGGTGCGCGGTAAAAACCGCCTTAAAAAACGTTCAGTTTGGGACGTTGGACGTCGAGATGATACAGGTGGAATTTTGTATTCCGACGTGTGTTGAAGAAACTCAGCTGCAGGTATTAATCCGAACAACTCCTCCTTTCTTAAATCATGACAAAATATTCCGCCAAATTGCAATTAATTGGTTGCTTGTGAAACGGAAACATCTAAAGTTCTTATTCCTAGTCAACATCTAAATTATACACATCTCCAACTAATCACAAGTTGTCGTCGCACTTAATGTCAGACGTAAATTTCCAATTAACTGAGAGTTAGGAATTGTATGGTATATATTATTGAATGAATGTCTTACTAAGACGCGTAGATTAATAATACATATAGGATATATGTTTTATATAAGCATATAAAACACAATTATTGTAAATGTTCAAAAACTTCAAAATACATTAAAAACTATTTTAATTATTGGTACTCAACAGTATCCTCCAAGATAACTTCAATTTCTAAAAGGCAGGCACGCCCGTTTGCTCTTTTCAAAGCGTAGCTTTGTCTTCCAGTTGACTAGCAATATAATGTTTTAAAAATTCTGTAAAGAAAAAATAATTAATAAAACAAATGCAGTACAGGGGATATCTAAAGGGTTGAAGCGTCACTGTATTATTATGTTGAAATAACAAGCAATGGGATACGTAACAGTTTTGGTCTAGTGGCTTCAGCATGCGACTCTCATACCTGAGGTCGTAGGTTCGATCCCCGGCTGTGCGTAAATGGATTTTCTTTCTATGTGCGCACCATTTGCTCGGACGGTGAAGGAAAACATCGCGAGGAAACCGACATGTCTTAGACCCAAAAAGTCGGAGGCTGATCCTACTTGCCTAATAGATTTAAAAATGATCATGAAACAGATTCAGAAATTTGAGGCCAAGACTTAAAGAGGTTGTAGCGCCATTGATTTATTTTTTTTATTTTATACGTTACAGTTTACAGCCCATTTTTCCATACAAAATGTATTTCTATTCGTATATTTGTTGAAAGTGTTTCAGTGCGTCCTGAAAATGTGCTAACTTTGATCAGTAAGAAAGTTTTAATTGCCACTGAGCAGTAATTCCGTGGGCTCCGCAATTCATTGCCAAGCATTTTATTGCGGGCCGTAATACATACCGATTACATGTTTCTCATTTAGTTAAAACATTTCATTTCAGTAATCTTATTATAATAGATAAACGTAGATAGATAAACTTGTTTAGCTAATGGTACAAAAACGATTGAAACTGTATCATTTTAATTATTATATATATAATAGTATCAATCGCTTATACTGGGAATAAATAAGGCGCAACTGCGTTTCTCTGTGAATACAAAAGAAACAACATTTAAAGCCTATATTCTAGGTTTTATAAAGTAAAATAATATAATGAAAAAATTAAAATATCTTACATATATTATGTCAAGTGACATAAATTAAACATCGTCGATCAGACGGCAAAGACAACATTACAAAAGAGTTTATATAAAATACAATATAGACAAGAGTTTGATATAGATATATAGGAAATAGAGATAAATAGAAATAGAGAGAGATATAGGAAAATATATTATGTTTTCCTAACATATATAGTTTCATTATTTTTCAAAATACGGTTGCCATATATAAAAATTTGAATATGAAATCGAGAAATCTGAGAGTTGAGAATGTGAATGGTGCTAGTGTCAGCTGCCAATGTCATAACATGTCAAAGAGCTCATCAGTCAAACCTTTATACATGTGGTATTCGATTTGCCAATAATACTTCTACAAATTAACGATTCTCGTTATTGTGCCTAGTTCCCCATCCCCGTCCACTTTGTCTATCTTACCCTCTTTTTTGATAATTGTCTTTATCATTCCTTTTGACTTAATGAGTAGGTTAGGGCAAAAGGAATGAGGAAAATGAAAATTGCGTCATATAAACCAAACCAATTAAAACTAAGGGGGCCAAACGAGATAAGTCATAAAAGGCAGCTATCACAGCCCATGGATACCCAAATACCGGTAAAGCTGGATTGCGGTTTTTGAAGGACCAGCCTTGCTATTCTGTAACTCTTTTCGAACTCTCACAGCGGTTTTCGCAGAAGCAGTCATTTTACTATTTGGCCTTCTGATAAGGATAAGCTTGAAGTTTATTGTATATATTTTTAAAATAAGTGTTGTTTGCTATAGTTGTTTTGTATGATGATTTGCTATTTTAAACGAGTACTGAGAGTTTTTTACGCCGGCTTTTTCTCTCGGCCTACACCTTTTGTCTTCTTTGCCGATGAGTAGGGATGTCTACCGATTCAAATTTAATGGCGTGGTGATCTTATATTCTACAATAAACATATTTTTTTTATATCTACATGTTTTTACTTTTACAGACACCAAATAGTGTTGCTATAAGGAAATATCCGCCATTAAGCCTACAAATAGAATGTCAAGCTGTGACAATAATCAATTTATGTTCGAGTTCGTTATCTTCGATCACAATCACCCTCGGCCCTCGGGCGTATAGTATTTTTTCTTCTGTAGAATGTCTATGTACTGTTTGCCTTGGATGTCTGGGTGTAGGTATATATCCCGGGTATCATACATCCAGAGACTATAGACATTCGTTACTATTGATATTTTTATTCATAGACAAGCCCCATTAGACTTTTTAACATGCTGTATAAGTCCAATATCAGCTGGGTTCACAATGTATTTCTTTACTCATGAAGCGAGAGAGGTGCTGATGGCGCATATAAAATAATTCGAGACTACATAATTAATAAAGCGTAACAATTCATGATTTAGCTCGGGGCGTTAAAGTCTAAAGAATAATGAGTTGGAATCGAGAACAGAGAGTATGAAATGTGTTTATATATTCTATAGTCTTTCTCGAATGAATTCAACACAAACAATTAAATTTAAACCAAAAGTTGATATTAGCGCGTTTCACCAAACTCGACAGTTTTATAATGCGTTGCGGTTTAATTAAATCATCATAAAAGTAAGATCTGAGTTATACTGAGACATTATTGTTAAACCTAATATAATAAACTATTACCTTAATAATAATGTACATTAGCTGTCAGCTCTGTGGCTTGGAGGTGGTTTAACCTATAGGTGTTGGATATGATTCCCAGCGTATGAAATTTTTTTATCGAAAAATGTGTTTATTGTTACAGTTCTTAAAAAATATACAAACTTATGTGTAATTAATCCGTCTAAATTGTTAAATATTATTAAACAAATGCTACCCGCATTTGTTTAATAATTTTTCGTAATTTTTTATGTAAAACAGAGAAACGGGCAAGAAGCTCACAAGATGTTAAATGACAAAAGGCTCGCAAGTTCTTTTAGGCGAATATGGGTGTGTCTTTCTTAGTTTGCTCCGGGAATATCACTTACCCAAAGAAACGCGAGTACAATAGGTTATTAATTGCATCAGCTGTTGTTATCATATGAATAGAAAGAACTAAATTACTTTAAATAAAGTACATATATATACATTGGGTTCACACATGACGTTGAGCCGACAGAATTATCTCGAATACATGTTCAGCCCTGCGATTCTGTAACTCACTTTTCGAACTCACACAGCGGTTTTCGCATCGGCGGTCGCTCTCAAATCAGTCGTGAAGCAGTCATTTTATGATTTGGCATTCTGATAAACAATAAACTACAAGCTCCCACCTTTTCAGAATGCCAAATCATAAAATGACTGCTTCACGACTGATTTGAGAGCGACCGCCGATGCGAAAACCGCTGTGTGAGTTCGAAAAGTGAGTTACAGAATCGCAGGGCTGTTATTCAACACTAGTTTTATACGCTTCAATACAGAATATCTCCCAAATAACGAGCGGAGTTAGGTGCAAGATTGTTAAAAATTTCGATGAAATATTCTTGTATCCATTCAGTTACATAGTTGAACGTGAACATAAAATATTTTTGAATTATTGAAGAATTTAACAAAAATATCCGTCGGAAAATGTTCTACGTAATTGACTGAAAATATATAACATTATATTTAGTTGCACACTGGCTGAATACACTAGGATTGCATTATTAATAAATTGTTATAAAAAGGTTAAGGTTTTATGTTATCTTGTATTGTTTATTATGTTCCAGTTCTAGTAGTAGTATTAGTATTAAGTTACTGTAAGAATGGAAAATAAGGAAGTAAATGTTTATTCGATTTTACTTAGCTTTTACCCGGCTTCGATAGATAATACCACCTACTTACCTAGAAGTTCAGGCACGTCTCATTTGAATTCTACGCGAATTTATAACAGAATAAACACTATTTATTCATAGCTTGATATATTCGGTAGTGGGCTAATCAATTAAAAAAAATATATATTAAGCGCCTATCTGGTACCTAATCCGCATTGTCAAGCGAAAATTAGCGAATAAAAACAAAAATTGGATGTGTAGTATTTTTAATATTTTTTGAGTCCACCATAATTGTCATATATTTGAAAATAGATTACTATACTATAAAAAATAAATTATATGTGGTGTAATTTATTATTATATACTTTAATATTTTGTATACTATACAGAAATTAAATTAATTGCGAAGTTTTTCACGGGTAGTACATATTACCAGCTGTTTTTAACATTTTAACTCAATAAACGTCAAATTTACATCAAATCATTTTAGGATAGTATCATTTTTGCTTATATATCGAGAGAACAATTATGAATTACAGTAAACATAATACGGACTGCTAGTTTGTAATTTGTTTTCCTTCCAAACACGCAATTTGTCAACAGTGACGCCTTTAATTACTGAAATTCATGTTGCTTATTTAGAAAATGCATACGCATCGCGAGTGTTTCGCTTTAATTAATTTTGGACAATGAATTGTTGCTGTTATTGTCAGGGGAACAGAACTTTTATTGTGTTTTTCCTCCGGTTATGCATGAACTTTTTGCGGCTTGATTTATTGGAGTCCGCTGTTTTGCATCGGCAAAATAAGTTGGAAAGAGATTCGAACTCCGTACTGACATATACTATGAGTTATAATTTAGTTGCGCTACAGGCTTTTTTGTTTTAGACTTTTCTTTATACGTTATATTTTAACTGACACGCGATTTTGGGGTCTTCAGGGATTCGGCCTTTAAGAATTGAGTTTGTTGTTGGAATTCAAACATTTTTTAATTAAATAATGACAACTGTTTATTTTTCAGACTTTTGTTATGAAGCGGTATTGCTTTCCGATCCAGAATCGTCGACAACCAATACCTTTCCGAGCGGGTTGATCCCTTAGCGTTGCGTGGAGATGTGAGGACACTCTGTATCTTCTGCCGCATTTACCATGGATAGTGTTGAGAGGAGTTGTTCGGATTAATACCTGCAGCTGAGTTTCATCATCGGACGTCGAGGGAGAATACGAAATTCCACCCGTATCACCTCGACGTCCGTCGTTCCACAACTGAGCGTTTTTTAAGGCAGTTTTTGCCGTGCACCACCACAATGTGGAAACAGCTGCCCACTGAAGTATTTCGGGACTAATTCTACTAAGGGTCCTTCAAGAAAAGAGCGTACCAGTTCTTAAAGTGTCCATGGGCGGCGGTATCAATTAACATCAGTTGAGCCTCCTGCCCCCTGTTCTATAAAAAAAGAAGCCCAAAATCAATAGTTTATTTATGTGATATAATCGCTATCGTAATACAGAGAAGTAAATTAAAAACTAATGTATAATATGTATTCTCATGACTAGGATTATTACGTCTTAATCATAATGATATAATAAGATGTGCTCTACAACAATTACATGTAAAGGAAATGAGATTAACAATAGACATTAAGAAATATTAAGGATGTGAGCTAGGGCCGGAGTGTTATTTGAACTAGAATAGTTACATAGTGATAATTGACACTGAAATAATAATAATAAGAAAAAAGTGGCGCTACCATTTAAGGGCCTTAGATTTCTGTATTATTTCGTGATGTTTTTTGTTTATACTTGTGATGAGCGTTCTGTGCCTCTCACATTTCGTGTACTCTTCTTGGGTTTAATACCAGTTTCCTTACGATGTTTTCCTTCGACGTATGAGTGAATGTTACCGCACATAGACAGAAAGTCTATTAGTGCTCAGCTGGGATTCGAAGTTACCACCGCAACGATGAGAGAACATACAAAGCCGCTAAGTGAATAAAAACAACATTCATTTAATAACGACTTTGAAAGGTAGTTTTGACACTTTAGGTTAAAGAATTTTATTAAATGTATAGCAACATGTTACATTAGTAAAGTATTGTAATTATGAAAGCAGTTTCTGTAAGCAGATGCGACCTACCTTAGGTATCTTCGTTCTAGTTTCCCGTGTTTCTATTTAATACGAAATATTTCGTTCAAGAGAAGTTTACGAAAACAATGTTTTATATGAGTTTTTTTTACAATGCGTTGTACATTACGTCTAATGTCTATTTTTGATTAAATTTTCATTATTTTACATATGGTAATTTAATAGTGTTCGGTTTACTCTTTGACTCACAGATTCTTGGCTTAGTTTTTGAAAGAACAACTAATATTTGGTATAGATAGCTTCTATTTCATCAGCTCTAGAGAAAAGTCAGCTCTTACTGTTCAAATTCAAAAGCCTTTTATTGCCAACCTTAAATAACATTACTTTAGCTGTGTATTGTATGTGTAGCAATATTATATTTAATAGTATATTAAATAAATAATTGTTTCTTTAGTTGGGTACCAGGTTATGGGTAAAGGCCTCCTCCATATTTTGCCATCTGTGTCGGTTCTGGGCGTCCCTTGTCCAGGTGTTGCCGGCCATGTCATGTATCTCATCTCTCCATCTCATAACGGGTAACTCTCTTACTGTAAGATTGTAATTTAAAGTTTTATCAGGAGATTCGCCATGTGTTGTCAACTACTAAGCCGAGGAGGGAACTTTAATGTAACTGATTACTCGTTTTGGTTAATAAGGCTTTATAAGTAGGAATATATCTTGAGTACAATAGTCTTAAAATGTATATTTTGCTATGAGCATAACTTTATTCAAGTTACAAATAGGATGTGTTCCTATTGAGACTGAAAATATCGCTTTGTGTACTGCAATATCGCGAAGACCTCACATACGCGAATCCCTTACTAGATGCCTACATTTATTAAAATAACAAGCTACTTCAAATAATGCAATAATAAAATAAAATTATGCCATACTTGAATTGTGTCGGTGAGGTGATGTGATTTAGTTCTGCTCTACGGGAATGTTTAGGCTAATAATTTATACATCAACAAGTGAGGGTATATCAACAAAAAGGTAATAATATTCTCCAATCAAATTCATAATATTACTTATTAAAATGTGTAAGTTACAAATTGTAATCTGCAAAAACGAATGAAAGGCTGCAGATTTTTTATCGTCAGTTTGTATTTATTGCTGTTTCATATCTTGTATTGTTACTTACAGTATATTTTTTGTTCTCCTTTTTCTGTCTTTTGCACATATTTTTGTTTTTAGTAATCGTGATTAAGCAAAAATATTCAAGTAAAAGATAACCGAGCAGTGTTACCCCGTAGTGTACGCCGTTCGATCCCCGGCTGTGCACCAATGGACTTTCTGTCTATATGCGCATTAAACATTCGTTCGTACGGTGAACATTGCGAGGAAACCGATATGCCTTATACCCAGAAAGTCAACGGTGTGTGTCAGGTAAAAAAGTTTGATCACCTATTTGCCTATTAGAAATGATAATAGAACATAATAAATACAGAACTTATGAATAGATCACGTTCTTAAGAGTGCACCTTTACCCGAAGTAGCGATAGACAAGAGTCATAATGTTCGTACGGTGTGGTCGTAAAATTTTATACGTTGCTCGAGCCCAGGATGTATCCCCTGAAACGGCGCTCCGACCTCATATAACGCTTCCTGAGACATACTTATCTAACCGTGATTAATTTGTTGTCATACACGCTCCGAAGATTTATTTTAGTTAAGCCCACCGAATTTTGAGCAAAATTTGCATAAATTTGGGTTTCAATAAATTATGATTTAGCCGTCTTTATAATGCAAAGATAGGAAACATGATCAGATTTATAGGATATTTGAGGTTTGATTAACTTTTAGAGACAAATAATAACACATTTTCTATAATATTGATCTACAGGCGGAGTAAAGACCTGTATTCACTGTGATTAGTGCAGGTGATTAGTTGGCTGCGTAGTAAAGTGATTAGAAGGGTGTTCTATTTTTTTGCAAGTGAACTGCGATTAGTGACGTCTCGTGCGCCCTCCCTTCCCCCTCACTAATCGCTTTCACTCGCACTAATCAAAGTGAATACAATCCTTTACTAATCACTTGCACTCGCACTAATCAAAGTGAATACAGACCTTAACTCAGTCACCGACGTGAGTATGACGTACCAGAGTATCGTGAGAGTCGATTGACAAGCTTGTTCGATTTTCGATCCTTATGATGTCTACACCGTAGAGCACATAATGAGCATGCGCTACGGGCTACGAAGACTTAGACATTTTATAAAAATAAGAAATCATTATTAAGGCTTTATTGCTGACACTCAGTTACATAACGCAACTTAATCTAATACATCAGATGTCCAGTTTTGGTGATCAGCTTGTCCTGTGTGGTCTTCCAGCTGCTTCCATTATTTCCTAATCTTAGCTTTTCTTGTCCAAGTTGTGCCTCCTATTCTCTTTATATCGTCTGCCCATCTATTACTATGTGTTTTCCTTTTTAGAAATAAGAAATAGATTTCACTAAATTGTATCTTCCCTAAGATAAAGATTAAAAAGTTAAATAGCCAATTATCTCTTAGATTATAAAAAGAAAACTACTTATATTCACGATAGGTACACAGTTTAAACTTTTTTAATAAGTATTTCGAAGCTTTGAAGTTTGATTTCTATTCGAAAACTTTCGTTCGGTCTCTTTGGATTTTAAACGATTCACAAGCAGATGTATTTCCTTCACTTAATTTTATAAATCACTTTAATAATCTTTTAAAAGATTGCGCTGTTGGAAGTTGCGTTTAAAATTTAATTATTTAGTGGAGTAATATAAATCTTCTCTTCTTAAAGCTACATCCAGCATCAGAATACATGGTTGACATATCGAATGACGTTCAGTTTCTCGGTCATTTGGAGGGTAGCCTATCCCTCAAAATCAAATCACTATTATGACCGCCTATTATAATGTATAGATCTAGCAATATTGTCAAATCAAATAAAAAACTTTTATGAGATTTGTTAGATAATGACAATGGCAGCTGACAGTAACTGCCATTGCTTTGACATATTAAATTACTTGGATGTACATATATTGTCAAAGTTAAAGTTAAAAACACTTCATTACATATATTTGTATAGTACTACATAGATCTTACTTTGCTTTATAGGGCCAATGTAGAACACAATCGTAAATAGAAGGGATTAGACAACTTGCGGTATCAGGGTAAACTTTAAACTTAAAGTTTAACAGTTTCTTGTCTAATGTTTTAAAACGGGAACTCTGAAACAATGAGATATACAACAACTTCTTTACAAGATTAACTTTGCTTTGTTCTCGGGAACAGCTGGTTTTTGACAGCTGACATGATAAATATTTTCGCAATTAATAAATGAAATTACAAAGAAACAAAATATATTCAGCTATATATATAATCAAATGAAATCCGCACCCGAGATTCTCGCTCACAAAAGGGTTGCATTTTACATTAAGGATGACTGTAAATTTTAAAGACTTATTTCATAGTTTTTCTAATGAAATGTAAACATAATTTTAAATTATTCAAGGTACTTGACGACGGTGAGTTACAAGCTTTTACAATGTTTTCTCTACTTAAAACGTGCAAAATACACATAATACATTGTATACAATAAAACATCTATATAAGTATTTTCTTTTAATTTTATATATCCTGAATCTTTCAATGGAGCAAATATATTTCGGGATAGTTCACTTATTCAAATGTCTAAGATGGATAAGTCTTCTCTTCTTTTCTGCCTAAGATTCACGTTTTGAAAATGTTACACATAAAAAGCGTACCAATTCTTAAAAGGCCGACAACGCACTTGTGAGCCCTCTGGAATTGAGTGTCTCTTAACATCATATGAGCCTCCTGCCCGTTTGTTTATATAAGAAAAACGCATGTAAAAATCAAAGTTATTCGCTATTAAAATCCCATAGTTTTGTTTATTTATTTATTAAATACTACTGATATAACTAAAGTCATAATTATGTGTCTCAGAGGAATACATAACAGGGTTGCAAGATGCGAGACATAATTGTGTAACATTGCAAACGTTCTTGGCCACAAATGCCATACCTAAATAGCCCGCTTGAAATTTCCGTGTCACTTATATAAAAGACGTTTTGATATGAAAAACAAGCAATCACGCGTAGAGAAAGAGAAAAACAAAAATGTTTAAATTTAAGCACTGTTTTTAATGTATTACGTTAACTTAGCTCTAGAATTTCGGAATTATATTGTACAATATATTTATTTAGCGTTCTATATAATACTAGTAATTGTGGCGGGGTCCATGCGTCGGGTTGTCTCTCTCCCTAAAATATGGCGAGGGGGCCGATGGCTGGCCATGCGTCATACTCGTGAACGGGTGCTGCTTGTGGTGACTGGTCGTACTTGAATTCGTGTATGCGGTGATGTTAATTATTTCGACTATGTGTTTGCGTGTTGTTCCCACGAGAATGTAAGTGCGTGCTCCTATTTCACCATGCCTCCTGCTGATAGGGGAAAAGTCTTTGTTTTTATTTATGTTCTTATTATTAATTACTTAAAATGTCATGTGGAACATGGTGTAATGGTTGCAGCTCCTTACAAACGTTGTGTAAAAAAAAAAAAAAAAAACATGGCGATTAAAAAGAGTGGCGGAGAGTTTATTGCCAGTTCTTCTCTTCCGTTCTACGCCCTTGATTTGAGAACTGGCAGTAAATGTAAAATTAGAAGCATTAATATTTATATCTTTAATGACGAATCACAAGTGTACATTGTGTTACCTACGTGAATAAATGATTTTTGAATTTGATTTTTGAATTTGAATTTGAATTTAATTGTAACTAAGCCTTATTTATTCTTTGAAACATTCATCCATCTTTCCAAAACATACACGCACTTAAAATGTTATACAGAAATAATTTACAGAATCATTTAATATATAGAAATATTTTTCATTCAAGGACCTCTTATAGAGTATAGGCCTCCTCTAACTAGCTCCATATCTCTCTATCTGGAGCATTTTTAAGCTCTTTAAGCTCATTAGCCCACCATGCAAGAGCGTGACCTCTCATTGTATTCTCTCTCCACCTTGTTACTCTGTTTGTTCATGAAAGCAGTTTAGCCCGCCCGTTTATTCTCAGCGTTAAAATATATACCTTATTACATTATACATACTGCGATAAATTTATTATTTATGTAAAAAATCATTGAAAATAGGGCTTTTTATAATTTTCAATTCGTTCTCAATTTTATTACGCTGTTGGACTTTAGTGAACTGATTTCAGGCCCTAACTTGCGTCTACACTGCTAATTACTTCCGGAAATGTTTTTGAGCATAATTTTGGCTAATTGCAGTGCACTCGGCACTCGGCCAAATAGAAGTGCGGAAACATTAAATCACACGACACACGAAAAGTATCTTTAAAAACATTTCTTCGTATTAGTTTTTCTTTGTTAACAGCAAAATTAAATGTAAATATTCTTGTTCTTTAGCGTGTACTTTGCTGCAATTTAAGAGGGAAACTGTCGGTTTAATGGACGGAGAAATTAATTTTTACAATGTCTATTTTATAAAGTTTTTGATGTGGCGTTATAGACTACAGCCTTTCGATTCTGTAACTCACTTTTCTAACTCTCACTGCGGTTTTCGGAGGAGTATGGGATCGAACATTGTGACACGAGAATTTTATATATTATTAGATACTTGGAATTTGTTTGAAGGTAAGCTTTACAAGTACAAGGAGAGAGACATTTAATAAGAATAAAGAGAAACTTGGTTTAAAAAGTGAAACTATTCATATTTTTTAAATAAATATACACAGCGTCGATTATACCCAAAAAATATTTAAATAAAGGGACCTTTATACCTTCATACCATTAACATTTACCGCTAGTTCTTAAAACAAGGGCGAGGAACGGACGAGAAATGGCCATAAACACTCCGTCACTTACACGACACTTCAGTTACAACACAAAATGTATGTAAGCACCTCCAACCTTTACAACATGCTCGTTATAGTTAACTATTAAAATTAAATAATAAATAAATAAGAAAACCAAACGATTCACTTTTATCAAAAAGACATCATGAAATAGAAGCATTCACATCCATTACTGTGGGAATAACCAGGTGAAACATGTAGCGTCATAGTAAACATATACAATATACATATTTTGCCAAAATATCTAGTCTTGAAATATAAAAAAATATTTACACTGTACCATGTTACATAATAATAATAACTACTTTTACATTAAAACACGTTTCTATTGCAATCTTCTTGTAGGTATCTGTGTGCCCTTTTTTGGCAGAGGCCTCCAGATCACGCCATTCCTCTTTGCACTGTGCCACTCTCTTCCATGTACGACCTGCTTTTCCTCTTACCAATTGCTCCGCCCATTACACTTTAGTTTATTCATTTTAGGTACACATATGTTACCTTAGTTGTTTTTCTTAAAGTTGTGTTACATACGGCACTTATTCTAAAATAAATAATAGTTAAAAAAAACTAAAAAACACGCTTTTAAAGCACATCAAAATAAAATCGATAGACGAAAAATATGGCACAGAGCGCCCCACGCTTTTTCACAATAATACCAGTATTTTTTGTTCATTACCATTTTCAGCCTAAATTAGGAATTATTTTTCACTTTTTAGTTTGATGTGCTTTAAAAGCGTGTTTTTTAGTTTTTTTAAACTATTATTAATTTTTTATTTTTTCCATTTTTTTTTCGGATTATTGCATTGTCATCGATCTTTGACAGGTGCGCAAAGTTTGAATTAAATCTGTCCGTTAAAAGTGGGTCAAAATCGAGTCCGAAGGAGTCGGTTACATACATACATACATACAGGTGAAGCTAATATAAAGCGTGTAATTACAATTTTTAAATTTTTGTTTTCCACACAGTTTACACTAATAACTCAAGCACGTGACCTGACGTGTGGAGAACAAAAGTGCTCTGGATATAAATGAAATGATATATTTCAGAAAACTTTTTCATTGTACTAACTTTTTGCTATGGGGGAATTCGCAAAACATTGTGATCGCTTCGCGGCTCATGTTTTGATAACGCTGTGACGTTGTTATCTCATTTGATGAATGGACTTTTTGCTACAAATGGACGTTGTTATTTCAGCCAAAGCCCAGTTGAGCTGTAGTGTTTACAGAAGGGCCGAGTATATAATAATATTTTTATATACATTAATTTAACAGCTGCTACGAAATCATACATTATTTAAATAAATTTATTTTTTTTACGAAAAAGTAAGGCCTTGTCATTTGAGTCTTTCAAGTATCCTTGGAAAACTACTGTATTGTGGAAGCTAGTTCCTTCTCCAAGGAACATTTAAAAATATTAGTATTAAGAAAAAAATATACTAAAACTTTATTTATAAAATTAATAAAGCTATGTTAATTGTAAAATATTGTGCAATTATCTTACCATAAACAAATCATAATAAGTGTATTTTCTCTTTTAATGACTGACTTAAGGTTCTATGTTCTCCATGTGGAATAGTGGGTGAGATTCTCTCGTAGTGTAGTGTCCTTTCCCTACGCATACCAAATCGTAAAGTAATAACTCGTCATAGTCGTAGAATAGTGACGACAAATAGTAAACTTCACAGGGCAGCCATTTCAAAATGATATGTTAGGTTTTTTGACATAACTTTTTTTAATTCATATTTTGTTATTATGAAAATTGGCATAGAAGCACACAAAAGGGTTTGTTATGAAAAATGATAACATTAAATTAAAATCACATACTTCTATGAGCTTCTATCAAATCCGTCACTTTAGCACTGATTAATTTGAAATTTAATACGTGTTTTTTTTAATGTAGCCGTAATTAGTCAATGTAGTATCCAAATATGATAAAAAGTGGATTTTGGATTTTTTTCAAATCCGACATTGTTCTACGATCATGACAAACTATACAATCATCGATTAGTTATGGTCAGATTTAAGGTAGAAACGACAGTAAAATACCTGCACTGGTACTCTGTAACTCCAATATTCGACGCGTATTTGTATCTAACTTCGATGTAGTAAAAATATCCGTAGCGATGTTTCATTAGGATTATGGGAAACAAAATCTCAAGCTTGAAATCGGGATCGCAATTGCTATTTACAGTTGAAGAGCACTGCTTCATAACGTCTAATTGAATTTGTAGCGAACTTATTAAAATTTAAATTCCTTTACTTGTTATCCCTTAATAAACGTACCCGTGTTCAGCTGTATGAATAGTAAATTCAATTTAATAAGACAAAAATAATCTCCAGACTGATTCTGCCACGGCTTATTTCTGCTCTCAATGTCCTCTGGAGATGCTTTTCCACCACAGATTTTTGATTAAAAATTTAAACAGCTATTATATTTTTCAACCCATTGATACTTTATCGCCTACGATCGCCTATGATCGCGTACAGGACTGTTTTATTATATAAAATCAGCTTTAATAGATTGAAATTGTCAATATAATTGTTGACATCTCAATTAATATCAAACATGTATTGCAACACAACTTAATAATTACCTTAATCACAAAGCCTTAGAGTATTCCCAATCAACCTCGTAGTCTCAGTTAACTTATTTAACGTTTAAGTTAAGCTTTCGTAGTTCGAATATATTGAAAGCTCTCCGTAGAACTAATCTTACTTCTATGTAAATCATAAATGTAGACGTTTCGAGGAAAATCATATTCTGTGGAAATGTTCTCAAGGTGTCATGAACGCTATATTTTTCCGTCAAATCCCGTCATGTTGTATCAGTTTATGTTTCGATACGTTAACAGTGTAAGTATACATTTCAATTGGACGACCAAACGTTTTATAGTCCAATTATATTAAAAAAATGACTACGTGCAACCCTTGCATGTTGTTCCCACGAGGATGTAAGTGCGTGCTCTTATTACACCATGCCTCCTGCTGATAGAGGACAAATCTTTGTTTTTAATTTATTTAATTATTATTTATTACTTAAGATGTCACGTGGAACATGGTGTAATGGTGGCAGCTCCTTAAAATTTTGTGTAAGACAAAAAACTTGGCGATTAAAAAGAGTGGCGGAGAGTTTATTGCCAGTTCTTCTCTTCCGTTCTACGCCCTTGATTTGAAAAAGAGAAGAGAAGAGAAAGCAGTAAATGTAAAATTAAAAGCATTTAATGTTTATTTATTTTTTGACGTTCATAAGTGTATAATATTGTGTTACCTATATGAATAAATAATTTTTGACTTTGACTTTGACCTTGACTCCGTGTTTGACTCCATGGTTCAATTTTCTTTAGACGTCCATTCCTTTGCCTTCTGTTTCCTGATATCTTAACCCATTCTAATGAATTAGCATAATTACTTAAAGGAACAGCTGTAGTATTAGTCATTCTCTAATAGGTATCAAATTATATATACTAAGTTTAATGCCCAGCAGTGGCGCGGATTTTTTTAAAAGGCCAGCATCGCACTTGCGAGATTACTGACAATGTGACTGTCTATAGGCTATATTACTTCACGTCCTGCCCTGCATAGGACGGTGAAAAATACCTTTTTAAGTTCCCAATTATATGGTTAAAAATTCAACAAAATTACTCAATGATAGATTCTAAATGACAGTATAGAAATAAAATATATTTATTTTTCATGTTTATATCTTCACACAGTCAAGGGCTCTTAAACGCTAGGGAAGGGCAGTGATGCGAAAAACATTTTCATGACAGTACCTGAGTGGTTCTTAACCGGTCGAGATGGAACATTTAACCCATAGTACACAAGAGGGTCTGGTAATTTTCTTAGTAGGACAAAATATTTTAATTTGTTTCCATTTTATTTTTTGTGAAAAGTGTTACTAACTAACAATTAAGAATTCTTCTTTGCTACGCGTCATTTATTTTATGCACAAAATAATATTTTATTTTTGAAGTTATACTTCTTTAGGCGCATTATGAAAAATTGATGAGAGTGAAATTTTACGATGCGCGCGCACCGTTACACAAAATTAACAGAATGAAGTTGCCCACGGAAGATGCTACGGCATTGGACATAATTTAAAAACAACATTCGAATAATAATAAATATTTATTTATTTAATTTTTTCAAATGTAAACTGAACTTTATTGACTATAATGACTTCTTTTCCAGTCTTTGCCAAATTAATTATTTGCTAGCAATCAAAAACTATTTTTAATAATGCCAAAAAGTATAACTTCTTACGCGCGTACATAAGTACACGCACCCTTTACATTAAGATCTGTCTCTTTTCATCACAGGTATACGTAATTTGAAAGAAGGAGACGAAAGCACTTTAGTTAAAAGACTGCAATTAGACTTATTCATTTTATATATAGTCGTTTACTACAATTTTCAATATTGGCGTGTATATATATAAATAGAGATTTACATATAGTGTGCAACAACTATACAATTATAAAATTTAATTAATTAATTAATCGGTGGCACTACACCCTTATTAGGTCTGGGCCTCAGATTTATGTATCTGTTTCATGATTTTTGTCAATTATAGGCCTGGCTACTAGCCTATAATTGACATAGGTGATCAGCGTGCCTGACACACGGCACGCTGTGTTTCCTTCACCGTTCGAGCGAATGTTAGATGCGCACATTTAATGAAAGTCCATTGGTGCACAACCGAAGATCAAACCTACGACCTCAGGGATGAGAGTCGCACGCTGAAGCCACTAGGCCAACACTGCTCAATCATGAAAATAATCATAAATAATTATTTTTTTCTTATATAATTAAAATAGAGTTAAATAATATTTTAAATATAAAAGGATAAGAGTATAAAGGTGATTTCGAATTGTATAATGAACCGAAGTGCAAAATTCATTAGAATCTCTGGAAGATTGCAGTTATATTGCCGATATCAGAACTCTAGAAAATGTAGAAAATGAAAATTTTTGCGTAACTCGAATCTAAGCTTTAAGTCGACTAAGCTTTGCTGAACATTCCTTCATCGACAAAATCTTTGATTCCGTTTCTATATAGTTGATATTTAGACTAAGTTTCTGCGGTCACATCTACCTTAAAAACATCATAGACTTACGACAAATATAATATACTTACTGTCTTATTTGAGAAGTACTAATAGTATGTAAGTAACAATAGTAAATAGAAAGTACTAATAGTACAGTAACTTCAATTAATTAGTATTAAGTAATTTAATTATTTAATACTAATTTTAATTATTTTGTGTAGATAGTATTGTCTTTGATTGACATAACTTTTAAACATTTAAATAAAAAACTTTTTTGAACGGATTGAAGTTATGTATTATTATAAACCCTCCATCTTTTAGTCGATACCAACTCCGGGGAAATAAATACAGATAATGCAACTTTCTCTGCAGCTGTGATACTTTTTGACATTCAACATCTTTTGTCTTCAGTCACCGTGACCAGGCACGCTGTAAAGCACGCGAAACGTCGGATGAATTTAAAATTATGTTTAAATAGTTGTAAATTTACAATAATACATAACTTCAATCCGTTCAAAAAAGTTTTTTATTTAAATATTTTGTGTAGGTTTTGTAAAACGCATGGAGAGTAGACAGCTGGCGCGGCGTATTTAATGTAATATAAATTGTCATGTTTGTGTACGATAGCGCAATAAGTAAATATTGTATTCTACCACATAAATGATAATACTCTTATACTGATAATTAAAACAATTCGTGCAAAATTATTCCCTAACCATTCCAAAATATCCAAAGTTCACAACGTTAATATACAAGTTTTCACTTTTGCCGGCAATTCCGGAGTACAACCAGTCGTTTTTTTATTATTATTACAATGTAGGTTAAGAACATACTGTAAATTTGTGTGTCCCAACATACATAGTTTGTTAATAGATAATATTAATGTGTAAAATTATCGCTTGAGGTTAATTTAGGCGGTACGCTACACCGATATATTAACGAATTATCTCCTGCAGCACCTATATATTAACAAATGATCCGATATATTGCGGCATAGCTCCATAAATTACCTGAGCACACGTACATTCAATTCCTCGTAACAAATCGGCGGCCTCTCCAATTTCCGCTGACAAGACCTACATTACCGTGAGAGCCCTCTGTCATCAAGTTCCAACAGAATAAATCCCCTTCAAGAATAAATTAAGGTCTTTGTGGACTAGAATCATCCCCACTTTTCAAATCGTCCGCCAGAACCAGGTACACAAGTGATTTAGGAATATGTTTGACCTGATTTCGCGTTTAAATTTATATTTTATGATTGCGCGAATTCGAAATTTAAATAAGTGACAGCTTTTAAAGCTTGCATCTTTGCCAATTGAAGGTAAATTCAGCTTGTAACATTACTGTTTTGTTTTTCACCAACGCCATCTTTAGTTTTGACATTTGCTTGCCCTGTGTGGTCCTAAAAATTTTATTAAATAAATATACATTTCCAACTGTGTACTTTGAGATACATTCTTGAGCAATCTTAATTAACGGACAATCAATAAGATAATATACTCTTAATTTTTAATGTTAAGTAATTTTCATGATAGATATAATGACATAATATATAAGTGTTTATATTATACGTTTATGTATCGATTTAACATTTACTTTACATATATAAGTTAACTATTTACATACAGCGTTATTTACAAAAATAATTGGGTAGGGTTGCATGATAATTAAATACGCATAGCCACAGAATAATTAGTTAAATTGTTCATTTTTGTTATGAAATCATAAGTTTTTAGATATTAATCATATCAGTAATAGTTTGAAAAACACTACTACTCGACAACAGGTTATCAATAATATGAATATGTACGAAAATTATTCAAAGGCCGGCAACGCATTTGCGAGCCTTCTGGCAATGTAAGTGTCCATGGGCCGCAGTATCACTTAACATCAGGTAAGCCTACTGCCCGTTTGCCTCCTATTACATAACAAAAAATAAGTTTAAAAAAAGTCGATGTGATTTTACTTATTAGAAACCATTTTGTAAGCCTATGAGATGCTTAAAAAAGAGCAGTCATTTTAGTGAGTGGGTTGCTAGCCTTTGAAAGAGTTGCCGAATATTTTACACTCGGCATTAAACAAATATGTAGGGAAAATCTGGAAGTCACTAATTCTGTAAATAATTTTATTTCAATAAAAGACATAGATTTAACAAGAAAATAAATAGAGTAATACGTCTATATATCCCAATGACTATTATGTTGAAATGAGGGTAAAGACCAACTCACGTAATGGGCATTGGACCCTCAGAATCCCTTAAATGAAGTCTCGTTGGATAGTTAAGTTTAACAAAGCTAAATGCAGCTGAGATGAAATTACATCCCTGTGAACAATGCGAACGGTGCGAGCACAATTTAGTTCTCTTTGTTTAATTTATATCCGTTAGTAAAACTATGTACTAACCATACATCATAATGCTTTGTAGGTGACGGAAAATCGTGAAGACATCCGCATAGCATGGACCCAAAATTCGAAAACTTATTAAAGAATATGATTCAAAGTTGCCTTCTACTTTGAATCATATTCAAAGTATATATTATTAATGTATATATTCATTTGGTGAAGCGTCTCTCATCCACGAACCGGCGTTTGCGCCCCATTTGCATATACGGATTTTTGTTTCTGAATTAATATTTGGCCGAGCCCAAACGAGGAAACTTAAACAAAATTGGTAGTGTATGTCAGGCACAGAAGGCAGATAAGAAATAAAAATTAATTTAATTAATTTCGGACTGCTTGGCCGAGTCCACTTTACTTTTTTGAATTTTACTTCTATTGCACGTAGGTACTCATATTACGTCGTCACATTTTAATATTTTTATTAAAACTTTTAATTATAATACTGCCCTCGTGCATACAATTTGCAAATAAACATTTTAAATCGCTAAAAGTGTTCCATGAAAATCCTCATTATTTATGAGAAATATTTTGCCCAATCATTCGTTTCTTCATGGCTTATGAATGCAGTCGTAAAAATTTTCGGCGCCGGCATTTTATGGCATTGTCTTCGTAAATGTTGTCCAAGCTTTATTAGCCTGTAAAAAATGACATTACGATTATACTTTTTTGAATGTGCCGGCTTTTAAGAGCAGGTAGATGAAATACGTTATGAATAAATTAATTTAATACACCGTTATCCTAATAAATTTACTTCCCATCTCTATTCTCTTAGCTCCTTCTCTATCTTTCTTTAAATCTCTACTGTAACATTACCTGTCCACATCGTATCCCTAAGTTTCGTACTAACAGCCTTGCGATTCTGTAACTCACTTTTCAAACTCTCAAATCACTCGTGAAGCAGTAATTTTACGATTGCCTTACAGCAATCCTTGATGAAATACTTGATTTAGGCTGAACTAAAATTATCGTGATTAATGTACACTTTTTCTATTTCTTGTTCCGTGTATATCTGATCACAGTGGTTGCCTTTAAGAGATCGCTCAAAAGCGATAAGGCCGCCAGTTACCCTCCTTTTCTTTTACTTATGTCAATTGTATTATATTTCTATATGCTACAAACTGAATTCCCTAAAAAAAATTATACTCGATTGACACAAATATTTATTTCAGTTATTTTAATAATATCATCAATATTTTTTAATTACACGTAGAAAAATTACACGTAGTATTTGCTTTCAAAAAATTTCATGATTTGCTTTTAAAGTTGTTAAATTATCAGTTTGTAGATTAAAACACCTAATCTTATTTCAAGTTATTAAAATACGTGAGAGTCTGTGCGGAAAGAGAACCAATAATAAGATATTTTATTATAATGATAAGAGTTTTGTCAATAGAATAAAAAAATTGAATTTCGAAAAATGGGAAAGTATTTTCATGAAACATTCTTTACCACATTTAAGAACTTAGATATTACCATTTACGACTTTATCCCTCTATATTAATGTAAAATAATTTAATGTAAACAAACCATGGATTTATGATAGTTTAAAGCAAATAGAAACAAACTTTTAATTAATTAGTTTCACGAACATTATTAATATGCCAAAATGTGCTGCCATTATGCAAGCAAATTAATTAAGATAAAAAGCAAACAACGTAAATAGTGTTCATCTCTCGTTCATTTGGCGTTGTTTTACAATTTCATGTAAAAAATAGTGTACAAGCCGAAATGTATTTTAAAATAAGTACGTACTGTCTTTCTTTGTATATTCTATATCGCAGTTGGCTGCTATCACACTGTTGGAAAGTTCCGTCTTCGTTTTTATTATAGGTTAGAGCGCGTTAACTTCGCGAATACCGCACAGAAACAATAGTATACAATGTTTGATAGAAATACTTCCTCTACTTTTCTTTGTGCGGTCTTAGGACACCTGCGCTCGTACTTTGTAACTTTTTGTATGATATGTAGGTCATGAATATAGTTTTATCATTCAGTGTCGAGACCCTTGGTCTGCTTGGTCCTAGCGCTATAAGGCTTTTTAAGGAAATATCAAAAAGGTTAGTCGACATCACAGGAGACCGAAGAGCTGGCAGCTACCTCGGACAAAGAATTATTAGTCTAGCTATTCAAAGGGGGGAACGCTGCCAGTATCTTCGGAACATTGCCTAAAGGGGCTCCTTTTAATAATATATTTTAGTTATTTTATTTTAAGGTTAGTTATTGTTTTTATTCTTCTTTTTTTGTATTTATTAGCATTATATTATATGGTGAACTTTAATTAATTTATGTTTTAACATTATTATTATATGGTATTAAAATAAAAGATGTTTCAGATCTTTGCTTCTGCTGATGTCGTAAACAGAAACATTGAATTTGTGATGGCAACCCATATGGACGTGCTATATACTACTTTATAAAAACCTTGGTGTTTGTTTCGCGTAATCAGAGAAAACAAAATGTCAAACAATCATAATCTAGTGGTGCTGGTAGTCTTTTTAAGACCAAGATGTGAGAAGCCTTTAAAGCGTCATCGATTTTAGATTTTGTCATACGTTCACACGCCTTGAAGATGCGACCTCATAGTTGATAAAGGCGTTTCATACATAATTTACGATTACGATAATCAGATAAAGTTTCTATGAAATCGTAATTATGTACGATAATTTGTATATTATTAGATAATAAAGATCATAATAAACTTAACAAAGACGTTGCCCTTACTGAATGTTATCTCCGACACTGTCGACATCTTTATATGTTCGCAGAGTGAGATCACAGTAGCGATAATGTGTATTATTATTATTAAGCCTTTATTGCTGACACCCAGTATAATATATATAAACATTTGTTTTAGTCAGATAACCTAACTTGTGCCTATTTTGGTGATGAGGGTGTCCTGTGACACATATGATATAGGCCTCTTACAGCTGCTTTCATTATTTTCCAATGTTAGCTCTATTTGTCAAAGTTGTGCCTCCTATTCTCCTTATATCGTCTGCCCATCTCTTGCACTGTCTTCCTCTTTTCATTTTTCCATCTCGTGGTTGCCATTCTGTAATAATTATAGTCCATTTCAAACTGCTCCCGTCATGTACCCGGTCTAGCGCCATTTCGGTTGGATTGTTTTCTTTATAATTTACTTTGGTCGTGGCGATGCCTCAGTGTTACACCCACCTTGCTTTTTACACGCTTTATATTAGCTTCACCTGTATGTATGTATGTATGTATGTAACCGACTCCTTCGGACTCGATTTTGACCCACTTTAAACGGACACATTTAATTCATGTTTGTACACTTATAAAGAATCAGCGACAATATAATAATTTCATAGGTTTATCTCGAAAAAAACAAAAAAATGTTTTAAGTCCACAAAGCAATACGATTAAATTGAGACAACACGTATTGCTGCTAGGACTAAAAAGTGGAAAATAAATATAGTTTAAAAAAACTATAAAACACGCTTTCAAAGCACATCTTCGGGCGCTCTGTGCCATATTTTTCGTCTATCGAGCAACCCACGCTTTTACACAATAAAACCAGTATTTTTTGTTCATTACCATTTTCAGCCTAAATTAGGAATTATTTTTCACTTTTTAGTTTGATGTGCTTTAAAAGCGTGTTTTATAGTTTTTTAAACTATATTTATTCCATTCCTCTTTGGCATGTTCTCAACTTATTATATAATATTTATTTTTGTTCGACATTATCGTATTGGCTTGGTAACGATAATGTATGTACTTTTCTAAATAAATAATTACGTTATTTAGAAAATATATCCGATATAAAATTGAGAATTAAAAATTGCATTGTATTTAACCTTTCCAATTAATTTTTGTTAACTGACATACTATTGGCGGTTGGTTAGTTGGTCATATAGCAGTTGTGGAAATTAAGAATGTAACTAGGTGGGATTTATAGCTGACACTATTCCAGTATAGAATGCAGAAACAGGCCAAACCCACCGCAACTGCAAATTCCTGTGATGAATGAGTTTCCCGTGAATTAATACAGCCTCGAGATAAAAGATGTTATTAAGGCGAACACTTCAGTCTCTCGCTGCATTTTAAAACCTTATTATATGAGTTTTAAAGAAAACAAGATTGTATGCGAGAACATTACATTTGAATATTTATCATAATAATTTTAATCTTTATGAAACTTTACAAATGAACATATTTTGTGGACAGTGACAATTGAACTACAAATTTATTGGTTTATATAAAATAACAAGTTCCTCTATGAAATTCCTTATCCATAGGAGTCCTGAAAGATTGGTACGTAGATTCAAATCTCAGTAAAACAATATTTATTTCTACTAAGAGGTAACAGAAACCTCACCCAACGACTGTTTGATTTCAGATTGCCTTCAGATATAACGGAAAGATCGTAAAGTATACATAAGTGGGTTCTGTTTATTCAATATTTTAAATAATTATATTAATATTCAGTGTATATAACCGTAAACCGTTTTTATAGCATAGGCCGCACTTATATATTTGTTGAGATTTTTTATATAACAGGGGAGAGGAGGTCAATGGAGAGGAGGCCCATCTGATGTTAAGTGATACCGTCGGCCATGGACACTCAAATTGTCAAAAGGTTCGCAAGTGCGTTGCCGGCTATTTACGAATTGGTACGCTCTTTCACAACCACCACACTACGCGTACCTCCACTATGTGAAACCACCACATAGTGGTGGTACGCGGCGACAACCGCTCAGTTGTGGAACGACTGACATCAAGGTGATATGGGTGAAATTTGTATTCTGTCTTGACGTCCGACGATGAAACTATGCAAATGGTACAAGATGCAGAGAGACCCAACTCTACGCAGCTCCAAGGCATCAAAGACATGTGGAAGGAGCTGGTACTGGGGCTGGTGTGGAATTTGCGAGTTATAGAGTTGCAAGCGTTGGCCGTCTTGCCTTGCTGAGTACTAGCTTCTTCTTGGTGGCCGACTTAGCCCTTCGTTATTCATATATTATAAGTCAACGCCCAACATTCCGATGTTAGCTGTGGCTGTAATAAACCATTTACTGGATATCTGGACTATCCGAATGTTAGGATATCTAAATAAACTGCTCTTATCAAAAGTTGTATGCAGAGTTTGTATGCAAAAAAAGGGAGTTTTATCGTTTAGTATTTATGCTTTGCAATTATAAGGAAGCTGTTTAGATTACATGCCAGTCACAGTTTTATCTATATTGGAAGCAATTTTCTTTATTCCGATAATGATCGCAACGAACATATTGTATACATGTGAGCCCTGGCGTGGTGCCATACATCAAGATTTTCTATCTCTGTATAAGGCATACTCGCAACAAATCATTTGTGATTTATATTTAGATATAAAAATATAATTATCTGCGGTTTGGTTTTCATAAGTCCTATCCTAACATTGAAATGACGATGTCATTAAATTATATTACAAAATTAATACTGTCCGATTGTGACATGCAATTCGTATACTCATGAGATTTGGGTGTAAAAAATTGTTGGTAATTATTTTGTTCATTAAATATTAACTCAAAATGTAGTGCAAAATTAATCAAAATCCAAAAACAAAATAATTTATGAAATGTAATGCGCGTGCATGTAAGTCGTTCTCGAAGCACTAAAGGTGACTTATATAAAGAGATAGATAGATAAATTTAGATATGCTATTTCTATTTGTGTCAGCCTGGAGGTTCTGCGACCTTCTAGTTCACTTTTATTAACCAGACACTGGTCTCATCTCAGAATCGCTTACAAATAAAATAATAAATTAGTAACAATATAACTTAAAACATTTTAATAATAATAATAAAGCCCGTTTTATTTCCAAACATGACAAAAACTAATTATAATATACAGCTTAGATTATTTTACATTTTTATAATTTTTTTTCTTTTGATTGTTATCTTATATCCTAGCTTCCTTCAGTACCGTCGATCGGAACCCCTTCACGGGTAAAGGCCTCCTCCAGCTTTTTCCAACTGACTCTGTCTATGGCTCTCTTCTCCATTCGTTTCCTGCTACCGCTTCTAGTTCTTCTATCCAACTTCTCCTTCTTCCTCTTGGTCTTTTCCATACAGCTGTCTTTAAAGTCCACCTTTTATCTTGCTATATGACAACATTTAATGTAAATATTTTAGTGTTCTTAAATGATGACATTTGGAAGCAGAAGTGACTACAACTAAAGTTTTATTACTAGTTAAAAAATACATAAAACAATTGAATGTTACACTGTCAATTTATTTTTAAAAGACTAATAATAAGAATACATAAACAAAATTAAAGAAATAATTATCATAATATCTAATAAGTGTTTACAATATTCTTAACCTACATAGTAGTAATAGTAAAAATTAAAAATTGATATAATGTTTCAAGTGCACATGCACTAATTAAAGATTAAAGTTGGTTGATAGTACCGATGACCCCAGAGCTGGTGCTTTCCTCGCTCAACGAATAAGTATCGTAATGTAGCGAGCAAATGCTGCCAGCCTTAAAGGTCTGCCACAGGGACCAAACTTTTTAAATTTATTTTAGTTTTCTATTTATCCATTTTTATAACTCTTAATTTTTGTATACAAATCGTATTAACGCAATATTGAAATATTCGATTTGTTACCCTACATTTTGTAATACTACGTGACATAGATTATCAACATTACCTTTATTTTTGAATGTTAAAGGAAACTTTATCATAATATTCATAGCATGTAAAGGCATATTGAATCCCATGCTCTGAATACTAAAACGCCTATTCATATTGTATCAGAATGTTCGCGTGACAACAAACGTGTCTTATACTTGGCATAATCCCAAAAGAAAAGGTAACATAACTCTCTATTTGCTTTTTATTTGAAGTGACGTAAATTATAATGGTGGTTTTGGCAACAAAACAAAAAAAAACATAAAAACAAAACACTAAAAACAATGGAAGGCACACTGAGTAGCTGATATTATTTAAACATAAGTTTGATTTATATAGAATTAGAAAGATTAACATCTGTACAGTGTATGTTAACGGGCTTCGAGAAAAACAAATTATATTTGAGGCCATGAATAATTTTTATTGAATTTTTCCCTTTTGTAACTGTTTAAACCTTTTTGTAGCTAAATATTATGTATCCCATCTTTGGCTATATTTTTAGTGCCATTATTTGTTATTATATAATTTTTGTTAGCTGGTGGATTACGAAATAAATAAACAATGTATCGGTTAAGCGTACCTCACACTGTAAATATTTTGTAAAGAGCCGATACTCACCAGAAATTCAATTGTTTTTTGTATTACCGTAACCTCTATTAGTCCGTATTTTTATTGATTAAACGATGGCAAAGAGGTTCTCGGTATCATAAATACCCCAGTATAAGTAAGGTAAGATTTTAAAACTAAAATAAAAATAAACAGCAGTGTTGGCCTAGTGGCTTCAGCGTGCGACTCTAATCCGTGAGGTCTTAGGTTCTATTCCCGGTTGTGCACCAATGGGTTTTCTTTGACACATAACATTCGCTCAAGCGATGAAGGAAAACATCGTGCGGAAACCGGCTTGCCTTTTAACCCAAAAAGTCGGCATGTGTCTGGTACAGGAGGATCATCTACCTGCCTATTAAATTTACAAATGATCATGAAACCGATTCAGAAATCTGTGACCCAGACCCAAAAAACGTTGTAGCGCTACTGATTATTTAATTATGTTTTAAAATCAATTTTTATGTTTACGTACGTTTATAACAGACTATTAAGGAAAATCGTTATATTTTAAAAGTTTATGGATTTTTTTAGTCTGAAATAATTAATGTATTTTTATTTTTAAGGCGGTTTTGGTTGCAGTTTTGGTCGCTATATGAAGAACTGTGGACTGTGGTCCGTTGTGCGTAAGACATCACTATATCGAACCAGCTATCCACTGAAGTTGTTCCGAATTAAGAACGTCCCAATTTTTAAAAGACCGGCAACGCACTCCCGAGCCTTCAGAATAGAAAAACATCGAGTTGCTATGAAGAAATTTTTGGAACCCAAAACTTATTTATAAAAACAATTTTTATCAAACTTTCTTATGCCCAGTAATTATACGATATTAAATTTATACATTTTTTTTTATTTCGTAATCCTACAGCTAACATAAATTATATATAATTAAAAAAAGGTTCAAAAGTCGTTAACGAAGAAACTATTATATATTATATTCAAATACTATCAAAATAGTAACTTTAGGCTTGTCAGAATCAAGCAGATTAAGCTGTCAATTACGTCAGAGCTATTCAGGCCGTAATTTGTCATCCAGACACCAATTAACGTAAAACATCCACGGTGAGAAGTAGCTGTGATTTATCTCACGAAATTGTTATAATATCAACGAAAATAGTATTATACAACCTATTATTACAAAAAGTAATGATTTCTATGAAAATTTATGTAATTATAAAACAGCGTACAGGTATTTTTACATAAGAAAATTAATTTGTAATAAATATATTTGTAAATAAAATTATGTATCTTTAATGCCCTTTTGAATTGATTAAACACGCTCATATTACGAATTTTAGACGGTAATTGATTAAATAATTGCACACCCTCATACTTAAGACATCTTCAAATAATTTGTACGCGGCTTCGGCAAGATAAGCAATCTCACTCGACGAGTATTGCGTGTAGGGGTGTGTTTGTAAAAAAGTAAGCTATACTCCATAGTATCCTGACCTGGCAACAACAGCAGTGTTTGGCTAATGTTTAAGACGGGCGATTCTCAACCTTCTGTGTGTTCCGGGCAGTACAGCCTTGCGATTCTGTAACTCACTTTTCGAACTCACACAGCGGTTTTCGCATCGGTGGTCGCTCTCAAATCAGTCGTGAAGCAGTCATTTTATGATTTGGCATTCTGATAAACAATTAACTACAAGCTCCCACCTTATCGATGAGTGAGTTCGAAAAGTGAGTTACAGAATCGCAAGGCAGATTTTTCCTTCCGCTATTAACACTTACAGAACGAAAAATAAACATCGTAAGGCATGTATGTCTTACACTTAAAAATTGCATTCAAATGTTTAGATTCAAAGAATGTTATTTTTACGTTGTTTAATTAATGTTATACTTGATTTTCTTAGCGTAATAAACAATAATGTCAAATTTTATTAAGTGTTATTGAAAATGTACATGATTTTTGTGAAAGTACCATATATTTTTTTAAATAATAACAACAAGTATTCACAAATATATCCTATCTAAAATTGCATTTAGGTGAAGAATTATTGTGTCATTTTTAACCTTTTTGATTGTAATCTGGAGCCAATACAAAGATTTGTAGCACCTAACTCCTGGATTATTTTATCCAGGTCACAACTTAGAGAGTCTGAAAATGCGTCCCGGAGAATTGAATCAGATATTTTTAAATTGAAATTAATTGCGAATGCAAAAATATGTATGCCTCACTATGGGGTATTTAAGTGTTTATTTATAGACACGAGATCTAACAGATAAAATATTAAACTGTGACATCAATGACGAGCTGTCGACCTATTTTTGTGTCAAGCATTCGGAATTTTAAAGCAAGCAAATTTTTCATATGTGGTATTTAGCCAGGCAGAACTTTGTCATTGTACGCATGAGAAAAATATTTCATTCGAATGAATTTTAAGTGTGTGGTTCAGTGAACAATTTGTATGTCAATTGTCGCAATTTATCAAATCCTAAATACGAACTCGATTTGATTGCTAAATCTATGATGCCGTAGCGTTGCTCTTTTACGAATTTTGTAAACGTTTTCGACATTCATAAGCATGCGCTAAGATGCATCTTAACCCAATAAACGTATTCTGATTTGATGTAATATGTCTCAAAATACCATATGTATCACCTCGACGTCCGTCGTTCTACAACTGAGCGTTTTTTAAGGCAGTTTTTGCCGCGCACCACCACCATGTGGAACCAGCTGCCCACTGAAGTATTTCCGAACCAATTCGACTTAGGGTCCTTCAAGAAAAGAGTGTACCAATTCTTAAAAGGCCGGCTACGAACTTGCGAGCCTTCTGGCAATGTGAGTGTCCATGGGCACTTTACGTAACATCAGGTGAGCCTCCAGCCCGTTTTCCTCCTATTGAATAAAAAAATGTCTCTTTATATAATTCTCGGGTCAGAATTTGTAACTCATCAAAATAGCTTAAGATAATTCTTAAAGAACATACTTGCTTGCAAATATACAAAAACATATGACGACAAAAAATTTATACACATACATATACTTACATTATGTAAACAGAAATTACAAATTAGCAAGAAAAAAAAAACACAGGTACTAAATATAAATTTAAACATAATTAAGAGCGTAATAAACAAAATCACGGGAGAAATATTGTTGTGAAATATATCAATTCATTAATGTTACTAATTAAATTGTAAGTTAATAGGTCGTAAACTATTTGTACTAATTGATGATAAAAAATAATTGTACGTATTAAATTACGTATAACCGTTATTTTCACCATTCTACCACAAATCCCACTTTTTAATAGTGATATTAGTACTGTAAGAATCTTTATATGGCAAAACAACGTCTCCTGGGTAATTCTAAAAATCACCGTTATCAAAACAGAATGTATATTCGATTGGGATTATGGGACTTCATATATGTATATGTAATAGCAGTTAAAGGTCTAGAATCTAATTCAGCACAAACGTAATATCCTACAATGCTGGATATCGAATGTGTCTGACAGTTGCAATTGTTGTCTACAACACGCTGCCATTACAAATTGAGAATTGAACATGAAATGTTATATGTAGCAGAAATATAAATTGAATGATTCAGTAAACATCCTATCGCTCTGAAATTTTCTACCCACGACTTAATTAGCTGAATCACGTAAACGGCGGTGTCAAAGCGATTAGATATCGATAGATAACTTGCGTTGCAATGTGTTTGGTTGTTGAACTACACCAAAACTCAATGCAAAAGTACGCTTCTACGGCGTACGCGCGGTGCGCGCTAGACCACATAGCGATTGAAAATCCGCACTCGTCACCTACCGAACGCTACCACTCCCCTCCCGCTAGCCCCGCGGGTTACCGAGAAATGTGTGTCTAATGTTAAAAATCGGGACTGAGACACCTTTTATTAAATAATTTTATAATTATTTATGTTTTTCAGAGGAGTTGTTCGGACTAATACCTGCAGCTGAGTTTTATCATTGGACGGCAAGGCAGAATACAAAATACCATCCGTATCACCTCGACATCCGTCCGACTTAGAGTCTTTCAAGAAAAGAGCGTACCAATTTATATAAGGCCAGCAACGCACTTGCGCGCCTTCTGGCATTGTGAGTGTCCATGGGCGGCGGTATCACTAAACATCAATGAGCATCCACCCAGATTGCCGTCTAAAAAAAATACAAAACCCAACTTGGCTTTATAAAACGTATAATACTGTAAAAAACTTACATGAAAAAACTATTGTAATCATGGTAATAAGACATTCAACTTCTAGTTTTAAATTTTAAATTATAATTACGTAATACTTGAACACTTTCTATCATATATTACGTACATATTTATGTCAGTATCAGACCTAAACATCAAACAAAACTGCCTCGTTTGATATATTTACATGAAATAGGTTGACTTCATAATAGCTGTCGTGTTAGGTTCTCATTTAAACATAGAGGTTTGTTTATTCACCCGTTACCCTTCAATGGGCCAGACAGAATTCTGATTTGTTTCACCGGTCATCTTTAAAGGCCTTATCTAAATATAAGCCAAAGTCAAAGTCAAAATCATTTATTCATTTAGGTAACACAAGGTACACTTAGGTACACAGGTAAAGAATACATATTAAATGATTCTAATTTTACATTTACTGCCAGTTCTCAAATCAAGGCCATAGAACGGACGAGAAGAACTGGCAATAAACTCTCCTCCACTCTTTTTAATCGCCTATTTAAAAGCCTCCTGCCCGTCTGCCCCCTGTAACATAAAAAAAGCTTTTTCTTGTACAAAATGTTTGTAACTGCAACCATAACACCATGTTCCACATGACATCTTAAGTAATTAATGATAAAAATTTATGACAAAGATTTGTCCTCTATCAGCAGTAGGCATGGTGAAATAGGAGCACGCCCTTACATTCTCGTGGGAACAACACGCAAATACATAGTCGAAATAACTAATCAACCACAAGTAGCACCCGTTCACGAGTATGATGCATAGTCAGCCATCGGCCCCCCACGCCATTTTTTTTGGGAGAGAGACAACCCGATGCATGGACGCCACAAGCAATGACATTTAAGCGAGCATGACGATCCTTGGAATGTGAACTTGGCTACATAAGCTTATGATAGATTCTTGAACCCATCTGTGTTTTTACTGGGCACGTTGGGGTATGAATCACTTGAACTACGAAGAGAGCAATCGGAAATCTACTTTCCACTTAATCTTTTGAAGAAAACTGCATGGGCCTGCTTACAGCATTGCTTGTGACTGTATGTGCACGTATTTCGATCCCGGAGTCATGCCCTGCTGTCTGAGAAGCACGAACTGTCGTCCGGCAGTCACTAATTCCTCATATGATGTCAGCGGTTAACCGTTTCCTCAGTGCTGCATACATTTGTGACAGGTTTTGGAGACACAAATAAAGAATATATTCCGTGTGACCCCACTGAGAAGCCACTAGGCTATCCCTCATATACTGATAGTTTTTTCCCTTAGAAGGCATTCGTTGTATTTCTGAGAAGTACTCCAAACGAGTTATTACTTTAGGTATGGCGGAGTAAGTGCGCAGTAAGTCTCTATTATCTACGCCGTTAGAGTCGCCTGAATGAAGGCGAACGAACGTGTTGAGAATATACAAGCTAACTCAATTGCCATTCTTCTAATACTTATGTGTGGCGACCTCTGTTTTTTGCGGCGAGTCTTTGATTAATGCCGGGTACAATATAGGTTCAATAGAACGTCTACACGAAATGATTACCTCATAATAAGGCGATGCGCATTTGAATAAGTCTTGGTCTAGCATCAGCTATTTTCTTAATCTAGTATTAAAAAGAGGTTTGCGAGGTTTTGATATTTCTTTACCAATGGAAAGCCATGTTATCTGTGAGTGTCATTATCTAATAATTGAAGTTGGAGAAAACACGGTCAAACGTACACGTTCCTTACGAACGGTGAGAGGTGATAGAGAAAAACTGTAGAGCTTGCATCAGCGACAGTTAAAATATTTATAAACAAGTCCTCCCGCGTCTATCAGTTCACGATAAACTCAAAAATAACTGCAGTTTATTGTAGTTTCACAATATCTAGAATGATTAATGAAAAAGGTTAATTTTAAGTTACGCCATTATGTGTCGCAGAATATGCGAAGTTTCAAATTGTACCACCATAACATTTTTGTAACATATTCTTGCAATAAGTTATTATTATTACGTATATAATTTTTCAAGATTCAGTTGCTCTTGTAACGTAAAAAAATAAAAAAAACTATACTTTAAATTAAATTTATGGTAGCTATTTAGAACGCCATGAGGATAAAAACTGACTTTGCTGACTTTTTATCTTTCTTCTTGTTTCGTCTTTCTTCAATTAACGAATGAATTGTAATAAAAATAATAAAACTCGTTTATATCCAATCTTAACAAATATTGAATATACCTTATACAGTTTAGATTTGTAATATTTTTTTTTCTTGTTATTTTATCTGTACGATCGGAAGCCTTTCATGGGTAAACCCCTAACTTGCCTTTTCCAAATTTACCATGGCTTTTTCCTCCATTCTTCTTCTTCTTTTAGTGCCTCTCCATTAGTGGAGGTTGGCCATCAGTTTCTTAAAGCGTGTCTTGTCCTGTGCCAGATGCAGCAACTCTTCCGCAGTCGCAATACCCGTCCACTCCCTAACGTTGCGAAGTCATGGTTTCTTCCTTCTACTAACACGCCACTTACCCAGGATTTTAACCTATTATAATTAATTGAAGGAGGTGGTAGCGGCCATGACGCAACACGTGGCCTAGATACGCAACTTTCCGTTGTTTCATCTTCTGCATAAGTTTCTCGACATTCCAACTAGTTTAAGAACCTTCTGATTAGAGACCTTCTGTATCCAGCTTCAACGAAGCATCCAATAGCACCACATCTCAAATGCTTCTAAGCGCTGGCGGGGTCTTCTTTAAAACAAGCTTCACAGCCGTACAGAACAATTGGCCATATGTTTCTAACTATCTCCATTCACTTCCTGATCACGGTTCTACATCTAATTTTCAACCTTTTTTTGACGAATACATTACAAAACGTATTTACTACAGTAAAATATACTTATTAACTACATAACAATATCCTTACACTTACTGCGATACATCTATTTATTATTTTATGAGGGTAAAGTTTCAAGACTTAGTTACTTTGGGTGCCGTTCAATACACGTTCCTAGTGCTATAAAATTTTACGAGGAATCTTCCTAACCTCTGATATGAGCAGGTAAATAAACGGTATAGACTTACGTGCTCAAAAGCAATAGAAAATTGAAGACCCAGTAAATATTAGGTAGACACACGCCAATTTTTTTTTTTAATATAACAGAAGCATCATCGCCACACATGGTCACTCAATGACAGAGGGGTCGCAAATACGTTGCCGTTGTTCTTAAAAGTAAGAAAAGTTTTGATAAATCGCAATCTTCTTTTTTAACTGGTCTGTTGGCCTTAATACGAATTTGACAAGTCAAGTAGACGTCATTACTATAACTCCAGTTTTTGACAGTTCAAAGTAGCCATTTTCTAATTTATACGTCGTACTCAATTTAAACTATACAAGTATACAGGTTCGTCCGTTTAGTTTCAAGATACACAGATAGCTTCTTACGCCCGAACCCAATAATTGATCCACAATCTCAGATTGAAAACAATCTGAGATCAGACCGTGACAGTCGATCTATCTCCTATCTGCATCCCAATATCTAAACCCTAAGAAGACAATCCATTTTTGGCGATGGATAAAATGCTCTTTGTCGTTCCATTTTACCGAGTTTTCACTCATGTTTGATAATAATCAATGTAAACCAAATAAAGTAAATAAAACCGTACAAATAACATTAAAAATTAAAATATACATATTGTGTATATTTACAACATAACAAAATTTTTTTTATTATTTAAAAAACTGGTGTAAGTTAAAATCTTTTAAAATAATTAACTGTTGAAATCGAGCTTTCGTCAACTGTCATTTTCATACAAAGGTCTATCCACAGACACCGATACGACTCCCATGAATAGCTTGTATCGACAGATGGCTATTACAATCCGTCGATTAGTTATTGGCGCACTTGTTACAACATTTGGATTAAGATTACTATATCAGATGGTGTATTATGGATTGAGATAGGGTATTGGGTTCGGCCGTTAGACTGTCGATACTAAACTCTTCCATGCAAAACGTTAATTTTCTATTATGAGAACTGTTCGATTTTATGTATTGTAATACCACTTGAATTAATTTTCTTTCTTTAGTTAAATCACAAAAAAACTGTAAATGTAACTAGAATTGAATTTAAACTTTAATACATTAAGCCTAAGCACGCAGAAGTGCATTTGAATGAATGATGAGTCTGAACTGGGATTGGTTTGAAGACATACGATTGAATATTTCAATGAACGTCATGTCTCGCTCAGTTTGTCTTTATAATACTTACCATATATAGATGGAAGTAGTAGTATAAGTATGAGAAGCATAAATGTTATTTGTAAATTGTGGCTCAGAGAATCTATATTGAAAATATGGAAGTGAATTTTATACAAAAAGAAACCATAGGCCTCTTTAAGACATACATTTTAACGTCTGAATATGTCTGGTGGTATTTATCTGGTGCTAATGTATTTTAGTATATTTATTATGTACACAGAATTTTCTACAGTATATGTTATGTTACAAGCTATCTTTTCTCAAAATACATGACAACTATGGTAGACATAAATGTTACAAAAATATTACAATTTTACATTTTACTAATATTTCTTGCCTTTTGATAAGCAAAACAATTGCTAACAACACAGCGGATTAGGTATTAGACAGGCACTTAACAACGCTTTTTTTAAATAGATCAGCCACAACCGAGTAGTAATAATTTACGGCTTATACTATAGCAGTGATAGGTATTTGAATGAATGATTTCAGGTTTGACAGCGATCTGCGATTGTTTTCTATATTCCATCTATTTGAATGATTATTATGAACGTTGTTTCGCGTAAACAGTCTCGATAAATTCTTCACGTTGATCCAGGGATGAGCCCTTGTGACGTATGAAAATACGTTCGTGAGGCATTTCGAGAAAGATCCGTGATTCATTGTAACCCGCGCCGCAACCGCTGCATCGCTCACGTTCACTATAAATCACTCGTTCGCTCAATTAATGGATATAGCTTGTCACTACGGAAACCTTCGGCTTAATGCCGCTCCACGCATTCACTATAGTTTTACCATTTTCTGAGAGATAGATGTACGAGTTGCGGAATGGAGATTGATATTGCTCTATTGAACCAGGATTTTACTATGACAATACAAATTTTTATGTATCCTGTTGATGTGTGTTTCAAAAGTCATCACTCATTTTTTACATACAAAAATCATTTTTCAACAAACTTTAGTATCATAAACATATATTGTAACGATAATAGTATATCTTAAATAGTATTTGTTCATATTTATTATCCATCTTGCCCGACAACTGGGTATGGGGCAGATATATTTTTTTTTAACTATTCTGAACACCTAAGGCTTAAATTAAGTATTTTATTTAAATATCAGGCATATATGGAAAATGGCAACAGCTAAGCCTGACAAATAATTGTCTCAAATTCAAAATTTAAAAATCATTAATTCATAGAGGTAACAAAATGTACACAACGTCAAAACATTAATATACAGGTGGCCAAAAAGTCGTGGATCAAACGCAAATAGGGGATAGATGAGGTCATCAGCGGCAAAAAAATGTTCTACGGGAGGTCTCTAAGTTCAACCCCTGCAGAGTTATGATTTATTTTGGTTTTTATATGCGACTCATGGCCATGTGTAATACCTTTTCAGAATCCCTATTAAATGCGCCAAAACTTGTAGTACAGGGTCACTTTTCGGTGGAGTAATTTTTTTTCACAGTGGGGTCCGAAGTAAAGAGAAATTTATGATTTGAAAAAATGTTATATCGTATCACTTTATATTATCTTGAATACACTCAATAAACAACTAGGTATAAATAGTATGTCTAACGAAGAACTCATCAATACCAATCTACTGGATATTATGAGAAAGATACAGGATGTAGATATTTTCGAATTTTAAGAAGAATTAGTAAAAAAAAGTCAATTTTCATATAAAAACCAAAATAAATCATAACTCTTCAGGGGTTGACCTATGCTACTAATTTTACATTTACTGCCAGTTCTCTGTCATAATCAAGGGAGTAGAACGGAAGAGAAGAACTGGCAATCAAGAAAAGTCAAGTACAACGATTTATACCGATTTATATCGATTAATACCATGACCATACCATACCACGACATAAAACTAGTTTTTTTTAAATCAACTTTTTTGTGATTTTTTTGGTCCAGGTTATGCTAGGTTCCTCATTATTTTCCATCCAATGTAAGGTAAGTCCTTCTAGCGAATGAAGAAAAAAGCTTAACAGATCGAAGAAGCAAAGCTAAATTTAAAAACATCGTCTGTTTTTTACTCAGCGCAGGCAAAACCGCGAATGCCACTAAAGTAATAAAACCAGTCCTAATATACAAATAAAATTAAAAAGCAAACTTAGACTTTATTATTTAACTCCTATTAAAGGCAGCAAAGGCAATTTTGGTAAAATTCATCAAAACTTTTGATTGTATTACGTGGAGTCTACGCCTTGAGTGGTTGTTAATCTTTGCACAAAGTTTTTGTTATATTAATATATATATGTTATTCAAAGTGTCAGCATTAATATGATGAAAAGAAACGTAAAACATACATTATGTATGTTATTCATATGATAAAAATTAAAAACCACTGTAATTCCATACTTAAAAGTGAATATTTGTTTTGTTATTATAAGTACTCTTAATCTACGTTAGATATTGTTATTTCCGTTTCTTTGTGTTCTGCCGTATGGACTTTGCACTTTTCGATAAAGGCCACTTCTTGAACTTTCCATTTGGATCTGTTCTTAGCTTCCTCCATCCATTTCTCCCCAGAAACCTTATCTATGTCGTCAGGCCATCGCGTTTGTTGTCTTCCCACTTCCATCTTTTTCTCTAGACCTTGGGCAGGCCATATTCATAAGATATTCTTCAATAATCCGATATCTTTGAATGATTCTGTTCCTATTTGGAGCATTAAACTGAATGCCAAAATCTGGAACAGCTATTAACATGATGTATCTTGCACATAGTAACGAGATCCTATTGATGACCAAATTGTACAATCCGCAGCAGAATAAAGTTTATTGTTTATGGTAAATAGGATAAAATGCAATTATGACAATCCAGTTAAAAGATCCCGTGATTGATATGACTGTAATTAAAGAAAGATTAAATTAAATTATACATGTATATATTTTCAAGGAATGTATTATGAACTTTGTTATAGTCTAGTCGACAAGTTGAAAATGGTACAAAATTTTACTGCTCTTAAAATTATGTGCGATAGCTCATTGGATCCGGAATGACGTCTAGAAAAATGTGCCAAAAGCGTGTATTAGCACATAAAAAAATGCAAAGTTATAAACAATTAAAGATGAAAAAATTGGCATTTCATTTTTTGCCAATATTTAATAAACTATTAATATTTAAGAAATTTTTCTTAGATTCTGAAACTTGTCGACTCGACTATTATGGAAGAACTGGGAACCCAGACACAGGTATGTTTTTACTTAAAAGGTGCTCCCAAATTTATCACATTATAATGAATTATTGTAAAACATTTTTATTATTTTTATATAATAAATACGTGATGTTTCATTTTCAAATTGAATGAAAATCTATTGATTTTAAAACGCATATAGACTCACAACGCATTTTCATTATTCAGATTCCCCTTTTCATATTTTCGTTCTCATTCCGCAACGATTGAGAAGTTTCGAAAACTATTTGTATTTCGAAACAAATCCTATTCCACTGTCTGATATTAATCCTAGCGTAAGCAGCGTAAACGAAAGTGTATGAATTAATACATCACAAATTCTATGAACATTCCTGGCACAAATATTTGTATATATTCTATGTGTTTCTTTTTTAATACCCAGTAGATGAAAGTTTGGAATAACTAATTCTTGTTGGAAAAACCGTGGGCGAAATAGCGTGGTTCGAAAGTAATTATTTCGCTTGTGTGGTAAAAACTGTGTTCATAAACCAAAACAAGGTCAATATAAAACACTTTAAACGCCTAAAATGTTAAAAAAATCTTATTCCTGAAATACTTCTTAGAAGAGCATCGAAGCAAATTTTAATTATTTATTTGTCACAGTTTTTTAATTACTATGCTAGGTTACAAGTACAACATAGACAAATTAATGAACTCTATTTAAACAGCTCTCATGGATCTCAAACTTGGGCGACCACTAAAGCATAGCATACAAAGGTGTGTCAAAGATCGATGGAACCATGTGTGATATGTAAGAAAAGAATAGACAAAATAAAGAATACAGCTTTAAGAAAAAAAAATGTGCGTGTACTAGTGTACACACGTTAGAAGTGAAACTTCTTTATGACCTTATTTTTCGAAAAATTATCTATATGCAACTAACTTTACAGAAATTGGTTAAATAAAGTTAAATTAGATAAAGTTTAACAAAAGGCTTTTAATATCACAGACTTGAATACAAATAATACAATTATTTCATTTTACCTTATTACCACTAAGATTATTACAGAATTTCATAAATTGTAATATAATTTTTAGTATCATTGTTATGGTTATTTATAAATTTTTGTTATTAATGGTTTAGAATCTCTTCGAATCAACCGTGGTAGGGACGAGAAAAAGACACGCGTAACGGTCAAATGTGACGCGTAACCGAAACATGTGACGCGTAACCGAAAAATGTGACGCGTAACGAAAAAATGTTACACAAAAATTTTTCCAACCCCGATAAAGAAGTTTCACTTCAACAAGGTAACAGATTTTACAATAAAAATAAATAAGCTAATGGGGAAATGGGCGGGGCACATGACAAGAAGAACAAAGAAAGTACTAAACTGCTGCCCAAGTAACAGCAAAAGAACAGCAAAAGAAAAAGAGGGCAACTTAGAGAGTGGCACAGTGCAGAGAGGAATGACGGGATCAAGCATCTAATAAAACCTAACCAAACAGTTGCTTACGTTCAAAAACCTCGTTTGAAAGCTAAAGGAAACTTTTGTAGCACTAATCTTATAACAAAGTATTTTATGTTCCACATACTTAGTATTTCACTAAGCCAATCGTCTAATGTTATGACCGTGTGTACGTATATAGTAGATGAGGGGATCGTGGTCGGCTCGAGTTTAATTAATCTGGATTTGATGAGGGATTAAGTTTGTGCGACGCGTGACGGATCGAGAGATCTACCCCCGACCCGTCTACTGTGGTTTAAAACAGATTTACCTCTCATTTCACTTCTACTCAATTTGTACACACGTTCAAGGCGTAATTAGAGCGTGGATATCACGATCGCAAAATATTTATCAATAACTCCATGTTTATGACAGGTTTAGGAATGCATGTTAAAATTAAATAGTTTATCTATCTATCTATCTATATCTATCTATATCTATCTATATATATATATATATAAATGAATTGCTGTTCGTTAGTCTCGCTAAAACTCGAGAACGGCTCGACCGATTTGGCTTATTATGCTCTTAAAATATTTGTGGAAAATCAGGGAAGGTTTAAACGATGGGAAACGTAAATAACAATTAAAGAAAATACAAAAAACGACAATTGAATTTTCCAATAAAAACTGTTCTTAGTTGGGAAATTGGACGTCTTTTTAGAAATAAAAAATTGTCACTTGGTTGTCATTTATTTGTAGATTCTTTCAGAAATGTGTTGCATAGTATTAATATGTAGTCTCTTGTATGAAGTCCGATCTTTTGTTCTGTTTTAAAAGAACACAAACAACAAATATATTATGTTGGTCAAAAAAAGTTCACGGGTTCATCTAGTACAATAATAATAATCAGTGGCGCTACAACCTTTTTAGATCTGGGCCTCAGATTTCTGTATCTGCTTCATGATCATTTGTTAATCTAATAGGCAAGTAGGTGATCATCCTGCGCCTGACGCACGCCGTCGACTTTTGGGTCTAAGGCAAGCCGGTTTCCTCACGGTGTTTTCCTTTACCGTTCGAGCGAATGTTAAATGCGCACATAGAAAAAAGTCTATTGGTGCACAGCCGGGGATCAAACCTACGACCTCAGGGTTGCGAGTCGCACACTGAAGCCACTAGGCCAACACTGCTCAATTATGAGTAAATAGTTTATTTACAATAATACTTAATGAAATGCAGGCGGAAAATAATAAACGGTTAAAGTATAAGAGTCATTCCTCCAACTTCGATTTTATTCCCTTTGGAGTAGAGACTCTTGGGCCGTGGGTTGGGTTCAAGTACAGGCTCTAATGTAAGAATAAGTATCGCAATACAGCGAGGAAATGCTGCCAGTGTTAAAGGTACACTGCCAGAGGGACCAAACTTTTTAAAATTGTTTTAATTTTCTATTTATTAATTTTTAATTATTATTACTAAGTACGTTAAGAAAATTGTAAATGCTGTATCTTTGAGTGTTTTCGGATTAAAAGTCACGTTAATTTAAATAACGATCGCTATTTCCACGCTAGAAAAATTCGTTGCCACATATCTAAAAAAATAATGAACTGAATTTGAAAAGAAACATATACTTAATTATAAAATCTCTCGTTATTTTTCCAAAGCAATACTGTAAAGTTCAAGGTTGGAGTGTATAAAATACTTTCTAGAAAATATACTTTCAATTCATTTGAAAGTTATTTTAAGGTTTACTCAATAAATCGAGTCTGCTGCAATTTAAAACCAACGAGCTATATATTTTAAATGAAAAAGTCTTAAAAGTCATTTTATTACCTTCGTAGAAATGGTGCCAAAGATTTCTATAAAATACTACGATTTTCTCTCCGATTTATATTCCGTAACATCTTAGGTATATACGAGATTCTACGTTAATTTAACTATAAATATTAATAGTATCGTTTTTATAAATAATACAAATAATACTACACCTTATAGGATAGGGGGCAAACTAGCCTACGGGTCGCCCAAAAGGGGCAGTTATAGCAGCCCATGACCACGGACGTTTACCGGCCGGATACTCTTAAAACAATTGAAGGTCGTATTTTGAAAGGGAAGCCACCGGGAGTTGATTCCACAGTTCGCTGTTTCGCAAAAGAAATGTCTAGTGAAGCAGACCGTAGAAGACTTAGAAGACGTAGAAGACCACTTATCAAGGTGAGGCTGAGGAATTTTTTGAAATTTAAAATAAATTTCATTGAAGCTATCGTCATATAAACAATTATTAATAATACTTCCATACGAACGAAGCCGTGGGCAATTAACAATGCATGATCACCATTGTAACTTAGCAACGAAGTTAACAATGACATTGATGTTTACAAATGTACTACTAGAAATACAATAAAAATCATAAACAAAAAAATGAAAATGATTATTTCTTTATATATATTTTTTTATATATAATAGGGGGCAAACGACGCCCAAAAAGGGCAGTCATCGCAGCCCATAGACACCCATTTTTAGTTAGTTAACGGGCTTTGCGGGAGTAGTATACTCGAATTCGAAATAATCAAAATCTGACTAATTTTTATTTCTACAAAACATGGTATTCGTTAAATAAAAATCATATTCCAACTGACTACCCACATTCTAGCGAACGAAACTAAAAGGCTCGAATAATTTTATATATTTCCGTTTAGTTCCTTTTACAAAACGTCAAGAAAGTTATAGCGAAATACAAGCACTAAAGACGTAATCAATAAAACTTGCTAACGAGGAGTTGATTTTACTGCAACATTCAATGAATTGAAAATAATAATTGCTATCGAACAGCCACTTCAGTTTTTACGATGCTGTAATACTTGTTAATTGCAGAAATTGACTGTGAATTGCATTTCTACATGCTAATAAATTGTTTGTTTAGTAATGCTGTCTAGACGAAAAAGATTGGGAGTAATCAGTATTGAGGAGTATGTATTTAGTATATACGAAGCTTAAAGTGGATTTTGGAAAAACTAAGCAGACTAACGGCTTAACATTTAGACAATGGACTCGTAGACCCTACGTAGTCCCCGTAGAGGGACCTACTGGGGTCTACGACTGACTTGGGCAACCTCTAAGAATTGAGACAAGCACTATCCCGCAGCGTAGCTCAGTTTATCAAGTGTTAAAAACTTGTAAGGAGAGGTTCCAGAATGGCACTGCCAGCAGTAAACCCACTAGTAACAAAGTGCCTTCTAAGCCTCAACGGAACTAATCTCAAAATAATTATAGGGACAATTATGGGCCACTGTCTCCTTTATAAACATCTCCTTGTCCTAGGCGCGACAGACAGTCCCTCGTGCAGAAGATATTTCAGCGCAGAGAATCAGAAACCTAAGTAGTCCTTGACATGCATGGCTAACCAACGAACAGAAATCCTCGGAGCGATGAGGTGGTTCCGTGAAGCCTGCGAAGTCCCCACTTAACTTCTAAGCTTCTGGAAGGAGCTATGCTGGCTTAATTAGTCAGGACTTTACGCACAACGGACCAAATGAGCATCGAAGTGCAAAAATGGAGTTCACACTACATACAAAGCGTTAAGTATCATCAAGCCACAGATGTTGAAATTTGAAAGGGCCTTAAGTCGATTTGAACAGTTCATTGCACGCGTATACAAAATTTTCGAATCACGGCGCACTCTGTATGTGCGGTTTGCGGTATTTACATCACCTTTAACACGCTATTTATTCTGTCGTAATCATGTACTTTTCCAGCAATTAAACTCATTCAGAAATGTATATGCCACAAACACAAGCTTATGTTCATAAAACTTCGAAGTTTAAAAACCTAATTTATGGTGATTTATAAGTAATGATGTCCAGTAACGGACCCTTCATAACACGAAATTACAGTGATTTTTGTAACTAAGTGCTATCAAGTCAATACAGGTAGCCCTAACTACCTAACGCCTTCCCTACCAACTAAGGTCGATACTTTAGTATGGGGTTTAGAACAAAAACTCTCTGCTTCTAAATTTCAAACATCTGAATTGAAACCTCAAAACATTCTTGGGAAAATTCTATTAAATGAATGTTAAAGAATCTCGACGATGCGTCACTGTCAGTGCGGGAGTTGGGGAAGTGATTTTAGCGGAATGCCCATAACGTGCCGTGACTTTTGATGTCCTCACGTCACCCGCATTAATATTATGAATTAGACCTTTCTATTTGTCCTCTTAAATAACTTACCAGCTTTGGCCCCCAGCTTCGCGCAGATTGTGTGTTTTTCCAAGATATTTTTTTATACAACAGGGATAAAACGTGCTGCCCTGCGATTCTGTAACTCACAGAAAAGAGACTTTTCAGAATGCAAAATCATAAAATGACTGCTTCACGACTGATTTCAGAGCGACCGCCGATGCGAAAACCGCTGTGTGAGTTCGAAAAGTGAGTTACAGAATCGCAGGGCAGAAGACCTATCTGATATTAAGTTTTGCCGGTCATTTAAAAATTTGTACGCTCTTTTCTTGAAAGACCGAGTCAATAAGGTTCGAAAATACTTCAATGGGCAGCTGTTTCCATATTGAGGCAAGGCAAGTGCTTTAAAAACGCTCGGTTATGGAACAAAGAACGTCGAGGTGATACGGGTGGAATTTTATAATCTTCCTCGACGTTTTTGCGACCCTCAATACAATAATTGAACAATAATCGTTTATTTAAGTTAATTTACGTAAAACCATAACCAAACACACCTTTTATATTAAACTGTATAAATATTCGTTCGGTACTTTTTGAGTTTATTACGTTCATACAGAGAGACAATACAAGGGACTCCAATTTTAAAAATGTACATGTACATTTTTAAATACACTTTTTTCTAAGACTTAAAGCAGAATTTAGTCTTTTGAAATTTCGTCGCTGTGTTTCGTGGTTGTAGATTTAAATATTATTTTTCCGTTAAAAATTAAGAACTCTTAATGAAGTATTGAAATAGGTATTACATTTTCTGTCTTTGAATTTTCTCACTTTATTTATTTACTTTGAAAAATATTCAATCTAAATGCATCTGTTTCATGTTTAGGCAATTTACAGAGGCATGTCTTTGATTTTAAGATCTAAGTACGACATAACAATTCCCTCGCTATTTTTTTCTTCATACGTATCACATGGAAAGAAAATCCATACATGGTTGGGACTCGAACGCACGACTACAGAAAAATGGCCCTTGAGAACAGCTTTACCATAAAGTTGAGTATGAATTAGTAAAGTGTAAAAAGAATTTTCTAATCTCATTTTATTTTAGACATTAGAAGGAAGTTAGCGCTTTGAAAATGCATTTGGCAAAGAACATTGCTTAAGAATCACGAGAATATGTTCTTTAAAAGTACGATTTACCGCCATTCCTTAAATCTTACTCTCAAAATGACGGGAGACGTGAATAACAAACCCATTAAAGTTGCCCCGTTGGGTAATGTTACAATATCAAGGAAAAATGGACATAAAAGAATGTTTTTTGTACAGTTTCATGGACGTAATTTAGGATAAATTAGTTTAATCTTTACAAAACTCTTTCTATAAGATGCATCAGATAATGTTTACAAGATCGTATTGAAATTGCCTCTTTATCTTCATACGTTAACGACAAGGAATATAATCCAAGACACTAGTTTGATTCTCCGTGAAACATGTATTTTTTTAGGAGTCAAGCCTTATAGCGTAGAATAAGGCATGATAAATGCTATTACCGCTATTATGCTATGCGCAGAGGCGATGAGAACTTGGAGAAACTGGTCGTGGTTGGTAACTCAGAAGGCATAAGATCACGTGGCCGTTCACCAACCAGATGGACCGATTAAGTGAAAGCCTCATCGTCCTCAAAACTGTACCCTATCATAAGAGACGCTGGATACAAACCGGTGGAAACAGATAGTCCGCTCCAGACGCTTCCTTGCTAACCACGAGGCTAGACATGAGCTGCCGATTAAAGAGAGAGAATGCTATAACACTACTGGATGTAATGATTTTATATTACAAAAATATTATGATTAATAAATAAATAACAGTGGCACTTCTTCGGTACCTTTAAATTGTTTGTGAATTGTTTTTTTTAAACAGTTACCGACTTACACCGTTAATTTTAGTAGTTCTAGCATCCCACTTATCTCGCGATATTATTTTCTTTCACCGTACGAGCTATTATTTTACATATATAAATAATTATACATAGAAAGAAATTTAATTCTTACACAGCCGATTTCGAATTCAAATACAACAGTGTGCAAGAAGCCAAAACTGCTAAAGGATAAATGAAGCTGTAATATTTCCAACATAACATATACAATTCACGTGGCACAATTTTCGTTCCCATACTACTCTGAAACGGCTCGACCGATTCTTATGAAATTTTTTTGCACATTCAGTATGTCTGAGAATCGACTACTATCTTTCAAACCCCTAAATGATACGGGGTGTCCACTCCAAATTTGTTTTTTTTATTTAAAAATAAATGTTTTTATTTTTATATGATACAACAAACAAAAATACATACAACCCCTAATTTCACCCCTCTACGATCAACTCTTATTTTATTTTTATTGATCAAAAAAAAAATCCTAGTAATAATAAACATGGCAAAACGACGTTTGCCGGGTCAGCTAGTATAAAATAAAATTCAACTTATAATTTCCTGTTACGAGAGGCAGCCCTAAGCCTCCAGGCTGTTAGGGCTGTACGTGCCGAAGAATAATTACTCAGGTTATACGCTGGGAACTCTGGTGATCTCCGCAAGGTTTGTGTACTTATTAAGTAATAGAATTACGAACTTCATCCTTTAAACGTCTTTATTCACCTCTACTTTGCCTTGAGTTATTTAAACACTGGGAAGGAATTCTTCAATGCTTGTCTGCTTAAAATAAAGGCTTTATTTTGCAGGAATAAATGAGAATCAATTTCGTAATTTTCTTTAAAAAAGCTTATTTTATCTTTTGCGTGAGCTTATAATAATCTCTGAATTGGTTTTTATAAACGATTAATTCTGCCTATTAAGAATTATGTTTTAATAATATTCAGAGCGTGTTTTCTGTTTTTTATCTATTTATTTACACTTCGTTACATTTATAGAAAAGCAAATACCATGATACACAAAAATTATAAGGTATGCAACGGGCGGCCTTATCGCTAACAAGCGATAACTTCCAGGCAACCATTGTTAGGAAAAAAACTAAAAAAAGAAATATGATGGGTAAAGTGCAAGAAGCGCATAACCAAATCTTATAAAAACCAACCATCTAAAACACAGAATACAGAAAAAAAAAACTAAAAACTAAAAAGCTAACCTCACGGATTCAGGAATTGCGATTCAATACAAAAGAATAAGAATTACTTAAGTTAGGATTGAGCTGGATAGGATATGGTTAAGAAATATTTATGTAGAAGAATTTTAAAAGATATTAGTGAGGTAGAGAATATTTAAATACTTAATTATTGTGTAATTTTAATAATTTAATTCATGATTGACACAAGCTAGAACAAAATGTAAATTGTTTTACATTTTTTATGTTCGATTGCAATTTGATTTTCATTTCAACTAAATATTCATTTGTAAAATCTATAGAATTCCGATAAGCCTTCTATGAAAAACTAACATTAAGAAAAAACACGACTGAGTGTTTATAAATGAGGAGGTCACAAATTAACAATATTAGAAAACAGGAAAGAAAACGGAGGAAACAGAAAGAATGTAATTAAGATTACTTACTTGCCTTAAATCTAAAACAGAAGCATATATTAAAAACTTTTAATTAAATTTACAGTTTACCTCGCACTTACCGTTGTTATTAAAGCTTTTGTATTTATATGAAGTTAATTAAGTTGCTTGTCACCAGCGCAGCTTACGGGCTTTTATAAAACGTTAATTTCAACACTTTGCTACATCTCCTTTGAGCTTTTTGGAAACGTCCACCAAAATTCGTTAGCGATCGAGGTAATACAACGCTCAAATATTTTGTTAAGGGATTTGTAAAAGGGAAACTTTTTAATTATTAATTTTTTATTACAACTTGACCATATTTTACGTGTAGTTTTAAGGCTTTTCGATTCACCATCGTTCTTTGATGTTCATATTCTTAATCTGACCTTTTACGTCTGGGCAACAGTTTTTTATATCTATATCGTGATCTTTTTTTTTTTAATAGACAAGTGTAGCCTTCTGTGCCTGACACACGCTGTCGACTTCTTGTATCTAAGGCATTCCGGTTTCCTAACGATGTTTTCCTTTACCCTTCCTTTAAAGGCGCAGAGTTAAAAGTGCATAGCTGCACAGCCGGGTTCAAATCTACCTCTTGATGTAATATGTACTATTTAGATACAATTTTTTAACACGGACTAATAAAATCTACCAAGAAACCAAAATTATGACGATTAAACAACTATATAGGTCGGTTATCGAAAGCTGGCGGGTTCACAGTACTCACACTAATGCAATTTCACATAGGTACAGTATGTTTCAAAAAATGTTTTTTTTGCCATGCTATACATTTTAGTACACTCTGGTTTTAGTAAGGTTGGGTGGGTTGTAAATAAATAAAAATGTGTCAAATACATATAAATATTAGGTGCATACGAGGGTGGATCCAAAAGTTCTAAGCCAGACCAAGAACGTGAAAGAGTAGTTCGTGTAGAGTAGCTTATGTAGAAAAATGAAAAATTATTTTTTCATTTTTCGACATAAGCTCCATCTAGCTCAACACACTTCACTTTTACTTCACTAACTATTCTTTCAGTATTGAGAAACCCCAGTCGCATCTGATGTCAAATTAAATATAACATTATTTCATTAAACTGTTTTTACTAAGATGCTTAAAATAATTAAAAACATTGTGCACCATTTCACGAGATTGCCCTGGTAATGTTTGAAAAAAGATCAACATGTATAAAATAATAATAATATAAAACAGTAAAGATCAACATAAACAGTAGCAAAAGAAAAACAATAACTGTCTCTTTTATACTCATAAGCTTGACCGAGCGCGAGAGAGACGGACAGTCTTTTCGTGATGTATTTGTGATTGTATTTCAGTTTGACATCACGTCTCGCGCTTATTCACAGACACTACACAAGCACAAAGTGTAAATGTGTTGAAGCCGCCAGCTTTCGATAACATACCTATACGTCAAATAATTTTTTTTTTTCCAAAAGTAGTAGGTACATTTAGTAGTTTTTCAAAAACCCTAGTAGGATCTTTGAATCCTTGTAACGATTTGCATTGTGTGTTTGTGTGCTTATATAAAAAAGTTTCGCAACGCAATTTCATTTACCATAACATTGTGCAAACATATAGTTAGCTTTTATTTTATTAAGTCAACTGAGTTACTGACTCCTTTACAAAAGGAGTTGTTAAAGGTAGAATTAAATTGCATATTGTACGAGAAGCCCGAAAATATCGTAAGCCTGCTAGTGGCATTGCCGACATAAATATTCGTAAGTTATGCGCGCTGTGGCCCGCCGCAACCCCGCTACACAAAAACACCTCTGAAACTGAATTTTGATTTTAAATTCTAATTTTATGACTCTTTTTATTTACATATCAGAGAGACGATGTGTTTTGGAAGCACTTATGGTTCATGTTGTGTTATATCATAATTTTTACAACTTTGAAATGGTTGCACAGTCCCCGCGTGAAGCTCGACCTTCGATCCTTAGTAGTATAGTTTTGAAACCCGGCTGTGCACCAATTTTTTGTGAATCTGAGATAGCTATAATGAAAGGAACACATGAGAGAATCCGTGAGACACAAAAAATCTTTTTTTTTATTGAACAGGGATCAAAACCAGAGGAACCACGAGTGCGTTGCCGGCCTTTTCAGAATTGGTACGGCCTTGTGTATCAAGCACAAAAGACTCATCTACTTATAAAGTAAAAATTAATGATACAGATACTGTAAAGAATTGTCGCGTGATTTATTACTGGGTTCAGAGGCTCGACAGTAATCGACGAAAGATCGTTAATACGATCCCGGCGACTGTTATTGGGCCTTGTAGGAACTACTCGACGTGGTTTTAGTGGTTATTGCTCATGTAGTTTCTGTATAACGGAGATTCTGTTGTTGGTTGAGCCCCACATACTCCTACCACTTTCTGGTGCAGGGGTGCGCAAATGATTTCTACCTCGGATACAAAAAGGTTATAAATATGAAACTATTTTTTTTTTCTAGAATCAGTTCACAACTCTCTGTTGTGAACTGAGACTCTCTGTGTGACTTTACATGAATTACAATCTAGCCTATACATTAATTATGGCTAATAAGTAATAGTATGTTGACTTAATTTTCTACAAAGCTTAAACTAAGGTAATGTACATTAACAACGTTCATGTGTCCGAGATATATTAAATTTAAATTCAAAATTTGAATGTATTTTCAAACCGGGTTGAATCTAGTTAATTTCCGTATGCGTATACGCGAGAGAGAATAAAAGTAATTGCAATTTCCCTTCGAAAGAAGAGAAAATACAAAATAATTTCTATAATCCGTGTCTTACGTAATTCCAGCGGATTACTTTCAGCGAGCTGCGTAACTAATGAAGTAACTTGTGACACGGGTCCGACCCTGAGATCGACGTAATCAAATTAATGAGAAAACTTCACTTCAATTTAGGCTTCCTGTCCCAATCTTTCAGACAACGGTCAAGAGTATGCGATGAACAGTGAGGCGACTCTAATCTGACACTGGCGGGGGAACATCGAAAAGAAACCCGCTATCCAAAATTATGGCGGGCACAGGCTAAATAAAGGCCTGTATTCACTTTGATTAATGCGAGTGCAAGTGATTAGTAATTGACATTATTGTTTAGGTGATATTGTATTGTGTCCAATTATTGTTTAATGGCTCTGTTAAGTAACTTCAGTTGTCATATAGTTTGGCGGGCACACTGCGAGTGAGGGGGAAGGGAGGGCAGGGCGCACGCGACGTCAGCATATGAATAAAAATCTTATTAAAGAAGTGTAGAAATTTATCTACCGTAAATTTGATTAAGGGATGGAGATTTCATATTTATTTCATTATGAGATAAATATATAACTTATTCTACACTTTCTAATAAAAATTTCAAAAAAACAAACAATCACAGTGTTTAGACGTGATTTTGACTCTAATACAAATAAGAGTAATATGAACATATGCACAACAATTACTTGGGTACTAATTGTAGTATATAATCGCTCCATCAACTTTTTTGAAGTTATACTTCTTTAGGCGCGTTATGAAAAATTGATGAGAGTGAAATTTTACGATTGCGCGCGCACCGTGACACAAAGTTGTCAGTGTGATTATAGCGTGCGCGAGCGAGATGGGAATAAGACAATCTACAAGTAAAAATAAATAGAATATGCGTGAAGTTAGCCAAGAATTTTGAATAATAATTGTTATTAATATTAATTAATAATTGAATAATATACTAAATATTATTAAATTGTTTACGTTAAATATTAATTAATTATATTTTAAAAAAATAAAGACAGCCAAAGAAGTATAACTTCTTACGCGCGTACATAAGTACACGCACCCTTTTTTTTTTTAAAGACAATTCACACCAATTGACCTAGTCCCATGCTAAGCTGGTGAAGCTTGTGTTATGGGTACTAGGCAACGGATATACATGCATATTATAGATAGATAGACATATAAATACATATTTAAACATCCAAGACCTAAGCACAACACCAAATACTCATTACATCGATGTTCGTCTCAGCCGGGGATCGAACCTGGGACCCATGGATTCGCAGTCAGGGGTACTAACCACTAGACCAATGAGTCGTCAACTCTTTCAAATCAAATCAATTTTATTTCTAATTTTATTACTTACAACTTGCAAAAACAATAATCGTTGATATGTGTCAGACACAGAAGGCTGATCTCCTTGTCTATGAAATAAATATTATCGAAGAAATGGATTCAATCTGTGGCCACTTAGTTTTGTAACGTCACTGAATTATTATTAATCGCTCCATCGACATAACCAACACTCAACGTAACAACAACGTAGAAACTTGAGCCTCGAACGCACATAACAATAGTTATACTAATATTATCAACACGAAAGTTCTTTATTTATAACGAAAAAACTTCAAATTAGGGCTAATTTTAATATTCAATTGAATGTACATTAAAATCCATTCTTGCGAAACCGGGACAGGTTGGTAGTGAATATAAAAACTAAACGATATCAATCGATGAATATGGAATCATGGATCAATGGACTTTTTGAAGTTATACTTCTTTAGGCGCGTTATGAAAAATTGATGAGAGTGAAATTTTAAGATGCGCGCGCACCGTTACACAAAATTAACAGAATGAAGTTAGTTCTAGGTGGCATGAAAATCGATAATAACTATGTTCAAGTTGTATATTCTAGTATTTTTATATTTAGAACACGTGTTTCGTAACAGTACAATTAATAGTGTGAATAAATAAATATTATGTTGGTGTTTTTATTATATCAATTTCATATACGACGGTGATAGTATTTACAAATAATAATTTTATTGATTAATTTAAATATTTATCGATAATCACTACTGCATTTTAGATATTTTTTTTCCATACGCCAAAGAAGTATAACTTCTAACGCGTGTACACACACTCTTTTTTTTTAAATTTATTTTCTCTATCACACACACGCATACACACACACCCTTACATACACCCAAAAAAAAATCTTCTAACTTCTAACTTCCAAGTTGACTGTTTTGTTTTATTTATCTTTCCTTATTTAAAACGTTAAATTTGTTTGCCTACCCATATATGTATGTACTTTTTGTTCCAATATGACTTTGCTGTGGAATGGAAGCCTGGTTATCCATATCACAGGTTCTTACCTAGTTTGGAAACCAGTCTCCCAATACCTTCTCAACTATAATCTTATTGTTGTTGCAAAAGTTATATGGAAGAAAAAATAAATTATTATTATTATTTGCATGCTGACTATATAACCTGCTTTCTTTCTGTGTCCATATTTTATTGATTTGTTTTAAATTACTTCCTTCTGACAGGAGTATGTTATGAAAAATAAGTAAAAAATAGAAATGAGCTTTTAAAATACGATAAGTATCGAAAGGTTTTAAAAGTACTTACTCGATATGACCAGCTGGAAGTAATTGAATTCTAAAGTATCAAACTCGAGCAAAACTTTTTAACATAAATTCATGAGCTTATGATTTTTATAACATAATTATAAAGTATAATATTTTCTTTTATTTCTTTTGATTTCAAAGGACGTTTTTAAATACATTTTAACACTATATTCCCTTTTATAACTACGTACAAATAATACTGTAACGAAAACGGGTTTAATGATTTCAAAAATAGTTTTTTCAACATTAAGAGACGTTTTCAGCAATGATGTGGTTTATGACCGTTTGATATAAAAATTCAGTGTTTTGTGCTTGTGCAATTCAGCTTCATTGGATTATTTTACAACCCTCGTAGATCTACGTCTTCTCCAACCCCAAACATACTTACTTTACGTGAACTAAACAGGTTGGTAGAGCAGTGTTGGCTTGAGCGTACGACTCTCATCCCTGAGGTCGTAGGTTCGATCACCGGCTTGGACTTTCTATGTGCGCTTATAACATTCGATTGAACGGTGAAGGAAAACATCGTGAGAAACCGGCTTGCCTTGTCAGTGTCGGTGGCGTGTGTCAGGCACAGGAATCTAATCACCTACTTGCCTATTAGGTTGACAAATGATCATGAAATAGATCCAGAAATCTAGAACCCAGATAAAAGGTTGTAGCGCCACTGATTTATTATATATGGTTTGTATGTAAAACCAAAGATGCACAACGAACCTTTCGATTGAGTTTGGACAAACGAATCATGACGAATTCTGTAGAGTGTCAGCGCGTCTTGGGCTAAAGATTCTGCTGGCCAATCATAATTGAACACAGAATCGTTTCAACTTTTATATTCTCATTTTAATTTTGAAAATATTCATACACGATAAATGAAGTTAGCTTCCGGGACATGTCAATAATTCCTTTCAAATGGTTAAGCAATTGTTAAATAATGATAAATAATTATTTTTTTATAAAAACCAATTTCAGCATTCATCTTAAGTCGGCCACTGACGATACGTCCATTTAGTAGACTTCCTTTTGGATGCACTCCAAATGGAAGTTTATCGAGATACGGTACCATTCACGATACTTCCATTTGGATGCATGGCGTCACTTCGAACTTTGCAATCGTACGGAAAGGAAATAAATAATACAATGGATAACAATACTTTACTGATGGCAGCAGTTGTGTGTATTTTATTAAAAAGACAAAAAAAACCTAAGAGAAGGTGGATGAAGGATTGGTTGAAACAAAGAAATACTTTTATTTATTTAATAATATAAATATATTTATTTAAAAATAGAAATACTTTTATTTTTTTCTATTACTTCCAACACAAAGTCACGCGCGGACAAAGACATAATAAAAAGAAAATTATAACGCTTGACAAATACACAGCACATGCACCACCATCGACATCAAAACATAAACTGAAACAAAAACCTCAAAAAAATGGACGCCGTTTCGCCCATTCACGGACAATTCGGACTGCTTCCATATGGCGTGGCGCACGTTTCTGCCATTGACGGACGGCCACGGATGACGTCCATTTGGCCTGGACGCATGGATTTCAATCCTTTTGGAAATCCAGAGCTGGCTGACGTCCATCCAAATGGAATACTTTTTTACCATTCATGGGACGATTTTGGACGACGACTACTCCATTCGGATTAATGGACGTATCGTCAGTGGCCGCTTTTAGAATACGATGACGATGGGTCATGCGGAAAAATAAATGCCACTACAAATACTACTTTTCTGCCATTTGATAGTTTTTTACTCTATAATTCTAATATCAGACTTGTATATTATAATTGACCTATTATTTTATTGATAATTGAATTTTAGTTTATTATAAGTGACAGAGAAAATAAAATGGCAGAGTGACAGCACACTTGTTTTTTATTAGCCAAAAAGTAAGTTTAATTATGGCTGGCTCTGGCTTATACAGACTCATCCCCTCCAAGTGGCTGACATTTGCGATTGGTAGGCATGGCCGTTGGTTGGAGGGGTGGTCAACATGGCATGGACGTGGCTTGGCTTGGCAGGATGTGACTGGCGACGTCACATCCGTTAAATTATTGTATTATATTTCTGTATTGTGTGATACATGTTTATATGTTCTGTTAAAACAAAATCCGTCGGATTGTACCCTTTTAAAGGTCGATTCACACATATCAGTGAACCCACAGTTCCGGCACAGTACCGTTACAGTTCCGTATCCGTGCTACAGTGGTGCGTCAGTGCTTCAATTCACACATATCAGTACAGATCTCTGCGGGTCTTCGTGCACGACGTTCCCTTCAGACTAGCGTCGACGTCGATTGTTTTGATGGCACTCTTCAATAACACAGAATTAGCTATGATAGCCATTGCTTTAGACGAAGAAGAAGAGAATCGAGGAAAAAAAAGAAAATGGGTACATGAAGCATGGAAGTTAAGAGAATCAGAAGGAGAATTCGTGACATTATACAAAGAATTAATTAAAGACGAAAGAAAGTATTTTGAATATTTTAAAATGCATAATATTTTTTATTTCGATGCAGCGGCGTCAGTGATCCGTGATAAAATATCGTTGTCGCCGATCACGTCCGTGATGGCCGGTGCCGGCACTGACACTGACGGTACTGAGACGACAAGTCGACGACACCGACGACACTGACACTGACAAGTGTGAATACATCCATTGAGAATGTTTGAAAGAATAATTATCACTGATGCGGTACTGTGCCGGAACTGTGGGCTCACTGATATGTGTGAATCGACCTTAACTCAAGGTTTTTTGTCTCTATCTGTCAAACCTTGTTAACAAACAATAAAGAGAGATAACCATTGTTAAAATCATGTTATTGGAATAGTTTATTTTTTTATGAATAATGGTTTAGCTGGATATTTCATTTAAGACTTATTATTTACATACACACAATTATTTATTATATTAATATTTAGTTTAAGCTTTTATACAATATTTAATTAATTGACAGCTTTTCATACTTCTGTTTAGGAAAACATGGTTTTCTACATGAGCACTACATGTGTATGTACACGTTTAAGTAGGTATTATATAATGGTTTTTGAAGTATAAAAAGTATGTAAAATATAAAGTTTCACATCTGTTTTACTTGGGATCAATGAATCAGGGATAAGAAGAAAACAAATTCATTTAAATTATAAATATATTTCACTATCTACAAGTTCATACGCAAACTTTATGGTCCTTATTCCTCCTGAAATTAAAATAAAAAATAACATTAATTTTGCTTGTAAATTTATTAGAAGCAAAGCCTTGTTCCAACGCGTAAGTAAATAGTAATTAAATTATTTATAAAGTAATAATATACAAATTTAATAGCGTGAGGATATCCTCATGATTTTTTTGTCATTATTAAAGCGGTAAAACCAGCCCTCTTGTCCATAAAATATAAATCAATTTTATTGCACTATTTTAAGTACATAATTTTTCTTTACATCCAATTGTGCGATAAAAAACACGAGTGCTTTATGTAAAACCGTACAATTAGTATTATAGTAGTAGTATACAGTAATTTCTCCTAAAATGCGTATTCGTATAACGCGATTTCCGTCGCCAATATAACGCGGGATTTCCCCCCTTAACGCGGAGTTTTCTCAAGTTATATCTCTGTTGTGTTCAATTTATTATGATTTGTTAAGCCTATAATCACTATTGCGTACCTTTGCACCTATTTCAGTTGTGTTGTTAATCCGGTTTTACGAGAATACTCCTACAACGCGATTTTCTATAACGCGTTCCGGGTATAGGGGGATTACTTTATAATCGTTTTTTTTTTAAATAAGGGGCTATTAAATAGTGCTAGCACGAATATATAGTCTAATAAATAACTTACAGATTTCCTGCATGGTGTGCTATTCCTGACGTATTTGAAGAGAGACTCCGCCATGTTACTGGGCGTGGGAGAGGAGCAGTTCTCTAAAGCATTTACAGTACATGAAGTCAAGGCTGTAAGTCTGTTACAGAAGGCCTGAAAAAAAAATACAATTACTTTAACTCAATATAATTTATTACAAATAATATAAAAACTGACCAATTCATATGACTAATAATATGTAAAATTCCTTTAAATACAAATTTGCGCGCCATTGTGTGTGGCAGAATATGCGAACTTATGACTGTACCACCTGACACATTCTTGTACCATTCTTGCAATAAATTATTATTATTATTATATTATGATTTGCAAGCAATACGGTACTGAAATATGATATATACAATCTTATATAATCAATTCTCAAACTTCGCGCAACATTCTGTCACATACAATGGCTTTTTGAAAATTTGGTTTTATTAAAGGTAGAATTCATCAATCATATCATCATATAACATATTTAATTCCTATATAATCACTACATAATCACATTAGTAAAATATATTATAAAATAAATAAAAATAAATCAGTGGTGCTACAACCTCTTTAGGTCTTGGCCTCAGATTTCTGAATCCGTTTCATGATCATTTTTAAATCTAATAGGCAAATAAGTGATCAGCCGTCAGTGACATACGGCGTCGACTTTTTGGGTCTAAGACATGTCGGTTTCCTCACGACGCACATAGAAAGAAAGTCCATTGGTGCACAGCCGGGGATCGAACCTACGACCTCAGGTATGAGAGTCGCACGCTGAAGCCACTAGGCCAACACTGCTAATTGTGCTATTATTTATGCAGTATTTTTTTATAAGTTTATACATACATCGACAGTCATATGTCTGACTTCTTCTTCGGCATCAACATTCTTGCGAAGGTTCTCAACGCAAGTTACGATTTCGTCTTCTTTTTCGTTGAAACAGCCGATACCATCCTCAGCAATGAATACTGAAATATATGTAAATGTTGGTATACAAAAGACACCAGACCCACACTAGGGAGTTACCTGTGTAAACAAAGAAAATTAAAAAAAACTACATAACATAACTTTTGTATAAGTTATTATTTTTTTATGTAACAGGAGGCAAACAGGCAAGAGGCTCACTTGATGTTAAGTGATACCGCCGCCCATGGACACTAGCACTGACAAAACGCAAGCGCGCTGCCGGCCTTTTAAGAACTGGTACGTTTCATCTTGAAGGACCCTAAGTCGAATTGGTTCGGAAATACTTACTTGTGTCTATTTCCTAGTACATAATTAAGAAAATACTTTGTATAATATATTTGTTTAACATTGGCTTCAAGATGCTTTAAATAAATATAATGGGTATTTTTGATGACTCTAATGTAAGATTACTTACAAGCTATTCTCTCTCCATCATTGTGGCAAATGAAGTTCAGGAATCGGTCGGTCGCATTTTTGTCAGAACCAAGATTATTACGAACATCGACGCTCAAGCATGGGTAGAGTCCGTCGAATAAACCAGTAATGCAGGATTTGAATGCTGGTTTCTTGTCACAGTACCTGGGTATTAATTCAAAAAAATCATTTAATCATATAGGTAACACATTGTACACTTATGACTCAGTAAAGAAATACATATTAATGCTTCTAATTTTACATTTAGTGCCAGTTCTCAAATCAAGGTCGTAGAACGGAAGAGAATACCTGGCAATAAACTCTCCGCCACTTTTTAATCGCAAAGTTTTTTGTTATACACAACGTTTGTAAGGAGCTGCAACCATTACACCATGTTCCACATGACTTCTTAAGTAATTAATAAAAATAACATAAATTAAAAACAAAGACTTGTCCTCTATCAGCAGGAGGCATGGTGAAATAGGAGCACGCTCTTACGTTCTCGTGGGAACAACACGCAAACACAAAGTCGAAATAATTAAAATCACCGCATACACGAAATCGTTATATATTCTATTATATTCCAATAATATCTAATAGAACATGATTAGGGATAAAGTCGCTATCTATTCTGAGTCTTACGGACGGAAATTGCGCGGTGTAAATAATTATAAAAATATGTTCGTCCAACACATATGGTATGTACAGTTTAAGTTTAAAGTAAAAATAACACTATTTATTATCCCTCATGTATAAGAAATACATTGATGCTGATTAATTAAATACTAATTATGCTATGCTATGCTGGAGCGAGTGCCTGCGTCTGGCTATACTCTCGGGGCGTAACTCGGTCGCTTACGGTAAACACCACGCTTATAAAACTAAGAAAGCCTGACTGAGCAAATACATCCTTGGCTCGTACAAGCACATTTATATAACAAAACAATTTAATACCAACAAATAGGAACAAACCTTGTCTTATTGTATAATATAAAGAGAAAAGTTAGGTAAGGTAATTACTTTAGTTGTTATATTTTCGGAAAGATTATGTTTAACTAATTTCGTTTAATTTAAAAAGTAGCTTACTTCTTGAAGACTTCATCAACAGCTCCGCGGGGTCTGGCTTCTTCGATTTCGCTTTTCACTGTGTCAGGGTCGATCTGAGCCTTGATGCAATCCACAAAAGTGTCTAAAGCAGCCTGTAATAACAAAAAAAGATTATCATCTGACATATTACTTATAGAAATTTATCTTATTAAAAAAAGATCTGCCATCGAACACAAATATTAAAATAAATAAATCAGTGGCGCTATTTAGGTCTGGGCTTTAGAAATGATCATTTGTCTATCGAATAGGCAAATTGTTAATCGGCCTCCTGTGGCTAAACACAGGGACACAAATAATAGAAAATTAAATAAACTAATTGCAATCCATTTAAATACAGACTAATAAATTATGTCTGCCAGGACTAACCTCAGCCTGAGGAGCTTTGTCTTCTGCGCCATTTCTTACGCAGGTTCTTCTAAATGCAGCCTTAAACCGGTTGCGGTCCTCCTCGTTGAAGGTGTGGCGTCCGAAGACGGCTGAAATGTTAATATCTCTTGTAATAACCTTAAATGGTCCAACCATCACATAGCATACATCATAAGAATTAATAACTATTAAAAAATATGTTTAATTCCTGTTGTTAAATTCCTTAATAATTCATTTATATGGTTCCAAATTTTAAAAATTTAAAACATGCGCTTTATTTTTCTATCCTTACGGTATACTACTAAACTACTACTTATTAATACAATTAATAAAATGAAATGAATACAAAAGGTCAACTTACCAACAGCCAAACAGGCAACGATGAACAATTTCATAAACATTTCGTGGCAGTCAAATCACAAACACTGAAGCAAACGCCGAATGACCACACATTTATATTATCCGTTATCATGAAGTCGCTTGAACTCTATTCTTATAACTCTATAAAATATCGCTCGGAAATACAGTTTAATAATTACTTATCACTTCTCGAAAATACTTTCGAGGTGAGCCTGTCTGATAGTTTTAAGAAATTGACTTATAAGAAATATTAAAAAAAAGCTTTTAAGTCTGATCCTAAAATTTTTGTATTCGTTTCATCATATTTTTCTAACAGGCAAGTAGGTGATGAGCATTCTGGGTCTAACACATGCCGTCGACATCTTTTGGTCAACATGTAAGTGTTAAGGTACATAGAAAGTACATTGTTGCACAGCGGGGTTCGAACCGTCTCAGGGATGAGAGTCGCATAGGCTAGTGCCTAGTGGCAAACACTAGGCAAGCACTCTTGAATGTTATGTACTTATGTAGAGTATTGAAATATTTCAAGACGTCTCCTTAGAAAGAGTAACAATTAAATAATGCAGGTATGGTGTATGGGTAATATTCATTGAATTAAACTATTTAGTAATGTAATGTGTACTTGCATAAACATTAGTGTACTGGTACAGTCATATTTGTATTTTTTAAAAATAATTTACTTATTTTGGGTAAACTACAAAAATAAAGTTTAATTTTATGAATTTATAAAATATTGTAATAGACCCTATGATGCCAATTTGACCGGTAACAATATAACGGAATATATGCAAAGATAACGTTATCTACTCGTAAGACGTTTGACCATGACCCCTAAACAACTTGGTTTACGAAGACATGAGTAACTGGGTATTTACACATTTGTGTTATATTTTTCTCAAACGGGTAACACTGAAATAGAAATGTCTGTTTTCTTCAGAAGCTAACGGTTTAAAATGTGAATAGAAATTGTCTATGGCAAGGGCGTCTCTAGCTCATTAGGTATAACTTAGTTAAATGTATTGAATAATTTTTATTGTTTGTAAATTTTTGAACCTTTTTGTATGTAAATATTATGTATTCCATCTCTTGCTATATTTTTTGTGTAATTGTTTGCTATATAATTTTTGTTAGCTGTAGGATGACGAAACAAAAAATATAAAAACACATTATTGTTAGTTCAAAATAGTGGCTGAAAAGTTGTTTGTTATATTCTAACTATCCCATTACTTGTGTTGCTAAGCAGAAACTTTGTAAAATCAAAGGAGTTAAAAAAATTTATAATAAATACTAAAATATAACAGAACACTGTTAAATCATTCTTTATTTAAATCGTCCAATAATATTAATATAGTTAAGATGCTAATTGTCACGATAACATTATGTAAGATCAATTTGAATACAACTGTTTTTTGATTGGTTGTACATATGTTACTTTAATGTAAGAAACGATCTTTCAGAAGTATTATCTGCATTTAGCTTAAATGTCTACACACTACTACTATATCGTGTTATTAATAAAGATGTTTACTTAATCTACGTTATAGAAAAATCGGTTCTTACAGTTACAAATATAAGCATTTACTCTACGTCATGTTCACAGTACAAATCTCCTTAGAAAACCTTTAAAAGGCCATGAAAAGTGTGACTACTGAACAGGTCACACTCCAGGTATCATTTATCGGCGGGTTTCCATTAAATATTTATATTTTGTCATGTTCGATGCTTGATTTTTATACAAATATTCATTTATAGTATCTCTGCTTCTCGATGTGAACTAAAACACTAATTAAATAATATTTAAGTTATACAAGGTGTTAGGTAAAATAAATTTGTGTCTAGGACAAGAAACATGTTATAAAATCTAAATAAAACTACTACACTTGTCATACAAGGGATTTTATAATAAATCACAGCTAATCACTTATTTCTAAGCTCAAATAATACGCAGGAAAATGTAACCTCTGTGAGGTAACAATTGTAAATGAATATTTGGAAATAATTATATACATATTAAAGAAACAAGTCCTCGCCCTAAATCACACGATTGTTTATTTGCTGGTTTTCGTAGCAGGCGTGTCGATCAGCTACGACATCTCGTAGCATTTTGTCGAAAGTATGCTACGGTAAAGTATACTTCTCCCATTATTATGTCCAAGTATTAACCGTTATTTTTTTGCTTCAAAGACAATAAAAAATGTTGGTATTGTAAAGACATCAGCAATTATTTTCTATTAACGTGGTAGCCAAAGCTATTTTTCCAATAAATGTGTTTTGTTTATCACGAATGCATTATTTATTTACTTTCTTACAGAAAGGCATACAAAATCTCATCTTAGACACCTTTTTCAATATGGCGCCGTCGTTACATGGTCAAAATTTAAAAGAATTAAGCTATGAAATAACAAATTTTAAAGTATTTTTGAACTACGTTTATATTTTGTTATCTAAAGTATTTAATTTATTACATTTTGCTTGTTTTGCCCCTATCATTAGATGTTTGCTAGAATGTTTAGGTCATAGTGTGATGTGTCATTATCAGTACAGGTTATCGAAAACCCTAAAACAATCACTAGCTATGATGATGCAAAGATAAACTCTGATCTCTATTTGACAACAACTTTTTCTTATTACATCGTGTTAGATAGATAATATAACATATTTAAACATACTATTTTAATACAAGTGCCTGTAATACAAATTAAACACTTACTGAAAACAAAAATAACCAAGAAGATAGCTTTCAATTTGAATATGCAGTTTGCTTGCAATTAATTAAATAGACTTATTGTTAAATTTAAATAATTAAACGATGCAAGAGAAAGGTAATTTATTATATAAACTGCATTATTTCGAATAAAAATGCAACATATAGATAGAGTGGTCTTTGATCGCCCTAGAACCAGTGGCATTTTGACTGACTCATATTTAAAAAATGCGAAATCTATAAAGTATAGTTTGTAGTACTTTATTTTCAATGTTTAATTTCAAGTGTTTACGTAAAGTAATATTGTATACGGCCAGTTTTGAAAGATTTATGTAAACATTGCCTGACAAGAAATGGGCACTTTCAACGTTTTAAAATCAATATATATATAATTGAATCGCAAAATATGCGCAATACTCAAAAACGGCTGGACCGATTCCAGTATTTTTTTCTCAAACATATTGGGAGTAAAATTGGGAAAAAAATATAAATTTCGTTTAATTTAGTAGTAGGTTTTACCATATAGCACAGCAAAATATTCAATATATGGTATGTAGCTACTAAAAAGGTAGGTTAAGTAAAAAAATCATATTAAGGCGAAACGAAAGTTTAAAATAATGTCGTCAAATTCTAACAACGTTTATGTTTACGAAAATGTCCAATTCTGTAAGTCCGGTTACTTTCCAAGATTTGTATTTACGTAAAACTGAGCTGATAAGAACTGGGCACTTCCCAGACGAGTTGTTTATCAGTTTTACAATTTCTATATACATACTCTTTCGGCATAATTATAATACGTGGACTAAAGATTCCGTAACCATAGAAACAGGTACTTAAGTCTGTACAACTATAACATTATTAAATCGTGGCTTTTTCTAATATTTACCTAAACATCAGGTTAAAATCGCGCGCATTTTTCATTGCTTAGAAATATTTACAATACTTTTTTGTTAGATTTGTTTAATAGGGGAATATTTTCTGTGAATCGCTTTTATATAGCGAAAAACAAATTATAATAGATACTATATTTTATAAAGATGTATAAAACAAACTAAAATTACGTATCAAAGAAAATATTAAACGAATAGTCTCGCCTCCTCCATACCTCGTACTTTATTATATAATTCTTGTTCGTATGTATATAATTTCCTTTATTTTAAGAATTTATTTTTATTTGTTACCTCTCCGACGTAAATATGGACCTCAAACTTTGTAGATATGGACCTCAAAGTTTGTAGATATATTGTATTTCTTTTTATTTGAGGGCGTAAGGGTTTGTAGAAAGAACATTAATTGTACAAATAAAAACCGGTTATTTCAAGTTCTGAACATACGTGCGTTAATCCAAATAGATTCAAGGCGAAGGCTGAATACAACTGCAGTATACAGACAAATTAACTATTTGAACTGTGTAGTTATACTATGTGATAAATTAATATTTATCTAATTAATCATAACAGTACAACCTCGACGATTAAATGATTTCATTGGGACTCTCTAAACGCACCTGAAAAACGTTTCAGAACTGATGTAATAAGGTAAGGTTTAATAGAAAGGCAATTTATTATCGATCACATCTTACTTGATGAAAGTATGAAAGTAATATCTATAAACGGATTTGTTAGAGTAAAATATATTGGTAAAATTTTCACTCATATTATGACAGTAAGTACATTATTGCATTGTAATACATATTTGCTAGAATTTAAGTGTCGTGGCTTGATTGCAGAATCGACTATTTTGTATTATTATATTTTATAGGTGAATTATAGAAGTGTACAATGAAATAATTTAATTTTCGGGTTACGACAACGACGATGAATTTACATAAACTAATGTAATAATTTGTATAAAATAAGAAGTTTTATGACGCTAAGATCAAATGGTAATATCCTACTCCTATTTCATAGAAGCTTATTGTTAGGCTTGATAACTGAAATTTTACAAGCTATTTATTCCATAGGTACTTATTTACAAAGAAATAATTAATAAATGAAACATTATAGTTATAAGGACATACGATATTTTGTCGTGTGGCATTTAATTTACATATCATATTCATATTTAGATTTACATATAAATTTTAATATCTCCAACTAACTTTAAGACATTAATAAAAATCTCCATTGAATCATCACAAACACAAAGCTCTGTTCCTTTTTACAGAGATGACATTTGACACATGACATTGATGCCCATTTGTTTCAAGGTATGACATGTTGTCGAAAAACGGTAGACAGAGATGACAGTTGACACGTGTCATTTATCGCCACTTGGTTAAGAAAAACTAATAAGGATCGTGTGAAAAACACTGTCCACGAAATCTTTGACAGATAAGACGATTAGAAATTAATCTGAATTTCTTAAAAATCTATTGACAATCGACTCACATTCAGTATTCTGGAAAATATATTGACAATTTTCTATTGAATCTTTAGCAATGATTCAATTTATAAGAAGTTTTTGCTATAAAAACGTCGATATTTACATTGTTCAAAATTGTTGTAGAGCTTTCTGCTTATTAATGAGTGCATTTAATAATTTAATACGCGCCTTTATCGCTTTATACCGTTGATACTCTTCCTCTTTTCCCTTCTTGTCATCTCTTTGCACTTTCCTGCAGTTCTGCACTTCGAAGTTGAACTCATATTCTTTTATTGTTCGACGTAGGACCTGAAAATTTGTGTGCATAAATTTGACGTATAATCATCATGTTATGTTTAGCAGGCTACTGTTTAAGATACGAGAAACTTTCACTGTTTTCAGTGCACGCAAAGGAAGACCAAAGAAATGTTTTTTGTTCATGCTTTGCTCCTAAAGGTATGATGCTGTATTAGAAACCTTATAGAATCCTAGGTAAATGGACTATTCAAATAATTTTTACCACTAAACAGCTGTTTCTTTTGGCGAGTTTAATAAAACAAATCAGTTAACTTACGCATTTCTGCATTTTAGCTTCACTTAGAGCTCGCGCCAGGTCTTCTAGTCCGAGGAAATGGAGTCCCTCATTGGAGGGAGTCTCCTCACTCGTGGCTGACTTCGCTGAAGAAGTGGAAGATGGCATCTCCTCCATTATGTCTCGACTGGGGGGTGACTGAAGGGGAGTTTCAGTCGTTTCCTAAAATTTCAGTACATGTATTATAAAAAAAATCATCCAGGTAGGTAGACCAAACACAATTTTGGCTTGAAAACCAAATAAAATAAAATAAAAAGTGAACAATTTTGGGGAAGTAAAATCATGAAAAATAAAAACATTGATATAGCATATAATATATTAATATATAAAAAAACCAGTTTTCTCTTCCCACTTTGCAGGCCTGGGTGTGTTTTTTAAATATTTTGATAATTTTTATATCCCATGATAGTAAAAATTATATATATATATATATATATATATAAACTATATAATATATTTTTCTATACTTAGTATTTATACAAAAATTTTGCATAATTTTTTAAATCGTTACAAATATACAAAAAAATTTAGTCTTTATATTATTAGTGTAATATATACCTGTGAAGAATCAGATGGTTTCTCTTGAGAATCACTGGAACTGTCAACACTCGTGAACAGCATCGTTTCATGTTCGTGAATTGTCGCTAATTCACCATTTGTTCCCATCTGAAAGAATTTAACAGTTTTATTAGTGTATGGTAATTAAAATCCTTTTATAATTATCATTAATTGATATAAATCATTGCTCTTAAGCCTGCCTGGACAGTTCTTCTCTTCTGTACGCCCTTGATTTGAGAATTGGCAGTAAATGTTAAATTAGACGCATTTAATGTATATTTCTTTTTTGACGTTCATAAGTGTACCTTGTGTTACCTATATTAATAAATTATTTATGACTTTTGACTTTCATGGGTGGTCTCGATGACCTCTATGTTTATTTGAATTGTGTACCGGCAATCAAGTGTTAAATAACTACAATAGCCAACTTACAGTATCAGATCTAGTCTGCAGGTTTCGTTTGACAGCTCTGTATCGCTCATATAAATGTCTCGCGGCTCCGCGTTCCGCAGTGTTCGCTGCCGGCCTGCCTCTAGCCGCCTCTAGACGTAATAAGGCTCTTTGAACACACGCCTTTTCCGCTGCAAGCTGGGCTGACGTCCAAGACGACTCGGGTATGGCTGCTCTACCCGCTGCTTGGCGACAACCGTCGATCCACTGGAATTAATAAAAATAAAAATAAATCAGTGACGCTACAACCTTTTTATGTCTGGGATTTCTCTATCTGTTTAATAATCATTTGTCAATCTCATAGACAAGTAGGTGATAGCCCTCCTGTGCCTGAAACACGCTTTCGACTTCGTGGGTCTAAGGTAAGCCAGTTTCCTCACGATATTTTTCTTCAACGTTCGAGCGAATGTTAAATGCGCACATAGTAAGAAAGCAGAAGGCAGGGCAGGGGATCGAACCGGCGACCTCAGGGATGGGAATTGCACACTAAAGTCTACACTATTCTGTTAATTGATATAGGTAACATAAACAAAACGTTTACATCAATTTAGTTACTGTAGATAAAAGCGATATTATTACATTATTTACTTTCCACGTGTATTCTAGTGATCTATTTATCTACTTATATTGTTATCGATGTTGAAATTTGAAATTAAAAAAATAATCATGAAATCAAAATGAATTAGCTTTATTTAGCTAGCTTTTAATCGATCGTCAAATAAAAATAACGCAAAATAAAATACTTAGTAAATTTATGTAGTGTGAAAACTTCCGGTTTATAATATGTTTAATAGCAATTGTTTAAATAGGCTAGTAGATGATCAGCCTTCTGTGCCTGACCACTGATTTTTGCGTCAAAACGATGCAAGTTTCCTCGCGACGTTTTCCTCTAATTCAATTATTCCCACATAAAGAAAAGTCCAAAGATGCACAGCTGTATTTATAATTCTGATAAATTAAAACAAAATATAAATAAAATAAATAACAGTCTACTGTCTCATAAATAAATAACTAATATATACCACAGTAATGTAGATGGTCCGAAATAATTTCACCGCAAAGTTGGCGTCTTGCCATCATTTGAGATCAAGTTGAAATTATTATGTACGTAATGCATTGTGCAAGAAACATCTTGACCTATCCTTCATTTATTTATAGTTAAAATATATCAAAATAAGACGATAATATAGGCATCAGAACTATTTTAAATATATTTTTCACTCTCTTTGTTATGTCTATGTAAAATAAATGTAAAAAAAATTTACATCTGAATTTGTTGCGGAAATCGCGTTCTATATGTGCCAAGGTGACTTTAGTGAAAGGCAATAAGATGCGAGTTGGCATAAGTTAGATAAATTAACCTTCACACAAAACATTGTTGTGCCAAAACGTGAATTTAATGTTAAACTGAATGACGCTTGGATGTACAAGCTTTCCTATATGACGATATATAGGAATACCTATGAATTTAAAACAAACATAAATTCTTTAAATTCCTTGTATTATTTGTTACCATACCCACAGTATGGTGGGTTATGACTATGCCTCAGAAGAGAGCTTGCTTTGTTTGTACTTATTTAGGATACTCACGGGTCTGGTTCATGATCTGGATATAATGGAGACACTGAGTCTACGAGTAACAAGAACCTGAGGCGGTTTCAACTTTTGGATGTACCACGCGCACATTCCAACTTGGTTAGCGAAGCCCCACAGCGAGTAATACATATAATAAATAGAATTTCTATCGATGTAGACCTATTTGTTTGTACACTGGCTGAGTTCACAAGAGTTGCTTGTTATATTAATCGTTATAAGATCTAGGTATATATATATATATATTAATGTTTTTAATTGTAGGATTATTGTGTAGTATCCCATTAGTAGTAACTGTTAAGATATAATAAATATGTGGAAAAAAAATAGTTTTACAAAAATTATAGTTTTTACGCACAGCCTGAGTTTAGATATTCCATTCCATTTTTATTATACGTTGGAATAGAATTACGATTTATAATTATAATTATTGTAAGATTGTAAAACATTTAATATAGACAATTTTTATAACTTAACCGAACTTGCCATGCATTTTATAGTTATTAGGAAAGAATTCTTTTTTTTAAATTATAACACAAAATATGAAGAATATATATATTGATATTTTTTGTATTTATGAAGGTATATGATTTATACCAAAAATATATAATGGAAATGATTTAGATAAGGTCCCCAAACAACATCCTAACAGTTTTCCCCTTACGCAATTGACGGAAGAATTTGAATTGATAATATTAAAAATTACTAATTATTGTTCAACTAACTTACGGTATATCAATTTAAGAATATTTTCACATTTTTAAATTTTTGAGGTCACCCAAAGTAATAAAACATTTAATATAAAAAGAGAAGCGCAACCCCTTCGCCTCTTGGCCTCAGAGTTCTGTTGGTACCCTTTTCGTGATCTTTTTTTTTCTAGAAGCCTAAGTGCGCATTTATAATGAAAAGTCCACTGCCGGCGTTCGAACCTATGACCCTACGACACAACTCACTAAGCCAACACTGCTCATAAAACCTTAATTAAAAAATAAATTGCTTTAACAAAACTTACCTCTTCAATGTCCCTAACAATATCCCCCATTGGCTTATCACTTCTTAGCGCTGCATCCAGCTTTTCATCTCTTTCCTTTTGCAATTTAGCTGCTTGAACTTTCAGCGCGTACTCAACGGGATCCGATTTGATGCAGCGCTTTTCTGCTTGCATGCGTCGAAGCGTCTCCAGCATACGATTGTATTGAACATCGGTCATTCTTTCGCCGGGAGATATTGCACGTCCATTTTGTGCTTCGAAGTCGTTTTCGTATTTGAAAATTGTCTTTTTTAGAACGGCGATCTAGAAAAATCGTTTTACAAATTTATAATTATAACGTAAGTATTTTCGTGTTGGATCTTACATATTATAGTTACGTTGAAGACAATAACTTTATGTAATTGACAAGTAAAAACCACAACAGCTGCGTGAATTTATGTGTTCACTTGTAATTGTTCCTAACATACGAGTAGTGCGATTATTATTTTACTTAAATAATTTAAAAATTCTTCCTTTGTATTATATATATATTGTAATAAACAATGAATCTTAGATCTTCGAACTTAGGATTTATTGGAAATACATATATTCTTTGTATATTTTTTGTATTTGTATAGGTGAAACTGTGCTTTGTGTATGTTTAAATGTGTATTCCGTTTTTGGCTATTGTGTACAGTGTAATTGTTTGAATATTGTTTAATAAGTAACTGTAGGAATACCGTTGAGCAAATAAATAAATAAATTACATATAGTAGATTGCCAGAGCGCTTACATATTAAAGGTTTCAGTATAAACAATAATATATTATTATCATGTCAACATTCGTCGGACAAAGATTTATGCAGGCATTTATCATAGCCTACCGGCACTCTCTTCAACATTTAATAATAATTAACTATAATTTTCCATACTGAAAATGGTATATATAATTAAAAGCACAATACCTTCTTGTTAATCTTCTCAAGCCGTCTGTCAGGGCTGGCTTGCGTGCGACGAGGTGGGACACTCCGTTCGTCACGTCTACTAAAACCAGGTTCCTCACAATAGTAGGTCTGCGTTTGGGATGCCGGTAGGATTTCTTCATACACTTTAAAAACGTTATAACATATTAAATGAGGTGACTATTTTTTTAAGTTAATTTGAGTCAGACTAATTTTTAGTAACCGAAACAAAATCTAGCAAAGCTTTAAAAAGTTGCGTTTAGGAGATGAACGAGCTTTCATTTGGGCTTAGCTACTTAACTATAGTTAACGGTCAATCAATCAAAATACGTTTATTCAGTTTAGATGCGTCTTAGGGCATGCTTATGAATTTCAAAAACGTTTACCAAATTCGCAAAAGAGCAAGACTACACCATCCGTTTGCAAAACTACCAGGAGGCCTTGTTCTGAGAAGAACGGGCAAGAAACTCAGCAAGTTTAACCCTTCCTCTACATTACAGTTATTCAAAGGAAAATGCCATAAACCACGTCATTAAAGTTACATACGTAAAAAAAAAATCTGTTCTGTGATTTACCAAATTCACCATTATACACATATTCACATCACGAGTACATACATTCTGGCTTCTGTTGGACAACGTATTCGAAATGTGGGGGTGTTCCGCTGCGAGTGTCATCTGGGTGATCATTTTCCTTGGGCTGTCGCGGGAGACGGGGCGCGCGCCGTCTTTTGCCGAACTGTGGTCTTCGTGCGCGAGACAGCCTTTCTGCACGGCGTTCGGACTGGAAGTGAACGAGGAAACTTTAGAAAGCCAATTTATTTTGTTTAATATAATATAATTTTGGGATCCTTGGCTGTTTACTAAGAGATCGTTTTCTTTCAGTTCCTTGAATGTTATTTTATAAGAGGCAAATGAATTTGAGTTTTAACACAATAAAATCCATCTATGTTTATCTGCAAGCCCAACCAGCAGCGGTAAGTAAACTAGATCTTTATAAATATTTAGTTCCATTAAAACAAAAGTTCTCGAATAGAAAGATACACACTAAATAAGTATTTTTTCTGGGGGATTTGCAATCAGCCCTAAGGCTATGAGCGAATCTGTTCTGTGGTGCTCATCTTCTGCCTAGAGCTACTGCCTGTCTTCTAGCTCTAGACGTTTTAGTCGTCTCATATACTCTTCTATGGTGAGTTGGCGAGCCAGTTCGTTCAAAAAAAAATATAAAAAAACGTTTATTATGGAATATAAGATACAGGTATTACCATGTCCACGTCAAATGACATCCTAAAATTAGAAGGTTTCCTTTAAAAGGTATTTTTATTTAACCTGGGATGTGATAGCTTGGCTTAGTGATTTTAAGATTGATATAATATTATGTGTAAGGTATATCTAACACCTTTTTTTTTCTTTGTTTGTTGTAATGTTTACAACTCATTATATGGATTATTTTTAACACATGTAAGGAATTTAAAAAAATCCTTTTATAAAAAATGTGCGTGTACTAGTGTACACACGTTAGATGTGAAACTTCTTTATGACCTTATTTTCGAAAAATTATCTATTGCAACTAACTTTACAGAAATTGGTTAAATAAAGTTAAATTAGATAAAGTTTAACAAAAGGCTTTTAATATCACAGACTTGAATACAAATAATACAATTATTTCATTTTACCTTATTACCACTAACATTATTACAGAATTTCATAAATTGTAATATAATTTTTAGTATCATTGTTATAGTTATTATAAATTTTTGTTATTAATGGTTTAGAATCTCTTCGAATCAACCGTAGTAGGGACGAGAAAAAGACGCGCGTAACGGTCAAATGTGACGCGTAACCGAAACATGTGACGCGTAACCGAAAAATGTTACACTACATTTTTTTCCAACCCCGATAAAGAAGTTTCACTTCAAAAACATTATGAGTATCTTAATCTAAATAGAATTAAGCGCTGACGGACATTATACTATACCTCGAGTCTATTGTAATCATGTAGTGGTGGCGGCGGCGGCGGAGGTGGGAGCCGCTCTTCGCTGTGTGGTCTTCTTTCCTTGCGCTCGTGAGCACATCCAGAGTCCCGGCGCTCGCGTCGCTTGCGGGCCTCTCTTTCACACTCGGGGGCAGCCATATCCTCCCTCTCTCTCCCCTCGTGATCCTGTTCACTGCACTGCGCACGCCACCCGTTTGATATTACAATGCGACGGTCGCTCGAACGATCGGATGCTTGGCCGAAACCCTACATATGTGGATGCTGGTGTTAGTGATTCGTGACAAGCTTGACATAGTATGCTTTATGTAATGAGATGTTCTGTGGCATGATCGTTAGGTGTATAGCAATGTCGTAGTACATAAACGTGTATTCAGTTGTCTGGCCTAAAGCGCGTTCTAAGTGTACTAAGCTAACCTTTACATCGCGATTTTTTATTGGTTAATGGAAAATTACTCTATCAAAAATAACTCCAATAACCTGCTTTAGCAAAGCGAATATAAAGCTTAAACGTAAATGTTGATCAAAGATGTCGTGTAAAAACTACTAGTACAAAAAATACCCCAGCCTATGTAGTACCTGAATTTCCAAAAGAACCATCTTGCTAAGTCTACCCTCGAAACTAAATCCCCAATTTCCAAAAGTAATCGGCCGAAAGTGTTTCTGAAAAATGATACCCAAAACTAAGGTATTTTGTATGACGTGTATCGGCACTGTTTGAAGCCAATTGAGATTATCTAGTTCTCATGCGTTTAATACTTACAATGCAGTATCTGGCAGCGCCAACTATGGAGTTGATAATTCTGGAAATGTTGTCCCGGTTTCGACTTGCCACGACTCTAAAGCCCGGACGCGGGCCAGCCGTATGATCCACAACCAATCACTAAACAACCGGCCTATTATTTATCCTTTAATGTAAAACAAAATGAAAGAAACAAAACGAAACGGTAGCCCGGAAACGAACGCCGTTTTGACGGGTATACTATTGACTTATACAGACTATACTGTCAAACACAACAGTCTATTTGATAATTTCACAACTCTGCCTCGTCATATCTCGGTCCCGACACATACTGGTACGACTCTTGCAGTCGATAAAGTTCGCACGGTCTCAACAATCTACGGCTGCTTCAAGAAGTGCGTTGAGACGAGCCTGTAATTTAGCATTGATAGTTCAGGAGGGTTGTGAAGAGCCTTCTAGCTCCTAATGCCTCAAGAAGATCGCTTTGGACATTCTTGATGTACGGTTTTGGCTTCTAGTATTAGCTTTTCAATTCTCATCTATCGTGGTAGACATCGTGGTACTGTTTTCACTTATGGAATCTGAAACAACATAATACTTGTATAGTCTGTGGTTGAAAGGAATGTTTTGAATTCGATATGTATGTTGACAAAACAATTGCTTTATATAAACGTCGCAAAAATTTATGTGTTGTTGCGACATAATAGCATAGAAGATAATTAAAAAAAAAACCTATCATATAGAAAATATATAAAATAATTAAAAAAAATACGTAAATTACGGTCAAGCTTAGGTACAATTATTTTAAATAATATATACTTTGAAAAACACTTTTTAACGGATTTGAAGTTATATTTTATTATAAATTTACAATTATTTTACGTAATTTTAATTTATTGATTTCACCACGCACGCTGTAAAGCACGCGAAACGTCGGTTAAATTTAAAATTAAGTAAAATAATTGTAAATTTATTTATAATAAAACATAATTTCAAATCCGTTAAAAAATTGTTTTTCTATGTTTAAAAGTTATGTCAATAAAAGACAATACAATATATACTTTAACAATCTGTAGAAATCAACGACAGTTTTTAAGAAAATTTATAAAAATCACGGGGCAATATACATCCATAGAATGTCTGACAGAAATAATTGTCAACATTGCACGTTGACAATTCTCTCAGAATTCTACATATAAATGATGCAATAGTCAGAATTCATTCCATTTTTAAAGAACATCTCCAATTTCTTTTGATGCATGTCGGACTACAAAAATGGAGAAACTCTATGGGATTTATGTGGCCTATACATAATTATTGGTATTGTGTCCAGTCTTTTGACAATAGTTGTACTGGCACATAAAAACATAAAAATCATATAATTCCTTTGCTTAAATTATTAACATTATAAAAACATGTTCGTACTATTTTAAATGCTTTTAATATTCGTAATATTTATTGTTTTTAAAGTAGATAAAAACTATTAAAAAAAAGATGAAAATAGTCATACAAAGAAAAACACTTAACGGAAATGCAGAATAAAATACAAATATTAATAGTTAAATAAGTCTCAATATGATGCAATTATTTTTAAAGGCACAAATTATGATTTTTTTTTTTATAATTTTATCAAGACGTCTACTTCTTCAAAGCCGTGCTAATAATAACATCTATATTGCGCAAATATTGATGAATCTAATAATAATCTGTTATGTAAACAGGGTGCATTTGACCCGATTTCCCTGAGTTCGCTGATCGCTGTGGGCGTGTCTTTAGCGGAAAATCTCATGCCGAAGAAAACTCTAATATAAATAAATCTAATATATTTTCTACTATACAAATAACTAGAAGTGTAACACAAATATTGTTTACGGAATATACTGCTTAAGTATAGGTAATAAACGATTTTCAGTAAATTAGCGACACGAATTTTATACACATTATTTTTATTACCTCATTACTTTGAATTGCCTTTTGTGTTTTGTAGCCTTATGAAACACCTATACACACAACTAAGTATTACATGTAAATGAATTGAAAACCTTCACAATTTGTTCATTCGACACCCTTGAAATTAGGCGGAAAAAGATCAAAGACTACAGAGAAGGACGGAAAACGTCCTTGAGATGAAAAACCGAGACTACAATATACACTTATAACACGAAATTAAATAACGACTTACCGGTTAAAACAGTGGTTTTAAAAGAAAATTTTAAAAGAAAACAAGGAAATGTAACGCTATGGCGTCGCAGAGAAAATGGCGGCGGAAAATGACTGCTCTCTAGCGCCAAACGAGAAACACTGAAATGTTGGGCGGGCTGCGTCGTTGTTCTAGTGTCGTACTGACAGAGGGAAATATCGATAAAAATGCATTCTTGAAGGTCACTGCATGTTGTATTGTGATGTTTTAACTCGTTCTGCAACGCGTACTTTGTTTATAAAGTAACGCGATGAAGGGGATATATATTTATCAAATGTATCGTTAATATTTGGAATTTGGTTTTTGATATAAGCATATTCTGTAACATTTAAATCATTTAATGTTACAGAATGGCGTGAATCATTTAAAATATACAATTAATAACATAGAGTCTGGCTAATGAAAGAAGATAACAAAAAAGCGCGGCAAATTCAAAAAAAAATAGTAAGGTATCCCTAAAAGTTTGATATATTTTGTGGATTAAACTTGCTTGATTTTATTTTATTATTTTTTACATTGATAGTAACTGTATTTCTATGAAATTAAATACTATACGTATTTAGTCTTTTACTGTTGATACTTAAAATGACTAGCATTGCATGGGAAACTAAAACTATATTTATTATAAAACACAACTTTATCCGGAATAATCAAATCCTACGATATTTCGTCGCTGTATTTCGATACTTATTCGTTGAGCGAGGAAAGCACCAGCTCTGGTCAGTCACCGGTAGTATCTACCAGGTGCCAACTTAAATTATGCACAGGCTCTAGTGCCCTTGAACCCCATGGCCCCAAAGTCTCTACTCCAAAGGGAACAAAATTTGAATTTGAAATTGGAAGAAAGACTTATATTTAAAGTTTCGAATACAGTTTTTGGTAGATGGACAGTCATTACGACAGCGATAATAAACTTCTTTAAACCTAGATAGGTATTTTGTGCTATGTGTTTTACTATAAAAGAGTAGAACTTATAATTTCAGCTTTTTAAATAGTTAAATCACGTAAGCAGTAAAACAAGAGTTTGTTTATGTCCAAATTTTTAACATCTTTTAAAAACATCGACTACATATGAACAACACTAAATTCGTAAACAATAGAAGTACACGCCTTGAAACCGGCCGGCGCAGCTAAGAGCTGAATTTTTAAGCTTTTCCTGACCTTACGTTTTCTTAATTACCTACACAAGCGTATTGCGTCGGAGATTTTCACTTAGAAAAGCGAACACATTTGCGCCACATAATTTACCAGGCGCATTTCAGCGCTGAGTCATTCCAAGACACTTAATAAACGGTGAATGAATATTTTCTACGGTGCAAGAATTATTTACTAACACTGTTAATTTTTATTATGATTTTTTTTCTACTATTTTTATTATTACATTATTTTTCTTTTTTGCGTCTGAGGCGCAAAGTTACTGTTGTGGTCTCTGGCAGAACGACCAGGGCTGTGGAACACGTCTGCTCCACAGCATAATGCTGAGCCAGGGCCAGTTACAACCGCAACACACACACACACATTACACACTTAAATTACACTTGAAGTGTAATGTTCCTTTTTTTCGTTCCTTAATTTTTCTGTATTTTTTTTTATTATTATTATTTTGTGTGTTTCGTTAATAAATGTTACGTCTATTTCGGTTAGCGTAAAAAGATTCCCAAATCTTTGTATAAAGAAAGAGTGACATTCATTACAGTCAAAAAAGTTGTTCCCTAAAAAGATTTTTTTTAATAATGTCCATTATTTTATCTAAAATAAGACAAACAAACACAGGAAACAAAGATAATTATCGTGTCTTATTTCCTGTTATTATGTAACGATTATTATATAACAGGCTATTGTTCTAATGTCTCGCAATACTAGTGTCTGGGGAATGAAAATAATTGATATACCATAATATTGACGGCATTGATAAGCTGTGAACAGCCTTGAACTTGTCAAAGAATGTTTTGTCTGTTATTTTACGATATAACGATAGCATTTTATAAGAGTTGTTTTTTTTTAATTATTCCAAAATTGAAGTTATTTACATATATTATACTGACATACTCGTGAACGGGTGCTACTTGTGGTGACTGGTCGTTAGTTGTTTCGACTATGTATTTGCGTGTTGTTCCCACGAGAATGTAAGTGCATGCTCCTATTTCACCATGCCTCCTGCTGATAGAGGACAAAATATATTTGCTTTTAATTTATTTTATTATTATTTATTACTAAGGATGTGGAACATGGTGTAATGGTTGCAGCTCCTTACAAGCGTTGTGTAAAACAAAAAACTTGGCGATTAAAAAGAGTGGCGGAGTGTGGTGCCTTGCTTTCGAGCGATCTCTTCCAGGTAACCACTGTGAAAATAAGAAAAATAAAATAAATTAAATTAGATAAGGCAAGCAAGAAGTGCAAAAAACTAAAATAGGAACAAAAAAATAAAAACTAAACTAAAAAGGACACAATATAAAAAATTTAAAGTGCACATGAATCACGATAATTTTAGATCAGTCTCACAGCTGGTTCGAAAGTATTTTTGTTTGTACAGTATTGATTTAAAGGAACTACATTTTTAGTATTAGTTGTGTAATATATATATAAACTTAAAGCTAGTTTGTAAATGAGAAAGATTTAGTTTTTATAAATAGATATATATTAATATTTACACTTAATACATACTTTGGATTATTGGGTATCGAGTTGAGTATAAATAACGATTCCCTACGTTGTTTAATTAAAGAGAACAGCTGCACTGTGAAAATAAACAGAACTGATAATTTTCCGGATGTATTTTCATCATTTCGAATACAAAACATTCCAATCAAACTCTACAAATTGAAATGCTGTCAGTATACGCCAGTCATAATTATTTACATCATAATGTATATTTATTGATACTAAACATGTTGTGGTTTTAGATGCTTTTTATTGCTTGTAGCGTGATGTTAAAGCCTTCTTCGATAAATTTACAACAATGAAAAAAAAAGCAACCTGTATCTCTAATATTCGTACGTTAAGCTCAACAAACTCTTTGACATTATTAGTATAGATTATATATAAATTATAGCTGAAGTATAAAATTACTTTAAATAAAACAATTTTAGTCTAAAACGTGAAGATTGAATCAAGGTGTCAAATTATTTTTCTCTGTTAGGTTTAACTCGTTTGACAGTCGTCAAGACTAGAAATTAAGTTTTTGAAGCTTAAGTGTTTTAATTATATTTTAGTTAATTTCAAAAAGACGATGTTTTTGTTAATCACATGTAAATGCTCAATTTAAACAATTATTTGTACGGTTGCAAGCTGAGATATTAAAACTAAGGATCTCAATACAAACAATTGACAATAGTTTGCCTTCTACAGATTGACGATAGCCCATTAATACTGAACTATATTAATCTGACATTCAATTTGTTTTTCGATTGGCGTTGTGTTCTGTGACTTCTGTCACGCTCTGCTCTTTCCAGTAATATAAAGAATATATTAGCATATGTGCTGCTTCTACTCCGACCTTAGTTATCCTCAACTAGTCAAACCTATCGAGAAGTATCCTTAACGGTCAGAATAACTTTGTTAGGATTTCATAGTATGACGTCAGCTTAAAGATTATAGGTGTGTCTAAAACTAAGCAATTTGTATGTCCTAAGTACATCTACGTGACATTGTATGAAGTTACTCGCTGCATTACTTACTAGATATATACTCTTCCCCTTCGTCCTTAGAAAAGGAGATTCCTATCCCTTACTCGCTCATCGATCGATGTGACCTTGGCAGTGCGGAATTTACCCCACTGGATGTAATATAATCTTATGTCATATAGTTATGAATAGCATCGTTTTGTGCAGCTTTGAGTTAGTTATATATACAGACTAAATTCAGGGGCTACAAGTACCTACGTTCCAAGTACGTAAGTACCTATCTAAGTCTAAAAACTGTATAGATATATACTTAGAAAACAGCGAGCCAATTCTTAAAAAGCCGGCAACGCACTCGCGAGCCCTCTGGCATTGAAAGTGTCCATCAATACCATACAAATGTTGTGTTGTTCTAAAAAAAATTGCCTTTTCTACAAAATCAAATTAAGGACGGTATGGTATTTAAAAATAATAATAGAAGCAAAACAAAAAATACCAAAGTTTAATGTGATTGATTTTAAAATTATCTATGAAACTGACGCTGTCAATTGCCTTGAGAGTTCAAGTTGGTTCATAGTTTTTCCTAGAGGCCAAGTTTAAGTGAACTAAATCTTTGTTTACAAGAAATTTATGTAACACACATTGTTAGGAATACTTTCAACTGTATATTCTACATAACTATTTTAGTTAGGTTTTAATAATAAATTTTATATAAAAATAAAACGAATAAAGGTATTGAATATAATATTTCAAGCTTAACTGTTAACTAGCAGTGTTGGCCTAGTGGCTTCAGCGTCGAACCCCGAGGGCCCATATTAAGGGCATGTGAAGGGCTGAGGTGTTTTTAGTGGGTGGGGTCTCGCTACCCCTCTGAATAGCAGAGGGTTTTGAGTGTAGACCCAGCCCCACAGTCCCCGCGTCAAGCTCGACATCCTTGATGCGGGCCTGCGTAAGCGCATTTTCACCTCGTATAAAAATAAAATAAAAAAAAAAGTGGCTTCAGCGTGGAACACACAACATCATGTGTGCATCATCATGTTAGAAAACATTTTATTAAAATTACAATAAAAATATACGTCAAATTTCTCGCTTTTACTACTAATTTATTGTTAAGGAAAAAATGACTAGAAAAGTAACGGATTAGGTATCATATATAGGCATTTAAGAATGCTTTTCTTTCTTATACATTAAATAGTGCTATGGGGTCCCAGAAGCAAACTCAAACACGTCATTGATACAGTCTTGAAAGTACCGTAAAACCTCAGTGGGTACACCGTGTGACGTGAATCGAGTCTCTCATACCCCTGTCCTTGGGTGCGGGGGAATCGTAAATGCATTTCCATTCAAATACGTTTTTAGCGAATATAAACGAGAATTTATTTACATAACAATCTCGAGGGACTGCCACATAAAGTATTATGTAATTCAAAATTGGCTAACAAAAAAGGCTTGCTGTAAAATATGATCGCTATTTATTTATAAGTTCTAAAACAACGTGTATGCATAAAATTATACAAGAAAGTGTAACATCAGTTTTACACACATACACATCAATTAATAGAACATAAGCAAGCTAGCAAGGGAAAAATTAAACAAGCAACAAAAAAAACTAACAAAAGTAATAATAACCCTAAATAAATGGAAACTTAAACCTTAATAAGAGCAATGATAAACAAAGATATGGTAAGTTGGAAGATAGAATATATCGATATTTTTATCAATGTTAGTAATCAAGTTGTAAGAGCGAGATAGCCTATTCACTGGACCATAAAAAATACCAGAAATTAAATACTAAACTTCGTAACTCTGTCTACTGTAAATTTATAAAATATTCATATGAATTCAAGAAAGACAAATTTAACCTAGACAAAAACCATTTTGTTAGTCATCTAAACCTATAGGCATTATGTGAGATTCAGGTTTACGACGATGCGTCGATAGCACAACGCATGCGCAGAACCTACTTGTAAATGAGAATTGAGACAAAGAACTACTGATGATAGGCCACGTCATGATTCAAGGCTAATATATTTTTAGTTAACGTATATAGATATATATCATGTTATATACATATTTAATCTATAATTAGACAAGAATAATATAGGAATAACACAAAAAAGGTTTTAGTCTGTCCGTATACACGCTAATAGCTAATGTTATTATGCGGATTTTAACGCAGTGTGAATTGAAGTTTTAAGTTAACTGGCGAAATGTGGAATCGACTGCCGGTGGTCTTCCCTGAGAGATACGACCTCCAATAATTCAAAGTAAGAGTTTAATCCTACATCAAAGGCCGGCAACGCACCCACTAAACATGGGTGTCGATGGGCTGCGATGACTTTTTGGGCGCCCCATAAGCTATTTTGCTCTCTTTCTCTATTCAATAAAAAAGGTGTATATGTTGAATTACATCATATCTTAACTACGGATTAATTGCAATTATTACGTTTATCTTTTATTAGTACCAATATTCACTATTAGTACATTGATAAATACTGATAAAGCAAGGTTATCCTTGATATATTTTTCAATTCACTGCAAAGCAAAATGCAGGAATAGTACTAATGTTTGATAGGTCAGTACATATACAAAATGTCTATATAATACTTTAAGCGGGATGTCTTTAGATTGGAGGAATTCCGGAGTAAAAATACATAAACTATAAACCAATATTTCGTACAAGAGATTTCTACTACAGTTTTCGTAAAAGTAAATAACAATCGTTATTAGGGTCACACGAAAGTAAAAAAAAATATTTTTAAAGTGAATCCTCTCCTTATACACAAATCAGTCATTGCATCGTTCTAGCTATTAAACTGTCTCTTTTTATTACACCGAAAACGTTATTTGACAGAAAGAGTTAGTTAAAATAATGAAATGAGACAAATTTAGTTAGAATGAAAAATTATAAAGTTGCAAATAAAAATGTTTTTTAATTTTTCGGAGAACGTAATAATCGATGAGCCATGCCGAATGGCGAGTGCGTTGCCGAACCTTTAAAAATTGGTACGCTCTTTTCTTTAAGTCGAATTGTATCGGAAATACTTCAGTGAACTGAATCGAAAACTTTAGCTTATATATAAACCTTACTTAACACAGTAGAGTCTGTTTTATTTCTTTAGTAAAGAAATAAAATAGCTTTCCAACTTGCAAACGTTTTTAAAAATCCTGTACAATTGATTGAGTCAGTTACAAGGATCACACCAAGAAATGCTATGTTTATTCAACAAAAAAGACCACTAAATCTAACCAAAGGTGCTTAAACTGGATTGTATAACGACTTTGTAAATCTTCAAACAACGTAAGTAAGTATACGGTAATGGGATAAGAAATGATAACAATAATAGAATAATGAATAGAGGATTATTGTATGACACAACTTGGAAGCCGTATATTACCAGGGCAATTGCGTTGTACAATTTATGCGCTTGTTGAAGTTAATTTTATAACCGCCTCCGTAGATGAGAGACTCAAGAACTGAAGTACAGTTATTAAATTCTAAGCTATATTAATATTTTGCGACCGGCGGAAGACTAAGAGGAATCTAAGAGGTTTCTTAATATAATTAGTAGTTTAAGTTAGTAGGTAAGTTATATTTATATGAGGTTGTATGGAGTGTACCCATTTTACCCAGTTTTGTATCCAACTTTGTTTGTCTTGGTTATGGTACACAAAAAGTTAGAGGTAAGGAAGAACCTTACTATTACAAAAAAATAGTTAAAAAGATCAAAACAAATTAAAAAGTTTGGTCCCTGTGGCAGTGTAGTGTCGCGGTCGCAATTGCTTGCAGTACTTTGGGCGCGTACAAATTAACTCAAAGAAGCACCATTTACGCGTGTCTTGCGCACCCTAAATATTTTTGCTTGTGAGACGGATATATTTAGTTACACACTGGTAAATTCACAAGAATTGCATTATTTATAATTGGTTATAAAAAGGTCTAGGTTTTAAGTTTTAACTTGTTTTGTTTATATTTTGTTTTAGTTTAATTTTTATATAATTAGTATTGTATTAGTATAAAGTTACTGTATAAATAGGAAATAAATATTAATATTTTTGTTAGGTATTTTTCTGTTTAAATATTATAAACCTATCAGCAACTCCTTTTTTTTTTTTTTTTTTAAAGACAATTCACACCAATTGACCTAGTCCCATGCTAAGCTGGTGAAGCTTGTGTTATGGGTACTAGGCAACGGATATACATACATATTATAGATAGATATAAATACATATTTAAACACCCAAGACCTAAGAACAACACCAAATGCTCATCACATCGATGTTCGCCTCAGCCGGATTATTTCAAAATTTTTTATCCTTTCACCGAGTCGTTTTAGAAACCTTGTTGTGTTATTTATTTGCTGTTATTAGTTTGTTTATTCCTACATAATTATGTATTTACAGTGTAGATTCGCGCATGCTTGGCGGACTTGTGGAGTTGTGTGCTGTGATATTGCGGGCTACTCAATTGTGAGGAAGTTGCATGGATCTGGTTAGCGGTACCTTCTTAAGTTCTCATGTTTTTTGTTATGTATATTCCTTCTATAACATATCATGAATAAAATAAAAACAAAAACTAACCTGCAAACTTTACGTGTGACGTATTTATAACCAAACTCCTCCGAACATAAAAATCGATACAGCCGATTTTTATGAAACGTTTTGTGTAGGTTGGTCTAAAAATAGAATATAAAGTATTTGTATATCCCTAAGGCTAACCCGCCTCAAGTTTTACGCAACATCTTTATCAATCTGCTTTACCCCCACCTTTTTATAGCGATTTGACTCCTGTAATAATCTTATTTATTTTCAACAAAATAAGCTATTATTTTAGATAATTCCAATGTGGCAAAACATAACGTTAAATTTGTCGAATCACAGTTCGACATATTTTCATCACTCGGCAATGGTGTACCGTGTTCCATGGTGGCGCATGGAGCACGGTACACGGTACCCGGCAACCCCATAGAAATTAATTAAAACATCATGGATTAGTGTAATTAATGAAATAAGTTTTATATTTTTGGCTTAACCTAAACTGACCTGATCACAAACCTAAAAAAAATAAAATAAACCTAACGTAATTTGATCATGTTACATACGTGTAATTTGTATGAAAAAAATGTAATCCTTTGGGAACTGCGACGATATCATTTATATCATGCATGTAATATTATCAGTTTTTTTTAATTTTTTTAAGGGATCCAAAAGCCGTGCGCCTTCTTTATATTACATACAAGTACCTAGTAAAGAACGATAGAAAAAAATTGGAGCTGTTTTAAGGTGGAGCCGTGATTTGACAGATTTACCAACAATACATACACATAGAAAAAAAAGAACACAACATTTAGTAATATATTAAAATAATTACAAAACAAAGATTCCGATTCAACTCATTACTAAAAACGGTTTAAGCATTTAGCTACATCAACGTTGATTACACGCAAACCTATAACCAGGGCCGCGCCGACCCCCGGCAGCGCCTGTGTGCGAAACCCATGAAGCGCCTCCTATTTTTTTATAGAGGGCAAACGAGCCTGCGGGACGACCAAAAAGGGCAGTCATCGCAGTCCATAGACATTTTTATTGGGTGTGTTGCCGGCCTTTGAGCCTCATTTGAGGTGTTCGACCTATTTTTACGAATCTTCAAGTTTCAATGTATTTTTTATTATTTGTCAATTTTGACCGAAAGAAAAATGTTCTTTAGTTTAATATACATAATTACTTAAATAATATTTTCTTAAGTAGGTCCGTCCGCTTGCTTGCACATATTTGAGCCATTATCATAGCCTTGTCCCCTTAAATTGTTTATGTCCAAATTAATTTCGTTTAATTTTTCTATTATAAATGACGTTACTCCAGCGCCATATATCTATAATTGGACAGAAAGCAAGTGAATGCTCTCTTATTTCCAACTTTATAGTTTCCATGTTAAAATTGACAAACCTTTGTATCATACTAATTTGCTCTTCATGTGAAACGTCAGGAGTACAATCCAGTGTTATTGAAAAATATTTATTAATTCGACATAAATGTTGAATTTGGTTACCGAGTATAAAAATTAGTTCATTTTGGATTTTACTAAGGTATGTCGGCATATAATTGAAATCATAAGACAAACACACTCAAGAAACTCCGGCGCAGCGGCCTTTCTTTTGATTCGCTAAGCTCTTGAGTAATTAACGTAAACTAAAACCCAAAGCGTAAAATGACACTTCAAACGTACGTAAGAATATTGTAGAGTAACATAAATAATTTCGGTGGCGGCGCCTTCATTGTCTTAGCGCCTGTGTGCACCGCACACTTCGCACACATGGGCGGCGCGGCCCTGCCTATAACATTGTAAATGTTAATCGCAAACGACAATATCCAAATATACTCCGGTATACCAATCTCCAACGAACGAATTCGATTAGGAATCGTTTGACGAACGTCGATTGGAACTCAGCCAGACATCCTATGACTATATATTTATTTATTTAATAAGGGAACATGATAGACATCACAAATACAAGTTATAATTGTATAAATGTCCTTGAATCATTTCTCAGGTAAGATCAATAAATGTAACACAACTAAAATTAAAATAAATACAATAGGCAAAGGTAAACGGCAAATTAGAGTACATAAATTAACAATTATAACAATGATTTAAAAGCAGTACAAAAACCTATCCAGTTATAGGAAATACATTATATTTGGAGGCACGAACCCCATGTTAGTACGGTAGCTAAATTTGTTTATTTATAAAAAACACAATCATGTCCTAACAGGTGACCCTAAATCTACATGCATAACCAATAACAAAAAATTACACACGAAATTAAATACACACATAAGAAATTAAAAGAAGAAAAGAAACTAACTACAAATAATAGAACTTTTGTCAGTTCACTCAACGGACAATAAAAAAGGTCCGTTAACCTATGTATTACTTTCACTACTTTTCAGAAGGTTAGTCCTAGCTGTTGGCGCATTAAATCAATTGCATGAGACCTGCAGTGCGATTCTGTTAATCCGTGAGTTCACCTCCCACTAACAACGCTCCCTTCGTCACTCACGTCATTTTTGGAATCTCATGGTATTCTGTTAAGCAATTTCACATTACGTCTTTACAAGCGGAGGGAGCTTGTAGTTTATTGTTTATCAGAATGCCAAATCGTAAAATGACTGCTTCACGACTGATTTGAGCGCGACCGCCGCTGCGAAATCCGCTGTGAGAGTTCGAAAAGTGAGTTACAGAATCGCAAGGCTGGCTGGAACATGAAGGTCGTCAACTCGCCAGTATAAATAGATTTTGAAAGATATCATAAAAACCATGAATGTTTTAGGTTGTCGATAGCATATTCTCTAATTAGAATTGAATAAACCAGTCGGGCGTATATAGCCATCACTAAAACCACTTCGTGAGCCAACCACAACTCCGAACTGAGAGACTCCCGGGTTCGCTTACGCATTCTAGCGGAGGTCGAAGCTCAAGTAGCTCAAGGACGTCGCCAGGGGTGGGGACAGGTCGGGCCAGTCGCCAATCCTTCCCCATTGGGAATCGTAAACTTTATTATTATTAATTAATATATTTTATTAGTTTATGTATCATGTTTTATATTGTACAGTTCTGACCCTGTTTGAGTAGTTACTTGCTTGCAAGCAGGAGATGAGAGTTAGTATATCTATGATACTGAACTGGAGTCTTATAACTTATTTAGTATCTATTAAACTCTGAATCTGGACTGACGAACGAAGAAACGGACCAACTGGCGCAAATCAAAGACAATAATTGTAGCTACAAAGTACGACGCTACTTTGCATACAAGTGTGGTATTCTCTAGGTTTGTCTATGAAAAAAGCTTAAACAGAAAATAAAGATAACAAATAAAAAAGGCTCAATCGCTTAAGCTCGTATATAAACGTGCGCGTTTATATAACTCAAGCAAATTGAAGAATTACAAAATTAATCACAACAATGTACTTTTATTACTTGTTATAATGAAACCTACTAAATGTAATACGTTTGTTCATATAACAATAATTAAACCTACTTATACACAATACTTAGGCTGTATTAATTGGATTCACCCACTCGTAGACACAAATAGTTGTTAATACTGAACGGTAAAATGCCTATTCTATAAAAAAAGTGGCGCTATAATCTCTAGGTCTTGACATTAGATTTCTGTATAGCAAGTAGATATTCTGTAGGAGAAATAAAAAAAAAACATTTGGCAAAAAAGTGAACTCCACACATTCGTCTCTAGATAGAGGGTACGCGATATTTAATTTTAGATTACAGATTGCCGATTGGGCCATTAATATTATTCGTGAATATCTTAAAAAACGTTAATTAAAAGAAACCTTTACCACTTAATCAAAAATACATACATATTACATATAGATTAGATTTATAATAAAAAAATAGGGGTTGATCGTAGAGGAGTGAAACTTAGAGGTTGTATGTATTTTTTAATGCTGTATCATAAAAACAGAAAAAAATATCTAAAAATAAAAAAATATATTGATGGGTGGTCTACCCTTAACTTTTTGGGGGATGAAAAATAGATGTTGTCCGATTCTCAGACATACCCAATATGCACACAAAATTTCATGAGAATCGGTCGAGCCGTTTCGGAGGAGTTGAACCACAAACACCGCGACACGAGAATTTTATATATTAGATTTAATGTTAAAAATTACGATTGACGAATACTGGTTTATATAAGAATCTAGATATAACCTAATTTATATAAAAGATCACTTACCAATTCGCATATGAACGGCGCAATAAGATGCAATGGCGATCAATGCAGTGACCTAGTTCCCGGTCAAACCCCGCGCGTCTTCACCCGGACCTTTCATCCTGTTCTACAGGTGAGGTAGGTTATGGCTGCATTAATAAAACTATATTAAAGTATATAGTACACCAATAATATGCGACTCTGGTCCTATGCCTATAATTGAACTTCATTGGCGTATTTTATGTTGGAGTTTGAATATGTTAATAATGGCAGGCAACACTTGTCACATGTGAAGAAAAAGTTTTAGTTTGGAATATTAGAATGCCTGTTTAAATTTTATATAAAACTAGCTGACTAAACGTATGCTGTATCAAAAAAAAATAAAAACAAAAAAGTTTGTATAAAAAATATTTCTTTTGGTTAGGACACCCCTTATCACTTAGGCGTTTGAAAGATAGATAGTAGCCGATTCTCAGACTCACTGATTATGCATAAAAATTTCATAAGAATCGGTCGAGCAGTTTCGGAGGAGTATGGTAACTAACATTGTGACACGAGAATTTTATATATTAGATGATTGTTTTCTGTTATTTGTTGTTTAAGTAAATTCTCTTCAAGACGTGGACAGTGAAACATCCTAGTGATATTTATACGTACGTACCTACTGTATATAGGCGCGACATGTACTACGTAATATACCCTCTGGCATTGAGTGTCCATGGGCGGCGGTATCACTTAACATCAGGTGAGCCTCCTGCCTGTTTTGTTCTATAGAAAAAATAGGTGCAATACTATACACTTCTATATAAAAATACATATTATTGTAATTTATACTAACGACTTAATAATAATACTTACTAATTATTATACAAAGCTAGATAGTTTATTTAATTCAAATTTATAAGATTGGAATAGTTTATAAGTAGGAATTAAAACATTATTTAATATTTAATCAAAACGCTGTGTACCAGTAGATTATATAGACCATAATATGCCCATGTGGCGAAGAAAAACATCGGGAGAAACTGCCATGTTTTCTGAACTTAAAAACTATATAAATAGAAGTTTGATCACTTTATTGTCTTTGAAAATAAATACAGAAAACCAAGGCCACTATCCATAGACTAGTCACTAGACCCTTGTAGAGTGACACTAGTAAACATAATTGAAAGAGAAACGTTTACGAAAGTTTAATAATATTAGATAAAACGCGAGTTTATAATTACAGGTAATTAAAAAACAGATTGTTAATATGTTTTTATTTCTTCCACCAAATAGCTTATCTTCCCGTACATAATATATTACTTAATAAATAATTATAAGAGCTACTTACAAATGAGTACGCGACTCTTGCCGTATTCTTATATTGTTTGATAACTAAGAATTTTTCTTACATCGATACCTTATTGATAAGTTAGGTATCACGCAAAAATATATTATTTTATAATTATTCTACAATATATCGTTTAGTAATACCTACAACAGTAATCATGTACAATAAATAGTCGTATAAGTTACTGGCGAAGAACAGAATATAATAATTTATTTTGGCGCCTTTCGACGTTATAGCGGCCATCTCAACATCATGAAAGTTTACCGGCCATTTTAAATTTTTTGTTATTATGACAACTTTTTTTGAAATAGATTCAACAATTAACAGCTGCATTTGGGAAATATCAATTAAAATCAACCGCAATGCAATGTTATTTATAGTATATTATTTATTTACACTTCGTTAGGTACCTTAACGTTAAAAAGGAGATTACATAAGTTATTAGGCAACGGGCGATTTCTTCCGGAATAAGATTGTCAAAGGAACGCAAATTAAAACTACCGCCAGAGAACATAAAATGTTGCTTTAAGCAACTAGGAATTTTAGGATTAAAAGGAACAGAAGTAGAGAAAGTTGTAAAATGTGCATCTTGCGCCGCAATCGAATTGCGAATTCTTCGGAACTCCGAAAAGTCAAATTTAGGAAGTCCAAATATGAATCTGATAAATATATTTTGTGCTCCAACTTATCAACCTGGTGTTCGGTTATATCTGGAAAACACACAGCGTAATCGAGAATTGATATAATTAATTATGATAATCGTCATAAAAGAGATATTATCATCTTATAAGATCAATAAATGACTTGGCACTTGGAACAGTTTATCATATCTGTATGAGTCAAAAAGATTAGAAACAGTTTTGATAAGAAATTACATAATTTCCTTTTATAGATTTATACTGTTAAGTAACTTATATATAACATTGAATCTACATAAATAAATTAAGTGTCATTATCCTATGTGCGTACCATGGTGCGGGTGACTGTTGTTTAATTTTTCTTTCAATTGGATTTTATTTGTAGACTAGAACATTCTGGCTGGGTAAAATTTAAGTTACTACAGTTATGTATTTAATATATTACGAATGTGGTACAGCTGAAATACTTTGTAAATCGCGGCAACTTTCAAGAATGAAACGAAACGTTACTGAAATTGTCACCCGCACCATACTACAGCGTACAATCGCACATATACCTATAGTATACGCTATAGTTTGTCCAAATGATGAATTTCTTCACTATTCCTTCCTTTCATCACTTAGGGTTTAAAGAAAACGTTATTTTTCTCTAGTTATTATGATTGTTTCTGAACCATGATTTTTTGATTATTATATTTTGTATATACTCCCAGGAACCGGATACATGTCAAGACGTTTTAACCAACTTCAAAAAATACAAAGGTCGAAAAATATAGTATCGAAATTGCATTACCCGTTTTTAAAACGAATGGTTATTTGTTGATATGTATATTAATAATTAATATTATTGGTTCTAAGTTGACAAAACACAATAATTTACTTATCTATACCATTAATATCCACCCTAACTACATTAAAACATAATAAAACCATTACGAACGCTGTCACTGTAAAAAAAATTCTTCGCTGATTAACAGCTGATAGGTCAAATGTGAGTTCACGACCTTTACGAGGATGATGACCCAAAGAATACCCTCTTTTTTGTTAAAAATATATTTCCTTTACACATCTATCATTAAATAATAAAAGTACGCATTTTTATATATATATTTTAATACAACATTTACGAATCACTACAAAACCGTCTAAATCTTTCGGGATTTCGTGGTCTGTTTGATAACCAGCTAATAACGATGTCTGCTGGGATATATATTTGGGTTTTGTACGTTTGGATTTGACTGCTGAACGGGATAGCCTTGAGTAATGCTGCCAGGTTTTGCCTGCAAAATAACGTTATAAATATAAACTCATAAATATCCATAATTCACAAATAAGCTATTGCATAGATTTTATCGCGGGCGCGGCGACCGAATCAGGAAATACCGTATCGAAATAAACCTAACACACGATGACGTAATATAGGTGTGGCCAATACGCGTTAGGGAGGGACAGAACGCATACTGCGTCTCACATCGGTTTAGCGTGATCGGATAGGTGTGTTAGTCTGACGGCCAAAATTAATAATGTATCATCAATCTATGATTATAACCAATCTTGGACTGATTCATATCTAAAGACCGATCTCCAATCTGCATGCCAATAAACATTTCTGCTATCCGATTGTTTATTTGACAAAAGATTGACAGCAATCTTTTGCGTGATCCTTGCCTCTCGACCGCGTTTCGTTCAATGCAATATGTTGTGTTCAAGCATACCAAAAGTTTGCTGTTTTTGGAACGAACTAAAATAAGTAAGACTTAGGGTCTGTTTCACAATGTATGGATAAAGTAGCAAATAGCTATGCAACGTTTTGTTTGTTTTTTTGTTACGAACAAATAAAGTTACAAAATTCTATAGAAAAACATAGAACCTTTACCTCTTTGTTGGTCATTTAATATTACTTGTAATGAAACGGGCTGTCATTGTCATATGGTATTTTTGTTTGTTAGGTTATTGAGTATTTTAGTACATATTATTACAAATATAAATTTTCTCTGAGTAGTTTGTGTATGTTGTTTTTGTGATTGGAGGTTGGTTCTTTAACTTAAAAAAAATGTCTACGCAAAAACGTGAAAGAAGCGTCAATTTCAGCCGGGAAGAAGTTGACCTTCTAACTTCGCTTGTTGCTGACCATAAAAATATATTAGAAAATAAAAAGAGTGACTCAGTCACCTGGCAGGAGAAAGAGCGGTGCTGGAAGACGCTGGAGGCGCTGTTTAATAGCACAAGTGGGGTAAACTTTCGCAGTGCTAAAGCTTAAAGAGGGCTACAAGAAAAAAGTCTGCCTTGATACATGCTGAAACATATCGTACAGGAGGTGGCCCTAGTGCTGCTACTCCTCTTACCCCCGATCGAGGAAAAAGTCAAAGACATGATATTGTTGTCTGTCGAAGGAAATGAAAGTCAATTGAAAGGAAGAGCTTCTAAATAAGAGAAAGCAATGGGCATTTGAAGAGGAAGAAAGAGAGCATAAAAGAGAATTATGGGCCATAGAAAAAAATATATTGTTAAATAAATTAGAAAAATAATAGATTTTGTGCCTGGAGCGAGGATGTATTGTATTAAAAATTTGTATTTTTATTTAAATAAAAGCATTGAATTTTTATTTAATTTATCTCAAAAATGTTGTAATTTATAAAATATTATAGTAATAAAGCAAAATAATCACTTATAAGATTACTTCGCACACTTGCATTTCCCACGTTGTCAATTGCGCTTTGATCAATATCATCAGCTTGTTCATCTACTTGTTGCAGTAGTTCAAAATGTTCATCTCGCATATCAATAGCAATATTGTGCAACACTGCACAAGCCACTATCACGGCTTGTACACGAGATACTTGAAGCAAAACCTTTTTTGACAAACCGATTTTGGGGAACCGATTTTTTCCAAACACCATATTATGTCCTTTTCACCACATTTCTGCTTCGTATTTGAGATTCGTTATAAAGATGTTCTGCTGGAGTCTTGAGGTTTTGAAGTGGAGTTAGTAGGTAGTATCTATAGTAACAAATATTTTTGGTTGTAGCTAATATTTAATTTTTTTTTACAAAAGTTGATGAAAAGATGAAACCTGCAAGAAGTCACATATAGACATCACTTTGTGTAAAAGTGTCTCCAAAGCTTCTTTTGTTAACCTAAATCTAAATGTGAATTCGGCGTCATTCAGGCTCTGGATATAATTAATTCTTGTCTTCTTATTATGTCTTCGCACAGAAGTACGTTGTCTTCTTCCAGCTTCAGAATTACTATCCCAATCGGATAATTGCATTTAAACTTCCAAATCACTATCACTAGAACTGGAAGATGACGAAGATGAATAAATTTTCCCAATGAATATTAAGTTAGGTCGCAATCCCAAACCCAAATCATACGAGTTTCACCGATAGCAATCCGAGATTGATTTGGCCAATCGAAGAAACTGTCAAAATGGACAGATAGGTTGTTGGCATGAGTAAACATTCATTTTCATACAGAGGGCAATCTTCAATCTCTTATCCGCCCTCTGAACGATTGGTTGAATAATTAGATTGGTATCTCAGTCCATGTATTGAATATTGGCATGCTTTTCTTTAGAAATGGATTGAATTGTCAGTCTATGACAGCTAAAATTGGATTGATATTGCATATTGGTTTTGGCCGTGAGTCTGGTAGAGTGGTAGATTGAATTATTATCAAAGAAAAAAATACTGCAAAACATAAATAAATAATTATATTGCATAAGTTTATAAAAAATGCTATGCAATAGCTTTACCGCGGCAGTCCCCGAGTGCCACACGTATTTTTTACGTAGAGTGATTTTATATATTAGCCTATATAATATAATCGTTGAGTGTTTGTGCGTATTGTGAACTATCAGTACCTCTCTAATTATATATATTATTTTAAGATAAAATTGTGTAAATATTAAGCACTGAACCGATTTTATGGTACCTATACAATAATAAAACTGGCAGTTTAAAAGTTGGCCTAGTGGCTTCAGCGTGCGACTCATCCCTGAGGTCGTAGGTTCGATCCCCAGCTGTGCACCAATGGACTTTCTTTCTATGTGCGCATTTAACACCGCTCGAACGGTGAAGGAAAACATCTTGAGGAAACCAGCTTGCCACACCCATAAAGTCGACGGCGTGTGTCAGGCACATCAGGCTGATCACCTACTAGCCTATTATATTAACAAATGATTATGAAACAGATACAGAAATCTGAGGCCTAGACCTCAAAAGATGTAACGTATAACAATAAAACTAGTAAATATTCAGTAGCACCAGTTTTAAATTTAACAAATACAATTTACGCAGTATATATACTTTAAAACTATGTTCAGTAAAGGGAAGTTGATGTCTTTTGTATGAAAGATCGAGGATTGTTAAAAAATTAAATCACCTGTATTGTGTTGTGTTGCGGTTGATGTATGGCCAGATGACGGGACACGGGCGGTTGCGCATAAACCACTCCGCTACTAACTGCCGGGTGGTGAGCTTCACTTAACCCTATTAATACTTGTGGAGCCTAAAAATACAAATGGTATCGTTATTCCTGAGACAGCACTTCTTTATATAAAGTAAGTATTGACTGGTGATTAAAAAGAGTGGCGGATAGTTTCGTGCCAGTTCTTGCCCGCTCTACGCTCTTGACATGCGAACTGGTATTAAATGTTAATTTAGAATCAATTTAACATCTTTTCTGTTGACGTTCATAAGTGTACTTGGTTACCTATATGACCCAAGTTATTTTGAGTTTGACTATTGATTTGATATTATTAGCGTAGTGGAAGTGCACTTTTACTTAGAACGAAAATAATTGAATACCAGCTGCCTATTATCTATACGCAATAAGTAAGACTTTTATCTCGTAAATCATTTTAATTTTACAATCTAACTTTGCACTAAAGTCATAGATATTTCAATGCAATTTATAAGAACCATACCTCATATTAGGGAGCGTTTAAGTATTACGCCATTTTTGAAGATAATTGAAACAAACAAGGGGGGAGCCCCCCCCTTGTAAAGCGCCGTAACGTTTTTCTGTACCCAAGTATAGTAAAACGTTTCGTGACCACCTAGTGGTGTAAAGTACTGAAGAGTTGAAAATAATATTAATAATAACGCGTAATTCAATCCCCGCCCCGTATCGTAATGTTTTACAAAAGACACCCCAACCAAAATTAAAATTCTTTACGTAATTCTTGAACGCTCCCTTATACAAATAAGGCGAAAATTGATGTCACGCTGGTAGGATAAAATTGAAGCTATCCTTACTGCTGAAGAACAGGGTTGGCTTCAGCATGACAACAGTGCCTTCAAAATGTGACAATTGACAATTGACACACACTCAAGGATGGAAAAGAGGGTAGAAGGAAATTGAACTTTGACCTAAAAATCGTGTGTCAGGCATAGAAGGCTGATCACCTTTTTTATATAAAAGGGTGTAAACTTATACTGCCGCCCATAGACAGTCACATTGGCTGAGGGCTCGCAATTGCGTTGCCGGCTTTAATAATTGGTACGCTCTTTTCTTGAAGGACCCTAAGTCGAATTAGTTCGGAAATGCATCGGACGACAATTCACCTACTTGCATATTAAGAAAAAACTTATCACGAAACAAAAGAGAAGCTGTGTTTGTAATGTAACTGACTTTAATTTAAAAGATATAATTTTTTATGTACCTATTTATACATTGGTAATAGTTGTAATCACATGGGCGAGGCCAGCTGTATTAAATTTTTCCCCGCAAACGATTTCATACAAAAAAGACTTGGTTAACCAATTTTCATTGTGAACATATCAAAAACAGTATTTTTTGTAACTTTTCTTAACAGCCGCTTCTCTTAGGTAAAAATTCAAAGACCATAGCGCTAGCCATAATGCTCACATTTTAAAGATTTCGGTATCTGATATTTCGTGATATTTTCTATATTAATAGGCAAGTTAAACACAATTTTACAGATCACACAAAACAGCAGATGATCAGCCTTCTGTGCCTGACACACGCTGTCGATGTCTAGGTCAGAAGTTTGCCCAAGTCTTTTCCATCCTTGAGTGATTGTTATTGCCCACGTTTCTAACGGGTTCTGTTGATAGGCACATGCTCTGTTCTTCAGTCGCCTCTACAACCTTAATTTTCTAATCACCACGTAGGAAAAGCCTACCTGCTGATCCTTCTTGGGTTCCGGATGTTGCTGCCCCTCCCTATTCTTCAGCATATCCATATATAGCTGCGACTGGGGCGCCGGCGCATACATCAAGTTCGAATGATGTGGGGTATGGGGGGTGTGTGGAGTGTGGGGAGTATGCGCATGATGAGCATAGAGCAGGGGCGGTGGACGCTCAGTGACCACGCCCACTACGCTTGTCGGCATCGCGTAGTACCCCCCAGAGGAAACACCGGAACCACTGACGTTTGACGCATATTGAGATGTTTCTATAAACCAAGTGTTATTAAATACACGTAGATGATATTTGGGTAGTAAAGACACTTATTGACTATTTTGAAATTGGAACAACCTCTTTTAGGGGAAATTAATAGATTTACGAAATATATCATTATGACAACTGGTTTTTAATTAGCTTGAAGAGCAGGACACCCAATTAATACACACACACATCATAAAATCAGCCAATACACTAAGTTCTATATGTTATGAGTCATCAGCCACTCATCGTGACCAACAAATTCGTTATGTACATGTCACCATGATTTGCATTAAAAAAAAATTATCAATATCTACAAAACGACAGTTATCTTAAATCGAATAAGACAACATATCAGAGCAATATCATATCTAGAATTACGTGTAAATAGCGTTAAAAATAAACAAGTAAAAACACATATTTTTTTTTAATTAAATTTAATTGTACTGTCTCTTTTCATCAGCCTTTTACCGGCCTTTTCACAACTGGAGCACTGATCTTGATTAACTAAGAGTTTTTAAGTTAAAACAGTTATAGTACTGATTTATACAATGTTTTATCAAGCACTGTGTAACTTGATAGGATAGTAAGTTAAAATTTCATTTTAGTTTGGTTAAATGAAGGCACATCACAATGATTTACTGTTAGTATAGTTAAATGATTATTGAAACCAAATAAAGATGAAGTTACCAATTACCAAATTAGTATAAAACAACTTTAATTTAACGACTTAAACCCACCATTTAAATATTTTTTAGGACAAGACAACGTAGTTTGGGTTGTGAGAGGGAAAATTAAAAATTGGCTATACTCTGATTTTTAATTCCGTAGAATTCTGACAGCTATCATTTTTTGACATATCAGAGATGGCAAACCTTTTTGACCGGGCACATTTTTCAATTTCAATACGAGTCTATACATACATTTTATTGTTAGTTAATGTATCCATTTTATTAAGTGCGGTGCCCCACATTAAAAGTGGTTATTACGTTCCACAAACAGTAAAAAACGCATAAGTAAAGATAGCATTTTATTTTTTTTAAAAGGTTTACTAAATCTGGAATTAGTAGGTAGTGATGCCAGCTAAAGAATAAAATAAAGTAATTAAAGTTAATTCGATATATTGTTCGTGATATTGAAATATTTGTTATTTTTGTAGTGGGTCACTTGAGTAAGTAAATATTTAGATTTACCTTTTTGTAGGTAAAACATAAAAAATACGTAGCATTATTTTTATTGCCCTCAACTAAGTCAAATTTGTCCCGTTTTCGGTGGAGACCTTTTTTTAGTAGCAACACTAATGTCAGAATTCTACGGAATGAATAATCAGAGTATAGAAAATAATGAACGAAATGTTATCTACGATTAAGTAATATGTTTGACTCTTTCCTCGTCTAAGAAATTATTACTATTCATTAGCCATACAGCTGTTGTAATATCGATGCAACCTACTCGCACTTTTGTAAATAATATTGTACAATTGTCAGCAACTAAAATTCTTATGTTATTTGCTATACACGTTGTACATAACTAACCTACCACTAAGTGAATGTAATATTTGACACAAATCTTTAAACCAACTCTTTCTTTAAAGAAGTTTTTCCATGGCAATGCAATGTTTCAATATTAGGTCTAAAATCCTACAGGAAGTTAAACACAAAAATAAAACACACCAATTAAAAACTAGCGAAGGTCGATATTGTATAGGATTCAAGTCAAGTAAACCTCCAGGCATATTAGATTGAAGTACTACAAACGAAGGGTTACAAGATGAAAGGCTACTACAGGTACTACAAGAAAAGTAAGTAAAAAATAACGAAAATGATAATGAAAACTCGTGCACAAGCGTAATATGACACCTAGTGACAACTCACTGTTCCACAAAACCGCTCGAGCCATTTGGCGGCCCATTCGACCATCTTCAACTTCTGCAAAAGATTTTTTAAACATTTATACCTATCAATAGATCATCCGGTGAACTTCGTATCACCTCCGTTTTTTTTATATAACAGGGGGCAAACGGGCAGGAGGCTCACCTGATGTTAAGTGATACCGCCGCCCATAGACACTCTCAATGCCTGAGGGCTCGCGAGTGCGTTGCTGGCCTTTTAAGAACTGGTACGCTCTTTTCTTGAAGGAACCTAAGTCGAATTGGTTCTGAAATACTTCAGTGGGCAGCTGGTTCCACAAAGTGGTGGTGCGTGGCAAAAACTGCCTTGAAAAACGCTCAGTTGTATATACTTAAATATGTTTGATACTTAATACAAAATTTTACACAAAAACAGACTACTACAGCTATGAAACAGTCAAATTTCTGGACACCAAATTCTAGACAACCAAGTGACTTTTTTATTTCTAAAAACACATCAAATGTTTCACAGCTACGAACAGTTTGCATTTAATTTATATCGTCGTTTTCATAATTTTTCTTTGCTTATTATTATTTGTTTCTCAAACGTTCAAACTATCGCTTAACTTTTATAACACTTTTATCAAAATTAGCCAAATCGGTCCAGCCGTTATCGGTAAATTTTATATATACAAATACGTTCTTTTTCTTCTTTTATACCGAAATATTTCATATTCACTGGGCTATGATCACGCAGCAAAATAAAATGAATATTAATTTACTTTAAATTATATTTCTTGTTAAGAGAGATTTTGCAAAGCAAACGGTGTATAAAAAAACACAGTTCTGGCGTGAATATCTGCTGAAATCGCAGCCATTCTATAATAATTTAATTATGATGCAAAGATTTCAACACAAGCTAGCTATAAACATCATTTCATCATTGATATCCTAAATGTGACCGAACTCAGGAACTAAGAATATTACATAGTATACCGAGATACTATAGACTAAACACTATACAATCTAATCAACTTGATAACAGACTTCCAGTCTGTTGAAAACAAGCTTATTAAAATCGATTTAAATGCTGAGCAAAACAAATTCGCAGTTTAATTTTACACTTAATTTACTTACTATGATCCGAGTATACATTGTGCTGTTTCATAGCGGGCTGGTGTAACCGATGGGCATATAAGGCGTATGTTGGTGAGGGGGACCTCTGCCGCTTGACACCAGACTGTATGGGACCACGTACAATAGTTTGCTGTTGTGGAAACAATTTGTACTTTGAGTACGATTTCTTGAACAAAGAGAAACAACCTTTGAACTCCGTGTTTGTAACTACCACAACACCGAGAAAGGGAAACGAGCTTTCAGAAATGGTATGACTGGTTTTCAGTTAAAAAAATCTCTAGAAATACATGATCAATTGACACAATAATATATTTCGCATTTAAAATTATAAATATCGCAGAAGTCGCGTGCTAAAAGCATCGTCCGGCTCGAAGGACCAATGTACAGCTTGCTAGCCAGTGAAGTATAAAAATGTATATTTAAATATATACGTGTGTCAGAGTGTTAAGAGTATCTGTGTAGTAAGCGAAGTGTTTGTTTGCTGCGCTAGATGAGTAAATATTTGAGAGGGTGTAAACTTAGAACCTAACAACGCTGTATTCATTCCCAAGGTATAAAATCAGCAGAATTTTCCAAATTCCTTCCTTCCAAATTCCAAATCTGCAAATCCAATCTAGAAGTTCAGACACCTCTCTTTCGAATTCTTCGCGATTATAACGGCTTAAACAGTACTTATCTAAAGTTCGTAATTCTTTTTTGGGAAAAGGGATACTCTTCTTTAATAAAATCCCAGAGGCTCTTTTATCTCCACCTTTTAATAAATTTAAGAAATGTATTAAAGAAAAGCTGTGCAAAAAGGTTTACTATAAAGTAACGATTATCTAGTTGATAAAAGGGCCTGGGACTAGTGCTAGACAGGCTACTTCTAATTAATTTGCGATATTTGTTTTAAAATAAGTGTTGTTTGATGATTTGCTATTTTAAAAGAGTACCGAGAGTTTTTTACGCCGGCTTTTTCTCTCGGCCTACACCCTCTGTCTTCTTTGCCGATGAGTAGGGATGCCTACAAATTCAAATTTAATGACGTGGAATAAGTGATACATGTATCTTATGTTCCATAATAAACATATTTTATTTTATTTTTTATCCGAAGCTGGATATATTCAGTAGTGGCCTGATCAATTTTAAAAAACTTTTGCTGTTTTTTTTCTGCTTAACAAAACTAGCTGGTGTTTTTTGTAGATATATATTTTTATTGCACTTTTTTTTTAAATTTGTTGTAACATATACCGTACATATAGTCTTATGCATGATGTTATATACTTGAATAAATAAATAAATCCGGATCACTTAGCCGTACAGTTTTACCATAGTTAAGTAGTGGATAACGCGATGTGTGCACCAAAAGCTTCCTAATCCTTAGTCGACAATATTTTATCGAATTTATTAAATAACGTGATCGGATCTTACAAAAATAAAAAAATAATTATCTAACACGAATCTATACTGTGATTATAAGTACGTGTGTAGGTACTTATTAAGTCCTTGGTTTTATCAACTTACATTATATTACATAAATTGAAAACAAATTAATCACGAATGCGCAGACACACCCACCAATTAAAATAACGATTAGTAGCGTCGAGAATCGCAAGCAAAAAAAAAATTCTAAATTTGTGGGACATAATAAAGCGACTTCGGTGTGTTACCTGCAATATCTGTGTAATTTAGGTTTTGTTTTTTTACCTTAATTTTGTTTATTACGGTTTCTATACTATTTCATAGCTCAATGACGGCTTGTAACGATTGAAAATAGCTAGATTTAGCATAGCATTGATCTCTTTATTTCTTTTTCATTCATGGAGTAATTTAAAAAAAATTAGTGACCATTCATACCAATTCCGTTGTTGCATTCTTAACATAGACAAACAAATATAAGGTTCATAGTAAAATAAAAACAATAAAAGCAGTTGAACATCAAGACAATATAAATTTTATACCTTTAACTCCGTCAGACACAAAAATGTTGAACTGTAAACTTATTAAACAATATATAGATTTTTATATAATTAATTTCAAATTTGGAATTCATTTGTTCGCTTAAACTAGTAAATGTTTAAATATGATCATTCAAATGAACTACAGAAAATGTTCTATTTTAAAAAAAATTCAATATTGTATATTAACTGGGCCCATAGAAACGAATTCCTGCAATTGCTTATGGCATTATGACAAGATCTCGAATAAGAAGAATCGAAGAATAGAACAAGAATCGACAAAAGTTAATTTTTTAGTTACTGAATGTTATCCTAAACCTTTACATTTTATATCGAAACGTAAAATACCTTATTAAGCATGTGAGAATTAAGATGAGGTGGTCGGCCTTGAGGTGGTGGCTCCCCTTGACCCTGGGATGGCATCGGAAACATTGGCATTTGTATATTACCCATTGGCATTTTCATTGGTTGCATTTCACTGGAAAAGTACATAAATAGATTTTCTAATATAACATTTCTTTTATAATAAGAGTATATTTAAGCTTGTCTATATATGTAATATCTTATTTTACATTTCTATCATGAATTAATAATTGTTTTTGATCTAAAGATTATCTACTAACAAAGTCTGTAAAAGTGAAGTGAGATTAAAACTATCATAAACATAAAATATCCATACGAGACATTACCTACAAAAAATATAATAAAACATGGAAAAATCTGTTATAATTAATATTAATGTTATAGAAAAGAAATAACTTTACATCTCCTTTACTCACTTTGCTTCCTTTTGTTGTTGTCTCTTTCTAACCTCATCCTCATTCAGTACTCGCTTCAACTGCATAAACAGTTGTTGTTTCTCTTTTTCTAATTGTTTTAACTTTTGTTCAAGTTGTTCGATTTGCTCCTTTGTTTCCTCTGAAAATCAAAAACGCATTGATTTGGCTTCACTTTTTTTTAAGCAATTTTTTTAAAAATCATACCCAGGAATCCATTTCATAAGCCAAATCAAATATAAGCTGAATAGTGTCATTAAATAATCACAATTGAAAATCTCAACTATTAAAATGCTGACTGAAAATTATGCATAATTTTTATTAAATTCAGAAGGATATCAGTTACATACTACATGCCTGTATGTAGTGAAAAAATTATGTATATATAAATAAAATACAATTTAAAAAGCTCAGGTGCAAACCTAGTACTAGTTTAATAGTTGAATAAAGGAATATTAAAAATTAGAAGTATGTTTTTAGCATTTTTATAAATTCAGAGATGGCAATTACAGCCCAACATTTAAGTTCATAAGAAGCAGCCTGTCTGACTATTACTTACCAAGTGTCATAACATCTTGTCGTTCTCTAGCTTCCCGCTCTTTTCTTAGTCTCTCCTCCTCCACCTCTGCTTCATATTCTAATAAAAGTAAAGAAATAAATGTATAATACTAGCCACCATCTGCATCTTCGGAACAAAATTATGATAAGTATTAATTTCTCAAAATTAAAGAAGTTTACAGACTCATATTAAATAATAAGTTTTATTTCATATCAGTGAAATAAACTAGGCATCATAAGCTTAAAATAAGAACCTTCTTTTTTTCTTTGTCTCTCTCGTATAATGTAGCGTTTGAGAGCATTCCACATCTTCTGATCGCCCTCATTTTGTTCTTCAGCAGTTGTTGAAGTAACTGCTGGCATTTTCAAGGACGTAGTCTCCAGGACTGGTGTTATTTTGATTTAGTATGTAAAAATCTTATTTAATAAAACAACACTAAAAGTAAGTGCAGATATTTTCTCTCAAATTGGAGGATTACAACAAGCCAGCAGTATTTTTATTTTTATTGATAAGTTTATTAACAATTTACATTATTCATATTGCGAATCTACAAAATAGAAATCGCCAATCGTAAAGTGTAAACTTAAAACTACCATAGACTATAGAGTGACTACCACAGATTACTAAATATATAATGAATGTACATTAGTCTGTAGGAAAACAATGCAAGTGCCACAGACTTCAATATATCAATTATATTTTATTTATCAACACTTCGAGTTCGTTACATTAATATAGTGAAACCTCGTCGGCTATAAAAATATATCATTTAAACCATATAATTAACTGATAATGAATCTTCAAAGAAAAGAGAATCTAGCTAATTTATAATTATAATATATTAATTAACAATAAAGACCACTGTTTAAAATTGTGCATGCATATTATCAGAATAGTTTAATATAAAACTTCTGATTAATTGATAAAATACATACAACTGACATCATAACATTAGACTATGGCACATCGATTGGACTATATACAACCATTAACAACAAGCTGTCAAAATTCAAGAAGTCGAACAACTCCTATAGAGAGCCTACCTAGATTATATTTTGAATTTTTTGAACTTAGTTATTCGTACATTTACTAGTACAATAATGTTAAGATCACATTAATGGAATCTAAGTCAAGGTGTCCAACTGCACAATCTCTGTTAACTGCAACCAAGTACTGAGTGCCTTGTTATTAAATACCTATGAAAGCAAATCATATCCAACACGATTAGTAACTTTATTAATAATTTTATCTGTTTTAAATATTTTTCTTTGCAATACTTTTAAAGTAAATCATGGATGGACCTTCAAGACCAAGAAAGAAGCTGAAAGTGGTAAGTTTTTAGTTCTTTTAACATCAATGCTTATATTTTTCTAATCTTTTTTGTTTGATTATCATGTAAAATCAGGTCATTGGTATTAAGTTGCTTACGGTTCATTTTTACGTTTTAAATCATGAATGTATTACGTCTAATAATTTACTCAAATTTCACTTGCACTTATTACAATATATCTAACATACTGTAAAAACTAGACAAGTAAAGCTTAAGGGCAAGGTATCAATACAGGTATAGCTTTACCTTTATATATTTTATTACTGAATGAATGGGCTATTTTTTTATTTTATCAAAGTCATATCATATTTTTCTACACATTTTATCATTTCTGAAGTCACTGATTATAGTAGTGTGATAAATTACCAGTGATTAGATTTATCAAAGGTTTTTTATTAATGTTCCAATATAAATTATTCATATAGTTTTTATTATGCAATTGCCTTAAGATAAAGTTATTAAAATCGAAAAAACCCATATTTTTTAGTTTAATCATTAAATGTAATTCTGTGCCTCTTTATTGGCTTGATTGTCTTTAATTTCTAATAACTTAAGTAGATAATTAAGGCTCTATAGTAAGAATTCTCTAGTTCATATACAAGTATATGGTAGTTTTCAATAAAATTTTAATATGTTTTTAACATAATTAAACCGTAATAAAATTCATTTTTATGGTGATAATATACTATAAACATTTTACATCACCCTATGAATAATATTATATTTTTTGCTTGGTATGCATTATATAAATATTTGTGGTAAATTTTCATAGTATCACATAAATTGCTACATAACTTATTATTAACTGCACAAAAAGCATAATACTCAGTAATTTGAATTATTAATGCAATAAACAACTTGCTATTTTGAATATTATTGTATGTTAATAATAATAAAGCAACAGTCATGTAAAAATTACTTGAAATTGAAATAGGAAACAATTTCATCGTTTATTTTCACTACCTTAAGGCATGACCACTATGTAGTAGTTGTTATATTCATAACACCAATTCTTGTCTTTGTTGAAATAATGTCATTTAATTTTTTAGAATTAATAGTTTTTATGAATCATTATTTTTAACAAACCTTGTTTCATATAATTTTTTAGATGTATTGTAAAGTTACTTACAGACAAATATTTATATAAGTCAAGTTTAGGTATTATTCTACAACATGACTTGATTTAAAAAAAAACTAATAATAAAAGAAAAATAGATTTCGACGCGTGCAAAATTATTTCATGTACCTTATCAATAAATATTATCGATGTCTGAAAAATACTATTTAAATTACCACCATCGCAAGTGGGGGAGAGTCACAATCGAGTATCAATCAAGTTAGTATTATTTGAAACGGCGCGGGCGCTGCCGCATTTTAAAAAAGTTGAATTTTGGCGGGAATTATTTAAATTTTAAAATATTATAAAAATGAGTCTAGAACAAAGAAACCAGAAGGTGGCTGAGCATTTTGAAAAATATAACATCGCAGAATGGGGAAGCGCAACATTAAGATCGGTGTGTATTTTTTTTATATATATTTTCATTATTTTATATTGTGAAACGAAAGTGTTGAAGTTTCGTTATGTGAATGATGTTTACGATACAACTACTAGAATGAGCGACTCCACTTTCACTTTGTTTATTTCCTCAAGATTGTAGCAAACTGGATATTATTTACTTTCTTTTATGGATAGGAAATAATAAATAAAGTAAGCTAATCGTTTTCTAATTTTTTTATTAATAAATTTGGAAAACATCTCGCGTTCGAATTTTATGCATATTCCTTAACGCAATTAGCGTTGTGAATTAATTAGTCCCCATATTTATATATATTTTTAATTAATTTAAATTTATAATAATATAGGCATCATATTCTGTAACTCTGTGATTTGTGATCATTAATATATTTTCACTACAGTATATCTCGGAGTTTGGTCTCTTTACAAAGACCTCCTTAAACCCTTTCCACTGTTCTCTATCCTTTCTGACTCTTCTCTTCATATGACCCGTCCATCTCCGTTTAATTTGGTCTATTTTAGCGAGAATGTCTGTCACACCTGTTCTACCTCTTATTATAACTATTTCTTTGCGTGTCTAATTTTCTTTTTTAAAGCATGTTTCTTTCCATGACTTTTTGGCAGTGTGCTAGCATGTCCCTGTGCTGGTTAGAGAGTGCCTAAGGGCTATTCTTGGAACTCAAACGTGTAATTTTCATACTTGAATTAATATTCAATATATCGTAATGATTTTTGAACAACATTTATTGGAATAACAATTATATATAAAATAATTATATGTGGCAGAATATGCGGAGTTAAGATTGTACAACCATAAGATTTTTATACCATATTCTTGCAAATAAATGATTATGATTAACATTATTTTTCTTTACTCAAAGTTGAAAACTAATAAAAACATCTTTAACATATACTTAACTTAATAACAATAGATTATATTGTTGCACTTATATACAAATTACAGGATCACTTTAGTACTATCATAATATATATGTAGAACTTTATTAGACTTTAATAACCAAGTTTTTAATTCTTACCTAAGTACCATTCTAACATCAAAGTCAAATCTTTATTGCTTTCCTTATGCTCATACCTTACAGGTGACATGTTATAATTGTGTTATAATAAGGACCTTAGACACAGCAATGTTGTGCTTTATTACATTTAATTCAATTCTTATTCATTTTTAATCTTATAAGTAGATAAATTATTTATTTATTATATTTGCTTAATTATAAAGTCTTTGTAAGATAATAAAGTCCCAAAGGATTACAGTCTTGTTCAATGAAACAACTATTGTGATACAGTCTATTCTCATGATGGCTGGAGTGAATATTATTCTTTTTAAAACATTATTATTTTTAAATTAGCTGCCCGCCCCGAACTTAGTTTCGCCTTAATATGTTTTTAGCCTACCTTTTTAGTAGCTACATCCCAAAAAATGGAACATTTTACTATGCTACCCCATAGAAACTGTTCGCTTTTCCGTAATAAAAACCTGAAAATATTTTGAGCATAGCAAGATATTTTGCGATTAATTTTTATTTATATAGATTTAAATTAATTTCGTAACGATATAAAAACTGTATTTGTCTATACCTATTCATTTCAGATACTTTAATACACGCCGAACTGAACAATGTCTTTGTTATGAGATTTGTGTTTCGCTTATTCTCGAGAATTTTATTAAAACAATATTGTGGTATCTTTGTTTTTGACAATTCATGTAATAATTCTAATACCAGGTTAATAGTAAAATTGATATACATATTATACATATTTTGGTACCGAGGTAAAATAACGATTATCTATGACCAAAGATGCAATGTATGTTAATTACGTTCGTAATGTTTGCAATGCGAATGCTATTTCTATTTCAAATAAAAAAATGTAATATATTACTAGGTTTCATAGCACTCCTTCTTAAAAAAATCTTATACACATTCTTATATCTGGAGTTGTATGCGTTATATGTCGTTGTAACATAAACATTTACGCTACCCAAATATACATCAAATATCTTTCAACTACGGAAGAAATTGTCGATAACATGTATCTCAATCTAATCGTATCAGAGCGAATGTTCTGCCTTATTTGATAATAAATTTACCAAGGGCATTATGCCAACGTAATAGCTGTAATTTTAGTGCATGCAATGTATCAGTCTTTTGTACTTAACCTAGTTGTTACAACAAATTTAACCTTTTATAATTACCACCCCACAACAGAGAGGCCATTATTTAGGAACTCGCTATTAATGGTCGATATATTCATTTAAAAGAGACAATAAAATCTTAAATTTTGATACAAACAAACAACAAAATTTTATGTACAGCCTTTAATAGGCAAACACAGCATGCTTACTTAGTAACAATTATTTCTTACAAACTATAAATGTGATTTAATCGAGACATATAAATGTCTTACAAATATTTGGGGAGGCTGTAGGAGGGAAGGGAAGGGGTCAATTTTAGGGGAAAAAGCTTTTTGCTTTTATCGCAAAAGATCTCTTTTTTAAATGTAAGTATGTATATATAAATAAACATTTATTTTAATTAAACAAATACTATGAGTAATCGTCCATCATGTTTTTCTTGATTTTGTACATATGCGTAAAAATTGCCTTTATCATTTGGCAACGTTATAAAGAATATCTTTCATATATTTGTAAGAAATATTTATTGTAATAAATCATGAAAAAAATACCGTGATATTAAAAAACATAGAAATGGAAAATAACTAGAACAAACCAATATAAGCCGTAGTTTTGAGCGCGTTTTTAAATTTAATTGTAACTATATTTCCGTCATAGTAAGATTACATAAATTCCTTTTTAATTGAATGCACTGTATCAAGTGTTTAGCTTCATGTAAAATGATAAATAATTAATTAACATATCAAATTAAACGATTAAAATGTTTTGTAAATGAATGGATTTTTTTGTGTTTTCAATTTAATTCCCAATTATAGCAACTTTCGCTCTCGTAATAAGTGTTATAATATGAATAAATTTAAATAATTAATTTAATTACAAAGCAATCTCTCCGAATCAAATAAAGGAAAATAGAAATATTGAAGTGCGAGTAATTAATCAAAATGTTATTCACGCCTTTAACAGATTTATTATAATAACTAATTTGTTAACAGAGCAGTGTTGGCCTAGTGGCTTCAGCGTGTGACTCTCATCCCTGAGGTCGTAGGTTCGATCGCCGGCTGTGAACGTACTTTCTATGTACGCATTTAACATTCGCTCGAACGGCGAAGGAAAACATCGTGAGGACGCTTGCTTTAGACCCAAAAAGTCGACGGCGTGTGTCAGGCACAGGAGGCTGATCACCTACTTGCCTTTTATATTGATTATGAAACAGATACAGTTATCTGGACCTTTCAATGTCGTAGCGCCAGTGATTTATTTATTTAATTTATATGGCTTTATACTTTTCTAATTATAGTTAACTGTTTAAAGAAACAAATATAATGATTTGTTTGTACGTGTGTAAATAATATGTATGAAATTCAAACAAATTATTTAAACGATTTGTTATCGGAAAATCAATTGACTTTTTTATTGATAGAACATTGTTACGGAAGGGGAAGCCAGGTATAACCTTTGTGCAAGGACAGATATGATTGTTGTTCAGTCAGATGAAAAATTGCATTTCGGTTATTGCAACACAATTAGATACGCCGATTATAAAGTTAAAAGTTCCTAGTTTAGAATCACTACGAAACAATTATTATGTTGAATTGGTAATTTTAATGTTTAAATAAAAAAATTTTTTTATTATGGAACATAAGATACAGTCACTTATTCCACGTCATTCTATTTGAATTGGTAGACATCCCTACTCATCGGCAAAGAAGACAGAGGGTGTAGAGAAAAAGACGGCGTAAAAAAACCCTCGGTACTCTTTTAAAATAGCAAATCATCAAACAACACTTATTTTAAAACAAATATCGCAAATTAATAAGAAGTAGCCTGTCTAGCACTCGACATATTTCTAAGTGAATAACCACTTGCATAAAAGTTGAAAAAATCTAGAAACAAATATCGTAAAACCTGAATGTGTGTTTATTTATTTAGCCACGAGTAATAAGATTCTAACCATAATTATCATGATAACAAGTCATTAACAATAGGAAGCAATTATTAATGATATCTATGTTATATTAAGTTCAACCTTAATATTGAAATTGGAAAATGTAGACCTAAAATATCTCCTCTTTGGTTAAGAATTCCAAATTAAAAAAATTCCAACTGTGTAGGTGTATTCGTGCATATTTAAAAAACCGTGATTTATTTTATTTTCACGTTTTTTTTTCTTTGCGTCACTATAAAATGGAAAACATGAAATATCGCGTTATTCGTTATTTACTAGTACGAGTTACACCGTGGCACCAGTGCTGCAGAGACGGCTCGGAATGATGTGTGAGGCGGCGGTGTTGCAAAAGAAAACACTAGTGCCTTTTTGGTTCCAACGTTTTCGTTCTGGAAATTTCGATCTGCAGAACAAGTTGATAACGAAGAATTGATAAAATAGGACCGAATGTTACATGTCTAAAATACGTTTTTATCTCTTTCTTTTCAATTGTGCTTACGTTATAATGAAAGAGATGGATGAGTTTAGTAGGGACTTATTTTGTAGGTATCGATACATCTCGATTGTGAATGCATTTTATCTGATTGTAATGTTGCTTACTGTTCTTTATCTAGCCGATTTAGATACAACAAGAATATATTAATGTATCGTTATCTCAAGTACCTGTTTACGCATTGAAAACTCTATAATACTTCGTGTTGAGTTTCAAAAACAATATAAATACGAAAATTATAATAGATGACGTACTTTATTTATATTCTATATTAATCTAGATAATCTATACTTATAATTAGGTACTACAGACTAGCTAACACATACCTTAATATGTTATAGAAGATTGAAATAATTTATTGAAACCTGTATTATCCTGAAATTAAAAAAAAATCTGAGTCTCAGATTGCTGAATCTGTCTCATGATCATTTTTCAATCTAATAGGCAAGTAGGAGATCAGCCTGTGCCTGACACACGCCGTCGACTTTTTGGGTCTAAGGCAAGCCAATCCTCACGATGTTTTCCTTCCCGGTTGGAGCGAATTGTTCATGTGAATCTCTAGCCCCTAATTGTCATGGTAATTGTTTTTTTCAGTGCGCCCAAGTAGCGACTAATGTAGTGGAACAAAAACACCAAGTGTCAAGGATAAAGAGGAGTAAAGCGCTGGGCAGCAAAGCATTTAGAGGCAGCACAGTTTGGTTCACTGGACTCAGTGGAGCCGGAAAGACCAGTATTGCCTTCGCATTGGAGGCGTACCTTGTTTCTAAAGGTAATTTTGTTCTCATCTATTCCCTTTACGACTTGAAACCCTGACCGAAAAGGTTGCATTTCGGTGGATTTTTGGTATGCCCCCATATATGCTCCGTCCGTAGAACAATTTGTCAAATTTAAACATCGACGCATTTGATTTGTCTTTTTATTTACGTGTTTAAAAGCTATACAATACACTTGCCATTTCCCGCCCGCTTCGCTGGCCGAATTAAAATAGGAATTACATAAATAAAAAAATATGAAGAAAAAATAATAATGAAACATAAAATCATTATTATTTTTTCTTCATATTTTAACTTCCCGCTAAGAAAATTGAAAATTTTCGAAAATCGAGTTTTTAAGAGATGTTGACGTTCTGAGGTTCTAGGAAGCCTCCCCGAATGTTTCCGCGGTGAAGTCCGTATGTATAAATTTTCATAAAAGTAAAACAGCAATAAAAAAATGAAGGAACGTTGGAATTTAAAAAATAAATAGCCATAAACCATCTAGGAAATGTTTCGCATCGAATGGCAGTTTCATGTCGATACGATCAGTGGTTTAGGCGTGAAGGAGCCTCAAACGAAGACCATTTGAGTATCGTTATAAAGGGTTATTTTTTTGTAATGAAAGTACTCGATTTTTATACAATTCGACAGACAAATTAGTAGACTTACCAATTTTATCAATGCCTTACAGCCCCTTATGCGCCTTAGCATCGCCATCGCCATCGCAATCTATTTCGTGCCTCTTGCGTCCAACTTCGGTAACCCAATTTTTCGACGTCCTTAACAACTCCATCACTCACCAACCCGGCCTACGTCTACCGGGTTCTCTCTTGCCACCACTTGCCACTCGTTGTGAGTTCAGTAATTAGTAAGGACCGTGGGGTTCTGTCATCCGCCATTCGACTTTCTAATTTACTAAGCCCGACATGATTATAATTCCTGACCATTTGACAGATTGGATAGTTCGTAACAAACGCACGTATAACTTCTGGTCCTAATAGCGAACAGAAACGAAAGAGTCTGATTACCGTATGTCAAAAAAGAACTAGAAGAGAGAAAGAAGAAAAATTGTATTAAATTTTGATAACAGGAGTTGCTAATAGAAAGTTTAGAAAAGAAATCAGTAGGTAGGTTTGATAATAATTCGGAATACCTACATATCACACACTAGCGAGCCAAAGGTGCATAGCATGTTCTATATACTTAATTAATGGACTAAAAGATACTTTTCTTTTCTCATATTAGCGCATTCATCGAAATTCTTCATCGTTATATTGCGAAGTTTAGATTTTGCGTCGACGTTATTGAACCTTTTTTGTGTTATTTAAATTTTAATGTGTCCTGTTTCAAAGGGCTAACGGAAAAACCTGTCTTATACGCGTGTGTCAGCACGAAATCAACAAAGTTTTGAATGCATTTTTGCGCTTAGCTTGCGAGAAGTATCACAAAAAGAATAACTCTTTTTAGTGATATTTTTATACCAGGTAGAATCTGAATTAAAAAAATGTATTTGTGATATTTACAATTACGTTCCTTTACTTAAATTTAAAGCATATAAAATGAAAATATTTATCCATTTACAGTGGCGTAACTACACCACCTGGGGCCCGTGGCAAATGTTCTTTCGTGGCTATTCTTTTGATGGGGCCCTATCAGTAAAAATCGTCCCTTCTCAATTACACGTTGTATATGTCCCACTAATGGCCATAGGCCTCCTCTATTAGGCGAGACGGAATGGTCTGCAGTCCCCACGCTAGCCCAATGCGTATTGGAGAATTCACATTCATCCATAGAACATAATATCTCTTGGGCAGGTTTTAAACGACCTATGGTTACGCCACTATCACTGTAAAGTATTCATATAAAGGTCACAAAAAAATAATGCTTCTAAATTTACATTTACTGCCATTTCCCAAATGGCCGAGAAGATCTGCCAATAAACTCTTCTTCACTCTTTCAAATCGCCATTTTTTACAAAACTTGATAAAACAGTTAAAAATGTAATTAAATAAAAAAAGAACCAAACGTTTAAATCCCCTCTAGGCATATTGTAGGAAGAGAGACAACCCAACGCATGGACGCCATGGACGCATGGATGTGTCACAGTGTAACAATGATTACAGGAATCCCAGCTTACGGTCTTGATGGTGACAATGTGCGTACAGGCCTCAACAAGAACTTGGGTTTCAGCAAGGAAGACAGAGAAGAGAATATTAGACGTGTCTCCGAAGTCGCCAAGTTATTTGCGGACAGTGGAGTCGTTTGCCTGTGCAGTTTCGTATCACCATTCGCTGAGGTAACCGAAAATAATTCATCATTTATTGTATATGTTTGACGCACAGATATGATATATGTTTTGTTAAATACAACTCTTATCCTATTGTATATTATATGGACACTCCCTATATATTTAGTCTTTTATAAAACAAAGAGTAACTCAAGTCCGCCAAAACAATGTTTTCATCTTTTATAATCATTTGTTCAATCACTACCGATGTAGAACGTTTCGTGCTTCCAAGTTCTTTGTTTAAACGCAGCACACCAATATGGAGTAGCATGAACACCTGAAGTTGGTCTAAAGTTTTGTTTTACTAGCTCCGTAATAAAAAACATCAGGGATATTATATAACAGAAACTTTAATTGAATACACATTTTTAAAAACATGTTCCAACAAGGCCAAAACAAATGAATTCTATTTAAAAAAAAACAAAAGGGCCTCGATTGCTTTTTTGTTATTATTAATTCTTATATGGGCTATGCCTTCCAGTATTTTTTTCTTTCCAAGAAGAATGTATTGTCATTATGATGGCATAATTCTTTAGGCAAAATTTAACTTAACTAACAATCCTAACTTATCATTAGTGAGGGGTACCGGGTTCGATTCTCGGTTCGAGGGCAAGTTTTAATTTAATTTAAATTTGTTCTCGGCCTTTGGGAGGGTTGTGCGGTACCGGGCGAGTGCTTAAACCGTACATGGAGGACATGGTCGAATTTCTAAGGCAAAAAGCACGAATGATAAAAATCTCATACTTGACGCTGGCTATTGCACAAACCGTGCCAGAGCCATTAAAAAAAAATCTTATCATCAAATGATTAATTATAACATTAAGAAGCTATTCTAGGTTTTAATTATATCCCGGAGAGGTACGGCTGGACTGGAATTGTTTTGTATTAGCGTACTATAGCGGATAGTGTAGCAATGTTGAGAATGTTTATACATCGCTCCAGTCGTTTTTGTGCTCATTGGTTACACTTTTTGTTCTTTATATAAGATATATAATAACGCATTTCCGATGAATTGCATAAAAACATGTTTAATATAATTAAAAATGTAGGGCATTGTTCGTATAAGGTTATCTTATATGTACTTATAATTGCTAATATCATAAGTCAATGAACCGTAAACACATTTAAGGGTGCTCGTTATGATATATTAGACGGAAGTTAAGTACAAATTGTTTCGTTATGTATCACTTGGACTCCCTTATTTTTTTCAACGTATGTACAAGTTAGTCAAAGTCAAAATCATTTATTCATATAGGTAACACAATGTACACTTATGAACGTCAAAAATGAAATATACATTAAATGCTTCTAACTTTACATTTATTGCCAGTTCTCAATCAAGGTCGTAGAACGGAAGAGAAGAACTGGCAATAAACTCTCCGCCACTTTTTAATCGCCATGTTTTTTATTTTACAAAACGTTTGTAAGGAGCTGCAACCATTACACCACGTTCCACATGGCATCTTAAGTAATCAATAATAATGAATGAAAAACAAAGATTTGTCCTCTATCAGCAGGAGGCATGAAATAGGAGCACGCACTTACATTCTCGTGGGAACAAAACTCAAATACATAGTCGAAATAACTAACATTACATGTGAACATAAAAAGAAAAATCCGTTGATCCACAGCCGGGGTTCGAACCGAGTCGCACGCTGAAGTCACTAGGCCAACACTGCTCTCCTTTTTACGTTTAGTTGTTATAATATTTTTTCATTATCAGACCTACCGTAACAAAGTTTTCTAAATCACTACCAAGGAAGGGCCGTCATCGTGTTACTGTTATTATAAGTTCAGTGTAAAAGCTTTATAACGTAATTCGCTATAACAAAAACCTATAACCAAAAGTAATTTGGTTGATTTAACACAAAACCCATACATTAATTCACTCTTTATAACGCAACAGCCATTCTCTATTACGAAAAAATATTTTCATGTTTGGGCATAGACAACATACTTAAGTGTAATTGTTTTTATAATCAGATTACAAAACTGATTATTGAGGTGCCTGAGGTTGCATTAACACGTGTGCAATTATTCTTAAATTACATAGGAAATTTTGGTCTCAGTTACTAAACGCACCATTGTCACCTATCTATTATATATTATACTGGTGGACCCCACAGACGTTGTCCTGCATGATATTTCAAGCTATTAGGATATTAAAGTATGAAAGTACCGACTGCAGCGCCACCTGCCGGGCTGATTTGTGAATCTAAACCATTCCCAGATCCCCTTGAACACACACAAAAAATTTCATCAAAATCGGTCCAGTCGTTTGAGAGAAGTTCAGTGACATACACACTCACAGAAGAATTATATATATAAAGATTATATGTATATAAATTATTGTAATTATTGGTTAAATATGGTGTTTATTTCTTCTCTCCCTATAACGAAGAACATCCGGTGACCTGACGACATTAAATATTCAATTCACAGGACAGAGAAATAGCTCGTCGTGTCCACACGGATTCCGGTCTGCCATTCTTCGAAGTGTTCATAGACACACCGTTGGAAGTATGTGAGCAACGTGATGTTAAGGGCCTGTACAAAAAGGCCCGAGATGGACAGATTAAGGTACCTACCTAAATAATAAAATTAAAGATTTTATTCAGGTTTTGTAAGTACTAGCCGTTTCGCGCCCGCTTTGCTGGACGAATTAAAATAAATTTTATGTTTCATTATTTTATTTTTTTTTCATATTTTTATTATTCTTCTTTTTAACTTCCCGCTAAGAAAATTGAAATATTTCGAAAATCGAGTTTTTAACAGATGTTGACGTTTAGAGGTTCTAGGAAGCCTCCCCGAATGTTTCCGCGGTGAAGTCCGTATGGATAAATTTTCATAAAAGTAAAACAGCAATAAAAAAATGAAGGAACGTTGATTATTAATAAATAAATAGCCATAAACCATCTAGGAAAATTTCGCATCGAATGGTGGTAGTTTCATGTCGATACGATCAGTGGTTTAGGCGTGATTGAGCCTCAAACGAAGACCATTTTCATTATATATATATAGATTTATAAAGAAGATTTCCCAGCTACTGTTGTTGCCTTCTCAGTCCAAAGATGATGTGTGTTCATTATATTTAATTATTAATTTTCCTATATAGTTCAATAATAATACAAGATACATATAAACAGAAAATACACAAACACAAATAAATGTGGTTACTTAGGTAAAATATTACCATGTTCTGTTATACTTCAAAATATTGAAATAGTATTATATTTATTTTATTTTTATTATATTAAGTATTTAATATTAAATACTACTAATGTACTGTTCTTCAACGCACGCATGTGTGATTTTTATTTTGTTTGTATTCCTTCAGTTAAATAATGTAACACAAATATAGAATACAATTAAATAACTTTAATTGTTATTATAAAAAATATTAAAAGGAGAATATTCTACAAAATAACCAGATTTATAAAGTATATAAATATAGTTTTTCTTTTTAGCTTTCATAAATATTGTAATATTTATGTATTCCATCTTTGGCTATATTTTTAGTATAATTATTGTTTTATTTAAAAACAAAAGTTAAATAAATAATATCACAAATGCTTTCAGGGATTTACAGGAATAACACAAGAGTATGAAAGACCCGACCAGCCCGAACTAGTTATTGAGACGGTGGGTCGCTCCATTGAAGAGTCCACTATGGAAGTTATAAAGCTTTTGGAATCACAGGTTCGTAATATATATTTGTTTATTTGTTTGTATTACAAATGTATTTGGAAACTAAGTTAAGTAAATGATAGCGTAGTTTATTTTATTAATTTGTGATTTTTATATATCAACTATGCAAAATAATAATAAGCCTTTAATTTAACCACATACATTATACAATTTTTAAATTAAACATAAATTAATTAAAGGCGCTACAACCTATTTAGGTCTAGACCTCAGATTACTGTATCCGTTCCATGATGATTTGTCAATCTGATAGGCAAGTAGGTGATCAGCATCCTGTGCTTGTCTAGATCTTTGGGTCTAAGCAATTGCTCACGATGTTTTCCTTCACTGTTAGAACGAATGTTAAATGCGCACATAGAAAGAATGTCCATTGGTGGACTAGCCGGGAATCGAACCTACGATGAGGGATGAGAGTCGCACGCTGAAGCCACTAATGCATGGCATTGTGGGTTCTAAGGTACAAGCAGGGTTGAGAATTTTACTAGCAAATAGGGTCATATTATGTATCGGGCAGGCTTTAATTATTAATATTTACTCTACAATAATCTAAGATATAACAGGTTATGGCTATGTTAAAAAAAATACTTGTAGGTATTTTATAACTGCAAACGGGCAGAAGGCACATCTGTTGTTAAGTGATACCGCCGCCAATTGACACTCACATTGCCAGAAGGCTCGCAAGTGCGTTGCGGCCTTTCAATAATTGTTACGCTCTTTTCTTGATGGACCCTAAGTCGAATTGGTTCGGAAATACTTCAGTGGGCAGCTGGTTCCACATAATGGTGGTACGCGGCAAAAACTTCTATATTTAGTACTTCTATGTGAAAACATACATATATATATATATATATATATACTAGTGGACCCGACAGACGTTGTCCTGCATGATATTTCAAGCAATTAGTAAAGCAAAGTATGAAAGTACCGACTGCAGCGCCATCTGGCGGGCTGATTTGTGAATCTAAACCATTCCCAGATCCCCTTGAACACACACAAAAAATTTCATCAAAATCGGTCCAGTCGTTTGAGAGAAGTTCGGTGACATACACTCACAGAAGAATTATATACATATATATATATTTCAGGGTATAATACCACACTACGAAAGTGTGTCCGGGGCAAACGAATTGTTCATTTATGGGAACCGGCTAAGCAGTGCCATCGAAGAGGCTGCGAGACTTCCCCAAATAAACATCTCTATGTTGGACCTGCAGTGGGTACAGGTAAATAAAATTACTTATACGCACTTAAGATACGTTTTGCTATATACTAATAAGTATGTAGTAGTGGAAAATTATGTAAAATAATTGTAAATTTATAAATTCATTCCGGTAAAAAAAGTATTTTCTTTAAAAGATTTATCAATTTTCGCTTTTAAATGAAATCATAAAATATACCAAAAAATCATCTAATCTAAAGCATTCTCGAACCATGTATGAAGCCAGTCAATATTTTTTGGGAAATTTCATTTATTGTTCATCTATTTTCTTTCCAGGTTTTATCTGAAGGCTGGGCATATCCATTAAAAGGATTCATGAGGGAGACAGAATATTTACAAGTAAGTTGAAAAATGTTAGGCTCATTGAATGTGATTTCTATACTTTCCAAACGATTATATATAACAATATACTTATACAAAATAGTTGATAATGACGTATTTTTTATTATTCAAAACATTTTATGAATAGTTTTAAGTTCATACATTGGATAATCTGAAGGTTTTGGAATCGACACCCCACTAAAAAATTACTAGGCTAATTCAGACATTATTTTAATATTTTTCAATTTACACGTGAAAATTCAAATTCAAATTACAAGGAAAACAATTCGCCAAAATTGGGATTAGATTCAAAAATCGATGGACAGACACAAAATCTGTTCTGGTTGTTCATCTACTTACCTAATAGGCAAAAACTATATATATTTTTTGTTACATATAAATATGATGTCTGTAATCTGAATAATTACGACATATAAAAATAAAAAAATACGTGTATGTATATTGTAATAATACGTTAGAAGTTATACTTCTTTGGCGTAATCATTTTCTTCGAGCACTTTAGAACACACGTTTCGCTCTTAGAATTGCATTTTTCTTGTCCATTTTAATGGTCACTTCCAATCGCATTGATATAATATGTACTAATGATGATATTTTATAATAAACACTATGTTTTTTATTCACATTGGAACGGGTTTTCTCGTAGAGAAATAATCTCGTTTAAACACACACGACTCTGAAAAACTCTACGCCATGACAGACAATGAACCTTGTCGCTAAAATAGAGCAAGCGCAGACAGTTTTACTGATGTTTGATCATATATTCAGGGTGTCGGTTTTTTGTGACGGTGTGCGCGCGCATCGTAAAAATTTACTCTCATCATTTTTCCCTAACGTGCCAAAAGAAGTATAACTTCAATAACTTCATAATATCAATGCATAAATTATACGTCAATAATTATATTTTTTATGCCTTTGTCGGGATTGCCAATTAAGAAAAGTGTGAGAAAATCCTATGTATCATCCGAAACAATTCTTTTTTCAGGCCCTCCACTCAAATTGCCTCACCCTATCTGACGGTACAATCGTAAATCAATCGGTGCCAGTGGTGTTGCCAATTACAACAGAAGACAAAGAGCGTCTGACCGGCTCTTCGGCAATTTCCCTAGTATACGATGGCAAGACTGTTGCCATTATTCGGGAGCCCGAATTCTACCCGCACAGGCAAAAGGAGAGATGCTCTCGGCAATTTGGAATATATCACACTGGTCACCCGTATATTCAGGTAAATATGTTTTAATTAAGTACCCTAGTTTTTTTGACCCATTTGGGTAAATAATGTAAAAAAAATATATAAAAAACATTCCTCAAAACAATGAGCAGTTGTTGGCGTAGTGGCTTCAGTGTGTGACTCTCATCCCTGAGGTCCTAGGTTCGATCCCCGGCTGTGCATCAATGGACTTCCTATTTGCGCATTTAACATTTGCTCAAAAAGTCGATGACGTGTGTCAGGCGGATAAGGCTGATCACCTACTTGCTTATTAGACAATTGATCATGAAACAGATACAGAAATATGAGGCCTAGACCTAAAAAAAGGATGTAGTGCCACAATTTTTTTTTTAAATGTGAAACAATAATAAATAAATGATGCTTTAATTTTGATTAGATGATCGCTGAATCTGGAGATTGGCTTGTTGGTGGTAATTTGGAGGTGTTTGGGCGTGTCCGTTGGAATGACGGACTGGACGCATTCCGTCTAACACCTAACGAGCTGAGAGAGAAGTTCAAGGAACTCGGTGCTGATGCTGTATTCGCGTTCCAGGTAACGAATTTTAATTCGCAGATAGAGGCAGGAATAATTTGACAAAAGCTGTATAAATTGTAAACATTATCCTTGTTTTTTAAAGTCGGTTAAAAATTTCGTAACAGAGCAACATTCCTTTATTGCTCGGAGTTCGATTGAAGGCGAATTTTTTTATGACTTTGATAATACATATCTATACGGATTTTTTTGTTTTATTATTATTTAATATTAATTCGTATCGTATAAGTAGCTCGTAACTTACTTTGTGTGTAAAGTAGGAAAAAAATCGAAAAAATTAAAAAAAAAAATGTTTTTTAATTACTTACTATACCTAACTTAATTTTTTGTTTGAAAACTATATTTCGTATTAAAAGCGACAAAATAACTCAAATCAAAACATTATTTAATTCATAGAAATGCTAATAATTTATGGACATGGAATGAAATATGTATAATCTTTATTATAAAAAAAATGTAATTATAATATGATTTTTCAGCTCCGCAATCCAATCCACAATGGCCACGCCCTTTTGATGCAAGACACTCAGCGTCAGCTCATCGAGAGAGGATTCAAGAAGCCAGTTCTGTTACTGCATCCGTTGGGTAAGATTTTCATAAATTCATAAAAATAAGTTTTATATTTTAAATTTATAAAAATAGTTTTATATTTTAAATTTAGCTTAATATTTCGTTAAACAAGATTTAATCCAGTAAAAATGGATTCCAAGTGTTTTATTGAATGAAATTAAATCTAAGAACGAAATATTAATTTTATTTTTTTTAATTATTCAAGTAAAGTTTTGAAATATATAAATTTATTTTTTTTAAATACTGAAATGAAGTTTTTAGGGATATATATTTTTTTTAAATATTGAAGTGTAGTTTTTAAAGATATAAATTTTTTTTAAATACTAAAGTGTAGATTTAATGATATATATATTTCTTTTAAATAGTAAAGTGTAGTTTTAAATATATATGTATACTTTTAAAGTAAAGTTAAGTAAAGTTTTTAAAGCTATATATATATTTTTAAATATTGTTTATAGGTGGTTGGACTAAAGACGATGATGTCCCACTAGAAGTGCGCATCAACCAGCATAAGGCTGTATTGAATGAGGGTGTGCTGGACCCCAACTCCACCGTTTTGGCGATTTTCCCATCACCAATGATGTATGCTGGACCGACTGAGGTATATTTCACATTTGATATATTTTTTTGCTTAATATGCAAGTAGATCAGCCTTCAATGCCTGACCATTTTTGGATCTAATCCCCCAATTTCCTCGCGATGTTTTTCTTAATATGTCGGAGAAATATCGTTACTCTTTCGATATGGATATGGTCATTAGGGGGTTTAGTGGGTGTTACGTGTGTGAAGTGCGGGCAAAAGACACAAATAATTTTCGTACAGTATTTAATTTAGCTCGATTCCTTTTAACACTACAAATAACACTTTAATCTTAAATTCATCTCACTTTTAATCACAGTCTAGTCTTGGTCTAACCTCTCAACACCGTATAATAAATAAATAAATCAGTGACGATACAACTTCTTTAGGTTTAGGCCTCAGATTTCTGTATCTGTTTTAAGATCATTTGTCAATCTAATAGGCAAGTAGGTAATCAGCCTCTACCTGACACACGCCGTCGACTTTTTGGGTCTAAGGCAAGCCGGTTTCCTCACGATGTTTTCCTTCACCGTTGGAGCGAATGTTAAATGCGCACAAGAAATTCTTGGTGCACAGCGAACCTACCACCTCAAAACTATGATACTCCAGTGAATACTCCATCAACAGTGTCTCATTTTCCCTCAACGCACTGTAAAAAGTCAAGATGGCGCCTCGACCGCGCTCGAGCCTTTTGCTCTGCTCTGATTGGTCGTAACAATATTCGTACTTTTATTCGTTGAATAATGATTCCAAAATATAAAACAATTAAATAATTACAAAACAAATTAAATTATGATTCTAAAAGTAATATGAGACCAAAGCAACAATAAAAATCAATTAATTAATATTAATAATAGCTGTATATTTTTTATTAGGTACAATGGCACGCCAAGTGCAGAATGAACGCGGGAGCGAACCACTACATAGTGGGGCGTGACCCAGCCGGTCTGCCCCACCCTGATGGCGGTGGCGATCTCTACGACGCCAGGCATGGGGGCATGGTGCTTAAGATGGCACCTGGACTTAACCATCTCGAGGTGAGCACCAGTTTGAAACGTTAGAACTATGTTATGAATTGTCACATCTATTGAGATGGCGTTGATTTTAGTAATTTAATCTGTATTGCATTCAAAATAAGGTATAAAGTTGTACCAATGATTTGTTTATCATTTTTATTAACAAATATATATCTATATAGTATTGTCTTTTATTGACATAACTATTACACATTTAAAGAAAACACTGTTTTACCGGATTGAAGTTATGTATAAATAAATTATAAATTTACAAAGTTAGTCACCGTGACCACGCACGCTGTAAAGCACGTGAAATTTCTGAAAAAAATTAAAATTATGTAAAATAATTGTATATCTATATATCTATTTTTTGAGTCACATACTGACTTTTTTAGCTATATTTAATGTTACTGTATTTTTTAGATTATTCCATTCCGTGTGGCGGCGTACGACGCATCTGCCGGTAAAATGGCGTTCTTTGATCCCACAAGGAAAGAGGACTTCGACTTCATTTCTGGGACTAGGATGAGAGGTATTTTGAAATCCTTCAAAATCATTAGTCAATGCTCTGGTGTTAGATTTAATAGATCAAATGAATGGGAGTCATATGTCAAAATTCGGCTTTGACGTATAAGAGTCAAATGTCAAAATTCGACTTTGACATATGAGTCAGTACAAAATTCTCCTTTGACAAATGGGGGACATTTAGCCCTAAATCACGTCTCTAAATTTCTCTCCAGGCTTCTGTAACTGAAAAGTTAATGTCGCCGGGAATCGAACCCAGAAGATTCATGTTACAACTGTGTTATAAAATACTTCATGAATTTATATTATTCCAGGTCTAGCCAGAAGCGGTAAGGAACCACCCAAAGGCTTCATGGCGCCATCAGCCTGGAAGATTCTCTCTGACTATTACCAGTCACTAAAAGCGAAAATGGACACAAACTGATTTTACGAATTTGTCACAAAGCGTTTATTTATTTGCAAAGTTTTTATTTATGACATTCCTTTATTTATTTGTGTAGAAACACATTCCGTTTTATTGAATATATTCAAATTTATAAAGGTTATTTAAATGTTACGTTGTAAGAGAATTTTATTGTAAACATAATTATGGTGCTTAAAATCTAAAGATTTATTTAATATATAAATACAGTAAAATGTGGTTTTATTTTAATCCCTGCGTCAAAATTTTACTGAAATACTGGAGTCATGCTGAATTTGGGGGAGGGCAACTGGGACTACAGCGTCTGCTCTTCCAAAAGAGGGGCAGAAAGACTTTCAAATTCTGACAAGTAAATAATTTTTGTTTTCAATTCTTTCGCGTTTTTACAGTTACATACGGTATCTTGTATATACATGATTATAATTCGTCATAGTCGTAGAATAACGACGGATCTGACAAATAGTAAACTTTACAGGGCAGCCATTTCAAAATAATATAATCATGTTAGTAACTCAACTATTTTAATTCATATTCTGTTATTATGAAAATTGGCATACAAGTAAACAAATAATAACATTAAATTACACAGTTTTCTAGAAAAATCACATGTTTCTATCGAATCCGTCACTTTACCAACTGATTAATTTTATATTTAAAACACATGGATTTTTTTTAATGTAGCCGTAATATTTAATCAATATAGTATACAAATATGATAAAAAGTGGATTTTGGTTTTTTTTCAAATCCGACATCGTTCTACGATCATGACGTATTGTTCTTTAATATTAAGACAAATCATTAAACTGAATTTTTTCAAATAAGTTTGACTCAACATTCGTCAAAAGTACATTAGATTTTATACGGGAGCCGGGAGGCGTAGTTCGCAAGTATTGTTTCTGAATCTTACCCTAAAATCAGTTTTAATGTGAATACACTTAGTCGAAAGATTGACTAAGTGTATTCACATATGTGCGAACCAGCATGTCTTGGAAGCAGCATGGCCGACGATCAGCACTTATTTGTACCTAATAGTTTGCGAGGCAATAGTTCACGTGAATTAGATCCAAAAAGTTACTGTCTGACTAGGTTATTGTGATGAAACAGTTGCAGGTATTAGGACAGAAGAATTAAACACACAGTTGTAGTTCTACTGTTTTATCATAAACTAGATATGGGTGTAGTAAAAACACGAAATATACAGAAATCTGGGAGCCTATAGCGACTTGTTGTTTATAAAAACGAATTCTGTTTTATTTCTCGTTTCAGTGTCGCATTAAAACACACTGCCCTTTAAGTCAAAACAATGTAATAATACTGATTTAGTTACTAAAGAAAACGTTTCACATAATATCTTGGACATTGAAAAACTAATTTGTTATAAGGTTTAAGTTATCTCATAGTTATAGTCATGCCCGATAAACGCATTCAAAAGTTTGACCCCTAGTTCAAAGTTATCATTGTTTTTAGTTTCGTTAATTTCAAATGTTTTTACGTATTTCATCTACGTTGTTTTTTACATATTCATTATTCATACTTATTTGCTTAACAAGAAATATAAATTTCAGTAAAAAATCCAAAGGCTGGGTGCAACAACCTTACTTAGCGATCTTTTATATCCATTTTTCTCGAAATATTAAAACTCTAACGAAAACCAGAATTATTTATCCAATTAAATACAGATACGAAACTGACCTTTATCATTTTAGCATTTAAATTTATCATTGTTTTCGTTGACATGCGATAATACGCTTAACTCTTACGTAATAAGAGTTTAATTGTTAATTTAATGTCAGCGATATCAGTTCATTAGAAGTCGTTTATAGGAAAAGTCGTGTTATGGCTCTCCGACTGTGTGTGAAACGGATTTTAAATACAAATAACAAACGATGCATGTCACATTACCCAATAGATGAACATATATTTGGACTGAGCGATGAACAAAAACAGGTAACGTGGTTTATTATTATATTTATTTATAATTGAACTTGGAACGTAATATTTTCCATTTGACCGTATTCAACGAAGAGCGGTTCGAATCTTCCATGACCAGTTAGTTTCTGGTCTGCTTGATCTCTTGGCGTTGCGTAGAGGTGTGAGGTCTCTCTGCATCTTCCATCGTATTTCCCATGGAGTGTTCAGAGGAGTGGGGTTGTATTAATACCTGCAGCTGAGTTTTATCAGCTGCCCAGTGAAGTATTTCCGAACCAAGTCGACTTAGAGTCTTTCAAGAAAAGAGCTCTGATCTTAAAAGGCTGGCAACGCACTTGTGAGCCTTCTGGCAATGTAAGTGTCCACGGGCGACGTTATCACTTAACATCAGGCGAGCGTTTGCCCCCCTGTTACACAAAAAAAAATCATCCAAGAAGAATTTACACATTTCATATTATGAATGAGACACACATACATATAATTATTTTGTAGACGAATATATAAACATAATATGTCTGTGTTGTTGTTTTCACTTTGCTCATTGCGATTTTATGCAGCTTTTGACAACTTGAATATATTTTGTTCTATTTTTTTTAAATAATCATAATTATAATTGTCTGTTCGTTTACAGCTAAGGCAAGTTGTATTTGACTTTGCACAAAAGGAATTAGCACCTAAAGCGGCTGAGATTGATAAGGAAAATAATTTCAAAGAGCTAAGAGAGTTCTGGAAAAAACTTGGCAGCCTTGGTTTACTTGGTAAGTATTCAATCGTTGTGATACTTAATATTATATCAATCTAGACTACATCTGTCTAAAATAGGCTGGTTTTCTGTCTATTTTTTTAAAGAACAGTGGGCTGAACTGGGTATCAGGCTCATCTGATGTTAAGTGATGGACTCCGCCCATGGACACTCTCAATGCCAGATGGCTCGCGAATTGCCGGCCTTTAAATATATATGATCTTCTACTACAATGGTACATGATAAAGACAAAACTAGAGCAATATTGATTTTATTCCACATTTGACAGGAGTAACACAGCAAGTGATTGACATAGAATTTCGTCTACTCTAACACAGACAATTCAGCAACTCTGCTAGATGACTCTGTCTTATATCTAGATTACATTAGATTAAATTTAGAATCGTTCAAAAATGTTTTCTTGTTTTCTATATCATGCTAGAAATGGGTCAGTTAGTACTATCAAGATCAAGTGTCTGCATGAAATACAACTTAGCCCATCTATCCCCCATCACCTCGTGGCATTGAAACGAAATAATTGTTTACTTCCTGCGACTTAAAAGATGTCCTCTGAATTTACGTACAGAGGTTTCGAATAGTACTACGTATTGCCGGAGTTAGGTATATGTGTGATTTCAAACGCAGAGTAAATACATCAACCTTTTAATAATTAAATAAGTAAGATAGCGACATATACAGCGCCAGATTTAGAGGTCTGGAGGGATCGGGGCAGCAAAGAAGTGGAAGCTCCCTGGTCCCAAATTTTTTCAAAAAAAAATTCTGTCGAGTTTTTAAATCAATAATTTTAGTGAAACCAATAAGTAGAATATTTTAGTATTTAACATATAAAAATATATCAAAAGAAAAGTTGTTTACTAGTCGAAATTTGAAACTGAATTGTATAATGTTCTATTGTGGAGGCCCCTCTTTTGAGGCCCCGGGGCCGTAGCCCCGAGTGCCCTCCCTTTCTTTTTCAATCGATTTTCAGTTGCACCTCTCTACTGTGAATATTGCATTCTCATGTATAGAAACCAAAGAAACTTTCGGAATCCTTTCACTCGAGTTACGTTTCACTAAAACATTTCGATAGATAAACGGGATAAGATTATCCCGTGATGGACAGATCTCAAGCATCGATATAACATTTCCTATTTTTTAAATGAATTTTAATCTATTTTAAATATTAAAAATCTTTGTAGTTATAATTATATCATGAGACAAGAGTTGCAGTATACTTTTTCAGGAGAATAAAAGTTTATGAATGGTTTAAAATTTATAGGTATAACTGCAAACCCTGATTATGGAGGTACGGGAGGAAAATATTCTGATCATTGTCTAATAATGGAAGAGTTATCGAGGTTTGTTTAATATCAGTATTTATGTAATATTTGTTTGGAAATATGATAACGGTTAAACTAACGTACTACTTCTACGACGATTTACTTAGGAGTCGTCAATTAATTTAAATGTAATTTTATGTTTATATCTACATTAATAACTACACCATATTTTGGTAAATAAAGGACTATTATAAGTATATATAAATAAGTAGCGGTACATCACTACAAAATTTAACTATCAGTTAACGATTCATCGATCATTAGGCCAGTATTAAACATGCCTAATCATATTCCAATTGAAGTGGTTGTGTACTAAGAGGCAGGTAATTAAATTATTTGTAATTACAATTATATTTATTTTATCTAAATTTTCAGAGCGAGCGGAGGGATCGCGTTATCATACGGAGCACACTCCAATCTGTGCGTCAATCAAATAAACAGAAATGGAACGCATGAACAGAAGAGCAAATATTTACCCAAGGTTTACCCATTATATATTTTTTATTAAAATTAGTGTAAATTATATACTTATCTAGTACGATTCAGTAGACTATTAAATGCTAATTTATATGTATGAAAACCGTGTAGAATTTGGCATACTGAAGACTGGACGGACGTGAGTTAAAAGTCAAAAGTTAGCGCAGTCTATATATATGTCTGCAGTCGTATTCTGGCGTATGTCAAAATCCCTGTTGCTTCAATACTTGGTTTAGCCAGTACAATTAATTTTAATACATAATCTATTTTGTCTAATCAATGTAATTTTAAAACACGAATAAATTGAGTTTTGTCTGTTAGACCGTATTAAATAAACATTATTCAACAACCAAGAATTCCGCATCCAATTCGGCGTTATTATGCATACTTGTTTGGAAAATTAAATATCCCACCTTATATGTGTAATAATCTATGAATTATTAACTATCTAATCTGCAATTCAAAATGTTTATTATCTACAGCCGGTAGCTTAAAATATGTATACATTTTGGCCTAAAGGTCTAGATACCAGGCCATAAACTCAAAAAAAAAAAATATGTATACGTTCGAAATTTAAAAAAAAACGGAGACTATGAAACTTTCGTGGTAGATGCGAGACTTAGAGCTAATACTACTACGGGACTAATTAATAAATAACACTAAATTATTCATTTACAGTTATGTTCAGGTGAACATATGGGTGCATTGGCTATGTCTGAGCCAGGAGCCGGTAGTGACGTAGTATCAATGAAGTTGCGAGCGGAGAAAAAGGGAGATTATTATGTTTTAAATGGGAACAAATTTTGGATAACGAATGGACCTGATGCTGATGTCTTAGTGGTAAGAGCTACGAAGGAATGTGTACTGTTGCTTGTTGCATTGTTTATAGTAAAGAATTTATTTATTTACACTTCGTTACGTTATACAAAATACATATAAATAAATACTGGTATTATTGTGAAAAAGCGTGGGGCGCTCTGTGCCATATTTTTCGTCTATCGAGCAACCCACGATTTTTCACAATAATACCAGTATTTTTTGTTCATTACCATTTTCAGCCTAAATTAGGAATTATTTTTCACTTTTTAGTTTGATGTGCTTTAAAAGCGTGTTTGTTAGTTTTTTTAAACTATATTTATTTTTTAGTTTATTTTTTTTTATTTTTTTTCGGATTATTGCATCGTCATCGATCTTTGAATGAATGTGCGCAAAGTTTGAATTAAATCTGTCCGTTAAAAGTGGGTCAAAATCGTGTCCGAAGGAGTCGGTTACATACATACATACATACATACAGGTGAAGCTAATATAAAGCAGGTGACACAAGTTATTAGGCAACTGGCGGCCTTATCGCTAACAGTCGTTTCTTCCAGGCAACCCTAGTATGGGACAGTAAAAAAGAAACACCTACATAGGGTAAAGTAGAAGAAGTGCATAAATTAATTAACTAAAAATAACATACGTTCTAGGTTTATGCCAGAACAGAATTGAACACGAAGCCACAACACGGAATCACTGCGTTTATAATCGAGAAAGGCTTCCCTGGATTCTCGACAGCGCAGAAATTAGATAAATTAGGAATGAGAGGATCCAATACAGGGGAATTAGTTTTTGAAGATTGTAAGGTATGTATGTGTTTCATTGTTGTAGCTTTTTAATTATTTAATCCAATTACTACTTAAAAATATTGGGTTTAAATAATAAAATAATATCTACCTAAATTGGTTAATCTATTATATATATATATATTGCGTACGCTCCTTCATCGTTCTGCGGTAAACATAGGGTTCCAATACGACTTTTTATAGAAGCCCATTAAAGTCGTCAAGGCTGTATATTGCCACTGTATACTGATTCAACTATATCAGAACCCAGGTTGGAGTAAATGTTAACGGAAATATTTATTAACCACATTATTATTCAATCCTTACAGTTATTACTACTACAATAGACCTACCTAGTAATACCTAATGGTAATTAAAAATATATATATACCAGCAGACCGGCCAAGTGTTGCTGTGGCTAAGGTTTTGGTTATATTACAATTTACATAGTAGTAAACTATTCATGGGAAACGGTAGGAGAACACCAGTCATGGGGACCACCATGCTTAATTGGTGGTTATGCCATTAAATTGTAGCTTATGTGAAACGTTGGTCCTTTCAACACAGCGCCATCTGTTAGAATTGTAACTATCAAATAATAAACAAATATTTTGCAATAAAATAATATTGCGGGTATAAATTGAGATGTAAGCTATCCAATCTTTTAAGTTAGATCAAACCGCACACGGTGTGCAAATTTGATTGAAATCAGTTCAGTAGTTTAGGAGTCCATAGCGGACAAACAACGTGACACGTAATTTATATATATTAAGATATATATATACCTAGATCTTATGACAAATAATATAACTAGGTCTTGTAAACTTAGTCAGAGTACTAACAAATAGGTCTACCTCCTCCTACACTCCTATATAAACGTTGTTAATTATCGTACCGTTCGCGTGACTGGAGTCGCAATAACCAAGTTGGAGTATGCGCGCGGTACATCCAAAGGTTGTGACTTCCGCCTGTAGACCTCCAGTCTTCTGAGGCATAGCTGGTCATAATATAACCCACCAAACCCAGAACAAATGGGGTCGGATCATAAGCAGATATAAAGAACTCCATACAGCCATTGAACAACATTGTTGATCAGCAACACTCGCTATGCAGACGCTAGCGGTGAAATAAAAAAATCATGCGTAAGGTTAGGGAGTGGACGGGAATTGCGACTGCGGAAGAGTTTCTGCGTCTGGCGCAGGACAAGACACGCTTGACAAGCCAACGTACAGTAGGGCACCAAAAGAAGACTGAAGTTGCGTTGGGTCCTTTTAGTAATAGCCCTTAGATGGGAAGGTAGTAACAATTTGAACCCCAATTATGGAGTTGTGGTTTTCTTTATATTTGTACAGTGACCACTTGTACGCTAAAGAAAAACATATAAGGGGATTGACATGTCTAAACATCCACGTGTGTTAGGCAATAATATGTAGGTACTATTAAGGGCCAATACACATACCTATACATATAAAGCATAAGAAAATATTGTATATTATTGAAGTGAAACTTCTTTATTTTGGGGTTGGAAAAGAATTTAGTGTAACATTTTTTCGTTACGCGTCACATTTTTCGGTTACGCGCCATGTTGCTTTTTGAAGTCAAACTTCTTTATCGGCGTTGGAATGAAAGTTCTTTATCGACGTATGGGAGAAATTTTGTAGCAAATCGTCACGTTTTTCGGTTACGCGCCATGTTGCTTTTTGAAGTCAAACTTCTTTATCGGCGTTAGAATGAATTTTTTATCGACGTATGGGAGAAATTTTGGAGCAAATCGTCACGTTTTTCGGTTACGCGCCATCTTTTTCTTGTCCCTACCACGGTTGATCCGAAGAGATTCATGATAAGGTCATAAAGAAGTTTCACTTCTTACGTGTGTAGGTACACCTAGTACACGCACACATTTTTTTTGATAATCATTTCATTCGGGTTTTAGGTTCCAGCGGAAAACATACTAGGCGAAGTGAATAAAGGTGTCTATGTTCTAATGTCTGGTTTGGATTTAGAACGGTTAGTTCTTGCCGGTGGACCGGTCGGCCTTATGCAAGCTGCTATTGATACTGCGTTCCATTATGCGCACACTAGAAAACAATTTGGAAAGAATATAGGAGAATTTCAGCTTCTACAGGTATATCGCCTTTTGAATTTTCAATGTATAGTAATAAAAGAAACCGATTTGTTTATTTTAACTCCATAAAACTTGTATTTTATTCCAAGTCCAGCGTGAATATACGGACACAATATTTAATAGCTTTGTGACAATCACGCATTGAAAAGAAAGTGCTGGATAAAAGCGTGTTGAATCACAATTTAAAATAATTTATTTTGAATTTAAATTTCATAGCCCTAACGCGAGCATGCGTTACCCATGTAAAATTGCGATTTGTTTTAATACAAGTAGGAAGGGATTTTTACAAAGTAGAACGAAGACTATTGTAGTAATTTACAAAAGTACTTACGTATCTTTAACATTAAAAATAAAATAAGCCTTTATTCGAGTACACCATAACTACAGTAAGTCCATGTCTTTTAAGTTTTACACTTGTACTCGACCGCCGATGGACCCATCTGCCATCACAAATGCGGCCAATGTGACCGGCCCATTTCCATTTTAGCCTTTTTGTATAAGTTACATCTTTTATTTTTGCATCTTGTTTTTTTATTTATCTTTAACATTATAGAGATACAAAGCCATAAGACCATGACCAAGTCAATTCATGTATCTTTTATTTCTATTTTATAAAAAAAAATCAGTTTCCCAAACCCAAAAAAATTTCATATGTTGATTGAACCTCCGTGGGACATACTCAGTTCTCAGCTTCTAAAATTACTGAGTAGAATTCAAGTATTTTTTTTTTTATATCTATGATCAAATAATGTGTGGTTGACCTTTTCTTTAATATCTACAAATGATATAAACTAATTCATAAATTTTCAGGGAAAGATGGCCGATATGTACACAACGTTAAGTGCCACTAGATGTTATCTTTACAATGTGGCTAAAGCTTGCGACGAAGGCCATGTAAATAGCAAGGACTGCGCCGGAGTTATTTTATACAGCGCTGAGAAGTCGACACAAATAGCATTAGACGCTATACAGATATTAGGTATTACATGTTTACATAATTTAAGTCACTGAGCCGATACTTTCCAATACGCTATCAGGGACATTGAATACACCCTTAAGACATTTTTAAGATAAGTAGGTGCCAGCCTTGTAAGGACTTTTCCACAGGGAATCTAACCCATATATTATTTATTATATATAATTCTTCTGTGAGTGTGTATGTCACTGAACTTCTCTCAAACGACTGGACCGATTTTGATGAAATTTTTTGTGTGTGTTCAAGGGGATCTGGGAATGGTTTAGATTCACAAATCAGCCCGGCAGGTGGCGCTGTAGTCGGTACTTTCATACTTTAATATCCTAATAGCTTGAAATATCATGCAGGACAACGTCTGTGGGGTCCACTAGTATATTATATATATGTGTATAGTTCCGACGGCAAGTCATAGACTCGCCTTAGCAATTGTTGCCTATGTAGTCTTCCGATCGACGTCTTGCGTCTAATAAACCCGAACGAACATACTAACAAACAACAACTGTTCTATACGTTGAACATATAGGAACCGTTGAGATATACATATTTATTTACTTCGTAATCTAACAGCTAACAAAAATTATATGTAATAACAAACAATTACACTAAAAATATAGCCAGAGATGCAATAAATAATATTTACATACAAAAAGGTTCAAAAGTTTCCAAAAGGGCACAAACAATGAAAATTATTCAATACATTTAACTAAGTGATACCTAATTTGGCTGTTGTGTGATGGTGTAAAAGTGAGGGTAAGTACGTAAAGGTGTGTATGTGGGGTGCGCATTATGCAGGTGATTTTGCGGCATGGATATTCCTAATACTCCTTTAAACCATATTCCGCGATGCTACAGGATTTAAATAGATTTCTACGGACTCTGGCTTGTGGAAAGTGAATTTATAAATAGTAAAAATCATGATTTTACTTAAAAAAAAAAATTATGTTTCAGGGGGTAACGGATATATTAATGACTACCCCACTGGCAGAATACTCAGAGATGCAAAGCTATATGAAATTGGTGCTGGTACATCTGAAATTAGAAGAATGCTTATAGGACGAGCATTGAACAACGAATATAAATAAAAAATGTATTCTTAAGAATAAATGTATTTTAAAATATTTTTTCTGCTTATTTATGGATTACAAATTACAATGTAAATAAAAACATTCTAGACAGTACAACTTAAACTTAGTGACTAGGTTATTTTGTAGGAGATGTAGGTGTTCGTGTGTATTTAGGAAACACAATTAAACTGTCCTGACACTTCTACCACTGTTTATTCATCAAACTAAACTAATATAATTTACATCAAGCGTAAGCAAAAATAAATATAACAGAAAAGATAATTAACAAAAGCGTAAGCGGAAAGATTAGCGAAGTAAAGCAAGCGTGTGTCTGCCGTGAGCGTGCGAGACGGACTGAGGACAGCGGGCGCGCGCGTCACTGCGCCGGCGATCATTCGAGGCTTCCTTTGTTCTCGCAAGTAGCGGGACTTCGTGCGCGCTCTGTCACTACTTCAGTAGGGCAACCGTAACGTGATATCCAGTTGCAAACGAGAGCTTTGGCGACTGTTTCAGCGGTAATATCTTGCAAGGGGATTGCCTCGGGCCATCTAGTGAATCTATCTACGGCGGTTAGACAATAACGGTAGCCATCCGAGAGAGGTAGTGGTCCGATGAGATCAATATGTACGTAGGTAAATCTACCGTTTGGTAGCTTGAAGTTGCCCATCTGTGGAGTTACATGCCTAGTGACCTTTGAACGTTGACATGGGTGACAGAGCTTGGTCCAATCGCGACAATCTTTGTTTACTCCTGGCCATACGTAACGCTGAGCCACTAGTTTTGCAGAAGCTTTAGCGCCAGGATGGCTAAGTGAGTGCAGGCTGTCGAAGACTTGTCTTCTGAACTCTTTTGGTACGTAAGGTCGTGGGTTTGGCGTGCTGTCGTCACAGTAAAGTTCCAGTTTTGTTCCAGGTACAGTTACTTTGACAAGTTTAAGCGAGGTTCCACTTTCTAGGAGTTGCCTTAGTTCTGGGTCTTTACCCTGTGAAATGGCCAAGTTCTTTGTTTCGACAGGTTGTACTATTTCCTCTATTCTTGAGAGAGTATCGGCAACTACATTATCCTTTCCTGATATGTGTTGGATGTCAGTTGTGAATTGAGCTATATAATCCAAATGCCGAAACTGGCGTGGTGAACACTTTTCTTTGTGACTTTGAAATGCGAAGCAGATTGGCTTGTGGTCTGTAAATACTGTGAAGTGCCTTGCTTCCACCAGGTGTCGGAAATGTTTTATTGATTCGTAAATCGCAAGTAGTTCTCTGTCATACGGCGAGTATTTCTTTTGCGATGGACTCAATTTACGGCTAAAGAAGGCGAGGGGTTGCCATTCCCCGTCTTTCTGCTGCTGTATAACACCACCGATTGCGACGTCGGATGCATCTGTGACCAACGCTAGTTTGGCGTCCATGTCTGGGTGCGCTAGGAGAGCTGCTTGGCATAGACTCTTCTTGCAGTCTTCGTATGCCTGGAGTGCTTCTCCGGTGACGTTTATGGGGTGATTGCCTTTTATGGATCCAGTAAGTAAGCTATGCAATGGCGTCTGGAACGAGGCAGCGTTTTTGATAAAACGACGGTAGAAATTAATCATCCCCAAAAATCTCCTTAACTCTCGAACAGTTTTCGGGGTGGGGTAGTCCTTTATCACTTTGACTTTGGTATCTAGTGGTCTGATACCTTTGCTAGATACGCTACAGCCGAGGAACGTTACCTCTTGTGCCCCAAAAACACACTTGGATGTGTTTATGACCATACCGTACTCCTTCAATCGCTCGAAGAGGAGGCGTAAGTGACGGTAATGTGTCTCCTCGTCAGGGGAGGATATCAGAAAATCGTCTAAATATGTGTAGCAAAAGTTCAGGTTTTGAGTCATTTCATCTACAAATCTTTGAAACGTTTGACCTGCGTTTCTTAGGCCAAACGTCATATAAGGAAACTCGTACATTCCGAAGGGCGTGGTTATGGCCGTTTTCGGAATATCCTCGGGACTTACTGGAATTTGATTATACGCCTTGATTAAATCGATTTTTGAGAAGATTCGGCAGCCAGCTATGTTCTGGGTGAAGTCCTGGATGTGCCGGATAGGATATCGATCGGGAATCGTCCGTGCGTTTAACATCCTGTAATCGCCGCATGGTCGCCATCCGTTGTCCTTTTTTGCGGCGAGGTGAAGGGGCGACGACCATGGGCTCTCTGACGGTCGTGCTGTCCCTATTCTCAGCATTTCTTCGAATTCCTGTTTTGCAATCTTCAGTTTGTCTGGGGCAAGTCTTCTTGGAGTGCAATATACGTATCGTATATTGCACTCCAAGAAGACTTGCCACGTCGGGGTCACCAATGTAGGAGATGTAGGTGTTCGTGTGTATTTAGGAAACACAATTAAACTGTCCTGACACTTCTACCACTGTTTATTCATCAAACTAAACTAATATAATTTACATCAAGCGTAAGCAAAAATAAATATAACAGAAAAGATAATTAACAAAAGCGTAAGCGGAAAGATTAGCGAAGTAAAGCAAGCGTGTGTCTGCCGTGAGCGTGCGAGACGGACTGAGGACAGCGGGCGCGCGCGTCACTGCGCCGGCGATCATTCGAGGCTTCCTTTGTTCTCGCAAGTAGCGGGACTTCGTGCGCGCTCACTCGGTGCGACACGACACGAGGACGATCCGACAATGCTCGGGGACTCGACGATACGGCCATATAGAAATAATATGTTTGTTGGATGTATGTTATGTTATGTGTTATTATGCATGTCCAATATTTGTGTAATTAGTATGTAAAGTATTTATATATTATATTATTGTATTTATATAGTGGTTAGTTTTATTAAATGTATCGTGGCTACGCCACAATTTCTTAGATTTAAGCTGTCATAAATTAATTATGTACCTTCGACCTTGATTCATTTATAAAGTGTAGAAGAATACGGGCCTCTTCAAGAATATGGGCAGTTCCTTCAACATCACTATATAGAGTTTACACTGTATTTTCATGGGCGGCTGTGACAACCAATTAAAGTGCTATGTCCACCAAAAACTGACTGAAAAACTAATAGAAAGTGACTCAACAAAGTGCCACCATTTTGGTGGTATGAACAACATTTGTCCAGGTTTTAATACACAATAATAAGCTTTAGCATCTTGGTATTTAGGATACTTGTTCAAATCAGGACTCCTAGGATCTACTCTTGCCGTATTATCAAGAAGTTCACTTTCATAAGGATATAAATTTTCTGAGTCCTTCGGAGAAAATAGGTAAACTCTTTTTTCACCTACAACTTGAGCCAGCAAATTTTTGGTTGGATCATGATGCAAAGGTGACACGGTACCCTTTGGTCCATACCATGCCATAATATTGACACCATCGTCTGTTTCTGCAAAACTACAATATTCAGGCTCTATTATATCTTCATGTAGCTCTGGAATTTGCGCAAACAATGGATACTGCGCTAGATAACCTGTTGCTCCCTTATTTTGGTAAATATATGTTTCAATAAATTCCTTCATAGTTATTAGTTTTTGTGTCCACTCAGAGTCAGTATATTCCTTACCAATTTCTATAGAAATTGTTCGTAAACCAGCTAGTTTTATAAAATAATTGCTGTCAGTCCACTTGGACAAAGCCGGCCAGTGAGTCATACATTCTTCTAAAATTACAGGCTTCTCTTGCATTATATAGTCTGTATAAAATCTTTCCATACTAGGACATTTTATTAAATCTATATTAATAACACCTTCAGGGATAACAGTACAGCTTACACTTTCTTTTGACTTTAAATTACCATTTTCAATAGCAATATCATTTTGCAAAATAAATGGATTTAATATTGAGGCACACTTTTGTAGTAATTGTGGTTCATTATGAATTAAACTTCCAAACATTATTCCAAAGTCAATAGTTTCTAATAAATCCTTTATAACTGAGTCAGTAAGTTCAGAATAATTGTCTAGAAGTGCTATCAATTTAAGGTATGTTGCTATAGTTATTGTTTGCCTTAAAAATAATCTCACATCTTTCCAGTTGCCTATGTTTATATTTTCATACATATAATCAATCACACCTTGTATTATAACAATAGAATCTCTAGATTTTAATGATTTATTACCTTGAAGAAAACCTTCTAATACAGAGTAAGAAGCCTGATCCAATTCTGAGACACAATCGAGCGAAGCAACTACTTTTGGCATAAAAGCAAATATCATTTCTCGAATTTTTAAAGATTTAGACATTGTTAATAATGTTAATAAATAATGATAAACTGAAACCAATACAAATAAATTGTATTGTCCGACTTGTCACCTGGAATAGGATACAAATGTTTATTGAAATATACTATGACTGTAGTTATAAGTTATAATTTAATTTTTTCCAATATCAATATTAATAAAATATGTAAAATAATTTCTTTAATGTTTACCTTTTGATACTAAGAACTGTCAAAAGTTTCTCGGCATATTATGATAAATGACAAACTGTCAGAGAATTAAAGCCATCGTCATTCTGATGATGATGATATATCCCTAATGGGAAACGCAAAGGACTTTATACAGTTATCGCCGTGCTTACATCGAACACATAATATGTTTTATTTAATATATGATAAGACAGTATTCGAACGCTCGTAATTATATGTTACACTGGCATATATGGCATAATATACATTTTTTTAATTTCTGATACGCCTGTTATGTATAAAAGGACAATTAATGCCTAATGGTAGTGGGCAAACCACAACAATCTTAAATATCGTTTAGCCATTATGAATTAACAACATCATTCGACCATACCGCCTAGTCTTTCGGTAGCAATTAATTAGCAAATTTAAATTCATCCTGCCCGCTACACCCATTTCATGGTCTGTGGAAAATCACATGACTTCAACGTGACCTGTCACACCGGGCATGTAATATCAGCTGTCGAGTGTCATGAATTCTTATTTTTATTTACAATGTTAGGGTTTTCGTAGATGGAAATAACTTTAATTTTAAGATTTTTAAAACGTATTTCTCATAATGACGAAGTATAAACCTATAGTAGAAGATGTTGTGAAATGTAGCGTGTGACGTAATGGCTTTATTAGAAAAGATCTTTGTTACAAGATATCGAAAACAAAACAATGACAATCGGAACTTAAGAAGCAGGTAAGAGTCCTACATTAAATTTATTATGTTCTTTTGGGTTTGTGTAATTGCGCACATAACAACCCATCGTCGTAATCTTCGTCTGTGGCTTCGGAAATATTTTCTTGTAATGACAACCAATCCATTCAGTGTCAGATTCTACAATAGCCTGCGATTCACACTTCACGGTTAGCGAGTGGTCGGAAAGGGAGGCAGAAAACATGTGATAAGTGTGGTTAGTGCGGGGGGGACGTGTGACTGTGGGCGAGTGCTCGTTCAGTGATCACGTCAGTCGTCATAGCGGAAGGGGTACGGCCGCTTCTCAATCAATGTTTACTTATTATTTACACGCGAGCCAGTACGATAGCACATTCCATACAATTCGGCCGATTACCTATTGTCACCTCTTCATCGGAGTGCATTTAGTGAAACTCCTATTGCATTTCCTGTATAAGTGCATGTGTGTATCTATCAGTACTTGTATGTAACACTAGGAAACAGCTGTGAGATTATTGTAAACGACTATGTATTAAGATGATATTGAGGTAATTTAACTAGTTAAAACACAAATGTTGCTATTTTAAAATTTACCAATAGTCCGGCTATTCTCTCTATGCTCACTTAAGTATGGTGACAAGTAGATTTTAGATTTGGAACATATTACAAGAAGTAGAACATAGATATTGCACATATTTATATACAATTGAATTATGTGGTAAATATTAAACACTGCAACACTGAAATGTAGGTTTAAAGCACATGACTTGTATTGTGCAAGAGAAAGTTAAGTTGTATACTGTTGTATACTTATATACATTGAATATACTTTCTTAATACTTAATACAACAAAAAAATGTTAAAGCTTGACATAATATGATTTACACATTATTGTATCAGTTGTTATTTCTTCCTATATTTATACTTTTGAATAATTATTCTATTCCCAGGCCTACTTGTGTAAAGTGAAATAGTTTTATAGTGGTGGTGTAAAAATGAGTGTTTTTTTAATAGATCTTGTGAAGGAGCTATAGAGCAAGTGCGTTTACTGCTATATAAAGAGTGTGATAAGAGAGGGAAAAAAGTATTATTTGATTCATCAACAATAGAGAAATTATCAGCAAATAAAAATGACAAACCTGAGAGTGGCACTATACCCTGCATTTTGGAAGTGTCAGAGGGCTACACATATTTGGTAAGTAATTTTTTATTGCCTTATAATATGTATAAAATAATTAAAACTTCAGATTTTCCATGTTGACAACCCATAATTATTTCTGAGAAATGAAGTTTTAATGCTTAATTTTGTAACAAATATGAATGAGTCAGTTTAATATTTTATTATTATTATTATATAATATATACATATTTAATAACTGATTGCTTTTAGTGTAGAATATGTCCCTGAGAAATAACTAATTATATTTAACTTTAAGAAATATATTATTATTATACTTAAATGTCATAATTTTGGGATATTTAATTTGTTTAAAAAAATACAATTTTAATTCTAGGATCGTAACTTAGTTTAAAAATAATATATAAATAGCTAACAAATTTTTTTTCCGAATTCCGTAATTTTTAAAATTTAATCATAGTTTTTATTAACTATAAATTTAGTAAGAAAATATTTATATAATTCAGATTTCCTATGCAACCATATCAACATGACATGTCTTAAGAATCTCATCTCTTTACAAACACTAGCAGTTCTATTAGATTTACTATTGTGTAACTAGCCATTATTATCGGTAATATTCAAACTAATCGAACTATGTATTTATAAAATATATATTTTTTTAATTGAAAATAATTTAAATTTAAATTGCTACTATTTTAGTCTGTGGATATCGCATTAACTGTTACGCCATAAAAATAACATACAATTGATCGTCACGAGACTCAATTCACAGTTTATTCGCACTACTCGTGTCTATATTTAGACCACTTTAGATGTTAGTCTTTTTGATTACAACGTAAATAGTGCTCACTTGGGGACTGTAATTTTAGCTTCATTCATATTAATGAATGTAGCTCGCTATACTAATGCATAGGCATTTATTAATTTTAATTGATGACTTCATATTCTTAAGACAAGCTGAATCTGCTTGAGCTTAAATTTAAATTATTGTCGAAATTGTAACGAATTTGACGATTATTTAAATGGTTAATGATAAAATATTTGAAATTTATGGCTGCTAAAACTAAAACTTGGCGATTAAAAAGAGTGGCGGAGAGTTCATTGCCAGTTCTTCTTGTCCGCTCGACGCTCTTGACTTGCGAACCTGTAGTAAATGTAAATTTAGAATCAATTTAACATCTTTTCTGTTGACGTTTATAAGTGTACTTGGTTACCTATGTGAATAAAGTTATTTTGAGTTTCATATCTAATTAAGGCTACTTCATTTATCAAAGGTTGTGTCGAATTCAGGAGCTAGACTATTCGTAGACTTGCCTAAAACACTAGACAACTTAGTAAATAAACACGCGGGCTTTGCGATTCAAAACCGGTTTTGATAATTCATCTCGACTCACGTGATGCGTGTTTGAAACGATGAACTGTGATATTTTATGCGGCTGCTAAGGTTAACGTAATGTCCGCATTTATTATTGGCTTAGCCGGACTTTCTAATTATAACTTTGATTATTTGTCTGTTAAACAAAATAAATAATCTTGTCATAAGTTTGTGGATTTCTATTAAGAACGGCAACGAACTCATTGATAGTATACATAGGCTGTATCTTTAATGGCTAAGCACGTTTGCCCATATTTAAAAAAAGAACACGCAGAATCTGTCCTAAACTCTACTACTTAAAATCTAAGTTCCACAATAGCGTCGCTAATATAATTTTTTTTATATATAATTCTATTGTACGTGTGTATATTGAACTCTTAAACGGCCTGACCGATTTGAATGAAAATTTTTGTATGCGTCTGGGTGGTTTTAGATTCACAAATAAGCCAAGCAGATCGCGCTGCAGACGGTACTTTCATACTTTGTTTAATATCCTAATCGCTTGAAATATCATGCAGGACAGTCTGTCAGGTCCGCTAGTATATATAGTTACTAGTAGACTCGGCCAAGCGTTGCTATGGCTAAGATTTTTGTTATATTACATAGTAGTAAACTATTCAAGAGAAACGGCAGGAGAACACCAATCCATCATGCTTTTTTGGTGGTTATGCCATTAAATTGTAGCTTATGTGAAACGTTGGTAATTATTTTGATAAGGATCAATACCTAGGTACGAATAAAGAGCCTTTTCTAGCGGTGGTATTTTAATAAAAAAAAATTAATAAAAGGACGCTTAATGTGACGTAACTATAAAAGATAGAGACATGCTGTCGAGACATTTTTTATAGATAGTGATGTGTCCTGAAAAATTGTAATAAATCATTCAAATCATCTATCATTAATAGTTTTCGCAGCGCACGCGATTGAAGGAAGTTTTTTGTTTATTTTTTACACCTTGGGTTAGATTATTTAAGTTTATGTAAGCAACCCTAATTTTTTTGAAAATGAAACATAGCCTATGTCAATCGGGAATAGTGTAGCTTGTCAACGGTGAAATAATTTTTGAAATCGGTCCAGTAGTTTCGGAGCCTATTCATTGCAAACAAACAAAAAATCAAATCTTTCCTCTTTATAATATTAGTACGTACAGATAAAAATATATATACATTTTCGTGATAAATATGTTAGTCTCTTTCACAGATTATTTTTTTGATTGATCTATCGAAATCGGTCCAGTGTAACAATTGGTGAAGTATTTTTTAAATTAAAGAAGCACAATTTGATTTTTGGAAAAATTGTTTAGGCTTTCACAGGCTGACCTTGGCGAGTTCAGGGTTAGCAATGCAAATGCTAGGACATTTTAAAATACGGGTTAACACAACGACATCATTACTATGAGAAGAACAATATTAGAACAAGATTGTTTTACTATGAGCTGTCTTGAGTGTCAAGTTGGGGTTATGGAAAGTGAAAGTTGTTCCAGTATTACAAAGTTAATAGAACCTAAATTAATTTTATTAATGCACTATAAAAAAAAATAGGAACTCATTTACCCCGTCATTAAAACTGACAGTACTGATCTGTCTCTTTTCATCAGAGCGTTTTAATTTGATAGAAAGAGACGAAGTACAATTACACTGATTTTGTTTTTATAAGAAGAATCGGAATTGGATTTACACTCTTGTCTCTGGTCTATAGAAGTTGTGGAATACGTTCCAGACTACATAGGTACGATTGGCTTCCTCTCTTACCTCTTTTAAAAGTCTTCTAACCATATACTTAATAATAATACTAACAATAATAATAATTACATTTTATTTTATGTAGGGTAATTCCGGGGGAGTTGGCCCTATAGTAACTATAAAACTGTATTATAAAGGAATTATGATGAATAAAACAGTGAGTTCGTATAGAACATAAACTTTATTTATTATTCTTATCCAATATTAACGATACATCACTTTAGACAACGCTAACAATTTAATTTTAAACTTTAAAAAAAACTAGGACTGGCCATCTCTCACCGAGTGCCCGGGGGAGATGGCCATATTTTTTACCTTTCCCGTTACCCTTGAGATCTTTTAACTCCTTTTTTTTCTTATTGCCGCAGTGAGAACACATGTCATCAAACTCGGTGCAATTTTCGTGCACCCAGAGCAGACAAATATTGCATTGTATCCAATCTTCAAATCTTCATTCTAGAAATATATCAGAGATTATATAGGCGGATTTTTGTGACATATAAACCACTGAACCTGGAGGCAGCCCATCTTCTTTCATCTATTTTATTGAATATTAAAAATAAATTTAAATTTGGATATACAATTTTATGGCTATCTCTCACAACAAAGTCAAATTACTTACTTTTCCTATTTTTTTTGCAAAACAATTCACTGTTACTTGTTGCCGGTGCCGACATGAATGGAAATAAATAAAAAGTATTGACATCTATGAATTAATACTCGAACTTTTTTCTATTGGCCATCTCTCCCGTACGGCCATCTCCCCCGGCATTACCCTATATTTACTTATTAATGAAGCGTAAGATGATTTTAGATTAATATTGATAATTGTATATCTTTCAGTTACTTGTAAATATTTTTGTTGATTTAATGATGCACTTTACCCTTAGTATTTATTTTTTTAGTAACTATTAAGTTACCTGGAAAATATCGCTTGTTAGCGTTAGGGCCGCCCATTGCATCCCTAAAAATGTATGTTTCTTGTTGAAGTTATACTTCTTTAGGCGCGTTATGAAAAATTTATGAAAGTGAAATTTTACGATGCGCGGGCACTGTGACACAAAATTAACAGAATGAAGTTGCCCACGGAAGATGCTACGGCATTGGACATAATTTAAAAACAACATTCGAATAATAATAGGATTTATGTTACACTTAATGTAAGAGAATAATAATAAATATTTATTTATTTAATTTTTCAAATGTAAACTGAACTTTATTGACTATAATGACTCCTTTTCCAGTCTTTGATTATTTAATTGTAATTATTTATTTGCATGCAATCATAAACCATTTTTAATAATGCCAAAGAAGTATAACTTCTTACGCGCGTACATAAGTACACGCACCCTTTTTTATTTTTATTTGTAATGTAACGAAGTAAAAATCAATATATAGATAAAAATACGGTATGTAGGAACTTAACAACGTAAGAAAAATCGTATATAAACAATACTGCATCGTTTGCAAATTGTTTGAAAGTTAAACGACCAGTGTTAACGATCTCTTATAAGGTCAAGGGAACTTGTAAATCAAAGTTCGAGATTTCTATGACATCATTCGATATAATACTATTAGTTGATGTAATATTCATTGTTTAAGTATGAGCTTTAATGTATGTGAAAGAAAAAGCTTAATCGTGCTTAGTTTATTTAAAAAACACAAAAGAATACTTTTATTCTAAAACATGTATTTTAAAGAAAGCATTGGCAGGTGCCTATCTCGTACCTAATCCGCTGTTTGGCTGCTTAACGAAAGTTTCTGGTATTTTTATTTTATCTTGTACTGACCCGGCAAACGTTTTGCCATGTATATTATTTCTAGGAAACATTGTTTTAGTTCAATAAAAGTATATCTACTATAATAAAAAAGGGGTTGATCGTAGACGGGTGACAATTAAGGGTTGTATGTATTTTTGTATGTTGTATCATAAAAAAATAAAAACAAAAAGTTTTGTCTAAAAATTAAAAATAAAAATTTAGGGGACCACCCTTAACATTTAGGGAGATGAAAAATTGACGTTGTCCAATTCTCAGACTTACTGAATATGCATAAAAAAATTTATGAGAATCGGTCGAGCCTTTCCGGAGGAGTATGGGAACGAACATTGTGACACGAGAATTTTATATATTAGATTTTTGAGAGCTTTGCTTACGTAATAATTTCTCTGTCATCTTTTAAAACTCTTCTGTATAATCATTTCTTAACCTTATCCTATCCTCATCAATCGTGACTTGTATAATTCTTATGTTTTCTTTTACATCACTATTCGTCGTTCATGAATTTGTAAGATTAGCTTTTAAGTTTTTAGTCTGTTATTAATATTTATATAACATTTGGTTCTGCACTTCTCGCACGCATCATGTTTCTTTTTTTTTTTTAGTTTTTCTCTTTTCTCTTTAACTAGGGTTGCCTGGAAGAGATCGCTTGTTAGCGATAAGGCCGCCCGTTGCATCCCTTATAATGTTCCCTTGTGTTTCTTTTATTTGCAACGAAGTGTAAATAAATAAATAATACTTGAACGGCCCCATATAACGAAATAAAGATGTCTCTAATATATTCGCGTTTGTCTGAGATTTTTTTTATTAAAATTTAGTTTTCCCCTTTTAGTATAAAGGCCCGGCAACTGATGCGGGCTTACTCGGTGAGATGATGTTCGGAGCTGTGGCCATGAACTGCAAGAGTGTCTCATTGAAAATTCACATCATGGATGACCCTAAAAGGTTTGTATTACTTGATTTATTAATTTGACATTACGCTCTAGCTTTAACTTAAGACTAATAAGTAATTTAAAAGTAACCTAATTTACTAATAAGGACTTACACTCTCTATTAAGTTAAAGACATTCTGTTCTTACTTACGATTCTGACATAATAGTTATTACGTTAGAGAAATAATTATCTTTTATAGGTTTTTTGGAGAGCAGTGTTGGCCTAGTGGCTACAGCGTTCGACTCTCTTCCCTGAGCTCGTAGGTTCGATCCCCGGCTGTGCACCAATGGACTTTCTTTCTAGATGCGCTTTTAACACGGTGAAGGAAAACATCGTGAGGAAACTGGCTTGCCTTAGACCCAAAAAGACGACGGCGTGCGTCAGGCACAGGAGGATCATCTACTCGCCTAGTAGATTCACAAATGATCATGACACAAATACAGAAATCTGAGGCCCAGACCAGAGCGTTGTAGCGCCAATGATTTTTTTTTTTTAGGTTTTTTAACTAACCGATATATAGACTGTTGTGTCCGTAACAAAAATGAATAACAACGATATAAGTATTAATTATTAATAACATTGGTATCTGGGGGAGTGCCCCTGCCAAATTTAGAAAAAGCGTAACGGCCGTACTATGCTTTTCTCGAGACTGTTAGGGCTTTTTTGATTATAACTTTACGGTTTTATTATTTAATTGCAGACCCTAATACTTAATAGAGCTCTTCAAATTTTTTATAGACTTTCCATATATCTCCGACACTATTTACATCTTTATATGTTCGCAGAGTGAGTTGTATATTTTTTTTCGATATTATCGTATTGGCTTACATTATTCTTAGCATAAGCTAAGAAGCTAAGTATTACAGTACTGTAAGGATAATGTATGTATTTTTGTGAATAATTATCGCAAATGTAATGTCTGTACTTATTAAATTATAGATACACAATTGGTACTTGCAGGAAACCAAAGTCATTAATAGATTGTCTTAACGTAATAATATTATCCTTCAAATGCTTATCGTGTTGCAGTGGTTTGACCTTGTAATAATTATTATTAATTGATTAGTAGATTAATAATAATTATAATTATCAACAGATTTCTGTTTAATTTTCGTATTCTTACGTTAGTTTCATAGCGTGTCTTTTAACAGCAATTTTCACTAATGAGTTCTGGGATCTATGATATACTTGATATACACTTACTTTGCGTTTTTTGTCTTTTTATATAAAATACCATAATTTTAAAACTTATTGAGGTAATGTAATTTAAAAGTATTGATAAAAGTGTTTAAAGAATTCCGAACATTTGGTACTTTTAGTATACAATGAATCTCCGGATACATACTACATACCATTTAAACTAAAGAATTCCGAACATTTGCTACTTATAGTAGATTCATTGTATATACATATGTATATACAATGAATCCCTGGATACTACATACCATTTAAACATGCCAGAAACAATATTTTTTTCTTGGTTTTTACGACGATTGAATAAAGTGATTAAATCAAGTTTTAACATGAGGCCTTATTATTTATAACGTAGGGTATAGGTAGTATATATTTATTTCATGGTAAAAACATCGTAACAACATATACGTTGCTTATATCTTTAATACGGGTTTTAAGGGGAGTCTAGTTTCGGTTAAGATCCGAAATGAGACTTGGTGTGAACTATGACTATATACCCCCCCAGGTGCCTCGTTTCTTGTAAAAACAAACTCCTTGCCCCCCCCCCCCCATCTTCCCTAACCAGTTTAATATGGGTTCAATTTAGCAGCAGTTAAACAGGCCCTCCAATAAATAGGCCGCATCTCACTTACCATCAGGTTGTGGCCAAACGTCTCTCCAGTTCTGTATCAAAAATAAAATATAATCTTAACTTTATTAAACTGATTAATTGTTTGATTCAAATCGTTCACAAAGATTGATTGTCGAGGAATGCATAATCTAACATTATACTATGTCAGAATTTTACGTGTTAAACCGGGATATAGTTATAATAATTTATGTATTGTAATTACAAGTAATTATAGTTACGAGAATCCTCGCTAACTAAGTATTTTTATTTACCAACACAATGTGAAAGGCGAATTGTGCAAGAAGCACGTGTTGTTCATGGACGTTGCAAAATATGTTTAAGAATTGTCCTTCGTTTTCACTTGGCTTCGTACTTAGTTTACGACTTCTTGTGCTATCCTTTATTTATATCCTTGCTAGCTGCCCCCACGAAATTCGTTTCTCCTTAAATGTGATTTTTATTGGCCTACCTTTTTAGTACATACCAACGTTCTCAAAATTTTCCATCATTTTGCTATGCTACCCCAGAGACTGATCGGTTTTCTGGAAATAAAACTTTTTAGGTTTTTCTGTAAAAAATTGCTCTATATAAACCGCTGAGTTCAAGTCATAAGTTTTTAACAAAAATAAAATTGGGGTTCATCGTAGAGGGGTGAAACTTAAGTGTTATATGTATGTTTGTATGCTGTATCATAAAAATTTGTCCGATCCGCAGACCTAACCGATATGCACACAAAATTTCACGAAAATCAAGCGAGCCATTTCGGAGTTGTTTAATTAAAAACACCTTGACACGAGAATTTTATATATTAGATTTATTCTGTTAACGTTTACGTTAGAGGATGATACATCAGAATTGAAAAAAGACTGCGTTGCAGTATAGATATATATATTTAAAAAAAACAGTAGCGCTATAAGCTTTTGGCTTTTCATGTCGTGTCGTATTTGTACACCTGTGTCTACCTCACAAATTCTTCATTTTATAACCGATTAATTGCGCATTTATAAAATGACAATTCAAAGCTTTGGTCGCTCGACCTCAGGGTAGAGAGCCGCTGGCATAGTCGCTAGGCTGACTGTTCATTCTTATTATTCTATATAAAGATCCCTTACTCGTAAATACTTTTTTGGTTTAGTAGTTTTAAGTAAAGTTTTTTCTCTTTCTGATAATTTTACGCTTTGATGATTTTTTTTGGGTTAAAGTCGCTGTAGATTCAAAAAGATTAAAAGCCGTTTACTGTACTAACATAAATATTTGTAAAAGATGTGATCTATTTATTATTTATTTATAAAAGCTTGCCAACGCTTGGCACACTGATACATTAATAATAGAAAAAGAAAATAATATTTTTAATGGGTCAAGCACTTACAGGCAAACATAGCATAGCAATAATAAAATTAATTAAGCAAAACAATAATATAATTTAAATAAACACGAAACAAATGTGTCAAAAAAAACCTGTGACATTTAATTGATATTCTCACTTCTCAACTCACAATTCCGATGGAGACAGAATGCGCGTAGTACTTGACATAATAACCTAATCGAATGTTTGGAACACCGTTTAATTAGACATGGTATTTGAAAGTGGTACAAATGTTGTATGAAATACTATGCCCATCAGATCTATGTAGCGTTGCTCAGTGGGAAAATTGCACAGTAACACATATTTATGTGTATTTTACGACTTAAACTCATAGTCGTTAAGAGTTTACTTAAGCTTACATATTCACGTAAATTGGTAATCTAACCCCAATCTAAAATGAGTCTTGCTGACCCTACAGCCCTATACTTCCTATCAGTCTTTTATGAATCATTTTAACAATGTATTATCTAATATTTGCACGAATATATAATAAGAATAGGTATTGAAATAACTTTGCCCAAAGCCCATCAATAACCACAAATAGGCACGCTATTGGCAGAATGTGCGAACAAAATCACATTGTACCTACAGCACATTCCTGCAAATAAATTAATATTAAATATATTCGTCAAATATAAAATGTATTTTTTTAGGCTGATGTGCACAAAGATATTCTGTGTACCGACTACAAGAAGAACAAGTCGTGGCAAGTCGGATATAAATGGGAATATAAGTGAAATAAATTCTTCTTCGCCATTAAATGTACCAACGAAGGAGGGAATGTCCTTGAGCTTCTCAATTGATCGTGGCGATTCAGGTCAGTTACTAAAAATAAACTATACAGTACCTCATATTTTGACGACAAGCCGAAATCGGGTAGGAAATACACACTAGAAAATTAATAAAAAAAACGGTCACGTATTTTTAAAATTATTGCCATTACAAATAAATTAAATTTTATGCACGTTGTAATGTTCTGTTGTATATTAAATTATCATAAATGGGAAATTATGAAAAAAGATGGCGCATTAAGTCCGAATTCCAATGTTTACAATAGTATAATAGTCGGTTGTCACAATACGAATTCGAATCAGAAGGCTTTAACTGTAATGCAAGATATTCAAAAATAGAAAAGGGATTTCAATTAAAAAGTCATTCCCTATTCATACTTTTTCCGTTTCCGTAATTAGTGTATGACATATTCGACGGAACAGTGGACTGTCTCTAAAAAACTGCAATGACGCTGAAAGATTAAATAGTCAAAAGTCAAAAATCATTTATTATAGGTAACACAATGTACACTTATAAACGTCAAAAAAATGTACATTAAATGCTTCTAATTTTACATTTACTGCCAGTTCTCAAATCAAGGGCCTACAGAAGCGAAGAACTGGCAATAAACTCCGCCACTCTTTTTAATCGCCAAGTTTTTTGTTTTATACAACGTTTGTAAGGAGCTGCAACCATTACACCATGTTCCACATGACATCTTAAGTAATAAATAAAAATAAAATAAATTAAAAAACAAAGATTTGTCCTCTATCAGCAGGAGGCATGGTGAAATAGAAGCACGCACTTACATTCTCGTGGGAACAACACGTAAATACATAGTCGAAATAACTAACGTCACAACATACACGAATTCGTACGACCAGTCACTACAAGTTCTATGTAGATTTTGGAACATTAAAAACTAATTCAATTAAAATAATATATTTATTTTAAAGTAATTTTACAGCTACACATATCCAGATTATAAAAGAAAAAAGATTACAGTGTTAAACAAAATAAACGAAACAGAAAAAGACAATTAAGTATATGAATAGATAAAAAATCTGAAATAAACATTAAACAAACTACAGCTTAATATTTTAAAGAAAATGAATTGTTACTACTGTTAAATAAATTCAGTTTTTTTTTTCTTTGGTAAGGTGGAAAATCTTCACATCTTCATAATTTATGTAATAGTTAATTAAAACAGTCCTTTGCTCCAAACCCCATTGGGCAACTATTTAAATGTAGGTCGCGGTATTCAGTTTTCATTGTGGTTACTGGTTTGACAATTAAGGTCAGACCACACTTATTGCGTAACACATTAAATATTTCTGTAATGTAAAAACTGATGAAGAGTGTTGGCCTCATCCACCAATGGAATTTCTAAGTGCGCATTTAACAGTCGCTCGAACGGTGAAGGAAAACTCACAAACCGGCTTGCCTTAGACACAAAAAGGCGTGTGTCAGGCACAGGAGGCTGATCACTTACTTGCTGAGCAATTTTTGTGGTCACGTGATAAAGTGTGAGCTAATGTAATTCCCAAACAAATTCGTTAGTCAGGCCTATCTAAAATGTCTTTTTGTCGCAAGCTCCTTTGCCCCTGGCCATGAAACGACCATAAGTTAAAATACGACCATAGACACCGCTTAAACATAAAGAGATTATATCTATGATGCTGCCACATAGCCACACCTATTCATGATTGACACATTGAGAGATGCAAACGCACCAGTTACTTATTCCATTTTTAGCTAAATTTTTAGTATAATTGTAGCTTGATTAATAAATTAAGTTGTAGGATTACAAGGGTAGTAGTATATATATATCTTTATGCTTTTTGAACAAATTTCATTAATATAACTGTACTCCTAAGGGATAAATGCTGTCCTGGACTTGAACTGGAAAGAAAACCAATTTGGTTTCATACATTTTTTGCGTAGCTTTTTCCGTACACCTAACGGAAGCTCAACATCAATTTTGGTGAAAGAATTTTTAATCTCGACGCAGCAGTTGAGTTTATCTACAAACAAATCTAACCATTCCTCTACGTATAGATTATATAGCTTTATTAATTTATCAAACATTATTACATTATACATACTACTAAATCTACGGTATATGTTACAAACTCTTTTATCTGAAATGTATGACAATTTAGTTAAACATAAATGTTATAAATTATAATATAAGATACTAGAAAAATACCAGAAATTTTTGTCAAGCAGAAAAAAAACAAAAATTACCAGCAGAACAGCGGATTAGGTTCGAGATAGGCACTAAACAATGCTTTCTTTAAAACTGATCAATCCACTATCGAATATATCCAGCTCCGGATAAGTACTGTTAAATCCGTTAAAATCACGAAGAATTCGAAAGAGAGGTGTCTGAACTCCTAAGTTGGTTTTTGCAGACGGAATTTGGAAAATTCTGCAGATTAGACCTTTCGCTTTGTAGCATCCTTACAATGAAATCTATATTCACAGGTTTCTATGGAGATCAGTCTTCATACAGCACATTGGGGTCGAACATAGATTTCTATCCGGTAATGGAAAATTGGGATGGAAATACCCAAGAATATTCGTTTTCATGTAAGTATCTTTACGATTTATCTAAGCCATTTCCCCTTGTATATGTCACCGTAAAATTGTAAACACCGTTAGATTGTAATCTATCTCGCGAGATTGTAAACTGTCGAAAGATTGTGAACCTCAACGAAACTGCTTACAATTTAACGTATTATTATTCGGTAGATTGTAATCTATATCTAATAATAATACGTCAAATTGTAAGCAGTACGCTGAGGTTCACAATCTTTCGACAGTTTATAATCTCGCGAGATAGATTACAATCTAACGGTGTTTACAATTTTACGTTAATATATATATTGAATTGAACTGTGGCTGGCTCTGATTTTTATATCCAAAATACTAGTCGTAAATTCTACACATCGGTCTGGATAGATAAGAATGAAAGTAAGAAAACATTTAATGTTTAGGGCATACATAATAAAAGAAATGCAAGCACAATCTCTTAAATAAAAGTAAACAAAATACCCACTCAGCTTTAAATTGATGTCTAACCCTGATTTTTGGTGGGCTCATACTATCAGTGACAGCTATACAGCAACAAAAGTGTTATCAATAAAAAATAATTTAAAATTATGCATTGTAAAATGTTTGACCTTAAACAGAAGGTATTAAAAGAGCACGTAGACCTCGAAAGAGCACGTAGCTGTCTCTCCTACTACTATTGCAGCTTGTATTACAAAGGAGTATTAGTTATGATCTCTCTATTTATATTCCCTATATATTGAAAGCTTACTCTCCTTGGAGAGGAAGAATTCTCCACTGAAGTATTTACGAACCAATTCAACTTAGGGTCCTTTAAGAAAAAAGGCCGGCAACGCACTCGCGAGCGCTCTGGCATTGAGTGTCTATGGGCGGCAGTATCACTTAACATCAGGTGAGCCTCCTGCCCGTTTGCCTCCTGTTCTAAAAAAAAAGTTGGGACACGAGCAGACGACTCCAAAGTTTTCACTGAACTCACAACCTGATGACAAGAGAAAACCCAGTAGACCGTGGCTGCATTAGTGGGGTGTAGTTGTCAAGGACCTCGAAATAGGTACTCGAGGTTGGACGCAAGAAGCACGAAATAGTTTCCGATGGCGAAATATACTCGAGGAGGCCAAAGCGCACGTGGAGTTGTATAGCCATTGATGATGATATACTAAAAGCGCGTCCTGCACTTGTGGGGTGAATATAAAACGACCCTTCCGATTGTGATTAGTCAGCAGCATCTTTTAATACGTTAATTTCGTCCGTTTACCAAATAGCACTGAACTTTATTATCTGAGTTTAACACTACACTGAGTTTATTGTATAAATAGTCGTGTGATTTCCCAGCGTCCAGCATGATAAGCTCAAGTAGCAGCTTGCGCAGGCGCACGTCACAGAGTCTAGCGACGCGATTCGATCTCTCTACGTCACTGCGGGTGCCCACTATTTCCACGATTTCCACTGATTCACAGGTAAGCGATTTCTATGACTTTACATTTTCTTACCCGCTATTTTCTTACCCCCGAAGATCTCTTTCTCTCTTTGTCTCTGTCTCTTTCTCATCTACAGACTCATTTCATATAAGATTTAAAAATTCTGTTTTATTTTAATTCATACAAACCTATTCCTGACAATATCGATCGTAAAAAATAAAATTATCTAGTTACATACATTTCGGCAATTCATTATATGTATATAAAATAAATAACTTATTATTTGAATAATATAAATTACCTGGTATTATATTATATATATATGTATCACGATGATACTATCACTGGACGTAACATTCCTTTTTTTACGCAATAATTTTCCTTCCTTATGTCCCTTCCTTTAATGAAACAGTATCAAGCCTATATAATCAACATCTGATATATTCCAATTTCTATACTATGTTATGGTTATTGTATTAAAAACTAGCTGTCTGCGGCAACTACGTTTATTTACTTAGCCTACCTTTTTAGGAACTACATACCAGCATATTAAACATTTTGTTATGCTTTCAAAGAGATTATTCTTTACAGAGCTTTTCCACAATCAAAACCTAAGTACTAAATAACCGGAAAATTTTACTGGCTTTGCTTCTTAGCTGGGTTTTGTTTTGTTTTGTATTCTTTTCTAACAACTGTCGCAATATCTATATACATATATATAAAAGAAAGTCGTGTTTGTTACAACACTTATAACTCGAGAACGGCTGGACCGATTGCCATGGTTTTTGATTTGTTGGATTTATTTCCGTCCCGAATAGCAGAATAAGCAATAAAATATCGGATAAGTTATCGAATAACAATAAATAAATTAATTAATTTTACGAATGCAAAAACCATATGGTGCCATCTGTTGACAAAACTACGCATCATTTTACGTCGAATTCGTGTCAGTTCAAGAAATTCCGATCTTGAGGTGAATGAGGAGATGCATAACCATGCTTTGATCCTGATCAAAAGATGTTGGATATCAGAAAGTGCTTAACATGCAGTATCGCCATATTGACGCTAGAGAGAAGATGCCTATAATGTGTAAAGCTGCCATTCTTCTTTCGCAATGGCAAGCAATAAAACATTTCTGTATTTGCAAAAAAGTTGTATTAATGTAATACTTAACATTAATGAAATCCTAAAATAAGTTAAATTAAAGTAACAACGATATTATAAGGTTGTAGGGCGGAACGAAGTTAGCCAGGTCAGCTAGTTGTATAAATAAGGGAAGTAGCGAGTCAACCCCAACACAAGTGTCTCTGACTACTTACGGGGGGGCTGTCTCAACTCATGTATTTAATGTAAAATTTGAGACACAATAAACATTTTTGATTTTTTTTTGAAAAAAAAAAAACTGTTCATTTTTTATATTTTTCCAATTTTTCTCTATAAAACCCTTCCTCAGAATTCAAGGAATAAATAAAAAAACTCGTATAGGTCTAACCGGCGATTTGCGATTTATTTTTACTAAGATATTTTTTTTTATCTGATGTTCATATTTAAAATTATTTAAAATTAAACGTAGAAATATTTTCGCTATTGAAAGGTTGTTATAGAAAATTCTTCTTTGTAACAAATATTCCGTTACTTCGACGCTTACCGAATTTATAAAAGCAGACACGATTTATTTACTTAACAGGCTTTTATTTATCTACTATCAATGCACTCGTGATTTGTCACATGAATGACCGTATATTCTCAGTCATGTGATATTCTTATCGCTATAAAATATTAACTCCTGTAATTGCGTTAATTCCAATGTTTACAACTCTGTCAATTCTATTAATAAAATTTTTTAAATTGTAACTTTTAATACACATGAGCCGTGGCCTGGCTTGTGTGTGCTACAGTCATTGCCGTAGGTCCAAACACCAACTGTGCACCAATTGACTTTTCTTTATTAGCATTAAGGCCCTATCCCAGCACGAATTGCTGTGTCTCGGGGTGGACTGCGGTGCGCAGTGGAGAGCTAGAGCACTGAGGCACGCCGGCCCGTAATAACAATTAGTTATGTAAAACATTAGATTAATGTAATTTTATATTTGATAATACATTTTTTTTTTACCGCGAACATCTTTCAGACCGCTAGTTAAACGGCGCCGTTTAGTTAAAAGGCTAGGCTGTTAATTAAACGGCTAATTAAGTTAGTTGGCTGCGACTATACATGAATACATTTTGTATAAATCAAAGTTGATACACTAGTCATTATTTTGATTACAACCGACTAAGAAAATAATAAGCTATTAGATAAGTTATCGCGGTCGGAATCAAAATCTCTTCGTGAATGAATGATAAATATTGACGTTAATTATACACAGGCAAGCCGGTTTCCTCACGATGTTTTCTTTCACCGTACGAGCGAGTGTTAAATGCACACATAGCCAGAAAGTCTTTTGTCCAAGACTGCTCTCTTATAGCATATTGTTAGCGGACTAACGCCATCTTGTAGCAGAAACCTATATAACGCGAAGCAATACCGGCGTTGACTCACTCTTATTTCGAGACTTCGTGCGGAACGGACGTGTTACTAACCTACCCTCAGTAAATTTTAAAAGTGTAATGTACCTACATGTTCTAATCTTTTGTGTTAACTAATAATATAATATATCTAAAAATATTTTAGTATTAATCACCTAATGCAGGACTTAAATGAAAAGAGGTTTCATATACGTTTTTTGTTGATGCTCGTAAATTGTAATAAAGAAATAGTTAGCCTCATATAAACATTTTTTTATGGAATAGCGGGCCTAGTTGCCCATGGACACCCGCAAAACCAGGAGGTTTGCAAGGGCATTGCCGGCCTTTTAGGTACACTCTTCCCTTGAAGGTAGGTCCTTAAGTCTTGGTTCCATAAAGTGGCGATGCGCGGCTAGTCGTATCTTGGACTCTGTCGTGGAACGTTAGACGTCAAGGTGGAAGGGGTGGAATTTTGCATTCAGTCTTGACGTCCGATGGTGTAATTTAGCCGAGGAGTTCTTCTTCCCCATGATATATGCTTGAAGATGCAGATAGAGCATAGCAGTTGTATACAAATATATTCTATTCTCAATAAAAACGAATAGGATTGTATAATTTACAATCTCTATATATATAAAATTCGTGTTGGAGTTGAGAACCGCACCCCATTGCGGATGGGTGTAGAGGACGTAGAAAGCGTTCAAAAGTTTGTTTACCTCGGAAGCGTCGTGTCTGAAACTGGAGGTACAGAAGAGGACATCACTTCACGCATTGCCAAGGCCCGAGCAACCTTTGCACAACTTCGGCCTGTATGGCAGTCACGGATGTTGACGCGTCGAATCAAGTTTAAAATATTCGGATCCAACGTCAAGTCTGTGCTGCTCTATGGGTGTGAAACGTGGAAGGTCACCAAAGACATCTCGCACCGACTCCAAGTCTTCGTCAACCGCTGTCTTCGCCGTATTCTGGGCATCTACTGGCCTGAAAAAATCTCTAACGAGCAACTTTGGGAGCGCTGCCGAGAAACCCCGATCAGCCAGCAGATCAAACGACGCAAGTGGAATTGGATAGGCCATACACTCCGAAGGGATCCCAATCATATTCCCAAGCAGGCGCTTGATTGGAACCCGCAAGGAAAGCGGAAACGTGGCCGTCCCAAGCAAACCTGGCGCCGTACAGTCGCAGACGAGGCAAAGAGAGCCGGAAAGACTTGGAGTGAGGTAAAATACGAGGCTCAAGACAGAACGCGATGGAGACTCACTGTGGACGCCCTCTGCCCCAACTAGGGGTTATAGGACATTAAGTCATATATATAAAATTCTCGTGTCACAATGTTAGTTCCCATACTCCTCCGAAACAGCTCGATTCTTATGATTTTTTATGCATATTCAGTAACTCTGATAATCGGCTACTATGTATCTTTCAAACCCCTAAGTGATAAAGGATGTCCACACCAAATGTTTTTTTTTTTTTTAGACATTTTTTTTTGTTTTTATTTTTTTATCATATATAAAAAATACATACAACCCCTATTTTTTATTATTGAACTACAAAAATGTGTCCTAGAAATAATATAATATACGTGGCAAAACAAACGTTTTACGTAGTTTGAGTCAGTTAGTTTAAATATATAATTCTTACTAAATGAGGCCTTCACTACTACATAGTCACTATTACATACCTACCTTATAAAAAATAAAAATAATTATGATGATATTATTCTAACGTAGCACACCAATACCTCTCCAGACCAGTCAAGTCAAGTTTAATATTTTTACAGGTATACAGTAATAGTTCAAGTGGTACGAATGAGAGCCTCGCTTCGTGTCCGCCATCAAGAAGACGGAAACTGGGCCTCGCGTTGCTGATCACAGTATCTGAGAGTGCTGATGTGTGAGTAATCTCTATATGTATGAAATGCTCGTGTCACAATGTTCGTTCCTATACTACTCGGAAACGGCCGACCGATTCTTATGAATTTTTTACGCATATTCAGTAAGTCTGAGAATCGGCTACTATATATCTTTCAAACCCCTAAGTGATAAGGGGTGTCCACCCCGAATTTTAATATATTTTTGAATATTTTTTTATTTCTTTATGATACAACATGTAAAAAAATGTCTCCGGGATAGCTTAACAAAATGTTCCATTGGTAGGTACTAAAAGGTAGGCTAAGTAAAATCACATTAAGGAGAAACGAAGTTCGCGGGGGTAGCTAGTATATATATATATAAATAAATAGATGTCTTATTATCCAAGGGCGTCAAGAACAGATCTGCCGAAGAGATGGAACGGGCTAATATTGAAGTGCGGTATATTACGTAACGGTCATAATGTCTGTCTCGGAAGTGGTTGTTAAATAGTTGTTTTTTTTTTCAATAATAATATTTTTTTTTGCCAAAAACTCAGACTCCTGATGTATTGAGAAGTGTTTCAATATCGAGATCTATTTCAACAATTTACATAAATATAATATTAATTTTTGTTAAGTCAATAAAAAATTACAATATTTTGTTTTAAATATTGCATACAGATTTGTCTAGAACTCGTCAATATTCGTATATATAATTTATAATTCATAATTTTTTTTAAAAAAGCTTTTAAGAGCTTTTGATAGAGCTTAGCCGGCTCGTTGAACACCTGTGTCGTGTATAATCTGCTGTGAGTGCAATTGAATAATTATTGGCAACCAAAGAGTATATGCCTCCTGTAGTGGAAACTGTATTTCAAGAGCCTGTAGTTTCCCAGTTACAAACTTGAAAATTAGATAAAAGTCAAAAATCATTTATATAGATAACGCAATGTAGACTTATGAACGTCAAAAAAGAAATTATATACATTAAATGCTTCTAACTTTACATTTACTGCCAGTTCTCAAATCAAGGGTGTAGAACGGAAGAGAAGAACTGGCAAATAACTATTACGATAAAAATTTAATTTAATTAATTTATAATTTTCTGAGAAATTATTTGGTATAAACAACATGGCTAGTCGTCAACACGATTATAACATTAATACAATGATAATAAAATATATTATTATTTATTTGTTTTGTAGCTAATTGCTTAATTAAATTGCATTAAATGATTATTGTACGTCGTTTTTGGGGTAGGTCAGGGTTGGCTGCTATCTCAATGGTTTAAATTAATAAAAGAGTTTTGGCTTGACACAACACAACTATAGTATGTAGAATGGTTCATCCATAGAAGTGAATTTTATATTTCATATTTAATAAAACAAAAAAATATCTAGAAACGAAAGTATTGTCTTCATCATATACTTAGATGATAGCCTAGTGGCTTCAACGTGTGGCTTTCTTCTTTGAGGACACAGCTTCGATCCCCGGCTGTGCACCAATGGACTTTCTGTATATGTGCGCATCTAATACTCGACGACGGAGAGAAGAATGATCACATACTCGTCTATGAATTAAATTGGTTGACCAAACGGATGCAGGCTGCGGCCATGACCCATATAGGGTTGGCGCTGCTGGATTATTATTTAATAAAAATATATACAGGGTGGCCAAAAAGTCGTAGATCAAACGCAAATAGGGGATAGGTAAGGTCATCAGCGGCAAAAAATTGTTCTAAGGGAGGTCTCTAAGGTCAACCCCTGCAGAGTTATGATTTATTTTGGTATTTATATGAAAATTGACTTTTTTTTACTAATTCTTCTTAAAATTCGAAAATATCTACATCCTGTATCTTTCTCATAATATCCACTAGATTGGTACTGATGAGTTCTTGCATTTGACATACTATTTATAGTTGTTTATTGAGTGTATTGAAGATAATATTAGGTTATACGATGTAACATTTTTTCAAATCATAACTTTTTGTTTAATTCGGACCCCACTGTGAAAAAAAATTACTTCACCGAAAAGTGACCCTACATTACAAGTTTTGGCGCATTTAATAGGAATTCTGAAAATGTATTACACGTGGCCATGAGTCGCTCTAATATCTTTCTAGGAAGAATTACAAACAACGATTGTGAAATAATAATTGTATTAAAACAATTATTTCTCAATGCTTGTTTGTAGGAAACAAAATATTTTACAATAAAATATGCTCAAAATTCCTGACTCTGACCATAATACTTAATCTGCACCGTCTAATCAAATTCCTACGTAACCCTCCAGCCATCTGTCCAATTTTTTGAATCTAGTCTGATTCACACAGTACTGGTCACAGGTAGGTAAATAATCTATCATAAGTCCGAATAGTTGTTGTTTTTTCGTCCTAGACAGATATTAGAGCGACTCATGGCCATGTGTATTACCTTTTCAGAATCCATATTAAATGCGCCAAAACTTGTAATACAGGGTCACTTATCGGTAGAGTAATTTTTTTTCACAGTGGGGTCCGAATTAAACAAAAAGTTATGATTTGAAAAAATGTTACATCGTATAACCTAATATTATCTTCAATACACTCAATAAACAACTATAAATAGTATGTCAAATGCAAGAACTCATCAGTACCAATCTAGTGGATATTATGAAAAAGATACAGGATGTAGATTTTTTCGAATTTCAATAAGAATTAGTGAAAAAAGTCAATCTTTATATAAAAACCAAAATAAATCATAACTCTGCAAGGGTTGACCTTAGAGACCTCCCGTAGAACAATTTTTTGCCGCTAATGACCTCATCTATCCCCTATTTGCGTTTGATCCACGACTTTTTGGCCACCCTGTATATACGCAAGTATCAAACAATAAAATATTTTTTCTTTAAAATACAAAATTCTAGGTACAAAACATCCGCTTCTTAATAATTTTAAATATGAAATAGTAAATTAATTAAGAGCCGTATCAGTGGTTATGCGTGCGTGTAGTCGGAATTTGTGCGTTGAAATCTGGCTTTGCACCAATTTTTCTTTCTTTGTCGGTACTCGAAAGAAATATCATGTCTGGCACGTCTTAGGGTTATTCAATGTCGAGACCTAGCGAACCGTGACTCCCGTATGTGGACATTCAATACATTTTTGTAATACGGACCTAGCCCTTATAATATAATAATTGATTATTTTATTTATTTATTATACATAAGTATAATTATTAAATAATTAAAAGCGTTTTAAAGCCATCAAAAGGCTTTAAAACTCTTTTAATATGAGTCGTTCTCGAAAAATATATAATCGATATAACTAATCTTTCTAGTGCTCCTATTTCACAATGCCTCCTGCTGATAGAGGACAAATCTTTGTTTTTAATTTATTTTATTATTATTTATTGCTTAAGATGTCATGTGAAACATGGTGTAATAGTTGCAGCTCCGTACAAACATTGTGTAAAACAAAAAACTTGGCGATTATAAAGAGTGGCGGAGAGTTCTTCTCTTCCGTTCTACGCCCTTGATTTGACAACTGGCAGTAAATGTAAAATTAGAAGCATTTAATATATATTTCTTTTTTGACGCTCATATTCAATGTACACTACATTGTGTTACCTATATGAATAAATGATTTTGATATAAATAATCTCCAGCCATACAATAAAATTCCTCGCGAGCGTGTCGAGAAATATATTTATGAATGAGTAGGTATGTACTAAAGACGTCACAAGACATGTGACTGTGAGTCAAGCGCTGTTTACAATAAATAATCGTGTGAAAAAAGAATTTGTGAATTTATTAATAGTACGTCTGATTGTGACGTTGCTAAGTGATTTGTCACGAGGTTGAGATGCGTTACAAGTGTCATATGCAATTTTAAAAATGTTGATATTTTTATCACGTATACGGAACACATGTACGTGCGGAAACTAAATTCACTCCGTATACGTATTTCATTGTAACGAACAGTTTTATTTCTGATAAAAACCCTATATTAAGTAATATTACTCGTATTATTATCTCTTGTGATGAAAACACAAGTGACTTTAGCGTAAAAATAAAATAAAAATAAAATAAAATATGTTTAGTATGGAACATAAGATACATGTATCACTTATTCCACGTCATTAAATTTGAAGGCATCCCTACTCATCGGCAAAGAAGACAGAGGGTGTAGGCCGAGAGAAAAAGCCGGCGTAAAAAACTCTCGGTACTCTTTTAAAACAGCAAATCATCAAACAACACTTATTTAAAACAAATATCGCAAATTAATTGGAAGTAGCCTGTCTAGCACTAGTCCCAGGCCCTTTTATCAACTAGATAATCGAACACTGTCATATATACTGAATGTTTACAAGCACCTCCTACGCCGGGACAACTTTAAAAGTGACGATCTGTAAATTGATTACCCAACAATATAAAAAAGATATAGTGATTCCACCTTAATCCTGCAAAATATAATATGTAGTTTGCGATTAATAGAGACGGAAAGTTTCTTATCAGTTCTTCTTGGGTACTTTGAGGGTTGACAATAAATTTAAATGGCTATGTATGAATATTTTGTTTTTGGACAGTTTAAGTTTGACGTATTATTATAATACACTTAGCGTAGCTATGCGAGTGGTTCTCAACCTAAATTTCTTTGATTTGTTTTTACTTTTTTTCGTATTGTGTGGATTATGTTCGTGCGGACATCAGCACGTCTATTCTAGCCCACAAATAAAAATTGTAGGCAGTAATCTGTCTTGGACAGAGATTTATTGTTGCGCTACACTTATGTTACAACACTGCATGTGTTTAAAAAATGCACAACAAGATACCACCTTCAGATGGCACTTCAAAAATCCATACCGATCTATTTGTATGTAATTGTAGAACTCCCAATATTTTGGATCAGTGCGACACAAAAACGCAGCATTGTATTTTTAATATAATAAGTATTAAAATAATGAATAGGGGACGAACGGACAGAAAAAAGTCTCACCCGATATTAAGTACCCGCCCGCCGCCCATAGACACTCACATTGCCAGAGGGCTCGCCAGTGGGTTTCCGGCCTTAAAATAATTATTATACACCTATTCAGGTGGTGTTCTGTGTGTATAATAAATGTCATTTTTCTTTAAGGGACGTAATCCGACGGTGTGTGGAGCATTCAAACCAGCTTCAATCCTTGGTGTGCCGACTGCGGCTGGCTACTTTAAGAGCTGGCTCTGGGAACAAATTCGTTTCGACATTGTGTAAGGCTACTGAAGATGCAGCAAGATGGTAAGATATTAACAAACTACCCAACCGTTGTTTTGCTATATACAGTTATAATATTGCTATATGAAAATAGGGGATGGGGTGGAAAGGGGTAGAATTTAGTGCCAAATCATAAAATTAAAAAAAAAAATTTCATCTATTGGTTTAAATATAGTTTCTGCTTATCCTCAGAACTACCGAACATACACAAAAGGAATACGTTAAGTTAAGCCGTTTCGGAGAAGTTATTACAAACACTGGTAGATCTTTCTAATTCAGGCCTAAATTTATTATATTTTATATATTACCAAAAATACTATTCATATATATTTATATCTTTAAATTCCCCAAAAGAAAACAATTCCATTTTATTCTTAAAAAATGTTTGATTATTAATTATTATAACATACATTACGTAATCTATAACGCCAGCTATTATCAATTATTGAGATGGAATATATAGGGCCAAAAAATTAATTTAAAAATTACTTGCTTAGCCAATTCAATAATTCTTTTGATTTAAAAAAAAACAGAATATATTACATATAACTCGACGCTTAAAATAGTATTCTGTTATCTAATGTTCCATAGAACAATTGCGCAATAGTCTAGTCAAAGAAATAAATCCAATTCAATCCAGAATCAGCCTACACACGTATGACTTCCTGTCGTATGATTATAAAGCGATACGAAACCGGCAACTTGCCATGTTACGTGAAATGACGAAGTATATAAGGTATCACACAGATTCATTCATTTGTATACAACTTCAATTTACACACTGGAAAGCAATTGATAAAATCTATAAGCTGTGTGCAACGGGCTTAAAAGCGGTCCAAGCAACCCGTGATAAGCTAAGATTAACAAGAAAAAATGTATTGATTTTTTAAACAGATTAATTACGATTGAGTATTCATCGATTCTTTAAAGGACGTTGTCTTTAATAATTTACGGCTTTTGACACCATTTGGTGGAGACATTTCCAAGTTCTAGTCTAGACAATTTGGATTGTGAGCGAAAGAGTGGAAAATTGAATTACTTAATTCTTTAAGAGTATAAGTGTTAAAACTGTTAAACAGACATTTGTTTGTATTAACGGGACTCTTCTTCCGGTGACTCTCCAATTACTGCCGACAGTCAATCTCCCAAATTTCTCCTGTCATTGCCAATCTGTTGTTCCATTGAGTTGATCCTCGTCCACTCACGGATGTCCAGCCAAGACATTTTGCGCCTATCATTGCGTTGACCTGTAATTTTACCCATCATTATGGACGGCAACTGACGGTTTTGGATTAACGAACTGTATAGTAAACTAATCCCTTGGTTAATTTAGATACGAGATATTGATTTATATACAGAAGAACTTCAGAAACCAATGATGACCAATTACAAATGATACTTTGTACATTGGTGTTTCAAAAATCAGTCCATGTATCTATTAGTTTTAATACATTGAAGACTTCAAAACTTATGGACTTTTTCATTAATAGGTTTCAATGTCTTTTCAGGTTGTCGGATCTAATGTATGGTGTACGATTGCAGCCACTATGGTCAAATCTTGTTACAAGTGACCCGAGACAGTCGAATAAAATCGCTGAGAGCATAATTTCAGATCTCTGTTCGGTGATCGCCTTGGGAGACACGAAAAACACTAATTTGTAAGTATTTGTTAAGTGAATCTATGAAAATATCGTTTATATTATACCTTTCTGCGCGTCACAAAAAACTATGCTTCGAAACTTACATTTACTGCTTTCAATTCATTTGAATGTACGAGAAAAACTGCAAATAATTTTTTTTAATACTTTAGAATCGTTTTTTTTTCAAAATGTCGGTGGCTCCTATCGTCATCGTCTTTCCTAAGATAACATTTAATAATAATAAAAATAAACAGAATAGGCATAGCAATTACTGTAGGAACTACACGCTAATGAAGTATTATGTAATGCTACCATTAAATCCTTGGAATAGTATAGGATTAAACTTGTCTATACATAGTATTGATATAACTTTTAGACATAGAAGAACACTTTTTTAACGGATAACAAAATTTTTCATATATCCAATTTCGATTAAGCAAGCTATGTTGTGCTGGTCTTTGATAAGGATTCATTGGTGCCAGGTTATCCTAGTACGGACTCAGACTGTAACGAATTATAATTTTTGTTGATGAACATTTTGTATGTTTTTAATTGATAAATCGACAGACAGATAGATATCACAATCTATGATTGCCTTCAATTATCGCCTTTCGTTGGAGATCTGATATATTTCGATCGCTCTAGAAAAGGCAAGTAATAATTCAATTAAACACCATTCTTTCAATCATTCATTCTTAATTAAAACATATAACGCGTGATTACATTTATACATTTTTACACTCACTACACGAAGAAGATTGTCTGGGTATAATTATTATTCTATAAACAACCTCAAAAAAAATGTGGCGTTATCAAATTACGTATTAAATTGTCTAGTATCTATAAGAGAACTGTTCTTTTTTATCTAAACTCACGTGAGAAGTCTGCTTGTACGTGACACGATTTATGATATCATAAAACGAGTCGTAAAGTTTAAAGCTTTTAAATAGAATGATTATAAATTTTCTTAAACATTTATTTTTAAAGAATTTAAACTAACACTAATGATAATAATATATTACGAGAGTCTTAGACCTAAATACTTTTGGGAATTAAGACAATAGATATGATGGGTATCGGGGATATTTGTGTCTGTATAAACATTTTTGTCTGCATAATTAATACTTTTTTCTTTGTTTGAATTTGTCGTTGTTGTAAAGATTATGGATTGACAAATCATTTTTATTTTAATATCTTATCTAAATTTGTATTTAAGGCATATGTACATACATAGTGTATTTTTGTTGTGTTTTTTTTCATACCTTGTTATTTGTTGTTTGCATATCTTTATTGTTTTATTGTGTGGTAATTATTTTAATAAGTAAAAGTAAAGTAATTTTGAAGTAAATTGTTCATACAAAATAGATTGTGTTCACAGCCAAAAATATAACGCCTGCCAAAAGTATGACCAATTGAAAGAAAGTAGCAAATAAGTTATGCAACTAACTGCTTCATGCCAGGAAAAGATCACTTTGTATATTCTAAAAATGTATCGTGCGCAGGTGATAAAAATAGCTCATGTTGTCGTTAAACGGTGACGTCGTTCTATAATCTTTGAATCACATGATTGGTCCAGTACCTAACGGTCAAAGTTGAACTTTTGTTTATCGTAAATGCAAAGAAATGCTTGCCTAATAAAATTAAAAGACTCAGTAGTGCTACTACCCTTGGTTCTCAGATTTATGTATTTTGTGGACATTTTTCTAATAGGCAATGCCGGTTTCCTCGTGATATTTTCCTTCACCGTACGAAAGGTCTCAAAAACGCACTTAAAAAAAACTAAAAAGTATTAAATTTATTATTGGAATTGGTGTAAATAAAATAATATAACATCCTATTGATAAATAAGGGAAAATCCTGTCGAATTTATATCAGACTAGCTAACCTGGCTAACTTCGTTCCGCCCTACAACCTTATAATATCGTTGTTACTTTAATTTAACTTATTTTAGGATTTCATTAATGTTAAGTATTACATTAATACAACTCTTTTGCAAACACAGAAATGTTTTATTGCTTGCCATTGCGAAAGAAGAATGGCAGTTTTACACATTAGGCATCTTCTCTCTGGTGTCAATATGGCGATACTGCATGTTAAGCACTTTCTGATATCCAACATCTTTTGATCAGGATCAAAGCATGGTTATGCATCTCCTCATTCACCTCAAGATCGGAATTTCTTGAACTGACACGAATTCGACGTAAAATGATGCGTAGTTTTGTCAACAGATGGCACCATATGGTTTTTGCATTCGTAAAATTAATTAATTAATTTATTGTTATTCGATAACTTATCCGATATTTTATTGCTTTTCAATCTTTAATATATATAGATTTGAATTGTTTGAGATTATGTATAGTTTGACACGTCAAGTTTTGTGTAAAATCATACAAAACATGTGTTTATATAAACTCTTTCGGGTTTCATGGAAGAGTCTATAACCAGGATACCTAACCTGGAACCTACCTAATGTTATTCTCATCAAAACCAGATAATATACTGAAAGTAATTAATCTTACAGATCCTTTTGATTAATAAAAAGCTATAGTTAATATTGCTAGGTTTTGTATAGGCTCACCAGTACGTTGCCGGCCTTTTAAGAATTGGTACTTTGAGATTTTTTTTATAGAATAGGAGGAAAACGGGCAGGAGGCTCACTTGATGTTAAGTGACACCACCGCCCATGGACTCTCGCAATGCCAGAGGGCTCGCCATGCGTTGCCGGCCTAGTTAGATAAATGTTTGTGGAAGTTAAAAAACGATAACGAAATTTATAACCGTATTTTTTTTTAATTACGATAAATATGACATTACGACATGTGGAGTCCAGAATAACATTTCCTCATTGTCAACACTTACCTTTACTTGTACTGTTGTACTCAAAATCACTTAAGGTGATTCACTCGAATGCTTCATTTTTTTTTTCATTCTATGTTCACACGGCTTAGACGAAATGATACAGAAATGAACATTCATTGTTCTTTCTTTTAAATATGTCATCGAATGAAGTCGTACGTCTTGGAATTAGTTTAATTTGTGATCATTTAATCAAAGAGTTGACAAAAAAAAAGCAAAGAAAACGTCGACGGTGGTGGGTGTCGCACCCATGGATTGAAAGAAGAAATTTATTAGGAGCTTTCAATACATTGTTGAGAGAACTAGCCGTTGAAGATCCTGATTCATATTGTAATCATCTTCGAATGGATGAAAGTAAATTTGAAGAAAAGTTAAAAAAAAGTTATAACTTCGTCGACAACGTGATGTCCGTCGGCTACAGGACTCGAAACAAAATGGCCGAATCCGAATGAACGTTCTCTCAGTGTTCAGACCGTTCATTCCTCGTTCATTCGGAGTGGGAATGAAAGATACCGGATGCCAATATCCAACACTGTTGGATCGGTTCACTAATGAATTCATTCGGCACTCGTGTTTCATTTTTTGTTCAGACATTTCATTTCGAGTGAAATGTACCGAATGAAAGGTGAAAATGAACAAAAAATGAACCGTCTGATATCACCTTTAGATAAAATACATAAAATTGACACAGAAGTGAATACATTTGATATTGATCGTCATACAAGTTTGTTTACAACTTTTATCGCCTTCGTGTTAACGCCTTGTCCAAATACAATATAATAAATGTTAATGCTTTAGATATTTTTTGACACTATGTATTGTATGTATTATCACTCCTTTGTTTGTTCTACCGTCCTATCGGGTTACGGAAAACAGTTAAAAGAACAATACAAACCTCCTTTAATAGTAATAAATAACAATTTAATTTTCCAATAGAAACTGTTCCTTAGCTAAAAGTTTCATAGCTGTTGAGGTCCGCTGTATTTGGTCTGTTATTAAAAAAAAATTATCGTTTGACACAAATATATATATGTGATACGAATTCCGGGTCATCTAGTAAATAATATATTAGAGTTCACCAAATTATAATTTCCGAAGTGCACAATAAAAATAGGTATATATATTTTATGATTCATTCACAGAAAATGGACCTGACAATGGCAATACAAACAAATAAAAAAAAACAGATCGGCAGGCAATTCGTGTCACCCAAGAACAAATAGATTTCAGTGTATAGTGAAACACTTTTTTCAATAATTTAATACTATTTCAACAATTTTACGATTTTTTTAGCAACTCGTAATATCATCTGTCAAAAAATAAGTAAAGCTTCACCGTGTTTACGCAGTTTTAATCTCGAGCCATTAATTTTTGACAGTCTTAGTTTTAGTAGCATTGGGCGTCAGCCAATACGCGTTTACGATTAATGAGCGATCAGTAAAAAGAAAAACTTTTCTCTTTGGCCGGTTCGATAATTACAGGGACGTGTGAATGAATGATTATTTATATTTGGTGCAGTATTTTTAGTTTCCGAATCGCCAACGCACTTCGATCACGTGAACGTACAACGACAAATGTTCCTCCTGTTCCTGACGCACGCCGTCGACTTTTTAGCCTAAGGCAAGCCGGTTTCCTCACGATGTTTTCCTTCACCGTTCGAGGGAATCTTAAATAGTCACATAGACAGAAAGTGCATTGGTTCACAGCCGGGGATCGAACCTACGAACTCAGGAATGAAAGGCGCACACTGAAGCCCAAGTCACGAGTATATATATTTAAATAAATAACAGTTTAAAAAAAACTAGAACACACGCTTTTAAAGCACATAGAACTAAAAAGTGAAAAATAATTCCTAATTTAGGCTGAAAATGGTAATGAACCAAAAAAACTGGTATTATTGTGAAAAAGCGTGGGGCGCTCTGTAACCATATTTTTCGTCTATCGTGCCATGTGTTCTAGTTTTTTAAAAATATTTTTTATTTTTTAGTTAAATTCTTTTTATTTTTTTCATTTTTTTTTCGGATTATTGCATTGTCATCGATCTTTGACAGGTGCGCAAAGTTTGAATTATATCTGTCCGTTAAAAGTGGGTCAAAATCGAGTCCGAAGGAGTCGGTTACATACATACATACAGGTGAAGCTAATATAAAGCGTGTAAAAATACACGGACGCTGACCAGAAACAGAAACCTGGGAAGATGTAATAAAAGAGATAGCGGGGAAAAATTAGAAAATAGTAGCGAAGATGAGAGACAAGTGAAAGAATTCTGAGGCGAGTTTCACTCTGTCGGAGGTCGTGTACATATATTAAATATTAACATAAACTTAATTTGATTCTTATAGTACACGAATTTATGCTATTTTTATTTTTAGTTGATATATTTGCGTACATGTACGTTCACGTGATCGAGCTGCGTTGACGATTCTGTTGTGCAATCAATGTACGAATACTGTGTTAATGAAATTGTACCTACTTGGGCAGTAATAAGGAGTGTTTTTTAAATGAGGCTAATCATAGTCTTTAGTTTGTGGTTCCTTTGTCTTATAGGCCATAGACGTCAAACAATGACCTGGTGCTTTGACCAAATCATTATCTTAAGTTTTTTAACCACATAAATACATAACATATTTAGATTGACGAGAGCCAAAATTATTTAAAACATATAAAGAAACTTGCTTGTATATACCGAGGGATCCAACACGGCTGCGGGTGCCTGCATGTTGCACCGCGCTTTATTCCAAAAATTGTTACGCCATGGCTGTAAGAATATTTAATCACCATCCTAGAAATTATAGATCGCTGCCATGTAATGTTTTCAAGGGGAAGGTGATTAGGTTTTTAAAGTCAAGGTGCTTTTATAGCGTGACCGAATATTTAGAACATAAGTTTAACAATTACTCATAAATGACTTGACTTCTTATTATGACATTTGCATGCCTATTTATATATGGCTGATTGTGCGGACTTTTCTTGGTGTTCGATTTTTTTTTATTTTGTACCACTATCTTGGCAAATAAAGGATTTATTTATTTATATAGATATACGTAACAGTTAACATTTTCTAGGATAGTAATATTTTGCATCTGAATAGACAAAATTATTATAAAATAAACCATGTTAAATTTGCCAAAATTTTAAATTAATACTGACTTGTTTAAGGCCAAAAGGCCAAGTCTTAAATGATAACGTACGTACTTTAAAATCAAGTAAATACAGTGTACTTCCTGTTTTGAGGATTGTGCCAATAAAATGATAATGATATCGACGCATCAATGAGCATGACGAGAGCCATTGAATGATTTGTATTACGTTAAGATAAGGTTTATATAACAGGTATATTATGACCATCAGCTGATGCTTCGCGATAATGCATGGAATTATTTTTATAATGTCATGATTAAAATACATTAATCAGGTTTTGAATAATTGGTAATATGAAACATATCAGAATTTTCGAATGTGTCTAATTCTGTCAAACTTTCGCGTTTATAATATGATTATTATTATTTCGACGGAAATTTAGTTCCAGACCTATTGCCTTAATAAATAAATGAACTATGAGAATCGGAGAGAGCAATAAAATGATGATTTTTTTTCAGTTTCATTAGCACCTTACTAACGCACGTGCTGACACATCATCTCGGTTGGGTGACTACAGTGAGCCCTTACGATGCTGTCGATCCCACAAAACTTCCCAAAGGGGATCCCAAAAGACCGTATAATGCGTTATGGGCACAATTAGGAGACCTCTGTGGAAGCATTGGCTTTCCCCCTCGAACTGCAAGGACTATTGTGGCTGGTTCTACAAATACACCATTTATCAACAGACTCTTAAGTGTTCTTACCTATTTCTTGAGGTGCGGTGATGTGAAACGGAACGATTTTCTATATCAAGACTGTGCGCAAAGTTGTAAAGTTACGTTAGTTGACTCTCGGACTTTTGAAACCGAGGTTTCTAGTAAAGTGCGTTGTGTGAATGATAATGATGAAAACTTAGCAGTAAATACGCCAAGCGATAATCGGTTGGGTGTGGCAGATGGTCTTAAAAAATCTACAACACTCACTAATTTAAGTCACAAGCTCTCTAACCCAGAAACCAGTTCCAAGAGTGAGGCGGGTCAGATTCGAAGAAATCCATCTATCATGATCTCTTTGGGAGGGTCGACAGATTCCAGTCAAAAGTCTTCGTTAACAGAGGAAAGTGAACTCGAGAAGAAAGTAGTTTTTGTTCTAGGAGACGATGAAAAATTAGTAGGCTTGAAGAATAAATCGGTTGACGGGAAGAGTGTGAAGAGATCGTCCAAAGTGCACAACGAACCAGTCGACGTAGACCTTCCAGAAAAACCGAATTGTGATAAGAGTTGCGAGAAGAAGCCAGAAGACAGTTCATCCAAGTGCTGCAGCCTAACACTTGAACATTCCAAACCCATTAAACATTCCGGTTTTAAGTTTGAATTCGATAAGTATCCTCAAATAGTGACCAACTACATGAAGAGCAAGAACTTGGAGATTTTAGATAGACATTATATAGGCAAGCCGGGAAATTTGAAGTTGGACAATTTCCAGTTCGACCCCACTATAATCCCGCCTATACAGGAAGAGAGATGTGAGACTTGCTACAAGTGCCAGATGATGGAATCTCTACTGCAGACACCCACTAACGCTTCTGAAATGGAGTACATGAACGATATGCCCCGACAGGAGCCCCAATACGCGAAGGAAACGGTCACACAGGAGAGTCAGCGAGAGATTTCCCCGAAAACATTTGTTCGGAAAAGAAAAGAAAACACTGTCATTATAAACGTAAAGAAAAACAAAGATGCACAGATAGAAACAAGTAGTCTTGAAAACGTGGCCTTAACAACATTGCCAAACACAAAGGAATCTTCGCAAAGCAAACTGCAGCCCAGAGTGATGTCGGCAACGAAGGTTTCACGTGCAAAGAAAGAGAAAGTGGATGTGAGACAAGTGATAGAGTTCCCACTTCCTGCCATAAATTTAGTGAATAAACTGAACACTGGCTTCGATGTCTCCCTTCTAGGTGGAGTCACAGATCATTATGTACCTGATTTAGTTTTACAAGGTGAGTTGTGTTTCAAAATTTCATTTCTGTATGCTGTTTTTGATTATTTGAATGATTAGTGGCCCTACCTTTGTAGACCAGTGCCGATAATTTTTGAAACCTAAAAAAATTACAGTAGGATGAAACCCATTAGAAAAGCAGGGGAATATGATCAAAATGAAAGGAAAAATAAATTACGGTCGATCTGAGGTCGGGAAGGGGTCGGGGGGGGAGTTTTAAGGGTAAAAAACGGTTTATCTCGATTTCCGGCAAAACTAAAAGTCCTATCGAAGAAAGTTAAATGGCAAAGTTGTAGGTAATAAAAAGATCTAAAACTTTTGTATTTACACATTTTTCACATAACCTCAAAATTTATGTGAAAAATTCAAAAAACCAAGTTTTTGGTTTTTAATTTTTATCTTTAACAAAAATATTTTTTTTTTAACGAAATTTGGTCAAAACTTACCTTTCTATGTCCCAAATACACTGTAATTTATTTGATTAAAAATATTTATTTGTTCACCTTATTTTGAATTAATATCGAAAAAACACCCTAATTTTCAATCGAAAATTCTGACGTCAAAATTTCAGCTTTTTTCAAAAAGTTGGTGTCCTTTCAGTTCGTTGAAATCTCTACTTTCCTATGGTAAAAAAATATAAATATATTTTCATAGTAAATCTTCTCAGAAAACGCAAAAAATCGTATGCAGTAACGCCCAGACCTGTCATCTCCTTCCTTACTTCTCTATGAAATACGAAAATTTTAGCCCATCTAAAGGCTAAATTTTTTTTTTAGGTCACTCAGGTATATATAAGTTATCTTAAAATAGTAATAAATAGGCATCTGATTATAATTTAAAGAAGATTCATAGAGAAGTAGGGAAGGGGATGACGGGTCTGGGCGTTACTGCATACGATTTTTTGCATTTTCTGAGAAGATTTACTATGGTAATATATATATATATTTTTACCATAGGAAAGTAGAGATTTCAACAAACTGAAAGCACACCAACTTTTTGAAAAAAGCTGAAATTTTGACGTCAGAATTTTCGATTGAAAATTAGGGTGTTTTTTCGATATTAATTCAAAATAAGGTGAACAAATAAATATTTTTAATCAAATAAATTACAGTGTATTTGGGACATAGAAAGGTAAGTTTTGACCAAATTTCGTTAAAAAAAAAATATTTTTGTTAAAGATAAAAATTAAAAACCAAAAATTTGGTTTTTTGAATTTTTCACATAAATTTTGAGGTTATGTGAAAAATGTGTGAATACAAAAGTTTTAGGTCTTTTTATTACCTACAACTTTGCCATTTAACTTTCTTCGATAGGACTTTTAGTTTTGCCGGAAATCGAGATAAACCGTTTTTTACCCTTAAAACTCCCCCCCCGACCCCTTCCCGACCTCAGATCGACCGTAATTTATTTTTCCTTTCATTTTGATCATATTCCCCTGCTTTTCTAATGGGTTTCATCCTACTGTAATTTTTTTCACTTTTTATTTATTTTAAAGGCTATCTGCACTGGTCTATTGGTCTGATCTGAGATTATTATATTTGTTTCAAGATTATTTTTAATAGGCAAGTAGGTATTTTTTAACTTTTTGGCTTGAGACACGCCGGTTTCCTCTCGTTTTCCCACGCACGCCCATGGAGCCTATTGGTGAAAAAGCCTATCGCTAAGGATAAATCAAATATAAATGGAATCCCTTGAATATATTAATTAAAAACTGTTCGCGTACTTTAATTATGAATGTAATTGATACTTTTGAATTAAGAAATATTTCTAAATTATAATACAGCTGTTAACAGCGTTGGCATACATTTGCGCATCTTCAGTAATTTTCCTTCCCTGTCATATTTATCGTGTCAAAATCATATATTGTTTGGCAAGGCATACGCAAACCTTCAGTACTTATTTGCATTTGTAATTTATGTAATACTTGCAATTAGTAAGAGTTAAATCATTTTTCAATTGTAGTCTGTAGAATTATATAATTTATAGATAATGTTATTTAGTTTATTTAGATAAGGTTATTTGTCTAAATAATTTTCCTGTAATATTTTGAAAGCCTTAGCTTTGAAATATTGATATTTTAAGTACTGTAAATCACGTTCCTTAATAGTAATACATAACGAATGTCGATATCTAGTAACGATATTATAGACATATTTTTGATTGTGATGAAATTTATTTTTGTTTTAAGACCTGCCAATGGTTGTAAGTCAAGTACTTTGATTTTCCAATTTTGACACGCCCCCACTTATTGCATTAACCCAAATAGTCTATGACTCGATCATTTTAGAGAATTACCTGTCTTTGTTTGGTGGAATGAAAGCTGTCAACTAGGTTAAAATAACAAAGGAGACACAGGAATGTCTGCCTTCTTGTTCCCAAGCAATAAAGTAAAAATCAAATGTAAAGCATTTATTACTTTTGATTTTGCAGGGACTCTAGCGAATCCCAAAGTCTGGGAAGCTGAATTGCGGAGGGACCTAGACCTGACTTTGTACCTGAATAAGACTTTAGACTCACCAATGCAAGCGGTGGCCATCGTCGGTGATACTAACAATTGGTATGTTATTAGTTTAAGTATAGAGAGCCTCATTGCTAAGCCTCTTTCATAATCCTGTAAGATGAAACTTGAAGAGTAGTTGTTTAAAAGTATATATATTTTTGTGTTTTGTATTGTTTAAGCAGCCCTAAACATTTCTATAGATAAGTACCTTCTGCTCATTCCAATAATAAACCATCTTTGTGATGTGAGACGCATTTATCGTTTTTGTTTTTGCCGGCAACGCACTTGCGAACCTTCTGGCAATGTGAGTGTCTATGGGTGGCGGTATTACTAATATCAGATGAGCGTTCTGTCCGTTGCCCTATTACATTTAAAAAATTGACAAATGTAAGAAAAACCCTTTGACTTAGATTTGTGTTTACGAGTATGTTTCACTTTTTTAATAGTCAAGTAGGTAATCCGCCTTCTTGGATAATGTAAAATACTCAGAAACACCACCAATAGGTTCACTTTATAAGCGGTACGATCCCCGAACTCAAGTAACGTCCGCACGCTGCGGCGGTAGGTAGTCGACTGACTCCCACTAGTGTGCTTCGGTATACTACATCCCTTCCTTATTTAAATTAATAAAAACTTATCAAATGATTCGAAGATTAACTTTAATTTTGTTTCTTTTACATTTTAGGATGATAAGTCATTAATCTTCATTTTCGTTACCATTTACCCCGTCGTCTGCGTGGTGGTTAATGATTTGCCACTCACCATTTTCAACCCTCTTAAGGTGGACAACATTTCTGCGGTATTCTTTCCCCGTTGAATCATTTCTTACCCTAATGTCTCCACCGTTACATCTGTTACCGTGTGAGACTCTGGACCACAATTAGGAGCCAATTTATTTCCTCTCATCATATTTTGACGTCTAGATTTTCCCCAATTCCCAAATGACTATTCGCCGCTTTTCTCTTCCTATCAGCATATTCCTTTCCTTTTTCTTTATTCTCCCTATCTCTGTCTATAAAATCTGAATATATGCTTTTATGTTCCATGTCTGAATTTTATCTCGAAACTGTCTACAAAAGAAGAGTTCAGCCGGGGTTTTTCCTGTTACTGTATGAGGGGTGCTGTTGTACATTACAAGGTTTTCTAGAAGGTCCTCTTTCCAATCCTTTTCACCTACCTTTTTTATTAACCTGTGGCCAATAGGGTATTGTATTGTAAATTACAATCGCGCACTCCTTACAAAACGCTTTGAAATTGTGACTTGTAAATTGATTGCCACTATCGGAAGTTAGGGTTGCAGGATATCCCAATCGAGAAAATAATTCCTTGAGATTTATAATGGTTTCTGTGGCAGTAATGTTCTTAATAATTTTAATCTCCTTATACCTACTGTAGTAGTCTACTAGTATAAGTAGGTAATCGTTTGATGGTAATGGTCCCAAAAAGTATACCGCCACATCAAGACAAGGCTCACTTGGAAGGTCTTGTCTTTTAGTTGGATGAGGTTTAGGTGATGAAACCAGCGTACAACCTTTACAGGTTTTAACACGACTTTCAGCATCCCTATCAATTTTAGGCCAACAAACCTTTGTTCTTAGACGACCTTTCATGGCAACAAAGCCAGGATGTCCTTGGTGAGAACTCGATCACGACGTTGTTTAAGAATAATAAGTTTATTCCCTCTGAGGGCTCTATTACCTTATAGCACTCATTCCACTTATCTTCAAAACACCACTTCTTAATGCTATTATTTCCCTGTCTGTTGCACTGGCTGTTTAAATTTCAACAAGTGGAACTGCTATCGGTCTGCTGTATTCTACAATTGCATTTATGTAGTTTTCATTGTCGAATGGAACTGGGTAGGCAGAGTGGCAAAGGCGTGAAATAGGGTATGCGATGTGCTCTTTCGCTGACCGGTAGACTACTTTATACATGTAAGCCTGCAGCCGCAGAACCCATCGTTCAATGCGTGCACCAGGCTTGGATCTGTTACCGTAGATAGTTTCCAAAGGCTTGTGGTCACTTATGAGCTCAACCTCTTTGCCCAGTAGATAAATCTTAAAATGTTCTACTGCCCATACCAGAGCCAGGCTTCTTTCTCCGTTTGACAGTATCTCTTCTCGCAATCAGTAATACTTTTATTGCCGAACCCAATTATCCGAGGTCCGTGACGATCAATTTGTACGAGCACCGCACCAAGACCAACTGGAGACGCATCTGCTATTATTTGCGTTCTATCCACCGGGTTGTAGTAGCCAAGTGTTTTTAAGTTTGACAGTCGTATCTTGAGGGTCTCAAATGAAGAGTCTTCGAATGAACGTCTGTCCAGTATTTTTATTGTTAGTAGATCTGCTCAATCTAAGTCTTATTATTTGCCGAAGGGGTTATGTAAGTGTTTCTGAATTGGGTATCCATTTACCGACGTATTTAACGAGTCCAAGAAAACTCTGTATCTCTTCAATGTTGGAGGGCTTTTTTGAAGCCTGGATTACTTTAATGTATTTGTCCAATGGCTTTATTCCTTTTTCAGTTAGTAGATGTCCCAGAAATTCAATTTTGTGTGTCGTATCGCAATTTTGTTTGTCGCATCTTGCATTTGTCGTGGTTAAGAAGAACATTAATTATCTTTCAGTATTTGTAACACATTTTCAAGCCGTTTATCGTATTGCAACTCATCAGATCCATGTACTACAATGTCGTCAGTACAATTGGCTGTCCCTTCACAACCGGACAACAATTTCTCCACCCATTTTACAATTATTGATAGTTGTGTCATTATCTATATGGGATACATAGATCCACTTCATCGGTAACTTAGTGTGTTCCTGTATTTATTTTCAGTGTCTTTGTTCCATTGTATTCGTCATTTCGTGTATGTATTTTCCGTTTTTGTACCTTGGTCTTACAATAATCCCTAAAATGACCAACGACTCCACATTTTAAACATTTTTTTTTTATCTCTGTCTGGCCAATTATTATCAAATGATAAATGTTTGCTGTTGCCGCAACGAAAACATGTTTTCGCTGAGTTTCGAACCGCACGTAATTTCCTTGCATCTACCCGGTTAATTTCTGAATTTTCGTATCAAAAGTTTTACTTGATCCTTGCTTATCAAACGAATCAAACTGTTTGTTAACCGTCTTAAGCGTAATAGCAATTGTAATTACTTGTTGAAGTGTTATCGAATCTCCACCTGTCAGGATTTTCTTCCTTAATTCTGAGCTTCGGGCCTTTTCTACGATTTGGTCTATTAACTGTTCATCTTTAGCTGTAAACTGGCATTTAGGTACCAGCTTGAGTTCGCAACTGTAAAAGGAAAGCTTCAAACCTCTCCCCTTTCTCTTGTTTCATTAGTCTAATAATATCGTTCGTAGTATCTGCTTTGTTTTGTTGAAAAATATTCATTTGATTTTTGTATAGCAATTTCATAAACGTCAGCGCCATCGATCTCATCGACATGAGCTCCAGGCAAGTTGTAATACACCTCTTGCAATGCAAGCCCACCAACGTATAATAAAGAAGCTCGCTTTTTAATGCTTGAATCAATATTAGCGACCAAAAATTATATGTCTAGTGCTCTTCTCCATTTTTCCCAACGGATTCCTACTGAGACTTGGTTGCCTTCGCACTCGAAATGATCAAGGCCTGGAAACGCTGGTGTTATCTGAGCCATATCGGAGTGATTACTAGTAGTAACATGTGGTGTCAAAATGCGGAGGGTTGATTGGTTGCGCAGGTACCAGGGCAGGCGATAAAACGCGGCGCGGCAAAAAGTTTACCCTTTTCTGCGCGTAGCCATCGAAACGTACGAACTTGTTCTTCTCAGAACACTTCGATATCGTCTTACGATAACGCTAATAAACTGTTCTTTTCAGAACAATATTATCGTATCTTACGAAAACGTTTAACAACTGTCCTTTTCAGGACATATTACCGTGTCTTACGACAATGATGAACTGTTCTTTTCAGAACACACGACCGTATCTATTCTGATCTGTTCTTGTCAGAACACATCACTGTATCATTACGACACGTTAACTAATCACCTACAGGTTTATACCCGTATAAATATATCTTATTTATTTACGAAATATTCATCATGCATACTTTGCACAATAATCTGATCTCAATATCAATGATTATTGTCACTAAACCAAATACGGTCTAATCTAATAAACCTTACTAATAAAAGTAGTCTATCAAATTGACTTTAAAGCATGTACTCAGAATTAGTCTATCTTATTGACTTAAATAACGTTTTGGTCTGTCATATTGACCTTAACAACATTATCTTAGTCTATCTTATTGACTTTAAGAACGTTTTGGCCTGTCATATTGACCTTAACAACATTATCTTAGTCTATCTTATTGACTTTAAGAACATTTTGGTCTGTCATATTGACCTTAACAACATTATCTTAGTCTATCTTATTGACTTTAAGAACGTTTTGGCCTATCATATTGACCTTAACACCATTCTCTTAGTCTATCTTATTGACTTTAAGAACGTTTTGGCCTATCATATTGACCTTAACACCATTCTCTTAGTCTATCTTATTGACTTTAAGAACGTTTTGGCCTATCATATTGACCTTACAAAACCACTATCTTTCATATTGATCCAACCATTGCTATCTACTAATCGTCAAGACCTATCATATTGGCCGTGATAGCAAAACATGGGTCTCTCAAATTGACCTCTCAAAACATCGATCTTTCATATTGATCTAACTATTGCTATCTACTAATCGTCAAGACCTATCATATTGGCCGTGATAGCAAAACATTGGTCTCTCAAACTGACCAACCAACCATTGTAACTGTAACTAGAACGTGTATGAGAAATACAAAATCAGGCCCAAATATGTACCTAAGATATTTGGTATTTTATGACACTTAGTCAACACCTTCTTGTAGCAGCGCTTGTTTGTTTTATTTCCTTTTATAATATAATAAAAGCGATTATCAAATTGTGAACAATATAATTATGAACAATATAATAAAAACAACAAGCGCAGCACACAGGTGCAAACTCGTGACTCATTGTTACTAACGCGCATTATTTCGTTTGGCAGGTTGGCCGGTACTTATTTTATGAAACCTTTTCGTTTGTTGACAATATAAAAGACTGATAAAACAGTCACGGTCCAACATTATATAAAAACAAACTTACATTTCTCTTTCACACGCGTTCCTTCCTTACATACCATGTTTCCTTATGTCTTTCAAAACTTACATTTTCCGTCGTCGCCACTTGTAAAATACTCAGAAACACCACCAATAGGTTCACTTTATAAGCGGTACGATCCCCGAACTCAAGTAACGTCCGCACGCTGCGGCGGTAGGTAGTCGACTGACTCCCACTAGTGTGCTTCGGTATACTACAGATAAGAATTTCTTCATGAACGGGTTATGTAAATTTTTGAGTCTTAAAGGCATGCCGGTTTCGTCACGATGTTATTCTTCACGTACGAGCGAATGTTAATTGCGCACATGGAAAGTACATTGCTGCACAGCCGGGGTTTAAACTTACGACCTCAGTGATGAATGTCGCAAGCTGAAGGCACTAGGCAATCTGACCTTTGAGGTAGCCTCTCATTATTATTTTTTTTTCAGGGAAGTGCGTATATTAGGTAGGGATTGTGGCTGCGGGGGTTTATCACCACTGGTGGGCGGTATGTTGGATGCGTTACCCGCAATGCGCTTGGCGAGGGTACCCGCACATCAGGTAATTAAAAAAAGACAAATTTTAGTTACAAAAATTAGTAGTATTAGTATATGACTATTTACATGTTATCTATACACACAATTATACTGTATTTTCTGAAAGGAAAAAAAATATTTTTGTCATTAGAAATAATATTAACATTTTAATTAAGAATTTACAATATTTTCGGAATCGTAAAGATTGAAAAAAGAAACAAATTCAATTGAATGGCTAAATATATTATTCAACCTAAATCGTGGTAGATACGCCCTGCGAGTATAGTCTGGGCCTCTTCAGTATCATAAGCATAGCATAGTATTTTATTTAATATTAATAGTATTTAATTAATTAATATTGATATAATCTTTTGTTACATGTGACAGATTAATATCGCTGTTACAACTTAATTATAATATTGATATACAACAATCTTCACACTTACAGTAACTTTGTTTATTGTGCTCTTAATGAGGTTTAAGTTCCTATTTTATTTTATTTTGTGGTTGATTATTTATTTTTTTCCCTTGCTAGCTTGCTTATGTTCTAATATAATTATGTATGTGTGTAAAATTTGTGATGTAATATGTTCTTGTATAATTTTATACATACAATAATATATTATACAAAATATACTTTAAACGTATGAAATTAAAAAATATAGTGTGAAATATCTTTATTCTCTCCGTACAATTATGTCTAATTTTTTTTCCAGTGTCTCCTATTCCTTGAGAGCAAACTTCGGGAATTCTGTGTTTTGTCCAAAACCCTCGCAGATATGCTGATGTCGACCGACTTTTGTGACATCAGTACGCTCACCAGATCACTCAACATTGATGTTAATGATGTGCCATTATTGTTGGCTGTGGCGAGTACGCATACACCACAAGTGGCCACGCGATATGGAATCACGTATAGGTAGTTGGCTTATGGCTTAAAATTGAATGAGATATGTTCTATATTGCCTGACAGACGTAAACTTATGCGTTAATACTTTTTGTGTGTTTATGACATCACAATTAAGAAAATTAACTTGAAAGTAGTTTCTAGAGCTGTCAATTTTTTGACACTTTTGACAGTCTTCAAGGTTAAAATGATTGAACTGTGATTTGAATGAGGCCGTAGGTGGAGTTGCCTTCACTTAGTGGATTTAGTCCTGGGTTCGATTACCAGCAGATTTCAGATTTCGGATATAGGCTCAAAATTATTAATGAAACGGACTCGTAAAGTGTGCCCCATGCCCCATTGGTTTTTGGGTAGATGATTTTTTCACATTAGAGGCTTCAGAAGTCGTAGCACAAAATCACAATTTGTATATAATGAAAGCATTTTCTCTTTAGTATTAAGATTATGTAATCTGTGATTTCTTCTGCATAATGAGATATTTTTTATCTGTGGTAATACTGGTCATAGTATAAAAATGACGTATGTGCAATATTGGTGAACAATACTCAAAATTTTGGTGCTGTATTTATCGTAAACAAATTATTTATATAAAATATATTCTATTAATTTTCTGTTTCTGGGTTGCACAGAAATGTTTAAATATATATCGATTTATCTAAAATATTTGATAATATTTCAATTTGGTTTATATGTAGTATTTATAGAGAGATTTCTCGTTCTAGAAAAAAAATCTTAATAGATACATAAATCTATCAATTATAGAAAATTTGAAATGAAACATTTTAAATATTTTGTCTGTATTCAATTATCAACTATAGATTTTTAACATAGAATGGAACTGAAAATGACGTAAACTAAAACGAGATGGCGCTTACTTGATTTTCGATTAGATATTAAATATTATCTGTAGTCACATAGTTATATATTTAAAGTCCTAACTTATTTAACAAGTTAATAAGGTTCAAATACAAATTTTGACTTGATGTGTTAGACTTTCAGTTCCATCAATATGCTTCCCGGAAAATAAGTTGGCAAGATTCAGCGCATTAGCCTCTTCTGTATTTAATTTACGATAACTAATCTTTATATTTAATAAGTATTTTTTAAATTTTTATTACAAATCTTTGGTCATAAGTCAAAATTCAAAATATTCTTTGGCGCAATTTCTATAGACTATGTTATATTGTACTCATCTATGGCCGCCATGTTTGACAGTTGACATTACGTTAGTAAACTTTAATTTTCTTCCCAAAATAAGATTAGATTTCGATAAAATACGTAATTATCTAGTTTTTTATTATTAAAACAGTTATTAAATATCAGTTTCATAAAGGTATACTACGCAAAATCTTGCCAAGTTACGTGCCGAGACAATACAGTCGCTATCTTTCAACTTCTCTTTCCCGATTTCTTCTCTCACAAAAATCTTTAAGATATGTATACTATTACAAATGTTTAAGCTAGTCTAGTAAATCACCGTCTATTCACAAAAACCCTAAATGAAAAAATATGTGATGTAATAATTTTTATACTTAGTTATTGAATAAATTATTTTTCTTATTAAAATTTTGTTTATTTTCGTCGACATCGTATACTCATACGAAATAAAATGGTAAGTGTTAGTAGCCGCTGGCACAATTCTTGCGGTTCTTCTTAGCTGTGATTGGTTGTATATTGTCTTTTCAGTGTCTGTCCAGTGTACTATAACAGTGATATTATTTTAAAATTAAAAAAAGGGCCAACTTCACTGGCGCTGGACATATTTAAAAGACTTAAAAGACGCAAATATTCATTTACGATTTTGAAAGATTTCAAAAAATAACGTAGAAACCATGGGTGTCTTAGGGAGTATTCAAGTATTACGTAACGCGTTTTGGGAGGGAGGGGGGTCCTTATGTAAAACGTTACGATGCGGGGCGGGGATTGAATGACGCGTTATTGTTAATATTATTTTCGACTTACACCACATAATAGTAACTAAAGAGACACAAGGTGGGTCACGAAACGTTTTACTATACTTGAGTACAGTACTGTACTAGGGTACTGAAAAACGTTACGGCGAGATAAATGGAGGGAGGGGGGAGGGGGTCAATAATCTCCAAAAATTGCGTTACGTAATACTTGAACGCTCCCTTAGGCAAAAACCTCCTCTTTGATATCAAGACACTGAACAAGGAAATTATTGTAATGTGTATCAAGAAACTGAAATATAGCACTTCCCCCGGCCCTGACAACATTCCCTCTTACATTAAGGGCCATATCGATTTTCTCATTATTCTCATCCTACATATGTTCAAAACATACCCAACACGTTCTGGAATACGAATATAAGGTTCGAACCTTGGACCGCTGCTACTCCTTATATTAATTAATGACTTACTCAACGCAATTCAGTCATGTGAAATACTATTATTTGCAGATTTTATGAAAAAGTTTCGAACTATCAGCAATGTTAGTATATTTCTTCAGTCAGACACAGAGTATGCTTGGAGTGTAAAAAATAAACTCCTATTTAAAATTTAAAAGTGTGATTGGGTTTATTTTTCTAGATCCCATAAAAACATCACCTATACTTCCAAAATAATGGTAAATGGCGGGACTTAGCGTTTGATTTTTAAATCTGTAATATCTTAGAAAATATTCATTTAAATCATATGCTGTAAAGGGCCATATAGATCAATCAACAATGTATTTAAGGTATTTTGTTGGAGAATAAAATTAGCCATTTGTCGTGAAAAGTAAATGACAAATAATGTTATTGTGGGATATCCATAAGAGATAGACATATACCATCGTGGAGTTTTCTGTAGACCTTTTCAATGTGTTCTATACTTAGTACATTATTTTGATAAACCCCAGGGATCAGCCTGCGTTTGCAATGTCATCGGAAAAAAATTAATTATTTACGACAGCACATTAGAAACCTCAAAAATAACAGTATTTCTCCACTATATGGATGTTATTATACATATAAACCTTCCTCTTCGATCACTCTATCTATTAAAATCCGCATCAAAATCCGTTGCGTAGTTTTAAAGATTTAAGCATACAGGGATATAGGGACAGAGAAAGTGACTTTGTTTTATACTATGCAGTGATTGTCTTATAATAACCTATTAATAGGTTCATAGAGGGGCACCTGTAATAAAATTTTGGATACTCAACTATAGTAAAAAAACAGACATATAAAAAACTTTTATTCAACGCCACGTTCACCGTTCGCTACATTAAGATATTGCTTATGCTTGACCTATTTGCCAATCGGCTTGCTTAGTTATCCAGCTTCTAAATGTCTTGAATTTTAAAAAGTATTTCTAATATATATTTTTTCACGCCATCCACCTGCCTGCTGCTTTATAAGTAGGTACTTTTCGTGTGGAACTGAGCAGATTTTTTAATCTTAATATATTTAATAATTATATAATACACAAACTAGATGTCAATATTATCGAGTAGTGTTGGCCTAGTGGCTTCAGCGTGCACCAATGGACTTTCTTACTATGTGCATATTTAACATTCACTCGAACGGTGAAGGAAAACATCGTGTGGAAACCGGCATCGTGAGAAAACCCAAAACGTCGGCGGCGTGCCAGGCACAGGACGAGGTAAAACAGATACATAGATCTGAGGCCCAGAACTAAAAAGGTTGTAGAGCTACTGATTTATTTTTATGTGAATATTGTTGCTGCACAAAGAACGAAACGTATTAATAGCTTAATTGTGTTATTTTCACAATTATCTTATATTATTATTATACTATGCGATAACTTTAAGCAACTAAAAAAACGTAGACCCGTTCTTACATACAAAAAAGTAGTTAGCACATGTTAAAGAAAACTTTAAATAACTTCTTCATTTCCTACTATCTAATACATTAACTTTTTGATAAATTTTTTATTTAAAAATAAAAGATATAAAATGAAAGACGCAGAATTGAAAATTAAAAATTCCTGGCATATAATTAAATTGCATGGCGTATGCAAAAAATCTTGGAGCGACTAGGTAAGTGATGTCTGCATAAGAACAAAGGAATTAAGGCATTTAGTAGGGAGCTTAGCAATTTCAGGTGATAAAAATAAGCTAGAAGTCAAAAATGGGTTTGTAGTGATAAAACCGTTTTATTGTGTACTTAGCATGAAAATAAATATGTTTTGTGTGACGCATCAATATTTGTAAAAGTTAAATATATTTTATCTGTATATACAGTCAAAACCGTTTTCGACGACATCGTTTATAACAACTTCATCGGCTGTTACGACTATCGGTTTTTACGACCAAATATCAGTAGTCTCTTCGATGTCGTTATAAGAGATTTTGGCTGTATAAATAAATTGTTGTTGGTTTGTCTCGCTAATAATTGGGAATGGCTGGACCGAATTATGATCTTGAAATATTTGTGGAAGTTCAGGGACGGTTTAAACGGTGGGAAACATAAATAATAAGTAGTAAAGAAATATCCTAAAAACGACAATTGAATTTTCTAATAAAAACTGTTCCTAGCTATATTATTGTATACTTAATGTATTTTGTCTTTTTAGAAATAAAAAATCGTCACTGGGTGGTCATATATTTATAGATGCTTTAAGAAATTTTTGTTTCATAGCTGACACAAATATATATAGGTGACGAAGTTCACCGGGACATGTAGTTTATTATAAATGCCAGAGTAAGTAAGATATTGAAGAGCTTTATCAAAATACCATAAAGTATAGAACTGTGAATTTTTTATAAAATATGTAAAAATTCGCTGTGAAAACATTTTTACGAAGTTATTACTCATTGCTACGTATTACGTCCTCAAGAATAAAAACGTAAGTAAAATGCATCACAAACGACATGCAATTTCCTTAAAGTTCGATAACTTTTTACGTTGAACGCAACGATAAGTGCTTCGGTCTAGGAATAAAAGGTAATTCATGCACGTTTTGCGGAAAACGGTTTTTACGGTTTATCTTTATCACGTTCCCTGAGCGATTAGCGATAAGGCCGCCCGTTGCACTCAGCCTTTAAATTACCGAATTTTATTTGTTTATTGTTAATAAATAAACTTATATTCTGCCATGTGCGACCCGACCTGGAGAAAATTATTATCCATTCTATCGTCCAGATTTTGCATGTGTGGTCATTTATTTATTTTATTCGGAAATAAATAAACCCTAGCCACTGAATTTGTAATGGTGAAAGTTTTTAAATCGGTCCTCTAGTTTGTTTTTTTTTTTCATTATAAACATACATTATATTGTACAAATTTGAATTCTATTTCAAGAGAATTCATTAGCAGCTCCAGACACCTCAGATGACCCCATGACCCTTCATGCGTGAACATTGTCTTGCTGTCATTTTACTTGTTACTGTAATAACATAGCATTATTTGATAAACTGTATGAAAGCGGTCGTAGTTCGCATTCTTACCAGTATAAAAACACTTTCATTTGTAACTTTTTTGACTTTGACACTGTAATTCCTCGTTCTGGATCTTGAAAAACTATAGAAAAATACTCTATCATTTTTGATCGTCACTTAAAATCTCAGTGCAGTATGAACTGGGCATTTTATTAAAGTCTTAAAATATCCTGCCTAATATAAAATGTAAGCGTAATTAACTTGGATTAACCTACATAATTATCTTTTGCCGTCATACCCTTTTCATACGACCTGCGGGGTCCTGAATTATAGCGAGTGCAAAGTAATTACAAAATTAAAACTTACATTTTATTTGTCATTCTTTAACGCAAAACGCTGAATTTTAAATTTAAATTGAATTAGTTTCGTGATTGTAATAAGCCTCATTTCAAGTCAATCCACAATTATTGTTATAAATATTTAGCATAATTGGATTTTTGAACTAATTAGAGCCTGTAAAAATTAAAAATAACACATAATAGTGAGAAAAGAATGAACATACAGTATTGCTATTAAGCGGGTAAAATTGCTATTACTATTTTATCCTATAAAGATATACCGTTTAGAGAAAAGGTCAAGAATTATTAAAGAACAAAATTATGAGTCATTACTTCGTAAACTTTATTAAAACCAGCAAGCCTTATTTGGAACAGTGACGTTAGTAAAAATCGAGGGCCTTTTTGTGAAATAAATTCCTTTTTCACAAAATATGTAACAGCTATTACTACTAAACAATTAGATGATCCTGTAAAAGAAGTATCAACAGTTTTATTATACAAGCATACATTTCTGAAGTAAAACAGGGCTTCAAAATTATGGCATTGTCTGTGTATTGCTTTATATCAGAGCAGTGTTGGCCTATTGGTTTCACTGAGCAAATCTCATCCCTGAGGTTGTAGGTTCGATCCCCGGCTGCGCACCAATGCACTTTATTTCAATGTGCGCATTTAACATTTGCTTGAACGGTGAAAAAAAAAGATCGTGAGGAAACCAGCTTGCTTTGAAACCAAAAAGTCGAAGATGTGTGTCAGGCACAGGAGGCCGTTCATCTATTAGATTTGACAGATGTTTATGAGATTATGAAACAGATACAGAAATCTGAGGCCCAGACCTAAAAAGGCACCACAGATTTTTTTATTTAGGTGATACTATATCAAATTCGACTATCTTACTTCGAAATTCTTACAAGAAGTAGACGTTGTTTTATGGTGTATAATTGACAACATCCTTTTTATAGTCAAATATAAATTATGTGTTTTCTTAAAGTTATAAGTTAAGTTGATTTATTTATTTATTTATAGTTAGTTATAGATCCTCTGTCGCAACTCGAGGATATTGTATTGTTTAGAATATTTGATGGTGCTACGGACTGCGCGGAAAGCAGTTCGCGCCACTAATTGGATAAATATTATTTAAATATTTACAGACTACCTATGAATATGTTTTATGAATTCACAATTTTGCCACAGAAAGCCTCCAAACTCCTGGAGCTGCTCCAGAGTTATCCTTGTATTGATTTGTTGCTCTAGAAGTATATATGTATGTTATGGCGTTAGTGACCTAAAATTATCTATTGCATTACGACAAACAGAAATCATTGTCAAAAACTCTATCCCAGCCGATGGCCCTAGGCTCCAAGTCGACAGAAGGCCCCGTAGTCCAATCCTATAACTTCAGTTTCGACACTGCTTGTTGCCGCTTTATTAAATCATCATAAATTCAACCTGCAAGCCTTGAAGTAGAATTTAATTTTTAATAATGTTTTCTTTAGATTTATATATGTAAGTGGACTTTACGAGAAAATTGCGTTTGCGAATGTTTTATTAAAACTTCTACTCGAGTCTGTCATCTGGGATTCTAAAGAAATTAAAAAATAGTGGGCTGATAAGTGATATTTACAAGCTCGTTACCAGATATAATATCTCTGTAGTTCTAAAAATAATAATTAAATAATTAAAATTGGAAATTGATAAAACAACAAAACCACCTGGAAAATGGATCCTTGGACGGTTTACTGAAAGACATCCAGGATCAGGTTGTGTAACTCTAGTTTATTATAGTGTTAAAAACGGTAATAATGTTGTATAACGATCTGTATCTAATCTATGCAATCTCCTAATTAATTACTATTAAATTCATGAATGAATTGATTATCTTACATTAAATCATAACAATTTTCTATTTCAATTTTTTTTAATAATTTTAGTAGTGTAAAATGTCGTGCTGGAATAGTAAAAACTTATAAGTGATTGCACAATGCACATGCTTTTGAAAGGACTTTAAAGGTCCTTTGGTGGGCGGATATATTCATTCATATGTTGGTTATTTTAATATTTAGTAATAAAGTTGATTCAGCGCGAAGCGGTCGTTTCATTTCTAAAATAGTATTCTAGTCCAAAAGCAAGCTTATCGGCCCAACAGATTGTACTGGACAGTTCTTAGAACTTTTCAAGAGTTGCCTACCTTATTTGTTCATTTATGTTTTATATATGTCTACGTTTTGTTTTATTAAAAAAAATCATGTAAGATATTCAATTTTTATAATGCTTTAAAGCTGATAATAACATTATTCAGAATTTACCGTCCATAGTGTTTAGCTAGATAAAAAAAATCAGAACAAAAGAGGTTCGGGTGAATATTTTCAGATTAATCAATATGTCAATAATTGGGAAACTAATTATGATAATGAGTATGCGGAACGCGGTCCTAAATTCAAAAATTTTAACAAGGATAGAAGTTTATATTTTTATTAACACTTATTCGATACGATATTTTCTATACACTGCACGAGTTTCGAAACCAAATTATGGTGAAGCCCGACAGATGATCAAGATCTACTTACGGAGTACTGTAAGGATTAGGTCTACTACTCCAAACAATATATCCGTTTCAAATCGAAATTTGTGTTGAAAGAACTTTATAATTACAATAATAAAGTTATACAGTCTGAGCATTCAAAACGTGACAAAACTCCCTTTATTCCCATGATTAAAGTAAGTATTATAAGAATAGCGACACCATTTTATAGAAGGTTTTGAAATGTACGAGCGAATTCCCCCGAAGGCTCTATGTAATGAGGGCCGCGATGTGGCGGCCTACTTTTCATGCATTTATGAATTTACGCTCACAAAAGCAAATTCTAATCAGCGAGAGGTTCAACCTCAAATATATTATCAAACATTTGGTAGATTTATTTTACTTATAAACTTAGGTATATAACGCTGTACTATATTTAATTTTGTCATTAAGTCTTTTTTTTTATAGAACAGCTTCCAGGCAGGAGGCTCACCTGATGTTAAGTGATACCGCCGCCCATGGACACTCAATGCCAGAGGGCTCGCGAGTGCGTTGCCCGCCTTTTAAGAATTGGTACGCTCTTTTCTTGAAGGACCCTAAGTCGAATTGGTTCGGAAACACTTCAGTGGGCAGCTGGTTCCACATAGAAGTGCGCGGCAACAATTGCCTTGAAAAACGCTTGTCTGTCAAATTAGTCAAAGTTTTGACAAATAGAAATATTGCGAAGAATTCTTACCCATACCGCTACCCCAAACCGCTAGAAGGCTGTAATCCAGTCAAATTACTCTTTCTTCTTTCTTTTCCCACTGGTTTTACATAGGGCTATTACTACTATTTTCTGCTTAAGGTTCACTGCAACACATATTCTATCCAAACCCTTATTAGACTTAGATCTATATTTCTGCCTCAGTATTAATGCTTAACCACTAATACTGCTTAGACTGCCTGCTCAAACGATAATTAATTACTTCAACTCCGCCAAGCAAATATAACATAGACGAATAGTATACAAAATAAGAAATATTCAGCCATAGCCGTGACAAATCGCTGTTTCTCCGTGACCCACGAGGATCATTATTCTTGATTGCTCTCATCCCCTGCTTCGTTACCTCTGCCTCAATTAGTTTATATTTCAAAGGCCATTGCTGCAATTTTTCATACAAGACCTCATTAACATGCGTGTTATAAATATTCGATGTTTTGTACGTAAAAAAATATTGATTATTAATTTGTCAGAATTATAACAGAATACTATTACTACAGAGCAAGAGCCGGCCAGAACTTCTTTATTTTATAAAAGCTGAAATTTATTAGTGTATGTCTCCAATACAAGTAATAACGGCCAGCGACTATAAGTATGTGATAAATAGTTTAAATTTCTCAAAGAATAAAGTACAATTTTCTTGTACATTCTTTAGAATAAGTTTAAAAATTACCATTATCCATTTCCCGAAACTTTTTACAGTTGCTACCCCCTGTCAGACACCCCTAAACTGTAAAAAATTAAAATTTTGAGTAAAAAATCATTTATTCATATAGGTAACACAATGTACACTTATGACTCGTCAGTAAAGAAATACATATTAATGCTTCTAATTTTACATTTACTGCCAGTTCTCAAATCAAGGGCGTAGAACGGAAGAGAAGAACTGGCAATAAACTCTTCGCCACTCTTTTTAATCGCCAAGTTTTTTGTTTTACACAACGTTTGTAAGAAGCTGCAACCATTACACCATGTTAAACATGACATCTTAAGTAATAAATAACAATAAAATTAATTAAAAACAAAGATGTGTCCTCTATCAGCAGAAGGCATGGTGAAATAGGAGCACGCACTTACATTCTGTTGGGAACAACATGCAAAAAAAAGAGAGTTTCATTAAACATGCATAATCTCAGAAAGTACTAGTTTGAATTGAAAAATTATTTCGTGTTAAATTGTCCATTTTTCGAAGCATATATACGTTTATGAATATCAACGCAAAGTTCTAACACTCACATACGAAAAACAGGAGAAAGCTTTTAGCCGCGTCACCCAGGTGGATTGAGTAATGGTGTCACCAAACTGTAATATACGAGCTCGATAGTTTATTTTAGATATACCAGAGAGTGGTTATTACAGTTATATTTATACTAAGATGTATACAATTAATATAAATATAATATAATTAATTATTATTATTTTTATGTAGGTTAAGAATATTGTAAATACTGTTTAAAAATAATAAATAAATAATATAAATAATGTAGTGAATGATTGTTATGTTATATGCATACATGCTGCGGGTGTCTGCATGTTGCACCGCGCTATATTCCAAAAATTGTTACGCCATGGCTATAAGAATATTTAATCACCTTCCTAGAAGTTATAGATCGCTGCCATGTGATGTTTTCAAGGGGAAGGTGATTGGGTTTTTAAAGTCAAGGTGTTTTTATAGCTTGAGCGAGTATTTAGACCATAAGTTTAACAATTATAAATGACTTAACTTCTTATTAAGACATTATGTTAATGTTTTTATTATATGACACTGCAAAAAATTCATATGACATTTGCATGCCTATTTATATATGGCTGATTGTGCGGATTTTTCTTGTTGTTGTTTGTACATTTCAATAACATAGTATATTTTCAATATATAAATAGAGTTCTTCGTAGTGTTATAAGCTAATAAATAATAGGTTAAAAAAATTACACGCAGCAAAAAACAGAGTGTCTATCCTTTAATTGAGACTATAAGTAGTGTTATTATATTAGTTAGACACTTTCTTATGCTAAATATCCTTATTAGTTTATCAGACTTAATTTACTTATTAGTCTTAAATAAGCTAGATCCTAATATCCCATGATGTCTTAGTAAAGAGAAGTGTAAAAAAATACACCTAGCCGAAAAGCCGAACATTATTTTTGCATTTTTTATCGAAAGCATCTCTCCTACGATAATACACACCTCGCACAAGCCAACATATTATATTGTCAAGAAAGAAGCTATAAAACAAATAATATCTATAAAATTAAGTCTTCCAACAATACTCCGAAAAATTATATGATTAGTATTCTAAAAATATATTAACATTTAAAATACTCTGAGTTATTTCTAAAGCTATATAAAACTTTTCTGGAAGCTTCCGAGTGAATAATAAACTTAGTTTAGTTTACGACCCGACTGCAATCAATTCCTCTGTGATCAAAGCTAGTGCAAGTGTTCAGTCGTTTGCAAAATTGTTAATTATCGTAGGTGAGTTCAAAGACATGTTGGTCATAATAAAAATTTCCAGCTTATTTGTGTTTTTAACTATTAAACAAAGCAATAAAAGTTGACTGATTGGATAGCTTTCCGTGGCTTACGAATTTTATTACAAGTAATTTGCATTTATGTTTGCAATAAATTTATAATATACAAAGCAATAATCAAAAACGGTAAATTTTTATCTTACTCGAAAACCAATTTAAATCAAACGATAGATATACTTCTTTTACATTCACTCTTTTTATATTTGTATATTATTTTATAGCATATAAATAATCTTAAGATTAGGTTTTGTGTCTTTTTCTATTTAATTAAGTAATTGTAATTAAATTATAATTTTTCATTGTTACTTGTAATTTTATTTTTAATTTAGATATGCAGTTCTTGCACTTTATCATTAGTATTTTTTTTCTGGAAGAGATGGCTTATAATCGATAAGGCATTGCATCCCTAATAATTTTTTTCATCTGTAATGTATCGAAGCTTCGGTACAAAGATACTTTATTTCTCAAATACTAACATTTACTCCACATGGAGTACTGTTCTCACCTTTGGGCGGGGGCTCCCCAGTACCAGGTCTTTCCACTTGACCGTATTCAACGAAGAGCGGTTCGAAGCATCGACAACCAATCCCTCTCCGAGCGGCTTGATCCTTTGGCGTTGCGTAGCGATGTGGGGTCACTCTGCATCTTCTACCCCATTTACCATAGAGAGTGTTCAGAGGAGTTTTTCGGATGAATACCAGCAGCTGAGTTTCATCATCGGACGTCGAGGCAGAACACGAAATTCCACCCGTATCACCTCGACGTCCGCCGTTCCACAACTGAACGTTTTTAAGGCAGTTTTTGCCACCACTATGTGGAACCAGCTGCCCACTGAAGTATTTCCGAACCGATTCGACTGAGGGTCCTTCCAGAAAAGAGCGTACCAATTCTTAGATAAATTTTAGAGTAGGTTAGTAATGTATCCTGTTATAAAATTATTTAAAAAATAAGCTATATTAAATTAAAATTTAATATATTATTTATATATTTAACTTTAAAAAAATAAATGACATACACTTAAACTCAAAATCAATAGTAACTACGACATAACATTTCGTAAAGTTTATCAACCCTAACATTTAAACTTAAAATGTCAACACAGCATACATGAGGAAAGTTCTAGATGCTACTTAGTTGTGAAGTTCGTATGGGTAAATGGGTATGCAGTTCACTCCAAATGCTTGCACATCACTTGACCTAATTACCACAACGCCAAGTGGCTTTATTGGGGAAGGTAAATAACGAACTTTGATAATAATTCAGCGTTCTAAGTTTAAGTTAACTTTGCGGTTAAATCAAGACGTGTGATTACTTAAAGCATTAACCTGGTACGCGACTCTCAACCCGGATATCGTGCGTTTATCGTCTAACACATTTTGCATCAATTCAGTTTTCTATACACAATTAATACTTGTTCATAAATTTAACCAAATCAACTGCATGTGTCATGACGAAATAAAAGAAATAAAAAAATTAAATAATTATTATAAAAATTATTTAATTTTTTGATTATAAAAAAGACCAGGAGTTATAGGGCCACTGTTTTTTACTACTACACTAACATAAATATCAAGTAGTCAAATATTTATCACTAGAAAAACAGGCAAGATATAAAAGGCCGGCAACGCACTTGCGAGTCCTCTGGTAATGTGAGTGTCTATGGGCGACGGTATCATTTAAAATCAGGGTAGCCTCCTGCCCGTTATTCCCATATTATTTAAAAATAAAATATTAAAGTGTATATATATTATATACTGTAAGATTCATTTCAAATGTTGTTAATAAACTTTATTAATCAAACGAAAAGCAATAACTATCCTTGAAATATAAAAAAAATCCGAAGATAGATGAGAATAATATAATGATAAAGAATTAGTCTAGCTATTGGGGAACACCCAATAGCTAGACTAATTCTTTGTTCGAGGTAGCTGCCAGCTCTTCGGTCGCCTATGTCGACTAACCTCTTTGTTATTTCCTTAAAAGGCCTTATAGCGCTAGGACCTCACGGACCGAGGGTCTCGACACCGAACGGGACAAAATCATATTCGGAGCCCTAGTATTTGATGCTTTAGCTTTTTCAGCTGTATCACAAGCCGCACCAGCTCTGTTGTTGGTTCCATAAAAAATAAAATAAAATAAAATATGTTTATTAAGGAACATAAGATACATGTATCACTTATTCCACGTCATTAAATTTGAACTTGTAGATGGGTAGGCAAACTGGTAAATATAAAAAGATACACATGAAATTCCACCAATTTTAATCTATTGTCTTTTATACAATACATATTTTAACTGGAAAATCCAATTATGAGCACAAACATGTTCTTCACGCTCTTCTAACTAATTTCGATGATTAAGCTCTCAGTATAGCATCTATCGAACTAAATGTAATAGGTTTTAAAAGGCCTTATTAAAACTAATATTAACAACTATAAAGCGATAAAGTGAACCGTAGGTTCAGGACCTGCTTTCCCTCTGACCGAGTTTCCGTGTGATCGAACATTTATTAGGAGAGATTAACGATTTGAAAGGGTCCAAGTTGCAGAGATTGAAAATCTTATTACTGCACCATTCCCCGGCCTGTAATAGAATTCTTTTGTGGTCTTATAAATCGATTTGGACAGGGAATGGGCAACCGTTTTGGGGAAATAATCCTGATTCAATATTGGTTATATTCTATTGTGGCAATTTCTTATATTGGTTTTTGTTTCAACTGACCTTTGTAGTTTTTGGGCTCAGATTTTCGGGATATTTTTTGTAGTTGATCATCATTCTTGTGCCTAGCAGATAACGCTGATTTTTTAGTCTAACCATGATAGTTTTCTCACAATATTTTCCCTTATACCATTCTAGTAAGTGTTTATTGCGACACGAAAAACCATGGTACAGCCAGAGTACATGATCTCTGAATTGAGAACACACGCTTAACTACAAAACTGGCCCAGCTGCTATTGTTATTTACTAAACAACGAAATAGTGGACGCGTGGATGTCCATGGGCGACGGGGTAACATCAAATAAGCGTCTAGTCCGTCTAGTGAGTAATAAAGTGATAAGTGTAATAAATAAAATATAATTGGGCGATATATAACTGTGTAATGGGATTTTTATACTTAGATTTATGATAGTTTTAAACATAATGAATTTCAAATGTTGTTTTTTTTTGTTAAAAAGAGTCAACTACTGCCGTTCATTCCCATACATTGTAATTCACAACACAACTCGTTAGAACCCAATATTTTATGAAAAAAAACTAGTCAAATGATTTTCAGAAGTGCAATCACATTCAACCGATAAGAACTTCAGCACTTTTTCTATTAAAGCGAAAATGTGTCTTTTAAATCACGAAACTTGAAATATTCACAAAACATTATTCAATTTTTAGTTTATGCATGGCATAGGTAAGTTTCCGTGAATTCGAAACGTCATAGTTTGTAGACGACTATGCAAACCAACGTGGTAATTAGCATTTAATTATAAAATAGATAAAAAAATAAATCAGTGGCTACAACCTTTTTAGATGGTCTCAGACTTCTGTATCTGTTTCTTGATCAAATATCAATCTAATAGGTGGGCAAGTAGGTGATCAGCTTTCTGTGCCTGACACACGCTGTCGACTTTTATGGGTCTAAGGCAAGCCGGTTTCCTCACGATTCCTTTACCATCGAGCGTGATGTTAAATGAGCCCATAGAAAGAAGTCCATTTGTGCACAGCCGGGGATCGAACCTACGACCTTAGGGATGAGAGTCGCACCCTGTCGCCACTTGGCAAACACTGCAGCATTTTATTAAATGCAAATCCAAATGTACAAAGCGTAATAAAGCCTTTACTCAAGAGACGGATTACGAAAATTGAACTTTCGCCATCCTGTATAAGATTTCGACCCGGTTCTACTTCACTCGGAAATTACATCCCTTCGTAAAAAGGAAATAACATTTTGATGCGAAGACGATGTGTAATTTTCTTTCTATTCTCTCCTTCCTTTAAGGATTTATAAAACAAAATTATCTGTGTGGTAATAAAGTATTTTATATGAGTTACTTTAAGTTTCTTTGTTACAATTGTGAATATGTCACCGTAAAATTGTAAAAACCGTTAGATTGTAATCAATCTCGCGAGATTGTAAACTGTCGAAAGATTGTGAACCTCAACGAACTGCTTACAAATTAACGTATTATTATTCGGTAGTTATATGAAATTGTTGGGAAATAAAATTAATCTGTAATTGACCAATGAAGTTTGAATGATAACTAAGTTAGTGTAGTACAATCTACCGAATAATAATACTTTAAATTGTAAGCAGTACGCTGAGGTTCACAATCTTTCGACAGTTTATAATCTCGCGAGATAGATTACAATCTAACGGTGTTTACAATTTTACGTTAACAAATATAAACAGAGGGTGACCTACTTAGATACAATTTGTAAAACTGTTAATTACATGCAATTTATATTAATATGAATTGCAGATTTTATAGTATAGTAGTCACGAACTAGTCTTATTTTTAAATTAATATTGTTTGTAGTGATTAAACGTGAAATGCACTTGTAGCTGGATCGAAACTAAAACACTATTTAGCTGAAAAAATTCATCCCAGCCGTGCGATTTTGTTAATCCGTGAGTTCACCTACCACGTACAATGCTCCCTTCGTCACTCACGTCATTATTGGAATCTCATGGTATCCTGTTAAGCAATTTCACATTCTTCACAGTCTATCAGTCTATTTCACAGTCTTGATAAGTGGAGGGAGCTTGTAGTTTATTGTTTATCAGCATGCCAAATCGTAAAATGACTGCTTCACGACTGATTTGAGCGCGACCGCCACTGCGAAACCCGCTGTGAGAGTTCAAAAAGTGAGTTACAGAATCGCAAGGCTGTGTCAGAATAAATTTGCTAAGTTTATTCCAATAAACACGCACACAGGCTATATAAGTAATAAAAAACTAAAATATATTCTAAAACATGAGAAATTAAATTTAACATCAGCATTGTTCCCAAATCAAGTCCAGTATAACACGACCCAAATCATGCTCCAATTCATGTCGTTTGTGATAAATTAATTCAAAGCGCTATAATATTCGACCGTGAAATTAGTTGAACAAAAGTTATGAGTCAAAAGTGGACCCGCAATTACGAGATCATTTAGATATATTGTCCCTTATATTTTGTAACTAACAGACCTAACAGGCCGTTTCATGGGGTCTCAGATGTTCTGCATTCAGCTTGTTATTTTAAAAGTCAGCCTTATGCTACTTACGATATTTCACTGTACGGGCAAGTGCAGCCATATGTAACCAATAAAAATTAGAGAGACTTTTTTACCGTGACTTACCATACTTTGTACAAAAAACAGCACGCATAGAAAATTGATTTGGTTTAATAAATTGCGAAGATTGAAATGGAAATGGGCTGGTTATATTAGAGGTATAGCAAAGTAGAACAAAAAAGGTCATATATTAAGAAATAAGGGAAGAAAACGAGGTAGACAGTTTCGAAGGTGGGAAGACGAAATAAACACTGTCTTGAAATACGCTCAGTTGTGGAACAACGGACGTCGAGGTGACCTGAGTGGAATTTCGAATTCTGCCTTGACGTCCGATGATGAAACTCAGCTGCAGGTATTAATCCGAACAACTCCTCTGAACACACATGGTAAATGCGGTAGAAGATGCACAGTAACCCCACATCTCTACGCAATGCCAAAGGATCAAGCCACTCGGAGAGCGGTTGGTCGTCGACGATTCGAATTTTGTATACCTATCAACTTCGAAAACGTTTACCTAACCAAAAACTGAAGCTAACTCCGCTCAACCCCAATTTCATAACAAACTTCTAATGGCTTTTCACCATTAACGCAGTGACAAAGCAGAAATGAATAAAGTCCCTAATGGCAGATACACACATGTTTCCCTGTTAGTGTTTCTAGTTTCGTGTTTTATATTAATAACCAGATTTGTGCTTTTAGAAATTCTGAAGTGCTTTTCGGTTGAATATGAATTCACCCGTCAATCTGTTTATATAATAATAATAACTATGTTCAATATTTATTATTGGACTTATTCTTTAGTTTTTAGTTTATTGTTTTATTATTGGATATATGCACTTCTTGCACTTTACCCATCATATTTATTTTTTTATTTTTTTCCTTACTAGGGTTGCCTGGATGAGATCGCTTGTTAGCGATAAGGCCGCCCTTCACGACTCTTATAATTTTTATTATTATGTTATTTCTTTTTCTATAAATGTAATGAAGTGTAAATAAATAAATATTCTAACGTATACAATATATTAAATATTCTAAATGCTTCCGTTGGCCTTAACTTTCGATTAAAATATATTAATATATTACGCGTTAGGATAAACATGGGTTCAAAGATCGTATTACTAGTAGCATTATATTATTATAGATATACATTAAATGTTTAATTTCGTATTCACAAAATATTTAATGTATATCTATAACAATATAATACTTATTGTGTTGAACAGGTTTATTAATATAAATTACTAACAGTCACCGCTGGGTTAGCACTTGGAATGAAGCTGTGGCTATGCTTGGACCTCTAAGTCACATCGGATATACTCGCAGCTAGATCCACAATGGTTACGGCAAAAAGACACAAAAAACATAAATGATTGACTACATATAGATTTCGGTTTGCGTTCTTACTAAATGGATTACGTTTTATCAATTACTAGCGACCCGCCCCTGCTTCGCACGGATTCTATGCTGATACTAAATTCAAAGAGTATAGGGAGAACCGAGGCCTCCGACGCGCAGCGTCCCGCAATTTTTAAATAATCTTCGAAAATATTCATTTAAATCATATGCTGTAAAGGACCATATAGATCTATATTAAAGCAATAATGTATTTAAGGTATTTAATTGGATAAGGATTAATGCTGTATTGGTTAAAATCGCTTCGAAAATTAGCCATTATTTGTCGTAAAAAGTAAATGACAAAAAAAAAATATTGTGGGATATCCATAAGAGATAGACATATACCATCGTGGAGTTTCCTGTAGACCTTTTTAATGTGTACAATACTTAGTGCATTATTTTGATAAATCTCGTAGGGTTCGCAATGTAAGCGGAAAAAATGTAATTATTTACGATTTACGACATCAGATTAGAAACCGCAAAAATAACAGTATTTCTCCACTATTTAATGGATGTTATTATACATATAAACCTTCCTCTTCAATCACTCTATCTACTAAAAAAACAGCAAAAAAATCCGTTGCGTAGTTTTAAAGATTTAAGCATACATAGGGATATAGGGACAAAGAAAGCGACTTTGTTTTATACTATGTAGTGATAATCGACCCTGAATTTAAATAAGTGTATGACAATATACAATCAAATTAAAAAGCAACAATTGAGGGTTGTTGTTGTATTTTATTTGTGCCCTACAGAGGTAATCAATTGAGTTTATTTCTGACAGCTACAAAGCTCGCCACGTCTCGTTATGGATGTCATATTGAGTGGGCGAGGCGGGCAGTAGGTTGACAATGAAGTGGATTAAAAAAGGAAACCATATCGTGTCATAAAAACACCGAGTATTTATTTTTAAAGTTTTTATTTGATTATCACTCTATTGGATGGATTGGCTGTGTTGCAGGGATAAGCTGATTTGATTACAAGCCTTTTATCGTTGGCCAATTTATTTTTTGTTATGAAATCCACTCTAAACAATTGAATTTCCAAGTTGTATGAGATCGGCAGCATTACACAGAGTACGAAGCTAACCTACACCAGGTCAATTCAATAATTGTAATGGTATTGGAGTATTGATGGTGCACGCTTGCACCTATTAAATGCATTCCCCGATATAGTTGATATCTTTGTATGTTTGTGGAGCGAGCTTACTGTAGCTACATATTAAAAATTATGTCTTACCTAGTGTTATATTGTTAGCTGATTACGGAGCATTATATAATAGTAATTTTCCGTTAATAGTGAGATATTGTTTGGGTCGCGCGTGGTAATAACAATAATACCTTTATACTGATAGAAAAATAGAAATATATTATTAGAATAAGACTTAATTAGGTATTTGCAATATGAGGTCTTATTCTAATGATATAATATTTAGCACAAGCTCCTCATCTACTTGCCAAGTGGCAAAGGCCTCAACCACCCTTCTTCATTCACTTTCATTGCTACCAAGATTTCCGTTAGATGGACCATGCTGTCAGATTACGAGTCAATTTCTTCTTACCTCTTATACCTCTCCCAGTACACTTCCACTTCACCTTCTTAATAGTTGTTCCATAAAGTTACATGATAGCGATCGTCGATCGAGTCGATTATAAGTAAACTTTTTGACAAGAGCCTGTAAATTACAATAGTGTGGTTACCCTATGCGTGACACTCCATCATATTTTGTTTGCTGATCCATCGCTTATAGACGTCAAATTTCGAGCCGCGCCCGGTTCCTTCTTATTGTTAGAAATATTACCAATTTTCTGACGCGTCGGAAAACGTCGTATTATGTTCACGGTGACAATTAGGTTGTGCGGGAAAATTGCGTTTCACTTTATGTATCTTAAAATAATAGGCGTGACATCGAAAATTGAAGTTGATTAGTATATTATTATAAGATCTAAGAGCTGTATATCATTATATAGTCCTATATTTTAGATTAAATAAATAATAGATAAAAAAAACTAAAAAACACGCTTTTAAAGCACATCAAACTAAAAAGTGAAAAATAATTCTGGGTTGCTCGATAGACGAAAAATATGGCACAGAGCGCCCCACGCTTTTTCACAATAATACCAGTATTTTTTGTTTATTACCCATTTTCAGCCTAAATTAGGAATTATTTTTCACTTTTTAGTTTGATGTGCTTTAAAAGCGTGTTTTTTCTATTTTTTTTAAACTACTATTTATTTTTTACTTACATTTTTTTCATTTTTTTCTTCGGATTATTGCATTGTCATCGATCTTTGACAGGTGCGCAAAGTTAGAATTAAATCTGTCCGTTAAAAGTGGGTCAAAATCGAGTCCGAAGGAGTCGGTTACATACATACATACATACAGGTGAAGCTAATATAAAGCGTGTAAAAACAATATTCATACAGGGCAGATGTCCAAACATTAAATGTTTAATAAATAAATTAAAGTTATAATGATAAAGTAGCCTATTTGTTTGAGTTTGAGTTTTTATTAATTAATATACGAGCTTGGAATGTATGTATGAAACAAAATACTAATTAAGTCTGTAGGACTCTATGTAATAATCAAGTCCATTCAAAAAGCTCATTTTATTCACCATGGACACTATAAATTCCAGAGGGCTCGCGAGTGCGTTTCCGGCCTTTTAATAATGGTATGCTCTTTTCTTGAAGGACCCTTAGTCGAATTAGTTATTAATAGCTTAGTGGTGCGCATATTATGGGGTGCATCTTGGATTGGAATACCCCGATTATTGTTATCGTGTTCGTACCAATATTTGACTTGCTGATAATTAAGAAAAGTGAAAAGCGACTGCGCCCAGAAAGTTCAAATATCACCATATAAATAATTAAACAAAAATGTCAAAGTCAAATGAAAAATAAAGTTATTTATTACTCCGAAATTAAGATAGAAACCCAAATATGTACATACACAAAATTTAGCTAAAAGATGAAATGTCAGGGTACATTAATTAGATTTGTATCAAGATGGATGGACAAAGGATTGCTTCAGCAAAATTCAACGCATCTGAAAGACAGGAGCTGTCATACAAAATTAATTTCTATTTTAGCTTGAACATTTAGACGGTATAATTAATATTTGAATATTAAACCTCTTACTCTATCTGTTATTAGTATATTATTTCCAACATTTATAACTATAACACCAAAACGAGATAAAAAATAACAATTTTAAGCAAGTATAGCAAAGATTTCATATAATTTTGTTTCATTACTGAGAATGTATGGCATCTTAACGTTAATAAATAATTTACCCCAGACTTTTAACGATTTTTTATTTAAAGACAAGTAAGCTTTCTTTGTCTATACATGTCGTTCTAGGATTTGAGATATGCCGGTTTCCTCATGAGGTCTTTTCCGTAGAAGTAAGTGTTATTTGCGCTCATTGAAAGATACATCCAATGGCGCACAACCGCGATCCGAACACATGATCCTTAGAATTGAGAAGCACGCTTAAGTCACTAGGCCAGTACGATTCTTAAAAATAATTTAGTTTTTCAATATTCAATCAAATTTCGCTTCACAGATAAGTTATTTATTATTATTTGTATAAATTACTAGCTGGCCTGGCGAACATCGTACCGCCTAACAGTCGATTCTTAATTTTTTTTAAATAGTTATTCTGCTATTCGGGACACGCACCGGTCTAGCTAGTCAGAAAAAAAATTAAAGTTGATAAGACAACAAATACATTATGTCAAAAAATAAAATATTACCTTCCCGGAACCCCTCCACTAACACTTGAACTTTATGATATGGTATTAAAGTTCAAATTGACATTTAAGTATTATTACGAATATTATGTATGGGAATATAGAAAAGTGTTGTTTTTAGACTTTTTCACTTAATTTTTTTAATTTTTCTCTCCGTAAGAACCATCCTCGTACTTCAAAGAATATTATAAAAAAAATAATTGGCCAAATCGGTCAAGCCGTTTTCATGTTATGTCGTGACAACGGAAAACGGGTTTCATTTTTATATATATAGATTTATAATTTTTATTATTTATATTTTTATATAAAGCAGATATTATTCATACGTGTTTATTCAGAAGCCATTAAACTTTTTTTAAATAATTGATAATTATTTTCTAATTTTACTATTTGAAAACCTAAAAATATAGTTAATAAAACTTAATTACAGGTCTTACGAAAAGAAACGAACAAAAAATACCTATATAGCCGTCTTATCGTCAATTTAGTAGCAATTCTCTCGTTGTTGCAAAGCTTTTAAATAATCAGAGCTCAATTTTGCTGTAATTAGACGGAAGAAAATTAAAATTACACAAAATTATAGCCCTCATTAGTAAGGGAATAATGGAGAGAAACGGCCATTTCTATCCCGGGTTATTCGAGATTTTCACCTTCAAGAATTATAAATACTTTTTTTTGTGATTACTTCTCTACTGGCGAAGGGGAACTGGCTTATATTACCTTTGACCTTACGCTGAGTTGGAGATGAGACCTAATATATCGATATGTCAACGTAAAATTGTAAAAACCGTTAGATTGTAATCTATCTCGCGAGATTGTAAACTGTCGAAAAATTGTGAACTCAACGTACTGCTTACAATTTAACGTATTATTATTCGGTAGATTATATAATCTATCGAAGTGAAATCGTCAAATTGTGAAACGGTACGCACCTCGCGCGCTGATTGGTCGGCTTTATAGTAGACCGTTATATGTCCATAGAGTTAGGAATGAAACAAGCGTATAGGTTAAATAAAATGAATGCACTTCAAAAATTAGTATTTATTACTTAGTAGGTAATCAATAATTCGTACACTCACTCACATGCACCCAACACTTACTCATTCATGAACCACCCAGGATTAGTGCAATTTCTAAAAATCATAGGCACTTACACTTTTCTTACAGACAGTGACGTAAATACAATTTTATTGCAAAAAACTTCCAGTTGCGATCTGAAGCTCCTCAATATTTCGGGGCAGATCAGCTACCTTTATATGAATTTGTTGCTCCAGATCGCTTGTTGAAGCAAATATTGGACATTCTATAATAGGATGCAATACTGTGTTCTTGTTCTGTTTATAATAAGTGGACTAATCTGTTATAATGGCGGTATGCGCTTCTTTGTTCGTACCACTCTGATATTTTTTTGTATGACTTCTTTCCTTATATAACAACCGAGCAGTATTGGCCTAGTGACTTCAGCGTACGACTCTCATCCCTGAGGTCGTAGGTTCGATCCCCGCCTATGCACCAATGGACTGTCTTTCTATGTGCGCATTTATCGCTCGAACGATAAAGGAAAGCGAAATGTCTTAGACCCAAAAAGTCAATGGTGTGTGTCAGGCATCACCCACTTGCCTATTAGATTGAAAAATTATCACGAAACAGGCCCAGACCAGAGACCTATTTCCTTATATGAGCAAGTGCAATCTTCGCGAACTCTATTTTCGTACCCAATGTTACCGCCGATTCCTTCGTTAAGGTATCTGCCCTGCGATTCTGTAACTCACTTTTCGAACTCACACAGCGGTTTTGGTATCGGCGGACGCTCTGAAATCAGTCGTGAAGCAGTCATTTTATGATTTGATATTCTGATAAACGATAAACTACAAGCTCCCACCTTTTCAGAATGCCAAATCATAAAATGACTGCTTCACGACTGATTTGAGAGCGACCGCCGATACCAAAACCACTGTGTGAGTTCGAAAAGTGAGTTACAGAATCCCAGGGCTGCTCTCTTATTTCAAGGGATACCAATGTGGCCCAATCCAATGAAGTTCGGATAAGTCTTGTACATATAAGAAAATCTTTAATTTTATTAACCTATGATTGTACCCTTCTGTTTTAAATAATTTATTTTATATTTGTAAACGTAAATTCATGATCGAATATCCGTGTAATAAATCAGTTATGTTGTATTAATATTTTTTACCAATATAAACGTGATATAGGCTCTAATGATTATAATTATTAAATAATTATTAGCTATTATTTTTAAATACAGAAGTTTTTATTAAAAGAACAATGTACTGTAATACCCACCCGTTCATCTTTAAACCCTAGGCGTCATTAGTAATTTAGGCGTCGCCTTCAAGCACTAACTTGACCTAATCACTGAACCTGAAACTGTTCTAGTACTTAGTGCCTAAGTGGTGTCTCAGCATTCCGATTCCTGGTGAAGCAGAAGAGGAATTTCCCATTGGTTACGGCAATTAAATCGATCTAAAATATATAATTAATTAAATCAGTTTATAAAACAATTTTCTCAAGATAAAAATACGATAAACAAAAATATTGCATTTTACATTTGAACTCTGCTGATGGTGGATCGCACAACTCGTGATATAGAATACATTTGTTGCCTGTAAAGGAAAACCAATATTCTTAGTGAAGAGGTATCGGGTTTCAAGCTCACAAAACACACTTTGACGCCTTAGAGCAAATTTGATGCGGGAAACCGAGACTGCTTACAACGTCAGTACTTAATACAATAATAAAAATCTTATGTGTAACGTGTTGTGAACTTTTGGCTCTAAGGCAGGTTCAGGCTGTCACGATGCTGGCTTTTCCTGTACAAGAAGAAAAAGAAAGAAGAGAACATATTTCATCTCCACTTATCTCTTATTTAAGGTTCAACGGGTCATTAAACAGAATGGCTAAAATCTGCAATCGGCTGCATGGCCCGAACAATCTAGATATTTTTCCGATCGCCCAACCGATTACAGAAACGGCATTCTATTATCACTATCTTAGGTTCTTAAACTATGTTTTGTAATTCTTTTGTAATAATTATGAGCAAGTATACACGCCAACCGCACCTATAATCGACACATTAGTTTTAAGTTGTATATCTTGTTTTTTTTTTAATTTTCAATAAATAAATAACTTAAAAATAAATAAAAACGGCTTTATACTGGAGAGCGGAAATCGATATGAGGGTGATCGAGAAATACTTAATAAATATACGTGTAAAACTTCTTTTTGAGCTCGTCAAAGAACTCCTCATTAAAATAGATATCGTTTTAATGAGTTCCAGAGCAAATAATAAAAAAGAAATGCTATGGCGCTACACACTATAATCTTGGCCTCAGATTTCTGTATGTTTGTCGATCATTTCTAATCATCAGCTTTCTGTATTTTGGTACTAATTGGGTCCAAGGCATGCCAGTTTCTTCGTGTTTCCTCCATACCTGTAAATAAATGCGCACAGAAAAGTCATCAGTACACAGCCGGAGTTCGAACCTACGGCATTAGGGGTGAGAGCAAGCTTCAGCCACTAGACATTACTGCGCATACTCAAAATAAAATAAAATAATTTTCCTAGAAGAAAAGCAACATATTAAACTATTTACTATGAATAAAATCCTTCAAGAAAAGAGTGTACCAATTCTTAAAAGGCCGGCCGCGAAACCTCTGGCATTGAGTGTCAATGGCCGGCGGAATAACATCATTTATTTATTTCCCATTTTTACAGTTACTTAATAATAAAACAGTAGAAAATAACATAAAAATTAAACAAAAACATAATATACACAAAACAAGAAAACATAAAACCTAAACCTTTTTATAACTAATTATCTATACTAATATTATAAAGAGGAAAGGTTTGATTTTTTGTTTGTTTGAAATGAATAGGCTCCGAAACTACTGGACCGATTTCAAAAATTCTTTCACCGTTGGCAAGTTACACTATTCCCGAGTGAAATAGGCTATGTTTCATTTAAAAAAAAATAGGGATGCTTACTAAAACTTGAATAATCTAACCCAAGGTGTAAAAAAAAAAAACTTCCTTCAATCGTGTGAGTTGCGAAAACTATAAATGATAGAACAAAATGATGTATTACATTTTTTTAGGACACATCACTATCTATAAAAACACGACAGCATGTCTCTATCTTTTATAGTTACGTCACAATAAGCGTCCTTTTATTAATTTTTTTTTATTAAAATACCACCGCTAGAAAAGGCTCTTTATTCGTACTACTAGGTATTGATCCTTATCAAAATAATTACCAACGTTTCACATAAGCTACAATTTAATGGCCAAAAAAGCATGGTGGATTGGTGTTCTCGTGCCTTTTCTCTTGAATAGTTTACTACTATGTAATACTACAAAAATCTTAGCCACAGCAACGCTTGGCCGAGTCTACTAGTAAATAATAAAATTCTTGTAATTTTAGCCAGTGTGCAACTAAATATATCCATCTCACATTATGTGAGCCTCCTGCCTATATAAATGATGATAAAACACAATTACGCACATATTTTTTACACATACATTCATTATATTATGTAAGCCTATATTTCAAATCCTTCATTAAATGGATGCCTATAAATAACATATACAAGTTACTGAACTAATCAGAGGGAGAACAGTGCGAGAATTCAGAACAATTGCGCAAATGAAAACTTTTTGACGACACGAGAGACTAAATAATGCGGCAAGATTGTGAAACTTTAATAAATATTCAAATTCAACCCTTTCTGCGAAATTGATTTGGAAATTATTTGGTCTTGCTTGCCTTGCATTGAATAAATACTGTATTTAGATTTCATATGGATAAGAGTCTTTTCGACCTTCTTTTTCTATAAAGCCAGTACCTGCGAGTTCTATGTTATGTGTGTTACTTTAATTGTAGTATGTAGAAGAATATACTGTGGAATATCGGGTGGGTAAGTACTGATAGTAATTTTATGAAGAAATTTTTGTAATTAGGAATGTTTTATTCAGTTAACGGCTTGAAATAAATTGAACAAAACTTTTCTATGCTAAAAGAGGAAACATTTGTGTTTTTGTATGTATGTTTGTAATGTTTTCACACAAAAACTACTTTACCAATTTCAATAATTCTTTCGCCATTAGAAAGCTGCTCTTCTTCTATCTTTATTGATTTTACTTCAATACAATTTATAATACTAAGCTAACAATTTCTGGAATTATTAAAAAACTTATTTCTTTACCTACGAAATCAAAAATTTTCAATACCTGTAGAGTATTTGTAAATTTACTAATGTCTAAAATTCTACGTAAATGATGTCACGAATATAAAAATGTATTAGACTTATATTCGTTGTAAAGTAAAATCTGTATATTGATTAGATTATGAATGTAATTGTGTATATATATAATCAGAAAGTAAGTAATTATAAACTAAGTAACATAAAAATTCTATTGGAACAACAGCGTCGATTATTATTTCAACTTTTAAACTATCTAAATTCAATTCAAAAAATCTTAACATGAAATCATTATTTCATCATCAAAACTAACTTAACATATAATACCAAAATATTATGTATAATTATTTCCTATATTTCACATAAAATTACGTCTTCAAATGAAGCGTTAATAATTTGTACACATACTTGTTATTCAAAGCACGTTCGCGTCAACAATAAATAAGTTCCAACATCAATTTTGTTTCCATTGATACACGTATAAAAAGGACTAAATGTTACCATGATGTAATATTTTTATTTATTTATAGTGATAATATACTGGTATATGATCATCTATTGGGGCTTTTACCTTTGTAATAATTAATTACACAGAAGTTACACTTCTGACATGTGTACTTTGTACGCACGCACTTGTTTTTTCATAATATATGATAACCGATTCTTTGTGCCTACGGGCAAAGACCTCTCCCATTGTTCTTCATTTTTCCTTATAAACTACTTATAACTTACTTAAAATATTTTTGTAAAGTATTATATTTTAAGATTTTTTTAGCTAGTCATTATTCCCAATTCCCTTCGCATATAAAAGTACAAACTTTAGCATTATTCTGGCGTCTCTTGAATTATTTATTGACTAAGCTTTTTTGAAAAAGCGATTTAAATAAAAATATTCAAATCCCTCCAGACGGCTCAGACTTTGTTAGAATATAGAATATTAACACCAAGTTTTGATTGCGAGCATTTTCCATAAACACATTTTCATAAATTTGTTTTACATTATATCTTAATATATATATTTCTTGTGTGCGTGTGTATGTGACTGAACTCCTCCTAAACGACTGGACCAATTTTGATGAAATTTTTTGTGTGTCTTCAAGGGGATCTGGGAATGGTTTAGATTCACAAATCAGCCCGCCAGATGTTAAGGGTAGTCCACCCCTAAATTTTTATTTTTATTTTTTAGACAAAATTTTTAATTTCTATTTTTTTATGATACAGCATTAAAAAATACATACAACCCCTAACTTTCACCCCTCTACGATCAACCCCTATTTTTTTATTATAATTGATATACATGGCGAAACGACGTTTGCCGGATCAACTAGTAAACTAATAAACATTTACTACACGTATAGTTTAAATTGAGTTATAATATTTTACTAAGGACAAACCACCATGGCTATTATTCTACCAAGCAAAATTAATACATGTAACTAATATAATATATTTAATATATATGCTTCAAGTGCATATATTATCAAAATCTTCCATAGTCCGCTTCTCTAAGCATTTTCTTTTGTTGGCCTGTGAAATTGGCTTTCAGTGTAAGTCTTTCATGGGAGATAAGACCATCATACTTTAAAAAAATGACATACTCTTCTCCTCGTCTTCCTCTTAAAGGCTGGCATCGGCACCCACTAACATGGGTGTCCGTGGGCTGCGGCAGCTGCTATTTATGAATGTTCCGTACTGCCCTGCGATTCTGTGTCTCACTTTTCGAACTCACACAGCGGTTTTCGCATCGGCGGTCGCTCTCAAATCAGTCGTGAAGCAGTCATTTTATGATTTGGCAGTCTGATAGGTGGGAGCTTGTAGTTTATTATTTATCATTAAATAATCGCAAGGCTGTTCTGAGTGTTCCGTAGACACATGTTCTTTACATTCATATGTCTTTCTTTCTTCTTTACCTTATTATATAAAAAAAGGACAACATGGATCGAAAAGGAAATAAACCTGGCTACTGTTTGTACCCTTTATATATTATATAAATAAATCAGTGGTGACCTTTTTAGGTCTGTTCCTCAGATCTGTTTTATGATCATTTACCAAGCTTATAGGGAAGGAGATGATCCGCTGTGCCTGACACACGCTGTTGACTGTTTGGGTCTAAGACAAGCCGGTTTCCTCACGATGTTTTCCTTCACCGTTCGAGCGAGTTGAGTGCGGACATATAAATAAAGTCCATTGATGCACAGCCGAGGAACGAACCTAGGGCCGTAGGGTGGATAATCGCACGCTTCACATATACATATATTGTTACTATTATTAGTAATAACATTCTTGTTAAACAATCTAATGTTATATCAACTGATTGACAAGAAGAAAAATGTCGGTCCATTACCTAAAATGGCTTCACAAATCGCTAACGAGTTCTTTCAATAGCCTATAACTAACAGCTAACACAAAGTGGGGCAATGTGAGGCGCGGTTCCGTTTTAGGTTACGCTTCCATCACATAGATTGAGATATCAAAGATATAGATATCATAGATTACGACTCAAACTCGGCGATTCAAACGAGTGGCGGAGAGTTTATTGCCAGTTCTTCTTGCCCGCTCTACACCAAGTAGAGTCAAGATAAATTTAGAAACAATTTAACTTTTCTGCTGACGTTCATAAGTGTACTTGTTCACCTATAATCTATATGAATAAAGTTATTTTGAGTTTGATTTTGAATGATAATAAGCCTTAAAAAGTTCTAGAACAGTAGAGGCTTTAGAGTGCGACTCTCATCCTTGAGTAAGTAAAATAAAATATGTTTATTATGGAACATAAGATACATGTATCACTTATTCCACGTCATTAAATTTGAATTTGTAGGCATCCCTACTCATCGGCAAAGAAGACAGAGGGTGTAGGCTGAGAGAAAAAGCCGGTGTAAAAAACTCTCGGTACTCTTTTAAAATAGCAAAGCAAGTTCGAATACCAACCATACACTAATGGACTTTCTATGTGGCTATTAAACACTCGCTCGTACGGTGAAGGACATCATCGTAAGAACAGGCCTGTCTTAGACCCAAAAAGTCGGCGGAGCGAGTCAGGTACAGAAGGCCAATAACCTCTTTGCCTATTAGATTGACAAATGATCATGAACGAGATACAGAAATCTAAGGTCCAGACAAAAAAAGGTTGTAGCGCCATTGGCTTATTTAATTATTTTATTACCGGGGATCGAACCTACGCCCTCAGGGATGAGAGTCGCACGCTGCAGCCACTAGGCCAACACATCTCATTGTAATACGTATAGCAAAATTCATAAAAGAGTTCATAAGATTTAGCTTAGATTACCAACTAAGCCTGATGTATGGAATATTAGATTGTCTCGCATATATCTTGCGCTGGTTTAATATCTTATTGCGAAAGTTAACGGACGGTTGCTCAATGACATTTGTTACAAGTAATGACATAGTAATGAGAGAGAAGTGAATTTAGAAATGTACGTGAATGTTTTATTGTTTATTTATCTACCCTGTGTAATATAATGAGGACTGCCTTGAAATCTGATAATTTTATGATTTTACTTATCTAAGAGGTCCTGGCATATAAAACAAAAGAACTAAAATGGAAATGGGCTGGATATGTCCATAAGAGGGGCAGATAAATGGAGCAAAATTGTAAGACTATGGCAACCAAGAGGCCATGAAAGAAATAGATGTAGGTAATTTAAAAGGTGGGCCAATGAAATCATGGAAATGGCTGGAAAGACTAAGACCTGCCCTGCGATTCTGTAACTCACTTCACGAACTCACACAGCGGTTTTCGCATCGGCGGTCGCTCTCAAATCAGTCGTGAAGCAGTCATTTTATGATTTGGCATTCTGATAAACAATAAACTACAAGTTCCCACCTTTTGAGAATGCCAAATTATAAAATGACTGCTTGACGAGTGATTTGAGAGCGACCGCCGATGCGAAAACCGCTGTGTGAGTTCGTGAAGTGAGTTACAGAATCGCAGGGCAGGACAAGATTGGTATACAATAAAGAATTATGGAGGACAATAGGGAAGGCCTTTGCCCGTAGGCACACAGAATCGGTTATCGTATATTGAGAAAAACTGGCTAATAATGTATATATTTTTTATTTCTCATATAAGGCTATAAATAAATAAATAAAAACGAGGTCCTGGCTAACTAAGCCAGCCTAGCTCCTTCCAGAAGCACAGAAGTGCTCTGGGTAATTTGCAGGCTTCACAGAGCTACCTCACTGCTCTGAGGATTTCTGTACGTACGTCCAGGACTACGTGGGTGACTGATTCAACACCTATAATTATGAAATGGAATTGATTGGTAGTAGTGTTATGTAATAAAGCCTTCGTTGATAAATAGATGTTCAAACAAACAAACTCTTTAGTTTTATTATGTAATACAAAACTTTACATAATACCATAAAAATACTAACAGTACACTACATAAAACAACATTATACCTATATTTTTAACAATCCAAAAACTTAATGTCCGTTTTAAGTGGTCTTAAATAATTAATTTGATTCGCTTACTTACTTTCTTTACTCATTAATTACTTACAAATAGAATATTATATAAAAATATTACATTTTGTATTTAGGCATGTTGTGAAAACTAATAATAAGTAATGATTTTTTGTTTTTCGCTTTTATAAGAAAAGTCCATTTCCTTGCTTTCGCCATGAAGCTTCCCAATTGTAAACAAAAGCCATGACGTTGATAAATTGTATCGCATTTGTCAACCCGGAATTGTGTTTCATTCTTTTATTCAAATAAATGTCATAAAATTAAGTCAATCACATTAATAAATAAAAAAGATATGGCGATAGGGACGCGAAAGTATATTTGTTTTCTAGAGAAATATCATTTGAACAATATTTAATAAAATTATCTTCCAATGAAGTTAATGTATCGCAATCATCATTATTTTTGACAGTTCACAATTTCTGAATTTTTAAAATAACATAAGCTATTTTAAAAATTGTACCAGAAAAGTGAGGTTATATTATAGCTGGCGTACTCGGAGAAAACTCCCGTCGAGCGATGATAGCAAATACTGCCCCTTTTTAGCTTATTTATAGAACAAGTTGTAAACGGGCATGCGACAACTAGTTACCATCGAAATATTGTCTGATGTCCCTTGAACACACTGCCAGAAGGCTCACAAGTGCGTTACCGGCCTTTTGAGAATCGTTACACTCAAGCGAATCCTTAAGAAAACTTGAAGGACCTTTGAAATTTGTGTAGAAATATAAAAAGCATGGAGTTTTTATCCTTACTCAATTCAGAGTTGGTATAACTCTAATTTATAAATGAAATCCTTTTATCAGCTAATAAAAAATTTGCACGTTCATATTCCATGGGCTTAACTCCAAGCTCTTCATTTGGTATTCATTACAATTCCTTCCATCAATAGATAAGCATCTTAATAAGACAATGCGCATTATTATTTGCGCAGCATAACGGAACCACCGTTTAGGAAGTACTATTTTTATATATGTTAATTGATACATAGTTAATTCAATACTATAATCGTTAATACTAAACAGCGGTATGAAATTATATATCGGAATATTAGTTAAGAACAAATTAAAAGCATAATAATAATTTATTTATAGCAAGAATTTGTACAAAAATGTGTAAGGAGGTACAATCTTAAGTCCGCATATTCTGCCACACACAATGGCGCGCAAATTTGTCTTTAACCCTAGAAAGATAACGTGCGCCTCAGAGGCGCCCGGGAAATATATATTTCGCTGTCATTTTGTTACCGACGCGCATACAAGTTTGTGTTTCCTCGCCAATTCAGTCCTTGGTCATCACTTCCGAGAGACGGCTGCTTCTGTTCGGTAAGTACCACAGGTTTGCTGTTAGAGCGATGCGTTGCGCTCGGGAGGCGCATGTTTATCTTTTGTGTAACTTTCGCCACTTTCATAGTGATTTTGTTTTTATAATTTTTTACCAATGTACGGTAAGTTTAAAGGTAGGTTTTTTTTTATTGGTGAATACTTATTGTAATTAATTGTTTTTAGGAGCGTTTTCGCATCATGGCGAGCAGAAGAGTGTTGGTAAAAAAGAGAAATTGTTTATTTATTGAATGAAGAAGATGAAGGCGCAGATGTCGGCAGTGACAGTGAGATCGAGGACCATGTAAGTGAAGACAATGTGCAAAGCGATACTGATGATGAGTACGTAGTTGAAGCTATGATTTATGAAAAATCGAATGATCCTTCATCGCAGAATGTCACTGAAAATACTGGACATGACCAACGCCGCCTAATGATGTGATTAGGGGCAAGAATAGGCATGTTTGGGCTACTGCTAAAGGACAAAATAACAGAAGAACGTCTGCGATCAATATACTTCATTCCAATAGTCGCATGTCTCGAAATATTTTTGAACCACTTCCATGCTTTGAGTTATTTATAACTGACGAGATTATTCAAGACTAAGTATTGAGAATATCCTCCCACAGACTAACCCAGAGATGTCTGAAGAAGCTGATGAGGAACCTCCAGCTAAAATTCGACGGTACTGTAGCTTATATACAAAAAAAAAGAAGAGAATGTCCAAGATGAGTTGCACAAAATGTAAAAAGACAGTGTGCGGAGAACATAAAAAAGATGTTTGCAACAATTGTCTTTAGCCGTTGATTTTTCCAATATTTTTTTAAAATTGAGACTGATCATATTATAATTAATTAATTAATAAGAAAAAACACTATAAAAGTTACCTACTTTTAAAAATTTCTACCTAAGTACAGAAGACTTCTAATTTTTGTCAAGGGTTTATAAATACCTACAAATTTTCATATTTTGAATAAAAATTTATGATAATACTTATGTCTTTTATTTACTTCTTAATAATTCAACAATTTACAGTAGTGAATGAAATAAAAATAATTGACATTCATAAAAAAATCTGGTATTAAAACAGTGCGCCTCTCAGGCGCATGTAAATTATCTTTTCAGTACAAAAAAATAACGTTATCTTTCTAGGGTTAAGGGAATTTTATAATTTACACTATTAGTCATATGAATCGGTCAATTCTTTTATTATTAGTGTCGTACATATCATATCATACGTAATTAAATTTATATCAACTACAGTGTCTCACGCAAATAATTATTTATTGAATAATAATTTTTTTACAAAAGTAATACACCAAGTCGATTTTTTAAAACTCTAGTCGGAAGATCTTTTAATTCTTTTGGTAAATTTTTGTAAACCTTGCTTGCCATACAAAAGGTGTTTTTCCTAAACAGTTCCAGATTGATTTTTGGCACAGCCAATTTCTCCCCACGTCTACAAACAACAAAACAAAGGAAAATCAAATGTTCATTAAAATGTATAATTATTGTGAAAACAAACGACACAATCAATTTATGTTTATATAGCCTATAATTCGTAGGCCTACAAATAAAATTACAAGCCGTTTATGGTTATAGCATATATATCGTTATGCTTATAACATATTAACGTTTTCCTGATAAGACACAATTCTGAATCATCATTATCTTATCAAAAACACGTGAAGATACTTTTCAGAAATCGATCTACTTTCCTCAATTCCGGAAACGGATATGCGAGTCGGAATGTCTCCTGTAGTCTGTGCTAGGGCGGGCGGCTCGAAGCCTGTATCGCCCCGCACCTTACCGCAGTCTACCTTTGGTCTTCTAAGTGCGCGGTACTGTGCGCCAGTTAGAGCGTATACCGCGAAACTAGAATTACACAAAGCATGAATTAAAATCGTTGCTAAATAATTGTACTGTTTCGTAGTTTAAAATTCATCTCAGTGTCAGTGACCCAGTTCCCAGTGATATTTGTGTTGTGCTTTAATCTTCCAACTGTTTAGGTAAGTTTATTTAACGCATTATCCAATTATTGCTCATTAAATTGGGTCATTAATTAATTTTAGTATCTTCCTTTGATGATATGCAGATAGAGTTTTGTATCACTTCGGAATGTGAACAAGATATTAATCAAGGTTTTTCGTCGGATAAAAGTAGGAATAATAAACACGACCTCAATATTTTTAACTCATCTACTTGTGGAATGTTTGTCAGACGGTGAAATATTTCATTATTTTTATATTTGATGTCCCATTTTTGCTTTGTTTCACAAGAGTCATTTGTAAAATGTTAAATTTAGAACGATGTTACTTGAATATAAACTCGAAATGGTGAAATGAAAAGAGTTTTAAAAAACCAGTTTTGTTTTCAGTTTTCATCGCAATGCAATATGTCATGTAATGTATTTTTATTTATGGCCTTAGTAGATATTTATTTTCAAATATATTTCCGAGAGATCATCGAAGAGATAAAGTGCGAATAGTGAAGACAAGTGATAAAGTACTGTGTGAAGTGCGCGTTATTAGCGGGATTTTAGTGTAAACATATTCATCGTTGATTTTAAAACTAAACCCTTGAAGAGATCTACGGCGTTTTCTATCCGATCCCCTAGCTCGGTTCGGCTAACATTAGCTAACACTAACTTGGTTTTCCATTATATTGTTTTTATAGAGGAATATTTAAGCATTAGTTAAATTCAATTATTATACAAGTTCACATTTTTTGATGTCGTTATACGGTTCACTATTTTTTCCATTAATTCTTTGATTCAAACACCCAAGACTGATAGACACATGAACAATAATATATTCATTGTATTAAGTCTCTACCAGTCTGTGTCATTTATGATAAATAAAAGGATGATGGAAGTATTGTCTTTTATTGACATAACTTTTACACATTTAATAAAACAATTTTTAACCGGATTGAAGTTATGTATATAGAGGACACCGTGAGCCATTTCTGCCAAAACCCTCCATCTTTTAGTCGATACGAACTCCGGGGAAATAAAAACAGATAATACAACTTTTTCTACAGCTGTGATACTTTTTGACATTCAATATTTAAAATTATGTAAAATAATTGTAAATACATAACTTCAATCCGGTTTAAAATTGTTTTATTAAAGGATGATAGAAACAATTCTTATAAAGCTCAATAACTCTTGTATATTGTATTATATCTTTGATTGTCAGTTTAAATTTCACCGACAAAATAGGTTTTTTAAACAATAAATAATCTTAGTTATAAATAATCGTGCTAGTTTGATAAGCGTTATCTAGTGACATAATCCCTTCCCAACATTTATCGGAAAATTGGTGAAAAACGATGTCAAGTTTAAAAGTGGGCACGTGTGCCGAATCCTCTCGTAATCCCTTATACATATTTCATGAAGTAAATATATGGGTCAGATGAAGATAGCTTACAGCAGTGCCGAGGGTTGGGCACTCTTCTACTTTGCTCTGATTATACCCGCATTATGCGATTGTTTTAGCAACTGTGGTTAAAGTTGTGACAACCCTGAGGTCGTGTGCTCAATTTAATAATTAAATTAAATTATTGTAACAAGAAGCGAAATGTTGTATGTTATTACACAAAGAAAACATTTCTTATCGTTATTCGTGTTTATTACACGTATTTCGTGCAAATATATTTTAGACAACAACGATTCCTAGAATCAATATTTCCTACTCGCCTATTCACATGTTGACCTGTACTCCCACTTCTCTACTGCTTCATTTAAGAATGTGTTAAAACAATTGATAAAATGAAACTCCACGATATTTGACAACCTAAGGCGTTCCGACTACGAATTTTCTCGGAGTCAAGTTTAAAAAAAAATTAAAATTAATTATTCATATAGGTAACACAACGTACACTTATGAACGTCAAAGAAGAAATATATTTGAAATGCTTCTAAATTTGCCAGTTCTCAAATCAAGGGCTAGAAGGGAAGAACTGGCAATAAACGTTTAAGTATGTCAAAATTGTATTTCACATTTATTTTAGATAAAGAATCAAGTCGTAGCTATTACGATTGGTATTTTATAATATAGAATACGTAAATTAACAAATTTTTGAAAAGAAACGATAGATTAATACATAAAATAATGTTATTAAAAAATTAGACCATTGCTGACGTATCCCAAATTAATTTGGAATTGTGTTTTATCTTATCGCCTGCAACACTCCAGTTAGTTTTAATATAATTAGATAAAATTCACAATTAGTAATACTTTATAAAATTCTAAATACCAGTTGTAGAGCCTATATTGATTTCTGTTTGACTTTAAAACATTACTCAGTTTAATGTATATATACAGTTAGGGGACTGTTAATGAGCTTGTGTATTTTTTAAATTATACTTTATGCTTAGTGAAGCTAATTTTATATGGTTTTATAACAAATAAAAAAGTACATCTCGCCTTTGAAACCGTTTATAAATAAACCGTTTCTTTGCGAAGAACATATACATTCAGATTGATTATCAAACACCACACATTCAGCCATATTAAAACATAATTTTATAAGGACAGTTAAGATTTTTATAATTGTTGTCAAAACTTGTGAAAAAATCTCTCCCACATAATAAAGACACTTAGCGTTTTAAAATCTAATCATGTTACTCTTGAAATTATTACACGGCAGTGATCTGTAACTTCTGGGAAGGTGATTAAATAGTTTGATAGGCGTAACAATTTTGTTAAATACATCATGGTGCAACATACCCTTACAGCCGGTGGATACTGGGAAGTTTTTTAATGTTTTGAATAAAATCGACAAGAAATCGCTGTTATCAATATATGTGTAATGTGTATACGTAATCAACAGATTATAATGCGATGACTGAATTTTCTTACAAATCCCTAATGCCTTATCGTTTAGGCGTTTGAACAGAAACCTAATCCTGCACCTCCTACAGAAAATAATTGCCTTAGTCGTATGGGACATTTCACGTGAAGCGGATAGCGAAAAAAAAGTGATGTCGTAGAAAATGAAATATTCGGGTTAATCTTACCTCTAGTGGATATGCAAATGCAAATACGTGACATATTTAATATGATGCTTTTTTTCAAGTGGGTCCTTAAAAAAATAATGCTAATTGAAATTTCGATTTCTATGGAGTAGATTGTCTTAGGATTGTTTTAAAAATATAACGCTTTGCAATTAGTCTAGACCTTTCTTTTTCCTTTTCAAGTATTAAAAAAAATTTGAACTCCAAAACCGGAAGTGAAAATTTCCAATGAGTATTTCAATAACTTAGTTTTTATTATTTTTTTTAAATAAAAAAATAGTTTTAACTATATTTTAAGTGAAATGCCCATTTATTTAAATGAGTCGCGTATATGAAGGTTGTCAAAACTGGTGCACGAAAAAATGTCTAGTCTAATTACTAAACACAATAGAAAACGGTCTTATCGAGATATATATGCTCTCCAGGTCATTCACCTCTCGTTATGGAACTATCAGCTGTTCACGGTCAATAGTGATAGTGATCGATCGTCATAATGTATCAATATACTTTATTTAAGAATAATTGAATTAATGACTTTGACCATATTCAACGAAGAGCGATTCGAATCCCGTACGACCATTTACATTCCGTGTGTTCCCTTGGCATTGCGAAGAGATGTGGGGTCTCTCTGAATTTTCCAGTAAGGGTATCCAACGGAGTTGTTGAGCGGCACCTGCAGCCGAGTTTCACTATCGGGCGTCAAATCAGAATACACAATACCATCCGTATCCATTATATCCATCCGTTCCACAACTGAGCGTTTCTTAAGGTTTAGTTTTTGCCGCCCACTGAACTATTCCCGAACCAATTCGTCTTAGGGTCGTTCAAGAAAAGAGCGTACCTATCCTTAAAGCCCGGCAACGCACTTGCGAGCCTTCTGTCAATGTGAGTGGTGGCGGTATCACTTAACATCTGATGAGACTGCTGCCGGTTTGCGTTCTATTACAAAGAAAAAAATATTGAGCTGAATATTCTCCGTACATCATGAATGCCAAACGCGAGATATGATGCCAACCAACAAAGTAGGAAGACGTCTTAAATCTCACTAGAGCCGTCTCTTCATATATTGATGAAAATATATGCAGACCATGAATCGAGTACCTACGAAACTACGCGGAATTCTATAGAGATTATATTTTGAATACCTTTTACTAGTTTGATGGGTCATTAGGTCATGAAATAAGCTCTTGTTTGTATAGTTTATCGGTACTTACGTATCAACGCCACCGCGGCAAAAATTTAATGTTTTTTTTGGAGCCGGAGCTCTCCAAAAAACCTATTATTATTTAGTATATTAATATTTTATTTAAATAAATATTTTATTTCATCAAATTCGGGTGACGGCTTTCTAAATCGTTACCAGAATTTTTGCCGCGTTAGCGTTAATACGTAAGTACCATTTTATGTAATTTACCTCATGACAACTTAAATAATTAGCCAAAGCGCCGGTTTCAAATTCTTGTACAAAAAAGAAATATATTTATATCTATCTAATTGACCTTAATATGTGTTAGTTTTGTTTAAATATATCAAGTTCTCGGGCGCTATAATGTTAGTAATTACGCCCAGAACGTAAACGCCCTAACATCATATGAATAATTGATCACTGGTAAATGAGAGTGTAGCGATCGTACTGCTATTATTATTGTGAGTTCAGTTTATATTTGTATTGTTGTGTGTTAAAAAAAATAGTATATTAAGCACTTTACCGATTAATGCGTTTTTAAACAGTGCTTAAATATTTTTACCAATTAAACGAATTTAGAGTTGAGAGGGTATTTTTATTAATTTCATGGACGGCCCATAATTTTTGAAACAGCTGTTCGTCATGTTTCATTACACATATAACAAAATAAAATTTACTTTATTTTTAAATGGACTAAAAATGTAACGAATCTCTAAGAAAAATGTCTGAGACATAGTTGTTGTGAAAAAATTGTGTTGGTTGATTGAGGCTTTTTATACGATTTTATTGTTAAATAATGTTTAACACACTTTATAGTTAAGAGCGACTCAGTAAAGATGTATTGAAATAACTCGATATGATCCTCGAACTAAATTCGTTTTATAGGTGTAAAAAATAATAACAATTTGGCTTACTGGCTTGAGCCTGTGACTCTCATCCCTAACTTCATAGGTCCCTTACCCCAGCTGTGGACTTGACTTTTCTTACAAAGAAAACATCACGAGGAAACCGTCAACTTTTTGGGTATCCGACACAGAAGGTATATCACCTACTTGACTAATAAAAACAAACGTGTGTGTACTTATGTACACAAGTTAGAAGTAATACATACTTCTTTGGCGTAACAAGATAAAAATCTCTCCAAAAGTTTTATCTATCGCCTTATTCTTCGTTTGTAGAAAAAACTACACATTTTTCCCTAACGCGTCATAAGTATAACTTCAAAAATACTAAATTGTTGACTATAGCTTTAGGGTGTCGGTTTTTTGTGACTCGCAATAATTTCCTCTCATCATTTTTCCCTAACGCCAAAGGAGTATAATTAGAAAAAATAGTGCGTAGAGTCCCTCCGCGCGGCAGAAGTGAAACTTTGTAATATGGAAATGAATATAGGAAGGGGTAGTAATTAATATTTAGTGAAATCATATTATTTCTTTAAGACATACTTTATTAGCATTATAAGCAGTTTGTTGTAACAAAGGGTCCTGTGTTAATAATTTCATTCTCATTGTAATTAAATTTCATTTTGTTATTCAAATTAAATAAGGTTTAATTATGGCTGTCAGAGTAATTGAAAATAATGGAAGGCTGTTTGTACAATTAGATTTCCATCACTTTCTTTTAATTAGTATGATATTGTAATTAATTTGATACGAAACCTTACTGTCGTCACTTAATCAGGTAAGCCTCCTGCCCTGATCAATAAAAATCTTAAATTTAATTATTAATACTGCAAAAGTTTCGTCACATATGCATTGTTCAAAATGATTTTATTCGAATCGAAACAGAAGCTATTATGACAAATTGTAGCGGTCATTCTCCCGAATGCACGAATTTTTCATGCTAAACAAAAGCATTCAGGCTGCATGAATTGAGCAACATTCAAATGAATATAACAGTGCCATGTAACTGAAAATATGTGAGCACCTAACATCTAATTAATAATTTATTTATCTGCTGCATTGTTTTTTATAACACCATGCGTCTATTTTATATTAGTATAGTAGTTTTTTGTTCTAGTCTTTGTCTTCACATATAATTGTCAAATCAATGTGTACAAAATATTGTAAAAACTATTTTAAAAGAGTATATACCTATATATATGAAACTACCTTTTGGAAAGGGCAACTAGAGTAATTTTTTAATATTTTCAACTTGTAATTTTGACTTTCAAAAGTGAATATGTAAGAACTACAAATTAAAGTTGATTACTTTCATATTAAAATACGAATAAAATCATAAAAAACATTCCCTTGTGCAACAATATTTGTCCTGTCACGATTTTGGATAAAATCGTCAGCGGCGAGGACGAAGATAAGTGGGCTTTTCTAAGAGATATATTTATTTTAATATTGTCCTTAATTTTATTAAAATTCTCAACATTTAATAAAATTTCCCTTTCCGGGCGAGCTTCGAAATAGCAGAGAAATGAATACAATCCATTTAATAATTTTATGATTATCAAGTGGGCAACAAGAAGGTATATTGTTACTTCTTTATAAATTTAGCGTAAGTTTTCCTATAAATACTAAATATGTTTTATTGTCTGAACCTAAAAATTTATTAAGACGAAAAGTTTTCGTTACGGACCAGTAGTTCCTGGATAATGGCCTTCAAACAAACAACAGTTTAAAAAATAAAATTGAATAATAAGAAATTTAAAAAAAATACCTAATATGGAAATGTATAATTGCTAAACAGATAAATTTTCCAGACTTCTAAAAAATCTAAAAATCTTCTAGAAAATCTAGGTCGGACGTTTATAGATTTCCTCTAGTGCAAAACCCTGTTAGGATGGAGGGACGAGTGAGGCTTAAATAAATGATGAGGTGGAATGACGCGAGACATCAATTATGTACCGGGACAGAGGCGGGCGGGAATCGGACTGTTTAAGCTTGCGCTCAGTAGTACTCAGTAAAATCAATAGATTTCTTTAACTTCTAAGCGGCTTATTAAACTTTTAAAAATATATCAATGAATACATTTTGTAGCGGCCTTAATTAGCCATAGACTGTACGAATAAATTCAAAAGTTTTAGTTTGAAATTGGAATACAATATTGTTTTTTATTTGCCAAAATGTTTGGATTGTAGTTGCTAATATTTCACAGAATTACTTACTTGACTTAAAGTCCTATGTCCCCCAAAGTGGGACAGAGAGCATCCAGCGTAGAAAACCAGCCTGATCGGTCCTGGGTAGCGCTCTTAATTTCTCTCCTCGTCATGATTCCTCTGCAATGATTCTTCGTTGCCAGGTAGGTATGTTTTGGGCAGTTACGTTTCCTTTTGCCTTGAGGTTTCCAGTCAAGGGCTTTCTTGGAAATGTGACTTGCATCCTTCCAGAGCTAGAGAAAATGATTTGATTTAAATAAACTATGCACTGTCGAAAAATAATAGTCAACCATACAAATCAATCACTTTTTGTCAAAGAGGCCACAGATAATTTGTAATCATTATTTCACATTTCAAATGCAGCTTTGTCTTTTTATATTATATTATTTATTAGGTATTTAGGTATTTTTCAACCCTAGGAACATTAATAATCAATCTTAATAATTGTATATGAAAGTATGTCTGCAATTTTTATACCCACCAACGACATTTTCTAAACGGGTTAAATATTTAATATTGTGTCAAAGCATATTTATTTACTATACATTTTTTATTTCACCTGTATAATTTTAATGCTTTCGTGCGTGAATATCTAGGGTTTTCCCACAGAATGTAGGACAACATTTTATATATTTAGCATAGAAACGATAAGTGTTAAGACTTATTATAATGAAGTACCAAGCTAATCAGCCCGGTCTCCTGAAGAACCCTGTGATGGCACGGAACGCTTTTAGAAGGGGTTGTTAACCCGCCAAACATGGTAAATGGACAATTGTTGTCTAATGCCAAAGATTAGTAACTTTATATTTAACAATACTTTGTTATACTTATACGATCATATTAGGAACAGGCTTTGGGGGCGGAATTAAACAGTTGCCCTGATTTGTTCTTTATGAAGGGACGCCAGATAAGGTTGATTAAAAATTCAAATTTAAAATCAACTTTTGTACGCGTAAACAAGATTATGGTAATTATATTTAACTTTCGGAAAGGGACTGTGTGCTTTGTTTGGAACTTAGATAAAATCTAATTCTGTAATTAAACTTATTTGTTACCAGCGTTAGCTTAGTGGCACGCGACTCTTAAGGATCCGATCTGGTCGCCAAACTCCAAAAAAGTATATTTTATCTTTCCGTTTTTCGTCATTGTTTCTTGAAGTAGGGCGAATGGAAATAATATATGGTGGAGTTGGGTAGTTTTTGTATCCATTTTGAAAGATCGATACACGATTTAAATAACTTCGCTTGATAGAAAATAAATCCAACATAGCATTTTTTACACTTTGAATTCATTTTATGACGAAAATGTATATGGAACATGATTTAGAAATTTACACGATATATTTTATGGCAAGCCAAGTAATCCATTTCAGAAAAAAAATTGTTTATTAAATTACGTTAATTTAGTGTTTTACATAATTAATTGTTATTACGGGCCGACGCGCCAGCCCTCCACTGCGCACCGCAGTCCACCTCGAGACACTGACACAGCAATTCGTGCTGGGATAGGGCCTTAACTCTGATGTCATATTTTTGAAAACCGGCCCTGTAGTTTATGGAAAGGAGTTATGCTCACGCAATGGAAGAAACCGTGATAAATAAAAGTTCGTCTGCTGCGTCTAAGATGAATATTTCAACGGGGTGTGTATAGGATACCTATATATATCTATTCACCTGCTTATAAGAATCAAGAATATAGATATAGTGTTCTGGGACTTAGAGAAAGAATTAATAACGGAGAGATTTTGCGCTTCGCTGCAGGACAGTCAGTTTACTATTCAAGTAATTCTGCTATATATTTATAGCCTGAAGGGTTTTATGTCCATTTTATTACTAGGTATAGGTCAGGTAGGTTTTGGTCATTAACTAAAGTGGTACAATCTTAAAAGTTGCGCTACAACGGAGGGTATTTTGAAACGCACGTTCGTCTTCTTTTTGTGCCTTTCCGTTACAGATAAATAAACAGATCAAACAGCTGGTCTTTTGAGGTTTTAGGTTGAGTACTACAATAATTATATTAAGTAATATATAATATGAAGATATTCAATTAAAATTTCAACAAATTCCTTAAGGTTTAATGCGTCGTTAATCATGCGTTAAGAAGCGCCGGCAGTATTATTCAACTTTATTCATTAAAAGTGCTGAAGTTTGTACATCGTGGCACTTAAAAGGGTGTAATTGAAGCGAGCTTTGCTAATTTTTTAATTACATTAAGTAATTTATGCACTTACAGCGCAAATTAACGATTTATAAATCAAATCATGACAGTATAATATTTACTTCCAACACACATATACTATATTATAGTATATACAATATTCTTAACCTGCATAGTTAAAATTAAAGCAAATTTAAAAATTTCGGTCCCTGTGGTATTGTACCTTTATTCTTTAATGCTGGTAGCATTTACTCACTGTATTGCGATACTTATTTATTATCATAAAGCATCAGCTCTGGGGTCACCGGACCTCATGGCCCCAGAGGCTCTACTCCAAAGGGAACAAAATAAAAGTTAGGGGAAAGACTTTATTTTATATATTTTATTTGAGCCGTTTATCATTTTCTGAATGCTCTGCGGTCGCGCCAGCTTTTGTGCTTGTCCGAGGGAGATGAGACAGGGCTTACGTATCTATGCAAGTATCATGCCAAAGCCAGTCCCTTCCTCCTAGGGATCAAAGAAATCTGATCCGACCGCTTGCCATTGCCTCTGGCGATGCCTGTTGGCTCCAAAATGGCTGAAACATCGACGGAGGCAAGTGAGCGGCGAATGATGTCGTTGAGCGCGGCGTGGCAAGAAAAATTATCTGCCCTCTTTTGTTAACGGAGGCCATGGTTTCGTCCTTACTTTAAAGCCACAGACAGGGACAGAAAAATATTTATAGCAGAAAGATCATCTCACCTCACACTATCACTTCGACGTCCGTCGTTTCACAACTGAGCGTTTCTTAAGGCAGTTTTTGCCGCGCACCACCACTGTGTGGAATCAGCTGCAGCAAAAAGAATCATGTACTATGACATGAAGAGTCATACATTGGTGGGAACTTTATATAAAGGTTTTGGGTTGACAAAAATTGTTAATTGGAGGTGTTAATACTTCTTGATAGATGAAAATTCGTTATAAAGATGGTTGTTCGCAAAAAACGTTCGTAATGTAAAGGGATATTTTACAGTGAAGCTTATGGACATTATTCAAGGGGTTTACGAAGAATTTGTTAAATCACGGAAGTTGTTATATTGAGGTACGGTTGCACTGTATATGACAATGTTATATTTTTCATAATTTTCACTCTTTACATGGTCATGGATTGAGAGCCCTACAATCGTTATCTAAAATATAGATAGTATGAATGAGATCCACACAGTCTTTTTTAATTACACCTCATTACATTCCTTGAGGGTTTAAAACTCCATTTGGTTTTATATTTCGCTCACAAAATGTGTTAAAATGAAAAAATCTTTTATTTACTCCCTCAAGTTTAATAAGAAAAATATCACAAAAGGACAGTAGGAAACCCTTGGAGTTACAATATAAGAACGTAAGCAAACCGAGAACTTCTCTTAATATCCGCCCGTACTTTTGCGTTTGCATTGCCATTGAATAACTTTTCAATATCATATTGAGCCTATCGAATATGCTTTTACAATATTATTCAGTTTATATATAAATGGGAAATCGTCTATATTTGATACTTGATGATACTTCAAACTACTCCTTCTACATTGATACAGAACACATCGCTTAAAAAACTATGTTTTCGTAAAACTGATTATGAAAGCTGCAAAAATGATATATTGAAAATTGATTGGACAGAATTTGCATTGAATATGGGATGTGACGAATTTGTTTTGTTATTTTACAACAATATACATTCAATCATAGAAAAATATACTCCAAAGTCTAATGGTCCAAATAATAAATATCCTCAATGGTTCTCCAAAAATTTAATTAAATTGCTTACATCTAAAAACAAAGCTCATACTAGATTTAAGCGATTTGGAAACCCCAGGGATTATGATGAGTTCTCTATTCTTAGAACTAGAGCCAAGGAAGTTACCCAGAGGTGCTTCAAAACATATATAGAGCAAATTGAAGAGGATGTTAAACTCAACATAAAAGCTTTTTCGCGCTACACAAAATCTAAACGTATCACCAATAATATTCCTAGTCAGATGTGTTATCAAGACAAAATCGGTACTACCGGTGAAGATATTGTAAACCTGTTTGCTAGTCATTTCTCATCAATTTACTCTTCCAATACCACAAATAATTACTCTCCTAACTTTCCATCATCAAACTACTCTATCGGTAATTTACAAATAACTAGAGAGGAACTGTTAAAAAAGTTACAAAATGTCGATCTCTCTAAGGGTGCTGGCTTTGACGGTATCCCACCTATCTTTGTTCGTTTTTGCGCTCCTGCTCTTGTCACACCGTTATTGATTATATTTGAGAAATCTTTGCATGAGGGAGTATTTCCTAGCCTATGGAAGATAGCTAAAGTTACACCAGTGTATAAATCTGGAGACAAGGGTGATGTTTTGAATTATAGACCTATCTGTATTCTAAACTTATTTGCTAAGATATTCGAGGGTTTCATATATACCCATATGTATAACCATCTCAAACATATATTAAGCCCACGACAACATGGATTTGTTACTGGAAGGTCAACCAACTCTAATCTATTATGCTATACTACTTATTTATGTTCCTCGTTCAATAATAAAAAGCAGGTGGACGCTATATATACCGATTTTTCAAAAGCTTTTGATAGAGTGGACCATTTTGTATTGCTTGTGAAGGCTCAACATGTGGGAATCCATGGGAACTTATATAGATGGTTAACTTCTTACCTGTTGAACCGCACACAACTCGTTGCTCTTTGTGGATATGAATCTGTGGCATTTTTAGTAACATCGGGCGTGCCCCAGGGGTCAAAGTTGGGTCCTTTATTGTTTTTGTTATTTGTGAATGACTTGCTAAGCAAAATTAGTAGTGAATGTTTGGCATACGCAGATGACATAAAAGTTTTCAGACGTATATCTGATGAAAGAGATTGTGTGACCCTTCAATCGGATATTAATACTATATCTGCTTGGTGCGATGAAAACTCTATGGCTCTGAATATTAAGAAGTGCCAGGTTATAACATTTACAAAAAGTAGGAACCCTATCCAGTATAACTATAACGTTAAGGGTATTCTTGTGAATAGAGTTGAGGTGGTTCGAGACTTGGGAGTAATATTTGATTCTGTTATGTCATTTCGACCTCATTATGATCATATCTGTAGTAGAGCTAACCGGATGTTGTCCTTTATTCTTAGAACCGCTAAACCGTTCAGGCGAGCCGACTCCTTGATTGTCTTATACAGCTCTCTCGTGAGAACCATGGTTGAGTACTGTTTAGCTGTATGGGCCCCGATATACAAAGTTCATACAGATAGATTTGAATCTATTCAAAGGCGGTTTGTTAGAGCTTTATGCTCGAAGTATGGTCTTAGGCGCAAATTAAAGCAATATGACCAGCGTCTTGCCCACTTTCAGATTGTGAGTCTTGAAAAGAGAAGATGGATGAGCGACCTGTGTACTTTGCATAAAATAGCAAATGGCTCACTTGACAGCTATCTTTTGAATGAACTTTACATCAAGGTGCCGACGCGTTCTGTGCGTAAGCCACAACTATTTATGATACCCTCAAGTAATAACAATGTATCCCAGAATGGTCCGCTCGCTAGAATGTGCAAGTATTATAATTCTGTGTGTTCACATGTTGATATTTTTCACAATAGTAGTTTTGAATTTAGAAGGATTATTCGCGGTGCAGACTTGCAACCAGAATAACTTTATTTTCTTTTTTGTCATTAAATTTTTCAATTTTTTTTTTTTGTCATTAAGTTAAATATATGTACATATTGTAAACTGTATTTAATTGTTAATATTTAGTAAACCAGCACTGAAGATTCCACTAAAATGCTGTGTACAGATATAATTGGAAATTCAGGTTTACAAATGTTGCTTAGTGTGTAATAACTATATGTATTTCACCAATCTGTTTTCTGTTTCTGTTCCTTAAATGTAAAAATAAAAAATAAAAAATTTTACAAAATTCGTCTTTGCTTCGGTTTAGTGGTTTATTTTCTATACTATATTGCAAGAGGAAAGATTTATAATTTGTATGTTTGTTAGTAGAAGTGTTGGTGTAGCTGCTTCAGTATGCAACCCTCATCCCCGAGGTCATAGGTTCGATCCCCGGCTATGCTCCAATGGACATTTAACTTTCGTTCGAACGGTGGAATAAAACATCGTGAGGAAACCGGCATGCCTTAGAGCCAAGTCGACGACGTGTGTCAGGCACAGGAGGTTGATCATCTACTTGCCTTATAGATTGACAAATGATGATCATGAAACAGATACAGAAATCCGAGACCCAGACCTACACACAGTTTAGCACCACTGGTTTTTTCTGTTTGTTTGAGGAATGAACTCAAGACTACAGGTTTCCTTTAAATAATTTCATTTTTAGAGTTCCGCGAAACCGTACGCGACTAAAATATTGTCTATATACATTTCTAACAACACGATTTTGTACATATTTTAAGTGTCCTTACAGAAGCTAATTACTGCTAAAAATATCCTTGACGCCTCATGTAAGACAAATTATATTAATGAAGTAAAATTCTACTCAACTGTTAAAATATTAGTATTTTTAAGCGTAAAAATAAATGTTTCCATTACTCTACGAGTACACGATTTATGATCGTTTTAATTAATAATCTGTGAATCACCAAAAATGCTATTCACTCGCGTCTGTAGGAGAAAGTTTTGGGAGGTTTATTTTTAAACGTTACCACAGACGTCATCAGTTTTAGGTCTATAAATATCCGAATAAGTTCGAACAGCTGTTTTACTTATGGTAATCTAAAGGGTTCAGGGTTTGATTCTTGGCAAAACAATACCTATTTGGAAGGGATTAGGTGAAGGCGTTTCGTAGGGTTGTGTATGGTCAACAGCGTCCCCAGTTCAGACCAATAGACACTTCCTAATGTATTTCTGTAACAGTTCATTTGTACGACATGCTGACTATAATTCTCGACTTTTCACACCTTAGTTCTGTAGCTCTTAATAGCGATAAGCATCGCAATGCTTTTTGTACCGGGATTGGGACAATACTTTGTTTGAACCTGCTTAAAACAATAGCCTATGCCAATGAGTGTTAAATTAAATTAAATAATTTAAATTAAAGTCTTTCTTAACAAACTGAGTTTTAAATCATAAAGTATTTTTAAAATAGTTTTAAAAACACAAAAGAAATTCAACATTTTCTACCAGGATATCATGGATGGGAGCGCAGCTTTAAATTAGGATCCTGAGTGATTCTCGGAAGAAAAGAATTTCTATTCAAGTTTGTACTTTGAATTCAGTCACCGTGATATCAGAAAATAATGAATCTTATTCGCAAAGTTATACTCGGTTTAAAATTGGAATTTTTCATTTTACATTGGATTTAAGCTTTGTATATATTTATGTATGGGCGATAGATTTTTCATTGGTGTTGAATTATTTATTTATTCACAAAAATCTTACTATCCTGACAGTAGTAAGCCAATACGATAATCAAATCTTATCGAATCAAAATCATTTATTCATATAGGTAACACAATGTTCACTTATGAACGTCAAAAAAGAAATATATATTAAATGCTTCTATTTTACATTTACTGCCAGTTCTCAAATCAAGGGCGAAGAACGGAAGAGAAGATCTGGCAAAAAACAATACATATACTAATGAGATTTTCAATTATTAAAATCCGAGTAAATTTATATTACACTAAATATGTTTCATAGTTATATATACCAACATGCAGGAGAAAGGATTTCAAACAATTACCAAGTCCCACCTTTAATGCATTATTATTTTTTTAAGGAACAGGAGGAAAACGGGCAAGAGGCTCTCCTAATGTTAAGTGATATGGCCTATGGACACTCACATTGCCAGAAGGCTCACAAGTGCGTTGACGGCCCATTAAGACAATTCTTAGAGCGTTCTCTTTTCTAGATGAAGCGTTAACTCTTCTTCTTTCTTTATGTTCGAGACAAGAAGTGGTTAAGCGAGTTCTCATTCCTGAAGTTAAACTCTAACTGTATCGGGTTTTTGTGACGGATATTATAAGAAAATCGACACCTTCAAACTCAAACTCAAACTCAAAATATCTTTATTCAAGTGGGTAACCAAGTACACTATTGTCAAGTTAAATTAATTGTAAATTTACATTTACGTACATGGCGTAGAGCGGGTAAGAAGAACTGGCAAGAAACTTTCCGCCACTCTTTTTAATCGCCAAGTATTGTCAAACAAATTGTTGTCCTTGTGTCCAGCACAGACGACCGACCTATAAAGAATGAAACAAATGCAAAACAACACTGTATATACTACTTTAATCATATAAAGCGACGACGATAAAAAAATATGATTTATCAGACAAAATTGGAGATAAATAGCACGTCTTATTCACATATTCATACTTACGAGGATTCGCGTATACATTTTCTATGAGCACTGATTTACGCTTGCTTTATCAACGTGTAAATACGATTCAAGGCTCTTCGTTTATCTCTTTGTGTTCAAATATTACGTATAATCGTGTCGAAAGATGTTTTCTTATTCATTTCTATGGGGAAAAACATCCTATTGTGTGTATTATTGTTTGTACGATGTCATTAAAACAGATAAATTAGTAAAAACACTGAAATAACATAAATAATAATAATAATAATGAAATTATATTAATTAGTTAAACATATCTAGGGTCCTTCAAGAGAACAGCGTACCATTTCTTAAAAAGCAACATTTTTTATTCAGGTATTCATACATCATAAGAAATTATATCAAAATTCATTAATTCCTTACTTACATGAATGTCAGTAAGAAAATTGGAGGTTATAAATTTACATATAAAATACCCAAGAAGGTTTGACAAGATACTCAACGCCACTTTAATCGCCTAGTTTTTGTAGTAAAAAATGTAGGGAACTACATCGCAACATGTTCCACGTGACAGAAACAATGAGTCATGATAATTCAGTAAGAAACCCATAGCCTCAGGTGATATGGTGCAGCAGGAGCACTTACATTATAGTGAGTATACAGACACGTATTCGATCAAGAAAAATTTCTATTCTTTCTTCTTCTCCTCTTGGTTGCAGTCCATTGACTGGTAAAAATTAATTATAACACGAGAATTTAAGCACAATCAGCCACAACCCGTAGCACCATTTACTTCTACTATAAGAATACCAATTCGACTTAGGGTTCTTCCAGAAAAGAGCGTCCATTCTTAAAAGGCCGGCGACGCACTGCGAGCCCTCTGGCAATGTGAGTGTATGGGCGTCGGTATCTCTAAACATCAGGTGAGCCTCCTGCCCCTTTGCCTTTGAGATTTTCTTTGTAATCATTAAGGTTTATTTGACATTTACTTCATGTAAGGTAACTCTTTAAGATTCCGTTACGTTTGTTTGAAATTATTAGATTTTGCTTATCTAGTATTTAACGCATACAAGATAAGAAACCTGGACTTCGGACAATGCGCGCTAATAATGTCTATAGAGAATGGACAATATATATATTATTCCGCGTTTCTTAATTGTATAACTCAAATCATTAAAAGCAAACGAATATTTTTGATTTAAAAGGTATTTTTTGGACAATGTGTGTCTGTGATAAAACGTATTTAAACAGGTTAATTTCTTTCTGTTTGTTTAATGTTTTCGTTTAATTTTTTATTGATTATATATTAATTCCTAACTCTTTAGTTAAGTAAAGGAATTTGTACTGTGGCCCTTCAGGCGCCATGGTTAAACGTGGATTTTTGGTGTTTTTGTACTCTTCATTTATTTATAATGTTAATAATATTAAAAATAATAATAACATCGTATTATATGTTGGTGTAATACGCTAATGGAGTCCGCGGCAAACACATGCCTTTCTTTCACTGTGCCTACCAATTTGATTCAGGTTTCTTTGTGGATTCTCCAAGTGTGCATTAACTATCCGTGAATGTGGTAGAAAATAAACTTCACAATTAAAAGATTTAAAACAGCTAGAGTTAAAAAATTTGCGTATTCATAACTAAACGCGTTGTTATCATGTAAATGTGTATTTTTTATACATATGTATATAAATTTCCCAATATCCCCGACACTTGTGGTGCGGGACCTTATTTTATACACATATTGTATATTTACAAATATAACATATATATATTTTATAGTATATATATGTTATATTTGTTACATGGGCCCGTCGTCTCGCCTCCGCTACGCCCTTGTTGCATTGAGTGACGCATCTCACTATCTTACTGCAGAAATCTTCCAGTTGCCATCTGAAGCTTCTTAATAGTTCGGGTAAATGCTTGGTAGTAACCTTTATATCGATTTGTTGCTCCACATTGCACCTGGAGGCTCCAAATACAGGATATTTTATAATTAGGTTGATACCTAACTGACAGTGATCTGTCTGACTCGTTTGTGGGTTGCACGTACATCACGGATCTGACTTCAAGCTAAATCTGTGTTATTACAAACAACAAACGCCCCATGTCCTGTTAAGAATCCTGTCCTGCTGCAAATGTGTATTCTGGCGTTTAATTTCACAATACCCCATTAATGACTCTCATTCAAATGCAAAAATATGTGAAATATCACGCACTAGAATCAATGAAATTCGTGTAATTTTCTATACAATTCTAACAATAGTTCACCATTACTTGGCTAACAATGGAAGCGGTATGTCCTTGGTAAAAAATAACAAGAGTAAAATGTCAACAATTCAACGCAACTTAGAGAATATTCCTACACGATGATCTTATTAATTCTGCTCTCTGGACCGTTGTGGAGCGTATTTGTGTGCTCGAGTAGGCGCGGGATTTTGTCACAGATTATGTCAACAGCTAACTTACTGGCTATGCCGTCACTGTTTTTGTGATCTATATATACACAACGACGTCAAAAACGGAATAGAAATTTACGGCTAGTACAGTCACATTTTTGATTTTGTTTTCACGATTTTGTACTTTATTTCTAGAAATTTTGCGTAATGCAATAATTAAAAACAAAACTCTAAAATGGTCACTGTTTATGTGATCTATGAGAAACAACACTTTATTCCGACGTCAAAAAGATAATTAAATTTACCTATGTAAAACTAGCTAGTGCAGTACATTTCAAAGCTATTAATATAATCATTTAAATATTCTTACTGTGGACATGGAATATGAAAAAAAGAATCGCCTAGTATAACAGATGCTTTTTTAGTCTGTGGTGTTCTAAAGTCGCTTAAACGCTACAAGCCTTGACATCTAAAGCGCTTTCATCTTTCTGCTTCATTATAATTCGAAAAAATGTTCCAGATTTGTGTCATTATCTCGAGTTTAACCGAATGAAATTACATTTAATATTTTATTATGCAAGTGGATTATGTGAATGTATTTATTATTATTGTATGCAAAGATTAACATATTTAAAATAGTTAGAATAGATTTAACTAAAACTTTAAATTACTTTAATGAGTGTTGTTACTTACTTCAATTAGATGATCAGCCTCCTGTGTGACACGCCGTCGACTTTGTTGGTCTAAGGCAAGCTGGTTTCCTCACAGTGTTTTCCTTCACCGTTCGAGCGAATATTAAATGCGCATATAGAAATAAAGTCCATTGGTGCATAGCCGCGAATTGAACCTACGACCTCAGGGATGAGAGTCGCACGCTGAAGCCACTAGGCCAACACTGCTCAATACTAAGAGAATCTTATCTACACTAATATTATAAAGAGGAAAGTTTTATTATTTTGCATTAATAAGGCTCCAAAAGTGCAGGACTGATTTGAAATATTATTTCATTAGAACCATACGTTATCCCTAACGAACATCGTGGCGAATTAATGCGGGTGGAACGGCAGAGTACAGCTAGTATGAGATATACCATATGAGAGATTTAAACATAATAAAACTTGTTATATATATCCTTCCAGTGTAGCAACGCTTCTTTACGCATTCACTTTGTGCCTTCCCTTTGTGGATAATCAGGCGTGACTGAGCAGATCTTACTTCGAAGTGTGATGCTTACATAACGCATTACCTAGCTCATTTAATATCCTTTTATGTCCTCATTTATTTCACAATATATGCGAAAAGGCTTTCAGAAACCTGGGGTTAATATATCAGTGTTGTTAGTTTTCATATGTTAGGCTTAGTCTTTTTTGTGAGTCCTATATATGGCCCCTAAATAGTCTCACGGCAGATAGAGTACAATGTATATAAAAATAGTTTAAGTTTCTATTTTGTTTTAGTTTTGCTTTTAATTTTTTTTGCTAGTTTGAAATTTTTATGTTCTAAATATAATTGATGTGTATGTTGTTTTAGAACATATAAATAAATAAAGTCTACTCTTGCTGAGCTCACAAGAGTTCACAAGTTATACGATGTAGCTATATCTATATTTTTTTTTGTAGAATCATCTGTGTAGGTAGTATTGTAGTTCTATCGTATTCGTAAAAAAATTAAAGGTATAATTTTTTATTTGAGAAATAATCTTTTTAGTTTAAGGTTAGGTAAACCACATTAATTCTAATCACGTATATATGTTGCAGCCAACTAGCTTAATTAGCCGTTCAATTAACAGCCTAGCCTTTTAACTAAACGTCGCCGTTTAACTAACGGCCTGAATTTTTTTTTAGGAATTTTGCCTTCGTTTCTATAGATTTGTGATACAGTTTTTGAATTTTCTCATTTCAGCTTTCTTAATTTACTACTGCATTGTCAACTCTGTTTTGAAAAATATTATCCTTATTTCCCTGTACCCTTCAAATTCGACGTGTTATTATTAATTTGTAACACATTTCGATACCATAATTCAATACTTTAACCAAACAATCGTTGATTGAATGCTGTATATATTTAAAAACGTGATTTTATATAAAAAAGTGCGGTATGCACACACATCGCGTAGCGTATATTTCTAAGTTTTAAGCTTCTAAATAGACGTTTTGGGTAGATACAGAAAAAGTCAAATCATTTATTTCAATTAGACCACCTAAAATGGCACTTTTCAAATAATATATAAAGAAGATTGTAGTTGTCCCTTCCAAAAGGTAGTTACGTGTGGAGAAGAATGGACAGTTATTGGAGTTAGAAAGGTACAGTAAATACACAGACGTTGTAATTGCACAAAAAAAAACATTTAAAACTACTTCGAACGCGCGACCTCAGGGTTAGACGCGCGACGCACAAGACCAACACTGTTTAATTTTTCTAAATTTAAAGTAGACAGTTTTAACAAGTCGCAGTTTTGAAGCAAAAGTTTAGTCTGCAATGTTTATAAAACATGTTATGAGATTTACAGTTTCCTTCACTCAGTTTGTATACCTGACCTAATTTCGAAGACCGTCCTATATTTGTTCCATATATTTTTAGAACCGGAATTTTGGAAGTTTTTATTTTTAAATCCTTATTCGTAGAAGTATATTCGAGCGTATTGTCCAGATAAGCCTCCTTTCAACTTTATCCTGCCTTGCGATTCTGTAACTCACTTTTCGAACTCACACAGCGGTTTTCATAGCGGCGGACGCGCTCAAATCAGTCGTGAAGCAGTCATTTTACGATTTGGCATTCTGCTAAGGAGGGAGATTGTAGTTTATTGTTTAATATATAATATATATTAATATAAGTATAACTACTACTATATTACAGTATAGAAAAAGACAAATTATCGAATAACAATAAATAAATACATTAATTTTACGAATGCAATCATCATGTGGTGCCATCTGTTGACAAAGTTACGCATCACTTTACATCGAATTCGTGTTAGTTCAAGAAATTCCGATCCTGAAGTGAATGAGGAGATGCATAACCAGGCTTTGATCTTGATGGAAGACATGTGTTACCACATCAAAAATTTTTGTATATCAGAACATGCGGTATCGTAATCGTAGGCGCTAGAGATAAGAGGCCTAATGTGTATTAAACTCTCTCTTCTTTATTTATTTATTTAGTTATTAAGCTTACTAAATCACATACAGTACTAAATCTACTAATTATTTTACAAAATCTTACATCTAAAATGTGTGACAAAGAAACATAAGTTTCACAAAAGAAATAGAAATTAAAAATTAAAAAATACAGTTAAAACATATACAAGATAATACAAGCACACAATAAAATAGAGTAAAATTCTAGAAATTTGTTTGCACTTAAAGCAGAAAAAAGAGAAAAATCATCAGCAAAACAGCGAATTAGGTTCGAGAAAGGCTCCCCACAATGCTTTCTCTAAAACCGATCAGCCCACTACCGAATATATCCAGCTTCGTATAATATAAGCTGTGTTCAATCCGTTAAAATCGCGAAGAATTCGAACGAGAGGTGCCTGAACACCCACAGGTTGGTTTTGGCAGAATTTGGAAAATATTGTTGATTTTAAACCTGGGGACGACAATTTTAATATCCTGTAAGAGGTCACTGCTCTGTATTTTATTGCAAGTAAAAGCAAATCGTTCGCAGTTCGCAATGACAAGCAATAAAACATTTCTGTATTTGCACAAAAGAAGTTGTATTATTGTATGTGATCTTAATGGAATTCTTAATTAAGTTTAACTAAAGTTTACACTATATTATTAGACTGTTAGGCGGAACGAAGTTAGCCCGGTCAGATAGTCACTGTATAAATATATCGCTGTCTCATTTGAAATGTAACAGTACAAAAATGTACAGAAGCTTATATAGTGAGTGATGGCTTTCGTCAGCGGAACTTATCCTCAGTTAAGTGCTCTTAAGCGCGAAAGGACAAAAAATGTGCCATTAAGGAGGTCAAAAGCTCAGACATTTCTTACTTACTGAGTGTCTTAAGGATTTATACTTTTACACGAAAAAAGGAGTAAAACATTTTCATTTTACTTCTTAATTGAAAGAAATATTTTTATCACAAGACAAGTATTTTTCTCTTGTTACAAAGCGCATTGGTTTTATTTATTCGACAACCTATTAAGTTTGGGCCTCAGAGAAGTCAAAGTCAAGTCAAAAATCATTTATTCATATATGTAACACAATGTAAACCTTGAACATCAAAAAAGAAACATACATTAAATGCTTCTAATTTTACATTTACTGCCAGTTATCAAATCAAGGGCGTAGAACGGAAGAGAAGAACTGGCAATAAACTCTCCGCCACTCTAATAGCCATTTTGTGTCCGTACTTTACCGCAACTTTGATGCAGAACCAACGGTTTGATTCATAACGGAAGGTATGATTGAATGATTGTCCAATAATTTGACATACAAATATTCTGTCTGCTTGACAAAGCCTTAATAAAACATATTATAAGCAAGCAGGTGATCAGCTGTTAGTGATGGTAATCGAACATCTTATAATCATTTATATCTTTCTGTAAAATGTATTTTCGTTGTGATGAAAGTGTTTTCTTTAAATTAAAAAGTACAGTATACCTTCGTATCAAAAATCTTTATGTTTAAATTGTATATATTAGCTGATATCAGAAACCATGATCAACGGGGCGATAAAAATGGGGAGTGAAACTACATAATTACAACGATTTGATGATCCGTAACACATTACTTAAATAACGATATAAATATTAAAATTCAATTATATTAATAGGCGTGGCTTGTGAGTCAACTCACAAATTCACAATTTATTGTAAGTGTTTAATTATCGGCTTGTAATTAAGAGCTTTTTCATACAAATATATTACGGTATTAACGGACTAAATGTGTATGATATGAACTTATCTTGGACATGAAATTGAAATCGATTTCAGGCAAATGTCACATTAATGTAAGTAAACAAACAAATATAAAATATTTACAATTTTCTCAACCTACATAGTAATAGTAAAAATAATTAAAACAAATTTAAAAAGGTTGGTTCCTGTGGTAGTGTACCTTTAACGCTGGCAGTATTTCCTCGCTGTATCGCGATTACCTAAAGAGCACTTTTTCTTACAAAAATTATCTAAAAAGCATTTGCTTTGAAACAGTTAGTTTACGATACCATCCAATCCGTTTCGGTACAGGTATTATTTGAAGAATGAGGATTATAAAACACGGTGTATCTATTTCAGTTTTTATTGACGCTACATTCGTTCCCGTGATTCATAACACAGGTTTGTTTTGGGAGAGGACACCGTCAGTGAGGTCGTCGGCGTTAGTAATCTTTTTGTGCTGTATTATTGCGACGTAAAATGTTTGTATGAAATTCTACAATTGTTTTTTATGTTTCTAAGCTGTCACACGAATGAACTTGCTCGCCAACTCACCATTAGACAGTATGTAAGTCGACTAAAACGTCACCATATTCTAGAGCTAGATGACCGGCAGTAGCTCTAGACAGAAGATGAGTAAATGCTTCCAATGGGAAGTCACTCCGCATGACAGCACCACAGAAAAAAATCGCTCATTGCCTTAGGGCTGATTGCAAATAACCGCAGAAAAAAAAATGTTTCTAAGGCGACTTTCATCCAGAATTTGTCCTTTTTGACAGCGTCATATGTCGTTAAATACTTCTCAGGACAAGATGTATTTTAATATCCTCCCAAACTCAAAGTAAACCTCTACTCTGACGTTCTTTAAAAAGTTCTTGTCATTAATTAAAGTAAAAAGGTATTTACTTTTGAGAAAGCTAAAATCTTAAGTGCAAATAATCAATACCCTTTCGTTGCACCTGTATTGAAATCCATTTGATTTCATTACTTATTCATGGACTTTGAGAGTTTTGCTCATAAAATTAACTCTATTTTCATTACAAATGGTTTTAAACTTCGAGTTAATGTAAATAAGTTTCTTTAGTCGTGAAGTTTTTATAGTTACGGTTTATATTTCATCTTTAACTTTTCTTACTTAGTCTGCGAGTTACCCGCTTTCTACAATAATGTATCACCATGCGAATTTTTCCATCGTAATTATATCTCTTGCAGCATTCAGAACGTATCAATAGCTGAATTTGTTTTAGGCGTATCACACACACAGTCAACCCGCTGGCTCTGCTACCCAAAATGTGTGTGGCCTCCGAAACGTGGTACTTCCAGCGCTTCCTGTCCTGTGCCTTTTCCATAATTGCTGGATTTCAGCTGCAGCAGTTCTTCCTACACTCTGCCGATCCAGCCATACCGTTGGAGACCGCTTAGTTATGTCTTGTTCACTGCCCGATCTTGACCCATGCGCTTAAGGTGCCTCAGCTCGTTCATGGTTAGGTTAGGTTAACGTTATAATGGTGGAAGCTAACTATGATGGTCCCTGGAATGCCTTCAAGGCTTTTTGTGAGGCCGTCATGATTCTGAAAGAGAATGCGGAGCGTCAGCGTGAAAATGATTCAGATGCTCCGTCGGAAAGGAAACGACGACAGCGGCAGCGACGCCGTGCTTTCGCACGTCTGCCCTAAGATAAGGTTTTGAAGATTTGTGCGTGGGAGGAGTCGCGGTGTTCTTGTGGCATTCGCATTGAGTTCCACATAATCCCTGCAGTAAAACCCAAAACAGCATATCCTAGCGTAAAACAAAAGAAGGTTAGGTTAGCGTCTAAGCCCCACAGCCGTACAGTAAGACTTGATATTATGGTTGTGAGGAAATGGATCTGACGCTCCTGTGAATCCCCTAGAGAGTTCCTGGGGATGACTAAACTACAGCTCTTCCGTGATGCATGTTTGAATATAAGTGACATAAAAAAATATTTTTCATTAATCTCTCAAGTCAGTGCACGTGGAATTTAGCGCCGATTCAATGCAATGTTGATTGGGACACTGGTATTCACGGGCACGTATTTGGTACGAACACTGAATGAATAATCCCATTAGTGCACTCAAAACGGTTCTGTCGCTTACTGAAATACAAATTTCCACTGTCAGCATATTGAAACAACGAAACGGATGCGAAGATTTAGATTTCGGATTAAGGTCTTCTGGGCTAAAGGATAAAAATTAAATCAGTATAGTTGGATTATCTCTCAAATTGTGTTACGCTTGATGAAAATCGACTTATATTATACTGATAATAAAGCAATTCGTGCAAAATTATTCCCTAACCATTCCAAAATATCAACACAACGTTAATATTCAAGTTTTCACTTCTGCCAGCTAGCCTTAGACTCAAATATAGGCCTATTAGAATGATAAACGATCATGAAACAGATACAGAAATCTGTTAGTTTATGTTAGACATTTTTGACGTGATAACGTCTTTAAAATCGTTTTAGTCGGGTGACATGTTCAGAAACTTGTGTCACACCAAAACCTCACGAGCGCGATCGCAGGTATAACGAGAGAGAGACGGACCGATCTCCCGTCTCATCTTGAGCGCTGCCAGTCATTCCGTGAATGTATGAAGAAAAATGTATATCATAGTCGAATAAGTAAACTTGTCATTTTACACCCGAAATTTATCATCAAAAGTGTGAATAAAACGATAGATGTAATTTAAAATTTGAAAAAATTGTTATCTTCATTAATTCCTTACTTCCCAAAAACTTATATCACCAATAAGACGTTATCACGTAAACATCTCGATCGTAAACCTACTTTACAAACAACCAATATTTTTGATTTAAATTATCGAATTGTACTTATGAGTTTACGATTTACGTTTATCAATGTTGCATTTTGTTTATACGTTCGTTATATTTACGACGCGTACTGGAAGTACATTTGCGTTTAATTTTAGCCGTGAACTTGATGTTCATTTTACAGAAAATTCAGTATAAACCTTTTTGACAAATTAAACAGTCCTATAATCTATTTTAGTAGGGGAGATTTGACACTGCCCTGCTGCCTAGCATCTCGGCCACAGATCTGCCCGATCGCGTGCCTGATAGGCTTTCTACTATGTAGGGTACCTTAGTATTAAAAAAATATATATTCCAGTGACATTTACCTATATATAATTAGGTGTATAATTTTACATCAGATTTTAGTTAAACAAAGATTATTATCATTTCAATTATTTAGGTAGCCAACAGTGTGTATTTCCATCATGCATGTAAGATTTTAAATTTCCAAAGGGTCCAAAGCCATGCGCCTCCTTAATATTACTTGGGGTACAACATACAAGTTGTAAAGAACGATAGAAAAAAATGGGAGCTGTTTTAAGATTGAGCCGTGTTTCGTAAAAAATTCATTCAAATTTACCAAAAATATAAATCTAAAAGTATAATCAGAAAAAAAACATGATTGCCCAACGTAAAACATTAGTGTCTGTGAGAGACTATTTACTTAATATTTTATTCGGTATATCATTCCTAATGGAGGTTTTTTCTGAATTAAAAAATCCAATAGTTTCTGTTTCTTCAAATCCAATAGTTTCGTGTTCTTGTTATATTATATAATGTACTAGCTGATCCGGCAAACGTCGTTTCGCCATGTATATCATTTATAATAAAAAAATAGGGGTTGATCGTAGAGGGGTGAAAGTTAGGGGTTGTATGTATTTTTTAATGCTGTATCATAAAAAAATAGAAATTTGAAAATTTGAAAATTTAGGGGTGGACTACCCTTAACATCTGGCGGGCTGATTTGTGAATCTAAACCATTCCCAGATCCCCTTGAAGACACACAAAAAATTTCATCAAAATTGGTCCAGTCGTTTAGGAGGAGTTCAGTCACATACACACGCACACAAGAAATATATATATTAAGATTATAATAAAGTGTATAAATGTCGTAACAGCCCTGACGTCACGCCCTCGTCAGAAACAGTCGTGTGCATTTCAACGAGTAATTGAATTGACATGTCATGACAATATGTATAAAACGTTTGAGTAATTTACTGGGTCGGGTCGGGTTGCGTGTTAAAAGAAATTGTTTTTATTTTTTTTGCGTCTGTTACGAGTTTTCGCAGGGCTGGCAAATTCAATTCAATTATGATCAATGGATTGTCTTGTTTCATAAGTTTAAAGCCATTTTAAAATTCCTAGACATATTCCTGATGACATGAATGATATTTACACTATTCTTAATAATTATAATAATTAATAATAATAAAAAGAGATAAATAGAAAAAAAAAACAAATTAAAAAAGTTTGGTCCCTGTAGCGTTATACCCTTAATCCTGGCTACATTTCGATAAATTGCGATCTTTATTCGTTGAAAAAAGCACCAGCTCTGGGGTCACCGGTACTATCCACCATTATGGCCGGCTTTTATACTTAAACCCCACGACCCAAGAGTCTATACTCCAAAAAGAACAAATTACCGGGGTAACATATAGGTAACAATGTACACTTATGATTGTCAATAAGATAATAAACGATTCTAAGAATGGACGAGAAGAACTGGCAATAAACTCTCCGTCACTCTTTGAATCGCCAAGTTTATTGTTTTAGTAAACGTTTGTCCTAGAGCTGCGGGTATTGTTCTTTATCACAAAGCCAATTATAATAATAATGAAAAATAAATATGAAAAACATACGTTTATCCTCTATCAGCAATAGGCTAAAATAGGAACGCGTAGTATCAAGGTGACGGTAAATAGCGGTGGTGGTTGTTGTTGGGAAGTTCAAATATATGTTAAATGAAACTCTTTCTTTGAAGCTAAGCGTCAACTGGCTTTAATCTTTAAAAGCTTGAGCTTCTAACCAACATAAAATTAGGGGTTGTGACGCTAGACTAACAAAACACCAACTTGACTTCTTGAAGGGTCCTCAAATCTATGTGACACTTATGATACCTATAAAGAATAGAATAAATGACCTATTGAACATTATCGGAAACGAGAATGTTATATTACAATTTATGAGTGTGGAAAAACTAAAGGGGTCATTTTTCTTCAAGTATGCGATCATTGCTAACATTTGGTTTGCGTTTCTAATTATTAACTAAAATATATGTAAATTAATTAATGTTACATAGCACGCGTTAAAAATTTTTAAGCGCAAACAAAACAATGTCTTCATGTTTCTAGTATTAAAGTTATACTCTTTGACGAAAAATCGAATTTCAAACAATATATCGTATACTCCAAGTTCACCCTTAAAATGTCAGTCAGCAAAAGACTGAATACGGTTTAATAATAGCCTCCGTAAGCGTCCCATGCCCCCTGATACCTATTATACGTAAATCGCCCCAAACCTCAACCTTTGTGTTGAACTAATAGTTTCTAAAATAACATATTGTTTATATCAATTGAAAATTTCGCGCTTTCTATGTCACACCCAATCATAATTCAATATGTATTGTCTGTGCTTTGTTCTATTCTGACATTAACGGTTACCAATGTTATTGTCTATGTTATTTTGAATAAAGAATTTTTATGAAGTGAATTGTTTTACATTTATAAAATTAAGTTTAGATATAAAATAGTTTTTATTCATTTAGATATGCAACAGCTTACATAAAAATTATATAGTCTATACCTAGTCTGTGTCTATGCATCTGTGTGTCTAATCATTTAATTAAAATAAAGCGTGTTGTTGTATAAAAATCATTATATTTTCTCTAATTAACTACTGATTTTGGTTTTAGTTTTAAGAAATATGTTACCCGAGTAAAAGAAATAGGTAATATTCATTTAAAATGACATCTTATTTCTAAAAAAATAAACCAGTATCTTGATCTAATATACATTATAACTCATATATACAACGCTTGCAAAATTAATTTGATTTCGGAAAACAAAATTAGTTTTGTAATTATTCAAAGTACCCGGACGCAATCCCATGGCTGAAATCTTAATGGATTACAAAATATTGTATTGATTTCGAGACTGACGATGCCTCTGCGGATTTAAAGCTTAACTCGCACTACGGAAAAACATCATTTATAAAATAAATGACCAAACTAAACTTATGCAAGCCGTACCTTACGCATTCACTTACAGCTATATTAAAGCTGGAAAAGTGGGATTGTAATTATATTTGTGTAGGTCATGTGAGTTTGAATTTGGAAAATAATAATTATTAACGTAGTATTAGCTGTGGCATTGCCTAGAGTTACACTGTCTCTGCTTGTCTTTTGTTTTTAGCATAGAATGTTTTTAATAAGAAAATAAAGTCTATTATTTTTGGTATTTCTTGATAAGTGTCTGCGATGAAGAGCGATAATAGGGGTCTGTATCAATGTATCTTTTATATAATCTCATTCGGTAATATTCTAATTATGAAATGAAATACAGACTTTTATTGGCATACTTCTTTAAGAAACTTAAAAAATTAAATAATACAATTCTCCTAGCAAAACAATGCTTTAAAACAAATTTTTAATTATTAAAGTACAATGTGTCCCGACCAAGGAGGTTTCAAATCAATTTAAGTACACATTATCTGTGGAGAGCGCGCTGCGCTTGCAACGCTCTGGTTCCGCGCCAATAGACCAATAACAGACTTTTGTTTCTTTTATATTGCATTTTATTTAATGTAGCTACCTATAGACATGAGATTAAATAAAGTAGTGTATGCAACTGGTATAGGTATAAAAACACTCGTGTAATCATATTTTGACTACAATCAAACTTTGAAACTACACTCATGTTTTAATACCCTCTATTATATGAGAGTTGCAACTACTATTAAAGAACATGGAAACTCATAATTATGTAATCAAGAATTATATATCTTTTTAGTTCTAGGTCCAAGAGTCACAATAAGTTTTTTTTTTAGCGAATATCTGTGGTAGTGCGGTCTAAGGATAAGCGTCTATATCGAAATGGAATTGGTTCAGGCTTTCGCGGGAATTTCAAATATTTTTTGTGAAAGCCAAATAATTGAATAGCTCTGTATTTGTTGTATTATTTTAGGTTTTATTATCTTTGTTATTTCATTAATATTTTCCTATAATATAGATGCGAGGAAGTTTTTACTGGTGGAATTTTGAAGATTTTGAAGGCTTTACACATTCATTAAGTATATTAAAAACTAAGCGATCATCAGATGAAATGATACTTGAATAACGTTCCCAAAACGTTCTTCTACATAATCGTAACAAACAAAAAACTTATAGATTATGTAATATTAAATTTTTAAAAGAGTTAATTATTTATTAATTTCTATATAATAAACATGGCAAGAGGATCAGAAAAGTGGAGCGAAATAGTACTAAACTGCCCAAGGTACTGCAAACGAAAAAGAGGAAGACAACTTAGAAGGTGGATAGATCAAATTAAAGAAACAGAAGGTACATGGCTGAGAGGAATGGAGGGATATGGAGGTGACCTATGCTAAAAAAGTCTCAGATACCTAAAATAAGATTAAAATAGTAACGTGTTTAAATGTAAAAGTATCTGTATTAAAAGCCTATTATTAATATTATTATATTAATTTCTTAACGAAAATTTAATAAATAATTAACTAATTTCTTAATAAATATTAAAAGAAATGAACTACACACATACACAAAAGCATATACAGTATAAGATAATATATTCTATATTATCTTATACAAAGGATGCTTTCCTTTGTATTCTGATACAAAGATTAATGGAAAATATTGAAAAATTAATGGAAAATATTCAACGTACAAGTGAAATTGAAATTTTTATATTTAACCATGAATCCAACTTTGTGTTACGCGAGTACAACACATTTAAACAAAATTGTGGATATAAACGCGAAGTTATTACAAATGTCATATCTAGATACTAATCAATTAGTCAATTTTCGTAATAATCCAACGGAATTGCAATTACCACCTCAAAGGCTTATTATGCCTTAGAGGTTGCCATCTATTCATGTCAATAATATTTTAGTGCACTCTAATCAGAATGTTAAACACTTGCTCGTACGTAATCACCATCACATTTCTAGGAAACCGGCATGCCCAAGACCTGATAAGGCAATGGCTTGTGTAAGACACAGAAGGCTGATCACCTACTTTCCAAAAGACTTACATAAAGATACAAATGATCATGAAACAGATACAGTCGTTTTTGTTTTTTTAATTCATACTATCAAATTTTCCTTTTTTTAAATCATAATATCAAATCTTGGAGTTAGGACCTAGAAACAATAGGGGTTCGAAGTTGGACGCAAGAAGCACTAAATAGATTACGATTGTGAAATATTTGAGATGCCCACAAGTGGCTGTATCGATGATGACGATGATGAATACCAAATCTCAATCAGAGTAGCTACTGAAGAGCATAGAACCGTCAAGTTTAGTAAATAATTTAACAAATGTCATATACGTGAATTTTACTTCTGAATTGCTTTTTAGACTAGGTGTTTATTTATTATTTATTTCGTATTCCTACAGCTAACTAAAAATATATATAGCCAAAGATGGAATACATAATATTTAGAAAAAGGTTCAAACATTTACAAATGGGAAAAATCAATAAAAAAAATTCAATACATTTAACTAAGTAATACCTAATTTGGCTGTGATGTGTGATGGTGTAAAAGTGAGTGCTAGGCTTTTGGCCGTGGATTCGCATGAGGCCGGCTACTGGCTTTACCCTTTGCCAAATACAGGAACATTTCTCTTATATATTTTAGTTATTGTTTTTTGTTATATATATTTATGTTAGCTATAGGATTACAAACGTGATAATATGTAGGGAGTACTCATGATGCAGGTGATTCGGTGCTATGGATATTCTTCATGCTTATTTTAACCGCGATAGCTAAACAAGTTAAGGCCTTAATATTGCTTTTACATCTTATACATGTGAGTTGAAACAGAGGTGTCAGACATTATATTTCACGGTCGTTAGTTATGGTTGCTTGTCACGAAACGCGTGTGTAAGGGACGCATTAAATCATTAATTTTCATCTAGTTCTCAGAAATAGTTACCACTTACTAAATTACATTTTTCGTAGTACAAATTATCTCTGTTTATTGTTTAATCTAAAACTAATAATAATGATGTTACTATCTTTTTTTTATGTAACAGGAGGCAAACGGGCATGATCACCTGATGTTAAGTGACACCACCGCCCATGGACTTTTTAAGAATTGGTGCGCTCTTTTCTTGGAAGACCCTTGATTGAAAATTGTTAATAAGCTTTAGGAATTACTGTCACGTTATATGGTTTTATCTCATTAAGATAGCATTAATGAGATACTTTAAGTTGGATTAATTTTATCTTCATGTATTTCATTATAATTATATTAATGGCCACAAACCAAAATGATATCTTAGTTTATCTTGTTTATCTATTAAACAACAATATAATATATCACAAGCCAAATTTAATAATTTACGATGTGTGTTGTCCTATATTTCTTATATATAGGTCAACACATACTGGAAGTTCGTTCGAGAGGGGTTCGGTAAAAAAAGTAGCCAGCAAAATACCCAACACTTATAATAATTACTACTAGGTATTCTGCATTGGCTCGTATACGATCTGCTATATATAAAAAAAACTGGTGAATAATGCAACGGCGTTGAAGACGAAATTAAAGAAGAATAATTACTGAAGACTGACCGGTTTCATTATATTCCGAAGAAAATAGAAAAATCAGTGGTTTTTGAGCCAAAAATGTATCATTATACAAAGTATAAGTGTTGTAGAACCTGTGTTTTTTGTTTATTTGTAATGCAAATTTTATTAAAAAATTATATAAGTTGAAGCAATATTAACATTTTATTAAAATTGTGGGTTATTGTATAAATTAATTTATTCCGAAATTAATTAAAACGTGAAAAAGTTTCGCCTTTTTGTGAGTCAAGGAATGGGGTGATAAAAGTATATTTTCCCTCATTCGCAAACAGCTTAGGTAACGATATGCCCTGTCGGATATAGCGTTTTTCACAACACGCAATTTCGTAATAAAGTATAACATTATAACTTCGCAAGAAAACTTTGCGTGTCATTTTCCATCTACTGTAGTAATCAACAGCCATTATAATATAAGTTTGAATTTTAAATTCAAATTTTTACAAGACCTTGATGAACTACTTTCATCGATTTTTTAAGAATTGGTACGCTCTTTTCTTAAGGACGTCGAATTATTTCGGAAAGACTTCAGTTAATATCTCAATTTATTTTACCTTTACAATAGCGAAAACGTGAGTTTTGTTGGGTTTTTGGGGTTGAAATGAAATTTCTTGATAATTTACCTGAAATATAAAGAGTAGTAATATAATATATACTATATAATATTAAGAAGCTTCAGATCGCAGCTGAAGATTTCTGCAATAAGATAGTGAAATGCGTCACTCACTGCAACAAGAGCGTAGCGGAGAGACGTCGGGCCCCACTCGCCTATGAATATAGAATAGGAATATGTATAAAATCAGGTTTCACAAGAGTCGGGGATATTGAGAAATATATATAAAAACCCATCTTCGGTATAGGCCCTCAGGCAACAATCGAATTAATGCAACGCACGCAAATTCATTTTTAGTTTTTCTTATATTTAAATAACATAATATTAAAATTACAGACATTCTAAAATACTTTGAAATTTTTATAAAAAAAAACTTAAAATCGCGTCTGGCACATAGCAATGTGAAAAATGTCTGGCAATAAAAAAAGTATGTCAGGTAGACTTATTTAAAAACGAAAAATTAAAAATTACGCTTCTTAAAATGCTTTCAAAATCCGGGATATGACCTGGACAGATAGGATGCGCACTAAAGAACGCAACCACTACCGCCAGCCAGTTTGCACAGACTCTAACCGAAAGTGCAAGAAGGAAGACATATCACAAAATCAGCTGACCTAAAATTCTTTCTTTTCAAACGTTGCTACCTCCCGTACTAATGGTAGGTCGACTGAAACAAATACTTAAACATATCTGATGTATAAAACCAAGGTACTTTAATATTTCATACTGTCTTACCTATACTTCTAAACCTGGTATAATTTTGTTAATGTATATGGTAAAGTTGTCTCACCAGAAATTCATAGATTAACTATTCATTATTTAACCAATTAGATTACATTTGTGGCATCTACATTTCTCTGAATGTATTTAGTATTAAAAAGACTGAATTATTTCAGATAAAAGCTTGCTAGAACCAAAGTAATATAAAACCAATACTGTTGGTATTCAGCTAGGAAATTCTGTATAGATTCAGTCTAACATCAATTTTGTGTTACCTCTGTTGACGTAATATGATTAAAACTGGCTTGGAACCGAAACACGGTCCTCGGCTCACCTGAATTACATGAAATACATATTACGAGCGGGTTCGCAGTATCGATCTTGAATATTCTCATTGCGTATTTTGTATATCTGAATCATAAAGGATATATATGAATATAAAACTAACTTACTATGTCTCCAAGGTGCAATTCAACATATATATGTAGCATAACTATGACGGACATTGTATAAAGTCATCTCAGAAGTAACTAAAAAGGTGACAATTTTAAAGGAAAGACAAAGCAGCGACATGATACCTCATGACATTTATTTCAGCCTGTCTCATTTCGTTTATATTCTCTTCCTTATCCCCAGGAACTGTAGCAAGTTTATGTTATGTTTCTAACATACTTATACCATATGTCAAAGCTTTTGACGGAACGTATAGAATTCACATATGAATCATATCCGTTTCTGATTTCTTTTTAGTTTAAAATACGCTCATGGAATGCTACGCAAATTAGACAAAATACTATTGAATTTTATATAATAATTTTTGGCCGTGTTGTGCCGGCTTATAGAATAGCACCTCCCCATCTCTACCCGTGGGTGTCGTAAAAGGCGACTAAGGGATTTTTAAGGCGTAGGGCAGTGACGACCCCATCGCCCGCTGGTGGGATATTTGAATAATAACTATTTCCACCAGCGCAGTCAGTTAGTCCAAGTAGTGGGAGTGTCATGCTGCGTAAGCAGCCGAATGAGCCGACACGACCGGGGTAATACCACTCTCCCATTGAAAAAAAGCGTGAAGTGGCCCACGCAGGACGTGTGTCGCGTTTCGTTTTATATTGTGGGATTCCCGAAAGCTCATTTCCTTCCTCTCCGAATCATCATGGCAGCGTTATTTAATAAAACTTTTTTACCCCAGGAGGGTACCTGCACTTCTAGTACAGGAGAATCCGTCCCTGGGTGTACTCACTCAGGCTGTCCCGCGTATTCTGGGGGGGACAAAATACCGCTCAACTGCAGAGGCAAATCTAGAAATAAACTCACGGTAACACAATTTAACACAGACTTTACTAACATTAGGGGGCTTCAATCTAATTTAAATCCCGTCCACTTTCACCTCGAGACGGCTAAGCCGGCCTTATTGTTTCTAACGGAGACCAAGATAGTTCCCTCGTCTGTTGAACATTTGCACTATCCAGGCTATTGTCTTGAGCATAATTTTAGGCCACAAGCCGGTGTATGCGTTTACATTCGTGAGGATATAAATTTCCGTCGCCTCTTACATTTGGAAGAATCGGATCTTTCTACCTTGTGGGTACGCGTAGAATGTGCTGACCATCCCCGCATATACTGCTGCCTTTACAGGTCACACAGCGGCAACACCGAGGTCGATCGACTTATAGAACATGTCCAAACTGCACTCGATTCCCTTCTGTCTCTATCGCCTGCTGAAGTGGTTATACTGGGTGATTTCAATGCCCATCATTCTGAGTGGTTAAATTCTCGTACGACCGACTATTCGGGAAGAGGCTTCCATGATTTCGCTCTTGCATATGCTTTAACTCAACTGGTCACAACGCCTACGCGAATACCAGACCGAGCTGACCATCAGCCTTCGTTATTAGATCTTATGCTGACTTCTCACCCAGACTTCTATGAGGTTACTGTGGATGCCCCACTTGGGTCCTCCGACCACTGCTTGGTGCGAACCGTTGTGCCAATTAGGCATCGAACCCGCCCGCAGTTTTCGGAATGCCGTCGTGTCTGGCATTACAAATCGGCCAATTGGGATGACATGCGTCATTTCTTTGCAGCATACCCATGGTTGCAAGTCTGCTTCAAGGGTAGTGATCCTGACGCCAGCGCTGAATCTGTCGCCGATGTGGTGCTACAAGCAATGGAACTCTATATCCCTTACTCTATGGTCCCCATTCGTGGTAAATCTCGGCCATGGTTTGGCCACTCTTGCAAAGAGGCTTCCCGTCTTAAGCTAGAGTACTATAAAATCTGGGCTCACGCAATGGCCATAAAGGATCCCGATGTAGCTCTCCATAAAAAGAAATTTAACGCAGCTACCCGAACCCTTAAACGAGAAATTTTTAAAGCAAAATCGGAACATATTGGCAGAATTGGTGAAAAGCTCGCGAAATTGCCCTCTGGAACTCGAGCCTTTTGGTCATTGGCGAAGGCAACTCAGGGAAACTTTTGTCAGCCCTCTTTACCATCCTTGCGAAAGGAGGATGACTCGATGGCTCACTCGGCGAAAGAGAAAGCAGAGCTCCTTTGCTCTCTCTTTGCATCTAACTCCACGCTCAATGACTCAGGGACCTTACCGCCCACTATTCCGCATTGCGGGTTTTCTATGCCTGAAGTTCGATTCGAACAGATTGGTGTGCGGAAGGCCTTAATCTCCCTTGATACCCACAAGTCAAGTGGTCCTGACGGCCTTCCCTCGATCGTTCTTAAGACCTGTGCTTCTGAGCTGACTCCGGTGCTTACACGGCTCTTTCGACTCTCGTACTCCTCGGGCGTAGTTCCAAGCTCATGGAAGACTGCGCATGTTCATCCCATTCCCAAAAAAGGTGACCGCTCTGAACCATCCAGCTACAGACCTATCGCAATCACTTCTTTATTTTCAAAGGTAATGGAGTCTATCATCAATAGGCAGCTCTTGCGATATCTGGAGGAGCACCAGCTAATTAGTGATCGTCAGTATGGCTTTCGCCGTGGCCGCTCGGCTGGTGATCTTCTTGCCTATCTAACTCATAGATGGGCCGAAGTTGTGGAAAGTAAGGGAGAGGCATTGGCCGCTAGCTTGGATATAGCTAAGGCCTTTGATAGGGTTTGGCATAGGGCGCTTCTTTCGAAACTACCGTCATACGGTTTGCCCGATGGCTTATGCCGATGGCTGGCAAATTTTCTTGTAGGATGCTACGCATTAAAGTCCTAGTTGACGGAGCGTGTTCCAATCCTAGACCCATCAATGCAGGCGTTCCGCAAGGTTGTGTCCTTTCGCCGACCCTGTTCGTTCTGCATATCAATGACCTGTTGAATATCGACAACTTCCATTGCTATGCAGACGACAGCACCATCGACACATTATATTCCGGCCATCCGAACATGTCTCGATCTGAAGTCGATGAGAGTCGCAACATACTTGTTCTCGAAATTGAGTCGATTCTGGAGAAGGTTTCTGTGTGGGGTAGTAACAACCTTGTTAAGTTTAATCCTACAAAGACTCAGGTTTGTTCGTTTTCTGCCAAGAAAGATCCTTTTGTCGTATCTCCTCAATTTGAAGGCGCTCTCCTTAGTTCGTCACACAGCCTCAGTATCCTTGGGGTTGGCATTTCGAAAGAAGTCCAATTTCGCAGTCATCTGGAAGAAAAAGCCAAACTGGCTTCCAAAAAGCTGGGTGTTTTGGGTAGGGCTAAGCAGTATTTCACTGAGGTGCAACGTATGCAGCTCTACAAAGCTCAAGTACGACCTCATATGGAATACTGCTCGCATCTCTGGGCCGGTGCTCCCAAATACCAGCTTCTTCCTTTTGACCAAATTCAGCGAAGGGCTTGTCGAATTGTCAATCTCCAATGTCTTACTGATCGGCTTGATTCTCTATCGCTACGCAGAGACATTGCGTCTCTTTGCGTTTTTTACAAAATTTATTACGGAGAGTGTTCGGAAGAATTGTTTGGGTTGATCCCTCCTGCCTCTTTTCAACACCGTACGAGCCGAACGACCTCTAAATTTCACCAGCATCATCTTGATGGTTGGAGGTCTTCCACGGTCCGCTTCACAAGGCATTTTCTTTTGCGAACTAGCGAACTGTGGAATCGGCTCCCGGGGGGGGTCTTCCCTCAGAGATACGACCTCCAAATTTTTAAAAAACGAGCCTACTCCTCCCTCAAAGGCCGGCAACGCACCCACTAAAATGGGTGTCTATGGGCTGCGTGGACTACCCTTTTTGGTCGTCCCGCAAGCTCGTTTGCCCCCCTATTATATAAAAAAAAAAAAAAAAAAAAATGCTAATGGTGATATTTTCCGAATTTCTAATAATAAATGGTATGCATTTTAGAGTGCGGTAACGTGGCTAAACTTTTAGACCTCTATTGAGTGTTTTAGTTCCAACTACAAGCGCTTTGAAGCTTTGCCTTACCACGACCCCCCTAAATTCACCTAATATAGAAGGCCGATAACCTCAATGTACTGAGTACGACTCCCGATGATACAATAAGTTTTGGGTTGGTAGTAGTAAGGAGACTGCGTGCCACCAGTTATAATTGATGTATCTATTTATTAAAGTACACCAAATATATAATGCATTTTCGACAGCATATGTCACAAGCTGACTATCCCAAAATACAATAAAAATATTACACTTCAAACGGTTTGCTTAACAATGCGAATTAGGTACCAGATAGGCTAAGTATTTTATTTTAAATCAGCCCACTACCGAATATATCAAGCACTGGATTAGTAATGTTTATTCTGTTGTATAATTTGTTGATAGTGGAGTTAAGTATTTTATAAAAGAAATAACTTTAACCATTAGTTAAGACAGTCTTAAATTATAAATGAATTAAGATGCAACATTGTCATACATCTTTATCAGCGTCATGATTCTTGAATCTTTGCAAAACCCGGATTACAATTTGCAACGAGATATTCAATTGTCCAAAGGATTTGTCGTGGTGAAGCTTAAAAGGAAAATGTATAACATAACACAAAGACATATTCCATTGTTACCAAGCTCTTCTGTCCCGATTTCGTATTTATTACAAACAAACTAAAATCGTTAAAAGGGTATGAAACATTATTTAAGCTACCATCTTCTAACATCAATATCAATGATTTGTCTCAATCGTAAAAGCCTGTCAAACAGACGTGAAAATTGTCCCATGGGATTTCGAATAGTTTTACAACAAGAGTAAATTTATTATACTGAGAATGTTATATTCATTATAGATGTATAGTTATATTTTTGCTCTTTCTTTCTTTTCCGAATGCCCTTTTCAAAACATATCTTCGCCTCTGCCCGATGAAGAAGGCACAATGTTGTTGCGTGTTGTTCCCACGAGAATGAAAGTGCGTGCTCTGCTGCGTGTAAGAGGACAAATCTTTGTTTTTAATTTATTTTATTATTATTAATTACTTTAGATGTGATGTGGAACATGGTGTAATGGTTGCAGCTCCTTACAAACGTTGTGTAAAACAAAAAACTTGGCAATTAAAAAGAGTAGCGGAGAGTTTATTGCCAGTTCTTCTCTTCCGTTCTACGCCCTTGATTTGAGAACTGGCAGTAAATGTAAAATTAGAAGCATTTCAAATATATTTAATTTTTGACGTTCATGTTGTTACCTCTGAATACCTATGAATATGAATAAATGATTTTTGAATGTATTCCTTATTATAAGTAACACACATGGTACGTGACCCAGATACACAAAATTTACTCTTATCAATGTTTGGCTTTTAATAGAACAATTATCAAGCTTCATTTCGGTGTTAAAAAGTTTAAGAATATGAGTTTTCCAATAATTTTATGATTGAAAATAAAAAGTGTAGTGAATATTTCTTCTAATTCTGAAAATTGTTTTGCAAAATATTAATGTTAAAGACGACCTATCGTTCATTAAACCCCATTTCAACTAGTGAAGTTAGACACTCGAAATGCGCTATAATCTAGGTCGTCTATTCATCGGAATGAGCGAGGAATAATTTCGCAAACGTACTACAGCTTAGGCCAAACTGTGCTGGATTAAAATGCTGATTAGCGTGCATTAGGAACATATGTCTACTACAAAGTGTAGTAGGTAAACCTGCATGTTGATATAATCAAGTCATAGACAAAGGAATTTTATTTTTTTATTTACAGATATACATACATCACAGACAGGAGTTATATAAACTTGTTGATAATGATCAAGTATAAAAAACAGTGGCGGAGAGTTTATTGCCATTTCTTCTCTTCCGTTCTACGCCCTTGATTTGAGACCTGGCAGTAAATGTAAAATTAGAAGCGTTTAATGTATATTTCTTTTTTGACGTACATTGTGTTACCTATATGAATTAATGATTTTTGACTTGACTTTGACTTTATTTATATTAACAATTTTCTTAACCTACAAAGTAATAATAAAAACAATTAAAAAGAAAATCAAAACAAATTTAAAAAGTTTGGTCCCTGTGGCACACTACCTTTAACGCTTGCAGCATTTCCTCGCTGTATTACGATACTTTTTCGTTGAGCCAGGAAAGCACCAGCTCTGGGGTCACCGGTACTATCTACCACGTGCCAACTTAAATCTTTAATAAGCGCCTGTGCCCTTGAACCCCACGGCCCTAGAGTATGACAGACTATGCTAATACGATAATGTCGAGAAAAATAAAATAAAATATAGTCTTTTATTGACATAACTTTTACACATTTAATTAAACAATTTTTAACCGGATTGAAGTTATGTATTTACAATTATTTTACATAATTTTAAATTTAAACGACGTTTCACGTTCTTTTCAGCGTGCGTGGTCGCTTATTAAAATAAAATATAATAAAGTATATAAATTAAACACATAATATACACAATATTATGTTAACATGTTACTGTGAATTCACTCTGCGAACATATAAATATGTCGATAGTGTCGGAGACAGCATTCAGTGGGCGCAACGCAACGTCTTTGATAACGGGCATCTGTGCAACAGACTGCTTCTGGCCATTGGTATCGCAATCAACCTTTCTTGATTATATACATCAAAGAAGGTTCATACCAGCCCTGCGATTCTGTAACTCACTTCACGAACTCACACAGCGGTTTTCGCATCGGCGAAAGGGTGAAAAGGTGGGAGCTTGTAGTTTATTGTTTATCAGAATGCCAAATCATAAAATGACTGCTTCACGACTGATTTGAGAGCGACCGCCGATGCGAAAACCGCTGTGTGAGTTCGTGAAGTGAGTTACAGAATCGCAGGGCTGATTATTGTAAACAAAATCATTTATAAATGATACACGAAATTGGTTTAACTGTAATATCGGCCTCAAAGCGGTAAAGCTAAACCGCAATGTATGCAATAATATAGATACATTTAATATGCGATCTCCTCACGAATTAATTGGCAGCATTAAATCCAATTACGCTGTATTAATTTTGCTGCATCAGCTAATATAATTGAATAGATAACATCTGTATTACGGGCCTTGTAATGTACAGATTATAGAAAGATTGATATGACGGTGCAAACACTGTAAATAAATATAAATGTATTCAATATGGTAGTATTAATTGGTCCCTGTCATAATTCTAAACAAACGGCACACAAAAACAAAATAAATAGAATGAAAAAAGGCACTGGAGTGCAAAAACCGTACACGAAAAGCCCCGATCAATATGCCGCTACGGTACGAGCGCTACAAAGTGCTACAGGTGCTACATGAGTGCTACGCGCTAAGATCTCAAATTTATTATAAAGTACTAGCTGGCCTGGCGAACATCGTACCGCCTAACAGTCGATTCTTTATTTTTTTAAATACTTATTCTGCTATTCGGGACACCGGTTTAGCTAAGATAAAAAAAAGAAAGTTGATAAGACAGCAAATACATTATGTCAAAAAATAAAAATTTACCTTCCCGGAACCCCTCCACTAACACTTGAACTTTATGATATGGTATTAAAGTTCAAATCGCCTTTTAAGTATTATTACGAATATTATGTATGGGAATATAGAAAAGTGTTGTTTTTAGACTTTTTCACTCAATTTTTTTAATTTTTCTCTCCGTTAGAACCATCCTCGTACTTCAAGGAATATTATAAAAAAAGAATTGGCAAAATCGATCTAGCCGTTTTCATGTTATGTCGTGACAACGGAAAACGGGTTTCATTTTTATATATATAGATTATTTTTATTTTAACTTTATTAAGTTGATGAGATTTTCACAAATTAGTTTGTAATGAAATATATGTATGTTTTGGGCTATTGAATATCTCTATCTAATTACGCATCGTATATTTCTAACAAAATCTGTCCTTAAAGAGTTTTACGCTCATAAAATATTGTTAAGAACATTTTATTACGATGTAAAACCGTATTTCTGGCTAGAGGCTAGTTGGCTTCAGCGTGCGACTCTCAACCCTAAGGTAGGTTTGAGCCCCGGCTGTGAATCGATGGACTTTTTTTCTATGTGCGCATTTAAGATTCGCTCGAACGGTGAAGGAAAACATCGTGACGAAAGCCTTAGTCTAAAGCGTGTGTCAGGCACAGGATAGATCATCTACTTGCCTATCAGATTGATAAAGGTCATGAAACAGATACAAAAATCTGAGGCCCAGACCATGAAAGGTTGTAGCACTACTGATTGATTTAGTTAAAAACCATAATACACCTACAAACTTTTATAAAAATCATCAGAAAATCATCTCGCTTCCATAATGACTGAATTTATAAAGATCTAGTATCTGAATGCAGATAAAATACCCACATCTACAATAATAAAATAGCAATAGTAAAATTGTACCTCGTCCAAGTAAATACGAGTGCGATAAAAACACAATAAAGATGATTAAATATTGCAGCTATTGTGTTGGAGTGCTTTTGTGAGCTTATGTTGGGAGAATAATATAGCACCTACGTTTACTACCAGAATATAAATAAAACGTAAAGGTTGTTATATTGTATCTCATAAATATATATTTACGGAAAAAGGTTTTGAGATTGTTCCAATGTAAATCTAAGAGAGCTTTTGTTTGAATATTTTATCGAATTGCATTTCATTTCTAAAAATAAGTCAGCTTATTAAATAATTAAACTCAAAAACTTTATTCATATACTTAAACAAGTACACTTATTGTCAACAGAAAATATGTTAAATTGATTCTAGTTCGCAGGTCAGGTGTGTAGAGCGGGCAAGAAACTCTCCGCCACTCTTTTTAATCAGTAAGAGCCTACAAATTGTTTGAGCTGGAGCAAATCAATCCCGAGGATTATATTTATTTATTTATAAAAAGCTTTATTGAATAATTTACGTTTAACGAGAGCAAGAGCGATTAGTTAAATATACATGCAAATGAATACGCCGATGAGGCAAGTAAATGTTGCGTGTCATTTTTTGGTAATACACATGTCAAAAAACGTGGTAATGTAGCGCGGTTTTGTTTAAAACGTAAACACGCATACACACACTCACACACACACAACCTCGCATACACCCACACAACTTTATTTCTACTAACTTCTAACTTGTTGAGTGTTTTGTTTAGTTTTTCTTTCCTTATTTTAAAAGTTAAATTTGTGTGCCTATCCATATATGTATGTACTATTTGTTACCACTCAATATGACTTTGCTGTGGAATGGAAGCCAGGTGATCCATATCACAGGTTCTTACTTAGTTTGGAAACCATTCTCCCAATACCTTCTCAACTATAATCTTATTGTTTGTTGCAAATGTTATATAGGAGAAAATAAAGAAAGAAAGATAGTAACAAGCTGCTGTGGCTCAAATGTAAGAGTCTTTCCACCACCTTCAATTTTATTCACTTTGGAGAAGAGACTCTTGAGGGCTCAAGTGCCCAAGCACTAATTAAAGATTTTGATTGATGGGCTGATGGCGCCTGGTAGATAGTACCGGTGACCCCAGAGCTGTTGCTTTCCTCGCTCAACGAATAAGTATCGCAACACAGCGAGGAAATTTTGCCATTGTTAAAGGTACACTGCCACAGGGACCAAACTTTTTAACTTTTTTTAAATGTTCTCTTATTAATTTTTATTATTACTATGTAGGTTAAGAATATTGTAAATATTGAAAATACTCTATATTTGTGTAATTCTCAATAGTATAATCTATACATTATAGAAAATATTTTTCAAAGCGATTTATAATTAATGACTACTGCCTATAATCAACTCATTAAAAAAATCGTTAACCCCACTTAAATATGTTACTTTCATTAATATACGTGAAAGCATCCACAGGTGCTTATAAAATACCCGTATATTACCCACTCTCTGAATAATTCATGAGATAATTGCCTACTTTTACTTTACTGCCAGCTGGCGCTTTTTGTTCATGTACTTAGGGTTTTTTTTAATAATAGGAGGCAAACGGACAGGAGGCTCATCTGATGTTAAGTGATACCGCCGCCCATGGGCACTCACATTGCCAGAAGGCTCGCAAGTGTGTTACCGGCCTTTTAAGAATTGGTACTCTCTTTTTTGAAGGTCTCTAAGTCTTGCCTTACGAACGAATGCCAGATATATTCAATTGTTAACAAATTTCAGAGACATATTATACAATAAATTATTTGTATTAACATTTACTGCCGCGGACCCATGCGATTTCTTCAATACAAAGAGTCCCCTCGTGTGTTGTGTGCTGCGATGCATGATGAACAGGCGCCAACTTAAATCTTTAATTAGCGCCTGTGCACTTGGACACAAGAGTCAAAAGGGAACAAAATCGAAGTTGTGTTTGATTAGTTGTATCACTAAACCTACCCACAAGTCACAACACAGGGAATTCCTAGTGTGGGGACTAGCGATATATGAATTTAGTCACAATCAATTTGTCATGGATAAAGTTTTTATTATTATTTGAAAACTGAAACAGTAATTAATAATTATAGTAATATAAAGTATATAATAATTATAGTAATATATATGTCCCAAAATTAGACGTCAAGTCGAAATTTTCTCATAGGTAATGCCACACCAGTTATCAGAAAAATTAAAAAAAAAATAAGTCATGTATTTTTGAAGTTATGGATATTTTGTATTTGTTATTCCAGAAAATGCACACCATGTGACAGTTTTTTCATTCCTGTTGTTACAAATATTTACTTTTTGGCAATTTTTTTTCTCTTACGTCATCCCGAATAGTGTTTTATGTAACCTATGATCCTAAACTCTGTGCTGATCACTCCAACTTTTAGGAAAATGTCATTTTATACCGTACCAAGTTTTCAAAATTAATTTTTGCACTACTTCAACTGATCGTCCTGAAAAAAAATGTACTACTCCAGTTTAGCTGTAGGCAAGTAGCTTTAAAAGTTAGCGCATTTAATAAGGATTCTACAGTGGTATAATAAATAATAATTATAGTAATTAACTAATTACATTGTATTAATTAATGCATTCTGACTGTCAAGCCGTATTTAAAGTATAGGGTAGCAGTCAACATACCCTTGTTAAACGAGCGTGATAAAGTTAAACTATTGGTTTTTCAGTTTTCATATCAGACTAAAAAGTCGAGCAAAAAGTTTAAAAGGCTTAGTTGGAAAAAAAATATCCACACATACCTTTTGAACGTATATTTCATGAAAGCTCGTGAGGATGAATATTCTTTTTGCCCTGAGTTTCAATTTAGTTAGCCGAGCCACTTTGTATTCATACGCCTCTGTACATTATCGGTTAATAGCTATCTTTAGTATGGCTGTAATATACATTTTCTGATTTATTGAAATATTCATCATAATCTCATAGCGCCTCATAGCCTAGCGGTCTTATTAAGTGTCTGTTAGGTGAGGGGTATCAGGTTCGATTCCCGGTCGGAGAGTTTATTTCTTAATAAATTTAAATTTGTGTTCTGCCTTTGGGAGGGTAGTGCGGTGCGGGCGAGTGCTTAAACCGTACATGGAGGGCACGGTCAAATTTCAAAGGCAAGCAATGAGTATGATAACTAAGAAAAAAGAGAGTGTGAGGCCCTTAGCACGTATGTTACAGTATATCCTAGTACGAGGGTGGAAATTGCAAATGGTTGGCAATTCAACATACCATTTTTGTCGAGTCGAAAAAAAGCGTTTTTAACGCTTATTCATTCTGCAACCAATTTGACTATAAAATGTGTTTCCTTACCATGTTTTATGCCTACATTTTAAACGACTTTAATAAAAGTAATTTATTTGTATAATATCAGAATGATGCGTTATATTTGTTGCTAGAATTAAGTCTAATTATGGCATTTAATGATTAATGAAATAATTTCTTTCCAGAATGCGGTGTATAGGCATGAGTGGAGTGAAGTGAGGGGCGATTGGGGCGCAATGAGCGCTCCAGAACCTTTAGTGCTTCAGGCGCTCCAGGGGTTCACCCAGGAGAGCGACAAGTGGCCTGGACCACGAGTTGTCAAGATTTACATTGCATCCCTCTATAATGGTATATATTAAATTTAAGACCGATTAGATTAGATGGAAAAGGTTTTTTTGAATGCTTATCTATGTGTACTTTCAGATATGTATATATATATTTATGTCTAGCTGTACGTACACACTCAGATTTACTTCGTAGATTGAATCTAGGAAATTATAGAGCAGTGTTTCCCAATCTTTTTGGGCATGCCCCTTTAGCCTTTTTAGCCTAAAATTCTAAGAGGGGCCCTATGTAACATACATACTTTTTTTACATTAAAATATTGAATTGTTCACTTAAGAAACTCTTACTCACTCTTTATCATTTACATCATGCATGTAATATTATCACTTTCTTCATTTTTTTAAGGGGCCCAATGCTATGCGGCTCCTTAATATTACTTACTATACACAAGTCGTAAGAAAAAAAATCTACCCGTATTTTCAATTGTTAATCTGTATAATTCTCGTCTTTTGTCAAATATTGTATTGTATACCGATATTCCAGATGGTCCCGTTCCCATAAACATCGTAATCAATAATATGAATAGGTTGGGGACTTTCTATATATAGCCATTAGTCGCCGTAATCGTTTAGCAATATTACATTTACGTACACGTTCAACAGTTACACAGTAGCAGAAAATTTTTAACAATTTATAACAATAATATTTTTTTTGATAGAATATGGTACAGAATTAATGGTGGTACAATCTAAACTGCGTATTCTGCTACATATAATAATTAAGCCTCATTTATTCCTTGAATTTATATAAATTTTTATTTACAAAATAATATTTACAAAAAGTTACAAAATATACACACACACATAAAATACATATATATATATATTGTTTTTCCAAGGACTACATATAATAGTGAGCAAATTTGTCTAAACGGTATAATTTTACATAGGAGTTGCAATTACATTATGAGTCATATTATTATAATCAATTCTTATATAATTTTATCACTACATCATCACTTTATTAAAATATATTGTTCCAAATACATAATTTTAATTTCATAAATTTTGATCTAAAATATTTCAACTCACACTGTTTGATTGACTGCTTTGTTTCACTCAGATTGTGTTGGACGCGTTATTTTTTATTAACTTTTTGCCAATTATATTTGTTAGTAGAACGTCCTCAATTTTATATTTTTGTGACTATTGTAACCTCTCTTATTGTTTCCAAACTAATATAATTCTCCATATCCTTACGACTGACAATTCTGTGCCTTTTTTCTTTTTAAGGCTATATCTAAACGAAGTATGTACTCAGCCTTGCGATTCTGTACTTTATTGTAAGTCCTTAAAGTCAAAGACACTTCTTCTTTGTAACAGAGGAAAAAACAAATGAATAACGATTATCCAAACTTTATACGTGTAGTTTTGTGTTATTGTTGTTTGGCTTAGTGTAGATGCGAAAGGTTCAAATTTCGTCAAAACAATAATTCATTAAGTTGGTAAGAGATGAAGGTCACCTGTTTTCTTTGCGGTTACCCAGAAATATTGCCGCTTCGGAGGATTACGAGACAAAACATTAATAACGCTTAACATTAATTAGTTACAGTTAGATATTCGTTAAATCTCTCTAACTAAATAAATTTAGTGTATTTAATTGTTTTTACGAAAGCGTTTTGTAAACTTTTCATTTAAATACTTTCTTTTGGCTTTGCCACTAGTCAAAGTAATTATTAATATATAAGGCGATGCTATATAAACAAACTAATAATATTTCTAATTTAGATTTCCGCGAAGAAAGGCGTCAAACTTTGGAGTTGGTGGGTCCAGAGTTGCAGTCAACATATGATGATCGATGCATTGAGGTAAGTTAATATTAAATATGTTGACAATTAATAATAACTAAGTTATACACGTATCTCATATTTATACATCAGTTTAATTGCACCGTTTTACCTAAAGTCATCTGTCTCTTTTCATCATAGCATATTATAATGGTTTAACTAAAACGGTGAAAGAATTAACAACTATTTAACTTGTTAATCACTGAAAAGTGAAGGGCAGAGAAAGACGCCTTTTTTTGAACTACGTTAATCGTTAATTGTCTTTGGTTTACGCAAGTACTGAGTATTTAAATTAAACATTCGCGAAATAGATAACTCGATTAGTTGAGTGCACTTTAGCAAATCGTCGCCAAATACGTTTGCTGAATATTTAATTTATTTATAACCGAAATACATACCTTATCTTTACAGACGATGTGATAATGTCGGGAAAAATAAAATAACGTGTACAATTTTAAACACGTAATATACACAATATCGATACTGTGAATTCACTCTGCGAGCATATAAATATGTCGATAGTGTCGGAGACAGAATTCAGTAGGCGCTACGTCTTTGATAACGGGGATCTGTGCAACAGGCTGGTTCTGGTCCTTGGTATCGCAAACAACCTTGGCCTTCGCCGTCGCACATATCCATAGGTAGTAGGTACAAAGAAACGCAGTTCTTGGAGCACACTTGGGTTGCACTACCCCTCGCAAAACGGTTTTAAACGTCTAGTTGTATAAATTATAATTGGCCTTTATTCGTTTAAATAAAATATGTTTATTATGGAACATAAGATACAGGTATCACTTATTCCACGTCATTAAATTTGAATCTGTAGGCATCCCTACTCATTGGCAAAGAAGACAGAGGGTGTAGGCCGAGAGAAAAAGCCGGCGTAAAAATGTCTCGGTACTCTTTTAAAATAGCAAATCATCAAACAACACTTATTTTAAAACAAATATCGCAAATTAATTATAAGTAGCCTGTCAAGCACTAGTCTCAGTTCTTACATATAACTGAATCTATATGTATCTAAAGCTAAAATGTGGCTTTCGTCATCCCATCGTTATTGTTCAACACCTGAAAACACAGGAACTATTTAAAACCCTTAACAAGTAACATTGCCGGCCAATCTGTTAAAATATGTTTCGTACAATTTATTAGTAAAGTTGGTGCGAGGTATCCCTTTCAGCTCTGTATTGTTGATCATTTACCATTGTAACTTTGCTACAATATGGACCCGAACTTTAACACAGTGAACATTATTCACGTACGTGATTTTATAATCAGGTCTCTATTGATAGCATATATCTTATATTTTGTCTACAGGAAATAATTATATATTTCTTGTAGGTCGAGTTCGTGGATATGCACTATGGAACCGACGGAGGCGACGAGACTAATCCCGCTTTGCTTAGATATCATCTAGATGAGATAAGATGCTGTAATCGGAACTCCAAAGCTGGTTATTTCCTGGTAAGAATATTATTTTTTTCATAAAACTAACATACATATCTTTTATAGAAACAGAAAAAAGACTAATAAAATATAAAGTTCTAACAAAAACGGTCAAAATACGATGCTTAATGCAGTACTTAATTAACTCGATTGATTATAGTTGATTAACGTTGGATCCCACCAAAACGTGTACGCGTCGCAGGAGTTTGCAGTGAGTAATATCCATTGCAGAGTACATCTTAAAATCTCGCGTTGGTGCGTGATTTCGTGATTGCCCTTTGAAACATATGAGGAGAAAAATTTATTGTTGATTTTATTGATGAACGAAAAGTTTATTTTGCAATTTTTGTGTGACACTTGATAGTTGATACTTATTTGGTGTGAACGGAAACAAGGCTTTTCGACAAACAAATACAAAGCTTTTCGACCAAGACGGCGTAGAGACCATATTCTTATCCAAGGCCAAGGGATTTGTACCTTGTAGCCTAGTACTTCAAAAATGGCTAGTACGCATTAATGTGTTAAATATTTGAAAACATTACCTAAGACACACACAAATAAACAAATAGAGTATTTGCCTTAAACAATCACAGAATAATAGTACTTATGTACAAACATGACAGTAGACGGGAAAGCCAAGTTTATTTATCACACTTATACCATACATGAATACTTGGACTTGGGAGAATTTTTAAAAAAATATTCTTAACTCGTAATTCGTCGAATAAGTTACGTAGTAGTTACCTTGTAGATTAAATTAAACTGTTTTCTAGAAACATAATTTATTATTCATTAGAAAGAACACTACATAAAAGTTTTTCATAATCCATTTGAACAGCATTATAACATTATTAACATAATATCGCAGCAGTGTTTATTTCAAAGAGGAATTATGATGACGAGCTTAAACTATAAATTAACACGTTTTAGGTAAATTATTATGAGTAGTTTTCGTAACGTTTTTTACTTACATCACGTTGAACTAGTAAAGCACTGTTTTAATGTATAAATACGTATTTTAACCCTTCTTTGTAGTGTATTATTGGAGGTGAAGCAGTGTCCTATCAACCTGTGCTGCCCTTCAGGATTGCCAAGGACATATTTGAACAGCTGGTGAAATCTGAGTCACCCCAAGCCGCACTCGTTCGCGCCTGCTACAGATGTAATGGAGATGATTACAAACTAGATGGTGATGACAAATGGTACTTGTTTTTGTAAATATAAACTTAAATTAACTGTTTTTCTTAGGTAATAACATAACTAATAAAAAAACCGTGGTGCCACAACCCTTAGGTTTCGTCTCTAAGTTCTGTATCTGTTTGGTGATATTTTTTTTCTAATAGGCAAATAGGTTAGCCATGCCTGACACAGGCTATCAACTTTTTTGGGCTTATGGCGTGCTGATTTCCTCACGTTGTCCTATATAGAAATAAAATTATGTTAGTGCACAGCTGGGTTTTAAACCAACGATCTCAAGGACAGTCACGCGCTCGAGCCACTAGGCCATCACTGCACTTACTTGTTTTACGAAGACCTACTCAGAATTACAATTAAACGAAATTGTCTGTGATGATAGATTCAAATTTATCGGTTATGAAATGTAATTTGATTAAAATTTATGTAAAGGATAGGGGTTTAGGATTTAGTTTCTGATTGGATCTATGTTTACGTGACTTAATGATGATATTATTTTTTAAGGAACGACTTTGATTACGGGAATAAATGTTGTCAATTAAATCGCGGACTATGTTTCACTTTAAAAAATGAGGTTTACTTTGGATTACCCCTTTTTTGTTTAGCATTATAGTAATTTTCTAAATTCTATCACTTGACCCGACTGGCGCCTTTGATATGAATATCAGACTCGAATTAAACATGTGTTTTTAATATATAAATAAATCACCGAGTTCTTGTATTTTTTTATGTAATAGGAGGCAAACGGGCAAGAGGCTACCCTGATGTTAAGTGATACCGCCGCCCATGGACTCTCACATTGCCAGAAGCCTCACAAGTGCGTTGCCGCCCTTTCAAGAATTGGTACGCTCTCTTCTTGATAGACCCTAAGTCGAATTGGTTCGGAAGAACTGCAATGGGCAGCTGGTTCCACATAGCGGTGGTGCGCGGCAAGAACTGCCTTAAAAACGCTCAGTTGTGGAACGACGGAAATTTATTAGAAAACTTATAGGTTAAATTATCATTATTATAACAATTTACGAAGTACTTTTAGTGAAATATATACCTGACTACTATATTATTTAAATTGGTGACGGTATTATACCACATACATTTTCCATTTTAAACGATAACAATAGTCCAAGGGTCTAAGATAAATATTTACCAAACGTATTTCTTATCTCCTGGTACCCCCGTGATACTTTTCAGTACTCACTCATTATCCCTCCACCGTTTACCGCAACAATTTACGAGCGTTGCTCTCAAATGGGATACGATTACTCACTGGGATCGTAAAATAAACAATTTATTGCTATCTATAATATTACCTGAAGATAACGTTAGTTTTGTGAAGAAAGGTTCTCGCAATAGGAAAAAGGTATGAGATTGCGTGCATTATTCAATATGTTGACCCTTCTTGGAATTGCTTTTTATGCGTATATGGAGATATAATTTCAAATTACTTCATTTGCCAAGGTTTTTTATGGTAGCAAGCGTGTAAGATAAGATGAGATCTAAAAACACCAACATATAATTATAGGGGTTATATTAAAATAAGAATTAAGTATGTTTCGATCCTCAGCTGTGCACGAATGTACTTTCTATATTTTCGCTCGAACGGTGAAGGAAAGCATCGTGAGGAAACCGGCTTGCCTTAGACACAAAAAGTCAATGGCGTGTGTCAGACACATAATCTAGGAGAATCACGTACTTGCCTATTAGATTAACATGATGATGACAAATGATCATGAAACAAGCAGAAATCTGAAGAACAGACCTAAAAAGGTTGTAGCACCATTGATATACCTACAATCTACATATACATATATTATATGTTTATCCCCTATAATTGTATAGCCGCTGTTTTAGCTTTAGAATTATCAACAATAAAGTTCCTGGGTTCGGTTTGTGAAACATTATGTAAGATTGAAGGGCACTCAAGGTGTCTTTCTTTAAATATACATAAGAAGTTTCGGTACTTCACATTGTTATGTAATGAAAGCGAATGCTAATTACTCATACAATTGAAATTTTACATACATTTGTTATGTATTAGACAATATATTTTTGTATAAACTTACAAATATGTTTGTTGGAAATTATGTAAAAAGTGTGTATTTATATAATTTTATTTTATAAATAATTTTAGTAATTTTATAATCCATATAATAACAGTTTAAACAAAACATTGAAGTATATAAAACGCGAATTAATTATATTATATTATTCGTCGTTCCACAACTAAGCGTATCTTAAGGCAGTTTTTGACGCGCACCGCCACTATGTGGAACCAGCTGCACTGAAGTATTTTCGAACCAATTCAACTTAGGGTTCTTCAAGAAAAAAGCGTACCAATTCTTAAAAGGCTGGCATCGTACTCGCGTGCCCTCTGGCGTTTAAGAGTCCATGGGCGTCGGTATCGCATAACATTAGGTGAGCCTCCTGCCCGTGAGCCTCTTGTTACATTAAAAATATATTATTTACATTACTTGACTTATAAACAATGTATTAGTTACTAAAGTTTCTATATTAATTGTGATATTTGTTTATTACCATTTACAATTGTTAGGCCCAATCTTATAAGTTCGCTTATAAGATTTTTTCCTTGTATAAAAGACTATTATATTCTTTGAATTTCATAACAGGTACAGCAACTTAATGGAAAGAGAAACGGAGCGACAGCGTCTCTCAACGGTTCAGAAAGCATTTAATACACTAGTACTAGAAGCCCATGACAGTGGCCTAGATGTAGCAGATTTATTGCGAAGCCCCGTTGAAATACAGTGCGAGCTTGCTTTAGGTAATATCTTTTATTATTCAAGAAGTTTTATTTCACTGTTGTACATACTTAAAATTAATCTGTGAGCGGCCATAAAACTGATACACTCGAAAAGATAAAACCAATTATATACTACACATTTATTATTAATCCAAATACTACAACCCTAAATCTTGGCGTCAGATTGCAACCGTTTCATTGAATTCTATTTTATAGACTAGTAGATGATTAGCCGTCTGTGTACAAGTCTGCGATATGACACTTTCCTCATGGTTGGAGCAAGTGCCAAAAACACAGAAAGAAATACATTTTCCATTGGTAATACGTAATTCGAACGCAGGACTGAGATTTGTGTTTGGATGAGAATCGCATGCTTAAGCTGCTAGGTCATTGCTCTGTTATATATAGTACAAAAGGTTTGTTATTGATATATTATCCTTTTATGATTGATACTCATGATAATAAGAACAGAAACATAACCTTCCATGTTCCTGCCTACAAGGCTCGTAGTCGTGCTTTGTTTCATGTTCCTCACATCAACACAAACTATGCAAAAAAGTCAGTTTTGTTTCGCGCAACCCGGACACACAACGTCCAATATTTAAGCCTTGACTTTTTTAAGTAATCGCGGAATATGTTGTATTAAGAATATTCATAGCTCTGCACCATCAATACCCCACATACAGCGGCCGAAGTCATTTTTACACCATCACACATCACAGCCAAATTAGGTATTACTTAATTAAATGTATTGAATAATTTTGAATGTTACCCTTGTGTTAATATTATGTATTCCATCTTTGGCTATATTTTTTGTTAGCTGTAGGATTACGAAAGAAATAAATAGTAAAAATTACCATCATGACTTCAATATTAATAATCTAATGGCATACAATAGTAATGGACACACATTGGATCTGTCTTTATTTTATTTTTTCACCAAGACCATTTGTACCTGTCACATGTTGACATAAAGTAAATTATTATTATTTTATTTCCAAGTCAAGGTATATCAGACCATGTCGTGGTCTGATATACCTCCTCACGATTTAAATACTAGAGCAAGTGATAGCGTACATATTGGCGGATAGGTTTCGAATGGACGACCCTAGTGTTTATAGTCGCTTCTAACTATTCATATAATACCAATATAGGCAACTAATTGTAAAAGCCCAAATTGCTTCTAAATTCGAAAGTTCAATTTAAAACCGAATTGAATGGCTTAAAAAGTAAATTGCACAGAATCGAAATTGTTTTCTTTGTGAATTTCATGGAACTTTAAAAACAGCGACCTAATTCTTTGGTAGCGGGTAAAATATCGTCCGATCCATCGCACTTGTTGATTACAGGAATTTGTTTGAGGATTAAAATATAAAATATTTTCTCATTAACGTTGTAAAGAATTAATCTACTTTCATAACGGCTTAACGTGATTAAATTTCCTTCCTAAATGTTTGATATAATTGTTCGTAATTCAATGAATATTATACTTGTAGAAGAATATCGTCTTTCGTTGATTGTTTTCGAACGTAAAAAGCGACTTGAAAGGGAATGGAATACATCATGTAGCGAGCAATCTAGCGATATTAAAAATAATATTATGAAAGGTGCGGTATTTATTGGGTACATATATCATCCAACCATGCAATAACTTTACTCAAATACAATGGTTTTCATAATAGTCTAAGTAACAACACAATCTTTTAAAAACTATCTTTCAAAGGCATAACTGAAAATATTCACTGTATTTAAAAAAATCGTTAAAACTAATCTTTCTATTTCAACACATTATAATGTAGATCAATATTCGTAAGGAAATTATGTTGAGTTACATTCGATTAATAGTTACTTTTAGCAAATTTTTATCTATCTATAGATATCAATATATAAAAATAAAATATAATAAATATATGTTTAAGTTCCTAAGCAACTCGAAAATGTTATGGAGTGAAAAAAAATAGTTTTTTTTATATATTACGTATTTGTTTATTAAAACCTAAACATAACAATAAAATATACAGTATTTATAATAAAGTCGGGTCCCTGTGGCTGTGTACCTTTAACGCTGGCAGCATTTCCTCGCTGTATTGAGATACTTATTCGTTCAGCGAGGAAAGCACCAGCTCCAGAGTCACCGGTTCTATCTACCAGGCGCCAACTCAAATCTTTAATTAGCGCTTGTGCACTTGAACCCCTCAGCCCAAGAGTCTCTACTTCAAAGGGAACAAAATCGAAGTTCAAGGAAAGACTTATATTTGAGCCGCAGCAGCTTATTAGAATTTTGAAGGTTCTTGATTAATAAAAATTTTAAGTTTAATACATTTCGTGCAACATTAGGCTGTACATAACGTTACTAATGTTTGTTGCTTACAAATACAGCGAAATATTATTTTTGAAATTTACATTTGTATTTAAAAACATTGTACAATCATTACAAATGGAATTTGTTTTAAAAAATTACGGTATATTATTACGCGTGAACCAACAAACTTTTTTAAAACTCTAAATGAATACCAAAACTTTCCATTTTAAACAAAACCAAATGCCGGCCCAATGTATTCCAAAGGGAACAAAATCGAAGTTGAATGAAAAACTCATATATTTGAGCCGTTTTTTTTACTTTGTTTCGTTTAGTTTCTATTCCGATAGCAAAATGTTCCATATATTGGTTTGTAGCTAATAAAAAGGTAGGCTAAGTAAAAAACTCATATCAAGCTATGCACACTTATAACATACATTATCTAAATATATAAGGTACCATAAAATCTCCAGTTTGGATAAAGAGTACACAAACTCCTTCATATTAACGAAAACTTTCAAGTTTATGTTAAAACTTTGTTACAGAGCTTCTTAACACGGGTAAACACCCAAAAGGTTTAATAGTTGCGCATAGAGAACTTTCCGCGTTGGAACCGGATGATAGTAAATTAACAATTATAGCACATTCTCGGTTAAAAGCTCTTCAAAAGAGGATTGAAGATGTTCTACCCGAAACTCATGTTATTTATCTCGAGTAAGTATTATAGTTTTGTAAACTTTTACGTGTTTTTACTGTTGGAAAATGCAATATGAACTTTTCTGATTTCAATTTAATTTAAGTTTATAGTTTATACCTTAAATATTATTAAATAATTTTATTTTCGTAAATTCCTAGATAATCGTTTAGTAAATTATACGGAGCTAATTTTCTTATAATAAATATTTATATGTTTTTATAATGACACATATTCACAATACATGTCTTTTTAAATGTATTGTCAAAATATATTTAAAAAGCGCGCATAAAAATATACATATTAACATTTAAAAATAAAATCTTTTAAGTGAAGTTCGTGTTATATGCCAAAAAGTGGTTTTTCAATTGAATTGATAGAAAATAGAATAAATAAATTTTATACGTTCTGTAATATTTATTTTGTATATAGACCTTCATCAGCGGATTCGTCAAGAACAGATGCTGCATCAGACAGTGAAGAAAAATTAACGCCATTCAGGCAAAAGCTGCAAGATGCTGTCAGTGTGCTGATTGATGAAAGCCTTAGCACAGAACCCGATCAGGGAAAGGGGAGAAAAAAGACTGTTCAAGTAAGATTTAGTTTTTCTTTTTTTTTCTTGAGGCCTTTTAGGCTATAAGACGCTATTAATAACTTCGTTAAGAACTACTGCCAAGATTTATAATTTGTTTAAGAAAAAATATGTTAAAACAATATATGAGAGTTCAATATAACTTATGTATAATTTTTAAATATTATTGTATTCTTATACTGAAAAGTTGAAAATTCAAAAGTTAACGTTATTATATTTAACCCTAGAAAAAATTACACATTCACATCCAACACCTTTTGTCTTCAGTCACCGTGACCACGCACGCTGTAAAGCACGCGAAATGTCGGTTAAATTTAAAATTATGTAAAATTATTGTAAATTTATAATAAAACATGACTTCAAATCTGTTAAAAAAGTGTTTTTCTTTGTCCAAAAGTTATGTCAATAAAAGACAATACTATATTTAACCCTTCATAATTATGTAACCGTATTAAAAAATTATTTGTTTAACAATTTTAACCTAATTATTTAAAAATTAAACGACATTTTATTAGTCATTCTTTTTCAGGAAGTGTTTTTGGAACACATAACACATCTAAGGATATGTTTAGAACAACATCAGAAATATCAACTTACAGTTAAACACATAAAACAAGTAGCCGAAAGCATACTAAACAATGCCAAAGAGAACTACGAAAATAAATCAAGACACCCACCCGTACTCATACACGGACCAGATGCGTCTGGGAAAAGTACATTACTAACGCATTTGTACTACAAGTGCGAGGAGATATTTCCAAAACCAGTTCTAAGGATAATAAGATTCTCAGCTTCAACGCCGAGATCCGCATACAACTTAGAGCTTTTGAGAGTTATGTGCCAACAAGTGTCTATTATTCTGAACATTCCAGAGGGCTACTTGCCGAAAGACGCAAGTTTCGACCCGTTGTACATAAACAATTGGTTCCAAGGTTTGCTCAAACGCTGCGAGGAAATGGAAAATCAAATATTATTAATATTCATAGACAATGTACATAGAGTGAATCCCTTGGAATGTGACATTGTTACCGGCCTGTCATGGCTTCCAATGTCCTTGCCGAGAAATGTATTTTTAGTCTGCACTAGTGCAGTATCGTTAGATCAATTGCAGCTAACTCCAGCTCAGAAGGAGAAATTTAAGGTGCAAGGCTGTTATTATTTGCTGGAAACGATCGAGGATATGCCGGAAAATGATAGCTCCGGGGAATATATTGATAGTGCCTTTGATAATTTAGAAGCTATGTTCGGAGCTAACGCGTTTAGTAAACTGGCAGGTGATTATTTCGTTAGATCCATACTTAGATATTATTATGAAATTAATAAGCGAAGTTAATAAGGTTATATCAAAGTCCCGTCATTGTAGTTTATTTATATATCTTAAAAACTCAAACAGGCCATTTATCTATAGCACTTTTTCTTCTCTATCTGTCAAATTGTGTTTACGCTTTGATGAAAAGAGATATGAGACGTTAACATGGTGTAAAGAGTTTTTTTAATAAGTTCATGTTGTTTCTATAAAAGTGTTTTATATTACTAGCAACCTGTTCTACCTTCAAACGGGATATTAAAGTTTCAATAAAATAAAATAAAATATAATTAAAATCTTAAATTTAATACAAGAACATAAAATACAAATTTGAAGGCTGTTTAAACATGCTTCTAAGGACTATAGTTTTAGTTTCGTAATTCTAGTATAAAGTTTTTTTACTATTATTACAACCGATCAGCATGTATCGAATAAAGGATGAGTCCTTTGTTCTTGTTAAATGTCTAATTGTCAAATTTGTTATCATACTTAACCATAGATAACATTAAGTTTAGCTGTTAGTTGCGTTTTGTTATACCATGTCCTACGGAAACAAGAAAAGAGTACGGAATTTTTAAAAGGCCTGCAACTCTTGGTTCTAAACTTAGCCGTTCTTGAGAGATACAAAGTTTCCTATATCCGTCTCCTGCTTCTAAGCTCCCCATTAATTTTCAGTCAAATCAATTCAGCCGCTCATGAGTTATAAATGGTGTAACTTATACAAATTTCTTTATATATGATAAAAGTCGTTTCAAAGATACCTTATTTCTCAAAGAACTGCATTTACTTAGTTAGAAATTTTAAAGGTTAGTAATGTACATCGTTTTGTAACTATTAAAAAATAAGCTAAATAAAATAAAAATATTAGTTTCTAAGAATATATACAATATATTTTTTTTGAAAGTAAATATATATATATATATATAGTCAAGATAATAAGTGTCGTATATATTCAGCCTAATTTTTGTATATTATTTTACATTTGTATCCCTAAGGCCGCACTGACTTATTTTATTAATATTGTACTCGTAAACTATCAGTAGGAATTACCAAAGTTCATTCGTTTGTTTCGCAGGTTACATAACTTGTTCGGAGTTTGGTCTCACTGAGCTGGAGTTGTTGGAACTTTTGATGCCTACGAGTAACAGCGAGGCTGTTATTACACTCAAGGACGCGAACTTTAACTTCTCAACTTTGTGTGTCGCTAAATATATGATGTTGAGTAAGTATTCTTTCCTTTTCTGAAACACAATCTCGTTAAAAAAAGCAATTACAATATAATTTATTTTGGTGTGTGTTTGCAAGGCACTAGAATTGTCCTAGAACAATAATTTCTTTGAATAAGTATGTTGGATTAACTTGTTCTCAAACGTAATATAGGGTGTCTCAGCGGCTATTATAAGCTTTAAATGTTTATAAATCGATTTGTATTTGTAATATTATAATTGAAAAGAATTATAATGTATTAGTTCGGATTTTATGTACGGAATATTACACCTTCAAGATGTCTTCCATCACGGTGAATGCACTCGCCGCGCCGCAGCACGTCAACTGATATGGCTCTCACTTCTGTCTTCAACTGCTCAATATTCTTAGGTACCGCTACAGGAAGTTACAAGAGTAAGGGCCAAAGTCCCAAGTATAAACTCAGCCTGGTTTTCTTCCTGATCATGTTTATACTAATGAACATTAATAATCCTAATCCAGCGTTTCTAACAGCTCTCGTTTTCATCCGATAAAGCAATCTACTCCAATCGTTTCAAACACGAACCTGTATTAATTAATTTTTTTAATACAATTTGGGAATTAATATATACAAACAGGACTTTAATGTTATTCAATCAGACGAAATGAAATGAAATTTCGAATTGATTGTATTTTCAATTATTTTATTTTCCAATTGAACGAGTTATGTTCCATTGTATTAAGCCGAATGTTGATTTTCATTTGTGCTTTTGTGCTTTTCATGGCTGGAAAAAAGCAATGAAACCTGTACTTATATTATAAAGATTTGTAATAAATGTCTATGGTAAATACGTACTTTTAAGTGTAAACTGGAGACGTGCGTTAGAGAATGTTGTGCTTTAAGCACTTCTATAAGAACTTAGGACCGACCTTTAACACTATAAACTGTATTTTTTTTATAAATTACAGTCCTAAACTGAATCTATATCTATATATATAAATAATTTTAATTCCAACGTTCCTTCATTTTTTTATTTCTGTTTTACTTTTATGAAAAGTTTTCCCGCTAATAAAAACAAAAAAGGCTTCCTAGAACAGCAAAATGTCAACATCTGTTAAAAACTCGATTTTCGAAATATTTCAATTTTCTTAGCGGGAAGTTAAAAAGAAGAATAATAAAAATATGAAAAAAAATAAAATAATGAAACATAAAATTTATTTTAATTCGTCCAGCAAAGCGGGCGCGAAACGGCTAGTCTTTTATAAAAATAATTGCTCTACAACCAAACAGTTGGAAGGATTTTTTTTATTTTTTTACCATTATTCGATCGGGAATTAGGGCATTTGGGACCATTGGGAATCTGGACGGATCGGAGTTATTTTATAAACTAATACATATTAGTTATTTGCGGAAAAATATGGTTTCGTAAAAATAATATGATCACATTATATATCATTTTGTTTTTCTGTTAAGACATAAATAAATACCGCTGAAGGCTGTTTGAGTTAGCCTATTATAATTTATCATAAGAGATATCCAAATGTCCTCTTGATTAATTATTATCAACCCTTCATAATAAGTTTCTGCCTTTAGAATCGTTAATCAGCGAAAATGTGGTATCCGGCCGCAGTACATGGCGGTGGCGAGCCGCTTCCGCAAGTGCAAGAGCGAGACGGCGATATGTACGAGTCCAAAGTGCACTACGGGATGCACATTCAGACTTAGCTGCTTTGCACTTTGCAAGCTTTCTGAGTGACCCTGATGATACAGACACATCGGAAACGCAGGAGCCTGGTAAATATGAATATTTACACATTAATCTTTACGCCCTTGTTAAAAGGTCTGTCCCGGGGTAAACGGGGTAAACTTCATAACAGAAATTACTTTAGTCAAAACGAGACAAACGTGGTCTAGTTTTGTCCATGTAGGAGTAAGTCTTTAGCTATTGTAAAAACCACAGTTGGAACACAAATGATAGGGTTGTCTCTAGACATCTAAATCGAATAGAGAATAAACTGGAGGAATTCGCTGAAGAGGTTTCTTTGTCTGATTCACAAATTAAATACTACTTAGGTAGAGATTTGAATCTATTGCACAACTTTTGCTCTTTGTCGCTCTTGTCAAGTCTCCTTCTGAACAAACCTGAACTGTATTTACGAAATCCATCCAGGTTGTGTGGAGGATGATGACGCGCTCCTGGACTCGACTCCATTCCATTCAGCTAGTCGTACTGCGGCGGCTTTTACTCAGCGTCACGTGGAGGAATCATGGCTCCATCTACTTTTAGCTGGAGACTTTACGAAACTAAAGGATTTGACTGTCTGCAACTTTGACTTTTTACTAGCGGCGGTAAGTTTAAGTAGCTTTTTAGTACACGTTAGTGTTAAAATGTAATTATTATTCTTTACAAATCTAAAAATACGACTAAAGAACTGGCTTATAAACACAACTTACACACTTTATTCATTCACTCACTGACTCACTCACACATTTGCACCCACACACGCATACACTCAGGCGTTTTCATAACAGCTGATTAATCAAAAACAATAATCAATTAAATAAATAAAAGATGTAATTAAATGATATATACATTTTTTTTAGGAATTAATAATTAAATTTGTCATGGAAGAGCTGGGAACCCTGACACAGGTATTTTTTACTTAAAAGGGTTCCCAAATCTTGTATATGTACTTAAAATGAATAAACACATTTTTATTATTTATTATTTTTAATTATTATTTTCTTTATTCCAACATATTTACATTGTTTTTTCGCGGATGCTTGGCGAAATCATGCAGCTTCTTCAATACAAATAATCCTCTCGTGTGTTGTGTTAGCGCTGCGCTTTCTTAAGTTCTCATGTCATTTTCACATGTGTATTTCCTTCGGAGTTTTGAGAGCAAAAATAAAATAAAAATAAGTCGTATATTTTTCCCAGGTACAAACAGTAACAATATCATACCTTCGTTGTATATTGGAACATGTGAGATGTTACATACTGGACCGTGATGTGGAGTTGGTGTATGGAGCTGTTAGGAAAGCCAGCGACATACTTACAAGGGACCCTATGCAATTGGGAGCACAGGTTAGTAATTAATTGTAGGCACTCTCTAAGCTGGTCATTCGCTCTAAGCCACTGCTGCTTCACGACAACCCTAGACCTCACACTGCACAACAGACTGATACCATATCCGTGGAGCTTCAATTGAAATGTCCAAGATATCTACCGTACTTCCCGGACCCTGCTCCAACAGATTACCATTTTTTTCGAAATTTGGATAACTTCTTGCAAGGTGAAAATTTTAAACCGCCTTCAAAGATTGATTGATTCCCGTCCAAATGTTTTTTTAGTAAAGGGATCAATGAACAAACTATAAGATGGCAAAAGTACAGACTTTGATTAATTAAATATATAGTATTGTCTATTATTGACATAACTTTTAGACATAGAAAAACACTTTTTTAACGGATGTGAAGTTATGTTTTATTAAAAATCTAACGGTAAACAATCCGCGAAAATAGAGGAGACCGTGAGTCATTTCTGGCCAAAACCCTCCATCTTTTAGTCAATATCAACTCCGGGGAAATAAATACGGATAACACAACTTTTTCTACAGCTGTTATACATTTTGACATTCAACACCTTTTGTCTTCAGTCACCGTGACCACGCACGCTGTAAAGCACGCGAAACGTCTAAATTTAAAATTATGTAAAATAATTTAATTAAATAAATTATGTAAATTTATAATAAAACATAACTTCAAATCCGTTAATAAAGTGTTTTTATAATTAAATATATTCAATTTAAAAAAAACTACTTTTTGTACCTCCCATACTAAACGCCAATTTCATATCTAAAGACCTAATATGTCAAAATGTATCAAATTATAACTGTCATCTTTGAAACAATTGTAGTACAGTTTTGTGTTAGCGCATTATGATGTTATCTGGCTTTAAGTTAGCTTGTAATGTAGAAAGCAATTTAAGAAAACTGTAATTACTCGAAACTGTGATCTTGTGTTAAAAATCTGATTATATAACATCAAATTGAAATGTACTTTGGAATTTGACAATAACTAACAGAAGGGAGCTTGTTCGTTTGATATAAATGTTGAACGAAAATGCTTTTATCGTATCCATGTTATATTTTACAAACAGGTTTTTACTTTGCCTAAAACAGAAACTTTAGCCGCATGTTATGTTAGCCCCAAGGCTCGCAACACAACACAAACAAGGGTCCAATCAAAGGGGTTTCAAAATGTTTCTTGTTTCTATTGTTTACTTTGGCACAAACTTATACGGCTCATTTTGATATTGAGAAGTTAGGATTGTCGGAACTAAGAATTTATTGGAATTACGTACGCAAAGATCCTTCTGTCGTTTAAGATTTTTGAAGTGAAACTTCTTTATCGGGGTTGAAAAAAAATTTAGTGTAACATTTTTCGGTTACGCGTCACATGTTTCGGTTACGCGTCACATGTTTCGGTTACGCGTCACATTTGACCGTTACGCGCGTCTTTCTCGTCCCTACCACGGTTGATTCGAAGAGATTCTAAACCATTAATAACAAAAATTTATAATAACAATGATACTAAAAATTATATTACAGTTTATGAAATTCTGTAATAATCTTAGTGGTAATAAGGTAAAATGAAATAATTGTATTATTTGTATTCAAGTCTGTGATATTAAAAGCCTTTTGTTAAACTTTATCTAATTTAACTTTATTTAACCAATTTCTGTAAAGTTAGTTGCATATAGATAATTTTTCGAAAAATAAGGTCATAAAGAAGTTTCACTTCTAACGTGTGTACACTAGTAAACGCACATTTTTTTTATTAGCGCACGTAAAGTATTGATTACGACATTATAAAAATAATAACGAATTAAGTTAAAAGAGAAGTGCTGAAAACAGTGAAACGACTGAGCTTGGTCCGTACGATTTAGTAGCTGCAACTAAATTAAAAAATATACGAATTTTTTTTAACAGACGGCATTTATGAATATTTGCTACTTAATAATGTAATTGTGTTTAATCTAGACTTCTCCAGGACTTATTTGTGTTTGATTTATAAGCGTAACCATAAATAAATTTAAAAAAAATCAGTGGCGCTACAACCTCTTTGGGTCTTGGCCTCAGATTTCTGAATCTGTTTCATGATCATTTTTAAATCTAATAGGCAAGTAGGTGATCAGCCTCCAGTGCCTGACACACGCCGTTGAATTTTTTGGTCTAAATGTCGGTTTCCTCACGATGTTTTCCTTCACTTTTCGAGCAAATGTTAAATTCTCACATAGAAAGAAAGTCCAACCAAACACAACCGGGGATCGAACCTACGACCTGTATGAGAGTCGCACGCTGAAGCCACTAGGCCAACACTGCTCATAAATAAATCATTAACTAATATTAATTAATTTAAAATCACGTTATAGGTAATGTATAATATTAGATTCTTAGTTGAATGTAAAATACTGTAAACGCTTTTTGAGTACTAGTTTAATACTATTTCCTAGCCATAGAGTAATTAACGTAATTACTTACTAAAGCTACAGCAGGTTTAAATTTATCAGGCACAACTTTAAAGCTATAATTTGGTAAAACAGGTTATATAACACCATTCTGTGTAATCCTAATACTCCTTCCTATCTCAAAAACGATTTAAAAAAATTTCAGTGAGGCAACGAATTCACTTCCCGTCCCTAGCCGCTTAGCTCCTTCTCTATTTTCCTTTTAATCTCTACTATACAAGCATTACCTCTCCACGTCGTATCTCTAGCTTTCGTACTAACTGAACTGAAATTATCGTGATTCATGTGCACTTTTTCTTTTTCATGTGTCCTTTTATCTATTGTTGTTCGTTGCACTAAATACATGTTGCAATTGCTTTGCTTTGTTTCATAAATATTGTCGAAATAACTATATATCTTATGTAGTTTTGCACTTCTTGCGCCCACCTAATCAATTTTTTTTTTCTCACACTGCAAGATATTGCTCGAAAGCGATATGGCCGCCAGTTGCACCTATTTTTATTTAATTATTTTAATTCTATATTTTTGTATACTAACAACGAAGTGTTAATAAATAACTTAATACTGGACGATGGACTACTAAATAAAATATGGATTCATTTAATGAATTCCAAAAGCCTACGTAAAGTATATCTAGTGTATCTCAGACGATCTAATCATAATATTAATAGAGTGCAATCGGTTGGACTCTAAGCAAATAACCGTGAAACAAAGATTATCTAGGCCAGTTGTTGGCCAAAATAATTATAAATAATTTACGTACGTACACAAATAAGGTGGGGTTTTTTGAATAATAATACTCTCTACTCCCCTGCCATTGTGTCTAGGGACTTTTTCCATCTCTTAAATTTTTACTAAAAGTTACAATATATTAATTGCAATAAATTAATTCACGAATCGTCGCGTCGTGTTACGCTCTGTTGTTGTTGTTAGACTCTAAGCAAATTACCGTGAAACAAAGATTACCAGTTGTTGGCAAAAATAATCATTAATTATATTCGTACGTAAACAAAAAAGGTAGGTTAGCGTATTATATTATACTATGATTTAAACATATACATAGAAATGATTAATTGATAGCAAAAGGTTTTCTGTTAATTTTGTAAAAAATACTTAATTGTATGATAGTTAAATAATATTTTTAGTTGACATTTAGCCATATATAATCTGTTTACAATTAAATAAATAAATAATTACGCTCGGAGGATAATTTATTGTAATTAGCAATAACATTTTTTTTTCGTTGAATCATAATACATTAGAATAAGGTATAATGGTTGCTTACAAGCACCAAACAAAACTAAGAGTACGGAGAGTATCTTGCCGTTTCTCTTCTTCCATTCTTCTTCTTCCGCCCGTGATTTAAAAAGGCTTTAAATGTTAAGTTTTCATTTGTTATTCTGAACTGATCTCAAGAACGGTTAAACACATAACCAAAGTTTATGAATAGTAAACTAATAATCAAGTTTCCATTTTTCCAAAGAAAAGATCCGAAGTCTTTCATGTCATATCTATGCGGTGCAACTCTACGAAATTAAAGGCGTGTTTAATTAACAACTCATATAGCAGAAAAGGACCGTCTTTTTAAGTTTTTAGATCGGCGGTGCTTACTTATTTTTAATATTTATCAAATGGCTTAAGTGTCAATTACGTTTTAGCAGTATGTTAACATATTCAATTGAAACTTGTAACTTTATTGAGTAATTTAAACGACTTGGTAGCACTTGAGTTTGGAAATTTAATTGATTAAAACTTTGTTGTTAAACTGCGTCAATCACAGTATCCGAACTAATTTGATTAAAGATTTCATTAAAAACTTCTTGTGAAACTAATTTTAAACATTTCGGTATTATAAAGTGATATTAATATAATACGTTTATACTTCAAAGAATTTTTCATTTCTAATCATTTTGGTATTACACGATGTGACTAAAACCAAACACACTTATTAATTTGCTAAAGTGATCTTGATTCCTGCTTAAGCCGCTGAACGTGTTAAATTAGAAAATTATGTATCGTAGACAAGTTTTTCGATTGTAAATTTATTTGGTTTAATATGAAATAATTTCAATTTATTAGTAGATAAAACTGTATCTGTTGTGTCTTACTTGGCAGGCTGGCAGTAGTTTTATTTCGGGTTGGTATTGTCGACATTTCATATCGAGCGATATTTTGATAAATGTGGCAATATTTCTATAGGGTTCGATAACATTCTGTCAACATATGTGGCACTCTCTGACCACTGATGAGGAGCACACTATGTTAATAATGAAATCATTCCCGTTTAAGGAATTGACTCAAACTCAAAATAACAGTATTCACATGTAACCAAGTAGAAGTATGAACGTCAACAGAAAAAAAGTTAAATTGATTCTAAATTTACATTTACTACCAGGGCCATAAATATTTGAACTGGAGCGAAACAATCCCAAGCATTAGGATCATTTAAATGATCGTAAAATTTATAAAAAAGCTTTCTTGATTAATTTACGTTTTGAATTGATTCAGCGATAATTCTCTAATTTCGCTTGGGAGTTTGTTGTAAAAACGAATACAATTTCCATACAAAGAGTGGTTTATCTTCTGGAGCCTGGTTGGTCGTACGCTTAGATTAGTTCTGTTTCGAGTATTATACTGGTAAAAGTCACCATTTGTTTTAAAATCGTTTATATTGTTTTGTATTGACAAAAAGGCTACCAGATAATAATTCCTTAAACTGATTATTATATTGTATTCAAGTTCAATATTGAACTCGCGTAAACCTAAAAATAATATTACTGTTTAACGATATACATTTAATTGAGCTAAATGGTCGACCCTTATCTATTTGTACGAGCTTAATGGAATCTTATCGGATTTAATCGCCGTTTCGAGAAGTAAAAGGACCTATTTTTAATTAAATTAGCTGTCAATGAATACGTTAAAGATAGCGCTTGATACAATTTGTGAAAAGAAAGATAACATGAGTTACAGAATCGCAAAGCTGATCAGTCTTTTGTGCCTACTGGCTTAAAAATATTTTTAAGGAGGGATTCGAAGGCTTTTAAATTCTTAACAACAAACTTTTTTATAAACATAGTATTAAATAGGTAATAAAATCATATAGTTATTAGTAAGATATTTAAACTAAGTTCATACATTTTAGTGTTTCTTGGTTACGCTTTTAAGCTAATTAATTGTCTAAACAAAGAGTTTTAGACATCTTAATCACCAATGTTATATATATGTCAATATACATTTTAGTTTTATTAAGATATACAAAAAATCGTCTACTATAATCAATTACTTTTTAATACATCAATCCTGTCACTCTGTCACTATTCAAATATCAATGATTATTTGAATAGTGACATAGAGTGACAGGCACTCCAATAGGTAGCATAATGGATTGAAAATTAAGATTGATTAAATTTGATAAAGATTTCGGTCAATTTAACTAAATTGTTATTTTTTTGACGTGATAACGTCTTTAAAATCGTTTTAGTCGGGTGACATGTTCAGAAACTTGTGTCACACCAAAACCTCACGAGCGCGATCGCAGGTATAACGAGAGAGAGACGGACCGATCTCCCGTCTCATCTCGAGCGCTGCCAGTCATTCCGTGAATGTATGAAGAAAAATGTATATCATAGTCGAATAAGTAAACTTGTCATTTTACATCTGAAATTTATCATCAAAAGTGTGAATAAAACGATAGATGTAATTTAAAATTTGAAAAAATTGTTATCTTCATTAATTCCTTACTTCCCAAAAACTTATATCACCAATAAGACGTTATCACGTAAACATCTCGATCGTAAACCTACTTTACAAACAACCAATATTTTTTTATTTTACAATTTTTATTTAACAATTTAACTAAAACGCTGTTCTAAAAGCGTTAATTCAATTAAAAGGGAACATAAATAAACCAACGGTGTACTGCGTTCCATGAAAGCCTCCTTCATTTCCGCTGTCGCCGCCAGTTCCGCCGGCCGACATGTTTACCCATTCGTTATCTGCTGTCCAGATGTCACCTAATAAATATTTTTCCCTTGCAATACTAGAAACATTTTGAAAAAGTGTTTTGTTTCGAATTTGCTGACTATGCACTGCCTTTGTTTTTATGTATTCCTTCAAGTAAGCATTTATATCATATTTTGTTCAGCTGAAAGCTCCTAATAATTGCGACTGGAGGTTTTTACTTGACCAAGCATGGAAAGGGTTAATAGCAATGTTGATTATAATAAATAAAATAAAAGAAATAATCAGAGAAACGGTTTTTAATTGATAAATCATGAGTATTGATTTCCAACATACAAATATACAGTATTTACAATATTTTAAAATTTGTTAATCAGTTTTTAATTATTATTATTACTAAATAGATAAATAATATAAAATAAATATAGAATTATTTATAAACATTTAAGTATCGGCTATATCGACGAAAGTGCCATAAAATATAACGCGAGTGGAACATCCATAAACATTTCCATTATAAATTCAATTTGTAAGAAGCGTCGGGTTGCCTTTAAACAAAATTACCACATAGCTCACTGTCCGCATCGTACAATGCTTATTTATAACTTAGGTACTGTGTATTCCCCGTTCATATGTTTTCATCTATTTTCATATAAAGAATATAAACTCTTGGTGATGAATCCCGAAGGCCTATTTAAGGGTCATGTTGAGGGATGAATTGTTTTAGCAGAGAGCTTGGTATGTTTTTTATGGAACAGGAGGCAAACGGACAGGAGGCTTATCCGATGTTAAGTGATACAAGGACACTCTCAATGCCAGAGGGCTCGCGAGTGTGTTGCCGGCCTTTTAAGAATTAGTATGCTCTCTTCTTGAAGGACTCTAAGTAGAATTGGTTCGGAAGTACTTCAGTGAGCAGCTGGTTCCACATAGTGGTGGTGCGCGGCAAAAACTGCTTTAAAAAAACGTTTAGTTGTGAAACGGCTGTAAGTATTAATCCGAACAACTCCTCTGATCACTTTCTATGATAAATGCGGTAGAAGATGCAGAGTGACACCACATCTCTATGCAACGCCAAGAGATTAATCCGCTCAGAGAGGGATTGGTTGTCGACTATTCGAACCGCCCTTCGTTGAATACGGTCAACTGGAAGGAGCTGGTACTGGAGATCAATGTATGTAGAAGCTCCATGCTCCCCGCGTCAAGTGCTACAGCACCAAAGATGACTTTTACTAAGGAAATTCTTCAAAGAAATCAGTCAAATATTTTAAGCCAATACTTATATAGCTTCATTATTAGACATAAATTGCTTCTAGCTTCATTGCCTTATAAAAATAAAGCCTGGGAACACTTTAATGACTCAATACTCTAGTGACACCCCAGTAATTTACTGGGTAGACTAGATAATCTTTAGATATAATCTATGCAACAAGTTGATGGCATTATTCAGATGAGGTTTCCGACGTGGCTCCGATAGTGTCTTGTGAACGCCAAATCTGTAAACTGAGGATCTTTGAACAACGTATTTCTCATAGTTAAGTTATTATATTAGTAAGCTAGCTGTGGCTGGTGTATCCATCCGCATACATTCGCTAGCTTTAATTAGGTAAACGAGTTTAAATTTAATACTTATCATTAATAAAAAAAACATCTTCTTTGGAATATTAGTTTAGATGTAATTACTATTTCCATAATATGCGCCTTTATTAATGTTTTGTCGCATGTACAAAGTAATTTGTTAGTGGCTACAGTATAATATATTTTTCCTGTCACAGGTCTTTGACTTACTAGTGAGGCCTCCAGTTTAATTTTTTTTTAATGTACATACCTAGTTAAAAAAATATTTAAATGTTATTTTTCCTAATTAATTCATTTTATAAGTTCTAAAACAACGTGTATTCATAAAATTATACAAGAAAATATGACATCACAAATTTTACACACATCAATTATAATATTAGAACATAAGCAAGCTAGCAAGGGAAAAAATTAAACAAGCAACCACGAAATAAATATAACAGAAAAAGGTAATACTAAAATGTTTGCCTTTTTTGTGTGTAATTTTTTCAATTGTTATGCATTCTTGGCGATTTAGGGTCACCTGTTAGGACAGAATTGTGTTTTTTATAAATTAATAAATACATATTTTATGGGAAAAAAAGAAAAATCTATACGTAAGTGGAATTAAATATATATTCCGGGAGCAGTGTAGGCCTAGAATCTAATATTGATGTACGTGTTATTAATTCTCGACTTACCATCTCTATTATCTATCCCAACATATCAATTTAGAAAGTACGAAAGACAACTGGACTATACAAAATCTCTTTTGTAATCTATATATATAAAAATTAAACCCGTTTTCCGTTGTCACGACATAACATGAAAACGGCTTGACCGATTTGGCCAATTATTTTTTTATAATATTCTTTGAAGTACGAGGAGGGTTCTTACGAAAAATTAAAAAAATTGAGTGAAAAAGTCTACACACAACACTTTTCTATATTCCCATACTATATTACATATACATACTATATTCGTAATAATACTTAAAAGTCAATTTGAACTTAAATACCATATCATAAAGTTCAAGTGTTAGTGGAGGGGTTCCGGGAAGGTAAATTTTTTTTTGACATAATGTATTTGTTGTATTATCAACTTTCTTTTTTTTATCTTACTAGCTAGACCGGTGTCTCGAATAGCAGAATAAGTATTAAAAAAAATAAAGAATCGACTGTTAGGCTGTACGATGTTCGCCAGGCCAGCTAGTTCGTAATAAATAAGGTGTAATGACATAATAACGTTATATTATTATTTCTCTGTATAGGAATACATTTTCAGCAATAAAATTTTCGTAGCTCTAAGCATAATATTAAAGAAAATTCTAAAAAATGTTTTCCTTTTAATAGGATAGCCTCGGTATTCCCTCTGGGCGTTCGCCACTTGTTTACTCTGCGGTTGAAGGCAAATGGTTTGATTTCTAAGCGCCCTCATTATAAATTAACGATATTTTACGACCCCAATACCTTCCAAATTTATTCGGTCCGTTAACAATGTACAGTTTGTTCGTAGCTTAATTCAATATACGATCAAGATTTGAGTATAAATTCTTTGTTTTGTAAAATATGAGATTTAGTTGCTGACGACTCATTATTTCACTGCGCTATGCTACCTAGAGTTAGTGCTTAACTAATCGCGCGTTAGATTGTAAATTTCTTCATTTACGGTTATTTTTTCCGTTGGATCTCGTCTTGATATTGACAAAGTTTTTGCGTGACGCACGAAGGTAATTTCTGGGTTACGAAACGAAATACTAAACTTCAAGATCTATAGAATGAATTCTTATTGGGTTTTTCTTCTTTATTTTTATTTTTAGTCATTTATATAATTAGACAATCATAAGAAAATTATTAATAGCTAATAAAAAGGTTAAAAAAAATAAAATTATAGTAATATACGATCTAATTATATAAAAATTTGTTCTAGATAATTGCTTGGTTGAGACCCGCTGTAGCTCGTCGTGGGGTACTGGCGACGTTGGTGACGGCCGCCATGGCCTGGTGTGATGGTTACGACAAACCACTGCTTGTTCCGCTGAATGGGTGGTAAGAAAAACTAATGAATATTAAAATCTATTTGCAAAATTTAGCCATAGACAGAGATTTAGGTAATCTTTGCCTGGAGCGGCACTACAGTACAATTTGTTCTATGTTTGATTGTCTATCGATAAAACCGTTTTATATATAAAATAATATCTATTATAATTTCTTTATCCTTTTGTTTACCAGGCCATAAAATTATATAAAAAAAAATATATATCCTTTTGTCACTTTAAAAAAAATATACGTTAGCTTATCTTAAGGCCGAATAATTACATTTACTACTAAAAATACAGTACATAAATTAAATAAAACATTCCAAAATTTTTATAATGGATATTTGTTAATAAAAAATGTTAAGTACCCTTATTACGCTGTGTTGTGTGCTGAGCAGTGTTGGCCTAGAGGCTTAAGCGTGCGACTCTCATCCTTATGGTCGTAGGTTCGATTCCCGGCTGTGCACCTTACTTTAATAGTGTGCACATTCGCTTTAATAGTGAAGGGAAACACTCTGAGGAGGCATGCGTTAGACCTAAAAAATAGACGGCGTGTGTCAGGCACAGGAGGCTGATTACCTACTTGCCACCTTTACCTTGTTTAATAGATACAAAATATGAGGCCTAGACTTAAAAAGATTGTAGCGCCACCTGATTAAGCTGCGATAAATGATTAAAATATGTATAGGACACGGAATATTGCTTGTTTCCAATTACAACGAATGATTTCTTGGCTTAAATTTAATCAATGCCTCTACCCCTTGCGTTATTTCGGGGTTGTTCAAACATATAAATAAAACATACAAGATAGCGAAACGAGTTTCCTGAAAGCTTTAATTTGACGAAAAGTCAACGTTTTTCCACGTTTATGGGCGGTTTGTATGAAACCCCATTATCCAATTACGTCGGAAAAATTACATTAGCAAATGAAATACAAATCACAAGGGATTGCCGAGTTGAATTTCAATGGAACCCTGACATTTTGTAGCAATATTAAATTACTATGATAATATAAATAAAAAGTATAGTTGATTTTTGTATAACATTTAAAAAAATTGTGGTAACTTTTAATATATAAGTTACCTACTACATATATTTAAATGTGAAAAATGACTATTTATTTCCTGTTATTTTTGAGTTTTGAAATATTATATGATATTTCATTTTTGATTTAAGATTTCTATTTATAATAACATAGACCTTATCAGCAATTAAAGTATAAGATACATAATATTTAAATATAATAATATTAAAAATAATTCCTGGTAGAATTACGACAATTTTACGCCTGTACGTGTACATATCCCAGTTATAGTATTTGGCACCCATTTAAATGTTAATTCTTTAGTCAGCGACTCTTTTATTGTCTTCTCTTACTCTCAATAATACAGTGGCTGAATGCAGAATGTTACATAAAATTGTGTCAAAATGCAATATTTAAATTTTTTTTATATACAATAGATTGTTTATTTACAATTTGTTGTGAGAAATAATTAAAAATAATTAAAATCAAAATCAAAACAAATTTAAAAAGTTTGGTCCCTGTGGCACGTGTGGAAAGGTACACCCTTTAACGCTGGCAGCATTTCTTCGCTGTATTGCAATACTTATTCGTTGAGCCAGGAAAGTACTGGTACTTTAGTGGCTCACAAAATCGAAGTTGGAGGCAAGACTCATAAAATTATACTCTTGATTTATAAACATTATTTTTGGATCACAGGTTACATCCACCCATTGCATCAACAGTACGAGTGATGTCTGTGGGTGGTTCAACACCAGGTGCAGGCGCACGCTTACTTCAGCTAGCGCCATCCGGACAACATTTAGTGTTAGCACCATCTGCGGGTGACCCACAACTTTGGCATGTTATGTCAAATTCCAAAGTGCACACATTCAAAGGTGAGAAAGATTTTTATTTCTGTAAAACTTGTTGTTTGTCTTCTTTCTTCTCTGTTCCATCAACACATTTTCGTATGGAGGAGAAAGAACCTGTTTTGTATACAGAATACAAATTTTGCCAGGCAGTGATGGCCAATCACTTGCATATAAATTAATTGATAAACTGAATAATAAAAACCTCTTTATTTCAATCATCCCTGAGGCCTTAGGTTCGATCCTTCGCTGTGCATCAATTGACTTTCTATACGTACGCATTTAACATCCGCTCGAACGGTGAGGGAAAACATCGTGAGGACACCGGCTTGCGTTCGTCTCAAAAAGTCGACATCGTGAGACACAGGATTCTCATGATCATGAAACAGATATAGAAATCTGAGGCCCAGGCCTAAAAAGGTTATAGTGCCACCGATATATTTTATTTATATTTTAAAACTAGCAAACTCGGCGAACTCCGTTTCGTCACCAGATGGCTTCGTTTTATGTAACATTTCGTTTGGTGATCCCGCTTTTCTGTTGAAATTTTTCCTGAATTTTCTTTGCTATAAACCTCACGAAGCCCGAGACCTTTCCAACGAATGCAAAACCGTGGAAATCGGTTCGTGCGTTCTGGAGTTATAGCGTCAGGAAGGAAAACCCGACTTATTTTTATATAGTAGAAGATAAAGCCGTACGATTACCTTAGCCAAAAGCATTATACAGAACTTTTTAAAAACTGAATATTAAATACAACTCTTTATTTTACTTAGAATCTTTTAAAGTATTGAATGCAGCGTTTGCATAGCGTGACGTTTTCAACGTCTTAGTTCGTTCCACTAATGGAACAGGACTTAAACAAACAAGTTCATGAAAATAATCTATAATTATAATAGTAGCATGTTAGAGTTCCACTTTAGTTTATTCCATGATGAAGAAGTGTTGAACTTATCAGAAATATAAGAGTATCGAATATTGAATGTGTTATTATATTTTTGAGGAATTGTAAATTTGATTTCCGGTTTTAACCGGTGCTTTCAAGATCATCTCTTTATCTCGTTGTAATTACGGACTCCGTCTTAGCTTTGATTCCAGATAATTGTAGTCTAAGAAACAAAATGTAGAAAACCCGGTTAAGAAAATTACAATGACACACATTTTCATTTGTATAATTTAAGTATATATAACAAAAATAATATAAGGTTATTTTCACATTTATATTAGCTGAGGGAGTGAGCACTTATTAATATTAGAAGATCCCAGATATATTATTTGCTAAACAATGCTTTAGAGTATATCGTCCAGTAATCTCAAGTTGTAAAATGATATTTTGTCTAAAACACGTTATATCAATATATTTATGCAAATGATATCACATTTCGTTCAATACTGTTAAAAGCTTCTAAGAAAAAAAGAAACTTGTACTGAATATTCAGTTTATTTAAAAGTTCTGTATAATACTTTTAGCTATGCTAATCGTATGTATGGATTATATAAATCTTCATTTTATACATTAGGGATTTCTTGTAAGCCACATTGGTGGCAATATAGCAATACATGATTCGTATTTTGTTCTGAATGGTTAAAAATATTTACCATTGAAAAAACATACAATTGATATTCTATTATGTCTATCAAAATAATACACAAGGAAAAATGCGAAGAAAAATAAAATCTGTCAAGTTACAATGTCTCGGATTTGTTACAGCTATCAGAGTTTCCTATGTGTTTTCCGACTACATCCTATTTTTACTGAGCGATTGGATGATTTTTATTCCAACTACTAAGACTGAATTAAGTTTATACTCTTGTAAGACTGTTTTTTTATATGTTGGAGAATTCACACCAATTGACCTAGTCCCATGCTAAGCTGGTGAAGCTTGTTTTATGGGTACTAGGCAACGGATATACATACATATTAAAGATAGATAGACATATAAATACATATTTAAACACCCAAGACCTAAGCACAACACCAAATGCTCATCACATCGATGTTTGTCTCAGCCGGGGATCGAACTCGGGACCCATGGATTTGCAGTCAGGGGTACTAACCACTAGACCAATGAACCGTCGCTCGTGGTGTCCTGAATGTAACGACAAAGCTTCAACGACAAAGAAAAAATACATTATTATTAAAATTCTGAAATCTATAGTGTACGGATTTGAAATATCGACCTTAGTGGGTTTAAATACTAGTAATAGATATTTGTGGCATATTGTCGAGTTAAATTAAAGACCAACCTTGTTGCGTGTGTAACTTTGAATCAGAAGTAAAAAAAATTTTTTACGTCTTGCGATTTTACCCTTCAAATAATGCTAATTTTCAAACTAAATTCATATATAAATGTTTCTGATAAAACCGCAAACCTTGGATGTCTGGCGTTGAAAGTAAAGTTTCTATTTGTAATAATCTATTTATTCAGAGTGTATACGAGTAGCTTGCAAGCCAGTGGATTGTGAAATGTGTATTTAAATTTATATGTAATGATTGTTGCAAGCTGCACTTGATAACTAAATATATAAGACGGTGAGACCTAAAATCTATCATTTAATAGTTAATATTCCGTGAAATCAACACAGAGATTCACAAAAAACTGCCAAAAATATTTTTTACATAAAGTGTAGATTTCTTTGTATGTTTCTAAGATTTTTTTTTACTAAGCCATCTGCTGACACCCAGTATAATATATAAACACTTATATATTACATAAAAATAACTTAATTCTAATACATAAATAAAACTTAATCTAATATCATATCACTTGACCCGTTTTAGGTAATCAGCGTGTGCCACATAGGCCTCTTCCAGCTGCTTCCATTATTTACTGATGTTAGCTCTTCTTGTCCAAGTTGTGTCCTTTTATCGTCTGTCCATCTCTTGCTCTGTCTTCCTCATTTCCTTTTGCCATCGCGTGGTTGCCATTCTATAATTATTTTTGTCCATTTCAACCTGCTATCTCTCGTCATGTGGCCGGTCCAGCGCCATTTCAATTGCCTTATTTTCTTTATTATGTCCTCAACTTTGGTAGCTGATCTTATCTCTTCTGCTCTTTTTCGATGTCTCAGTGTTACTCCCAACATGCTTCTTTCCATTCCTCTTTGGCATGTTCTCAACTGTAGAAGATGTTTCTGAGATAATGCCCAAATCTGGCAGCCGTATGTGTTTATAAGATAAGTGAACCTAAAAGAATACTTTTAAGTTCTTATTAAAGAACTCAACTCAAATTACAACTTTTGCACACATTAATTAACAGAGGGTTGAAAGTATTTCGTACCCGTATAACCTCAATGCCAATATTACGGTCAAACTTTTTCTCAACTTACAATTTTATAATTATGCCCAAATCCCTCGCCCCAAAGTTTAATCAAAGAGTAATTATAAAGGAGTATAAATCTCTGTTACAATAGCACTGAATTTAGGAGTTGGAATTTTTGCTCATTCATCAAATCCTACTTACGAGTAATTACCGAGGTTTCATTATACAGTTTATATTTAAGGCGAAGCATATTATACAATGTAGGCGGCAACGCGGCCACTAAAATGGGCTGCGATGACTGCCGTTTTTGGGCGTCTTTGGGGGGGATTCCCACAAAGGCATGGTTGGCTTTAAAAAATGCATTTTTTCCATTTTTGAATTTGCATACATTTAAAAGAAATTGATCCTTAAATTACAAACGCGATACAAAGTTGTAATATTTAATTTATTTTTATTACATGGGTATCACAAGATTTTTCATTTATTTTTAACATTTCGTAAAGTTAATAAAATCAGATACGTAATATAAATTATTAGGGAGGCAATGGGTGGCCATAACGCTAACAATCGATCTCTTTCAAGCAACAGGGGAAAAATACGAAGGGTAAAGTGCATTGTACAATTTCAAACAATTGTGCAACTGATAAACTAAAATCTAAATTAAAAAACACAACTAAAAGTTTATGATCACATTTATACACTTATTTCAAATCAAACACCAACTAAACTATTGTATGTATACATAAATTGAGTATATGCTTCATATATTGAAACTGTATTCACTTTGCAATAGGTAATATAAATATTTGTCCAGCATTGCAGTATAAAATTCTCTACGAAATACCTGAAATATTATCAAAGAAATATTCTTCAAATTTCTCGAAGCTTCCTCTTAAGGGTGAAGGAATCTGAGGTTTAGCGGCGACGTTATTTGCTAAGGGTTAATCCAAGATTTCACACGGTTCACATATATACAGTAAATTAATATAGACTCTGTATAAAGTTTGTTCATTTGGGCTTACGGTGGTTATGCTGGTGTGTGATAAACGTGGTTTAGCTATCTAAGGGTTTACTTTTGTAGAATTGGATAGTTTATTAAAAAAGTTTTAGATTTTAAATAGTTATTCTAAATAGATAGAGTAGAGCGTGCCACGATTAACCCTGCGGCCCTGCGTTCGAATCATGACTAAAGATTAGGTTTCCTAGAAAAGCGGTGCCGTTAACTAACGGCCGTCATTTTATGGTTGTTAATAACGGCCGTTTTTACTTTTTAACATAATGCAAAAAAACAAACATTTTCGCTCGTCCAAGTCACGTTTCCACTCATTGTATTAATTAAATATGGGCACCGCTGCACGCGGAAAACGTTGAACTAATGTTTATCACCGCTATGACGGCCGTCTTGCAAATGACAGCACCGCTATTTGACGTTACGGTGACACTCAACGTTCTCTAGGAAACCTACTCCGATGTTATTTATAGACAACGTATGGGTGACATCACCCAACGCTACATAACGGCCGTTAGATAACGGCACCGCTTTTCTAGGAAACCTAAGCTTAAGCACCAACGGACTTCTCTTTTTATGAGCGCAATTAACAGATTCGTATGGTGAAACAAATATCATAAAACAGAAATCTAAAGCCAAGAGCAAGTGTTGTAGCGTCACTTGTATTTATTAAATAAAAATGTTATTTGAAAATTGTTTAATTTTGAATTCACGATTTTTTACTTATTGCTTTACACTTTTCGCTGGAATCGAGTAATATTCATTTGGATTTCATTTCAATCTCTAGTTTTGAAACATTGTAATATTATCTGGATTTATTTAATAAATTTTGAACGTAACAAAACTAAATTACTTGTGAACTTGAACCATTTGTGAAGTGAATCCAATAGATTTTTATTAAAAGCATCAGCTATTGTACGCCAACCAGAAACATGCCAGTGAAATTTTAATTTTAAAAGTACCATAATTTGCTTATATTTGCTTATATATTATTAATATAAAAATACGAATGAGCTATTGTTGAATGGTTCGTTATTTTGAATGCGTTATTATTTTCATTTCTAGTGTGTATTGTTACAAAACAAAAACCAACACGAACATGACATTTTAGATATGAATAATTAGTGTAGTGATTCCAATATGTTTTCACTACTATGGTCCCAATTGATTCACGTGTGTGTTTGCGTGTTGTTCCCACAGTCATGTAAATGTCATTAACTCTATTCACCGCGCTTAGCTGACAGAGGTGAAATATTCGGTTTTCGTTTTTATTTATTAATTATTTATATGTCGAATTGGGTCGGAAATACTTCAGTGGGCAGCTGGTTTCACATTGTGGAAAAAAATGCCTTAAAAATCTCTCAGTTGTGGAACAACCGACGTCGAGGTGATACGGGTGGAATTTCGGATCCTGTCTCAACGACCGATGACGAAACTCAGCTGCAGGTATTAATCAGAACAACCAGTGTAAAGAGTATCCCCTGTGCTAAAGGACGTTATGGAATCCTAGAATTTACGGGTTTTAGATTAGAATATGCTCCGTCGACGACGGCCTTGATACTGCGATCAGCGAGAAAGCTTGAGATTCAGTTGCATATTTTCTTGGGGAGACCATAGGCTGGAAGCAATAGAAAGGTCCAAAGAAGCTGTATTTAGTTAGCTACATCAAAATACTATATTTACATATATAGAAGAGACCACAAGATTTTGTTAAAACTCGAACATTTTTTTTTAAATAGAACTTCAACTTGCACTAACAAGTATTACCAACAAAATTAAATATAATTTAATTTATTTTTATACGTGGTATAAGTGTAATGTATAAATGTCAGTCCTTAATTACACAATACAATTGTAATTTGTTTGTTTTGTTGTGTAATTACAATTTCAGAGGAAGATACGAAAAGTGCCACCAGTCTAATTTAATTTTTGAAAAATAATTTTTCATCCCTACAAATATTAAAGGCATATCCCTTCGTATGAATCTTTTGTTTTTATACTGTTTCCATACGAACAAAAGCCGCACAGGTAACATTAATATCAGAGTTTTGTCAATTTTCACCCTTCAGAAATCATACGCCATTTCACTGTGAACAAACAAGTATATTTATTTTGCTATGTTTGGTCTGTGTTCCCATTACGTGTATATTTGCAGGTCACTCGGGCAGGATTCTCTGTATGTGCGTGACTCGTGAATCTCAATATTTGCTAACCGGTTCCGAAGATACAAGTGTCATTGTTTGGGACCTTCACACACTTGCTGTTAAGACAAAGATATTGTAAGTTAATACAACATATTACGATTTAATCTTGATTAAGTTAACTCTAGTGTATATATTTTTTTTTTATGGAATGTACTGTATCTTGCTTGTGGGGAAGATTGGGAGATAAATGCACATAGAGAATTATGGAGCCAGATGGAGGAGGTCCTTGAAAATAATTTAATTATTTTTGTATAAATTTTAATACTAATTTTATGGATAAATGTTTTAAGTAATAAATGAGGCTTAATGATGAATGTAGATGATCTATATCGGTTTCCAGAAATATTTGATTTGTACCATAGCTTGTTGCGTGATTTGTTTTTATTAACGTGTAGATCGACGCCCCAGTATCTAATAAGCCGGGGAACTCCACATAGGACTAAAATCAAATATATCCACTTTCTGTTTTCTTCATATTTATTATCACAAAAGTCAAAAGTCAAAATTCATTTATTCATATATGTAACACAATTTACACTTATGGACGTCAAAAAATAAATATATATGAAATGCTTTTAATTTTACATTTACTGCCAGTTCTCAAATCAAGGGCGCAGAACGGAACAGAAGAACTGGCAATAACCTCTCCGCCACTCTTTTTAATCGCGAAGTTTTTTGTTTTACACAATGTTTGTAAGGAGCTGCAACTATTACACCATGTCCGTCATGACATCTTTAGTAATCAATAGTTATTATATCAATATTATTATTATAGATAGCATAATTTTGCTTATACTAAATTTAAAACCGTACACAATACTACCAAAACTATAGTAAAATCGAAGAAAGGCTTTAATTGAATGTGATCGCGCTGTTGGTTTTCCATTTACTTTCAATTGTGTTCCACAGTTTCAAATTCAACGCTTTATTGTTACCCTATCTGAAAACAATTGTTCACGGTTGAACATTTAAAGTTTCCCGATGAAACTTTGTCGCTGGTGAAGCGATAACAAGAGTATTTTATAGAAACTAGGCTTTTCAGCGTGCCATCTTGATAAAATAAAAGCTATACTAAGCTGATTACCGAAGCCAATAAGGTTACTAAGAATTTTCTTCGTCGAAAGATTCCTTACAAAATTCCGTACACAGGAATAATGAGATATTTTATGTCGAATTTCGTGTTCTACTTAAGATATAAATAAAACTGCGAGCGTTAAAGGTACACTGCCATAGGGACCAAACTTTTTAATTTTCTTTTCATTAATTTTTAATTATTTTTATTATTACTATGTAGGTTAATAAAATTGTAAATACTGTATTTGATTGTTATGTTTAGGTTTTAATAAACGATCTAATAAAATGATTAATTATAACGGAAATAAAACTTATTTACATAAGTCGAAAAAGTATTCAGTAGATGTTGTTCGAAGTGGGAGTTTTTTCGTATTTGTTGAGGGTAGCCAATTATTTAAAACAGCCTACCGCCATTTTGATTCTTGCAGTGTACATATTTTAAATAAATTTTAGTTTCAGTAGAGTGTTTTATGGTTGTACTGAACTAAAGTACTAGAGCTAAAGCATATTATTATTAATTAAAGTGGCGGTCATCATGATATATATGCCGTCAAAGACACTTAGGAGTATAAACCCAGAGCGTATAACAGGGCATGAACGATAATCAAGATCTCTTGTACATCACGCGGATAATAATCAATATCAAAGTGCTTAGTGAAGATAAATAATGAGAAAAATTCCAGGGAACATATTGCGCCTGTGTTGTGCGTGGCCGCCATCGTGAACCGTTCACTTGTGATCAGCGGAGGGGAAGACTCGGCTGTTATTGTAACGTCTATTGTCGACGGGGCTTTGGTAAGTGAATTCCAATTTAATGTAGTCTCTCATCCGATGAACTTCAGATAATATGTCATAAGCAGTGTTGGCCCGGTGGCTTCAGCATGCGACTCTAATTGAGGAAAACTTTGACCTTTGACCCAAAACGTCGACGGCGTGTATCACGCACAGGACTGATCACTTGTCTATAAGATTGACAAATGATCATGAAAAAGATACAGAAATTTAAGGCCCAGACTTAAAATGTTTTTTTTTTATATATCAAAAACATCAATTTAATATTATGTATATAATGTATCACTATTGCTATAACTTAGTTTGTCAATTAATACAATCGTCTAATCGGAAAATTTGCCTTAAATATACACAAGAAAGAAAGTTAAAATGAGCTTTTCGGATGTACAACATTCAAGCGGCCCAAAGTGAGCGACATAACACTCATGTGTGTGACTGTTCCAAATTAATAATCAGAATATAATAATTTCAAAAATTACTCTTGAAGTTTATAACACATAAAATTATGAACGTAACTTTTTTATTAACATTCGCTCTAACGGTGAAGGAAAACATCGCATCGTGAGGAAACCGGCTTGCCTTAGACCCAAAAAGTCGACGGCGCGCTGATCATGAAACAGATACAGAAATCTGAGGCCCATACCTAAAAAAAGGTTGTAGCGCCATTGATTTATTTTATTTTTTGAACTTTTTATTAGGTAACAAAATTGGATCACCACCGCGGTCCCGTGACGTCGGTAAAAGTGATTCAAGATGGCGACATTCTAGTTACTGGATCACAAGATGGCACTGTTTGTACATGGAGTGTTGATAACTTCATACTACTCAGTACAATATCCGCTGGAGTTCCGATACATATCATGGAAGTGACAGATGACAACGTATTCCTGATCACACTTCAGGGCGAAAATGAATTGCATTTGAGAACTTTTATCACTGGCACGTATTTGCATCCCCTTAAACGGCATAAGGCTAAGGTTAGTGCTTTCTTTTGTTTCCAGGATTTTCAATATTGCTTGCCCCGGGGAAGAACGTCGTAAGGCACTATTACGACTGTTTTAATGTTTTCTCATTTTTGACTTCATTGGGTGTTGTACTATAACTGTACAAAACATCTTACTATAAAAACACGAAGATGTCTTTATTCTACGGAAATTATTTTGTCCACATTATTTTGTCCATATTATTTTGTCCACATGTTTTGTCCATATTTAGTAATAGTCGTTTACCTAATTTAATATCCTGAAATGGATAGTTTTTTAAGATATTATTATATTACCATTAAGAGTTTTACTTAAGATTGAAATTCTACCAAATTATAATAAAAGTTAATGCGACAATTTAAAAACAAATAAACAGTGGTAATAATATATCTCTGTTTCACCAATATTTTCACGAAAAAAGTGGTAATACATTATTACGTTCTAGACATTCGTAAAAATTACCGTCGTAATGTGCGGTTACTGTGTCGTCCGTAATTATGTTTAAACAGTGAAACAATCGAAAACGCTTTTGGATTGTTTCACTGTTTAAACTGGCGCTTCGAAAAATAATATACATGGCAAAACAAACGTTTGCCGGGTCAGCTAGTAATATACATATAAAACTGGATTTTATATGAAAAGTGATTGTCAAAAAAACATTCTGTGTTATTAACGCGTCTGAAGTTTCAATAAGCCCGGACGTCTACCGAAAAAGGTCACTTACAAAGAAATACTTTTACTTTATTTTCAATATATCGATATAAAGGAAAAGCGTTTATATCAGGAGTCAATTATATAAGGTCTAACTTTCTTGTTGAATTTTAATTGGATTTATTTTCAATCGGATATGTTGATTAAATAAGATTTTTTTTATTGTTGCTTTAATCATATTTATTTATTTTATTTATTAATGTCTTGTTGCAAAAACATAATAAAATTGACAAAATTAAATGAAAAGAAGGGCAACTGCCCTTAACTGACCTTGTCGCTTTCAAGCGATCTCTTCCAGGCAACCAATGTTGAAAAAAAAAATATATATTAAATTAGATAAAGTAAGCAAGAAGTGCAAAATACATAATACATCTATTTATTTACACAAAACTAAAACAGTCTGACTAGATAGATAGACTGATCTAGAATCACTATAATTTTAGATCAGTCTCACGTCAGTACGAAAGTTAGGGATACGATGTGGACAGGTAATGTTTGTACTAAGAGATTTAAAGGAAGATAGAGAAGGAGCTAAGTGAATAGGGACAGGAAGTGAATTCCATAGCCTCATTGCAGAGAGTTATTATATAGATATTAAGTAACTTTAACATACTATAATAATATATTTGTTATAATATATTATTTCATGTGTGAAAGTAGAGATGTTTAAATTATTAAGGCGCTAAGCGGCTTACGACGAATGTAAAGATATATAATGTATTAACAAAACCATACACTGTTTTCTTCTCAAGTACGATTATGTAAGCGCCGGTATAAAAGCATTTTATTTTAAATTTGACATCTAAATTAAAAGTATGTTTGAATTTTCCTTACGTTTGTTTTTATTACTATACATTAGTATTTCTTTTAATATTACTATACGAAGATATTAATGACCGACCCAATTTTCTATTTTTGTTTCAAAATTAAATTTTTATTTTAATTAAACAAATTAAACCACATATTTAAAAATTCATAAACAGAAAATTGAAACAAAGTTAAAAAGTTTGGTCCCTATGGCAGTGAACCTTACGAACGAAGTATATATTTAAAAAAATTATTTAAGTAATTACAAGGGCACATATATATCTTACACTCTTACAAAGAATTAATAATAGAAAACGTATATGAATGGTAATTTTTTTCACTATACACGAATTTTATAATTTACAAATAAGTGACCTAATTACGACAGTACGTAGTACACTAATGAGTCACATAATACGCCAAATAAATTGTAACGTATAAAAAATAAATAAATAGAAGTACTTTCCACCCCATTACGCAGCAAAAAGGAATTTAAGTGATCGTATTATTGGAACACCGAAAAGGATTTATCTTAAATTTCTTCCCGTGGCTCCTGTAATTGGGGATCACCGATGTGTTTTACCTCTTACTTACACATTGGTGGATAAAATAAATTGCCGTCGATTTCCATTAAGTGCCCCAGACCCTGACTTATTACATTTATAGGATCTAGTAAAAACTGCTCAATTCCAGTCCATTTTGGTAGTGAAATTTTAATACATGCGGAACGTTTAAAGCCGTTTATTATGGGTATAAAAATCCAAATTAAAATATTATATTATTTATCCATCCCTGAGGTCGTAGGTTTTATCCCCGGCAATGGACTTTCTTTCTATGTGCGCATTTAACATTCGCTCAAACGGTAATGGAAAACAAAACATTAAAACATCCCCATTTAGTATCGTGGGCTCCCCTACTATAAAGGAAAACATCGTGAGGAAACCGGCTTGCCTTAGACCCAAAATTTAACAAGACTATTGCGTATTAGATTGAAAAATGATCATGAAACAAATACAGCAATCTGAGGCCCACGCCTAAAACGGTTGTAACACCACTGATATATTTTATAGGTAACAAAAGTTAAATCCCAAAAATGATTCTTAATTTCATTCACTGTGGGTCAAACGCGCAGAATGGACAAGAAGAACTGGCAAAAACACTCCACTTGACTTTCTTATCGCCATGTTTTTAATTGTACAAAGCCTAACATTTACTTCAATTGAGTTCATAAATTTTGTCAATGAATAGTATTTAACATTTGACTTATCAAACAAATATTCTTCATGGAAATTCAGAGCAGAATGTAGTATATTTTGTCGACAACGAAGCCTCTAAAGATCTTATATTGTACTCGATTATCTATTTCTAACCCTGAAGAGATAGTGTAAGTATCATTGACTTGAAGAACTATCGTGATTATAAGTGAAAATATTGTGTAGTAAATACATTTTGTATAAAAAAATGATTTAGGTTTTTTCATATATAGCAAATGGACTCTCACATTCCCAGCGGCAAGTGCGTGGCCGGCCTTTTAAGAATTGGTACGCTCTCTTGTTCTCTTAGTTTTCAATCAATTCTACATCTTTGAATGTTGATGAGTTGCCAAAGAATTCAACTTGAAAATTATCCCTAGGATTCGTATCTTTTTATAAATAATCATATGAATATTTAAAGAAAACACTTTTTAACCGGATTGAAGTTATGTATTATTATAAATTTACAACTATTTAACATAATTTTAAATTTATCCGACGTTTCGCGTGCTTTACAGCGTGCGTGGTCACGGTGACGCTACGTTGATACATAACTTCAATGCGGTTAAAAAGTGTTTTCTTTAAATGTGTAAAGGTTATGTCAATAAAAGACAGTATTATGTATATTTAATATAATTTTTGGAATTATTAATAGAAGTCCCAGATGACTTTAGTAAGATGCAATTAAAGCCTTATAAACTGTGAATAATCAAGTGGACTTTATATTTGTACTAACTGAAACTATCTGAACTTGTCCGAAGCAGAACTTTGCTGTCTGTGAACTTTGTGAGTCTGATATCGCTTTGATTATCTTATGAGCTTCCAACAGGTTAATGAAAGCTCAAACATCTTACAACTTAAATTTAATTTATCGGCATTTGTCACATTCAGATTATTTTCTGTTTATGCGTTGTGAAAATTTTGATAGAATTATTATTTAATTTCTTTTCTATTACTAGGGGTAATATAGGGTCCTAATAATTTCAGGTTTAGGTACAGGCTGTTTTACTATAGAATCAAAAGAAGGACTGCGGTAATATGTCTGCTAACCATTACCTTCCTATGTACCATTGGAGGCCCGGAACAGTCATCCATTATTACAATTATTTTATTAAATTTATTAACTTTTGACCGTGTTGACTGCAAACTTATTAATTAACACTTCGGTTGCATTAAGAGTAAAATCAGATTACTTAGAACGCAACTAAGGCAATATAAAATAACAAATAAAAATACAGAATTGTACCATTATTTATATAGGTCGGTTATCGAAAGCTGGCGCGTTCACAGTACTCACACTAATGCAATTTCACTATACAGTATGTTTAAAAATATTACTTTTTTGACAAGCTACATATTTTAGTCTACTATGGTTTTAGTAAGGTTGGGTGGGTTGTAAATAAATAAAAATGTGTCAAATATAAATGTGACAGTATTTTCATGATGTATTTGTGATTGTATTTCAGTTTGACATCACGTCGCGCGCTTATTCACAGACACTACACAAGCACAAAGTGTAAATGTGTTGAAGCCGCCAGCTTTAGATAATATACCTATAACTAGAGTAGACTGCATAAATTTAAATCATTTTATATCAAAACGTTTTTAGGTGAAATGTTTTTGCGTCGCCCACGATTCATCGCGCGCCGCAGTCGCCTGCACAGATCAACGCATATACGTATACAGTCTTCATAGTGGACATCTGCTGCGCACACTTGCAGCTGCTCATGACATCGCCGCACTTGCTGTTGCTGATCAAGATCATTTTCTTCTTGCTGCTGGTGAGTTTTTTTTTTGTATATTCAAAAATAAAACACTTTTCTTCAGTATGATTAGGGCTTTTTAAATGGGATAGTTCGATTACGCGGAAGTTGTTACTTTATTTTTAGAAGGTAGGTATGATTTTCAAACTAACTTTATAGGTAGAAGTTCGTATTGAATATTAGTAATATATATGTCGAAGCCAACTAGTTTAACAAACCAAGCAACTCAATGTCTGTTTAATTAAATGTAGGTAACTTAATACGTAATTATTAAACTCAAACTCAAAATAACTTTATTCATATAGGTAACAAAGTACACTTATGAACGTCATCAGAAAAGATGTTAAATTGATCCTTAATTTACATATTGTAATACCAGTTAGCAAGTCAAGGGCGTGAGAAAAGAACTGGCAAGGAACTCTCCGCCACTCATTTTGATCGCTAGGTTTTGAGTCATACAAATTGTATATAAGGCAGAGCATTCATAAATATTTGAACTGGAGCAAATCAATCCCAAGGATTAGGATCATTTAAATAATGTTGAAATTTATAAAAAGCGTTATTGATTAATTTAATTAATGAAACATATTTAAAGTTGTTGCGGTTTTGTACTAGATTATAGCTTAACGCATGCTGCAATGCGGACGGAAGTTCGTTGATATTACTCTGTGTAGCATTGCCAATACTGTACTTACATAAAAACAATCGAACATTGTTAAATCTTGCCTTACAATTTAACCAATCATCATTTTGCATAATAATGCATATTATATTAACTATAAATACCGGCAACGCACTTGCAAGCCCTCTAGCAATGTGTGTGTGTGTGGGCGGCGGTATCACTTAACATCCGGTGAGCTTCCTGCCCGTTTGCCTGTAACATACAAAAATACAATACACAATTTCAGCAGCTTCACAATTTCAAGCGACCTTTTCAACAATAGCTTTTATATTTTATTCAATTTACATAGTGTAGTGTATAAACCTTCCTCGGGAATCACTATATGTTTGTGAATACCGTAAGCTAACAAATATAAACAGGAGTGGCCTAATCACTTAATTTTATTGTATGTACGATGATGATGTTATGATATGTAGTAGTGTAGCTAACTTAGGGTGAGATTCAGAAATGAGCGGGGAGTTTTGAATGTCAAAATCCAATATATTTTTGACGTACCAGAGTCAGCCTTAGTGCTAAGTCGGGTTTCTGGATTTTTTAAACAATTTAAGTTTAATTAGCTAGTGAGTTAGCGCCACTTTTTTTATATTTATAATAAATTTGTATTAAATTTATAAGTTTATTTAGTATTACATTATTATGGAATTTGTAAATATAGCGGATATTTTATAAGATAAACATTCATAATACAATTATGAACAGGGGAACATAGGAAGAGTTGTAAAATTTTAAATTCCAAAAAAATATACTATTGTGTTAACTTTAATGAACTCTTGATGTTATTTTGAATATTTTCAATCAATAATGTGAGAGGTGGTTTTATAGGAGGAAACCGGGTGACAATATATTCGTTCCACACAGAGGATAACTTGACGAACTTCAGGCCTACGAAACAAATGAAGAGACGTCAAACAAAATCAACGACAAATATATCTATGTTGCAGGTAAGATAGTTTCTCCAAATCTCCAAATACACGCGCATCTGCTTATTAAGCTGCTAGTGTGTTTATATACATAATAATAATAATAATAATATTAAATGGTAAAAAACTTTTAAATATATGTGTTAGTTTTTGAAATTAAATATGATTTCTTTGATACCTTGGTATTTAATTAATAAGTAAACAGTGACGTTACAACCTTTTTAGGTCTGGGCCTCAGATTTCTGTATCTGTTTCATGATCATTTGTCAATCTAAGAAGACGTGATCAGCCTCCTATATGATCCTGTGCCTGTCGAGTTTGGGTCTAGGCATGCCAGTTTCTTCACGATTTTCCTCTTCACCGTTCGAGCGAATGTTAATTGCACACATATACAGAAAGTCCATTGGTGCACAGCCGGGCATCGAACCTACGACCTCAGTTATGAGAGTCGCATCACTACACCAACACTGCTCCTTATCTAATAGTACATATATAATAGGCACCTTAATGATATATGATTTATATAAAAAAACACTCAAAAATACTTATACGGTAAGTATAAGCTCATCAAATCCACTAACGAACTTCACCACAAACTTAACGAGCTTTAAGCTCTACAAACAGTGTTCTAGAATCTAGACTTCAATGAGGTCAAGTATGTAACATGAAGCCTCTCAATCAGAGTCGAGTTATAGCTATCGAGATGTTAGTCGAAACACGTAGAGGCTTTTAACATTTATCTATAGAATCGATTACATTGTATGAACTTAGTATGAAATGATTTCTCTAGAGAAAGCTTCAGTATATCTCTACTATTTATTTACTCATAAAAGCTTGCCAACGCTCAGATACATTGATAAAAAAAATACAGTATTTAATGTGACACTCACTTATAGGCAAACTATAGAGATATTAAAAAAATATATTAATAAAAACTAAAGGAATCGATTTCAAAATGTGAGGGGCGCAACTATGGTTATCCAGACCTAGTCCGTTTATCAGAATGCTCAATCTGGATATCGGTGATTTTTGGCTAATTCTTCCGAAATGAGGGCAAATGATGGGTAAAAAAGATGGTGGAGGCAGGCACTATTTTGAGGATACACGAAATTTAAATTTAGTTTAAAGATTGGGGCAATCTATCTGATTCTGATTTAATGCAAATGATATTTCAATTATTTTTTTACGATTATCCCATTACAACATCTTAAAGTACGCTAGCTTAATTTCGTATGTTGGTCACTCTTTTTTCGAGATGATTTCGAGATCTATAAAAATATAACGAATTAATTCAAAAACTACTGGACTGATTACAAAAATTATCACTAAAAAGCCGGGACAGGCCACAAGTAGAATAAATAAAGCTATAAATAAGCATTTGTTACGTGAGTTCCAAGCTCGAGTTTCGTTACAAACAGAAAATACGAATATCCACTTTTCAATATTATTATGTACTGTAAATAAATAGTTGTAAATAATCGTATTTAATAAAAGCTGAAAATGTTAAAGCTATTTCGCCCTTAAAATTGAGGTTTTTGCGTGAACCGTTTTCCATCAATTCATTTAAAAGTTTCAGCGATATATCACATGTTTTTACATCCATTTTTAGTTCAGTTGCAGCTGACGTTAATCGAAGTGATACAAATATGAAACGGTTGAAGTATTTTAAGTATTGAAACATTAGAGATTGAAAATTTGAAAAATGTCATACAAAGTATTGAACCCACATTTCAGTTAAATATTCTTTTTAAAAAACGTGTGTGTACTTATGTACACGCGGTAGAAGTTATACTTCTTTGGCGTAACAAAACAATTTTTTTTATCTACGTTTGTAGAAAAAACGACACTAACAATAGAAAAAAGGTATTTTATACATTGAACATTTTATTATAACGCATTATCTAGTTAAATAAAGTTTATCTAAATATCAAAAAATAAAATGTTGATTATAGCTATAGATATAACTTCAAAACCCTTATAAAGTGAAAATAACTTTGGTATTACGTTCTTATTCCATATTAAAACTTACATTTTATTACTATGATTAATCTAAATTTATTCATGATAAATCAGCATTTTTGTACAAAAGAAAAAGTATAACTAGAACAGCTATTAATTTAAATTTAATTTTACTTCAAATCAGATTAGCTTTAATCTAAATTTAATTAAAATCTGTAAAATTAATTATATACCATATCAAAGAACCCGGGTTATACTATTACAGAGTGAGGTAATACCAGTTAAAAATTACGCTTTACAGAATTAAAACTCGTTTTATTGAAACAACTATATGTTTTGTGTAACTTTCTTTAAGACACACAAATTTGAATCTGGAAATGTCTATGTTTAACGTATACAAAGTTTTGCATAACTTTGCTTTTGCGAAACAAAAACAGACTACCATTTGTACCAATATACCTTTAGAGTACTTATTTGGCCGACTGTATAAAAAAACAAATGCTTAAAGATAATGTCTGATTCAGGCGGAACAAAGCGAACTAATACCGATAAGCTGCTTGGAAGTATCAAGAGACGGACAGCTCGCTGCCAGTGGCTGTGCAAGAGGCTTGGTTCGCGTCTGGCAGCTGTCCACACACCGGCTCCAAGCAACTCTTAGTGGTCACATAGGCCACATCACATGTGTTACCTTTTCGCCGAATAATCTCCTGGTTCTGAGCGGGTCTGAGGATAGAACTATTGTTGTTTGGCAGTTAGATGACAATTCACCATCCTTGACATATAAGGTACGTGCTCGCTTTTGTGACTTATTTGTCGATGTGAACGCTTTGTGGTTTGTGGTCCTTTTTGGGCTACTAGGCATGGAAAGCCTGTCCTTTAGACGCAAAAATCCATGAATGTTACTTTTTGAGTAATAGTAAAATCTATACAAAAATCTATGAAATAAATACCATTGTACTTTTGCGTTGATTTTGAATATTGGTGTTAGGAATTTATAATTATTAATATAAATTATATAATAATATATTATGTTTTATTAAAACCTGTTGATTAAATTAGTTATGTAACATTAGACTTTATACTTTTTTTATTATAATAAAGGACAGGTTCTGTATTTAGTAAACACTATTGCTAGAACCTCTTAACATTATGCCATTTCTTTGAAAAATTTATAGAAACTTAACTAAAACCTTTCCGTAAAAATAAATTTAAATATCAAACGAAGGCAAACTTTTGTAAATCCTAAGTGAAAATGAGTCAGAATCTCTTCTAGAAGGTTGACACGCTTTTAAGTAGTTAGACATTATTTAAGTAACTTACAAACTAATACGAAAATTGTCTCCAACTAGTTTCCATTCAACTTTCATTTCAGCATACCGAAGCGTAAGCTCTGTCGTAAACTTTAAAATTTCTTTTATAATTAACAATTTGAGGTCTTTATAAAACTTTCTAAATGGCCGAGAATAATTCATAAGCGAAACTTTTAATGATCAAACCGAAAGTATTGCAAACTTATATATTCTAAGGGCTTTTTCCCCACAACAAAGGCTTTTTGGGATCGTTAAGTGTTCCTTTGTAGTCTCGAGAGGAAGAATCGCTTCGAAAACTCCTTCACCCAAACCTTACGACGTTTGTTCAGTTATATTAGGAAAGTTTCGAACCTTATTTTATTATTTAGGTCTTTATTTTTAATTGCAAGGCTTGTAGTTTTGATCATTTCAATCTTTTAAATAATCCACGGATGTAACGAAAATTTACAACTTTATTTGTCAGAAAATTTTATAAAACTTTTCGACAATAGATGGATCACGCTAATTTCAGTAGAATTATATTAGAGGGGAATGAGGTTAGCGGGGTGTTTTTGATGTCTTCGTATACCTCCAAGATCGATAAAATTAAAACTCGTCTAGTTATGTACATAATATGTAATAAATTACCATTTTTCCATTTAAAAATAATTTTAATTTGTAGTACTTTTTTTGAAGATTTTATGTCCTAAGCCAAACCAACCGCCCTTAGCCAAAGACTTGGATAACATATTGTTTATTAACACACTATTCTAACGAAATGCAAATTAAAAATATGGCCCTGGAGCGCTACTTATCATTTCATTTAAAATATAATATAAACAAATTTTCTTTTTAGGGTCACTCAGCAGCACTACAAAGTCTTTTAATGATGTCGGACGGACGGCGGGCGATGTCTGGAGACCGCGCGCGCAATGTTCACGTCTGGTTGGTGGATTCTGGAATTGTGCTGCATTCCACAGCTTGTCCCAGCACTAGTATTGATGTCACTCTTAATATGAAATATGCGGTATGCATTTTTATTATAATTTTCTAGTTTAACTTATACGTACTTCTAGTTAAAATGTAGTATTTATATTTTGTTTCGCTAACGTAAATTATATAACAAAAAACAGTCGCACTAAAGATATAGCCAAAAATGGAATACATAATATAATAGGTTGGGGAAAAAGTTTCTTCGCATTTTTTAAGAAAATTCAAAACATTTTTTAATATAGTTTATTTACATTTAACTAAAGTATGTAGGTACCATTTTGTTCGATAACTTTTTGCCATTATTTAGGTAGGGACATGATCCCATTGCTATAGATATTTTGGGGCTTCTGATCAAAATACCGCGATAATTGGTTTTGGCAGTCCTCTCGTGATGATAACCTGACACTGCCTAAAGAATTCTGAAGAGACTGAAACAGGTGGAAATCTGAAGGTGCAAGGTCAGGACTATACGTCGGATGCATTATCACCTCCCAGCCAAGCTCTCTTAATTTTTGCTGAGTGGCCAAAGATGTGTGAGGTCTAGCGGTATCATGATGAAAAACCACACCCCTTCTGGTGATTAATTCCGGCCGCTTTCTCTCAACTTCTTGCTTTAATCTCATCAGTTGTTAGCAGTAGAGTTCAGAATCGATGGTCCTGCCTGGTGGTAACAGCTCATAATGAATAATGCCCTTCCAATCCCACCACACACACAGCATCACCTTGTAGCGAGTTATCCCGGGTTTCGCCACAGTCTGTGAAGCCTGACCGGCCTTTGACCACGACCTTTTTCGCACGTTCTTGTCGTACGTGATCCACTTTTCATCATCAGTTATTAGCTTCTTCAAAAATGATTCGGTTTCATTAAGTCGTAATAAAGAATCAAAAATGAGTACACAGTTCATTAGGTTTCTTACAGTGAGGTGGTGAGGTACCCAAGTATTGAGCTTTTTTGTGTACCCAGTTTTTTTCAAATGCGCCAAAACTGTTTTGTGGTCAATTCCCCGTTCTTCAGCTACGTCGTAACTACTGATATGCCGATCTTGCTCCACTTTTTCAAAAATTGCATCCATTTTATCTGTCATAGGGCGACCAGAGCGACTTGGATCTATGACATCAAAATTTCCGGATTGAAAACGCTTAAACCAAATTTGTGCTACTCTCACAGACACTGCACTAGGTCCATAAACATCGCAAAAAAAAATCGCGGCTTGTGTTGCATTTTGACCTTTTTTGTAGTAAAATTTTAAAATGTATCGAATTTCTTCATTCGATTCACTCATCTTGACGGTACGAAAAATAAATAAAAAACAGTCATTATCCTAATTTGATTTTGGAATTATCTTCTTTAAAATCTCAACTTTCCTTGATAACAAAACCAGCCAGATACATATAGTATAGCCAAAGAGATTTTATTACAAGTTCATACATACTATAATGCGAAAAGACTTTTTCCCCAACCTAATATACAAATCGGTTCAAACATGTATGAAAAGAAAAAAAAACAATAACAATTATTATACATATTTAACTACTTATACTCCTTTTAAGCATATTCTGCGATAGTATAATAAGCCAATAATAATAGTTGTCTATGTATGTCGGGGTTGCGCGATACAAAACTGAGATATTTGCGGTTGATGTGAGGAACGTGAAACAAAGCACGATTACGAGTCTGATGACAGATAAATTTAAATTATTATTAAAAAAACGTGGAAGTTAAATTTTTCTAGAAGTAAACTGCAATTAATTTTATTTGAGATAATGTCATGTAGCATTATACCAACCATATTGTATTCGTCGGGAGTCTTAAGTTTAATTTTGTTCATAGTTTTGTCTTTTATTGACATAACCTTTACACATTTAAAGAAAAAACTTTTAACCGGATTAAAGTTATGTATTATTATATCCAATAATATCCAAATTAAAATCTCAAGATAAACAATCCGCGAAAATAGAGGACACCGTGAGCCATTTCTGCCAAAACCCTTCTCGGCCAAAATCTTTTAGTCGATACCAACGCCGGGGAAATAAATAAAGATAATGCAACTTTTTCTACAGCTGAGATACTTTTTTGACATCCAACACCTTTTCTCTTCAGTCACCGTAACCACGCACGCTGTAAAGCACGCGAAACGTCGGTTAAATTTAAAATTATGTTAAATAATTGTAAATATATAATAATACAAAACTTTAATCCGGTTAAAAATTTTTTCTTTAATTTTGTTCTACGCGAATAATTCACTTTTATCATCTATAATGAGATAAGAACGAAATAACCAGACTGAACTGACCTAATAAAAACTACTTATGAATATTGAATTATGAAATAAACAATTTTCATAAAATAAAATGTACTCTACATGTTTTGTTTCAACAACTAAAGTCTTATTAAATATTCATATATTGTTAAGTATGTACAGTGTGTTATACATAACTACCATCCGTTCTTTGTAAATTACGTATTAAAAAATATCTTAACATAATTCAATTCAGCTAAGCTTAATAGATTAAATAAATTTCTTGGCAACTGTACGTCACCATTAGGGAATTTCATAATATTTTAAAAATTTTCTTGTTAATGTTAACGAGTAAAAGTATAATTTATAAATTTTTTACCCTTTTTTAATTGTCCTACAAACCGTGATTTTAAATTATGAATATCAAAACAACAAAGCAATTTTATAATGACCTTCTTTACACAGATTATAAAAAC